>NW_024870679.1:45185000-46385000 GCF_019054845.1 Dipodomys spectabilis | reverse complement strand
CTTGGTTAATATTGAGGCTTGAACTCAGGGCCTAGGTGTAGTTCCTTAACTTTTTTGCTCAAGACTGGTACTTTACTACTTGACCCAGGAGCTCCATTTCCATCTTTTTAGTGGTTAATTGGAGATAAGAGTCCTCTGGACTTTGCCTTCTAGGGCTGGCTTTGAACCACCATCCCCAATCTCAGTTTTCTGAGCAACCAAGATGAACAGGGAGGGGCCTAGTGAAACGACTTTTGATTATTCATTTAATCCAAACTACTTTTGATTGGTTATCTAATCTAAAAATGTTTAGCTATGTTCAGGATGAGTTCTGTGCTGAGTGGAGAAGGATGCTTTGTTTATCCTTAAGGAGTTAGCATAAAAGGCATCACAATAGCTGGGCACTGGAGGCTGAGAATCATGGTTCAAATCCAGCCTGGGCAGGAAAGTCTATAAGCCATAAGATTCTTATCTCCAATAAACTACCCCCTAAAAAGCCAGAAGTGGCACCATGGCTCCAGTGGTAGAGTGCTAGCCTTGAACAAAAGAAGTTCACTGATAGTACATTGGCCCTGAGTTCAAGTGCCAGGACACACACACACACACACACACACACACACACACACACACACACACACACACAGAATGACAATAGAAATAACTAGTATTTATTTAGTATTTGATGCTTCCAGCAGGTCAGGGAAGACAGAAGGTATGTGGGTGCCACTGATGGGGAAATACAAAAGGTTTGAGAAGAGGAAGGATGTGGGCTGGGCTACCTGATCATCTGACCTGTTTTCTGAGGGTGCTTCTGCAGGGTGAGGGCTATCTCAGTGTGATTCACAGACGGGCTACAAAGACTCAGGAGCCCTCATGGCTGTGGCTCTAGACCTGTGCTGAGTGGATAAGGCAGCCTCCTTCTAGAAGCTAGGAATTAGGTCACTTGAAAAGCTACGGAGTTTGCTTCTTCCATAATGGATCTATTTCCAGATGCTCCTCTCTTTTTTGGAGGTACTGGGGTGTGAATTCAGGATCTTGCTGGTGCTGTTCCACTTAAGCGATGCCCCCAATCCAAACTTTTTTTTTTTTAAACAACTAGTAGCAGGTACTAGGGTAGTTAGGAATATCCCCTCTGGAGTCCAAGGTAGGCAGCTACAATTTTCATCAGTATAAAAGGAGGAACATAGTAGGGTTCTTGCAGAGTAAATGAAATAGTGCATGGAAGAGAGGAGGAGGCTTGGCTGTTGGATAACTGGTTCAGTGTTGGTGATGGTGGTGGTTCAGGAAGATGCTTTGACCTAGCAGTAGTCAAGTCAGGGCAGAGACGCAGCACGGCCCTGAGGCTGTGGATGCTGTCCTGGTCTAGAACAACGGGAAACTGGAGGAGGATGCAATGGCTGGTATCAGTCCACAAGCTCTGATGCTTGGATTTGGATGGCCGTGGTTACGTCAGAGAAGCAGAGGAGATCAGGCCTTTCTGTTCTTTCATCCGTTCCATAATTATTTATGAATGGTTCACAAGGGCCAGACTTTTCTACAGGATATTATTATTATTTGTTTTTTTGGGGGGTCCCGGTTGTGGGGCCTGAACTCTGGGCCTGGGCGCTGTCCCTTAGCTCTTCAGCTCAAGGCTAGTGCTCTACCACTTGAGCCACAGCGCCACTTCCGAGCTTTTTTCTGCTTATATGGTGCTGAGGAATTGAACCCAGGGCCTCATGCATACAAGGCAAGCACTCTACCACTGAGCCACCTTCCCAGCCCTAGGATATTATCTGTATATGGAGGTAATAGAAGCCTTGTGCAGGCTGGCTTAGTATAGTATAACTCCTACCCAAGGCGCAGCCCTTCACAGTCCATCACAGCTTTTTTGGTGTATCTTGTGGCAGGAGCTATGTATCCATAGATGGATATATTTCCTTTCTTTCTTTCTTTCTTTCCTTCCTTCCTTCTTTCTTTCTTTCTCCTTCCTTCCTTCCTTCCTTCTTTCTCTCTTTCTTTCTTTCTCTCTCCCTCCCTCCCTCCCTCCCTCCCTCCTTCCTTCCTTCCTTCCTTCCTTCCTTCCTTCCTTCCTTCTTTCCTTCCTTCCTTTCTTTCTCCTTCCTTCCTTCCTTCTTTCTCTTTCTTTCTCTCTTTTTTCTCTCTCCCTCCCTCCCTCCCTTCCTCCCTCCCTCCTTCCTTCCTTCCTTCCTTCCTTCCTTCCTTCCTTCCTTCCTTCCTTCCTTCCTTCCTTCCTTCCTTCTTTCCTTCCTTCCTTCTTCTATTTTACAATCCCTATGCTCCAACCCAATGGCCTGTCTTTAAAGTTCTTCCAGTGGGATGCTTATGTGGGACAAAGCAGGCTTTACGAGATGGCCACGCCTTGAAAAGCTCAGCTTCTCATAGACATGATGGTGGGCAGCTTAGTGGGGGGGCTTCTTGGAAAGTATGGAGAAAGAGAAGACCAGAGCCCTTGTGAACCTAGAATGAAACTGAGTTGCAGGGACCCATGGCGTAGGGAGGTAAGATCTAAAGTGCTGGCTGAGAGGTGTGGAGATGGAAGAGCTGGCAGGCTGGCTGGAGGCGCTGTGGCAAGAGGGGACTCCTGAGGCATCTGTCCTCTCGGCAACAAGTAGGACAGATGGCTGATGGGTGCCCACAAGCCCTCTCCTAGGCTTGGTGCTGCTTAAGACCTGAGAATCCTGGAGCCACTAATGACCAATTACATTCCCCTGGTTCCATGTTTTTCTGCTGCATAGCGAAGCTGAATATTGTTTCCTATGCCCATTGACCATTTGTATAAAAAACAGCTATTTGTATCTATGGCTTATTTTTAAATTGGGTTGTTTTTGTGCTGTGGAGAGTTTTGGGGTTCCTTTGGATATTAGCATTTTGTCAGATATATTGTTTGCAAGTATTTTCTCCTATTCAGTAGGCTATCTCTTCACTTTGATGATTGTTTCCGTTGCTCTGCAGAAGCTTTTTGGTTTGATGTAATTCCATTTGTCTATGTTTGCTTTTGTTTTCTGTGCTTTGGAGGTCTGCTTGCTCCAAAAAAATCCAATCATTTGTTTCTATTATTGAGTTATAAAAGTTCTTTACATATTATGGATATATGTCCCTTACTAGATATTTGAAGACAGGTTGTTTTTTTATATCAGTTTAGGTGTTTTCTTTCTTTCTTTCTTTTCTCTTTCTCCCTCCCTCCCTTCCTTCCTCCCTCCCTCCCTTCCTCCCTCTCTCCCTCCCTCCCTTCCTTCCTTCCTTCCTTCCTTCCTTCCTTCCTTCCTTCCTTCCTTCCTTCCTTCCTTCCTTCCTTCCTTCCTTCCTTCCTTCCTTCCTTCCTTCCTTCCATCTTTCTTTTCTTGTCCTGGGGCTTGAACTCAGGGCCTGGGCTCTATCCCTGAGCTCTTTTGCTCAAGGCTAGCACTCTACTACTTTGATGCTTGGAATTGGACAGCCCACTCCAGAAGCTCCACTTCTGGTTTTCTGGTGGTGGTCAATTGGAGATAAGAGTCTCATGGACTTTCCTGCCCAGGCTGGCTTCAAGCTGCAATCCTCAGATCTCTGCCTCCTGAGTCTCTAGGATTATAGGCATGAGCTACCAGTGCCTAGCTCATTAATTTTTTTTTGGTAGCACAAATATTTTAAAATTTGATGTAGTTTATCTTTTCTTTCGTCCTCTTTCTCCCTCTCTATCTCTCCCTCCCTCTTTCCCTCCTCCCCCTTTCTTTCTTTTTCTTTCTGTTTTGGTGTTTTCTTTTTGTTCTCACATCTGAGAAGCCATTTCTTAATCCAGAGTTGCAAAGATTTATTCCTATGTTTCCTTTTAAGAATTCTATAGTTTTAGCTTTTACGTTTTAGGTCTCTGAACCATTTTGAGTTAAGCAAGCAAGCACTCTACTCCTGAGCTAGCTCCCTAGCTCTTGAATTAAATTCTACTTTTGCTTTTATTTTTGGTCATATGGGGATTTGAAATCAGAGCTTTGTGCTTGCTAGGCAGGTGTTGTATCACCCAAGAGCCATGAGCTCAGCCCTTGAGTTAATTCATATGGCTTTCCAGTCACCCCCGCACTGTTTTTGTTAAGAAGGCTAGTCTTTCCCCATGGAATTATCTTGGCATCTTTGTAAAAAATTCTAGTGGCCATAAATGTAAGGGTTTATTTCTGGACTCTCCATTATAGTCCTGACCTGTCTGTTTCATGTCATTACCACGCTGTCCTGGGCACCATAGCTAGATGTCATCTCCCCTTCCCTTTCCAGGCAGTGCCGTGTTTGAATGACTCATGTCAGGGACTGTGGAGGTGTTCGTGGATGGGGGAGAATCACTGTAGGGCAGGAGTGAGGCTCAGCAAGTGCAAGCACCCCATTCTCAGGCACTCTAGTTCTTTCTTCAAAGTCTCTCCCTATGTCCAGCCTTTTCCTGCCTCTGTGTTTGAACCTATAGTAGCTCCTGGGGTCAGTTGAGGGTCACAGAACTGGACTCCTGCAGAGTGCTTGCCTCAGTCTACCTTAGAGATCAGTCTTGCTGCTCTGGGCTGCTTCCTCGCTCTGTGCAGTGGCTTCCTGGCTGTCAAGACCCCTGCCAAATCACGTCACCCCTAGGCACACCATTTTCTTTGACAGTATTAATACCCACCTCTCAGGGTTATTGAAGAGTAAATTAGATAATGTGTCAAGCACTACGCTAAGTGCTTTCCAAGTATTTCATCCTTAGGCGATAGGATGAAATTTACAAAGGCTGGGGAGCAGAGGCCCTCATAAATGTATGAGCTTGGGCACCCGGTCTATCCTACAGAACCAGGACTCCAGGCCACCTCACATCTGTCTGGCTCCAAAATGCAGGTACCAGGTCAGAGGAGCCAGGGACAAAGGAAGCTTTCCTGAGAAGGAAGGCTCCCAGGGCAGAAGCCTGGCACTGCTCCCTCCCCCCCCCTCCCCTCCCTGACTCCTCCCCTCCCCTCCCCTCCCCTCCCCTTCCTGACCCCTTCCCTCCCTTTTCACTTTCCTTTCTTCTTCTCCTCCTTCCTTATCCATATGCCTGCAAAGAGGTTGAGGTCTCCCTGGGTGGGCTATGGGGGGTAGTAGATTCTCAAATTGGCAACTTTGATCTGCCTCAGTGGCCTCAACGACTGGTAAACATCTTTACTTTCAGCTTAAAAAAATAATACTTTTAAGTGTTCGCTTCGGCAACACATATACTAAAATTGGAACGATACAGAGAAAAAAAATAAAACTTTTAAGATTGTTATTATAGAGGTAATGTAAAAGGGGGTTACAGTTATACACGTCAGATAAAGAGTACATTTCTTTTTCGACAATGTCACCCCTTCCCTAGCTCTCTCTTGGTTTTCCCCCTCCCATCCCCAACTACAGGTCACATAGTATCTAGTGAGTATCCATGCTGCATTTGTTCACCCTTTGTCCCCTCCTTGCCCTCCCAAAGACATATCAATGAACAAACAGAACAAAAAGGAAAGAAAACAAAAACAGCAAAACAGAAACAGAAAAAAAGAAAAAAAAAAACTCTCTTGTTTTCATTTCCTGGAGTTCATTTCAATAAATATTATTTTGTCTGATCAGATGCACAAAGGCATTGTGCCTTTCTGTTCCTTTCCTAAAAGTATCTTCCTTTGATATTGCTGTTGTGAATTGCTAGAGACCTGTATAATTCAATTTCAGCTTTTTGATAGTTAATTGGAGAGTCTCACAGACTTTTTTGCCTGGGCTGGATTTGAACCTATATCCTCCAATTTCAGCTTTCTGAGTAGTTAGGATTGAAGGCATGAGCTGTTAGTACTTAGCCTTAATACATTTAAAAATCTTTGCCAATCAAAGAGTTGAAAATAAGAATTGATTGTTTTAATCACAAAAAAAGGGTGACAATCTTCCAAATGTTTAGCAATCATTTGTATTTCTTTTTGTTTCCCACTTTTTTTTTGGGGGGGGGGTCCAGTCTTGGGGCCTGAACTCTGGGCCTGGGCGCTGTCCCTCAACTCTTCAGCTCAAGGCTAGCACTCTACCACTTGAGCCACAGCGCCACTTCCGGCTTTTTTCTTATGTGGTGCTGAGGAATCGAACGCAGGGCCTGGTACATGCAAGGCAAGTACTCTACCACTGAGCCACCTTCCCAGCCCTTTTTTTTTGTTGTTGTTGTTGGTTGAGGGGCTTGAATTCTGGACCTGGGCACTGTCCAGCTCTTCAGCTCAAGGCAAGTCTGTTCTACCACTTGAGCCACAGTACCACTTCTAGTTTTCTGGTGGTTTATTGGAGATAAGAGTCTCATGGACTTTCCTGCCTGGGCTGACTTTGAACTGCAATCCTCAGATCTCAGCCTCCTGGGTAGCTAGGATTACAGGCGTGAGCCCCTGGTGTCCGGTGTCTTTCACTGTTTTTCTCACTTTTTCTTCTTAATTTCTGAAAGTTCTTCAATAAAATTATGATCTTGTCCCAGTTTGTTTGTTCTTTTGATTCCTTTTTTTAGGCTGAATTTTTCATTCTTTGTGTGTAATTAGAATTATTATTTTAAAAGTAATTCTCAAGATATGTAAGCTATAAATTATGTCACTAGAAAATTCAGAGGAAAGAACTTCCAACTGTTTTTCAAAATTTCAGACTATTTTTCACATTTTTTTCTGTATTTTGACAGTGAAAATTTGCCACTACTGGGGCTTGAGCTTGGAGCCTTACGCTCTTGCTCATCTTTATTTTTTTTTCTGTTTATGGCTGGTGCTCTATCACTTACCCCAAACCTCCAGTTCTGGCTTTTTGCTGACTAATTAAATTTGTGATTCACAGATTTGTCTGTCCAGGTTACCTCTGAGTGATGATCTTCAGATCTCAGCTTCTTGAGTATCCAGAATTAGTGGCATGGGCCACGGGCCCTTAGTTATAAGTGTATTTTTAGTGTTGCAATCTTTCTTTGCATCCATAATACGTTTTAGTATAAGAAGTGAGATAAGTGGAAGGGGTGTAGTTCAAGTGGTAAAGTATTGTGTGAGGTCCCAAGTTCAAACTCTAGAACTGCCAAGAGTAATAAAGCTTTATTTCCTTGTGGAATGGCTATCGAGTGGTTCCAGCACAATTCATTAAATAATTAAAATGTTCCTCTTTGTTTTGAAATGCAGTCTCCGTTTTATACCAAATTTTGCATACACATTTGTGCATACAAATATAGACACTTTATTCTTTCTGTTAATTGGTCTGTCTATTCATGTTTTCATAACAAAGTATTTTAATTATTGATTCTCTGAAATGTGTATTTAAAATATACTGAGGCTAATTCTCCTGTCCAATTCTTTGTTTTTCCAGAATTTTCTAGCCCTATTACATGTTTATTTTTGTGCATGAATTTAAGGTTTAGTTGTTTTGTTCAAAGAAATATCTACTTGGCCCTTAGTAGAAATTGCATTAAATTTATAACAGAGGGCTGGAGATGTATTTTAGTGGTAGAATGTCTGCCTGGCATGTACCAGGCCCTGGGTTTGATCTCCAGCACTGAAAAAAATATGCATATATAGTATAATTTAGGGAAAATAGATATATTTATTGAGTTTTCTTTGTTTTTTTTTTTTGTGGTACTGGTGATCCATTCATTGATTGGATTATTATGTATTTTTAATGAAAAATAAAGTTAGAGTAAGGGTCTTTCTGTATTGGTTCAGAAAAGGTGTGCTATTCCCAGCTTTATTAGGTGCTAGAAGTCCAGTGGTCCTATTATTGTGCAGTGACTCAAGAGAAAAGTGTTCATGTGCTTGTGTGAGTAGACAGGGATTTTGAATGAGTGCTTCACTAAAATGTAATTTTTCTTTTTTATTTTTTTTGGTTCAGGTCTTGGGGCCTGAACTCTGGGCCTGGGCGCCGTCCCTCAGCTCTTCAGCTCAAGGCTACCGCTCTACACTTGAGCCACAGCGCCACTTCTGGCTTTTTTCTTTTTGCTTATGTGGTGCTGAGGAATCAAACCCAGGGCTTCAGGCATGCAAGGCAAGCACTCTATCACTGAGCCACCTTCCCAGCCCTAAAATGCAATTTTTCTTAGACAAAAAAAATTGTCAAAGATCCAGTTGTCTGAAAAGGGAATAAAACTGATTTTGACAAAAACAAAACACCATCACAATAAGACTTTATATTGGGCCTAGGCAGTAAATGCTCATCAGATAATTTATTTATTCCCCTACATTTTGCAGTCTCCGTTACGAAGGGCTACATCACCTAACTGGTTCTGGCCAGTGAAATGTGAGCTGAAGTGAGATGAGACACTCTGGGTGACTGAGGCAGTGACAAGCGCAAGTATGCTCCTCTGGGGTCTCGCAGTGGTGATCATGGAAACTCAGGGCCACAGCAGAACTACTGCTGAGCTGTCCGAGGCCGCCAGCTGCCCTGAAGAGCTGCTAGATGCATAGCTGACTTCAGGTGAGAAGTACTCCTTGTTGGGGCTGGGAAGGTGGCTCAGTGGTAGAGCGCTTGCCTTGCATGCATGAGGCCCTGGGTTCGATTACTCAGCACCACATGAGCAAAAAGAAAAAAGCCGGAAGTGGCACTGTGGCTCTAGTGGTAGAGTGCTAGCCTTGAGCTGAAGAGCTGAGGGGCAGCGCCCAGGCCCAGAGTTCAGGCCCCACGACCGGACCCAAAAAAAAAAAATAATAACTACTCCTTGTTTTAAGCCAATAAGCTTGTGGTGCCAGTTGTTTCTATAGCATTGTTCACTCTAAATTGCCTGATATACATAGTACTGAATGTTTTTTATCATCTTTTTTTCCTTTCTCTCTCTGTCTTTCTTTTTCTACTGGTATTAGAGCTTGAACTCGGGGCCTCAAGCTCTTGAACTTTTTCTGCTCAAGGTTGGTCCTTTACCAGTTGCATTATATATCCACTTCTGGCTCTTTTTTTTGGATGTGTATGCCAGTACGAGGGCTTGAACTAAGCGCCAGGGCACTCTCCCTTAGATTTTTACTCAAGGGTGACACTACCACTTGAGCCAAGCCTATACTTACAGCTTTTGTGTGTGTGAGAATCCTGGGGCTTGAGCTCAGGGCTTGGGAGCTGTCCTTGAGCTTTTGTACTCAAGGCTAGTGCTCTACCATTTGAGCCACAGCTCTGCTCCTACTTTTTGGTGGTTAATTGGAGATAAAAATCTGATGGACTTTCTTACTGTGGCTGACTTCAAACCACAATTCTCAGATCTCAGCCTACTGAATAGCCAGGATTACAGGTGTGAACCATCAATGCTCAGATTTTTGCTGGTTAATTTAAGATGAGTCTCTTGGATTTGTCTGCCCAGGCTGGTTTCAAACTTCAGTCCTCAGATCTCATCCTCCCTAGTAGCTAGGATTACAAGTGTGGACTACCAATACCTGGGTAGGCTTCTTTTTTCTTATAATAAGCTGCCTTTTGAAACTTCCTGTATATTTTCAAATGTACAATGATTTATATATAGAGATAAATGATCAGCCCAATATATATATATTGGGCTGAGGCAGTAAATGCTCATCAGATAATTTATTTATTCCCCTACATTTTGCAGTCTCAGTTACGAAGGGCTACATCACCTAACTGGTTCTGGCCAGTTTATATATATATATATATATATATATATATATATATATATATATATATATATATATATATATATATAAAATAAGTGACCACCTTATTGAAATGTTGAGGTTTTCTGATAGTTATCTTAGATATAACCCTTCTTTTCCTTTCTTTTTAAATTTTGTTTTCGTCTTCCCTATTTGCTAGTTCAGAGACTGAAAAGTAACTTCTTGTATTTCTTTATTTTCAAACAATTAAGCCATTAACAAAAACAACCTGAGAGTCTTTGCACACACATCCAAGGCTGGAATGTTAGCTTCTCTTGAGATCTTAGTGGTATAACAACCAAGGGCTGCTGTTCCTGTGGGCTTGAAGCTGTAGACTTGAACCACTCCTGCTTTTCAAAACCCAACTCTCTTCACTTAAAAAAAATACTGTATGGTCCCTGAAGGCATTTGAGTTGGAAATTTTGCTGGTACTTTCAGAGTGGCATTCTATAATAATGGCAGTCGTGGGTATCCTTGACTTGTTTCTAACTTTAATGCAAATGTTTCTAGTATTATACTAAGTAGTGGCTGGCTCTTCCCTTTAATATTTTGTTGTGGAAAATTTCAAACATACAGAAAAGCTTACTGATTTATAGAGTAGCTATTCCTATATCTAGCATCTAATAGTTACAATCAACATTTTACTACAGTGTTTTAATTACATATCTGTCATCTAGATTTTTTCTCATTTACTCCTCAATTCTCAATTCCTTAATTTTTTTGATGCATTCAGTGTAACTTGACACCTTTTATCTGCAAAAAATTCAACATGCATATCATTAACCTGAGTTCAATATTTGTTTACTGTTCTTTCTTAAGGTTGGATTGACCCATAAATCAATGTACCAATTTTAAGTATATCATTCTGGGAGATGACAAATGAATATATTTTTGTAACCTGGTCTCCTATCAGGATATACAATAGGTACCCATCTAGGCCAGGCACCAGAGGCTCACACTGTAATCCTATCTACTCAGGAGGCAGAGATTGCAGTTCAGTGCTAGCCCAAGCAGAACAGTCCATGAGACTCATCTCCAATTGACCAACAAAAATTCAAAAGTGGAACTGTGGCTCAAGTGGTAGAATATAAGCCTTGATCAATAAACAAACAAAAACCGGTAAGGTACAGTGCATGGATCCTGAGTTCAAGCCCCAGGACTGGCACAAGAAATAAAAAAAAGGGAACTCATCATTCAGGAAGTTCTGTCATACTCTTTCCTCATTCAGATCCCATCCACCACCACACCCAACTACAGTTATGTAGTAGCAGATTACTTTGACCTATTTTAGAGCTTCATATACAAGGAATTATACTCTATATAAAGCTTCCTTCATGAAGCTTTACTTGGAGTTGTATTTGCGATTCATTTTCTACTACAGTGATCAATAGTTTCCTCCTCTTCCTCCTCCTGCCAGTCCTGAGTCTTGAACTCAGGGCTTGGGCACTGTCCCTGAGCTTTTTTGCTCAAGGCTAGCATGCCACCACTTGAGACATAGCACCATTTCCAGCTTTCTTGGTAGCTAAGTGGAGGTAAAAGTCTCATGGACTTTTCTGTTCATGCTGGCTTTTAGTCATGATCCTCAGATCTCAGCCTCCTGAGTAGCTAGGATTACAGGTGTGAGCCCCTGGCTTCTGGCCCCCTTTTATTTGTGCATAGTTTTGCTGTTATAGACTATGGACTTGTGGATCCCTCTGGGATCCCTTTTGGGATTTTTGGATTTGTAGGCTCAAAACCCCAATGTGATGATGCTACAGGTTATGGAAGGGCTGGGAAGTAATTAGGGTTAGAGCCCTGAATCTAAGGTGCTTAGGGTCAGATGCCAGAGAGCATGTTCCTTGTCCCCTGCCAAGTGAGAACTCAGGGAGAAGATGGCCATTAACTACCCAAGGAGAGAGTCTTGGACATTCCAGCTCCAGGATTGTGAGAAAAGCAAGTTTGGTCATTTAGGCCACTAGTCTATGTCATTGTTATGGTACCTAAAGCTGACTAGCACATTCATGACACGAATCTGTGGCTCATTCCCTTCACCTGCTCTTGGTTTTGCCAAAGAAGTGAAATTAATGAGCTCTAGGAGCAGCAGCTAGCATCCTGGGGGCTGTTGCGCAGTCTTTGGTTTTTCTTTTTCTTGATTTGAATGGTTTTTGTATCTTTAATTGTTTTCTTTAATGAACTGGCTCAACTTGGCCCTGCCATCCCCCCTTCCCCCTCTCCCCATTTTGTTTCTCTTGAGACAAGGTTTTGTTATGTAGCTCAGTTGGCCTGGAACTCCCTCTATAGCCCAAGCTGATCTCAAACTCATAATTTCCTGCTTCAGTCTTTCAAGGGGCAGGGATTACAGCCATGTGCCACCATGCCTCCTATTGAGGCTTCCCTTTTAACCTCTTATCTCATAAACAGAAGGCTCCTTGTTCCTGCCTGTTGGAGAGGCAAGAAAGAACAGGGTGCTGCTGAGGGGTTGCTGCAGAAGGGGGTACACTCCTGTACCCACAGGTGTGAGAGCAGAAGCAGAACAGCGGGTGGGCACAGAAAATACAGTGGGATCCAGCTGTTGGACAGTGGGCTGGGTCAGATGGGGGCACTGGACATTGACTAACTTCCGGGGAGAGCTTTATTAATGGTAGACAGTCCTGAGGATGAATCACCTCTGCCACCCCCCCCCCCCCCCGCCCCCTCTCCTCCTTCTTCTTGTTCTTTTTGGTTGGTTGTGGGGCTTGAACTTTGGGCCTGGGCGCTGTCTCTCAGCATTTCAGTTCAAGGTAAGTGCTCTACCACTTGAGCCACAGCACCACTTCTGGTTTTCTGGTGGTTAATTGAGATAAGAGTTTCACGGACTTTCCTGCTTGGACTGGCTTTGAACTGTGATCCTCAGATCTCAGCCTCCTGAGTAGTTAGGATTATAGCCATAAGCCATCGGCACCTGGTTATCTCTGCCATCTTCGTAGCAGCATGATCTCTGATCCATGATCACAATTCAGGGCCTCAGTTTCCCCATTTGGGAAATGTCACCTAAACATTTACTGCACAGAAGCTGGGAGAATGGGGATAAAGTTGTGTTTCTGGAAAGATTCTTGGAGATTCTGTGAAGTGTGGAGATATACTCTGCCTTTAGCAAGATGAGCGATGTTATGTTCGGCCTGCACCCCTCTGCCCAACTCGTCCCATCTTCTTACAAAGTCTAGGCAATGCTTGTGCTTCAAACTATTGCAAGGGAGGGTTCTGTCACACAAGCACTGTGTCAACAGGGCAGGGACAGATGCCACTGCGAGTGGACCCTGCTGCCTATGTGGACGGAGCCTGTCTCATTTGGCTGTATTGGCTACTTTCCCAGAGTTGGTAAATTAAATGTGTTACCATAATTGAGATGTACATTTAAGCACAGAGACCTTCCTGGGACCAGAAACATGTCTGTTTTGTGACCTCCTGCAGTTTCTGAGAAGAGTCAGGTTTAAGTGTTAATTCCATTGTGCTGGGGGAAGAAGGCAGAACCGAGCTGAACCAAGTCAGGGCGAACCATTGGGGGCGGTTCAGCTACCAAATGATGATGTAGACATTTCTGAGAGGAGAAAGATTTTGGAATTTGAAGTACAGGCTTGTCTTGAGCTTTGATGGTTACACATTCCAATCCAGAATTACAAGATGTAATAACAAAAAAAATTTTTTTGGGAAAATTTCCCTATAATGGCAGATGGAGATTAAAATGCATTTAGGGACATTTCCAACATACAAGAACAGAATGGATGCAGGCCAGTCCTCAGAGCACTAACCTAGGGAACTCAGCTCTGCCCTCACATCTACAATCAAGGGTGTGTTCAGGACCCAGGGCTGCTTCCAATGCTACTGCATCAATAGGTCAGTGATATGAAGGAATTCTGGAACGGGAAGACAGTGTTTTTGGTGTGGTGTTTCAGATGATAAAATATGCCAGTACTAAGCCAAGTGCCAGTGGTTCATGCCCGTAATTCTAGCTACTCACGGGGCTGAGCTCTGAGGATTGTGGTTCAAAGCTAGCTGGGGCAGAAAAGTCTGTGAGTTTCTTGTTTCCAGTAAACTGCCAAAAATCAAAAGTAAAACTGACTTAAGTGGTGCTCCAGCTTTGAGCAAAAAAAGCTCAGTGAAAGTGCCTAGGCCTAGAGTTTAAGCCCTAGGACTGGGCTACATACATACAAAAACAAAACCAAACAAACAAAAAGATAGTAGTAGTACTGGTGATGTTTAATGAGTGCCCTTTGGACAGTGGACAGACCGAGGCTTAGAAATACAAAGATTTTTCTGAGGTCACCCAGGGACTCAGGTGTATTTGGGACAATCATGCACAAGACCTTCTTTGTAGTATTCTCCCACGTAGGGACCAGCCAGGCCCTGTGGTTCCGGCTGTCTGACCCATACACTCCCAGGATTACAGATTCATTGTTTGCAGTTCTCATGAACAATGTGGAAAAGAAAAACTTTCAACTCCCAGTTCAAGGTTGTATGTGTGGATTGCACAGATTGTAAGTAAGGTCGTAGTTGGTGCTCCCAGGAGGCCAAGAGTGTGGGTGAATCTGGGGGCTTCCCTGTCTCTGGCCTCCATTGAGAAACAAAACAAAACAAAACAAAAAAGGACCACCTTGCCTATTAGAGGGAAGTGTTTCTGGGGTGGTGGAAAAGCCATGGCAACTAATCAGCTGCGGGATCCCCAGGGACCCGAGGATGGAAGGGCAATACAGGAAGGTGGCATGTCAGATACAGCTACTCTCCCTCCTTCCCTCCCTGTGCCACACCCAATCCTCTTCCTCCTCCATCTTCTCCTTCTCCTTCCCCTTATCTCACTCCCCCCTCCCCCTGCTTCTCTCTTGTGCTGGTTCCAGAGCCTGAATTCATTGCTTCATGCTCTTGCTTGGCTTTTTGCTCAAAGCTGATGTTCTACCAACTTGAGCCACACCTCCACTTCTGGTTCTTTGCTGGTTAATTTGAGATAAGGGTCTCACCTCCACGAGATTCTTTCTGCCTGGGCTGGCTTTGAATCTGGACTCTCAGGTCTCAGCCTCCTGAGTAGTTAAGATTACATGCATGAGCCACTGGCACCTGGCCCAGATCTTCTTAAGTTTTACTGGAGTCCACCAAATGCTTGTGAAAATGGATTTCCAGTGGATTCTGGTCAAGAAGTTGTGCTCTGCACTCCAGATGATGTGGGATAAGACAGAGATATCAGGGGGAGAGCACTGAAGTCTAGGGTCTGGGTGAGTCTAGGGTCTCAGATCCTGGGAAACTTGGGATGGACTCGGATACACTGTCAATACCCTCAGTTGACAGTGGGGGACTTTTTTTTGAGACAGAGTCTCACTTTGTAGCCTGGGCTGGCTTTGAGCTGGTCATCCTTCTACCCCTGCCTTGAGAGTGCAGGGATTACAGGCATGCCTCACCATCGTGGGCTTACAGTGGGGGAAATCTGAACTTAGTTCTTTCCTCTTCTGGGACTTTAGATCGTAAGCCTCCTGCCTGGAGAGAGAAGCAGTCCACATTGGGGAATATGAAGTGGTGACCTGTGGAAAGATACGCTGGAAGGAGAGGATCAAGGTATCAGGAAGCGGGATTTGCTCTGGGTTGGCCATTCAGCCTGAGATCCACATGGGTTTTGGAGACTGCTTTCCAGACCTTGTTGTTTTTGACTGGCCAAAGGCCAGAGTTCTCCCTGCCAGGGTTGTTGGCTCCTCTCCTTTGCCTGGTGTCCTGGGCTGTGCTGAAGAAATGGCTTCCTATCCCAGCATCCTCGCTGGCATCAAGTGCAGGCATTTAAGCATCACCAACAAAAGCACTGGAAGGAAGGGAGCTCTTTCCTCTAAAGCATTTATTATTAGGGGCTCATGGTACCCGGGGAAAAAAATCACTGACTTCCAAATTCTACTCTGGAAACCAAACCTAATTTAGGGAAGTACAATGTGCTGAAGGAAGATTGGCTCTTAATTTTAGATTCATGCGGAAGGCAGGCGAGAAGGCAGAATCCCTTAACATAACACAGGCTTTTTGGTGATATAACAGAATAATAAATCCTTGAGGAATTCCCCAAGCAAGGTAAAGTAGGATAATATACATTTCTTAATATTGCAGAAGTTTCCTTAATCTCATTGTTTAAACTTTTCAATAAACCATAATGTTTATTAGTAGTTTTTCATTTCCAACTGTCAGATAATTCCTTTTGCTAAGTTGGGATAAACAGGGTCCCCCCCTCGGTGCCTCTGGTTTTAGTTGCGTATGATATATATCTGACCAGACACTTGATGTAATAGAGAAGTATTGTATTTTCCACTACGTTGAACTTAGAGCCCCAAATGTGTTAATGCAATTGAATTGATTGTAATATTTTATAAAAGTTTCTCCAGTGGAAATATTGTTAGCAATCTGAGTTCTCAGGGGTTATGAGAGTCCATATGGAGGCCTTGCTGGAAGCTTGTGGTGTAAGGGACTTTGTTTCTCCATTCTGGGAGGAGAGACTCCTCATAAGGCAGGTTTCCTTGAGCTTGCCATAGTGAGGTTGGCTCAGCAGGAACCTTTTCCAGACATGCCAGAGATGCTCAAGATGGGATGGAGTTCCCAGCCCCTTTTCCAGGAAGCAGTGGAAGCCGGCAACGTTAATCACCATTGAGACAGAACTGTTGCTTTATCAAGTGCCTTAGAACTACTGCTCTTGTCCCTCCGGGGAGGAAAATCCTATCTTAAATGATCAGCCCAAGTGATGAAGAAATTCATTTTTTCTCTGTCTCTCTCTGGCTCCTTTCAAATTGATTTGCCCCCCTCTTGGAAATGACAAATCATTTAACATTGTTAACAAAATTCCTTCCACTCAAATAGCAGAGATGGGGAATAACAATTACAAGAAGGAAAAGGGTAAAAATCCCACTTGGCTAATGAGGTGTACGGCTGAGCCATTAGTTCTGCTCTGAACCCCTGCCAGTCCTGGAGTAAACGGATGCCGTTCCCGGTATTCCAAGACTCCTTGGGTGGCACCCTCCACAGACCCTCTCACCCTGGTAGTGGGGCACCCACATCCTGGCCTTACAGAATTAGGAAAAAAAAATAAAACCTGACCCGAATGTTTTCTGCTTTCTGTGCAGGTACTGGGACGATGGAGAGGATGCTCTGGTAGAACCCTGTTGGCTTTCTCATGCTGAATTCCAGCTCCCTGGCCTTCTAATATTTAGTGAAAGGAGCAGTCTGAATATAATTTTCAGAAAAGAGTAGGATTGAATGGCGCAATCAGTAGAGAAGGGCTCTGAACTCACCTTTTGTAATTTCTTCTTTCCTCTTCTTTAAATGATGCTCAAAGCTGGTCAGGACCCATGGGGCCCAGAGGCACAGAGTTGAGCCTGCCTTCTGTAGAGGTGTCCTTGGGCTAAGTCACTTTGCTGTGCTCAGATTTAGAACTAGGCTTGCGTCTGAGGTGAGAGTCTGTGCTGTCCAGTACAGGAGCTGCCAGGCACACGCAGCTATTTAAATAGAAGCAATTAACCAAAACTAAAGTTTGCATTTCATTCCTCACTTGTACTAGCCACTTTGCAATGATCACAGTTTTATTGGACAATGTCACCAGGAGGTCCCAAGTCTAGGCATCAAAGCTGGAGAGGGGAGTACAAAACTGGAAAGTCCACATAAGGACATAAGAGGTAATGAGCACTTTCCCTCCCCTCCCCCTTCCCCTCCCTCCCTCCCTTCCTTCCTTCCTTCCTTCCTTCCTTCCTTCCTTCCTTCCTTCCTTCCTTCTCTCCTCCCCTGTCCTCCCCTCTCTTCCCCTCTCCCTTCCCTCCCATCTCTCTCCTCTCCTCTCCTCTCCCCTCCCCTTCTTCCCCCTCCCTTCCCCTTCCTCTTCCCTTCCCTCCCCTCCCCTCCTCTCTCCTCTCTCCTCTCTCCTCTCCTCCCCTCCCCTCTCCTCTCCTCTCCTCCCCTCCCCTCCCCTCCCCTCCCCTCTCCTCTCTTCTCCTTTCCTCTCCTCTCCTCTCCAGTGTTCTCTCCTGTCCTCTCCTGTCCTCTCCCTTCCCATCCCCTTCCCTCATCTCTTAGGAACTCTAGCTGCCACCTGGCAGTTCTGACTACCATAAAGAAGCTAACATTCTGGAGAGATCATGAGCAGAGCCTACGAAGAGAAAGAAAAAGACCCAGGAGACCCAGCAGGTCCAGCTTACCAGGGTCCAACCAGGGACCATGGTGCAGATCTAACCATCCCTGCCTCATTACCTGGAATTCCCATAATAAATGAATGTTTATGTTACTGTGTTTTACACAGCCCTCCGATCTGGAGCAGTGAGTCTGGTGGGGTCCTAGCTTTTCGTCCTGGGTGTCTAGAGTGTCCCTGGTAGGCATTTGAAGCATCTGGGTGACTTTTTTCAAATGCAGTTAAGCCCTGTGATTTCAGGATTTGAAATTTGATTTCCTTTTCTAATCTGACTTGGGCTAGAATTCCCAGAGCACCTTCCACCAAGGAAGGCTTTGGGAAGGCAAACAGGAATGGTGACTGGGGTCAGTGGGAAGGCTTTGGTCACTTAAGAGTATGGCTGATTTGGAAGAAATTTGAACTGTGCTCTTCACTGCTTACATAACAAAGGAAAGGTATGAATACCACAAATCCTTGTTGATTCAGCTGAGCAGGCCCTGAAGGACCTAGTTATGGAAACTACAACCAGGTTTGTTAACTTAGAGCTTGGCTAACATCATTTTGTTTGTTTGTTTGCCAGTTGTGGGGCCTGAACTCTGGGCCTGGGCACTGTCCCTCTGCTCTTCAGCTCAAGGCTAGAGCTCTACCACTTGAGCCATAGTGCCACTTCCAACTTTTTCTGCTTATGTGGTACTGAGGAATTAAACCCAGGGCCTCATGCATGCAAGACAAGCACTCTATCACTGAGCTACCTTCCCAGCCAAATGCCAGTTTTGTGACTTTCATTTAAAAAAAATTAATGAACACTTCTCCATGGTTTTTCAAATTCTTTTGCTTTTTGTATGTAGGCAATCATGGTGACGATTCAGTGAAAGCTTTAGATGTGCCAGCTGGGCAGGCCCAATGCTAGCTGCTTTCCTCGGCAATATTTTTATTTAACCTATGAAGAAGCGTTTAGAATTACCCTTGTTTGGTGGGTGAAGAGATCATGGGTCAGAGGAGAGTCATTTGTCCAAGGGCTCCCAGCAGCTATCTCCAGAGGTTGAGTGGACAGTCATTTTGATTCCACCTCTCTGAAGGAGTCTGGCTGATCTTTGGTGGAGGGCAGTTGGCCCAGCCCCCAAAAGGTCCCCAGCTATTCAGCCTTGAAGATGCTCCAAGTGTTTGTACGGTGCCAGAGCTGTGGACTCTGCTACCCTGGGCAAGTTCTGTCCTCTCTAGGGGAGGAGGCTGGACTTGAAGATCCTTCAGACCCCTTTTCAGTCTTGTCTCCGAGCCTACAGTGCTAAACATCCCCTCAGGTTCCAGCTCCTGTTTGCAAAGCGGGCTACCCAGATGCCTTAATTAATTATTCAGGCTGACATCTCTAGCTCCCAAATCAGAAGGTTGAGAAAAAAGATCATAGGAATATAATCAACGTGAACTCGGCTGCTAATCGCTTGGTCCCAAGAAGGAGCAAAGAGAAGAAAACCTTCCAAATTGGTCTTCTCTTAACATTTTGGCCCTGGTTCTGCCAGCAGCCAAGATAAAACCATCCTCCTTTAATAATTAATAAGCAGGGACCCTCGTCCTTGGGCTGGGCCCCCAGGAGGTCCCTGGAGGTGGCTGTGCCTCCGGAAGCTTGCGCACATATACACACCCACGTGTGCCAGCCTGGTGGAGGGGGTGCAAACCCTGAGTCACAGCGGCTGACCCAGCAAAGTGCTTCGAGTGTGACCGGAATGAAGGGTTGTGCCGGCTGTCTCCGAGGTGGCGTGGCAGATCAAATCACAGCGGATCCAGCGCCGAGATGTTGCCTTGCTCTGAGTGACAGAAGTTAATAATTAGTGACAATGATTGACAGATACACTCCATCTGCTGCTCCGACGCCTAGGAGCAGTTATTCCACAACTGTCTGCGGGCACAATGAACTCCCCGGGGAACTCAGGCTGGCCTGTGATTGACAGCTGCCTCCAAGAGAGACAGGCCACTGACGGGAAAGTCGCTGTCAGCAGAAGCGCTCCGGTCCCCCTGTGTTCCTGAGGAGGCTCACTCGCTGTATACATTTATTCTGTTTCATTTATCATGTCAGCCGTGGTTTTAAATAGATTACTAGCTAGCCTGGTTTTTTTTTTTTCATTTTTAAACTGGAGAGTTTTCTCACTGTAAATTAGAAATATCCATGGTTTGTCGTGGGGACTACTTCCTGGTACTCAAGTCTTCCTCTTGTTTGTTCTCTGGCTAGATCCAGAAAGAGGTGGCAGGAGCTTGCCTGGCTGCAGATGCAACTGATTGTTCCATGAATATCAAAATGGAATCTTTAACCAGAAGCCCTGGGAAACAGTGCTAAATGTTAAGTGATAAACTTGGGCTTAGAAGTCAAATAAACCCTGAAGTCTCATGATGATGATGATGATGAGGAGGAGGAGGAGGAGGAGGAGGATTTTTTATGTCATACCTAGGGCTTGGAAACTCAGGGCCTGGGGCACTGTCCTTGAGCTTTTATTCCTCCCCACTCAAGGTTGGTACTCTACTACTTGAGCTACATCTCCACTTCTGGCTTCTTGATGGTTAATTTGAGATTAGAGTCTCTCAGATTTTCTTGCCCAGGCTGGCTTTGAACTGCGATCCTCAGACCTCAGCCTCCTGAGTAGCTAGGATTATAGGCATGAGCTACCAACATCCAGTCCTATTATTTTTTTCCCCAAGAACTAACCATATCTGTGAGCATGCCTTCCAATGACATAACCATGGCTCTTGACATCTGCATTGTCAGACAAGAGAATTCTCCATCTTTCCAAAGTCAGCTTTTGCAGGACAGACATAAAGAACTTGCTTGTAGTTTCCCTGTCAATGTCTGGTATGAACTAGCTAGATTTACCTTAAGTGTGGCTTGTAGCTCCATCAATAATCAGTCCCTGATTATTTCATCCTAACTAAAAGCTTAGCTTCCACACAGCCCACATGGAACTAGAGGTGTCTGACATCTTGTAGCTCTATTATAAATAGGAAAGCAGAAATGGGTATATTCCAAACTAGAGGAATGATCGCCTAATTATTCCTACTTGTAATTGGTTTGGCTTTCTGGAAGACAAAGTTTTAATTTGGCTTCACTTAGGAGCCCCCAGACATGCTTTGGGGGCCATCACTTGTTTTCTCTCTTCCTCTGTTCCCCGATGTCTCAGCATAATGTGAAGGACTGTCCACCATGTTATGAATAAAAGCCTACTTAAATTCCGCTATTTAAAATACAGTGAACCCTGTTGATATTGATCTCATTGAGGATGTTTTCCCGCATATGATGTCCATCTCCGAAAGTATGGGTCATGTTTCCTCTTAAGATATTTTCTTATCTTCTTCCCCTAAAATGATATAAACAGTTTCAGTATTCTTGATAATTAGGTATGCGGGTAAAGAAGAGACATCTGTTCTTCTTCAAGTTTTTAAATGATCAAGATACCAGAAAATGAAGTCATCGGGAGTAGAATTGTTGGCTCTTCATCCAGGAGTCTACTTGCCTTTTTTTTTTTTTTTTTTTAACTTCTGTGTGTACTGGTATTGGAGCTTGAACTCAGGGCTTCTTGCTTTTGTTTAGCTTTTTCAGAAGCTCAAGGCTAGCGCTCTACCACTTTGAGCCGTGCAGCACCACTTCCGGTTTTCTGATGGTTAACTGGAGATAAGAGTCTCACACACTTTCCTGCCTGGGATGGCTTAGAATCTCCATCCTCAGATCTCAGCCTCCTGAGTAGTTAGGATTACAGGTGTGAACCACAAGCACCAGTTCATCCATGAAATTCTTATCTCCAATTAACCAGCAAAAAGACAGAAATGGAGGAGTGGCTCAAGTGATAGAGCAGGAGCCTTGAGCTGAAAAAAATTGGCAGTGTGAGGTGCACACACACATGCACACACAATGCACACGCACATGCACACATGAAGTATAGCTCACCACTCTCCCAAACACCAAGGGCCTCTCTTTTTGAGGTGGAGTTGCCCCCTGTGGGAAGGGGGAGGGGGAGCCATCTGTGAACAAGCGCAGTGTACTTAATATGACATCACTTTGAGTCCAGGATCTGGAGACTGTCCACTGGGTCAAAGGACCAACCTTAGGGGCAGATGAGGCAGAAGCTTTTATGGCCCTCCTTGGCTGTGGTGTGCCTGTTGGAGTTTGCTTTATGCGTCTATGACAAGTGAACGTGGGTGTGAACTTTCCAAGGTTTTTTTGATGTCCACAGTGTTGAGAAGACTTGTCCAATTGTCACCAGTGAAAGAGCTACCATCACTGAGCTACCTGGGCAGGGGTGCATAAGAGCTCTGTGTGGGGCTGGGAATGTGGCTTAGTTGTAGAGTGCTTGCCTAGCATGCAGGAAGCCCTGGGTTCCATTTCTCAGTACCACATACACAGAAAAAGCTGGGAGTGGCGCTGTGGCTCAAGTGGTAGAGTACTAGCCCTGAGCAAAAAGAAGCTCAGGGACAGTGCCCAGGCCCTGAGTTCAAGCCTCAGGACTGGCCAAAAAAACAAAAAACAAAAAGAGCCCCATGTGCTCACTGCCTAATCCTCCGCAGAGCTGGTGAGAAAAGCAGGGGCAGGCAGATACCCCAAGAACCCCTCCAGTTTTGTGCAAGGAGTTTGAGGCTTGTCCAGAGAGGCGGAATGACTTGCTGAGAACAATAGCTTCTAAGGACAGAGCTCAGATGGGAACTCAGGGTTCTTGGGGTCTCAAAGCTCCCATTCTTGTCCACCAAGCCACAGATCTCTTCCAGGACTCAGATTCACCAAGCCCCATCGGGTCCAGAGTCTGGTGGAGTCCTTTTCAAGGTCAAATCACCATCAAGCCCAGGACAAGAACCCGAATTGTCCTAGTTCCTGGGCTGGCCAGCTAACACATGACAGAGCATCTTCGTCTGCTGTGATTCCGAAGCTTAAAAAAAAAGTGGATGAGTTTCATTGCTAAAGCACTTCCTGACTCCAGATGCAATTGGTCTTCTTAGAGACTTGGTGTGTGCCGACTGTCACAGTCCTGCATCGCCCAGCTGCTGTGGTGACTTCATCTGGCCTTCATTGTCCCCTGAAAGAGAGTAGCATGGTCAGCCAGGGAGCCCCTCTACCCTCCACCCACTGGGCCCTTCCTGGCAGCAAGCGCCAGAGGGGCTGCAGAGGCCGAGCCCAGGGATCCAGCTGTGATGGAAGAAGGGAGCACTGGGACCTGGCTTTGTTGTTGAGAATGGGGTACAAAAAGGAGAGGAACCAGCACCCACACGATTTACTGCATGCCTGCTCTCTGCCAACATACCTCAGTCATGACCAGCTTTGGGAGGAAGGATTGCTTTTGACCCCATTTTGCAGATAAAGAAAGGTAAGGAGACAAGTGAGTGGCAGATGCGACCTTCAGCCTCCGGGGTCTGTGTGACCCAACTCTCTGGGCAGACACGATTCCAGGCTGGTACTGGGGCTTGAACTCACTCTTACTTGGTGATTTTTGCTCAAGGCTTATGCGCTACCACTTGAGCCACACCGCTCCTGGTTTTTGCTGGTTAATTGGAGGTAAGAGGCTAATGGACTTTCTTGCGCAAGCTGGCTTTGAACTGTGATCTTCAGATCTCAGCCACCTGGGTAGGCAGGATTACAGGCGTGAGCCATGGGTTCCTGGCTCTCATCTCATTCTTTAGATAGGGTGACCATGGCTCCCAGGCCATGCTCCCCAAACATGGACAAGTGGATGTGCCCCAAAATTGTCCACCTTAAGAACCAAAGATATTCGTAGTCAAAGTCCATTCACACCACACTGCAGTGACTTTCTGTCTCCTGCTTGAACATCTAGCAGATATATTTTAAGGCCCTTGTTTATGTTGGGTACTGTACCAGTTACCAGGGTGCTTTGGTGACAGAAACCTCAGGTGTTTTTGGCCTTCCCTCAGCTCATTAGTCCACTGTAGAACACAGACATGGAAACAAGTGGTTGTACTATAGCAGAGCAGGTACAGCAATGTGGAATGATCAGGTACTCACAGCATTGGCCATAGGACTCAGCCTGGGGATGCCAGCAGGGATGGCTTCCTGGAAGAGGTGAGGGTATATTGATTTTTTCCCCTCAAAGAATAGGTATGTGATGGGCAAAGATGAGGTAGAAGAGAAGATGGAGAGCTCTTTTCAAGATAGACTATGCTTTTTTTTTTTTTTCTCTCACTGTATCTTTCCATACCTGACTTGCCTAAGATCAGACACTTAGGGAATAAAGCATCTAGTTCCATAGACAGTGCTGCTAGCCACTACTCTCCCCTTCCTTCTCTTCCTCAGGAGGCCGTTGTATCTGGATGTGATTTCTGCAGCTACTACGTGGGCACCATGAGGTTGCCAGTCTGGAGGCAAAATGGATTGAGGATGTGCCCAATGCAGAGACACAAAGGATCCAGAGTGGGTCAACCCTAGGGTCAGGGAAAACACCTTGCAGCTCTTAAATGAAGTGACATTGTGTTAGCACAAGATGGAAGCCTGGCTTAGTTATGTGACCATGGACAGGGTAAGCTTGCACACGTGTAAAATGGGAATAATAAGAACCAATGGGAGTGGCACTCACCCAGCGAGCATGGGGCTCGAGCACCGCAGGTGATGCTCCTTGGTTGCTCACCACGGTGCCTGGCCTTGGCAAGTGCCCCAGATGGAGCCTGTTAGCATTGATGATCACCTCACGTTCCCAGCCCTTCCAGAGCTTTCAGTTAGGCACGAAGACACTCTAGCTGATCATAGGAGTTGGAGCTGGAAGCAGGACGCAGGTGATGTTTTCAGGAGTAAGCAGGGAGAGGTGATGGCTCTGATCAAGCTCTATAAAGGTAAGTAGAGCTTGGCAGGAAGGGAGAGGTAGAAGGGCACTGCAGGCAGTGCAGCTGCATGAAGGGTGAGGTCTGTGTGAAAGCAGGTAGGTGGCATGCTTGGAACTTCAGGCTGTGTGTGTGTGTGTGTGTAATGAACCGGATGTTCTGGTCAGGGCCCGGTGTACACAGCCTGGAGTGCCAGACTGGAAGTCCCAGCAGTGTTGCCTGGATCTGCAGTCCCCAGGATGCTCCCTGAAACAAAGGTTCCATGGTGGTCAAATTGGGAAGGGTGTTCCATCCAGCCACCAACCAGCAAGTGCTGGTTGGCACGGGGGCTCTGACACACCCTGGTGCAATTCCCAGAGGTGTTTGTGTACTTGCCATGAGTCCTGTTCCCCTCCCATTTATTACTCTGCACCCCATTTTGGGGAAGTCTGGCAAAGATAAAGACATCCGCTCTGTGATCTCTCCAAGATTTCTCTCTTCCAGCTATTTGAACAAGGAGAGACCCAATCACAGCACCTCTGAACTGCTTGCAGGGTCTGGCTGGCTCAGCAAGCTCTTTTATTCCACGTGGTGACTTCTCTTGGCGGTGGCCCTCTCTGAGTCTCCTTTCAAGTATCAGACAAGGAGAAACTTCCTGCTACACACGGGTTGCCCTGTCCTTTCCTCCTGACCTTTCACTGTGGCTCTTTAAAGTTGAAGGTTAGGCAATTCAGGCTCAGCACTCAGATTGACACTTGAAAGCTACCTCAGGGCTTTTTGGGAGGTGAAAGGTCATCATCAGTGGAGCTGGAGTTTGACTTGGAAAAGGCTTTGACATTCCCTCTCCCCTGCCTTCTCCTCCTCCTCCCTTTCCTGGTTTCTATATAGCTCATCCGCCTCTCCCTCCCAAGGGCTGGGATTACAGGCATGAACTGCCAAGCCTGGCTCGTGTAATTTGGTTGTTTGAAAACCACAAGCCTAGGTACCTTCAGCATCACACACCCAGCTTGATTCCTCCTCACCTGTCTCCCTTCAGAGCCTTCAGGAGATTCAGAGGCATCTGGCAGCTGCCCCCACTACTGCTGGGTGGTATGCATGTGGTCCCGGGTAAGGAGCAAGGGTTTGTGGGTGATAGGAGGCTGGTGAGCATCTCAGGGCTAATGACATCTGTGTTGGTCTTAGCCAGAGGGCTGATACTGGTCCCTGCTTCATGGCTCCTGTCTCCCAATGGGTACTGGGACAGTGACTCTGGCAGGGTTTCAGGGGCTCTCCGACCTCTGACTGTGGGTGCCTTCACGTGTGTGTGTGTGTACGTGTGCGCGCGCGCGTGTGCGTGCCAGTCCTGAGGCTTGAACTCAGGGCCTGGGCACTGTCCCTGAGCTTCTTTTTGCTCAAGGTTAGCACTCTACCACTTGTGGCTTTTTCTGCGTATGTGGTACAGAGGAATCGAACCCAGGGCTTCGTGAGTGCTAGGCAAGCACTCTACCACTAAACACATTCCCAGCCCGTTGCCCACACTTTTTAAACCTCTTCACCACTGCAACTCTGCCTATGTTTTTCACACTGTGACACGTCCTCTCCTTCCAGTGAGGCAGCTGCCCTGGCAATAATGAATCCTCATGATCTGCTCTTCTCAGTGCCGTCTCTGATTCTGTGCCCAGTGACCCTCCTGCCTCCTGTCACTCCAGCATCCCCACATAGGCAGGCCTTGCCTGGCTCTGGAGCAAAAACACTCCAGCTGTGGCCAATACCTTCCCCACTGGTGGCTTTTGGTGCTTGGAAGTCTTAGTCTCAAGTATCTGTGCCATTATGGCTCAGGCACCGGAGAACCGTCCTCTCCTCCATCCTTCCTTCTCTATATGTTATCATGGTCCTATGACTTTACACAATCTACATGGATCATTTATACTAAATATATGAAAATAGTAACTATCATATAGACTAGATAGCATATATAATATATACTGAATATTACATATGCATGTATGTATAAAATCTCTCTGTATAAGCCAGAGCTGCTGACTGTGAGCTACAGAGAAGAACTGTGGCTTCTTCAGGCAAAAAGTGGATCTACTGAATGGTACTTCCAGACTAAGCCTTGAGCTGCGGGGGGGGGGGGGGAGGGGGGGGATAGGGGGGCAGGCCCAAATCATAGGTGTGACTTGGCAGCTGGAAGTGCAGTCCAGGCCAGCTTACCCCGCCCCCATCCCCCCTCCACACTGACCACAACCATGCCTGCCGCCTCTGAGACCGTAGCCCATGGTGGGAAAGCATCAGGAACAATCAAGTCACATGCTTGTCTCAGGAAGTGGGTGAGGATGCCAAAGGCTTCCATGTCCGTCACCCCCTCCTCAGGGAAGCCCTCCTGTCCCTCAGCAATCCGGTGGGCTTGACCCAAGATACAGCCTCAAATGTCTCCTGAGTCTTCATGTCCACTGTGGCTGCCCCAGTGGCTCCCTGATGGAGCTCTGAATGTCTTCTCTTTGCCAGAGTCCATTCTCTCTCCAGTGGCATGAATCACATCATGACGGTCTCCAGTGAGGACCCTAGAAGCACCAGGTGTGGATGGCTCATGCCAGTAATTCTAGCTAGAGGCTGAGATCTCAGGACTGCAGTTCAAAGCCAGCCCAGGCAGGAAAGTCCACGAGACTCTTTTTTTTTTTTTTTTTCAATTATAACCACCTATTTCTTTTTTTATTTTCTTTTTTTTTCCCAATTATAACCACCTATTTCTTTTTTTATTTTTTTTTATTGTAAAGATGCTGTACAGAGGGGTTACAGTTACATGAGTAAGGTAATGAGTACATTTCCTGTTGAGCATTGTTATTCCCTCCTCCATGAGATTCTTATCTTCAGTGGACCACCAAAAAGCTGGAAGTGGAGCTGCCTGGCTCAAGTGGTAGAGCACCACCAGCCAAGGGACAGCACCCAGGCTCTGAGTTTGAGTCCTAGAATTGTCCCTCCCCCCACCAAAAATATAAACAAGCTTAGAAGCTTCCAAGCTTCCTCTTCACAGAGAATACACTCCAAACCCTTTGCCATGGCCTCAAATGCTCTTACCTGTACTGCTTTCCTCCAGTTCTCTAACTTCTTGCCCCTCCCCTCACCTACCATCATCTTTGTCTTCTTGCAACCACACTGGCCCCCATCCATTCTAGTACATCTGCCAGGCCTCTGCCTGGCTCTGGCTATGGTTTTCACTCTCTGGTTTGATGGATCCTCTTCTCCTGAGGCTCACAGGACACCTACTCATTCTGCGGATCCCAGTTGTAATCTCTCCTTGGAAAGTATCGCCCAGCCAAGCTTGTCTGTGCTGTTACAGTACTGTTTGATTGCTTCTCAGCACTAATCATTAGCTAAAGCTATCTTATTTACTTCCTTTTATTAAAATATCACCTGTGCCTGGGCACCGGTGGCCCATGTCTGCAATCTTAGCTACTTAGGAGGCTGAAATCTGAGGATCATGGCTCAAAGCCAGCCCAGGCAGGAAAGCCTGTGAGACTCTTCAATAAATGACTCAGAAAAGGCCAGACACGCTCAAGTAGTAGAGCACCAACTTGGAGAAAGAAAAAAAAAAAAGCTTAGTATTAGCACTCAAGTTCTGAGTTCAAAACCCAGGATGATAGAAAAATCACCCTTATGTTCATCTTTGTGGTTGGTTTTTTTTTTTTTGCCAGTCATGGGGCCTTAACTCTGGGCCTGGGCGCCGTCCCTCAGCTCTTCAGTTCAAGGCTAGCACTCTACCACTTGAACCATAGCACCACTTCTGGCTTTTTCTGCTTATGGGTGCTGAGGAATTGAACCCAGGGCCTTATGCATGCAAGGCAAGCACTCTACCACTGAGCCCCACCCCAGCCCCCATCTTTGTGTTCTTAATGCCCAGAATAGAACCAGGCACACGGTGAGTACTCAGCAGCTGCTGGCTGTTGGATGAGTGAGCCTGGGCCCCTAAACCCAGGGTACAAGGCTGGGGAAAGCGGCCTGGACAGCAGTCCCAGCCTCCACCAGCCATGTACCAAACAGCTCCACCTGCGCACTGCCCTTCCTGGCTCCTGGCCTTCAGCTTTGCCCAAGCCCGAGGACTTTCTAAAGGCATGACTTTTAATTCTTTCCACTTTCTCATTCCCACCTCCAATCAATCACCAAGCCCTAAAAATCAATAAGAAAAAGACAAACAACCCACCAGCAAATGAGGCTAGGTCGGTAAACAGGCAGATCACAGGTAAGAAATACAAATGACCACAAACATATGAGAAGCTGCTCGACCTCAAACCATAAAGGAAAGACAAAAATCAAACGTTTTAAAGCTTTTGCCCTCATTAGACTGATGGAACCTTATAAATATGGATCCGCTCTGTAGTGTTGGGACGGGGTGAGGAAATGAGCCCTCTCCTGCGCTGTGGGTGGTAAAGGGAGCTGGCGGAGCGTCTTTGGAGGGGCCACTTAGCCGCATCCATCAAAAATCAAAACTGCGCAAACCTTATAACTCCCACTCCCTCCTGCCACCTGCTCTCTATCCCAGATCCTGTGCACCGAAGTTACCCACAAGCAGGGATGATCCAGGCCCCATGGCTTCTAAAAGCAAAAAGTTGGCAGCAAACCAAATGCCTACCAACAGGGAAGTCAAATGGGCTGGGAATTCCTTTGTTTTAGTTTGGTACAGGGAGTCTGTGATGCGGTGGTTCAAAACAACACACACACACACACACACACACACACACACACACACACGCCGTATGTGTGTGTATGGTATGTGATGTGTGTGTGTGTGTATTCTGGCTTGAACTCCTGGCCTTGCACTCTTGCTTGGCTTTTTCACTCAAAGCTGATATTCTACCACTTGCGCCACAGTTCCACTTCCAGCTTTTTGCTGTTTAATTGGAGATAAGAATTTCTTAGACTTGTCTGCTTAGGTTGGTTTTGAACCATAGTCCCCAGATTTCAACCTCCTGGCTAGCTATGATTATAGGTATGAGCTACTGGTGCCCGGCTAAGATGCTTCTTATTTTTAAATTTATTTTATTTTATTTTATTATTATTTTTTACTGGGCCTGGGGCTTGAAATAAGGGTCTGGTTTCTGTCCCTGAGCCTCTCTCTTAGGCTAGTGCTCTACTACTTGAGGCACAGTGCCACTTCTAGATTTTTCTGAGTAGTTTATTGGAGATGAGTCTCTCAGACTTTCCTGCCCAGGCTGGCTTTAAACTGCAATTCTTAGATCTCAGCTTCATGAGGAGCTAGGATTACAGGCTGCCAGTTTATCTTTGGTATTTTGGTTTGGTCGGTAGTGGGGCTTGAACTCTGAGCTTGGGCACTGTCCCTGAGCTCTTCAGCTCAAGGCTAGTGGCCTACCATGTGAGCCACAGTGCCACTTCCTTATCTTTGATATTTTGAGACAGGGGCTTGCTAGGTAGCCCAGGATATCCTTGGACTCAATCATCCTCCTTCTAAGCCTCTTGAGTGCTGGGACTACAAGTATACACCACTGTGCCTAGCTCAATATACATCTTTAAGTACCAATGTAAAAATACTTCCAAGAAACTCAAGGCCTACTGTTGATTGAAAAATGAATTTGCCAACACAGCATGACCAGTATGATTTTATTTAAGTAAAAACCAGATAATGTGTATTTGTCATAATGTACATGTGGCATAATGAAAGCTAATAGTTACATGATGCCTCCTGGGTACCAGATGCTCTTTTGAGGGATGCAGGTATGACCTCATGTAATCTTCTTAATGGCACTGTGAAGAATGGTACAACTATTATCATCAACTCAGTTAACACCTGCAGAAACTAAGGAACAGCAAAACTTAGCAACTTGCCCAAGGCTGAGGCAGCAAGTGTGCACCTGGCTGGTCCTGGAAGATGGTCTGTGGATGGCTTCCTGCAGAGGAGTGAGGCCTCATCTGTGTGGCCAGAGCCTCGAGGCCCAGGCAGGTTGTGCCTCTTAGAATTACTAATCAGTGTCTTGCCCTTTACTGGCTGAGGATTGCTGGGGAAGGCACTTTCCCTCCTGAGCCTCAGCTTTCTCCCTCTGGAAAATAGGAATGATGGTATAAGTAGTCATTTCTCTTAGGTTGTACAGATTGAGAATGAGATTAGGGAAGAGGTGTTCAATAAATAGTAGTTACTATTTATGTTTAAAGCCACTGCCACTTTTTCAGCCAAGTCCATAGTTGGCATTCTCTTCACGATTCCTTGCAGGGACAACAGTCTCTGGATCCCAGCAGCAGTTCCTCTCTTATCCTCATCAGCTGGATCAATGGCAACTCCTCCCTCCCTTCACTATCAAAATTCCAGAGCATTCTCGAGCATTCCAGAACATTCTCAAACACCCTTCACTATCAAAATTCCAGAGCATTCTTGAGCATTCCAGAACATTCTCAAGCATTCTAGAAATTCTTATACTGCAGCAGCTTCATTTCCTATGGCATCAGCATCGATGCCTTTTGCCTGTGGCTTCTTTCCTGGCTCTCAATCTCCTGTCCTCTCAGGACCCATCCTCCCCAATGATGGCATCAGCATCGATGCCTTTTGCCTGTGGCTTCTTTCCTGGCTCTCCATCTCCTGTCCTCTCAGGACCCATCCTCCCCAATGACTCTTGTACCACAAACAACTTCCTCTAGCCCCCATTTTTAACCATCCTTTCATCGTGGAGCTCTCAATCTCTGGACGTTTTCTGAAAGTTCCTCAGGGCTTTTAGACCTAAATACCTTTCATTGGAGTTTGCAGGCCACCTCCAAAAATATGTCCTGTCCTTTCTGCCCTCAATAGTGAGGGGTGGTGATGGTACAGGGTGGGCTAACTAGAAGTCTCAGAGCTCTTCCTTTTGCCTCCTTTCCCTTCATCAGTCCTGCCCCATATGCTGCCAAGTTCTGTTAGGCCTGAACAATGGCTCCCGACGAAATTCACGCCCCAACCCCGAGACCTGTGAATGTCACCTTATAAGGCAAGAAGAGACTTTGCGGGTGTGATTGAACAGAGGTTTTGAGGTAGGGGTTAGTCTGAGTTACCTCAGTGGGCTACAAACACAGTGGCAAGTGTCCCTAGAAGAGGGAGTCAGAAGGAGAGAATTGACTCTGAGGTAGAAGTAGGAGTGACTAACATGGGCTGCGAGTGCCGAGAAGGAGGCTGTGAGCTGAGGAATGTGGGCAACCTCCAGATGCTAGAAAAACCAAGGCTATAGATTCTCCAGATGACCCTCTACAGGGAATTGGGCCTACTGCCACCTTGACTTGAGCTCAACCAGACTGCTTAAGCTTTCTGTCCTGCAGAACTTGTGGGAGAATCCGTTTGTGCTGTTTGAAACTGCCAGAGTTGGTACACATGTGTTACTGCAGGTGTAGGAAATGCCTTTTAGACATTGCTCCAGTCTGTCCTCCTTTCTGTCCATCCTTGCTTCCTTTCATCCTCTCTTGCCTCAATCTTGCTGCATCTCTGGAGAGTTGATAGCACCTCACACCACTCAAATAGTGAGGGCATCCTACTCAGAACTAGGCCTGAGCGCTGTGGTGTGGCATTATGTTTAGCTATGGTAACACTGTTGGCATTTCCAGTCTCACTTAGGCGTTAGGACCACAATTCCTAACTTGGGGGCTCACATGCCAACTTCTTTGCTTCTTGCTACATTTTTGTGAGACTAAGCTTGAGAAGGTTTTCAATTCCCTGAAATTTAGGGCAAAACTTGCTAACTCCTGTGTACCCCTGGAGCCAAGCTCCACAGGTGACCTTGAACAGGCTCTCATGCTGCTAGAATATACGTGGCACCCCCAGCCAGCCCTTCCTCCTGCTGTGCTATCTGTGGGATATCTCTCCCAGATTCCTCTCATTCCATTTGTATCTCCCTAGAGGATAATGGAGGATGAGTCACACCAGCCACCAGCACCCATAAATCCCATGGGAGGGAGACAGGGTGGACTTAAAGGTTTGTCCCCTCTTCCCCCAAAGGCTAACATTTTCCTTCCTAAGAGAGACTCTGGCATCAGCCATTAGATAATACTTTCCCCACTTCATTACCTAAACCACATACCTGGAAGAAATAAATGCTGCTATGTGTTGGGAATTGAAAGGGAATTGGGTGATTCACCCCAATGGAGGTCTGTGGCCACTCACAGTACAGGCACCTTTGAAGCCTCTTCTCGTGGAAGAATGAGAGGTTCGAGGCCAAGAACTAGGCTGGCATTTCTGGTGTGGTTTGACCCTTCTCATATCTGCATGTGGCCTGTAGCCAAAGAGGTAAATTTGAGACCTCATCCTGGAAGATGGACCTGGAAGATGCTTGCTGGGTGAACACTCTACCACTAAGCCATCCCCAGCTCTCCTGGGCTTTGGAACAGGAGAATGATGGAATACCATTAGTGTGGGGGTGGAGTGGGGGAGATACGAAAGAAGGGGGCTGGGGGAGGGGGAGATAGCTTCGGAGTGGATCGTGAGATGGTGAAGCCTTCACCAAGGTGGGGGTCTCAGGAGGAGGTGTGGGTGCAGAATGGAGAGGAGGATGAGGCTAGAAGGAGGCTGAGACTGAGCTCACCCAGCTGCCAGATCTGTCGGGGCAGAGGGATGAGAGCGTCCAGTGACCCAGATGATGCTGGGCCTCCGTGGTCTCTCCCCACGGGAAATCTCTGCACCCTGCCTCTCCAAGGGCAAGAATCTCATCCGTGCTACCTCAGAGCCATCCTACATTGAAGCCCGGCACGAAGCAGCCATTTTTCTTCCCTGTCCTCAGCTACCTGAGTCCTCACCTCTTATCTCTTGGCTTGGCATGGCCATCAGTTTGGGCTGGGACAGGGGCCATATCTCATGGAGATTTCCTGATATGCTATCAGCAGTGAGCGCTCACTCTCACAGGGTTTCTAAGTGTCCACAAGAGGACCGGGCCAGCCTGAGGCAATGTTAACCATTTGACGGTGCTTCTAGATCATAGTCAGACCTGAGTACCCCTCATTCCAGGAGCCCTGGGAGAGGTGGCACATAAGGAGCCATGCCCCATACACATGGCAGCACACAGATGAGATGTTCTGGGGACCCCGGGGGGTGGCAGGGGTGGAGCTCAGACCATTTTCTTGGGGTAGTGAGGCTGGGGCCATCTATCCATTCCACACATTGTCATGGCATGCTCATGCTAGGTATCAGATGTATGAAAGTACTCATGCTAGGTACCAGGGGTATGAAGCAGGAGCAAGACAGAAGGTGTAGGCAATTACAGTCCTGGATGCTGGAGCTGGTGTAGGACTAAAAGGTAAAAGAAAGGGCAAAGGACAGGTTTGTTTTAGAAAGAGGTGGCAATGGGTATTAAGGTCCAGCGAATATTGACTGGAAGGGAGATATGTGGGAGGAGAAAGTCTTGTTAGAGCAGTATATGTGTGTGTGTTGTGTGTGTGTGTGTACAGTGCATGTGTGTATGGATATGACCATTTATGAATGCAGATTTATCTACAGGGAGAGACATATGCACATCAGCATGTGTATACCTGCACACACATGCACATGTGACGATGCAGGCACACATGTGTGTATGTTTGTGTGTCGGATAGGGGGACTAATAAAGCTGAGTAATGGAGTTGGGGGAAATAATCATAGACTCTCTTCAAGGAGCCCAGAGTTCAGGATCACAAGTTCAAGGCCATCCTGGGCAAACCGTATATCAAAACCAAAGTATAAACAAGTAGATTGGAGGTGTGATGGCTCAAGTAGAATGCTAGGCCCTGAGTTTATCCATGGTACTGCAAACAACATAACACAATTTTCAGGGTTTAAGAATTCAAAGCCCCAAAGGAAACTTGTTTTGTTTTGTTTTTGCCAGTCCTGGGGCTTGAACTCAGGGCTTGGGCACTGTCCCTGAACCTCTCTGTGTTCAAGGCTAGTGTTCTACCACCTGAGCCACAGCACCATTTTTGGCTTTCTCTATTTATGTGGTACTGAGAAATTGAACCTAGGGCTTCATGTATGCTAGGCAGGCACTTTACCACTAAGCCACATTCCCAGCCCAAGAAAACTGTTTTGAAGGCATCTGCCTGCTCAGGATGGCTATCCTCAGATCTCCCCAAGAAAAGGGGGGTGCTGGAGGGTCTGATCACCCCCAAGCATGACTGACAAAGAAGAGCAATGAAGAATATAAATCACCACTTCCACAACTTACTCAATCCCTAATTTCTACCCTGTCCTTCAGCCTTACCAGGACTACACAGAATTTTCCAGACCAGTGGCTAGACTACCTAGTTATGCATTTGGACAGAGACACAAATGGGAACCAAGACCATACTGTGAAGAATCCCAGCCACTGTGAGTACTGAGCAGAGGGGGCTTTTACCTTTGTTCCAGGAGCCAGAACCCTGGGGTTTGCCCCTACTGGCCTCCTAAGGGAGCACCAGTGAATGCCCTTGCCGGCCTGCTTTAATAAAGCAAATTGTCCTCTGCAGTGTAGGTAGGCCTCACCAAATCTGTTGACTAGAATCTGATTAATTAAAACAGAAGACTGACCTCCACTGAGCAAGAGGGCCCTCTGACTTGAACTGTTGCCATCAGTGTTTCCTGGATCTCTAGCCTGCTGGCCCAACCTACAGATTTAAGATTTGCCTGCCTCCAAAATGATAGAAGCCAATTACTTAAATCTCTCTCTTTGTCTCTCTGTCTCTGTCTCTGTGTGTCTGTCTCTGTCTCTGTCTGTCTGTCTAGACAGGGTATCACCCATGTCATTCAAGCTAGCTTTAGATTTGCTATGCAACCCAGGCTGGCCTTGAATTGGAGATCTTCCTGCTTCTTTCTTCTTCTGAAATGCTAGGATTCCCAATGTGTGCTATTGTGCCCATTCGATAAATCTCCTTCCACACACACACCTCTCATTGGTTCTGCTTCTCTGGGAGATGATGGGGGCTGGGAAGGTGGCTCAGTGGTAGAACGCTTGCCTTGCATGCATGAGGCCTTGGGTTTGATTCCTCAGCACCACATAAGCATAAAGAAAAAACCTGGAAGTGGTGCTGTGGCTCAAGTGGTAGAGCGCTAGCCTTGAACTGAAGAGCTGAGGGACAGCGCCCAGGCCCAGAGTTCAGGCCTACAACTGGACCCAAAGGGGAAAAAAAAAAAAAGAGATGATGGCTAACATGCCACTCATTCTTCATTCCAAGGTGAGGGAGGCAGCCTCAGCAGAAAGAGACTGGAGGGCCTTGCTGGATGCAAACTTGTGAGGGTGGGGACCATATATGGGCCACACATATGGCCATGTGCTGGGGGCCAGTTGGATGACAGGCATTGTTTGCATCAAGGAGGCTGTTGTGTATTCTTGGCGAGGGGCAGTGCTGAGCCCATGAAAACTCAGAATAAATAAGTAAATAAAGCTCAGAATACTACTTTGCTAAGAGAAATGGCTTATCAGGATAGAGGGGTGTATCACAAACCCCAGAGCAGCCAGTATAGCAAGAAGGAAAGAGAGAGGGAGGGACAGAGAGAGAGAGAGAGAGAGAGAGAGAGAGAGAGAGAGAGAGAGAGAGAGAGCAGGAAGAAGAAGAAGCTGGGCCATCCTCTCCACCCCTGTCCTGTGATTTCATTTGTTGTCCTCTCTGAGGGTGACTCTACTTGTTCCTCATTCCATATTGCCTCAAAATATCTTTCCTATTTCATAGGCTTAATACTATTACCTGCTCAGTATTCTTTGAATTTTTCAGTTGAAAATTTCCAGAGAAACCTGTCCCTTGGCCACCCATCAGCTAGCTTCCTTTTGGTCCAGAAGTCCCATCTCGATCCTAAGAGGGGGCATGGTGGAGGGGATGCCCTGGGAATACACAGGGCTGCTCCCTTCCAGGGCTATGAGAGGAGCCAACTAGGCTACAAGTCCAAGTTGAACATACCAAGGCAATCCAAGGGCTGGTGCAGCTGCAGTCTATGAAACTCTGAGGATTGTACTAAAAGGTGAGATCGTGAAGGGCATTGGAAGCTAGATTGTGGAGGGTCTTGAATGACACGTGGCCAGAACCTGTGAAGTTGCATTCATCAGTCTCCCCATCCCTTCAGGTCACCACCAAGGGGGCCATTTACCGGCTGAGAGGTATGATTTGAAGGCGGTAGGTAGCGAGGGATGCTCAGAGGACGTGTCTCTTTTGATGGACACTTGAAAGGAGGCTCAGGCTTCTGAATGATCCCCTTCAAGGACTCTTGGCTTTTGTATGTTTCAACTCTCAATTGCAACACTACACTGATGTGGGTTTTTGCATTGAATTAAAATTAATCTAATACTTGACAACTCTGGCTGGATGCTTGCCAAATATGGAGACTCGAGATGCTTCCTGTAAATTCTGCTACAGAGCATTCTTACGATTCAGGGAGCATCTCATTTATCTCACTACTATGCACTCCTGACCCTCATTCTCCAGGGATTCCTTCCAGAAGATCCTCTTGCATAAACGTGTGCATGTTCCATGGCAGTTACTTTTTCAAACCTGTATCATCTCTGGGGACCAAGAAGATCTGGGGTGCAGGGAAGAGGTCATTTCGACGAACCACCTCTGCTCAAAGTCAGTCTTGGATTTTTTCCAGTAATAATCTCTTTCGTCATTAATGGCCTGCTGGGTGAATCTTATTATATCTCCTTAAAATAATTTAGATGCTAATATCTCCCAGTGACCATTACGTGGAGAGTGTGGGGTTGGAGGTGGTGGTGAGGCGGACTGAAAGCTGTCTAATTCTACACTTCTTTTCACAGTGGGAGACCCTCATCCGATGAGCTTGGAAAAGCAGCCCCAGCAACCAAGATTGTCATGCCTTTACTCAAAATCACTTTGTTATTCTAAAAAAGTTCTGCTTTCTGAGACTAGGAGCCAAGACTGAGGGATGGAGGGTGGGAGGGAGGGAGTAGCCCAAGAGGATTCTGGGTGATTATTCTAAGAGAATGCTGGGTACGTGATGTAAGGGCAATTGTAGTTTTTGTCAGCTGGTGGGGTGAAAAGATATGAAGGAGCATTCACTTCTAGTTCTAGGTTTGTTGTTATTAGCTGAAGTCCTCCTTTCCTTCTTTCCTCCCTCCCTCCCTTTTCTTCCCTCTCTCCCACCCTCCCTCCCGGCCTCCTTCCCCCCTGCTTGATGTTGAGTCCTGATCTGAGAATGCATAGATAAATTAGCCACCATTCAGGGAGCACCTCGTTTATCTCACTACTACGCACTCCTGACCCTCCTTCTCCAGGGTCCAAGTTCATGGCCTGTGATTTTCTTGTTCCTGTGCCTTGATTTCCTCACTTGTATGGAGGGAAGGTTACAGCAAAAGTTCAGGGAGGGCTGGGAGCTCTTTCAGAGTGAGTGTTCAGTGACCAGAAGAGCCTCAAGATGTGATGCCCTTTCTTTCCTCTCACTCACTACTTTCTAGCCAGGCACTGCCTCCACAAACTCCTAGGGAGTTTCTGCTCAGTTGGAGCAGAAATACACAGGACCCAGTGAGAAATGGGTTAGAGGATGTTTGTTCAAAGCCAAAGGAGAAAGAGACAGCTTTGCTCTGGGATGATGGTCATTAAGCCGGAGGACTCCAAATTTCTTTGTTTCCAACTTCCTAGGATCCTGGAGAATTCCAGCCTGATTCCTATGCATTACCTTGGACGATGAGCTGCACAGTTCTTTTGTAACTCCCTGGAGCTTGATATCTGATTCAGTCCCAATAGAAAACAGGCAGAGGTTCTTAATTTTGAGTACCAGAGAATATTCCACCACTTAAAAACAAAGTGATAATGTTGTTGACATTTTAACAGAAATATTTCTTGTTGGATGCTGGAGAGTAAGGCAGTGTTGTTTTCTTAGCACAGGAGGAGGTGTGGGGTGTGAGCGGAAAGCTCCATCACGCAGCATATGGGCCTCGCCAGCGGGGGGAGGGGTCAAGATGGTACCCAGCCATCATCCTAAGGATGCGAAGCTCCTGTTCTGTCTCCTCTAACTGTGGAGGCTCCCACTTGAGTGGATTTCTCTCAGAAGAATGGGAGTCAAGGTGTATCAGTGAGGATTCAGTCAGAGATGTACAGCCATCACTAATGTTATTGGGTACTGGCCTTATTGGTGTCACAAATAAAAAAATCGAGCAAAATATACATGAGTGGTGAGAGAAACACAGGTTTATTGAAATGAAGGTAGAGAGAACATAGAATGGAAATACCATTTAGTATTTGGTACCATTTCCTGTTTGGAGAGCAGGCTTGTGCAAGAGAGCTCTCAGGCCCAGGAATGGTGCCTGGGAAAATTGAAGGCTGATAGGAGTTGAAGGAGGATCACAGTGACCCACCCACAGGAGGAGATTCTTCATGATGGACAGTTTTGAATCTAGGTGGTGGCAGTTATATAACAGTATTTAAACTCATTCCCATAATGCATTGTTATAATGATATGCAGTGCATAAACATAATGTCTTAATTAGGAGTTTTTCCTGAAAGTTCACTTAAGGACAGTCAAATACAGTAAGGGGAATTCTATTTTGCTGAGCAAGCATATTTGTTATCAGGATGTGACGCCCATTTGTCTAGCCCACAGGACATTATGAGTACTTTTTGGTGATCATAAGGTTGGCAAGGGGGGCTGGGGCGGGGGGCGGGGGAAAGGGGGTAGGAAGAGTGTGTCTTGGGTCTTCCTCAGGTGGAGATGGATTCATAGGCCGGTTTCACAAGTGGCAACTATAGCCCTTGTTTGATCTGTTTGCTCTTCACTAAGAAGTCAGACCACCCATTCCCTTCCATGTGGGGATTTGCTGACCCCTGCGGAATCCACAGATCCACCTGGTCTCTGACTGCTCTTCTGAGCGTGCCCACTCACCATTAAGAGGTTTGTGGAGGGATTTGGTGTCACACATCAGGGAGTTTGATGGTTGGGGCCATTGTCCTGACAGTAGAGTGGAAGGCTGTTTGGTAGCATTCAGGAATGGAAGGCAGATGGAATACGAGAAAGCCTGAGCCCATGAGAAGCTCTGAGACTGGCTGTTCTTGTCCCCTCTGATGCTGAGAGTTCCTGTTAAACACACACCTATCACCTAGAATTCAGGGAAGCAGAAGGAAGGCCCCAGGGTGGGGAAGTAGGGGGGAGAGGAGCAGTGGTGGGCCTCATGTCAACAAGCCAGCTTACCTATCAGCCCCAAGGTGTGGAAGCTATTGAGGACACCTCTTCCCTCTGCCCTCAACCTTCCAGAGGAATTCCTAGGGACCTGCCATAACTGGAAACATGGGATTCTGGCAAGTGTAGTTTAACCCAGGCAAGATGATGCATTACAAAGTCACCAAACAAGGATTTGGGCCCAAGGAGTTTCTTTGGGAGAGGATTCCAGGAAACATCAGTGGCAATGTCGGGCACTGAATGGGAGAAACAGAAGCCAGGAAAGGACAATTAACCAGCTCTACTTGGTCCCCCAGCCTTGACCTCTGGGGGAGCCCTGGGGACAGTCTGAAGGGCTGTTGGAGGGCCAAGAGGCTGTGCCCTTCCCCTTCTAAGTTCCTGTTATTAGTGGAGAATTGCCTCCAGCCAGAGACAGCCCCAGGTATTCATGACAGTGGCCCTGGACCATCCCCTCGGACCACCAAGGGTGATGCTAAAGGGCTTCTTTCCATATAGGACACCCCTTTTGTTTCTAGACAAGAAGTGTTGATTGCTGCCCTTCTTTGGTGCTGGCAGCTCTTAGACTTTCCTGGCCACTTTGTAGAGTGTTCCTGTTATTCTCATGGTTGCTGCTTTCCATGTTGTTTTGGGGGTGAGCAGAAGTGGATTTGCTCCCAAGTTTTCCAGAGACTTTAGGGAAAGACTTTGCGATGTACTGTCTCTCCTTGTCTGTCCCACTTCTGGACTCAGTTGAGTGTGGGAGTAGCTACAGGAGAGATCTTCTGGCTGACACAATGTTCTTTCTAGAACCAAAGCTCTCTTCTGACCAGGCCCCACAACCCATGGATGACAGGTGTGCTCTCCTCAGTCAACCACTGTTCTGTGGGACCAACCCCTGCTGCTCTCTATGTGGGATCACAACTAAGCTTGGCCTTGAGGCCTTGGAGCCCCAAGAAGCTCAGCCTACTGTGATAAGCCACACATCCCTTTGCTTCCTTTGATGGAGACGTTGAGACTCAGAAAGGAGACAGAAGTTTTCTAGGTCATCTACCTCTAATGATCTCCCAGACCATCTGACCCCAAGGCCAGTTGACTTTCCATGATGCTGTGCTTTATCCAGGGACAAAATATCTGAGTAATTTCTCCATCAGTACAGATGTCAATCAGTATGGAGGTCACTATTGTTGGCTGGCTCCATTCATCTTTTCAGCCTCCAAAATAAGGAATGAGCTTCAATCTATTCGTGGCAGGAGGTGAGGCTCAGAGAGGGAAAGAATTGAAGATTGAACTTGAGTCTGAACTCCCAAGATCAGTGGTTTTTTTTTTTCCCCCCCACAATGTGTCTCAATTAGGCTATGTCTCAATCAGCTATGAGAAGCAGAAGATTTCTCAGAGAAGTGGTGACAAAATGGACAAGGGAGTGCTCACCTAACAAGAAATTTGGAGTTAGGGCATTTTCCTCCTATTCAAAGACTTCACCAAGGACTCAGGCTGTTCCCATGGTTTCTCCTTCACATCCTGTCAACAGTTACCCTCACAGTCACAAGATGGCTCCAGAGGCTCCAGGCATCTTTCTTTACCTAAAAAAAAAAAAGAGGACCTGGAATTTTGTGAAAGAGCAAAATGGTCCCCACAGTGAAAGCCCTTTCATGGCTCTGTGTTGTAGCGTATCCAGAGAAGCCCGGTTTGGCCCGTGTCTCCCAGGTGGGGAAGGAGGCCTTACTTGCATCCGTTTAGAATGAAATCTTCATTTCTGTTCACTCTGCTCTGCATTCTCTTGCTTTCCTTATCTTCCTGGCTTCCATACTTGACAAAGGGAGATTTCACTCCCTTTTCTGGCGCAGATAACAGGTGATATGTGAGCTCAGCTTCCTTAAGCATGTCTGATTTGGGTTTTATGTGGGAGTATTTTAAGGGTTTCAGGATTAACCTTTTCCTCCTCCATATAATTTACTTTGGCAATGCAACTTCATGTTCAATTAATTTCCCCACAGATTCAGACTTACATACAGAAGATCCTTGAAGCTGACCATTTAGGTCATTCCTGAGGGGCAACAAACACTAAAAGCCCAATCCTGAATTTAAACCAGACTGTCACTTCCTGGCTGTGTGAGCTTGACAGAGTACTTCAGAAGTTCCTGACTCCCTAACTTCTTAAATGAGGCCAAAGCTGGTCTTAGATAGCTTGTAAGGATTGAGAGGGGGTACCCTGTCCTCTTCCAGGTGGTAGCAGATGGTTCTCACAGCCCTGATGGGAAAAGGGAGGCAGCCCCTCCTATTCTTCCTCCTCTGCCTCTTGCTGCTTCTTAGCACTGGAATTTTAACTCAGGGCCCTGTGGAGAGTCTGCTTGGCAGGTACTCCACCACTAGAACCATGCTCCCAGTCTTTTTGCTTTGAGCTCATTTTGCAGATAAAGTCTTACAATTTTGCTCAGCTGGCCTCAAGCTGTGATCCTCCTACATCTGCCTCTTAGGTAATTGGGATTATAGATGTATGCCACCATGCCCAGTAAGAGTGGAAGTTTTTGTAGGACAAAGATATTCTCCCTCTCCCCACCCCACTTCTTCTTTTCTCCTCCTTTTCCTTCTTTCTTCAAATACTTACTCACTTCTCTAATGAGAGAGGCATTGTGCTTGGAGTTAGGAACACAACTCAGTGCAGAACAGAAGATGCAGTCTTTGTCCTCCTGTGATTGGAGTCTAAAGAGTTCCATGAGGAAAAATAGAAGTGTTATCCAGGGCTGGGCTGGATGGCGATTGTTAGGAATACCTCTCAGCTTCATGATGCTTCCTCTGAGCGTTAATGCATTGCAGAAGATAGCACATTGGGAAACATGGCATCTGGGCTATGATGCTTCCCAAGGCAGCCTGGGCCCAGGTCTTACCTGCTCCCACTTCCGGGCCTTTCCCACCCACCAGGTCTCCGAGCAGAGGAAACTCCATTCTTGACAATGACAAGGGGAAAAGCACGGTAGATTTTTTTGGGGAGTCTGGTCTAACTCTGATCACAAACAATTTTTCCTCATTTAGTGGGATGATTTCCTTAAAGAACATCCCCTTTATACAAATGAGCCCATTAGCATAATCTATTCCATGGTGGCCTCTCTGCACCTGCCCCACCCGCTCCCACCCCTCTCCACCTCCAGGAACCCAGACAGCTTCCCAGTTAATTTGATCAGGATGAGCAAAAGCAAAACCATCTGGTTTTCTTCGACAGCTGATTCCAGAGTCACTGTTGTACAAGGCCTGTCTTCCAGGTGAGCCAGCGATGGGAGGGGGTTGGGGGGTATCTGTCTCTGCCCAGATGAAAGGGCTCAGCCTGCTAGAGCACCCGGTGCCAGCATCAAGCTTCCAATGAATCACATCAAAGACCTCTCTGCCACTGCAGGCCTCTTCCAGCTGCGGGAAAATGGGCTCATTAGAAGCAGGAGGTGTACATTGTATACATTAGGCGGCGTTGATTTACAAGATTGGAGCTGCCATCTTTCCCTCACCTTGAGCCCCAGGCCCCGGAGAGCCCTTGCTTGCCTGAAATGGCTGCTTTGAAGGTGCTGCACGCCTCCAGAAGGGCTGCCCCTCCCTCTTGCACTAATTAGGCTCTTACCAATAGAGCAATATCTGGGGGTGGGTAGGGACTAGCAGGGGGACTGTCAGCAAAGGCCTTGGCATAATTGTGTTGATTAAGAGGTACAAGGCTGGCAATGTTGTCTTTCTTCAAGATCAAGTCCCTGTGCTTGGGGGACACTTGATTTTCTGGGCCAATTTGTTGGAGCTGGCCTAATTGTACAGGAACATTTCTCACAGTAGTCTGGGCCTACTGGCTTTGGTGGGGCTCTGCAGCCCTGCAGCCCTGTCTCCTGGGCTCCTAGTGGGCTGAAGAAGGAGACCCACAGCTCTGGCTGGCTATCCAGGGCTGGCAGAAGTGGATTCATGTCTTTGAGTGAGCTGGTGTGGGACAGCTTTGAGGACAACCTTGCTTAGTGTGTTTAGCATCCTCTGTTTCCTCAGGGCTGGCTAAATCAATAATTCCCAGGCTCCTGGGTCTTGATCTCTCTCTAAATGCCATGACTATGGAGCCCTGGGCAAAATCAAAGAAATTAAGTATGATGGCTTATGTAATCTTTAACAATTTAGAAAACTTATGCAGCTTACAGAGGTGGAATCTCATCTGGTGTCATTATGGCTTTTTACATTTCCCAGCCTCTCTTGCCGTTGGCTGGGGGTATGTGACTGGTTCTTGTCAATAGACTATGAAAAAGGAAGGTCATGGGTAGACCAAGGAAGTGGGGAACTGGTGTGATTCCTCCATCTTTTTGTTCAACTTGTGGTTTTTCTCTGGGAGAGTGGGCCTGGCAGGGTCATGTGACCACTACTTCACCAATCACTGAGGGGAACCAATGGAAATGGAATATTTTGGTTGGCCAATTTGGCATACAGAGGTGGGGCCAAATGATTGACAGTCCTGACCAATAGTGCTGGGTCTGTTTTATAAAAGAGAAGACTCTAAGCATCTAGAAAGATCTACTGTGAACCAACAGCTAGGATGGCTTAACTACCACTTCAAGAATTTATTGCCAGGGTCCCAGGAAAGCATCTGGCCAGGTACTTAGAATTATGTGTATTGTGTAGCAGGGGTCCTGACATAATTGGCTCATCTTGTCTGTGGCTATAGGTTTGGAAGTTGTGTTATAATAAGCTTAGGAGGGATTTTGCTTCGTTTGATGGTTGTGTAGTATGGCAGAGACCCAGTGTCTTCTATGGTTTTTGGTGCTGGAACACTACTTTCTGGGGCTATGATAAAGTTGGCCTGCCCAGTTTCATCCAGGAGAGGAACCACAAGACCTCTCATGTGCCTCTTTCTCCACAACCTGACTTTCATGTGCATGTCTATTTGCATAAAGTCACTGTAGGACAAGCTCTGGTCCTCAAGGGGTAGAAGGGCAGAGAGCAAAAGGAGCTGGCTGTCTCCCTCCAGCCCTTTTACAACTTCATTATTTCCAAGGGCTTCACTTAGCTCAGAGTGGCTTTCCAATCCTGGACTCCAAATAAAATAAAGAAAGACAAGACCTGAATTTCAAACGTTGGAGTGCAGGAAAGGTAAGCTTTAGACCCAGCTGGGCCCCATGTCAGGATATACAACAGTTCTCCCCAGTCCACTGCCACCCCTAGGATCACTTGTGAGTCCCCACTGTGCTGTCAGAGCAGGCGAGTTCTTGAAGTGTCATCCTCTGTCTCCCAGGATGTGATTGTGCAGGCGCAGCCTGGGCTCTGGAGAAGGGTGGCACTGACAGGTGCTCAGGGCAGTACTTGGCCCTTGGTGTCTCATTGGGAGGCTGGGCTAGGTACCTGGCTTGTTCTCGCATCTGGCTTTCTCCTGGTTTTCCTCATTAGGTCTTGGAGCAGAGGTCAGCCAGGGGTTGGATATGCCTGCAGGCTGTTCTCCATCTTCGTTGGCTATCAGGGTCCCCCCTCGTATGACTTGAGGACAAAGATGCTGTGGCCTGCGTGAGAAACTGTCTCATGGTAAATCAGATAATCTTCTCTGTGTTTTTACCCAGATTCCTGAGCAGGAAGTGCTTCTCCTCCTGCGAGGTGTCTCCAAACAGAGCGGGGTACAGTATGACCAGATGCCCAGGCCTGCGGCGTTTTGCTCCTCTTTCTAATAACCACCCGGAATTAGTTCACTTCACATTCACCTGATTTCTGTCCTCATTCATCTTCTGGTCAGGTCATTAGGAACTCCTTGATTCTTCCCCACCCCCCACCTTCTATTATTTATACATTACCCTCTTTCATCTCTAGAGACCAGGGAATTGGGGGACTGGCCAGAGGATGGGCTCTGTACTGATGATGTTTCTAGAAATACTCTGTTCTATGTGTGGATCTATTGTATACATCAGGGTTTAAACATTTTCAGTTCAAACATTGCCAGAGATTCTTCTTAGGGTGACAGAGAGTGTGGGAGGGATTGAGGATGGACAGGGGCCACAGTGTGGCAGGAGGAGAAGAGGGCCAGGGGTCACTTAGCTCCTTTGGTGGCTGTGTGTGGGGACTTTGAATGCTGTCATGTTGATGTAGCCATTTCACGGCAAGGGCCATTTCATGTGGCCATGTTGGTGTGGTAAGACAGTTTTGACACATTTAAAGGTATAACGCTTATCTTTATTGCTTGTTTAGTTTTCCTGATGACAAAAGAAATACTTGCCCAAGAGAAAACACTTGAAGCTTTATAAAAATATATAGTGTAGAAAGCAAATGTCCTGACTGGTCATGGGGGCTCCCGCCTATAATCGTAGCTACTCAGAAGGCTCAGATCTGAAGGATTGAAGTTCCAAGCCTGGGCAGAGAAGTCTACGAGACTCCATCTCCAAATAACTAACTAAATGCTGGAAGGAGACATGCCTCAAGCAGTAGAGTGCCAGCTACCCAAAAGGAAGGAGGGAAAGCAAGCGAGAGCTTGAGGCCCTGACTTCAGGTATTAAAAAAAAAAAAGAAGAAAGAAAAGAAAATAGAAAAAGTGAATGACCTTTATAGTCTTACCAATCTTAGAACTAAGAAATACTATGTGATATATCTTAATTTTTTCCTTTGCATATGAGATTATGTGATTATTAAATAGTTATGCTGCTATAGTGTAACAACATCCTGGGCCAATTTCTTTTTCTGCCTTTAATTTTTATTCATTTATTTTAAATAACTTACTATCTTTAAATAGTTGTACAATGGAGTTTCCATTCAATAAGATAATTTATAGTACAATGAATCTTTATCGTGTTTTTAATTTTATTATTAAGTAGTTGTACAAAGGGATTACAATTCTCTGTTAGGTTATGAGTATAATGTATCTTGATCAATGTCATCCCTTCTGTCATTCTGCTCCTTGTCTTCCATCCCCTTCCCCCACACCATTTCTAACCACTCAATTTCACCAAACTCTAGCTTGGGTTAGGTTTAATAATCAACTGAGGTTGTCCCCCACCCACTGTGCTGATAATAAAAAAAATGAAATATTAATGGCTCATGCTTCAGCCCATCAAAATGGCCGTTTGTCTAGGGGCCGAGTCAGGAGCACCATGCTCTGTCTGTCTTGTGCTGGGGCTAACATCTCAATCCCTGCTTTTTCTGCATATAGCCTCCTGTGACTTCCAGTCTCATGGCCCACCAATGTCAAATGTCACTTCTTCCAAGGTGGTCTCTTAAAGTCCTCCCCCTCTGATCCCTTCCAGTCTGCTTCCAAACCCTAGAAAAACATAGCAGAAAGAGGCAAGGTGTGTCTATGCTGGAGTGCAGTTCTCCAGTGTCCCAAGTTCCAACTTTTGCCTGGAAATTTAGTCTTCTGAACAATGCAACATAAACCTTTGATTCCTGTGAACTTCAAAGTTGCATTTCTAGACAGCCTTGCTGTCATGCAAGTTTAAGATAAAGGACATCCTACCTTGGCTGCAGGGTCCAGACTTTTCACCTCTTAAGTTTTTGTCCATACATTGAAGTGTTAATTTAACATAGTGAATGACCAAACAGATAAGGCTCCTTGATACAGTCTTCTCTAGAGGCAAAAAAATATTAACAACAATAAAAAGTAGGACAAATGGTGTGTGGATCAGTCTATCTATGGAGTATAATATCCAATGCCCACAATGACTGCCCTGCTTCCAATAACTCATTGCTCAAATGGGAGGCATTTGTAGTCAATAGTTCATACACCAGCCTACAGACAGATAGCACCCAGAGGTGGCAGAGAACTTAATTATTTAATTACTTAATCTGAGAACTTAATTACTCTCACTGAGCCTCAGTTTCCTCATTGGTAAGACAGAGAGTAAATGCTCCTCTGCTATCATCTTAGGGCTCAAGGGAAAGTCAAAGAAATAGAGAATAAAAAGGGATTCACAGCATATATTCTTTGGGATTGCTCAACTACTCTTCCTATTTGGTGGGTAGAGAGGAGGGCAGATTTGCCTCTACACAGGGATGGGCTCATGGCCCAGGCTCCGCTGATCATCTATTTACCCCCATGCAGTGGTCCTTGAACAGAGTGATGCATGGAGTGGGCGGCAGAACAGAATTCATCCTGAGATTGTGGGGTGAGCAGGGGGAGATGATGTTCTACCCAGACTCCTTTTGGCTTCCGAAACTGCTTCTACATGCTTGTGAACCTCATTCTTCCCTTGATGTTGGGAGCCACCATACAGTCTAATTGTGTGGCTTAAGTCACCTACAAATTAGTCCTTTGTGAGCAGTGAACCTGTAGGAATCTACGTATGAGATTAGCCATAGTTGTTCCTTTCCTGAAAGGTTCAACAAGAACAGATATCTGATCCCCACCCCTGAGATTCTAATACAGCCAGTCATAGAGGACTTATGATAAGGTGGTACTGCAAGTTGGAAGGGACCCAGAATTCCCAGCCTTGGATCTGCTTCCTAATCAATCTAGAGTGTACATGGATGTATCCATTATCTCTCTCAACTGCTTACCCAGAATTCCTCCAAGCTAGTTAACTTGATATATTGAATTACTTTATGTACAGGGATACTCATTACAGCATTGTGTGTAACTTAACAACATGGAGACAGGTCTGATGGTCTAAAATGAGTCTGGCTGATGACTAAATAACCATGGCTCAGTACTTGAAGGAATTGTATTGAACTACTAAAAGCGTGTTTGGGTAGAGTCCTTTAGTAACATCATATTTTATACTCTAATATAAACTAAATCTGTGCAATCGTAACGGTATAAGAAAAACTCATACAGAAAATTTATAGTGCAGTGTTTTTTTTCATTTTTCTTTTTTTTTTCCTACAAAGGCAGCCTTTTCCTTCTTCTTCCTCTTCCTATTGCTTGACTCAGTCAAACTGATTGCATGTATAGATTTCTATCAAAATAATTATGGAGAAGCTGGGTGTGGCAACTTACATCTGTAATCGTATCTACTGGGAGGAGTAGATCAGCAGGACTGCAGTTTTCTGCAAGCCTAGGCAAAAAGCAAGACTCCATCGCAACCAATTAAAAAAAAAAGTTGAATGTGGTGGAGCATGCCTGTCATCCCATCTACATAGGCAGTGTAAACCAGGAGCATGCCTGTCATCCCATCTACATAGGCAGTGTAAACCAGAAGATCACAGTTTAGACTGATTCAGGCATAGATATTTGAAAAATAATCTAATGCAGAAAGAGTTGGAAACTGGGCACCAGGGGCTCATACCTGTAATCCTAGCTATTCAGGAGGCTGAGATCTGTGAATCACAGTATGAAATCAGCCCAAGCAGGAAAGCCCAGGAGACTCTTATCTCCAATTAAGTAGCAAAAAGCCAGAAGTGGAACTGTGGCTCAAATGGTAGAGTGCCACTTGAGTGAAAAAGCTAAGGGACTAAACACTGAGTTTGAGCCTCAGTACTGGTGCATATGGGCACATGTGCGCTGCACACACATGCACACATGCACACACACACACACACACACACACACACAAAGAGTGATTTGTTGGAAGTATGGTTCAATTGGTTGAACACTTTCCTGGCAAGTTCCAGGCCCTAAATTCAAACTCCAATACTACCCCAAGCAAAACAATGAAAACATAAATAAAAACAAAAACCGAGAAACATTGACAGGATAATGGCAACTATAAAGTCAATAAAAAGGCTTGCAATAGTCAAGAGCTAATCATTTTGCCTTGGACTATATGTTCCCCTTTGTGGTGTATGCCATGAAGTGGCAATGTGGTATTCCCTACTCCTTCCCATCCTTCTTGGTTTTTTGTTTTTTCTTTGTCTTAGCAGTACTGGGGTTTGAACACAGGGACTCACACTTGCTAGGCGGTGCTCTACCTCTTGAGCCACACCTCCAAATCTCTTAAGTTTATCATTTTGTATTTCTCAAGTTTTCCTCCTTTCTTATATCACAATGATTTTTTTCCCAGTTGAGATTTTTTTTTTTGGTCCGGTCGTGGGGCCTTGAACTCTGGGCCTGGGTGCTGTCCTCAGCTCTTCAGCTCAAGGCTAGCGCTCTACCACTTGAGCCACAGCGCCACTTCTGGCTTTTTTCTTTTTGCTTATGTGGTGCTGAGGAATCGAACCCAGGGCCTCAGGCATGCAAGGCAAGCACTCTACCACTGAGCCACCTTCCCAACCCCCCAGTTGAGATTTTTAACAGAACTTTATGATTAAAATGAACTAGGTACGTTTGACTTCCCAGGCTTTATTCTCCTCCTGGATTAATTTTTGCTAATTGCTGGCAAGAAATATTTTTCCTAACTCCCCCCCAACTTTCTTGCACAATCTTAGAAAAATAAATGAAGAAAGGGGCTTCATTAAAGTGACCTTATAACTTCTCCCATTTGGTTGACTCAGCCTTGACCTTCTCGATTTTGTCCACCTAGACCGTAACACAAAGGCCACAAAGATCCCTGGACTGATTTAGCAGTATCCTTGATGCCAACACGGGGTTAACCCACAGATTTCATAGTTTGGAGAGTTTCAACTAATAAGAGGAATCAAGCGCTATATTTCGGGAAAGATTAAGGTCACTGGCCCTCATTTGAGTTGATTGGTCTCTTGAAATGAGATATTAATTGTGAAATTGATAGGCAGATTTCCATTTGATTTCACCCTCCCCGATAGTTTATGTTTATAATTGAAATAATAAAAATGGAAAATGTCCAGTTCAATCAGCATAACCTCCCATCTATTCTCAAATAGCCAAACAGAGGTGAGGTGCAGCTGTGTGTAAGTCACTTTGTCTCTGCTGGCTGGAGGGCAGGGGAGGAATAATTGTTTGGGGTCTAAGCTATGTTGACGTCTCCTCAGAAATTAGAGGAGACCATCCACAATGTTTGAATAAAAACAACTGGAGAAGAAATAAGGCCACTTGTTTATAAACAACACAACGTTTCTCTGTGCTTATGATTATTGCTTGACTCACTGTTGCAAGCAATATTTACCTGAGCACCTGGCCTGTGCTGGGCACTATCGTTGGTGATAAGTGGTTAATGGAAAAGTGGGGCCTTCGGGGAAAATACATTAGGTAGTGTCTGAGTAGAAGCCAGAAGACTAATTAGGAGAGACCTGCAGGGTGAGAGGTGATGGTGGTTTAGACCTGATGGGGGCAGCACTGAAGGCAAGAAGTGATAGCATTTTGGAACTTGAGAGGGGGGAATTTGCTGATTGAAAAGATGTTGGGAATAGAAAATAGAGACCAGTTGACTCAGTACCTCCAACAGAGTCAATGGGGTGGTAGTGAGGAACCCAGATCTCAGCAGCAGGATTTTGCATGTTGAATGAGGGATTTGGGGAGGAGTGAATTGCCCAAGAGCCAGCTATGAAGAGAATGACAAAAATGTGTGTGCCCTTGAGCTTAGTCCTTAGTAGAAAGAATCCTAACTCAGGTTTGAATCCAAGCTCAGGGTCTTCTGCCCAGTTATGGACCCTCTCTTTACATATTCTTGGAAAGCTTTTTTCCTCTCCCCCCTCTCCACAAACAGAAGTTATTAAGTGAAAACTAATTTCTTTCCCCATCTTTTTGTTGAGCAAAGATCCATTAAGCTGCAGTTTGAAATAAATGTCAGACCAACTTGAGAGAGTCTCACCACATGAATTGAAATAATTATAGCCAAAAGCAAAGGCATCTTTCTTTACGTATAGATCTTATCTTGCATGAATGGGCCATTTCAGCTATGAACTTTAAAACCTTGAGGCAAGCCTCTGTACCCAGAAGGTTGTCTTTTTGGTTCCCAGGCCAGAGATTGCCTAGCTGCTTCTCAGGGTGTCCCAGGTAATAAACTTACAGATACTCAGTAGCCTGCTTCTCTGCTTCAGATGTGATCAGGGACATGGAGATGCCCTTTTCCTAAGAATTAAAAGATGTTCGTATTTCAAGAAGAAGTATTCAATGTTTCTCATGACTACATTCTAGGAAGGCCTTGGACAAAGGATATTGATCCTCCTTTATCTCCACTCAAGGACATTGATCCTCCCTTCATCTTTGCATCCCTGTTGGAATGGAAAGACAATCTCCATTGTGTGAACTCTTTGCACTATGTCTGTGTGATGCTTCAGCATCTCAATTTCAGTCCAGATCTAGATGTTTGGTTCACATGATGTCAAGTAATGCTTGACTTTTTTTCACCCCTAGGTTTTGTGGCTTAAGGGATACAGAATGAACACAGTTCATGCCAAATCCACCATGTTTTCTTCTGAGTGTAATGTCTCTCAGCTCTTCATGTGCATGTTAACCAGCTGGGCATCATATGCTTTTTTTTTTTTTTTTTTTTTTTGCCATCCTGGTGCTTGAACTCAGGGCCTGGGCACTGTCCCTGAGCTTCTTTTGCTCAAGGCTAGCACTCTACCACTTGAGCCACAGCACCACTTCTGGCCATTTCTGTTTATGTGGTACTGAGGAATTGAACCCAGGGCTTCATGCATGCTAGGCAAGCATTCTACCACTAAGCCACATTCCCAGCCCTACCTGGGCATCATATGAAGTTGGGGGTCTCTATTGTAAAAGGCATGAGTGGGGCTTGAGAATCTGTATTTCTACCAAGCTGCCAGCTGATACCTGATTCTGAGGGACTGGGGAATGATACTTTGAGCAACTAAGTTGTAGAATTCAAAACTGTTAGTGGAATAGAAATTGCTCCAGAAAGGGGGAGAAAATAGTCTTGGGGAAAGCAACAATACCATTCCATTCTTATTAATTTGAAATATATGTTATTCATCTCAAAAGGCCCTGATAAATCCTATAGTTGAAAAGAAATTAGTCACATGTTTTACATGGTGTCACGTTCATTGGATAATGAAACCATTTTCTAAGAAAAAAATCTATTAGTGTTCAGTAGAATTTGTGATTGTTATCTTTTGCCTTGGACTTTGGAAAACAAAGTTGAGGCACAGGTGACACAAGATGGTCCTACAGCCATGTGGATTCTAAATTGTACAGTCATCATCTGAAGTTGCCACCCATGAAAGGGGCCAGCGGGGTGATGTGTGAGAGTGTGAGGGTCTGAAGTGAGCCAAAACAGGAGATGGTGTTGGCTGTGTACTCGAGGGTGGGTCAGGGGACGTTTCTGTATCTTGATTCCCTACTATAGATGGGGGACACTAAAGGACTGAATAGGTGAAAGAGGATAGTCCGGCCGCCTGAATTAGCAAGGTAGCTGATACTGGCACCTTGGCTAGAGTGAGGATCATTCCAGGAGATCCAGGAGAACTGTGGCTCAGTTGACACTTAGGTCCACAGGGGCATTTTCCAAGACCTCTAGTGGATATAGGAAATTGCAGACAGTACTAAGTTCTCTATGTATTCTGTTTTTTCCCCCCCCTACATACATATGCTTATGGTAAAGTTCAATAATAACACCAAACATGAATTAGAGCAGTTGTAACTGCGGTGCATCATTAGTAAACACTGGGATGCTATGACAGTGGAGCTGGTAACCAAATCAGCTACTAAGTGACCAATGGGCAGGTAGTTTTTACAGTGTAGAAACATTGGGCAGAGGGACAGAGATTTCATCATGCTGCTCAGAACAACACTCAATTGAAGACTCATAAAATGTTTATTTCTAGAATTTTCCATTTGATATCTTTAGGCCATGGTTGACCATGAGTGAACAGAAAAAAATAAAAGGATAGCTAAGGGAAGACCGCTGGGTAGGAAAGCAGGAAGGCCTCTGGGGACTGAACCGAAACTTTTGCTTTGTAGATGGGGAACTTCAGTGCTCTGTGGGAAAAAAACTCCCTTAGGATCAGTAGACTAGGTCCAGGACTCAGAATCTTGGTGAAGTCCACCACTCTCTCCGCCCCTGGCCAGTGCATTACCAGCGCACTAAGATAAGGACCCGCCTTTGTTTCACTTGCTTCTCTGTTTTGGTTGGTAGTCTTTATCCATGAAGTCTGGGCTTATTTCTGTTAACTAGATCGAGTGTGTGGAGCTGAGGGACAGAGTGGGAAAAGGAATAGTTTTGCTTGTTGGTGAGGCCTGAGGGAAACCCTGGGGAGCCTGAGCACTTGTGTAGAATCCTGGGGCCTACCCCTAGCTCACTGGGGCACAGCCCCTGATGATGGCTGCTGGGTTTGGGAGCGCCACTCTGCCTGAGAGAGAGAGAGGTAGGAGGGGACAGGCCACCAGCACCCCAGTATAGAGACCAAAGAACCTTCTTTTTCCTTCTTCTGGACTAATACTTCAGTCAGAAATAAAGGGGCAGATGAACACATAACGATACAGTGTAGGCCCTGGGCGTGGCAGGAGGGTGAGTGGCCAGGAAAAGCAAGTGATGAGGAGCAGGGGTGGGGGTGGGGAAATGAACAACCCAGAACAGACAGTACTTGCTCTGGGCTCTAGGTGTGGCCCCTTCCTGGGGGGGGGGAGGGCACATGCATCCCCTGTGGAGGAGATGGCTTGGGAAGGGGCTCTTAACCCAACCTCTCCCGAGGCTCGGGCCTGGAAGGTAGACAGGAGAAAGCCCTTCCTTCCCACGCTACCCCTGATGACTCTTGGTTTGAATTCTAAAGTGGTTTATTATGGGGCGATCATTTTCCAAGACCCTAAAACTAGCATGATGCTTTCTTCCTCTACATGCATCCCAAGAGGATAAGATGAAAACAAACAAACATAAGTGTTCCCTTTTTGGATCCTGGAGGCTGTTTTTGGTTTTCTCTGTTGAGCTTAATGACATCACTGAAAGACCTCTGAAGATCAGCATTCCTGTTGGAGGAGAAGATGGGACTCCAGAGGTGCCATAAGGGGTTGGTCCATACCCCCAGTTCCTCCATACCCACTCCTTAAGCCCCAGCCTTGTCATCAGCCAGCTTGCTGGCTTGGGAAGGGGCTGATAGTGAAGGCCAGGTACCTCTTAACTGGCTTTCTGGAAAAGTCTTCTTCATTCTCTCACTTCAGGTGGAGAGGCTGGGCAGAGCTCTAGGAACATGGAAGCTACTGGGGTAGATGGATGGATGGAAACCTGATGGACAATCCAGGAAAAAGGGTCCTGACTTTATTGTGTCCTGTGGGAGGATCTGAGTTCTGTCACCTTCTGGTCTCCTTTCTTATTTTTTTTTTTTAATGGTCAGTTATGGGGCTTGAACTCTGGGCCTGGGTGCCATCCCTCAGCTTTTTAACTCAAGGCAAGCACTCTACCTCTTGAGCCATAGTGCCACTTCCATTTTTTTTTTTTTTTTTTTTTGTGGTTAATTGGAGTTAAGAGTCTAACGGACTTTCCTGCCTGGGCTGGCTTTGAACCCTGATCCTCAGATCTCAGTTAGGATTACAGGTGTGGCACCCGACTCCTTCCTTCCATTCTATCTCAGCCTCTCACCGAATGAAGAACCCTGGGCTTAAAGCTGGCACAGCTGCTCTGTGTTGGGGCACAAAAAATGGCACCACAAAATGAGGGCCTCAGAGGCAAGTTTTCTCTCCACCTTTCTGCCCTGTTTCTTCATCCTGTTCACCCCAGTGGGGGTTTTTTTTGGTGTGTTTTTTTGTTTTGTTTTGCCAGTCCTGGGATTTGAACTCAAGGCCTGGGAACTCTCCCTGAGCTTCTTTTGCTCAAGGATGGCTCTCTACCATTTGGCCCACACCTGCCCTTCTTAGACTTTCTCTTCTTTAAGGTGAGTCATAGTAATCAGGACCACTTTTTTCCCAAGCCAAACATAATATCCCTCACATTCTGGTTCTGTTGGCTCTAGAGAAATTAGAGTTCCTGCTGCAGAGGGTACCGTGCTATACCCAGGAGGAGGAAGTGCCCCAGCTGAGAAGCCATGGGAAATCGGAGCAGACAGGCCCTGCTGGCTTTCTCTCTCAGTCTGCTTCATTCATGCTTCATCAGACCTAAGCATAAAAATGGGCAATTTTCCTTGCCGCTGTGGGTTTTCAATCTGAAGGCTCTGGGTCATGTAAAACTATAAGTTTGCCATCCTTTCCTCTTGTTAGCTTGTCTTGTGGTAGGAGTGTTGGCCTTGGCTGTTTCTGGTGGGCAGGAAAGTTATCACCTTCTCTTCTACATTTTTCTACGCCCTTTACATCTATTACAAATTCATGAGGAAGCTGGATTAGAACCCAGAGCTCTGGATTAGCCCAGGCGATTTGACAACTAGATTTAGAGGCACTACTGCTTGGTCCACACTCATTCACCACTGCCAGATCCAGGAAAAATCATGTCTCTAGTGTCCAGTGCCTTTCTCTTACAACTGTCCAGTGATCTGTGTACCAGTGAACAGTGAGGGGTTTGCAAATTACCTTGCTGCAACCAGAGAGTCAGTTTAGCTGCTTGTGCATGTACGTGCATGTGTGTGCGTGTGCGTGTGTGTATAGTGGCAGGAGTGAGTGAGAGGTTGGAAGGGGCTTGCAGAGAGAGCCTCAGGCTCTATGCCCAGTCCCTGGGATTTCCCAGGAGAGAAGCCGGCCTCCAGGCAGAAAGCCAGGAGTCTCCCTCATGGCTCCACTGAACGGGTCCTGGAGGAGCTGTCCATGTCTCTGCTGTTGACGGGTGGCATGGGGGGCGAGGAGAAAGGGCACTGCTGTGTCTCTGGAGGACCCCCATCGAATCCAGGAGGAAGCCCACATATTTGTCTTATTTCCTGTGTGCCATTTTGACTTATTTTCCCAGTCCAAAGCAAGCTGCGGTGTAAACGAAGGCTCTGTTCTTGGGGTGGGGTGGGGGGGCTGTTGGCTCCTTGGAGTCTGTAATTGGGGCATTGAAAAGATACAAAAAAAAAGCCCACTGAGGAGTGGATGATCTTTTATACTTAAAGTTCCCCCCTCTATAAAAGCGACATATTACAAACCTCTTTCTCCTCTGAACATTTCTTGCTAAGTGCATTCTGATGCCACATTGAAACGCAAAATAGCTAGAATCAAGCCGGCTCCGAAGGCTATTTATATGCTAATCTCTATTTCCCATGCTGTAGCTGGAACCCGGAGCTCTGTGCAGCTTCTAATGATGGCTCAGCTTTAACCTCTCTGGAAGAAAGAAAAGTATTTTCCTTAAGAAAACAACTCAGTTTCTTTAAGATGAAATGTAATTATCTATTATCAGATGTCCCTTAAAATGCAAGGCCTATTAAAGCTGCTAAAAATATTGAAGCCCTAATTTCACCATAATAGCATTTTAATTTTAGCAAATCACGCTCCTATTGTTACAGGACATTTTGCGGTGGGAAAGTGGTAAGAGGTCCGTCTTAGCTTTTTTTTTTTTTCCTTCACATTTTTCTTTCTTTGAGGAGTACAATTAAATCATCGCAATCATCTAACCTTGCTCGACACAAAATTTTACTTATGAAGTGCGAAAACAATGGTCATTAGCATTTAAAAGAATTTGTTTCAAAAGTAGCTAAAGTTTAATTGCTTTAAATATTCTTGGTGGAATGTGCAGCCGCTGTTGGCTCAACGTTCAGATTAAAGAGAGATGGTGTTTAATTGATTGCTGAATTTTCATTGGAAAATATTTACTTTCTTTCCAGGCAAAGTAAGAAAGAGATGTTGTGATGGACCCTCCAAGGAGGAAGGCTTTGGGGGAATATGAGTGCTTTGTGGGGTTACTGGCACAGTGACCCAGCCACATATACTCCCCCCTGTCTTGGGTGCATTTGGAGGAACTTTTCTCGCAAGTTTCCAGAATGAACCACCCTAACCTCTTCTTTAATAGGTAGCAGTAGGAAGTGTCTGGCTCCATGGCACAATCCTGGAATTTGACCTGGGATGGGAAGGAAGAGGAATTTGATCTTGGAAGGACCAGTGTGATTCTTTCTTAATTATTACTGTTATTAATAATATTAGTATTTTTATGCTGGTATTGGGATTTGAACTCAGGGCCTGGGCACAGTCCCTTTCCATTTTTGCTCAAGGTTAGTGTTCTGCCACTGGAACCACAGCTCCACTTTCAGCTTTTTCAGGATTAATTGGAGACAAGAATGTCACAGACTTTCCTACCCAGGCTAATGTTGTACCTTGCTCCTCAGATCGCAGCCTCCTGAATAGCTAGGATTGACAGGTGTGAGCTGCCTGTACCAAGGGAGTGCGGCTGCTTCTAAGTGGGCTCCCCTTTTAAAATGGGAGGGCTGGGTGGGCCACTCTGACAGTGCTCTGTCTGCACCTGTTGGTGAAAGTGAACACTTACATAAACTTGTATGAACTTAGATCAACTCACATCTCTTGTTTGCCATTTTAGGCCACTTTTATAAGACTGAGTCACCACTGCATCTCACCAATTTTGCAAAATTTCTGAGTTCCTGGGAGAGGCCCAGACAGGCAGGAAAAACAGTGGTACTGATGAATGGGTGGAGAAGATAGGTGGCTCAATAGGCTACTGATTGGGGTTAGCAGTGAGTGTTAGATGGTACCAGTACCAGTTGTTGAAGATGAGCTATGTGCCAGACACTGTGTTGAGTTCTTCAAGTGTGTTGTTACTTTTAAAATCTACACATAAGCTTGTCATGAAGATTCTTGTCCCCATTTTCCCATGTGTGGAAACTGAGGCTGTCTTCATTTGCTCAAGCTTATAAGTCAGTAGGTAAATCTGGCAAAAGTCTGATATGGGGTCAGTCAGCAAGAAGGGAATTGTGTGATCTGTATGGCTTGCAGATGGCAGGATAAGCTAATAAACCCAAACTTGCCTGACAATGAAGGGGAAGGGGGTGTGTGATTACAGAAGGGAGCAAAGATGTAGAAAGACGTGGGAAAGAAGGAGAAATGAATGGAAAAATGATCAACACAGCAGTCAAGGGATTTATGACTTAGGGTAGGATAAATAAACCTTCCTGATGACAAGAAGTAGGGACAGGTGGCTACTGAAGAGTGAAGAGTCAGTCCTGGTGGCTTATGCCTATAAGCTTAGCTACTTAGGAGGCAGAGATCTGAGGATTGGGATTCAAAGCCAGCTCAGTCAGGAAAATTTTTGAGACTCTGATCTCCAATTAACCACCCTCCCCCAAAACAAAAACAAACCCATAAAAAAAAAAAACCGAACCTCCCCCACAACAACAACAACAAAAATCCCCAAACAAACAAAAAAATTTTTTGCTGGAAGGGGAGCTGTGCTCAAGTAATAGAAGACCATCCTGGAGTATAAAAGCTCAAGGCCCTGAATTCAAGCCCCCAGTACTGGCACCAAAAAGAAAAGAAAAAAAAATGAGGAAATAAGGATGAGATTTGATGTCATAACCTTATAAGAAACAGAAGTGAGGCCTGCCAGTCAGAAAGCCATCCAATTCTCACTATTTAACCCAAGCCAAGCTCTGTAACAAGGGAAAATGGAGGAAGGCAGCCAGCAGCCAACATGGCAGACTTGCGATCAACTCCCATCTTCTCTGTGATGTAGCTATGCTATTTGCTCTCTTTCTCTGTCATATTTCTCTTGTAATAAACTTTTCTATCCCTTTTACTTATGTTTCTATCTTGCCTGAATTCTTCTCTTTGCAGATACAAGGACTGTGCTTGGTTTAGCTGCTCTAAACTTTGTGGTAACGTATTTGGTCCATTGCCCTGGAAGTTAGGGATTGAGTCTCTTTCTCACAGGGATTCATCCAGTGTTTGGCCACACTTCTGTGCTGTAGTGACTCCTTTTACCAACATCAGCCCCAGTCACTGCACTCACTCAGCCAGCTCAGAACTGGCACACTGAAGACAAAGGCAACTGCATCTTCCTTCCTGCTCCCTGGGCCTGGGACTCCTTAGGGCCTGTGGATATGTGGAGTGTCTGTTTCCTGCTTGCGAAATGAGGTGCTTGGATGGTGCAGTCTTTAAGAGTTCCCTCTGAACTCAGTTCCAATCCACAAAGAGGACTGAGCACCGACTGGGGCCAGGTCTGTGTGAGGTTGGGGTGTACAGAGGGAGGGTAACTGGGCTCAGTCTTCTTGATGAACTCCCTCACAACCAGATCAACGAGACTGGTGTTTCCTCATCTGTGTGTCACACAGTGGGGCATGGGGAAGCTCATTCTGGGTCAAAGGAAAATTGAGATTTTTTTTTTCCCTGGGATTTCCATTTTTTTTTCCTGAGCAAACTTCTGCTTCATCTACCAGCTCCAGAAGTTGCCTCTTTGGGGAGCTTTTCTGGCCCCTTTGAGCCCCAATTCCCACAGCTCTTCCAGCCTTTCTCTCCTATGGCATCTTCTGCCACAGACAAGAAAGATGCAACTCAGATTAGGTCCCACTGCCTACCATGGATCCCAGAGCTTGTGTCTTTATCCGCACAGGTGTGTGTGTGTGTGTGTGTGTGTGTGTGTGTGTGTGTGTGTGTGTGTGACAACACCTCCCTTCCTCCAGGTCCTATGAATAACCAGACGTCTAGAACTGTGCCTGCAAATATGTAAAGGCATCACTTATTATCCTGGTAAAGGTGCTTCCTTAGGTATCCGTGTGTGTGTGTGTGTGTGTGTGTGTGTGTGTGTGTGTGTGTGATAGTCAGGCTGTGCACTCTGCCAGGTCTGGCACAACAAGACTGTCAGCTTTATACCTCTGTTACCTTTCTATCACAGTGACTGCTACATAGTTAAAAGTACTGGATAGCAGCCAAAAGCGCTTGTCCAAATCCATGCCACGCACTTAGTGGCTGTGTGACCTTGGTTCAGTTTCACAACCTCTCAGGCCCTTCTGTTCCCTCGTTTGTAAGTGGACATAATGGCAGAGCCCTCTTCCTGGGATTATTGTGGGGATGGAATGTGGCCAAGCTGGTAAAATGTAATCCTTGCCCAGTAGCCATTGTAAGAGCTCAGCCTGTGGAATCTATGAGGTTAATAGATGTTCATTAACAATGGACATCTGGACTCTGCTTTCACATTCTTATCTCATTGACTCCTCACAACAGATCTGGGAAGGACCCCCATTATCATCTCTGCTTGTCTAAGAGGCGGGTCGCCTGACCTCAGCTCCTCCTGCATCTCCTACCCCATGACGTATCTTCATATCATGAAGTCAGTTGGATGAGGGAGGGATTCTCAAATGGGCCAAGTAGTGGTCCATGAGTGTTAGGTGGGCTAGGGGTTCTGGGCTAGTTGAGAATTCCACCTAAATTGATTTCATAATGGTGGGGTCTGAAGCAGCACTTCCAGCTGGAAGCTGCACTTGCCTTTTTTATTCTCTTCAGGGGCTGTTATAAATTTGATTATATCTGAAATAGCAGATTTCAAGTTGAAGTCCCCTTTGTCCACTCTGGAATTCAGATTTATTTCTGAGAGACCAGTGCAATTTTCTTATCTTTGTTACAAATTACTACAGTCTAGGTTAATCTCACGCAGCAATAAAGCTGTTTGCCCAGGAAGCTTCCTGCAGTGTCAGAGCTGATGAATGGCTCCCTCTGGCTATAATAATTCAGTCTAGAACTGGGAAACACACACACAACACACACACATACACACATACACCACATAACAACAACAACTTGGTTCTTCTGCAGGAAATGTTGTTGTGCTTGGCAGTTTACATCATTAAGATCAGGCACTCTCTCTGTATTGAGGGTAATCAGAACTTTTGAACCTAGGAGAGCTGAGGTGGTCTGTGTTGGAGTGGCAGGTTGTGTGAAGAAAACGGTCTAGCCTGGAACTTTCTGAGGGTGATTGTGGATACCAGAACAGGGAGGGGGGTAATAGACTGGGTGGCCTCAAGGGACAAAAGACTGAGTAGGTGGCTTCAGAAGCAGAGAAGAGTTGGCTGTAGAGGAAGGGACAGAGGGCTTGTGTTCCATTCATTCAATAGTTACTGTAGTTTTAAAGATTTAACATGCACTGCTGATTAGAAAACACATTATTGACTTTGGTAAAACCCTTATTGCGGGGGGTGAGGTGGTGGACGGGTTAGGGGAGTAGAAAGCAATCACCTTCAATGTGGACATTGATTTGGAGACCCAGTGTTGTGGTCCTAGAAAATTGAGATCTGAATGAGGTGTGTGTGTGTGTGTGTGTGTGTGTGTGTGTGTGTGTGTGTGTGTGTGTGTGTGTGTGTGTGTGTGCGCGCAATTGGGGATGTTAAGGAAAAAGGGTATACAGGCAGAGACGCTGGTTTGCCTGCAGATCTCAAGACAAGACAGCTCACTCAATAAACTGGAAGGGGAGGAGTGGAGAACATTTCATAAGGGAGCTTGCAGGCTGGCTGAAGAGTTTAGATGCTCTTCTGGGAACAACAAGTTATTGAGTGGTCACATCTGCATTTGGGGTATACAGAAAGGATAGCCATGTCATGCTGAAGAGGCTGACTAGTGGGCAGAGTGCTGGTAGGAAGAACAACGCACACTTGTCCCCCACGAGGGGACCAACATTGGCTCATTTGACTTCAGGAAGCCAAAGAAGTGTCTTACAGAAGACACTCAGGTCACAGCTCTAGAGCAGAGTTCTCACACTTCTTTTAATTCTGTAAGTCAGTTTTGCCCTGTTCAGAGGGCCTATCTGTCTAGGCTGGTGAGATCCAGTCAGCAATCAGGTTTCTTGTCCTGATTTCCCTCCACTGCTGAGTAGTGCCACAATTCTGGAGGACCTTGCCCAGTTTGCTGGGGTCTCCAGGCCCTATGGCCACTGTGGATTAGCTTCCTGTCCATACCTGCTCCATCCCAGTTTAGAAGGTGGGCACCCTTCAGTTCTTGTGCTTACTTGGCCATGGGGGTCTTTTCACAGGCCACAGATCAGACTGTTCATTCCTTTCTCTTACCCAACCCTTCTTACCACAGTCAGTATTCGTCACTGATGCTATGTGTGCCAAGGGGTCTCTGTCCTACCTGGAAACCTCAAGAATTCTCTTTCTTCTTTCTCTTCTTCCTGTCACTATTGGCATGGCCACTGTGGGCTTCTTATTTTCTAAGCATTCTCTTCCATCTTTTCCCTTTCTGAGATAATCCAGTGAATAAAGACAGGCATATGTTTGTCCTTCAGCACTGGAGCCCCTGAAGTATGGGAACACAAGGCCTCCATCTCCTGTGTTTCCTTTAGATAACAAGGATACTCTTAGAATTCTTTTGTTGAGATATGAACCAAGGAACAAGAAGATATCACTGTTAAAATTTTCATTGGTCCAGCCATCTGTCCATCCATTTTTACTAGCTATCTTCCCATCCATCTTCCCATCTATTTCTCCATCCATCCATCCATCCATCCATCCATCCATCCATCCATCCATCCATCCATCCATCCATCCATCCATCCATCCATCTATCCATCCATCCATCCATCCATCCTCACATCCATCTTCCCATCCACTCAGTCATCCACTCATCTCTTCATCCATTCATTCATCCATCCTCCACCCACACCTTATACTCATCTGCTCTGAGCAGGAGTAAACAGTTTTTAAGGATGACATTTCTTTTACAAGTGCTCCCTTTGAGAACGGGCTCATTAAATGGATGTAATACTGTTTCTCTTCCCTAGGACTAAAAGCAAATTATAACAACAAAGTGATGCTTTTTTTTTTTTTGTCGGTCGTGGGGCTTGAACTCTGGGTCTGGGCATGTTCCCTGAGCTCTTCAGCACAAGACTAGCGCTCTACCACTTGAGCACAGCGCCACTTCCCGTTTTCGGTGATTAATCAGAGAATAGAGTCTCACGGACTTTCCTGGCTGGCTGGCTTTGAACCTTGATCCTCAGATCTCAGTCTTCTGAATAGCTAGGATTACAGGCATGAGCCACCAGTGCCCAGCTGATGCCTTTTTATTAACCTGTTAAAACAGGACAAAAAGATAATGCCACAACACACAATGTGCACTGAACCAGATCCTCTCCTTTGCTGGTGGCACAAATGCTGATTCGATAAACTGGTCATCCTTCTAACTCAGATATTGTGTTGACATTGAAAAGAAAGAATCCTAAATGCTGGGAAGAAAAGATCAAGTACCAAGATGTTCATTGTGGTGTTTACACTTAGAGTGGTGAAATGCTCGTCAATAGAGTATGTGGCTAAGTAAATAACAGCATACCTCCATCGAGTAATAGATGGTTATCAACATGACAGTTATTTAGATTGTGTATGAAGACAGTGTTTAGGATGAGGTGTTAGGCTGAAAAAGGAACAATTATGGGTTCCAATGAGGTAAAAACCAGGACTTAGTGAAACACAAAGAATACTAATAGTGCTTGTGTTGGGATGAATGAATCATGGCTTATTTTTTAATTTCTATTTTCCATTTTTTCCCATAGCACAGTTATATTATTTTTATGGTGAAAATGATGTCTTTTATTTTTTTTTAAAAGTTAATGAATAATTCTATAATGTAGCCTTCTTACCAGCCAAAGGTGACCATATCAGAAGATGATGATGTTTTCCAGGCTTTGGGTCATTGCAGGTAGTGCAGGGCTTGGACAGCACCTGCCCTGGGGTCAGAGGGTGGTGGACACTTGTTGGTGTTGAGTTGTCTGATTACGTGACCCCAGATGTGTCACACCAGGAGGTGACCTTGCTTTCTGGGTCACATAAGACCCTTGGACCTCCTTTTCTGTTTTTATAGAAATATATACATTGCTGTGTCTCCCACCAGCTGAGCAGCTAGTTCAGAAGTCAGTGGGAAAAAGAAAATGGAATAAAGAGACTTCTTGTAGTGAAACCCTCCATTTAAAAATTTTTATGCTTCTGGCAGTGGGGCTCAAACCCAAGGCCTGGCTCATGCTAGGCAAGCTTCCTACTGCTGAACTAAGCATTTTAAAGGAAAACAAAACCCAAAGCAAGAGCTGGGGAGATACAGGAAGCCTGTGATTGGTGGGTTGGAACATTTCTGTTGTCTGCCTAGTTCATGGAGAATTCTCTGGGGCTTCTTGCTACCTTCAAAGCCAACGAGAGCTGTGTGGTTTCTGGCTTTCCTCAGTTCTCAGTTTGCTTGTCCTCAGCTTGAAGAGCTCTTTGGAAAGTTAAGAACAGGTGCAGGCAATGAGTTTCAGAAGGCTGCCTAAGGTTTTAGCCTGGTTTGAGACTGCTACCACTTTCCTCAGGGAGTTAAGGGCCATGGACCCCTCTGGTTCAGATCCTATTTTATCTACTTACAAGTTGTGACTAACGTATGTGGGTGAATTCCTTCATCTTTCAGAGCCTTCTCTGTAAAATAGAAGAGGACAGTGTCAAAGACATCCCTTGATGTTGTCATTATTGCCATTTGCTGACCATCACTTTTCCCACTGATTTACACAGGCTTTTCTTTCTTACCGAGGTGAGCTTTTTTATTAACTATATTGCAAAAGCAGAAAGAAATGATGGCAGCAGACACATTTCTGAGCCTCAGCCTCTGTAGGACTTCTTTTTCCTGAATATCAACAGTTTACCTAGGACTTTTGTTTTTTGTTGACACCCTGTGAGCTTGTCTGCTTGTGGAGGATATTTTCTTATTTATTTATTCTTTTTTATTTTTTTATCAGTCAATTCTGGGGCTTGAACTCAGGGCCTAGGTGCTGTCCCTGAACCATTTTGTGCACAAGGTTTATGCTGTATCACTTGAGCCACAGCACCACTTCTGGTTTTCTCTGAGTTGTTTATTGGAGATAACAGTCTCATGGACTTTCCTACCCGTGCTGGCTTAGAACCATGATCCTCAGTTCTTAGCCTCTTGAATAGCTAGGATTATAGGTGTGAGCCACCTGTAATCCTTTGGGGTTTGTTTCTCACTTATATAATTTTTGTTGTTGTTGGTGGTGGTGGTTGTGGGGCCTGAACTCTGGGCCTGGGTGCTGTCCCTCAGCTCTTCAGCTCGAGGCTAGTGCTCTATCACTTGAGCCACAGTGCCACTTCTGGCTTTTTCTGCTTATGTGGTACTGAGGAATTGAACCCAGGACCTCAGGCATGCAAGGCAAGCACTCTACCATTGAGCCACCTTCCTAGCCCCATATTTAATGTCTTTTTTTTTTTTTTTGGTCGGTCGTGGGGCTTGAACTCTAGGCCTGGGTGCTGTCCCTGTGCTCTTCAGCTCAAGGCGAGCGTACTACCGCTTGAGCCACAGCACCATTTCCAGTTTTCTAGTGGTTTTTATCGGAGATAAGAGTCTCACGGACTTTCCTGCCTGGGCTGGCTTTGAACTGTGATCCTCAGATCTCAGCCTCCTGAGTACCTAGGATTACAGGTGTGAGCCACTGGCGCCTGGCTGTATTTAATGTTTTTAAACCAGGAATGGTTGATTCTCTGGTGTTGCACTCTTTCTGTCAGGCATTCAAAACCATTACATACAAGGACACTGTGCTTGTGCTAAAATGCTGATAGACCATGTGAAACTTTATAACTTATATCTTTTTTTTGGGGGGGGTGTTGGAGGTGGTCCTGGAGTTTGAATTCAGAATCTTGTGCTTGCTAGGTAAGCGCTCTGCCTCTTCTTTGTTTTCTGGATAGGGTCTTGCACTTTTGCCTCGTCTGACTTTGGATCTCAGTCCTCCTACTTCTGTCTTTTGAGCAACTGAGATTTACAGATATATAAAACCACTTGGGTCTGGACGGGCCTTAAACAACAATACTCCTATCTCTACTTCCCAGGAATCTGTATTACTTTTGAGGTAGTATTATTGTGGCCATCCATTTCATAGTTGAAGAAAGCGAAGCTTAGGGCAAGTTAGTAACTTACCTAATGTCGCATTGCCAGTCAGAGGCAGAGGAAGGATGCAACCTAAGCTATGCTTTGGGAGTCCTTCCTGTCCTGCTGTGGTGGTGAGGCTATTCCTAGAGACTGTAGAAAGCACACTGCACCCTCTATGTGCAAGGCAGACACAGGTGTACATTACAACACACACAGTAGCACAGGTGTTATAATCTACCACACCATACATATGAGAAGTACAGGTGTGATAATGTATCTCAATCCACATGACAGGAAGTACAGGTGTAGGCTGGTCAGTGACTCACACCTGTAGTCCTAGCTATTCGGGAGGCTGAGATCTGAGGCTCACAGTTTGAAGCCAACCCAGGCAGGTAAGTCTGTATCTCCAAAAGTCTTATCTCCCATTAACAACAACAACAAAAATTCAATCGATTAGTAGCTCAAATGGTAAGCGTGCCAGCCGTGAGTAAAAAGGCAAGTGAGAACATGAGGCCCTGAGGTCAAGTCCCAGTACTAGCATTAAAAAAGAGTACAAGTGTGATATGTGTCACAGCTCACAAGAGAGTTATACCTATCATATTTATCACAACATACACAGCAGGAAGTACAGGTGTGAGAATGTATCCCAACATGTACCATCGAAGGACAGCTGTGGTTATAAGTTCATGTTCACTTATTAACTTATTCACTTTACATCCTACAAATAACCTTAGGCAAACCATGGGATATTTCCAAGACTCATTTATTTACTTTTCTTATAAACCAAGGAAACCAGATGAGATTGTGATGGTAATTAAATCTGGCAATATGCATATAGCCCTAAATACTGCCAGGCACATAATCAACACTGACTAAACACAAAGACAATGCGAACTCCACGCTATCGAAACCATCTCTCTGTGCAGATCTTTACCATGTGCCTTGTGTCTGGGCCTGGTACCTAGCACACACAGTGCTCTGTTGTCAATGCCAAATGAGTGGAGGGTGGAGGGTCTGGTTGTCAAGGCCACCAGGTGTCCAGTGCACCTCCTTCCTGGGACATTAGCTGTCAGGGAACCTTACAAAAAACTAGGCTAGAGAACCATTTGATGGATAGGTCTGGACAGCCCATAGATGCCTGGTCCTGAGTGGCTCAATCTAGAGGCAGTTTGGGACTGTCACATTAGCATCCCAACACAGCTTCTACCTGAGGTTTCATCATTGTCATGTGAGCCAAATCCATCTCCGAAGTTCTGTGCGGCCTAATTGGAGTTGCTTGTCAAAAAATTTATAGGCATGAGTCAAAGGGAAGACCCTTATCAAATTAGGTTTGCATAGGACTAGACAGACCACTGGGGCTGGGGCCTCCCGGTGGCCCTGTCTTGGGCCTCCTACCCCACCTCTCCCTAATAGGAGGCCCCAAGTAGTTAGAATTCAATTAAACTCTGGGGAAGGGAATCTTCTAGGCAGTGCTGGGGCAGGCCCATGTCTGGGCTGAACAGAACAACCGATTTAAGCTAAATCAACGCCTACTTAAGTGAGCCGTAATAAGCATTCTGGGGGCAACGCCAGCCTGGGGGCGTCATTTATCACTGGGTAATAGAAAACCATAATGAATAATAACTTGGGCCCAGCAGCCGGAGCGTGCATACATTACGGGTTCGAGCTGCTGCTGTCCACTGAGCCGGGAGGGTGGGTCTGAGGCCAGGGTGCTGGGGTTTGCATATTGAATTCTGCTGCTGTGCAGGAAGGCCTTTGTTGTACAGGAAAGCCATTAATCTCACACCCGCTTTGCCAGTCTGCACTTGGCGTGGCGAACACACAGTCTATTTGCTTGTATTGCACCAAGATGGAGCAAGATGCCCCGAGGAGGAGGCCTTGCTCTGGAGAGGCTGGCTTCCGCCTCCACCGTGGCCATGTATGAAGACACAGGGTGAGGTGGCTCTCATCTGAGGCCAGTTCCCAGTCCTCATCCTCTCAAGGCATTGTCAAGCAACAAAGCTGGGACATGTGCAATACCCAGAGTTCTATGCTGAGCAATGGTGGGTCGCTTGTTCTATGCTGAGCTTGTGGGTCGCCTGGGTGGGCGTACGAAGTTCCTTCTCTGGCACTCTTGCATTTGCTACCCACTGCTGCATTTGAGATGGAGACTAAATGTTTGCCCCATCTTATAGACAAGAAAACTGAAAATAAGGGGTTTAAGTAGCTGGTATAAGCAACTTGGAATGGGGGAGAGGAGGAGGAAGTCCTTGCATCTGAATCCTGCTTTTCCTTTTGTTTCTTTTCTTCTTCTTCTTTTTGAAAAAAATAATACTGGGACTTGAACTCAGGGCTTTGCACTTGCTAAGCAGTTACTCTACCACTTGAGCCACAACCCTAACACCTTTTTCTCTTGTTAGTTTTGAGTCTAGCTTTTTCCCTCTGGTTGGCCTAGACTGTGATCCTCCCGTTTCTACTTTCTGTGTAGTTAGGATGTTAAGACTGTGCCATTACATCCAACCTTTTCTGTTGATATAGGATCTTGTTAACTTTTTGCCTGAGCTGGTCTGGAACCATGATCCTCCCAATCTCAGCCTCCCATAAGCTAGGATGACAGGTGTGAGCCACCAAGTCCTCAAAGCCAGAATCCTTTACTTTTCATCACCTTCCCTCCAGGAAGACAAGGTAATGTCTGTTCTCTCCACCACATCTCTTCTAGACTCTGGGTCCTGGAGAGTTACTAATTATTCCTTCCCAGTATGTCTTGGCTGATTACTTTGTCCTTCAGGATGTCTCCTGTGCCTTCCATAACACATCTCCTGCCAGCTCACTCCATCTCCGTGGGGAAAATCACTACTTTTCAGTGCTGTGGCTGGGACAATGTGTCAACCTTGGCTCAACTAAGATTCTTCTGATTGGCTTGGGGTATGAGAAGGCCACCTGAATAATGAATAACAAACCCAACCAAAACAAACCAGTGTCTTCCTGACTCAGACCCCATTATGACCCCATTCCCCATCTTCCTCTTGTGTTCCTGGAACACTTCATTTTGCTTCTACCTTCTGTGGCTCCTGAGGAGCCTCCAGGATTTCTCCAGACCCATATTCTGACCCTGGAATGGGGTCAGGAGTGGATCCCAGTTCAGTACCGACCCCTTCCCCAGCACTGGCTTCTTGGTGCTGGTTCTCTAAAGTCTGTCCTTAGTCCCTCTTGGCTGGGGTGGCTTATGTTTTGTTCCTCCAGAGTGGCTCTAAAGTGAGGAAAAGCTGCCATCTGGCATACTCACTAATTCACAACCATGTTTGTGTGTACCTGGAGAATCCATGGAACATGCCGTGAATATCAGATAGACGCTTTCGTTGTGGCATCCTCTCCTTGCTCACACGCACATTTCAGCTGCAGAATGACTAGGTCTTGTGTTCTCTGCTTCCTGAATAATCCACAGCTCCACCACCCCATCCTGCTCTTGGCTGGTTCTTGACCATCAACGTGACTCCTCAGGATCCATAATGAGTCCATGGTAGTCTGGGGCAAAGCATAAGAGCCATGAGCTCTCTTGGATCTGATTTGTCTCCCTTCTGTCCTTAGACCAAGATGGCCTGTACATGCCGTGACCAAGGCTGAATTGATGTAGACTGGCATGGTAAGATTGATCAATGTCAGGAAAATACCCCAACAGTGTTCCTCATAAACCACAGTGAATGATCTTAAAGGTCAACTCACTGTAACCAGCCAAAATGGATAAGCCCAAACAGTGCCACAAGAAATGCAAACCAAGAGATGTAGCCTAACCCTCATTTTAGTTCTCAACGCTTTGCTTTCACCTACTGTCCCCTCGTTCATTTCCAACCATTCCAGACTTCTTATGAAAGAGTTCCTTTCACTCTTTAATCCCTGGCCACTCCATGTACTAGATCCTGTGGGCACAACACTTCTTCAGAATGAAATCACCTGTGAGGTGGTAGTGATGGGGACTCACCCCCTCAATGATCCTTCCAAAGAATGGGCTGTAAGGAGTAGAGTTGGCTGGTGATTGATATTGAAAGGGGCTCTCATTCACCTGGGCTGTGCTTGACCAGCCATTGAACACTGCAGGGTGCTGGACCATAGTTATTTCACCAGGAATCTAACAAGAAGTCTGTGCCCTCGCACCTCTGTTAGCCTGGCCAAGGCCATTCTCAGAGCTGCACTGTGACCCAAGGTTCTTCCTGGCCTGTCTGGCCTCAATTTCCCTCTTTTCACAGATTGCAATGACAGATTGAAGGGGTCCCTGTCTACTGCTGCTTCCTCTCCCGTGTCTGTCACTTCCCCACAGTAAATACCTTGCACTTTTAATTCTCACTCAGCCTCTGCATCCAGGGGAGGCCTGGGTTGACCCGTGTGCAGAGACAAACAAGCCTCCATGTGTTCATGCAGCTTGTACACATTTATGGTGGGGGTGAAGTGTTCAGGGTGGGAGGTTTGGCAGCATCTTGCTGACCCCTGTGCTGTCTAGCATTGAGATTTTCTAGCTAAGTGAGGGAGGGGCAGTGAGACTGCTTCGGCCTGTGAACATAGCAATGGCCTATTTTGACAAGGGCAGAACTGAGTGGCTAAGAGGTCTTGCTTTGGCCTGCCTTGACCAGCTTCCCTCTCTACATGACCACCACCAAGGCCACCATCCATTGCTGATCTTAGGGATGTTGCCTGCATGCTGTTTGGTGAGCACTGGACCTTAGACGGGGCCCTTAGCCACAGCCTGCTGTCTCAGTGAATGTGTGTTCTTCTGTTGTTCAGTGTGTCCTGTAAGTGTGAGATTTTTATAATCTGTGTATTAAAAATACAATCCTTTTAACTTTTTTGATCAGTTTTGTTACATCATGTCTTTTCCCATTCTTTTACTTTTAACCCATGTGTCCTTATAGATAAAGCGGGTTTCTTGTAGGTAGCATGCAGGTGGGCCAACTTTAAAAAAAAAGGGAGGGGGCTTTCTGAGCTTACGAGTAACTTACACCTGTAATCACAGCTACTTGGGAGGCAGAGATCAAGAGGATTGTGGTCCAAGGCCAGACAAAAAGTTAGCAAGACTCCATCTCAGCCTGTAAGCTAGGAGGGTTGAGGTAGCTCCAGGCAAAAAGTGAAACTCTACCTGAAAAAAAAATTACCTGTAAGCAAAAAGGGCTCAAGCAGTGAAGTGCCCGCCTAGCAAGTACAAGGCATGAGCACAAACCCCAGTACAAAACAAAACAAAAACCCACAAAAAACAAAATGCACATTTTGTGGCTTTTATCACTTTAGTGGTAATTATCAAAATCCTTTAAAATTTAAATACTATGCTGAAACAAGGACACAGGGTGACCCATTGCAACAAGGATACCTGCAGGACAGTGTATTGGAAATGAACTGTACAACTTTGGCGGGGGAGGGGGCATGGGGGGAGGAAGGAGTGTGGGAGGGGAGGGAGGGAAAGGATAGTAGGACAACAACAAGGAAGGGAAGGGTGAACAATGATCTACAAGTAATGTGCTCATTGCCTTACTCATGTAACTGTAACCCCTCTGTACAGCATCCTTACAATAAAATAAAAACATTATAAAAATAAGTAGATAAATTCTATTATCTTACTGTTTATTTTCTGCTTGTTCTATCTTTCCTTTTTCCTTGTCTTTGGTTTTTAGTGAAGACAGTTTCCTTACTTTCCCCATTGTAGGCCACTGCCCTCAAACACATGCAGACGTCTCTAACACACGCAGACATCTGTAACACACACACACACCACCTCCCCAAATAGCAGCTGTCCTGCCAGATAGGCCTCACTTCTGATAGAAAAATAGGGGGACACAGTGGGTACCGCTGAGGGGCCTGCATCACCAGGCTGAGGCATTATGCCTGGTAGAACCAAGATGGCTGTGCAAAGCCTTCAGGTCCTCCTGGTCTTCTTCAGGAGGCGCTTGTGACACCAGCAGGGCTCACACCCAGCAGGGGAGCAACAGGAGCAGTCACGGGTGCTCCCTGGTGCTCACTGTGCACCAAGCGCTGTGCCAGGACCTCTGTGGACTGTGTTGCTTTAATCTTCATAGCAGTTCATTTTGTGGATGAAGAAACTGAGGCTGAGCAAAGTTAAAGCAGTTTTCTGCAGTCACACAACGAGAAAGTATCAGAGGTTAGGATTCAAACCTAGGTCCTTGTGTGCCATACTTCCTGAAGGCCGTGGTGGGTGGTGCCTCCCTTGTCTTTCCAATTGGAGCTGCTCCTCCATTCATCAGCCCCAGTGGCCTCCTCTCTGAGCCTCTCCTCTGCATTCCAGGTTTCCTGGCCTTATTGGCGGTCTCCTAATGCTTTTCTTCTGGGGACTGGCCTGCTCCTGGGCCGCTGTCCCAAATAGTGCCTACTCTTACCATTACTCTGTTTGGGGGCAGGCCTAATAGGCTCAATAGAGAAACAAATCTACTCCCTACTTCCTGTTCTGCAAGAGGCCCTTTATAGGTCCCATTTCTCATTCCCCCACCCCAGCTCCCCCATACATAGGCATGCTATCTCCCCATTGAACAGACATGTCCTATAAGGTGGATGGCTCAAATAGTGAACATGTCCATCCCACAGGCCCACCCCAGGTGCAGGTAAACCACTCTTTTTCACACACATGTGGCATACACTCCATCTTCATGTGAATAAGCACATTGTACACACAGGGGCACCATTCATCATACATGGGAGCCGTCTGAACCCATGCACACAAAACTGCATGCATATACTATGTATTTAGCAGGGGTTGTCTGCAGGGCCGCAGGAGGAAAGAGTCTGCAGCTCATGAGGAATTGGCACCACCATTGACTGGTCATGCCTGCCAGTTGGCAACCTAGGAGAGTCGGTAGTGTAAGTTCCAGTTCCAGTTCAAGGGTAAGAGAAGACAAATGCCCTGGCTTAAAGACAAAACAAGGGCGTGGCTGTGGCCATGTGAGCATCAGATGCTTGCAGGTCTGTATCTCTTTCAAACCCTTTATTTTATGATTAAGAAGACAGATCCTCTTTGCTTTTATACAGTTTGTCACTGGGCACCAACAGTGGGAGACTCTTCCACAAATACCAGGTTTTCTGGGATTTTCTGGAGGAAAGCCAGCAGGGGGATTATAATAAAGATTCTTCCCTCCCTCTTCCTCTCTCTCTCTCTCTCTCTCTTCTTTCTAAAATGGAGATATAATCACTGTGTCTCAGGGTACTTAAAAAAACACCATCATCTATGAAACACTAAAGAACTCATTTCTTTTGTAGATTGCATTGTTGGCCCCAAACTTTACCTCTCTATTTCTCCCTTTCTCCATAGAACATAGAGGTTCTTCTCACTAAGGCAAAGTCTCTTTCTCTGCCCTCAGTGTTCAACTTGATTACACGACCCACTTTGGCCAGTGGAAGGGACAGAAACCACAGAGATGCAGCTTGAGCTAGGTCTCAAGAGGCATGTCATACTTCCATTTGTCCTCTTGTGCCTCTGCCATTGCCTTGAGGAGAATGTGTCCCAGTGAGCCCACTGGGCTTCTCTTTCTCAAAGCAAATGAAAAAATGTGGAGTGGATTTGGACCCAGAAACATGAGCCCAATGAGTCAACTTATGACTAAAGTAAATGAGGTTGCTTGTTACACAGCAGTAGCTGACTGAGGCACTTATGAAGGTCTTTTCTGGTTGTGATGGTTTGGATAAGTGACCTGTATTAAAGGCTTGATCCCCAGGATGGCACTGGTAGGAGGTGGTAGGACCTCTGGGAGATGGGACCCAGTGGGAGGCCCTTAAGTCATTGGTGACTTACCTGAAGGAGGTGATGGGACTCTGGCCTGTCCTCTTGTTCTCTGACTTCTGGCTGATGTTGTATTTCTCTGACACACAGCCCTTGCCATGATATGCTACCCTTGCAAGATGGCCAGAGCCTCAGGCTACCTGATATTTGACTAGAACCTCCAGAACCATGAGCCAAAATAAACTTGTTCTCACTTTCTCTTTTTTCCTCCTCTCCTCCTTCTCTTTCCCTCTCTGTGTCCCTTCAGTCTTTCCCTCTCTTCCTGTCTCTCCCCTTCCCTCCCCCTCTCCAGAAGTACTGGGGTTTGAACTGAGGGCCTCACGCTGGTTCTGCGACTTGAGCCACATCCTCAGCCCACCCCCTGTCCCCCTTTTCTTTGCTTTAGTTATTTTCCAGAGAGGATCTCATGCTTTTTTCTCTGGGGCTGTCCTCACATGATGATCCTCCTACCTACACCTCCCACCTAGCTGGGGTTACAGGCACGTACCATTATGCAAGTTATTCTCTCTATAAGTTACTTGCCTCAGGTATTTTGTTAGAGTGGCAGAAAGCCAACGGATGGACTGGCAAACGCAGCAAGATGTTTTTCTCTCTTGCTCTGGGATGGGTTGTTTCATTGTGGAGTGGGTAAGGTACAGTGTGCCATGGGGGAAGAAGCGTAACAGATTTCACTGCTCCATCTCAGGAAGGAGACCCGGGGTTCCTGGACACATCCGCAATTGTAGACCCCAAAGAATGGGTGTGAAATGCTCATGCATGTTTGGCTCTGTGGGAGCCCACAAACTCACCACAGAGGAAACCTCAGCTGCTTTGACACTGTTTTGTCTCTCCATGCTGTGTCATCCTGGACCTGCAATCCCTTTCTGGGGTCCCTGTTGCTTAGTTCCACTGTACGCCCCTTCTGTGCACCCCACTTTGGTCTTTTATTCTCTCCAGGAAGAGCAGAGGATGTCTGGGAGGGCAGTTGTCCAATTAGCTGTTGAGAGAATGGGCTTTGCCTCAGCCTTGGAGCAGGGCAGGTCTGTGGCAGACAACTCAAGGGCAAAGAGGACCCGAAAGAGTCCAGGAGAATATGCAAAACTGTGCATTAAATAGGCAAAGGCTCTGCTTTCTGAGGCCTTTGCAGTCCTTTGCTCTGAAGTTCAAGCAGAAAATGTGAGAATTGATATGCTAAATGGATGCAAAGAAAGAAATCCTTTCAGCTGGTCCCGTGGTCTGAGACTCTTCTTCCAGATGAAGGAAAGGAAGGCAATGTATGCTCTAAAATGACTGTGTCTGGTATTTCTCAGCAGCAGAAGCTGTTTGACCTTGACATTGGTGGTTAAGAGGAAGAATCTCGGGCCTGAGTCGGGTGGAACATGTGGCAAATGGCAGCTACTTGTGGGCAGAGCAGGACTGGGAATGGATGTGCTGCTTGGTCTCCTCTTTGGCTTAGATTTTCAGGACCAACCTGGCCCAAGACTGATGCAGGGATCCCCACCCTAATGATTCAGTTTTCTGTGCACTAGCATGTGTCCTCAGTGGTAGAGTGACAACCTTGAACAAAAGAGCCAAGCAAGAGTGTAAGGTTCTAGTGGGGGATTGAGGGCGGAAGAATGTAAGGTCCTGAGTTCAAGCCCTCATACCAGCACACACACACACACACACACACACACACACACACACACACACACACACACACACACACACACACACACACACACACACACACACACTTTCTGTGCTTTTAGTAGTTGTCACCTATCTTCTTGCTGGCAACGACCAGACTCCAAGTATATAATGTTTTTTTCATGCAATGACATTGCTCTCCTTGCATTTCAAAGGTCACATACATTTCCAAGTTCAAAGGACAGGATAGGGCAGTCTATCTTGAGTGTGGCTCAGTCGCCACAGTCCTGTCACTGCTGATAAGATGTGGAGGCTGGCTGAGTTGCTCTCTCCAGACCACCAGGCATGGGTGGACAGACCACTCTTCTCCAGGCCTTCCATGCAGCAAATCCCCTCCCCTCATGAATCCGCACATCCTACATCCATCCAGTGGCCTGCCTCCCTTCTCCCACCTGGATTAATAATAGTATAGGATGATTGACAGCCAGGATTCATTCCCTTCTACATAAAATCCACTGCTATACTTGAGGAGGTGGTATTCTTCCAGTATGTCTTTTCTCTTTCTTTTTCTTTTTTGTTAGTCATGGGGCTTGAACTCAGCGCCTGGGCGCTGTCTCTGAGCTTTTTTTGCTCAAGGCCAGTGCTCTACCATTTCAAGTCACAGTGCCACTTCCAGTTTTCTAGTGGCTAATTGGAGATAAGAGTCTCATGGACTTTCCTGCCCCAGCTGGCTTTGAACTGTGATCCTCAGATCTCAGCCTCTTGAGTAGCTAGGATTACAGAGTGACCCACTGGTGCCCAGCTTTCAGTGGTATTATTAAGGGTTGGGTTTCTCAGTGAGTTTTACAGGTATTAAATATAAAGCCCAGAGACTGCAAGCAGCCAGCCTAATGTCACACAGCTGGCTATTGTTGTTGGGATCATGAGATGAATATTTGTGTCCCTCTAAAATTCATATTCTAAGCACCAATGGGATGATAAGAGGAGGTAGGGCCTTTGGGGAATTCTAAGTTTAGACAAGATCATGAGAATTGGGACCCACATGATGTAATTAGTGCCCTTCTAAGAGGAACAACTGGAAATCTCTCTCATTCTTTCTCTTCCTCTCTTCTCTTTCCCTTCCCCTCTCTTTCTTTTTCTCTCTCCCTCCCCTTCTCTACTTCCCCTTCCTTTCCTCTTTTTCTCCTCTTTCTTTCTCTCTCTTCCTTTCTTTGTCTCTCTCCCTTTTTCTCCCTTTCTCTCCTCCCCTCAACTCCCCCATCTTTAAACCAGGAACTGAGTCTTTACCAGGCAAAATGAATCTCTGCTAGCATCTTGATCTTGCACTTCCTTCCCTCCAGAGTTACAAGAAACAAGTGCCTGTGGTTTTCAATTCCCAGTTGATGGCAGCCTGATCTAAGGCAGAAGCCAGGCCTCCTGACTCCCAGTCCCCCAGCCTCTCCTGCACCACAGAGCAGAGCAGAGCGAGCTTGTCACGATGAGCTTCAGCCGTGGTTTCACTCACTCCTGTGGGATGCTCTCAGGGCAGAGAGCAATCATTGATGGCTAAGTCTTTGTTTAACCAATACTTTTGGGAATGCCAGGCACAGGGGAATGAATGCCACTCTGTCCTGCTTTGCTGGGGCGGGGGACGGGGGGAGTTGGGGAAAGGGTGGGATGGAGTGGGCTTGGCTGAAACTCAGCCACCTTAGTGACACAAACTGGAGGAATGTTTTCCTCTAAGAACATGAGTGGCCAGAGAGCAGGAGCAGCTCTCTTGCTATCCAACAACCAAAGTAATTAATATTCCATTAACAAGGCCATTACAACTCCTGAATAGAAATATACCTCATCTTAAGGTGCGAAGCCTACTTCTAAGTGAGGTATAACAGCTGAATAAGCATACCTGCTGATTTATGTCCATAAAACTTAATTTATTACCAACGTCTTAATTGTGATGGTGCATACAGTCCCTGAGCCATTAGCAAAATCCTCTAAAAGCCGCTGACGAGAATAATCTGCCCAATAAATGGGATAAGCAGCTCTTTTCCTGCTTCTGACTTGCTAATAAGTCTGGGCTGGTCTTTTAATGGAGTGGCTGAGTGAGCTGGATGGTGCAGCAGAGCCGGGAAAGCTGGCCTCATCTGCTCTGGGACCAGCGCTCCTGGCCCCCAGCTACATCTGTGGTGGCATTTGGAAATGTGACAAGCAAGGGAATGTGTGGGGGCTCATCAAGGCATTGGCAGGATGGCACAGAGGAGGACTGGGAGCTGGGCATGGAAGAGCAGCCAGTTGTTGGGCCAAAGAATAACACTCTGACTTCCTGTATGGTCCTCTCTTCTCTTTGCCTTCCTCTGCCCCTCCTTTCCTTCCTCTTACCCTTTCTTCTTTCATCTTTCCTCCTAGCCCTGCCAAGAGTTGGGTTCTGTGTTCATCACACATAATTTGTTAATGTTTGGATGTCTTCCTGAATGCTAAGAGGTGGACCCTCCTTTTCTTCTCTCAGAGATCCAGGCATGCTGTTCCAACCCCTGGAACACCCAAACTCAGAAGAACAAAAGCCTAGGAGAGCCAACAACCAGGAGCTTTGAAGGGAATATTACTTTGCACACTGCAATATCTGGATGAATTGAAGTGGCCAAACAGAATCTTCTCTTTTTCTTGTAACCCTAGTCAAAAGAATTGCATCCCCCTTTCTTCCCGTGTATGCCACATGGGGAAGAAAGGTCTGAGAGGGTCCTCAGAATTAGGAGAAGCAATCCCATTGGCCAGTGCCAAAGATGGACACCGAAAGGCTCCTCCCCCTATCCTCCATGGAAAAGACAAATGGAGAGGATGGTTTGAGTAGACACACTCCCCACACACCCCAGGGGCAAGTTCTTCTGTTCTGCATCACCCCTCCTTTCCTGCCTCTGTCCAGGAGGGGTCCTGCAGTGTGCCAAGCCTTTGGGTCTCTGTCTACTCAAGACACTTGCTCCGGGTAGCCAAGTGTTTTCTCTTAAGCTAGTTGGAATTGGAATTCTATCTTTTGGTACAAGTCGTACTCTGTAGCCCTGGGTGGTCTGAAACTTACTCTAGCCCTGGGTGGCCTCCAGTATGCAATTCCTTCCTGTGTCAGCCTCCTGAGTTGCTGGGATTACGGAGCTGTGCCACCATGGCTGGCTTCTTGAATCTTGGTTAATGTAATCTTGTCATGTATGGTTAATAGTTTCCTTAACAATGTGGGGAACAGAAAGCAAGAAAAGAAAGCAGCAACAGAAGAGACAGATAGTGGCTTCGAGGCACTTTCAACATCCTGTTCTAATGGTTCCCAAATCCACTTCTTCAAGCTGCGTGGGTTTATATACAACAAGAGTGGGTTTATATGCAATAAGACTCACCTGTTTTGAGAATGCAGGTGGAAACTGGCATGTTGAATTAACACTCCTATGTACAATTACTTAAAGGTTATTTTTTTTTTAAGTATATAAAATAATTCAGGTTGATGTCTTCCGATAAATGTATAGACCTTATACAAGAAACTGAACATTCCCATCTTCCCACAGTGTCCGGAGTCTCCACACCAAATGGTGCTGATTTCTTCCACTGTGGGTTAGTTGGTTTGTTCTCGAATACCATATAAATGGAATTGTACAGGATGTATCTTTTTTTAGCTGGCTTCTTTTACTCTGCATAATTATTTTGAGAACTCTTCATGTTTCTGAGTGTATTAATAGTTCATTTTTATGGCACTATATTACAGTCGGTCCTCTGTATCCATGTTCTCAGTCTGTGGATTCAACCAATGTGTGCAGCAGAAAGTACTTGGGAAAAAAAATCCTGTCTGTATTGAGCTTGTGCAGACTCCATTCATGTCACTAGTCTCTGAACAGTACAGTGTAGCCAAGCATCAGTGACTCATGCCTACAATCCTAGCTACTCAGGAGGCTGAGATCTGAGAATTGCACTTTAAAGCCAGCCTGGGCAGAAAAGTCTGCGAGACTTTTACCTTTAGTTAATCACCTCAAAAGCCAGAAGTGGAGCTATGGTTCAGTGGTAGAGCACTAGTCTTGAGCAGAAAAGTCTAAGTGCCTAGGCCTTGGATTCAGACCCTAGTACCAGGACACACACACACACACACACAATGTAACAGCATTTACCTTGTATGAGGTATTGTAAGTAATCTAGAGATGATTTAAAGTGTAAGAGGAATGAACCCATAGATTTGGGTATGCACACAGAGTCCTGGGCCCAATCCATCCCCTCTATCTACTCAATGCCAAGAGATGATGGTATTCTGTCATCTGGATCCAAGCCTGATTTGCTAAGTTATTCACCTGTTGATGGACATTTGGGTTGTTTCCAATCTGGGGTGATTATGAATACAAATGTGAGGGGCATTTGTAACAAGTCTCTCTGTGTGTGCCTCTGAAGTGAGTTATGGGAAGGAAGAAAAAGTGTAATCTTGAAGCCCTTAAAATATATTCCCATAAAGCCCCAATCAGTCACTCTTAAGGAAGCTGAACTCACATATCACTGTTCCCTGAGCCAGAGGAGGGAGTGAAATCTCCCCGTCAAGTATGGAAGCAGGAAGACAAGAAAGGTCCATGGGGCAGAGTATAGGGAAATGAGGAGTTTTATTCAGTTTGTGTCTAATGCAGGGAAGTGCTTTCTCCCTCCACACACATGCACAGGCGAGCACAGTTTAGTCTTCTCAGCCAGGCCACACCAGGCCTTCCTGGACACAGAGGGGAGAGGGGGGAGGGGTAAAAGTCTCTAGCCATGGGGACATCCCCTATTTTCTTGGATAACCACCTGTATATGAAACTATCAAGTGGCTTTCCAAAGTTGCTGTACCATTTTATATTCTCCTCAGTGGTGTACCAGAGTTCTATTTCTCTCATAACCTCAACATCTGACCATGGGATTGTCTAATTTTCATTGGCTGTCTGGTGGCATCTCCTTGTGGCTGATGATTAAAAATATTTTTCGTGTATGTATGTGTTTATTGACCTTATGTATATCTTCTTTATGAAGTGTCTATTCAAATTTTGTCCACTTAAAAATGAGTATTTTTTCTTTTTTTAAAAGATTTTAGTACTTTCTAGCTTTTGTTATTTTTTAATATATATTTTCATTGTAAAGATACTGTCCAGTGGGGTTACAGTTAGGTAAGGTAATAAATACATTATCTATTGAGCATTGCTACTCCCTCCTTTGTTTTTCCCCTACCATCCTTGCCCTCTCCACCTCCCCAGCTCCTCCCTTCCACCCCCCCTCCTGCAAAATTGTGAAGTTCTTTTTCAACATAGTATCTTGTACATCTCATTGTTACAATGGGTCAACCAGTATCCTTATTTCAGCTTTTTGTTATTTCCCTTCCCCTCCCCAAATTAGAAAAATGTATATACAAGATGCAGGGCACCAGAATAAAATACAGTGAAAACAGGGGTTATACCATGGGTGAAGAACATACAAGAGAAACAACAACAAAAAAAATCAAAGATAAAATCTCTTGTGTCCCTATCTTGGTGTTCATTTCTTCTATTTTTGGTGGTACTGGGATTTGAACTCAAGGTTTTGTACTTGCTAGGCAGATGCTCTACCACTGAGCCTTTCTAATTATTGAGTTGTAAGAGTTCTTTATGCATTCTGGCTATTAGTTCCTTACATATATATGAAATGAATATTTTCTCTACATTTGCCTTTTTGCTTTGTTTCTTTTTCTTTTCTTTCTTTCTTCTTTCTTTTTCCTTTCTTTCTTTCTTTCTTTCTTTCTTTCTTTCTTTCTTTCTTTCTTTCTTTCTTTCTTTCTTTCTTTCTTTCTTTCTTTCTTTCTTTCTTTCTTTCTTTCTTTCTTTTTTTGTCAGTTGTGGGGCTTGAACTCTGGGCCTGGGTGCTATCCCTCAGCTCTTCAGCTCAAAGCTAGCACTCAACCATTTTGAGTCACAGCACCACTTCCGATTTTCTGGTGGTTTATTCCAGATAAGAATCTCATGGACTTTTCTGTCCAGGTTGGCCTTGAACCTCGATCCTCAGATCTCAGCCTCCTGAGTAGCTGGTATTATAAGCATGAGCCACTGGCTCCTGGTATGCTTTCTTGATGGAATATTAGAGAGAAGTGTTTTATCTTGATGATGTCTGATTTATCATCAATTATTTTCTTTTATAACAAGAGTTTCTTTTTTTCTGACAAAGATTTTTTTCTGTTGTTTCTTCTAGAAATTTCATGGGTTTATGTTTATATCTATGATAGGGATTGAGTTTCTTCTTCCTTCATATAAACATCCAGTCATTTTCTTTCACTATTCTTTCCCCTGTCGAATTATATTGGTGCCTATTAAAAAATTAATTGGATGCGCACGCGCACGTGTGCACACACACACACACACACACACACACACACAAACACACACACACACACACAAGCACCTCCACAGGCACATTGACCACTTTCTGGACTTTCTAGTCTGTTCAGTTGTTTATGTGTTTTTTCTTACACATTCTGTCTTGGTAACTTACTTTCTGTCATAAATCTTGAAATAAGATTATATAAAATCAATATCTTAAAAAAATCAGATATCTTATAGCTATTTTAGATCCTTTGCATTTCCATTTAGTTTTAGGCTTAGTTTATCCATTTATACAGAAATATCTCTTTAGGATTTTGGTTGGAACTATATTGTTCCTACATCAATTTAGGGAGAATGGACAGCCTTACAATACAGAGTTCTATGAAGATGGTATGCCCTCCATTTATTTAAATCATATTATATTTCTTCCAGTAATATTTATAGTTTGCAGCAGAGAGGTCTTATCTCTTCTTAAATGAATTTTAAGTATTTGGTTTTAAAATTCAATACTATTGTAAGTTATATCATTTAAAATTTCTCGTTATTCTGTTTCTAAGCATTTAGAATGACAACTGATTTTTTGTCTATGGGTTTTTTTACTCTGTGATTTACTGACTTAAAGATTTTGCTCAATGAGAAGTACAAGTTGACATGTCTGTCCAAAACGAGCTTTACAACGTCGGTGCGGGGGGGGGGGGGGGTGAAGGGGGGTGAAGGAGAAGGATTGGGATTGGGGGAGAGGGGGGAGGCTGGGAAGGGATGTGAAGGGTAAACCAAAGGAGGAGGCTGCAATGCTTGGTAAGAAATGTACACATTATCCTGCCCATGTAATTGTAACCCCTCTGTACAGTATGTTCACAAATAAAATTAAATTAAATTAAAAAAAAAAAAGATTTTGCTCAAGCCGGGCACCGGTGGCTCACACCTGTAATCCTAGCTACTGAAATCTGAGGATCATGGTTCAAAGCCAGCCCCGGCAGGAAAGTCTGTGAGACTCTTATCTCCAATAAACCACTAAAGAAACCCGGAAGTGGTGTTGTGGCTCAAGCAGTAGAGCACTTGCCTTGAGCTGAAGAGCTGAGGGACAGCGCTCAGGCCCAGAGTTCAAACCCCATGACTGACAAAAAAAAAAATTTTTGCTCAATTGAATGTTTTGTTTTTGTTTTTGGTAGCTTCCTTAGAATTTTCTGCAATTACCTTATTTAAGAAAGAGACAATTTACTTCCTTTTAACTTTTTTTTTTTTTTGCTTCCTTTTAACTTTTATACCTTCTGTTTCCAATCCACAGTTCCCCTTATTGTACTGGCTAGGACATATATTCTGTTGTATAGAAATGGTATTAAGGCTGGTTGACTGGTTTCTGGTCTTAGAAGATCACTAAGGATGATTGCTTGTGTTTATTTTCTATTTACTCGTTTGTTTATATTTGTACTCTTTATTAGGTTGAGGAATTTCTTTAGTTTGGTAGTAATTTCTAAATAAATTTTAGTAGCTAAAAATTCCATCATATTTTATATTGGTTTAGCTGTTTTTTGTTTTTAAATGTGAAAATGAATTATTAGTATACCAAGAAGTTTTGATGACAAAGGTTTAACATGTAAAAATTAAAACTGAAGAATTATTGGAAGAAAACATGGATTAAGATTTCATATCTTTTATAATTTAATTCTAAAAAGTAGAAACCACAAAGAAAAAGTTATTAGACAATATAAAATTTGTAGCCCAATATAGTGGCTCAAGTCTATAATCTTAGCTACTTGGGATGCTGAGATCAGGAGGATTTCCAGGCTGGGCAAATATTTTCAAAGATCTCATCTCAACTAATATAAAACCTGGTTATGTGTCTGTCATCCTAGCTAGGTGGGAAGGGTAAATGGAGGATCGCAGTGTAAGTAGGCCCTGGGATAAATGTGAGATCTATTAAAAAAATTACTAATGCAAAAAGAGTTAAGGGCATGGTTCAAGTGGTAGAGGGCCGAACAAGCACAAGCACAAGGCTCTAAACTCACAAGGCTGTAGTACCACCAAAAGAAAAAAAAAAAAATATATATATATTGACCCATTGCAACAATGAGATGTACAAGACACTGTTGAAAAACCAACTTTACAATTTAGGTGGGTGTGGTGGGTGAAGGGGTGGGAGGGGGGTATAGCTGAGGAGATGGGAGGGAAGGGATGGTAGGGGAAAAACAAAGGAGGAGGCAAAAATGCTGGATAAGAAATGTACTCATGGGCTGGGAAGGTGGCTCAGTGGTAGAGCGCTTGCCTTGCATGCATGAGGCCCTGGGTTCAATTCCTCAGCACCACATAAGAAAAAAGAAAAAAGCCGGAAGTGACGCTGTGGCTCAAGTGGTAGAGGGCTAGCCTTGAGCTGAAGAGCTGAGGGACAGCGCCCAGGCCCAGAGTTCAGGCCCCATGACCGGAACCAAAAAAAAAAAAAGAAATGTAGTCTTTACCTTGCTCATGTAACTGTAACCCCTTTGTACAGTATTTTTACAATAAAAAACTTAATTAAAATATATAATATAATGTAATGCAGTCTCAAGATGTCAGGAACAAATATTAAAAGCTAATCACCATTTATTTAAAGATACATGCAACAACATAGATGGTAAGTAAAAGACTCTCTCTCTCTCTCTCTCTCTCTCTCTCTGCAGGACCTGGGGCTTGAACTCAGGGCCTGGGCTCTGTCCCTGAGACTCTCTGTGCTCAAGGCTAGCGCTCTACCACTTGAACCACAGCACCACTTCTGGCTTTTTCTGTTTATGTGGTACTGAGGAATCGAAACCAGGGCTTCATGCATGCTAGGCAAGCACTCTACCACTAAGCCACGTGCCCAGCCCAAAGACTATCATTTCTAATATAAAAAGGTGAAAACGTTGAAGGGATGACACAGATCAAGATGCATTGTGTACATTAACGTCTTTGTTAAATGGCAAAAAAAACTGTGTGTGCATCAGTTGGGAAAAATAAGAGGTCTCTCCTAGAAAACAGATTAGGGATCTTTATAAAAGAAATATATCAATAAAAGTATGTAAAGAATCTGAACTTCAATAGGAATAATAGAAATATAAAGTAAGCAAATAACAAATGCTATTGAGTAGATTGGCAAAGCTTTACAAAGTTGACAGTATTCATTATCAGAAGGATGCAGTTTTCATATTAGTGGGAGAACAATCCTATAAAGTAACATCGTAATAGTATCATTAGTATATAACTATTGTCAATGGTTATCAAAAGCTTAAAAAATGCGTACATTCTTCACCCCATACTTTGACTTCTAGAAATTTATTCTAAACCAACAATTAAACAAGCCAGAAAAGACATTTATAAGATGTTTATTGCAAGTCATTACTAATATCAATTTTTTTTGTCAGTCATGAGACTGCTCAGGTTCTGGATGCTGTCCCTGAGCTCTTTTGTTCAAGGCTAGCATTCTACTACTTAGAGTTACAGCACCACTTCTGGTTTTCTGGTGGTTAATTGGAGATAAAACTCTTACAGCCTTTCTTGTCTGGGCTGACTTTGAACCTCGATCCTCAGATCTCAGCCTCCTGAGTAGCTAGGATTACAGGCGTGAGCAAGTCACCAGCATCCAGATCTAACATCAAAATTTTTATACAACCTACATATCCATCATTAGGGACCTAGTTAAGTAAATTGTACTAATGAGATACTGTGGTAGGATTAGTGCAATAATAGACACACAGTAGGCACTCTGTTAACTTTGGACTCACTGAATTTTCAAAAAGGTTAGCTGTATCTAGATCAAAATGTTAATGATCGTTAATTGGATATAGGTCAGGTGATATTTACTCTCTTCATATCTGTAGCTTTTTTTTGTTGTTGTTGGTCTTGGGGCTTGAATTCTGGGCCTGGGCGCTGTCCCTCAGCTCTTCAACTCAAGGCTAATGCTCTACTACTTGAGCCACAGTTCTACTTCTGGTTTTCTGATAGTTTATTGGAGATAAGAGTCTCATGGACTTTCCTGCCTGGGCTGGCTTTGAACCGCAATTCTCAGATCTCAGCCTCCTGAGTAGCTACGATTACAGGTGTGAGTCACTGGCACCTGGCCACATCTGTAGTTTTAAAAAGCTTTAATAAGTATATGTTACTTTTATCCTAGAAAGTAATAATAGATTTATTTATTTTTTATGAAAGTAAAAAGAATCAAAACATTTGAAATCAGACACTGGTGGCTTACACCTGTAATCCTTGCCACTCAGGAGTCTGAGATCCAAAGCCAGCCTGGACAGGAAAGGCTATAAGATTCATACCTTAATTAGCTAGCAAAAAGCTGTAAGTGGCAATATGGTTTAAGTGATTGAGTACCAGCTTTGAGCAAAAAAGCTAAGGGACACTGTCCAGGCCCTGTTTAAATTCCAGTATTGATGCATGTGTGTGCATGTACGTACACACACACACACACACACACACAGAATCAATAGGACTTAATAATGGATTATAAGTGGAGCATGAGGGAAATCAAGGTGACCTGTATTCTAGCTTGGGCTCTGACTCCATTAGAGATAGAGAAAGGAAGAGGAAGAGGAGGAGAAGGAGAAGGAGGGGGATGGGGAAGGGAGAGGGGAAAAGGAAGGGAGAGGGAGAGGGAGAGGAAGACTAGGGAGTATACGTACCCTTGTGTTGATTCTTAAAATTTCTTTTTGTTGTGTTTGATGTGCCATTTGAGCATTCAGTTAGACAAAAGACAGTTCCACAGAAGGGGCCGGATTACAGTCCAATTATCATTAGTAAATTGAAAGTCAAAACATGGTAGTTTGAACTCAGGGCCTCATGCTCATTTGGTTTGCTTGACTGGTGCTCTACTACTCGAGCCATGCCTCTGATCAAGATTTTTGCTAGTTAAGTGAAGATGGACTTTTCTGCCCAGGATAGCTTTGAACCTCAATTCTCAATACTCAGCTTCATGAATTGTTAGGATTAGGGGCATGAGCCACTTGCACCTGGCATGTATCCAATTCTTACAAGACTTGTATGAGATGGTAAAAAAATAAATAGGTGTCCTGGGAGAAAGATGAGAGGTGAAGGAACATACACTTTTACTAGGATCATCTTCATAGATGGAGACAACGGAGTTAAAGGGAGGCTGTCAGAGACTCTAGGGAGGGGGAGAATGGCACTACTGTGGGGTCAGAACAGGTGGGAAGCGTTGAGAAGCATGGTACCACAAAGTATTAGTTCTAGACAGACGTGCTGTCCTATGGAGGAGAGATGAACATAGCAGCTGTGGGAGTTGTAGCAGGGGGGGTCAGCCATTAGAGATGCCCCGTGCTTGGTTTCCAAGCTTAATCATATATTATCATCCCACTACCAGCAAGGCCTGAGTTTTAAGGTTCTCCAACTTGATGAAGTTGGCTTGATGCAAAGCAATCATGAAAGTTGCCAATGGACAATGTGGCGGAAATCAGCCCTGGTGTCAAGTTCACTCAACTCCTGTGTGCAAATAGATAATTACAAAGCATTGCTAGTAGCCGAATGGATGTGCTGATTCTTCAGCATCAGCCTCCACATGTTTAAGATGTGCAGAATACAGATTTCCGAAATAATGATTCTAATAAACACTGGTTATCTTAACTTTATTTTCAAGCCATAAAACACATCCTTTGATAAATTATTTCACCATCTATGCCCAAGTGCACCTCTCCACCCAAGCCTCTCCCTCCCTCTCTCTCCCCTCCCTCCTTTTCCCCTCCCCCCACCTGGCCAGCAGCAGCCCGAAACAGCCAGATCCATATATTATTCATTCCAATCAAATAAGACACAGTGGTGTCTCAGTAAACTTGCTTTTCATATCAGAATTGCTCTTATTGAGTAATACACACTGCAGACCCCAGCTTCCAGCACCAGGCCTGAAATGAGTAATTCTCTCATTGTAATAATGCGCCTCTGTCATCTTCTTATTATCAGCATGATAAAAGATGAAATATTCACAGATGCTGCCCTCCTAACCCGATCACAGCTTGATATTTGAGCTTTGGAAATGAGTTTTATAAGCTTTAATATACTCCTTGGCGGAGTGACCCCTGAAATTAAACATTATTACAGAGCGGATATTTAAAAAGCTGGGGCCGCAAATTACATCAAAATGAAAATATTAAGGAGTATTACGAATATACCAAGTGGGAACTCACGGCTCTGGAAGCTGTGAAGGCCCGAGAACTCCACACGCGGGTGTCAAAAACATCAGGAAAAAATAATAACAGCACAGACACCTTGACTTCGGTTATTTTATACTTGGGACTAAACGAAATTATTTGAATGGATTTTTTTTTCCTTCCTGTAGGCTAGCTTTCCAAGAGGAGGGGGGGGAAAAGTCCATTATTTTCAACTTTAGGTTCCTAACATGTTTCATGCTTGATTTAAAGAGGTACCTTCCTTTCTTCTCTCTCTTTTTTTTTCCCTTTTTCCTCCTTCTTCCTGGTGCATGGATAAATAAAAGAAATACCTGAATATAATGAAACCAAGTGAGCAAACATGACCAGAAAGAACTCCTGGATTCAATTTCCCCTGTGATTGGCACCTTGATGGACAGGTTCCCAGCAACACCTGGGCTGCTGGAGACCCAGGAGTGGGAAGAGAGAGGTCCCAGACCTGACTTAGCAGGGTGGCAGTGTCCACACAGGGGCCTAGGATGCTCTGGACCCAGCAGTGTCTACTCTGAAACCTCCCACAATTTCTGTTTGTCTCATAGGGGCTGGGTGTGGTGGGGGCTGGGCAGGAGAGCCACAGTGCTCCCTGTCTTGCTGGGTGGAAAGCTTCCTGAGGGAGGGACTGTGGCTGGCTTGTGCCCAACACTAACTGCAGGAGCAGGACAGGGACAGGTGGCCCTGAATATATATATTTTTTCATGTATATATGTATGAATATGCATATTTACATATATGTATATATGCATGTATATATAGATATGTATATATGTGCATATATACACATACTCTGTGTGTGTGTGTATGTGTGTGTGTGTGCTAGTACTGGAGTTTGAATTCAGGGCCTGGGTACTCTTCCTTAGATTTTTCACTCAAGGCTAGTACTCTCCCACTTGAGCAACAGCTCTACTTCTGGCTTTTTGGTGGTTAATTGGAAATAAGAGTCTCAGGGGATTTTTCTGCCCAAGATGACTTTGAATCATAATCAATTAAAAATACTTTCTCAGCTGGGCACTGGTAGCTCATGCCTGAACTTATAGCTACTCAGGTGAGATCTGAGAATCATGGTTCAAAGCCAGCCCGGGCAGGAAAGTCTGTGAGACTCTTATCTCTAATAAACCACTAGAAAACCGGAAGTGGCACTGTGGCTCAAGCGGTAGCGTGCTCGCCTTGAGCTGAAGAGCGTAAGGACAGTGCCCAAGGCAGAGTTCAAGACCCATGACCGACACACACACACACAAAAGTACTTTCTCTAGGCTGGGAATGTGGCTTAGTGGTAGAATGCTTTCCTAGCATGAATGAAGCCCTGGGTTTGATTCCTCAGTACCACATAAACAGAAAAAGCACAAGTGGTATTGTGGCTCAAGTGGTAGGGTGCCAGCCTTGAGCAAAAGAAGCTCAGGGACAGTGCCCAGGCCCTGAGATATATATATATACATATACATATATATATGTATATATATATGTATATGTATATATATATGTGTGTATATATATGTATATATATATATATGTATATATATATATATATATCTTAGTGGCAGATCAATGTTTTTAAGTACCTCACTGTTGTTGTCGTCTTGAGACAAGACTCTTGCTATGTAGTACAAGCTGGTCCCTAACTCCTGCTCAGCCTTCTAAGTGCTGAGATTGAAGGTGTGCACCATCATGCCTGGCTATGCTCCATTAAAAAGAAAAATTTAAAAACCTCAAATGCATTTGGTGGAGAAGGGAGAAGTCTACACCATAAGTGGTTAAAAACATGACTTTGGGGCTAGGAATGTGGCTTGGTGGTAGAGTGCTAGCCTTGAGCAAAAGCAGCTCAGGGACAGCGCCCAGGCCCTGAGTTCAAGCCCTAGGACTGGCAAAAAACAAAAACAAAAAAAAATTAAAACATGGTGTTGGGGGTGGCTAGACAGCATTTATGTACTTATTTTATCTATTTCCAATTGTGAGGCTTTGGGCAAGTTACTTAATCTCTCTAAAGTCCAGTGTCCTTGTTAATAAAATGAGAGCAATGGCTTTGGCAGCTTCATACCAAGATGTACATTTTAAAATATTAAATATGAAGTATAAGGATTAGCAGAGAAGAAAATGGTTGTTTTTTGAAAATTATTGATTATGGAGAAACCTCAAAAAACTATAGATAAATTATTAGAATAAAAATGAGATGTTAGCAGGGCTGCTGGATACAAAATCAATCTACAAAAGTCAATTCAATTTTTTATACACCAATAAGAATCAGTTGGGAAATTTGCTTTAAAATTAACTATTCACATCAGCAACAGTATAACATGAGCTATAACATTTTTTCTTTTGTTGAATATAAATTTTTTTATTGAAATACATTATGTAAAACCCTAAATAATTACATGTATCACATCCTTAACAAGTACCCTACATTGTAATAATTTATAGATACCAATTCTCCACACTAGCCTTTTAATTCAACACAATTCCAAATAGATTTAGAACTTGACCAGGTAAGTCTAACAATTATTATATGGTATAACAAAGGACCAAGGTCCCTGTAAAGAAGGAGAATAAGTCTGTGTGTGTGTGTGTGTGGGGGGGGGGGACTTTTGTCTACCAGCTAGCAAGATTTGAGTCTGTAGTAATTAAGGCAATGATAGATGGCTAGGACATGGAACCAAAGAAAGCACCCAGAAACAAATCAAGCGTATGTGGGAGCTTAACTCTTGTTAGAATGGGCATTATAGATTAGTGGGGAGATAGACAATGGATTAGTCCTTTTGTGGTGCTAGGAACATTGATGATCCATACTGAAAAATATGAGAAAGAATTTGGTTCTTACCTCATAATCTACACAAATCCAAATTCCATGGGAACTAAATAATTAAAAGTGGAAGTGAGAAACTAGAACTTTTAAAACATAACATATCAGAATTGGTTGCATAATCTTGAGGCTGATAGATGCATTCTATAAAGAGAAAGGTCAAAGCCAGGTGACGGTGGCTTGCACTTGTAATCCTAGCAACTCTGGAGGGTGACACTTAGAAGATCATGGTTCAAAACCAGCCCAAGGGAAGAAAGTCTGAGAGAGTCCATGTCTAATTGACCAACAGCAAAGTCAGAACTGGAGGTATAGCTCAAGTGTTCGAGCATCAGCCATGTGCAAAAAAAGTAAATGAGAGCATGGGACCCTGGGTCAAGCCCCAGTGCTGCCACACAAAAAAAGAAAGAAGAGAAAAACAGAGAAAAAAGGAAGGAAGGAGTAAATTTGAGTGTACTGAAATGGAGACTATATTCCAGTGGGTATGGTGACTCAAGCCTGTAATCCTAACTACTTGGGAGGCAGAGACTGTGGGCTCAAGGTTCAAGGCCAGCTTGGGCAAAAAAAGAAAAATAAAAGAATTTGCAAGAGTCCTTCTTCAACCAATGGGTGAGTATGGTGGTGCGTGCCTGGCATCCTGGTGTTGAGGGTAAGCACAAATAGGAGTACTTCAGTCCAAGCTGATCTGGGCATGAAGCAAGACACCATCTCTAAAAATAAGCAAGCCCCAAAGGGCTGGTGGAGTGGCTCAAATAGTAGAGTACCTGTGTAACAAATGCACACTTGGCCTCTCTAGCATGGCAGTATCTTAGTACTGGGATTTGTTCTGGGGAGGTTAACTCAGAACAGGCACACCTAGTGACCAGGCAGAAGCTCCCTGACCTTTCATGATCCTGTTTGGGAGTCTAGTAACCACTCCCTATTGGTCAAAGCACTCACAAGCCCTCTTAAAGATGAAGAATTTGTGGCCATTTATTAAAAACCACCACACCCTTGGGATGGGAAACTTGGTGAGGACAGTGTTGGTGCACATCTTGTCCATCGCTGTGTCTGTAGCACCTCATGGGGTATCTGGCAGGTAGTAGGTGGTGGTGTTGATTGACAAGAAATCCTAATAACTAGAATTTATCTGTCATCTACCAAAAGCTCATGTGCAGAGCCTGTGGTCCCCAGCTGGTGGCCCTGTTGGGAGGTGATAGAACTGTGGATAAAGGGCCTACCTGGACAAAGTAGGTCATTGGAGACATCTCTCTCTCTCTCTCTCTCTCTCTGCGCCAGTCCTGGGGCTTGAACTCAGGGCCTGGGTGCTGTCCTTAAAGCTCAAGGATGGCACTCTACTACTTGAGCCACTTTTCTGCTTTGGGCTTTTAACTGTTTCTGAGATGAGTCTTATAGATTTTCCGGCCTAGGTTGACTTCAAACTTCCATTTTCAGATCTCAGCCTTCTGAGTAGGTAGAATGAAAGGGGTAAGATACTAGTGCCCGGCTGAATCTTTTCTTCCCTCCTTTCCTCTCTCCCTATCTCCCTCCCTCCCTCCCTCTCTTCCTCCCTCTCTCTTTCTTTTTTGTCAGTCATGAGGCTTGAACTCATGGCCTAGGTGCCATCTCTGAGCTCTTGTACTCAAGGTTAATGCTCTACCACTTCGAGCCATGGCTCTACTTTTGGTTTTCTGGTGGTTAATTGGTGATAAAAGTCTCATGGCTTTTTCTTCCCAGGCTGGCTTTGAACTGCGAGCCTAATATCTCAGCCTCCTGAGTATCTAGGATTATAGGCATGAGCCACCAGCACCAGGCTGAATCTTTTCTTTATGTTGATTTTTCTCAGATATTATGTCAAAAACGACAGAAAGCTCATCCTCAGCCTTTTTGGGGGGTGGGGGTGGGGGAGGGGACAGAGGTTTGCTGTGTAGCCCAGGCTACAAAGCCTCAGCCTCAGGCTTCCTGCATCAGCCTCCCTTCTATTGGGATGACAGAAGGCATCATCATGCCTGGTTCTCCCCGGATATTAGAAACTACCTATAGGGTACTTTCTCACGTCCTGTGGAAGGGTAGTCAAATGGAAATTTTAACTCCTGTGCTGGAGGTATTAGCTGAGCACAGATAAGGGAGGGAGGCTGAGGAATTGGGTTCCAGGCATCCAGTTCAACTAAGGCTGTTCCACACCTTCAGGTTTTATGTGCCGTGTCTTCTATCAGATTTCCTGGTGAAAATCCTCTATGATTGTGCTGACATTTGGAACCCCTGTGGCCCTGACCCTCAGGCACTGCTATCCCACTTTGCACTATGACTAGATGTACCATAGACTGATCCACTTAGATGGAGTTTTCACCTCCCTGTGACCTGGTTCAATGACATTCATTCCCAGCCATTTAATGGGTTGTTGGATATGCCCTGGAGTGATCATCCTCTGGCTAATCCAACACACCAGCCTGCGCCTTCCTATGCCTTCTGTTTGGGTGGTATTCAGAGGATAGTCCACACCCCTGCGACCCTGGGACCTACACATATACCAGTAACTCCAACAGGACAGGGTTCCACCCGTGCCCCCTTGCCTTCCCATGCACACAGGTGGCAGTAAGAGCAACGATGCTAACGTTTATTGAGTCCTTATGGTAGGTCGAGCAGTTGTCTGTGCTTTTGTGTCTTTCCATCAGTTTCTAAGAGGGCTATTAAACTTTTGCATTGTCTCCTTGGATCTGTGTTCAAACCTAGCCTCTGTGGCTCCAGAGTCTCAACCATCCTCATGTATTCAGCTATTTTTTATATGCTGCTAAGAGCTGAAGGTTTGTGTCCCTCTCGTATCTGTATTAGTACCTAATCTTCAATGTAATAGTTTTCAAATGCAGAGGCTGTGGGGTGGGCTCTGCCCTTATTAATGAGCGTGGTGCTCTGGTGAATGAGTCCCAAGGAAACCCATCTTCCTTGTTTTGTTTTCCCTCCTGCCACAGGAAGATACATAGAAGTTGTTATCAATGAGGGACAGGCCCTTGATAGACAGCTTGGCTTTTGGACTTCCTGGCCTCCATAGTGATGGGGAATTTGTTAATTATTTCAGTTGCAGTTAGATTGTTATAGCGACTCAAATGGTCTAAGACATCAACTTACTATATTCAATTGTGAGGCATCAGCAATGAGCAAAAGGATGTTTGCCATGACTTAGCTCACAATGCAATCATCAAACTGAATGTACAGCCATGGTGAGGGGAACTGGGGAGGTGAGGCATGGAGCGCTTGGAGAACCTATGATGGGGACCAGTGTAGGCTGGGAGAGGCTTTCTAGGAAGATGCTGAAGGTAAAGGAATGGGCATTGCTTAGCATGGAGGACCAAAGACAGGAAGAGACCTGGACAGTGCAGGGGCAGTACCTGCCTCCAGGGCAGGAAGGACTAGAGAGAAATGGTGACAGGACTGTTTCCACAACAGACTTCACACCGTGGCTACCCCAACCCACTCAAATGAGCTGATGGATGAACAGTGTCACATACACACCATTTTGAGACAAAAACCTACTTATTTAGTGTGTGATTTTAAAAAATAGACAAAACTGTAGCTGTGTGCTGGTGGTTCACACTTGTAATCCTAGCTACTTAGGAGGCTGAGATCTGAGGACTGAAGTTCGAAGCCAGCCCAGACAGGAAAGTACATGAGACTCTTATCTCCAATTAACCACCAAAAAAGTTGGTAGCTCCAGTGGCTGAGCATTAGCTTTGAGCAAGAAAAAATGCTCACAGACAGCTCCTGGGCCCTGAGTTCAAGCTTCAAGATTGGAACAAAAAACTAACAACAAAAAAGACAAGGTAGCTATCTTGCCTTTTGGATTTCCCTTTCTGAGCTCAGGAGAGCTATTTTCCAGACCTGGCTTTCTTCCTCTAAGATGGAGGGGGCTGTTTTTGGACCCTGGCTAAATTACTTTGTGGCACCTGACTTCCAGTTATCAATTCAGGAAGCCAAGAAAGTCAGCCAGGTCTCAAAGCATTATCCAGACAAGTAAGTTATACATTGGCCAGTCTCCAATTGTGACTGTAACTCTGTCTTTGGTCTTTCCTTCCTTTTGTGTTCCACTAGAAGTGATGTCTGTTTATCGTTGATATATCTGTCCCAATATTTTCCATTTTTCGTTTTCTTTGTTAATGAAGACTCTTTTTCACAAGCGTTTTTTTTTTTTGCTAGCTCATAAATTGGTGCTAGCAAAAAAAATAAAAAAGAGAGATTATCCTAAGGAACTTGGAAATTTCAGAAGTCCAAAGATAGAAATGTGGTGGGGCCTTAGGAACGGGAGGCAGGACCCCCTCACTACTGCAACTGACAGACAGGATGCACTCTGTTTCATTCCTTCAGTCATGGACAGAATAGACAGAGTTTAGGGAAGAGCAGGTCCTGCTTGGGAAGTAAGAAATAGGAAATAGATCATTATGCAAGAAGAAAGGGATGTCCTTCACCACAGAAATTTCCCCCACTAATCAAACATGGTTCAGTGAATGTCTGAACCAATAAGATCCCCCTCCCCCTGTCTCACCCATCAAGAGATGTAGGTGTCAGATTGGAGAGAGGTGGTGAAAGATTGCTTAAAGGAGCTCCTGAGACACAGGGAGATGGTTTTTCCTTCATCTTGACCAATTGAATTTGGGCTCAGCACAGATTAATCAGGAGTAGGACACTCATGCAGCTGTGTCCTGGCCAATGACCAGATCTTAATCAGAATTTTTGTCCTTTTGATACCAGATAGGAATACTGCCTTGGTCATGGGTCCATTTCCCACCCCACCCCCCATGGCTACATTGGAAGCCTTTTTCTATTGGCTCACACATCCCAATGTTGCTACAGCAGACTGAGAAAATTCTGCTCATTGGTCCAACTGCATCTATCTTAGTACATCAAAATATACCAGTGCCCTAAATGAACACCTGTTTGTCTGAGCACATGCCGATAGAGATAGACTTTTGTTTTCTTATCACAACTCTGAACAACTTGGATATACCTAATATAATTATTCCTTAGTGTCCACAGGTGATCTGATTTGGGACCCCATGAATATTGAAATCCTTGGATACTCTAGTTTCTTATATAAAATTGTGCAATGTTGCATTTAACCTATACACATCCTCCTGTATGTTTAAATCATCACTAGATTATAATACCTAATGCAATGTAAATGCTATGTAAATAGATGTTATACTGTATTGTTTAGGGAATAATGACAAGAAAAACGTTGGCACCTGTTCAGCACAGACACATTTTTTTCAAATATTTTCATTGGTTGACACTGTAAATTCAGAACCTATAGATACCAAGGATTGGTCATTTTGCTTTTCTTGTGTTTATGACTCCAGGTAGTTATGAACAGAATTTAAAGAAATCCTTGCTGTGCAGTTTGAGGTTCTTAAGTCCACATGGTAGTGCAGATATGGAAAAGGCAACATTCTTTTAGCCTTGCTCAACAGGGCTCAGATAATAGCCTGAAAGTTTCCTTGGATGGATTATTTCTATATTTCCTTCAAGATTTCTCTTCAGGTATACTTTATTATTGCAATCCCCTGTGATAGTTACAAATTTGTATATTAAACTATCCCTGCTGTAATGACTATGTGTGTTTTTGTCCTGACTGGGACTAGATTCATCCATCCAGGCTGAAGAGGTGGTTACATCACAAAAACACAAGATTTCAAAATAGGCTTTATCATTCCCATTTCCCAGATGAGAAATTGAGGTGGATGCAGCCAATGCAGTAGATGCCCTGCCCAGGTCTTCTGGCCCATAACATTTCAACCTTCCTGCACCGACTTCCACCTGCCAGCACCTGTATGTCTGTGACTGAGGCTTTCCCCAGCTGCCGATGCTTCTGTCACTGGCAGAAGGACCAGGTGAGTGGACACGCTTCCAGAGCAGCCCCAGCCCATGACTGCTGGAAGTGGCACTTGGAAACCCCAGTCTCTGCTCCTGGGGGATGGGATAATGCTGGGTGCACATCTACTCTGACCACCAGAATTTTCTTATTAGCACGAGGCCACTTTGCCCACTGCAATGGCTGATGCAATAGTGCACCCTTTCCTCTTGGCCTTCTCTGCTCTTCCTCCTTGCTTCCCTGTGTTTTCTTACCTCCCAGACAGACCATCTGCACTCCCATCATCTTCTCTGGGTTTATTTCTAGATCGGTGCCAAGCAAGGCACTGATTCCTAGGTCACACTGGGAAGCAATGGGAGGGCCTGGAAACCCAGCTCTCCTGCCGTGAAGACTAGATTCTCTGCATTACCCAGCTTGGCTGCTATGTTCTCAGTGAGTCCTGGGTCAAAGAAGAATTTGCTTGTGACTTCATGATGATGTCTTAGCGAATTCTCAAACTATGAGTCATCTCCCTTGGTTGAAGCTGTGTGAATGACGCTGGTCATGACATGTTACTCATGTCATGAGTTGCTCACTCTTCCGTGGTAGACTCTTCTACTCAGTTCCTGGCTCACTAGGAGAGGGCCAAGGGCCCTGTTTAGAATGGCATGGAGCCTGTCATTGAAACTTCTTTATATCCTTGACACCGGTAAGCACTTAGTAGCACCGGCTTGTGCAGTCTACACCACAGTCCTATGCAACAGGATTCGGTTGCACCACTCTAGGACACATGACTTGTTTATTAATATTTTGGGCAGTAAAAGACATCATCACACTGAATGCATGTAGCAGTTGTATGACATACCCTGATTTCAGAATGCTAATATGTGAAAAGATGCAGGATTATCTTCATTTTAACAAGGCTTCGGAGACCTGGAGAGGTTGGATGATATGTCTGAGCTCACACGAAGAATGATGGAGCTGGGAGTCAGAAGCCCAGATGGGGTTGATCCGAAAAAAAATCACATGAGCTAGGCCTTTCTCTCCTCTTTCCTCTCCTCTAGCTCCTTGTCCCAGATGGGCACAGCTGTTCGCAGCATTCTCTTCTTCCCAACAGTTCAGTGTTGGCGCCCAGGGCACTAGCCTCGGGCTGCTGAACTGGGAAATCTGGCAGTTCTTGAGCCATGGCAAGGCAGAACCTTGTATGGGCTGCTATGTTGGGGAGCAGACCCTATGACTGGAATAAGCCAGGCTAGTGAGGAGGCAGAAGATACCAGCTCCTGAATTGTCCTTATTTACCTTCTTTCAGGAGAGTTCTAGAACATTCTCCCTAATAAAAATCCAAAAATGTATATGTATACATATATACACATATACATATATACACATATATGTACACATGTACATGTATATATTCACTGGTGACCTTTGGTCATTCTTATGCTACTGCATTTTAGACAGGAGGCCCAACTCACCTGTCTTCCATCTGCCAAGTATCAAACCCAACTTAGAATCCTAGGATCTCTCTATCTCGATCTCAATCTCTATCTCTATTTCTATCTCTAGTTATCTCTATCCAGGATTTCTATATCTGCTCATTTGCCTGTAACTCTAGATTGGAATAATCTGAACTAATAACAAATAAACAATAAAACCCAAACCACCTTGTTTGCCTGAGTCTCAGATCCTTAGCCCTTCGCAATCCTGACAAGAACAGAAGTTTCACAGGGGCTTTTGTTTTCCCCTCTGGGTGTATCCTCTTTGACTATGATATTGACGACAACATCTGCTTTGTATTTTCACAGAATCTTCAGCAACAGCATTCATTTGAAGCATGAGTAAGTATTTGGTTTGGGGGCTGGGAAGATACTTTTTTTTACTTCTCTGCTATTGTCAGTCTCTTAGATACATGGTGACCCTGAATTGTCTAGATTGTTTGACTCTTTTGAGCAATCCTTGGGAAGGTGAGAGTCTCACCTCACCCTATTTCCCTTGCTTGATGGATGAATCTTTTTGAATAGGAGTTGACATTTCCATGCCATGTGTTTACTAGTACATGAACTTAGTATTCCTGAGTGCTGGGTGTGTGTGTGTGTGTGTGTGTGTGTGTGTGTGTGTGTGTGTGTGTGTGTGTGTGTGTGTGTGTGTGTGTGTGTGTGTGTGTGTGTGTGTGTGTGTGTGTGTACATGTATGCCATGTATGAACTCAGGGCCTAGGTGCTATCCTTTAGCTTTTTTTGCTTGAGGATACTGTACTACTTGAGTCACACCTCTACTTCCAGCTTTTTGCTGGTTAATTGGAGATAAGCATCGCAGGGACTTTCCTGTCTGGGCTTGCTTTGAACCTCAGTCCTCAAATCTCAGCCTCTGGAGTAGCCAAGATTATAGGTATGAGCTACCAGTGCCTTGTCTGAACATTCCTCTTCCCTGGACATTGTGGTAGGGACCAGGGAGCTCAAACAACTGATCCTTGGCATCAGGAGGTAACAGGGAGAGGCGTGGAGAGGACAGTGGGGAGGAGATTCCCAAGTGTTCTACCACAGAGGCAAGTACAGAGGTGATAAGAGTCTCAATGAGTTGTGCCTGTCAGTCTGAGGGTTCCAGCAAGGCTTCCCCGTGATCTGACTGCAGCGTGGGACAGGTGGCTGTCAGTCTGGTGGAGACATTTCTTGTGGTGGCAGTGTGATGGGTGGGCTAGAGTGTCACTCTCTGAGCCCCTCTCCTCCTGGGAGGCATTTCCTCTTGTGTAGGAGTGCAATGGGGAGAAAGAAGAGCTAAAAAGACATTTGGCAGGTAGAACTGGCTAACTAGGCAGAGCACCGTTGAAGAGAAAGAGGTCTCATCCTGGAATGAGTGACTCTGGTGATATGTTGCCATGGTTTATGGAGATGGTGGCAGGCAATGAGGCAGGCATGGAGGCTGGGGCGGGGATGAGGCTGGGGCTGTGTGGAAAGGGGATGAATTCAGATTTGCATTTGCTGGAATAGATATATGCAGGGGCTCCTTGGGGGGGCACATTGGATTTGGGCATACTCATACCTCCAGAGAGAGGATCAGAACCAGAGATGCTTGCATCTTACAATTGCCTTAGGAGTAGAATATGGTGGTTGGTGCAAGAAGAGCTCTTTCACTTGTTGTGGGCATCTTGGATCTCTTGTAGCAAGATTTTTTTTTTAATGGTGTGTGTGTGAGAGAGAATTCACCAATCTGTTCCCAGGACAGAGAATCAAATCACAGTGTTAGAGCACCCAACACCAATCGCTTCCCTGGAGTGGTCCATCTTCTGCCCCATTTGGATGTGGCACGTGAGAGCTGGTGTTGAGGATTTTTGCTTCTTTGCAGTTCATTGATACATTCCTTGCATAGTCCTCTGGCCATCACCAAGCCAACAGGATTCTAATATTCCTCTCCCTGATCCAACCAAAGCTCTTTGTAAATTGGACTCAGCAGGAGTAAGTCCAGTGACCTCATAAATAGTGGAAATGATTGCAAATCAGAATTCATATATGTTCCCAACTCAGTGGGCATCCGGCTCCCCCACAAAGGAAGCAATCATTGCTTTCAAATTTCTGTTTGCCCTTTCACTCGGCTACGTTGGAAGAAAATGTAGGGAGAGAGTTTGCTCTCTAAGCTTGGAAGGTCTACTTCTGCCAGCCTGAAATGATACAGGCCCAATATGTGGCTTTGTGTATATAGGTGGCCCCACTGAGGGGAGTGTGAGGCCCAGGCTGGGCTCACAGAAATGGTCTTCTGTGAAATGGGCACCTGGGAAAATATTTCACTTAACATTTTATAGCAGAGACTCCTAACGCTCCATCAATATCATTCTCCCTCTTTCCCTGGCATGTGGAGGTAGAACCCAGTGACTTATTTTGGCTAGTATACATGGTACACCTCTCTTCTAGGCTTGGCTGGCCCCCTCATGGGCTCTTCTGAGTTTTCTTTTCCTTCCTGTTACTTGGCTTTTGCAGTGATGCAGTGGGGGACTTTGAGTCCCTAAAAGATGACAGAGTAACTTGATGAACAGTGCTTGAGTCCTCAGGGGACTGTGTGGAGCAAATCCCCGCCCAGGGACCTGCGCTGAACTCTGATCATGAAGCAGATATAACCTCCCTTCTGTTTCATCACTGAGATGTCAGAGTTGCCTCATGTGAGACCAAGGGTGCCTTGTCTGAGACATTTTTTAATCAAATCTGAATACTGTTTTGAGAACCCTCCTTTACTTCATCTTCTTTCTGTATATCTTTTAAACATAGGACTCCAGTACTGAGATGGATTAAGGTCAGTGGAGTGGCTGAGAGAGAGCCTAGACAGTCTTGTGGGTTCTCATGCTGTCTGTAGCCTCTCAGGGAAAGTGAGGGCTGTTAGTCAGTACTGCCCAACCTCAGTTTCCTCACCTGTGCAATGGGCATATGTGTTAGTCCATTTTCTATTGCCAACAGCGCGCCACCACAATCTGGGCGTGCTTTAAAGGAAAAGGAATATTTTGATTGGTTGGGGTCCAAGGTCAAGGGGCTGCTTCCGGTCACCGCCTTCTTATCGGCAGAGTTCTGAGGATATCAGAGCTTAGGATATCATACAGGAAAAGACAGAGGGAAAGGGTGCACTTGAGCATTTGTGTAGATATGTGTGACTTCTGTCTCCTCTTCTTCCTCCCCTTTTTCTCCCCTTCTCTTTGATGTGTGTGTGTGTAGGAATCTGGTGAAGACAGGGTCTCATTATGTAGTCCAGGCTGACTTCGAACTCTCAGTCCTTCTACCTTAATCACTAGAGTGCTGGGATTACAGGTGTGTGATATGATACCTCACATGACTCTAAAAAATGAAAGAAATAAATATTCATTGGAGAAAGCTTAGGAAATACAAATATGGAAATAAAATAAAAGTTATTCATGACGTATCAACCCAGAACAGCTGCTGATAAAACACTGGCCCATTACTTTTGAGTCTTTTTACTGAACATGCACACATGCACATTTAAAAAGTAACAGGGAGATCATATTGTGAATGTTGTTTTGCAATCTGCATTTTCCCCTGAAAGTAATTGTGGCAAATGTTTTCCATATGAATATTCATCGCCCACATCATTTCAATGGCTGCAGCTCCTTTAATAATTGAGAATACTATGACTTATTTAATCCAACCCAATCTTTACTATTAATTACTACATTTACCTTTAATTATGTCTTTGGCCTAATTCTTCCAGCAGACAAGTGCAACTTTCAATTCCTTTGAGATCTTTTTTTCTTTTTCTCCCTCCTGTGGTATTAGAACTCCAACCCAGGGCCTTGGGGATCATAGGTGAGCATTCTACCACAGAACCATACCACCAGCTTTAAAGTTCTTTTGAAAGGACAGCAGAAGGAACTTTCTCCATCTTGGATTTGTTATTGTCAAATACTTTGTATTTTGTTTTGTTAGCTGAAGATTCTTACACTCATTTTCTAAAGGTGGGGGCCCGAGTTGGTGCTTAACCACAATTCTATGATCTCTGCCTCCTGCGGAGCCAAGATTACAAGCATGAGCCACCACACCCAGGTCTCACTTTGTTCTTAAGAAGACAATGACGGAGGCACTACCCTGAGGATCTTACTGCATCCTAACCATCTCCCTACCACTAAATACCACAGTCAGGTTCATTTCTTGCTCTCTTAATGCCTCACACTGGGGGTTGAATTACAATCCATGGAAATCTAGAAGACATGTCAAATTGTATCCAAACCATAGCATCATGTATCAATAGAAAGGGCCACTGTGAGGATTGAACAACAGCATGGATGGAAACACTTGATAAACTGTAAAGCTCCCTTTACCTATGGGTGATTCGCAGGAGGTAGAGGACGTCAAAAACCTTCCCAAGTCAAGTTTTCACTCCTACCTGTCTTGCTTTCCTCCTCAAGTTCTGCCCACCCATATTCTTATAGTGGAGCACACAGCATGACTGCTGTACCCCAGATTCTAACATGGTAGATGGGTGGAAATATTCTTCGGGTAGCAATTTTAGAAAGCCAGGTTTATTTTACTCATTGCAAATGCTGCCCCTCCACCTCTTCTTTTAGTTGTGGCAGGATTTATGGAAAGGGAATTCACAGCAGTTAATAACTCAATTAAATTTAGATTATTTTTTTTAAAAAACACCTCCATTCTAAAACCTTCCAAGACAACACCAAATTGAATCACTTCTTTCTGAATAAACAGTTTCTTTTCCTGTTTTATGGTTATTGTGTCCTAAAAGGACAGAGAGATTCACCCCATCTTGGAATTTCCATAATTTAAGAGCAATCGTTTGCCTTTTCTAATTTGTCCTAATGAGCTCACATTTTTTTTTTCTTTATCAGTCCCATTTTCACTGGCAAAAGGTCATCATGGGAAATTGTCCATGTCTGCCGGGTATAAATTGTTTTCATAACAATTTCCATTTGCCTTGGAAAACGTGCCAGTCTAGTAACATGGCCACGCTGTATCTGTGACACTTGCTTTGCTGGATTACCCTCCCAAAGAATAAACTGTGGAATTCGTAATGCAGGCTGCAAAACTCACAAGATGTCTTCCTTCATTTAAGAAGTTCCTGCCTTCCAGAAACACATGGCTGTCTTGCCTTCTTGCTGTGGCTCACCCATGGCTCCAGAGCACATGATCCCATGGACACAAGAAGAGAAACTTCTGCCCTAGTGAGGAACTATAGTTGGGAGAGGGGTGTTTTCAGAGACCTGAGAGAGAAAGGGAGAAGTCAGCTGCTAAGTGAGAGACCAACAAGGCTCAAACTCCATGTACCAGCCTAAGTGTATAGATTCCCTTATCTTTTTCCTTCCCATCAGAAACATGGCCAGCAAATAGCAGGAGAAGGGTGGGTGATGAAGATAAAAGAAAAGCTCTTGCTGATCCCCTGGCTTCTTGCACACAGTAGCCTGGAGTAGGCAGAGTAGAAAAGCCTCAGTGTTAAATCAGGTTTAGTGGTTTGATTATCTAAGAAGCCGATTGTCTCAATGACTGGCTTACAACCATTTGGGGACTTAAGGGGATCATAAGACTCTCGAACTTCTCCCTTGCTTAATGTCATGGTCTCCTTAATGACTCTCCTGCCTCTGGGTTTCCATTGTTTCTCTGCCACTGTTCCTCTGCTGTTCCTACTAGCCTTGGGCTTAGTCCTCTTGAATGTCAAGTCTGACAGGGCCACATGCACACCTGTAGGCTTTCCATGGGCCAGAAGATGCACCTTCTGTTCAGTTGCAAGGTGTCATAGTGGTGGCTTTGGCAGGGATTAATGATATGGTAGGTCAAGGTATGGTAGAGAGTTATGCACACTCAGGTGCTCCTGTGATGAGAAAATACAGTTTAGTTTGCCTTCAATAAGAGAAGCCGTTCACATTCTTACATGAAAGCCGCAAACTGGCAATGTTGACGTATCATTAGACTTTCACTGAAGAAGTACAACTCGGCCATCAGTCAGTTAGTCATCCAATGTGTTTGATGGGAAATATGACTCTAGATTGGGTGATGCGTGAGTTGGAGAAATACTTACTGAACCAAGCTCCATTCTAGGGAGCTAGGAGTACAGTATACTGCCCTCCTGGAGTTTGGAATGTATTAAGTGAGAGAGAAACAAGAAATGATAGTGACATGCAAGTGTTCTCAGGCTAGAGGGAGTCTCAAATACTTTGGAAACTCACCACAGAGGCAATGCTTAAAGCTGCGCAATTTGGCTTTCTAGTATTCTGGGATTAATTCTAGAACCATAGACCAACTTGGGAAGGAAACTAGTCTCAGAAGGCTCCAGAAGCCAAGAGAAATAGGAATGCACATCATTATTTGGTAAAGCACTTTTTTAAAAAAAATTAGGGCTTGAACTCAGGGTCTGGGCTCTGTCCCTTAGCTTTTTCACTCAAGGCTAGCATTCTACCAGTTGAGCGACTGCCCTACTTCTAGCTTCTTAGTGGTTAATTGGAGATAAGAGTCTCATAGACTTTTCTGCTCCAGCTGGCTTTGAACTGTGATCCTTAGTTATCAGCCTCCTACATAGTTAGGATTATAGGTATGAGCCACTGGCACCTGGCCCATCCCCCAGGTTTTGATGGGCTTCATTGAGCTATTATATATAATATAATATATAATAATGTAACATTATATGTTATAATATTATATGCACATATAGATGATGCACTGTAATGATACCTACCCTCTTTTGCCCGCCCCTTTCCCCACCTTCTCATTCACAGGTTCCCTTCACCAAACAGTTCTCTTATAATCATGATATATTACATATTATTATTTTATAACTCTAGATTCCAAATTTGAGTGAAAACATGCAACATTTGTCTTTCTGAGTTTAACTTGTCTCCTAACATGATGATCTCGAGTTCAATCCATTTTCCTGCAAATGATATACTTTCATATTTTATGGTCAAATAATACTCCATTATGTGCATTATGTAAATAATACTCCATTGTATGTATGCGTGTATGTGTACACAGACACATATATTTTATAGCTCTCTAGCTATATTTATGTATGTGTGTATCATATACATGTGTACCACATTTTCATTATCCATTTTCATTATCAGTTGATGGACACCCAGGCTAACTCTATATCTTGGTTATTGTAAATGGTGCTGCTATAATACATGGATGTGCATGTATCCCTCTTGTACATTGACTTAGATTCCTTCTAATACATGCCCAATAATGGAATGGGGAAGTCATAACATAGTTCTATTTTCAGTTTCTTGAGGAACCTCCGCAACAATTTCCACAGTGGCAGCACTGATTTACATTCTTACCAACAGTGTGTGTCCCACATCCTCGCCAGCATTTGTTGTTGTCAGTTTTCTTGCTGATAATCATTCTGACTGGGATGAGGTGAAATTTCAGTGCTGGATGTGTATTTCCTTTATGATGGAGGATGTTAAACACATCTTCATGTGTTTATTAGACATTTGTATTTATTCTTGCGAGACCTGTCTGCTAAGTTCATGTGCCCCTTTATAAATTGGATTATTTGGGGGGAGGGGTTGGTGGTTTTTTTAATTAATTGGATTATTTGTAGTTTTGGTAGGTATTTTTGAGTTCTTTATATATTCTGGACATTAATCCTTTGGTGAATAGCTTGCAAAGATTTGCTCTGATTCTGTGCATGTCTCACAATTCCAGAAATTGGTTCCTTTGATGTGCAGGAACTTTTTTATTTGATGCAATCCCATTTGCCACTTCTTGTTCTTATGTCCTTAGCAGTTGGAGTCCTATGAGAAAGTAATTGCCTATGTCTATATTTTCAATGTTTTGACTATGTTTTCTGAGAATAATTTCAAAGTTTCAGATCTTACATTTAGGTCTCTAATCTACTTTGAATTGATTTTTTTCTTCCTATTGTATCACAAGCACTTTATTACATTGTTCAAAATGCTAAAATCACTTTAATGGCTACATAATATTTCACTCCATAAATTAGGCAAAAGCTAAGGAAATCTGGGGAAAAAATATAGATGTAAGTTTATTGGTTGCTGATTGAGACAAATGTACTCTAGTCATGAAGCAGTAAGGGAACTGAGTGCAGGGAATTCTGGACCTCTGCACTTCATTGCATCTTTTACATAAATCTAAAGCAATTATAACTTTAAAGATTAATCCAAAGTTATTTAACTATTGAATTGATTTTTGGACAGGATAAGAGATAGATCTGGTTTCAATCTTCTACATGTGGATATTTAGTTTTCTCAGCATCATTTGTACAAGAGATTGCCTTTGCTCCAACATCTTTTGAAGGAACATTTTGTACTCTTTTTCTCAGTAATTCCATATATACGAATCTGGTCAGGGAAAAATCTGCTGTCCAAATAAAGATTTAGCACAAAGACTCTAATATGATATCACCAAAATAAAAAAAAATGAGCGAGAGAAGGGATTGGGAAATGTGTAGTTTTTGTTGTTGTTTTTGTTGTTAGTCCTGGAGCTTGAACTTAGGGCCTAGGCACTGTCTCTGAGCTTTTTTTTCTTTCCTCAAGGCTAGCACTCTACCATTTGAGCCATAGCTCCACTTCTGGCTTTTTGGTGGTTAATTGACCATAAAAGTTTCATGGACTTTCTTACTAGGGCTGGCTATGAACCAATCCTCAGATCTCAGCTTCCTGAGTAGCTGGGATTACAGGCATGAGTCATCAGTGCCCAGCTCTATAGTATGTTTATAGGGTTGAATATAATTTTTCATTAATTTTCTCCTTTGCATAGGAAATGCTTTAATGACTCAGGAAACGCTTATACTGCAAAACTGTACGTATATTAAGCCTTCAATTATGTACAAGATATATGCACAGAAAAATATTGGAAGGAAATGTGTGAAAAATGTTGCTAGCAATTGTGAGAGGAAGTACAGAGTTTACTAGAGATAATATTTTTGGAGATTTTTTCCTCCCGTAATATGTAATTTTCCCACAGGGAAAATAATTTATTTGCTACTTTAAACATTTATTTATTTATTTTAATTAATTACTTTTGTTTATTTGGAGGGGCAGTGTTCCACTCTGTTGCTCAGGCTGGTCTCAAACTGGTGATTTTCCTGCATGAGCCTAGTTCTGGGATTACAGGAATACACTACCACATCCCTTCCTTTGAATTGCTTTAGTAATTATAGAACAACATCCTCCTTTAAAACCATTAATGGGGCATCAGAGGCTGCTTAACCTTGTTGTTTTTCCTACTCAACATCTGGCTTGATGTGCTGAATGAAGACAGCACATCAAGAGGGCCTGAGAAGGATTAGATCAAGTTCTAGATTGATTTATGGTATGAACTTTGGTTATTTTCTCCTCCTTTCACCCCTTTCCTTATACAAAGAAGAAACTGCACAGAACAATATTTTCTGGTTCAAAAATGCTTGCTAGAAATGTGCTGAATCACAGGCTAGCTTATCATCCCTTTTCATTTCTGGAGGTAAAAGCAACCTCAACAGCGACTTTGCAATTGGCCCTCATTTTAATTCTCAAGTTTCTTAGCATGAGAGCAACATTCAATATGGTTCTGAAATATCTCATGCAAAAAAAAAAAAAAAAGTGCCACAGTCATAGACTGAAATATTTATTTGAATATAAATGAACTCAGATTTGCCAAAATACATTACCCATGTTGTCATGGACACAAACGCCTGCCTTTCTGATTTGCATTTCTTTTCTAATGGGTACAATATGTTTTAGCTCCTCATTGGTGCTGGAGCTCCCTTTGAGAAACTCGCCATTCTGTGAGCTTCTCCAAAATGTCAGCCAGCCGGGGGAACTTTGATGTCTTTTGATACTGTGTCACATGATCAGCTGGAAGGCAGGCTGAACCCCTGAGCTCAGGGCAGACACTCTGCTGGTTCCCAGCTCTCCTTGCCAGCCTTCTTTGGAGGTACACGTACTAGGTTTTGAAGATGCCAGAGCACCACCACCTTCTGCCTGATCTGATTTTCTGTCCAGCCTAAGTTTCCCTCAACTTCCTGGAAATTCTCTTTGCTCTCTTGAACTGGAATGTGCAGGGGTTGCTGTGGCACAGGCAGGTCTGTCCCTACAAGCATCAGCTCCTTCTCCTACCTGACCCCTTTTGACCCCAGGTTGTCATTGGTCCCTTCCTCCAAGCTCAAATCCTTGGGATCATATTCCACTAACCCCTCACTCCAAAAAAGACAATCCCCAAATCCTGCTGATTCTGCCTCCTGATGACCTCCCATGCTTTCACACTGACCTCTTCCAACACATTTCCTACCTCACAGAGCAGTATCCCAACTTCCTGGGGCTGGTGGGACTCGATCCCATGATCGGCAGGAGTCACCAACACTCGGTCAATCAGGCTAGGAATCGTCATTAGCCGTGAAACGACTGTTGTCCACTATTGGGATGATGAAGAACAGCAGCCAACTCAAATAGCTCAGGGTATTAAAGGCAAGATCCACAGGGGCCACTCACAGGTGGTCAGTGATAGTTTTGTAATCAGTAAAGAAGCAAGTTACAGAAGCAGAGCTAGCAGTTAGTGATTACAGATAGCAATTACAATTCCAGTAACCAAGGCAATAAATCATTAAGGCAAAGTTCACATCCCAGATTTTCCTTTGTTTAGTTCCTAGTTTGGGGGTTTAACTGATATTGACCAAACACATTCCAAATTTCTTACTTATCACACTCAAAATCAAACCACTTTCCAGGTTACCTAGCTCTTTCTGAATTTCACTGTTATTTACCAAATTCCAGTAACCTGGTGTTTAATCCCCTAATTTACCCAGGCCTTTATCTCTGGACTTTTTCCTTCTAATGACTAGCTTGGAGTTTTTCTCTACAAAGAGGTTCTGCCTTAAATGTTTTGCCCTATTTCTGCTAGCTACATTGAATTTTCCCTTTTCTTATTTTTCTTGGTTCTAACAACAGGGAGAAAGCTCTTGCTCAAATTCTAAAGGGAGTCTTGTCACTATTTTGCTTTAAACCCTTTTATGGACTGACCCAGACATGAAGGCAGTCTACAATCTTGACTATAGTTTTTGAGGACTTGCTCTGTCTTGCCCCTGTCCCCTTTCTAGAAAGGCTCATTTCCAGCTGTCCACTTCTGTGCCTGTGTATTCAATGCACCTCAGCCACCTTGGCATTTTCTACTGTGCTGCACATCTTCCTATTATCAGGTCTTAGCATGTGCTGTTCCTTATCTGAGAAACCCTTTTCTCTGGTCCCAGGTCCTTGCATGTGCTGTTCCTGTTGTATGGTGAGAAAACAGAGAAGTCATATTTTGAAAGGTTGAATTTGGAGCCTTTATTGGATGCCAATGGTCTGCTGATGGACCCTTGTCACAAAGATCTGCAGCCCAGTGAATACACTTAACACTGTCAGAAAAATAAGCCAAGAGAGCCGGAGAGGAAAGAAAGAGTAGAAATACAATACCAACAAATCGGATCAGCTCCAATAGGGAGCTGAAGTAGGATTTCACATTGACCAGCAGTAGTGCCAAGAGACAGAGAGACATGAACACGGACGCAGGAGGCATGGTGACCCATGCCTGAGCTTGTGTGGGCCTAAATAGGGTCAGGTCGGGGGTGGGGTGGGGGGTAGGGTCATAGGGAGCCTGAGAGTTCACAACTCAAGACGGGCAGGTCCAGTAACCTGTTGTCCAAATCGCCAACCCTGCCTCTAGGAATTCAGGCCCGCCCATCACCTGAGAGATGGGACTTCCTTGCCTCTACCATGAAGACAAGATTGTTCCAGTTAAACCCAATACCCTATCATCTACCATGTGGCCAAAACAGCACTGGTTAGATGTAGCATCCCTACTTAATTCCTTGCCTGAGAAACCCTTTTCTCTGGCCCCAAGTGGATCCTTCTGGCCGTGCAATGCTGCTAGTTCTGGGCAGCCTCCCATGACCTCCCCACTGGAGATCTATGCCCCAGGCAGATCGTACCCATCACCCCCTGAGCTTGCTCTTATTTGCCTATTGCAGTTGGAATGAAATGCTGTTCCCTGTCAATCAGCAAGCTCAATGGTGGCCAAGAAAACATCTGTTCAGTTCACTACTGTGTCTCCAGCCCCTTCTGGAGGGATGGGGACAATCATTATTTGGATGACAATGAATTCTTCAGATTTGATTATCAAAATACATTTCTAAGTGATAATTTTTAAAAGGCTGACCACATAAACCCCAGCTGCCAACTTTCCAGGTTTTCAGATTTTTAAAGTTATGACTTTTAAAAAGCAGGGGCTTTGTGGATCTGGGTTCTCGGTTAGGACAGTAAGTGCCCTGCTTGAAAGACAAAGGAAGAGGATAGACTCACGGAGTGCTAGCAGCACAGGGTGGCAGAGATCAGCAGGGAGCCATTTATATTTCCCAGGGCCAGTTTCCAGGACAAGGACCACTTGGTATTGTAATCGCTCTCAAGTGGAAAGCGTTCATCAAGTACTCACCACGACAAAACTTAAGACTTGTTTCAAAATACCAATCTCTGGAAATCCTCTCTTGCAGAGACAAATGAACTCATTTGAGGAACTGGCCCAGCCAACATTCAACACAAGGAGGATGAGAGAATTAATTAAAGAGGAGGGGCAAGGCTGATCTCTGTGCCAGAAGCCTGGGAGCCTGGTTTGATAAGTCCCTGACAGCCTCCAAAGCTTGCTTGTGTGGAGCTGGGTTTCAGAAAGTGATTTCTCTGCATCAGACAATGGGGAGAGTGGGACAGACACACATCATGGCTGCATTCTGAATGCGTGCAAAGCTAGCCTACGGGGCACCGGGTCAGAGCAGAAGGAAGCAGTCCTGAGTGGCCCAGCACGGCTAGCAGAGCGAGGCTGATTTTTTTCTTGCCCCTTGCTCCATCTGTGCCCTGTTTTGCAGGGATGCTGTGATTGAGCTTTGGGTCCATGAGCTGACAGTTGAGCTGCCTGGGAACTAGGTAGACCTGGGTTTGAGTTTTGGTTCTGTCAGTTGTTGGCTTTATTTCTAACTGTGTGTGTGCACACACATGTGTGTGTATGTGTGTGTGTGTGTGCGAGTGTGGGTGCACACATGCATGTGTGTATGTCTGTGTGCCAGTACTGAGCTTTGAACTCAAGGCCTCATGCTCCTGCTTTTTTTTTTTTTTTTTTTTTTTTGCAAGTCTGGTGCTCTACCACTTGAGCCACAACTCTAGTTCAGCTTTTTTTTTTAAACTGTTTCATCAGAGATAAGAGTCTCACAGACTTTTCTGCCCAGGGTGGCTCAGATCTCAGCCTCCTTGAGTAGCTAGGATTATTGGTGTGAGCCACCAGTGCCCAGCTATTCCTGATCTTTAATTGAGTAATCAGAGCCCACCTCCCCAGGCAGCTGTGGGAGTCTATGAGGCACATCATACTATGTGTTACTCAAGGGGTCTTAGCCCAAGGCAGTATTAGGAGGTCCCTGTCTTGGAGGAACTCACAGCCAAGCTGTTTAACAACGTAGGTGTTAGCGTTAGTCAGGAGTGGTGAGGCCAACAAATTAGGAGAGGATTGCATTGAGAGTTTGTTATTCACAGTCTGCAGGAGTAGTGCAGATGCCTGGTGCCACCTGTGGCCTTTGGGGAAGCATCAGTGTCTGGTGGGAGGCAGAAGCCAGGGGGAGGGGCAAGAGCCTTTGATGTGATTTCCTTGGGAAGAAGCAAGCAAGACCAGAGGTAGGCACAGGATTGGCTAGCTGATTGTGTGTGTGTGTGTGTGTGTGTACGCTGGTACTGGGCTTGAATTCAGGACCTCACATTCTTTCTTACTTTGCTTTCTTATAGCAGGTGTTCTACCACTTGAGCCACACTTTAAAAAATTTTTTCTTTTGATCACTGGAGATGGAATCTCATGGACCTTTCTGCCCAGGCTGGTTTCAAATGTGCTCTTCCAGGTCTTAGCCTCCTGAGTAGCTAGGACTGGATATGATCCACCAGTTCCTAGTTACTGACTTTAAGTAACATACTTACTTTTATTCCCTGTTCTTATTCTGCTCAGAAGTGTAAAATGGATGTTTTTATCTAAAATCAAGGTGTTGGTAGAGCCAGTCTTACTACAAGTTCTTCTGGCTTGAACATGATCTATAATTCCAGCTACTTGGAAGATGAAGCAAGAATATTGAGGTTTGAGGCTAGTTTGGGCCAAAAAGTCAGTGAGACCTTGCCTTGAAAACAAGCCAGTCATGGTGGCACATGCCTGTGATCTTAGCTACTCAGGAGATAAAGATAGAAGGATAAGCTGGATGCCATTGGCTCATGCATGTAATCCTAGCTATGCAGGAGTCTGAGATCTGAGGATTGTAGTTCAAAGCCAGCTGAGACAGAAAAGTCTATGAGACTCTTACCTCTAATTAACCACAAAAAGCAGGAACTAAAGCTGTAGTTCAAGTTAGAGAGAAGGCTAGCCTTGAGCACAAAAGCTCAGACACAGTGCCCAGGCCCAAAGTTCAAGCTCTAGAACCCAGGAAAAAAAGGGGGTAGAATGATCATAGTCTGTGGCCAACCTGAGCAAAAAGTGTGAAACTCTATCTAAAAAAGCATTAAGAGCCCGGCGCTGGTGGCTCATGTCCATAATCCTACCTACTCAGGAGGCTGAGATCTGAGGTTCGAGGTTCAAAGCCAGCTCAGTCAGGAAAGTCTTAAGACTCTTATCTCCAATAAACTACTCAGAAAAAGCCAGAAGAGGTTTGGTGCCTCAAGTGGTAGAGGGCTAGCCTTGAACACCAAAGCTAAGGGGCAGTGCCCAGGCTCTGAGTTCAAGCCTCAGGACCAGAAACAACAACAACAACAACAATAACAACAACAAAAAACACTAAGAAAAGAGGCTGGACATGTGGTTTAAGGGGTGCAAGGTCCTAAATTCAATCCCCAGTACAGTACTAAAAAACAACAAAATGGTAGTCTGTTCTGAAAACACCCTAAAAGACACATCTACAAATAATATTTTGCCAGTTTTCTTCCATCCCTTAGTTCAGACTGATTGACACATAAAATTAACCACCACACTGCTGCAAAACCTGGTAGCTTAAAATAATAACTGCTTATAGTCTCACACTACTCTGTGGGCTCATTGGAGGGATCTGTTGATCTGGGAAAGACTCGACTGGGCCTGGGTCTGCTCACGTGTCATGGCCACTTTGTGAGTCAGCTGCTTTAGGACAGTGTGTGCACAGATGAGACACTTACTTCCCCATGTTCCTTATTATATTAAGCCTGGCTTGCTCTGGCAGCAGGAGCAGGGAACTGAGGGACAAAGTGGACAGAGCAAATGCACAAGCCTGGGACTAGCCACATGGCTTTGCCTGCATCCTCAGCCACACTGAGCCTGACACTGGGCTCAAGGAGCCAATAAGTGTCTTTACTTCCTATTTCAGAAGCCTGGGATCTAAGGAGGGGTGGAAAACTGGGCCAATTTTAGTACCTACCCTGCCTCATGGCTGGTTAAAGCCTTAATTCCTACAGTCTGGATTCTTCAGCTGAATATGAAAAAATAATAGAAATAAATATCCCCTTCTTGTAAGAGTTAAATGAGTTGAAGTATGTGAAACAATACCAGCTGTGGTGTTTAATAGTGTGACAGCAGTTGCAATGTTCAGGAGGACAGCAAGTTACTGTTGTTGCAATTGTTATTCTAGTGAGGATACTTTTTTTTAATAGAAAGAGTGACAGAAGACCTTTGTATCAATCTGTTTTCCATTGCTGTAACAACATGCCTGAGTCTGAGCAATGTAGAAAGAGGTAGAGAGGCTTTTTTAGTACACAGCTTTGGAGGCTGAAAGTCAGTCCAGGCAGCCCTTTAGGGTTCTGATGGGGGCTACTGCAGCTCTATCCTACTGTGGTGAAGGCATCATGGTTGGAGTATATGTGGAAGGGAGAGATAACAGGAAACAAGACAGGAGTTTGGGGTAGCTTTGCTCTTTTATGAATTTATTGTTGTTGGTTGTGGGACTTAAACTTGGGGCCTGGGTGCTGTCCCTGAGCTCTTCAGCTCAAGGTTGAGCTTAAGCTTTGAGCAACAGATCCACTCCTGGTGTTTCTGGTGATTAATTGGAGATAAGAGTCTCATGGACTTTCCTGCCTGAGCTGGCTTTGAACCGTGATTATAAGATCTTAGCCTCCTGAATAGCTAGGATTACGGATGTGAACTACAAGTAGTGCCCAGCTAGCTTTGCTCATCTCTAGCAAGTCTCTTTTTCTTTCCCTCAAGAAGAACTCATTTAGACCATATCAGTCCAAAGATGGTGTCCCCTAATTACTTTGACGCAGTTCCTAGCACCACCACACTGGGGACCAAGCTTCCAACCCACGAGCCTCCAACTTACTCCAAGCCAAAGCAGCCATGGTTTGAGGAAGGGTTGCTGCCAGGGTTACCTTGACTTAGTTGGGGAGAGGAAGAGGCCTGGGTAGCCCAATTTTTCACATTAGAGAACACTCACTGCCCTTTAGTAAGTACATGATTATTGTTCCTGTGCTTAAATAGAAAAACTTCATTTAGGGGGCGCACAGGATTGGAATCCAGAGAACTTGGATATCTAAGCATTAGCTTGGACCAGTTCTTTTAGCTCTCCACCTCAATTCCTTTATCTGTGAATGGAGATAATTATATCTGTTTCACAAGTCTGTCCTTGCAGTTGAATCTGTTGATACCAGTTAAAGAAAAAAAAAATTTTTAAAGCAGCTGTGGAAAGAGCTAGGCGAAAGAGGAGAATTTGTTAAAAATTACCCAGTGGAATATAGTGCAACTTCAACAATATCTGGGAAGACTGTACCCCCAGGGCCCAGCCGATGAGGAACTGGGAGGAAGGGGCAACCTGCACACTAGGAGGATAAAATACTTGTCCTGCTTGCTCTGGGGTGTGCCTGTCCCCCAAGCACCTGATCTTGAAAGACTACCATAGACCATTGAAGACTCACTAAAAGGAAGGGGGCGGGGAGAGAAGGGAAAGGGTAGCCAAATATTAGTTGTAAGCAGAGCTTTCATTTTTGTCACTTGTACCTGTGAGCTGCAAAGCCAGTCTCGGGATGAAGGAGCTTCAGAAGGACGATGGGCGTCTCTTTGCTCTCCAGTTATCTGTGAGCAGGAAGCTTAACCTGTGCAATTTGTCAGCAGTTATCCAAGCTGAAAAGTTTCATAAAAAGGGACAAGTTCCAAATGTTCAACCTTCTAAGTTTTTTTTAGAAAGAATGACTCACAGGTCATTGGCATCCTTGGAACATAGTGGCTTCTGTTTTATTGCTATTAAGTAGGATTTAGCTCTATTTTATTAAGGCAGTTTTTACAATCATGTGAGAGGTTAATGCATTTCGCACATAATCCACACCTCACTCACTAAATGCTGAACCCATTAAAGACAAGCCAGAGAGGGCAGGATTTCAAGACAGAGTGACTTATTACTAGAGTGTGCAATGAGTTACTGAAAGTATCTGAGGTTTTTTTTTTAAATCCCCCACCCCTCTTCAAAATTTTAAACTTAAGTAGGGGAACATCAGAGCTGTCCTAAAAATACTTCTTTTTAATTTTTTATTTCATAATTTATTGTCTTTTAGTAGTTGTACAAAGAGGTTTCAGTTCAACATGCCAGTTTGTGAGTACAGTGCACCTTGAGCAGTATCATCCAGAATACTTCCTTAGGGATATTTTGTTGCTAGGAGTGGCTCTGCTGGGGATCTGTACACAGATACCTAGGCTATTAAAACAGGGACACTTAAATTCTTTAAGAATCTCTCACCCCCTGACCATGGAGGATTACTTGTATTACAGCTCTACTTCTTCCAATCTGAACAATAGCTCTGCCAAGAACACTGCATTATTAGGCAGTAATAGATTTCTTTCCCACCATACTTTCCTCAAAGACATAGATTGGGGTTTGAGCAATATACACACTCCCATTCTTTGTAGTAATAGAACTTTTAGCTGATGGAAAGGCCACCCAGAAGAAAGATTACATTTTCTAGCTGTCTTTGAAACAAGATCCGATCTCTATGATTGCACTCTGGTTAAGTAGAATGGGGAGGCCGTCCCAGGAAGTGGTCCTTAAAAGGGAGAGCTTGTGATCTTTCTCCACTTTTTTTTTTTTTTTTTGTCGGTCATGGGGCTTGAACTCTGGGCCTGGAGGCTGTCCCTCAACTCTTCAGCTCAAGGCTAGTGCTCTACCAATAGAGCCACAGTACTACTTCCGGCTTTTTCTGCTCATGTGGTGCTGAGGAATCGAACCCAGGGCCTCATGTATGTGAGGCAAGCACTCTACCACTGAGCCAGCTTCCCAGCCCTCTTTCTCCACTTTCTGATGTCTGGTTGGAATATGGACTTGCTGGCTGGAGCTGAAGTATCCATGTCCATTCTAGTCTATAAAACAGGGACTCCAGGCCAAGGAAGGTGGAGCAATAAGATGGACTGATCCAGATCCCAGGAACTTGTGCATCACATTTTAGTCCTATCAATAACTTTGGATTACTTCTGCTTGGAAGAGAAATAATCTTCTATCTTGTTTAAAGATTTGTTATTTTAGATTTACTGTCACATACAGTTGAATCTACTTCTAATCTCTTAAATTTTGTTGACCGTTCTTCAGTTATGTCAAGGGAAGTCCCAGTGATGTACCAGTCACTGGTAAATTATCCAAAGTAAACCAATTCCAAGTGTCATCAGAATGAATGGAGGAAAAGCTGGTCACTGGTGGCTCACGCCTGTAATATTAACTACTTAGGAGGCTGAGAGCTGAGGATCATGGTTCAAAGTCATTCTAGGCAGGGAAGTCCACAGGACTCTTATCTCCAATGAACCATCAAAAAGCCGAAAGTAGAGCTGTGGCTCAAGTGGTATAGCAACAGACTGAGCACAAATGCTAAGGGACAGCAGCGAGGCCCTGAGTTCAAGCTCCAGAACTGGCATACATAAAAAAGAAATAAAAACAAAACAGTTAACCAACCAAACAAAAAACAACCTACAAAAACCAGAACAGTAAAGAGTTGCTGGTGTGAAAAGACTTAGCAATGGAGGGGGGAGAGTAATGAACATTCAGCACAAATTACATAGAGCAAAGGAAATAGTTTCAGAAAGTAGAGGAGAATATTAAAAAGTCCTCTATGTTGTATTTTTAGTGAGAGTTGAGATGCTGTTACGTTGATTAAAAAAGATCAATCTGAAAACAGTAAAGAGTTCTTCAAACGAAAAGGCATGATTTCCAAATTAAAGCCCCTTAGAGGTTGTGCATAGCAGATAGGCACTTCAGAAAACCAATCTGATTAAGTAGAAAACTAGCTGAGAAGTTCTTCCCAAAAACTCAAGGAAAATTATGAGAATGAACAGGCTTTCTGAGGGAAAAGGGAAAGAACTTTCAAAATGGGGAAATAAAGCAATAATAAGGAGAGAGGGTCAAATGCTTCTTAATTTAATGGAAATCTTAGAAAGAGGAGATTCTGTAGAGATGAAATTACAATCAGAGAAATAGTAGAAGAAAATGTCCTTGACTTGAGAAAAATAAATACGCTTTCAACTAAAAATATCCACTAGTACTTGCTAAGAGGCATTGAAGTTCGAATTTTAAGAGATTACCCTTCCGTTAACAGACAGAAAAATCAGTAAGAAAAGAAAATCAGACTATTGTATAACTAATGTTCAAATCATACTCAGAGTAGAAAATATTTACAAAATTCAGAGGAAAAAATAATTGCAACTATCATTTTCTTTTCAGTCATGCCTTTCTTTTTCCTCTATCATTTTCCCTATAAACTAAATTATTAAAATAGTAACAGCTTTTGTTGCCTACTATTTACCAGTGTTTGGTCAAAGTGCATTTATTAGTTAGGTTATTTCAATACAACAATCCTAGAAAGTAGAAAATATTATCCTCTCTACAGGAGGAAATTGGAGTGCAGAGAGATTAGCTCTCCTGAGCCACACAATATACGTAGATAGTGTAGAGATAGAGGTGTAGCTCAAGTGGTAAAGCACTTGCTTAGCATGCCCAAGGGCTTGGGTTCAATCCCCAGGACCAGAACAGATAGAAAATGAACTTCACATCATGTTATACTGCCTCCAAAAATATGGGGAAAGACATTAACCAGTCTCCTGGTAGAGGAAGCAGGTGTCAATCACCACCCTGCCCCCACCACCCATGTACATGAAAACTGCAACTGTCAGTAGTGCCATGATGGCTGCTGTAGAATGTATAGGCCTGGGATCCAGCCTGTCACTCACTGAATAGGTCAATGGAGTGAGGGACATAGGTGATAAATTTGCACTGACCCATTGTAACAAGGAGACGGATAAAACACTATGTTGAAAATGAACTTTACAACTTGGGGGAGGGGGGGGGGGGAGAAGTTGGGAAAGGATAGTAAGGGGAAAACAAAACAAAGGAGGGGGTAACAATGCTGGATAGGAAATGTACTCATTACCTTACTTGTGTGATTATAACCCCTCTATACAGTATCTTTACAATAAAAAATTTTTAAAAAGAATAATCAGAGAGACTCAGATTTAGCAAAGCGCTGGTGGCTCCTGTATGTAATTCTAACTAGTCAGGAGGCTGAGATCTGAGGACTAAGGTTCAAAACCAGCCTGGGCAAGGAAGCCTGTGAGACTCTTATCTCTAGTTAGCCAGCAAAAAGCCAGAAGTGGAGCTGTGCCTCAAGTGGTAGAGCACTAGTCTTGAGCAGAACAGCTCAGGGACAATGCCCAATCCCTGAGTTCAAGCCCCACTACTGGCCAAAAAAAGAAAAGAAAAATTCAGATTTGGAAGGATCCATGCCTACCACACAGTGAGTCACCTTCAGCATACAAGTGTTCACTTCTCAAGTCCACCATGGGGCCGTACTACCTCCTTCAGGACCCCGTAATGTCTTCACTGGATACCTTAGTCCCAAAGTCCCAGACTCAAACTTGGAGAAGTTATCCTTGAAGGGGAGACAGAAAATGATTCTGAAGTCTTGTCCGGCTTACATTAAGGTGGAGGGAACCATGTTCTTGTGTCCCCTTCTCAGGGACAGATGTCCATGTGAAGGGTAGCTCATGCTTATGATGGAATTGCCAAGACCAAGTGAAGCTTTGCTAGGGCTGGTTCTGCAGCCCTGGGCAACTGCACTATCCTCTAGTACTCTGTGGGTCTTTCTCAGTCCTCAGTTCCCTTGTTCATTCATTCATTCCTTCATTAATTTTCTGATCTGGTCACACAACTCATTCATTCATTCTTCATTCATTTGTTTACTCGTATTTTTTATTCCTTCACATTTTCATTGATTCGGTAGGCATTTTCTCTGGGAGATGCAGACATGCTTATACTCAGACTCAAGAGGCTGAAATTTTGCAGATTTTCAAGGTCTGTGGGGTCTATTAAGAGGCTGCTCCTGGCATTTGGGAAAAATAACAGGATTATGAACTCACAGGCAAGGTAGATGCCAGTTCTCCTTTGGCTCTGCATCCTAGAATGGATAGGCAGTTTGCTGGAAATTGTGTAAGTGAAAAAGTGAGAGCAGGTGGCTCATGTCTGTAATCCTAGGTATTCAGAAGGCAGAGATATTAGGATTTCAGTTCAAAGGTAGCCCAAGCTGGGAAGTCTGTGAGACTTTTATATCTCTAATTAACCACCAAGAAGCTGGAAGTAGAGCTGTAGCTCAGGTGGTAGAGCACTAGCCTCCGGCACAAAAGCTCAGAGACCACCACCCAGGTGCTGAGTTCAAGCCCAAGGATTGGCACACACACAATCCCATTTGATTTTTTTTCCCCACCCAGTTCTACCATTTCAATGGAATCCAGGTTCAGGCCACACTTCCTGTGCTCCTGTCTAAAAATATGCCATGAGTACATTGTTTTAGTACATCTACACAGCATAGGGAACAAGGACTTAGAAATCACTTGACGAAAATTTGTACTGTTGTCAGATTCACAGTTTTTATACCTTAAGCCAGGCATAACAGGAGGGCTTGTTCAATGGACGAGGCCAGAGCCCAGGGTAGCAAACTGGACAGTGGAGAGCAAGATGCCCAGAGTCAATGGAGATCAAACTTGGGGATATGCTCACCAAGAGGCGACCCAGGCACATCCTTGGCTGCCAGTGCCCTGGTTGCCACCTGGTGTCTTCCATGGCAGGATTTCCTGTGCCTTCAAGGAGCTCAGAGAGCTTGCTACAGAGGGTCGGCTGGGGTGGAGTCTGAGAGCATCCTCTCTTCTCCTTTCTCCACCTCTGAAATCTCCCCCTTTCTTCTTTCTCTCCCTCCCTCTGCTGTCTCTTCTCCCTCTTCTCTGTCCTTTTCCTCCTTTCCCTCCCTCATCTGCCCTTTCCTTACACCTTCTTTGAGTTCTCATCATTGCAGTACTAAACACTGCCTTCCGTGTTGCCAGGTGTGGGGGAGGGGGCACAGGAATGAAAGGGTCGTGGTCCCCCGCTGTGGAGCAGCTGGGAGGGAGACAGGTAAGCCTGTGGGAAGTTAGGAGTAAGCTCAAGGGCAGGAGGGAGTGCTGATTAGATCAGTGTGAAGCGGAGGGAGGGGTGTGGAGGGAGGTCAGGGAGAGGTACTCAGGAGTTGACACTTCTTTGACCAATGCCTGTGAGTTCCCAGGTGGACAAAGCAGAAAGAAAGGCCTTCCAGGAAGAGAAACAGCATGTGCCAAAAGCCCGGAGCAACAGGAAAGGCCTTCCTGGGTGTGAAGGGGTGTGTTTGATGGGAAGGAACTGGCCATGGGGGCTACCACCAAAGCCCAGGGAGGGCTCCCGTGAACTGTGAATAGACAGAGAGGACCCCACCCCCCCAGTACTGGATCCCAGGAGACTCACTGCTGGGCCCTGTTCTGCCTTGAGACACTGGAGACTCACTGCTGGGCCCTGTCCTGCCTTGAGACACAGGCAGCTGCAAAGACAGACAACACCCTGCTAATGGTATAACTCCTTTGAACAACTAACTAGCAGGAAACTAGAACTTGAGGAGTCAGGGGGTCGATGAGGTCAAGAACAAATGAAGACAGGAAGGGTGGGAGAATGTAGCCATAATATTCAAGGTTTATGGGTAAAAATGGAGAATTGAGGGGAATGGTTGGGGTTCGGAGAGATGGGGGTGGGGAGGGAGAATGATGAAAGGGGTGGCATAGATCAAGATGCATTGTACTAAACTGACATGCTGAGTTGAAACATGTTTCCATTCAACTACTTAACACTAAAAGTAACAGACAAAATCCTTCATAGCTTAACTATAGCCACCCAAAGCATCACTGAGCCTGTCTGCTTATCCCTTGCCTCTAAGGGTGAGCCCTCTAAGGGCTGGGAGAGGGAACCCCTTTTCTAAAAGGGGGAGCACTAGCTCTGTGGGCCCCATGCCTCATAGGCAGCTGAGTGGCTTGCAATCCTGGGTCATTCCTCCAGAGGCCACTGTGGGCAGTGGTAGTTTTCTGGCAAGGTAAACAGCAGCAGAATGCAGCCTTGGTTGGGGCCTGAACAGCTGCACCACACCTTGAGGCTTCTTCTCCGGGCCAGAGCCCTTACAAGCCCCAGCAGGGCTTCCATTGGGCCCAGATCCTCCAACCTGGACTCCCATCCAGACAGAGAATCCTGTGATCCATTTACAAGATGATGCTGGCCCTTCTTCACCACGTGTGCAGGAAGAGCTCTGTCCTGGGGGCCAGACAGGAGGGCCTCCCCAACTAGTCCATAGCCAGTCCATACTGCTCTTGCCTTGCCTTGTCCTAGGACCAGCTGTAAAGAGCCCTGCTCAGCCCCACAGCCCAGGAACCTCTGAGGGCTGGAGCTCTCCTGGAACTTGGCACTGTTACTGATATTCTTCTAAGTCGTAATTACCCCCACTTAGCCTGGGTTGGTGATCTGGAGCAGAGAGCAGGCCAGCGCTGCCTCCCGCTGCCAGCAGACCAGCCATGGGCTGAGCTGTATTGTGGATCATAATCATAACAATGATGATAATAGCGATCATTTATTGGACACTTGCTGTGGGGCTTCCTGTGCTAAGTGTTTTATGTGTAGAGCAAGGCTTGCTCCTGTTCCCTCCAGATCTTCCTACCTCCCACCTTCTACCTTCCTACTGGGGGAGTGGGTCCTAACCACTGATTTGCAGGGCAGCTTTTGATTAGGATTGGGAAAGCATGTTCTGGGGAGGTGGTTGAAGCAGCTAACATGCACCATTGCTCATCTGGTCCCTACATGGACTGGGCTGAACTAGGGGCAGGATGAGGGGAGAACAAGGCCAGGAAAGGGTATGAGAGTTGTTAAGATTCTGAATGTAAGGAAGTGGCGCTGTAGCTCAAGTGGTAGAGCGCTTGCCTTGAGCTGAAATGCTGAGGGCCAGTGCCCAGGCCCAGAGTTCAAGCCCCACGACTAACAAAAAAACAAAAAACAACAACAACAACAAAACCCAAAAAGATTCTGAATGTAAGTTCTGGACAGATCTGAACTGAAATCTGGGGAATCTCAGGCTCGGGGCAGAGCAAAGCTGCTTTGGAGGAAGGCTCTGAACCCACCGCAGCCAGAGCCTCAAGTTAGAGACTTTGGAAGCACCCAGGGCTCCTCTGTGGACAGAGACAAAAGCCACCTGATGCTGGCTGCTTTCTTCAGAGCAGGTGTTGTGAGTTCAGGACAAAGGTGACAGTAGAGATGGATAGCTTCAGCTGACAGAGGGCCTCTGTGGGCTTGGGCCAAGCAGGAACCTGGATTACAGGGCAAGCCTGACCAAACCTTAGCCAACCTCAAGGCCAGCTCTGATGTGACTTTGTGTCTCAGAGATGCCCACATCCCGCAGAAAGGGTCGCATCTTCCTCCCCCCCTCCCCTCAGTGCTGCAAGGGAGGCTGCTCCAGAAAGGGGCCAGGAGTGGAGTTTCTGGGGCTGGGGTGTTTGCTAGCCTCCCATTTCTTGATACTACATGATGAAATCATCCACCTAGGTTCATGAGAATGAGTGAGGTTCCTATTGGGAACTTCCAGCAGAAGAGGGGGAGCCTTTGAGGACATTTATTTCCATCAGTCAGGCCAGTAAAGTTGGAGACACCATAATTTGGTCATGAGGTATCAGTGTGACTTTGTCTAGCTAAAGACGAGTAATTCTACCTGATACTCCTGCCCTGTAGAGGACACCAGGTTTTAGAACCACCACATGTGTCACTAAGAACCACTTAGACACATGTCCCCCTGTTCTGATGCCCCTTTGCACAGAGTTGCAGAGCTCATGCAGTGCCTCTGGTGGAGCCTCTTTGGAACCTACTTTCTAAAGAGTAGAGAGCAGGGCAGTATTAGTTTGTGAGGGTTACCATAACTAGGTCCCATGAACTGGGTAGCTTAACAAAAGTGTATCATCTCAAAGTTTGGGAGTCCAGAAGGCCAAAGTCAAGATGCCATCACAGCTATGATGCCTCGAGGTTCTCAGAGAGAATCTATGCTCGGACTTTGTGTTGGCTTCCAGGGCTGCCCACAGTCCTTGGCTTGCAGCTGCATCCTTCCAATCTTTGTGTCATCCCATACACTCCTCCTTGTGTGTCTTCATCTTGTCTGTGGACACTGTTCTACTCCAGTATAACTATCTCTTAAACGATTATATTTACAACCACCCTACTTTGCAAGTTGTTGAATTCTAGGACTTCAACAACTTGTGTGTGGGGGGGTAGGGGGAGAGGCAGGGCATCATTCAATCCAGAATAAAGACCCTAGTCCTAGATGTACACTTCCAAACCATCCAATTCTTCTGCTTCCTTTGACTCAATTAATCAGGAAGGCAAGGATGAACTTGCCTTCCTTAGTGGTAATGTAGAAGGCTTGCTGGACCCATCTTTGCTGTGCAAGATGATTTGCTTTCGAACCAAAGGCATTTGTGGTATCATAAGCCATCCCAACGAGATCTCACGAGAGAAGCAACAGAACCATGAGCCCCAGACAGCAATGCCTGAGGTGCACATAGCTGAGTACCTGCTATGGTGTTTGGCCCAAGGCTGAGTTAGCAAGTCAGAAGTGACACTTGAACAGCTACATAGTCCAGCACAGTGGTCTGCTAAGGTCCTAAAGATGACCATCAGAATTGGCAGGATGGTGGCCACGGGTGACTTGGGAAGAGGAGATCTGTGGAGTGGAAAGGAGCAATCAGAGTCTATATTGGTGTGGCTTCAAGAATCGCTTGTTGGGAAAAAGCAAAGGCAGTGAGTTCAGATAAGTCTTTGGGCAAGTCTTTGTGTGGCTAAGCAGATTTAGCCAATAGCTGTACTTTAGGAAAAGGGTTGTGGAGTGAGGTATTCTTCAATGGGGAGAGGAATGGATCAGGGTGTCGATGGCTGGGCGTGAGAGAGGCTAAAGTTTCAGTAAGAGAAAGGAGGAGGCTAAATGGAGGCTGTGGACTTCTCCATCCGAGCTTCTGTGATCTACACAGAAAAGGTTCTGTAGTCTACCCTAAAGATTCTCCCCCTTTTCACCTCCCCAGTTCAACTGTGGCTCAATCTCCTTGGCAGGGATGCTAGGAGGGTGGGAAGTGAAGTCCCTGCTTGTGGTATAGATCTCAGGCTAGGGACTGATTCTGTAAATGGTCCCCTTCCTTGGGCTGAGTGTGATACTCATAGTGAAATTTTTGTGGCTTAGTCCTGAGCCTCCTCTATGATTCCACCGGGAGCAAGGCCCTCAATCAATGTTTGCTGAGCGGTGAATGAATGGCTAGATCCCAAGGACAGGGTTACTGGAGAGCTCCCAGGCATTTATCTTGAATCTAGGAAATGCAAGAAAAATTGGCCCATCTGTTTCTGTATTGTATCCTGATAGCAAAAAGCCCCAGAACTTAACTGTAGGCATCTCAATCATGTGTGACAACCCTGCAGCAACACAGGATGTACTTGTGTGAACCGTTTTGTGTGTGTGTGTGTGTGTGTGTGTGTGTGTGTATGTGTGTGTGCGTGTGTGTGTGTGTGTGTGCATCTAAGTGAGCAGATATTTTCTGGAGTGAGAGAATTGTGTGTGTGTGTGTGTGTGTGTGTGTGTGTGTCCTGCAAGAGTTGGAGGCGATTGCATATGTAATCACAAATGTGTAAGGGGTATGTGTTGAGTGTGTTTTCCCTCATGTATACCTGTGTTTGTATAATGTCTGTGTATGTGTATATGTGTGTGTGCGTGCACACACATGTAAGTGAGCAGATATTTTCAGGAATTAGAGAGTATGTGTGTGTGTGTGTGTGTGTGTGTGTGTGTGTGTTGTGTACGAGTGAGAGAGAAAGAAAGAAAGAGAGAGAGAAAGAGAGAGAGAGAGACCATGTGTATATGCATGGCCATATGGACCCAGTGGAGCAGGTGTGTTGCACATTGCCATCTGCTTGAGTCCATACATCATGAACCCTCTGAAAAGCTCTTTTTCTACCAAACTCTTGGTGTGTCCCAGTGCATTGAAGAACTTGTTCAACCCCATTCATTCAGACTGGTCTGGGCCAAGTAAATATGGCTTGATCAAAACCCCAGGAATATAAAAAAAAAATAAGCCACCAGTACTGTAAGAAAGAGCTAGAAATGAAAGCAGGCTTACTTACCTCCCACTGAGTACGAGCATTGCTTCATCTACCAGAACCTTCCCATAGAACCTTCTGTGGTGACAGAAGTGTTCTATATTTGCATTGTCTGGTGCGGGACACAATGCTGTCCACGTGGTGAACACTTGAGATGTAGCTTATGTGGCAGAGGAACTGAATTTTTAATTCCATTTTAATTAATTAAAGTTTGAATTTACATAGCCACATGCAGCTACTTGGGCAGCACAGATCTAGAGTGAATGTTCCCTGCCTTTCGTTTGCTACCCTGTCCCCCAAAGCCAGCCTGGTGCCTGGCACTGGGAGGCTGCTCAGTAAACAACTGTTCACAGCCAGGGCAGGGCTTTAGGGACTCACACTAATGAATAGAGCTATGGAAGTAGATATAATAAATGGGGGAAAAACATTATTTGTAGAGAAATAATGCTTTTGAAAAGCTGGGTAAATACCTTCCCTGAAGAGTTATAGGATATCTTTATGGAAGTTTATTTATCTTAGAGTTTATTATGATTGCATGCTTGCTCTCGCCTCTCCTCTCCTCTCCTCTCCTCTCCTTTCTCCCTTCTCCCTCTGCTTCCTTTCCTTCCATCTCCCCTCTGTCCTCTTTCCCCTCCCTTCTCCCCTCTCCCTTCTTTCCTTTGCCCCCTCCTCTTCTCCTCCCTATCCTCTCCCTATTCCTCTCCTCTTCTCCCCTCTCCTCTCCTCCCTTTCCTCTCTCTCCTTTCTTCTCTGTCTCCCTTGGCATGAACAAATCTCAAACTTAAATTTGCATGGAATTTGAGGACTCTGTTTCTCCCAGTGAAGGTTCAGTTGGTGATTTCAACGAAGCCACTATCTCCAGTCCTCCTGTGTTCATCAAGCCTGGATTGCCCAAAAGACCCTCCAAAGCAGAGCATCAGCAGCTCACACCTGTGATCCTAGCTACTCAGGAGGCTGAGACCAGAGGATCACAGTTCAAAGCCAGCCCCACCAGGAAAGTCTGGGAGACTCTTATCTCCAATTAACCACTAAAATAGCAGAAAGTAGAGTGATGGCTCAAGTGGTAGAGTACTAGCCTTGAGTGAAAAAGTTAATAGATCTCATCTAGAACCCAAGTTCAAGCCCCAGGACCAGCACAAAACACACAAAGAAATAGACTTTCCAATGATGAGTGTGTATCATGGAAGCAATAGAAACTGAATTAGCAGGGGGCTCTATAGCCATTTGTTTGATTCTTGCCTGTCCACCGTCTTAGAGCCCAGCTCACCAGTGGATGACATTTAGGGCAGAGAAGTTTCCAAGTTCCTGTGCTGCAATTTCAACAACTCCTTCATTTCTCTCATGATTGGCTATTGTGCCTCCACAGATCCAGCATCCTGCCCTCCTGCAGTTTGTGTTGCTTGACCCTGGGTGACTCTTCTCTGGAGAGCCTAAGCTGTCATGTCACCTGTAAAATGTAGACGACAGTTCTCATAGTACCCAACTGGGGACAATCCAATGAATTAATGTCTAAAGTACTTCCAAGAGTCCTCAACATATGGTGAGCTCTAAATAGATGTTCATTATTATTATTAACATTATTTTCATCATAATTTTATCTTGTTAGAATCTGATGATTGGCCAGGCAGTGGAAATGAAATTTTAAAGATGTTATTGATGACTATCTTTTCTTTCTTTCTTTTTTTGTATTTTAAATAAATTGTGAAATCAAGACACATGGTACTTTATACCTACCCTAAGTTACCTTACCCATGAGTAAGTGTATTAACCAACAGTTCCTTATTTTTAAAGCTATAGACTCTTTAAAAGAAGCTCAAAATGTAAAGTATGTATGTATGTATGTATGTATGTATCTAGCTATCTAGCTATCTAGCTATATCTATATGGAGAGACAGAGAAAGAAAGAGAGAGAGAGAGAGAGAGAGAGAGTTCACTACTCTTCCTGCCCAAGCTGCCCTTCCAGGTGTTCCAGAAGCATCCTTTAAAGCCAAGGAAATTATCTGTAAGGGAACAGCATTCATGCCCACAGTCCCTCTTCTTCCTGGGCTCAGGTGACATGTGCCATTTCATTCCTTAGCTACATAAAAGGTGCTAACAGGATACTTGACTGACCACCTTTTTATTCTTTTCTCCCTTTCAACCTAGAGTCTTCATCCATTGTCTAGGGTGGCTTTGCACCAAAAGACCCATTTAATCTTTTTCCAATAAGTTGACTCTATTGATGAAGTAGTGAGGTTTCAACTCAGGGCCTCCTGCTTGCTAAGTAGGGACTCTACCACTTGTGACATGCTCCAATACCTCCAGTTCTTCTTGCAGAGGTGTTCTTCTGGACACACTAAATGCTGTTTTTCCAGGGTTCCTTGGTCTGTATCTTCCTTCTTTCTCTTCCCAGTAAAGCCAAAGGGAGACATTACTGTGTTTTATTTTCCTCTCTGCAGCCCACTACAAGGCTAGGTACATAGTTGGCCATCAATAAATATTTGTGAATTCAGTGATTTTTTCTTGAAGAGCAAGAGATCTGGCATCAGAAGATAAGGATTTAAGTTTTGGTTCTGTTGTGTGGTGCTGGCTAGGTCTGCTTAAATTCTCTGAGTCTCAGTTTCCTCATCTGTTGAATAGGAATTTGTGTATCATGACATTGATGTAAGATATGATTGGGGCAAGATGGGAATTCTCTGTGAACTATACAGGGATGTACATGATAGGGATGTTGTTCCATGCAGAGTGGGTAATTTGGTCCTAGTGAGCCTTCTGGGCTCCCTTCTAGGGCTGAACAAGAGGGATGGATTCATTTGCAGAAAATGTTTGCTAATTATTGTCTGGTTTGAATAATTATCCAGAGATCCTGGAAGCAACCCTTCCCACGGATCAAACTGTCACATCTGCAGCCGACCTTTAAGCAATCTGAGTGGGGGTAATTACAAAGGGCTGGTTTTCTCTAAATATAGCTGTTCCTCAGCTAAAGGTCAACTGAAGGGAGCATGGTTTGATAATTTCAAGTGATTTGCTAATGAATTGGGGCAAACATTCCCAGGGGTACAGTCAGAGGTTTTCTGTTACAAGGACTAGGGAGTGGACAACCCATAGGACAAGACCTGGATTTCTGAGTCTTGCTGGAGAACATCAAAGTTCTTCATTTACCGAAGTTCTGGTAATGAAATAGTAACCCTCATGGAAGGAGCTGTAGCCGGGAGATGATTTGAATGCCTCTCCCATAAGTTCATGTTCTGGGAGCTTGGTTCATGGTATGACAGTGTCGAAAAGTGGTAGAACCTGAAAGAAGTGAGGCCTACTGGGTAAAGTCATCAGGAATATTGATTACCCTTGGAAAGCATTGATGCTGGTCTCATGGGCTGAACTACTTCTGGTGAGAAGGGGTTGTTACTAAAAAGAGCAAGGTCGCCCCATGTGCTTTTCCCTTCCCACTTCCTCACTATTTTATGATGTAGCAAAGGGTCCTTCATTAGAGATCCAACAGATGGGGTTTCCCAATCTTGGACTTGTAGCCTCTGACCTAGAGAGCTAAATTACTACCTTTTCTTTATAAAGTGCCCAGTCTCAGGTGTGTGTGTGTGTGTGTGTGTGTGTGTGTGTGTGTGTGTGTGTGTGTGTGTGTGTGTGTGTGTGTGTGTGTGTGTGTGTGTGTTTCTGATAGCAACAGAAAATAGATTAATAATAAATACAACTGTGGTAAAAAAAAATTGTGTGTATGTGTGTGCCAATCCTGAGGCTTAAACTCAGGGCCTGGACACTGTTTTTTAGCTTTTTTGTTAGGGCTGGTGCTCTACCACTTGAGCCACAGATCCACTTCCAGCTTTTTTTGGTAGATTAGCAGTAAGAGTCTCACAGACTTCAACTGCATCCTCAGCATCCTAAGTGGCTAGGATTACAGGCATGAGCTACTGGCACCCCAGTAGTTTAAAACTTTTCAAAGTGATGTGGTTATATCTTCCTTCCCTAAGTTTCCAGAATCCTTTGGGTTCTGAGGTTCTGGTCTGGCCTATTGTTTTGTTTCCTAGCAGTATACCTCATCTCTGCTGTTTGAAGTTTTGCTTATCTGTGGTCGAGACTACTAAACAAAAATATCAGGAGATACAAGGTCAGAGAAGATGATAGTGTGAATCTTGGTCCTGCCAAGATTCTTTGTGGGGAACTTTGGACAAGTCATTTTCTTCATTGAGCTAAATATCCTTATCTATGAGGAAGCTATGGAGTTTTGAGTTACTGACTTGCCTGCCAGGGCAGGTCATAAATAGATCCAATAAGGAAATATATGGGAAATAATTTTGCAAGCCTGAAAATCTTCTGTAGATGTAATAGGAGATCAAGTCAATTGCATCCCTTCCTATCTCCTTAGCTCAATCTTAGACTTTACTAGAAGTAGGCTTTATACTTCTCTTACAACTGTCTTCTCTTTTCATCTTCTCAAAAAAATTTTTAACTGATGGAAATGAGTTGAAATAAGAGGAGGATGGGAACACTAAAAACTGAAGAAGAATGGCTCTCCTGCAAAATATGAGATTTAGTAGCAACACTGTTAGTCCAAGGCCTCATCTTATATTCCTTACTCCCACTTTTCTTCTATCTCACCCCCAGGCTCCATATTCAATTTGTATCTTCTGTCCAAAAAGAACCTTTTCTATGTTTGAAGTTTCCAAATCTGGTCCTTATAATACTTAGAAAAGTACTCCTCCCTTTTGATTAAGCAGTTGACAATGTTTAATAGAGCTGGCCTGCAGTATCCTATTTACCAACAGGTGTCACCATTGAGCATACTACGTACTCATTTATTTAACAGCTGTTACAACTGCTGTATGCTATCCTCTCTACTAGGCATGTGTCCAACAGTGAACAAGACAGACCACATCTCTGCCCCCATGAGGAAGGACAATGATAAACAAATACTAGCTCTCTGGTGTAAAGTCAGTCTGAGTGGAGGTGGAAGGATATCTTAGGAGACCCAAGGGAGGTCTGTGTGAGGGTGATTTGCAAATGACTAAAGGCCACAGATGGTATGTCAACACATTCAGATGTGTAAGGTATATTATTCTATAAGGCTCCCCCCCTCAATTACTCAATTGAATTTTTTCCTTTGATCTCTCATTTCATAGAACTTGAGCAGTAGACATCAGCCTCAGTTTTCCTTAGGGACCTCCACCCACAGGGGAGAGTTGCAATTTGGGGCTTTGGGTCAGAGCCAAACATTGGAGGGGGAAGGATGAGGGAACAGACCTCCTCTTGTTCCTGGTCTTTGGACACCAGAACAGCTCTTCTTGAGCCTCCCATTGCCTGGTAGCTTTCTATTCCTATTGAGTCATCTTGGATGGAGGGGCTGTCCCCAGTCCCCTCTGCCTGGGAAATCTTCTGAGGGGGCTGATGAAAATGAGTCTGCTCAGCCTTCTACCTCCCGGCCTGTCCTCCCAGTTCCTAGCTGGGATGGGAGTGTGGGTTTCTCTCTGATCTTGTCAATGTCTGAGAAATCCCCTTTCCTAAAGCCTCAGGCTCCTTCAACATAGAAGGGGGTGGGGTGCATTCCTGCGTTTTGCTCAGCGATCACAATCCCCTGAAGCCATGAGTGAGCCTAGGGTGGATTCCTCCTTACTCTAGGAAGTGATCAGGGAAAACACAGAGGAGAAAAGTCACAGTTTGGATGATCTGCCCCTCAGAAGATCATCTCAGCCACACCTGTTCCGTAAATTCCAGTGTCACATCACCACAGTTCTATTTGACTGTTATATCACAGGTACTTTTAAAACAAGGGTCAGCTGACACCTGTGTGTTTGTGCCCAAGCATGTGTTCAAATCCATGCCTGCTCCCTCCAGGGTAAGTGTGATTTCTTCTAGTTAAAGTGTGAGAAAAAATTTTAAGTAGTTTTGCTTTTCTTCCTAAATGAACAGTGATGCTACTAAGCAAAAAGCAAGGGGGAAAAAAAGCATTTCATTAGCTTCTGGGTGACTTGGAAAGCCTATTCTAAAAATATGGACAAGCAAGAATGTGAGGGAATGTGTAGGAGGGTTGTCCCCATATTGCTCCATGTTCGGGACAACCGGGGCCACTGGGAAATGGGCCAAAAATCTCTCTGCTATGAGCCTTTTTAAAAATAAGCTCCTCTCCCAATCTGAGGCTTCCAGCAACCTCTGGTGGATGTGGGCAATTTTCCCCTAGCCCTTGGAATAGAGAACAAAAGGAGCTTGAGTGACAGGGCGTCAGAATATGGAGAGGGGATTACCAGGCGGGCTGGACCAATTAGCTGCCTTCCGCCCTTCGGCTCTCTGCGGTGGTCTTGGAGAGTTCGGTGGGGAGGTGAGGGGTACTGGTGGAGCCTGGCGTGCCTGACACCCAATTAGAGCTCATTCACCAGATGACCGCCAGCCTGCTCCCTTCCAGCTGCTCGGCAGCCTCTCCGTTGTAGCTCCAAGACCAGCGGGTGCTAATTGGATTCTGAAACCCAGCCTGGCCTTGCACAGGCCCTTGCTTTCTTGGCTGAGCTCTTGTCCCTGGTCTGTCACCAACTTGTCCCCTCTGGGACAATACTGTCCTTCTCAAGTAGAAATGGACAAGCTGGCCCCGCAGCTTCTGCTTGGATTATTGAAGAGCCCAGGTCAGGGCTGGGGCAAGATCAGGGCTGGAAGAGGGGAAAACTGCATTATGTGGGGACAGAAGGCCAAAAAGTTATGGGGTGGCCAGGTTCTCTGGGGTGTTGGAAAAACACTGACATGGGAAACAGAGCGTCCCACCGCTGGCTCTTCATGGTGCCTTTCCTTTTTTGAGCCTTAGTTTCCCCATCTGCACATGAATGGGTCTGTTTGGGTATCTGTGCGTGCCCCTTCCAGGCCTGTTGTGAACACTCCTTCTCTGCAGTAGAATCACACATCCAGGTCCTTCCATGCAACTCTGTGGTTCCTACAACTTCAGTTAGTGACACCTGGTTCTCTGCCCCACTGAGGATGAACCGGGCCATATGACTTGTTTTGGCTGGTAGAATATGGGCAGCAGGGACCCTGTGCCAGTTTGGAGCTGAGGCCCTAGGATGCACTGCCCTCTTGTGCCCTGCGTTCTGCTATGGAATGTGCATGTTTCCAGCAGCCACTGTGCTTCCAGCCTGAGTCTGAGAATAAAGCCTGGGCCTGCCTGTCCACATGGACTCAACTTTCGGTCAGCCAAAATCACGGTTGGTTGGGGTTGGACGCATGGTTTAGGTGGTTGGGCACCTGCCAATAAGCGGAAAACGGGTTCCAATTTGAGTTCTATCTCAGACCAAAGGAAAACAAAACAAAACAAAACTGGATTGGCCTCCAGATCCTTGAAATTGAAAATAAATGTGTGTTAGGGTAGCCACTGAGATTTTGAGGCTATTTGTTAAGAAAATAAAAACTGACAAATCCACTTCCTTGTCCCAAATGAGAAACTTCCAGAAAAGAGATGCCAGTGAGTGCCTTGAGGATGTCCATTGCATTCCCAGCTCACCAGACAGGGTGGCTAATCATTTGGGCCCAAGCTCTGGAGGTGACCATGGAGCCTCTGAATGGGAAGAGGCAGAGGCATCTGAATGGGGCTTGCAGGACTTCTCCAAGGTGAGGTCTGAAAGGAAGAGACACTGCTGTTACCCGGACAAGGCTCTAGGTACAAACCTGGCAAGAGGGCAGAAGGGCAGCAACAAAACTCTCCAGACTGCCAAGGGCATCTGGGATGATCCTGGAATCGTTGATTTGGCGACCTGGGCTGCAGCAGCTCTGCACACTGCTGCGATGCAGGAAAGACTCTGGAAGGGAGACAGTGATTCTAATCAGTTTAACCGTGCAGCAGATGACTCCTCCCCAGGAGTCTCAGAGAATGGCTGTAATTGCAGGCACTTGGCAGAGAAATCAGGCGCCTGCCTCTAGTCCCTTAGGCCGCCTTCCCTGGGGACCTCGGTTCACAGACCCTCCTGCAGAGACTTGGCTCCCTGAGCTGAACAGAGATGACCCTGGGACGGATGTGGACCACAGCCTGTTTGCATATGGCTGGATTTTTGGTTAGGGGCTTCCTAATTGCAGTCTGATCCGCCATTTAAAATACTATGCACAAGAATTGGAATGCACATGGAATTTTGATTCCAGCTTTGTGCTCACAGAGCTAAGTCTTCTCTAAGCAGCAAGGGCTATAGAATCATACCAGGCAAGAGGTGAGGGAGAACTCCTGCAGTCCTGTGCTTCTGGGGAATCCTGGAAACTGGGCCTTACTGCCAACAGCCTGGTTCTGATCCTGTTTCTGCCTCCAGTGATGGGACTTTGGACAACTGTGGCCTTTGAGTCAAGCATCAGTTTTATTCTCTATGAAATGGGACCATAAACAGCAGCCTCAGAGGACTGTAAGGACCCAGTGAGGTAATGTGGGTAAGATCCTACATTGTCCACAGCCGCCACTAATGAATGACATTGTTTGTAAACAAGTACAAAGTGTTTAGCCTACAGTAAGGGACATCACCAGCAGTGGTACTTAACATATCTGATTGGACACAAAGTACCTTTGTTAGTCTTTTTTTTTTCTTTTTTTTAATATTTTATTTTATTTGTGAACATACTGTACAGAGGGGTTACAATTACATGGGCAGGATAATGCGTACATTTCTTACCAAGTATTGCAGCCTCCTCCTTTGTTTACCCTTCACCTCCCTTCCCAGCCTCCCCCCTCCCCCCCCCCTTTGTTAGTCTTTATGCGTTTAGAACTGGCTTTTACACTGTACTGCTAGGTGTTGTAGGAATGCTGAGGCTCAGCACTGTTTGATAGATGGGAAAATGAGACTGAGAGCAGTATATCACAGCTCTGATCATACAGATAAGGAGTCCAACCCAGGTCATTCCTCTAATGTTCCTGTCCAATGCATCTCATGGTCCAGGCACACTGGATATTTCTCCTCCTAGAACTTTCTGGTATCTTCATATTCATGTTTCTTTGTACAGATTTAGTACCTGGGAAACCTCCCAGAGCCTTACCCCACAGGAAGTCATTGCTTCCAGCTGTGCTGGAGCTGGGCTTGGTCTGGATCTTCCTTGTTATCCATGCCTCTCCACTGAGTCAAACTGAGATTGATTCTGAGCTGGTTATAAATGGTAGAACAGGCCACCTCTGTCTAGTTTCACTCAGATACTCATGCAGGGGTAGCCAGGGTCATGTGGGAACCCAGGCCTATGCCAGGCATCCTGACCATCTTCCGCATGTGTTAGCTTTGTTTCGGCCCTGCCATAGGTGGTCAGATGAGCAGCAGAACTATGTAAATTAGACTCTCTCCCTCTTCTCTCTTTCTCTCTCTCTCCCTCTCCCCCTTTCTCCCTCTCTCCCTGTCTCTCTCGTAAAAGTATGTTCCATGAGATATTTGGGACATATTCATGCATATTTATTGTTATTATTATTATTTTGTCGGTCATGGGGCTTGAACTCTGGGCCTGGGCGCTGTCCCTCAGCTCTTCAGCTCAAGGCAAGAGCTCTACCACTTGAGCCACAGCACTACTTCCGGTGTTCTAGTGGTTGGTTGGAGGTAAGAGTCTCATGGACTTTCCTGTTCGGGCTGGCTTTGAACTGCGATCCTCAGATCTCAGCGTCCTGAGTAGCTAGGATTACAGGCGTGAGCCACTGGCGCCCGGCTTCATATTATTTTTATTTTCTAAATCTGCCAACCCCCACTGCATTGGCAGGGGATAGGTATTGTGATATGGCAGCCACCACAGGGGGCAGCTTCCCTGGGATGCATCTGCATATGTTAGTTCTGAGCACATGTCTATTTTCGAATATATTTTAGGGGTTCTACCATATGCATTTCCTTCCCATTCTAGACTCTCTGACATAATGATCCATCTCTATGCTGATCCCAGGACAGAGATGGTAATGTAGCCTCTTGTGACAGAGGCCTCCTTTGCAAAGACAATGCTAAACTGACTTGACCAGACACCAGTTACCAGCTCCTTGGTGGTAGGTCAATGGTCTATTCGGTGTCCATCTGGAGAAGTGAGGAAGCTTTGTTTTCTATCTGAAAGCTTTCAGTTAGCACTTTAAGGGGAACCAGTGGTTCAGAAGGAACTCCCAGAGATGCTAGCAGAGCCCCAGCAGACCTACAGCACAATCTGTACTTCTGATGCCACAGAGAGTGAGGCTATGTGTTTGTGTGTTGGGGGTGGGAGGAATGACATGTGGACACTGACAAGTCTGGGCTGCAAGGGGTTTGAGAAGCGTTGGACTCTGAACAGGAAAGCTAGGAATACCATGGTCAGTTAAATTGTACTTCTAATATTCCACACTATCTTTCATGCTATAGCATAAGAATTCACTATGTATTAGAGAAATCCTGGAGTGGGTGTAAAGTAAAATCTAAGTGATAGAAGTATAGCCACGACATTTCCCCCCTTACAACAAAGGGCATCTTAGATGTGGTGAAACACAGGAATGGACTATAGTTAAACCAGCATTGAAAACCCGGACAGACCTACTTGGTGACTTGGCGGGAGCTGAGGAAGGGAACGGCTGCCTGGAGGGGGCCTCTGAGGGTATGGCTTTTCACAGTGGGTCATTCTTCAGAAAGATCCTGTTTTTTGAGGACTGTGCAGAAGGGAGCCTCTGGCTCTTAAGAGATGAGAGGTTCTTTGTACCATGGGAGTGTTCTGTGCCACACACAGAGAGCATTCTGGCTTCCCCCAACTTCTCAAGTGCCCTGGATTCCTTACTAATGCACACAATCCTCAGTCCCCACACCTACATCCACCCAAGATCCCTGGGCTACAAGGAGGTGCGAGGTTCAATGCAGCCCTACCCCCTGTTGGTGAGCAGTGACATCCTCTCCCCCTCCTTAGTCCAGGGTCCCCATCTTCCAAGAAGTCACAGCAGTGCCTGGTGACTCTCATCGGAAGTGTGTGGTCCAGCCCTGTTTGGAAGGGCTGAGGCTCCAGCCCCGACCATCCCTGTCTATTCTGTCAGGTCCCCGCCCTCCTTCCTCCTTCCACCCGCATTTCCTCTGCATTCCTTAAGGCAGCCTCTGAGAAAGAGGCTCCTTTTCATTTACATGGGGATTACTGGAGACCAGGAAAGTGCTTTAAAATGATATAATGTCTCTGCACCTCATCAAACCCTTCCCCTTCCACCAATTTCTGCCTGATTTACAGTTAATATCGCACACTCCCATCACCCTGCCGGAGAAGCGGTGATTATTTCTCCATTGCCATAAAGAATGTAAAGGAGATGGGAAAAATCAGGTGAATTCAGAGAAAGTTTAGTATATAGAAAAAAAAGGGGGGGGGGAGGAGGGAGAGGTACGGGGAGGGAGAGGGTATCAGAGAAGGCAGTATAATAATGGGAGCACAAGTATTCCTGGAACCAATTTCAGAGTCAAGTGATTCCACCAGGTCTTGTAATAGGGCTTGCAGCGTGGGCTGCTGCCAAGCCTGGCAAGTTCATGGGGCTGGGGTGAGGCACGAAGGGTTGGTCAGGCCTGGGTATTCAGCCACCTGCTAGCCTAATCTGGATACAAGGAACCTAGGACAAACACCTGCCTGTCCTCCTCCCAGCCCCACTGGAAGGTCGAACAAGCATTCAGGCTTTAGAGCCTTAGAGATATGAGATGACTCTGAATTAGGGATTCCTGGATAGGGATTTGTTTTTTCTGTTGATTTACTTGAACACAGCACTAGTACTGGCTGGGAGACGTTGGGATGTTCTTTTACATCCCTGCACGTCAGTCTTTTCAGCTAAGAATTGGGATGAACTAGAACATGGCAAATAATAATAATAATATGATAAAGTAACCTTGGGCTAGGCCTGATGCTGCATGCCTGTAATCCCCGCTACTCTAGAAGTGGAGATTGGGAAGATCTCAATTCAAGGCCAACCTGAGGAAAAATAGTGACTGAGATCACCATCTTAATCAATAAGCCAGGCATGCATCTGTCATCCCAGCTACTGAAGAGGTATAAATAGCAACATCAAGGTCCCAAGCCAGCTTGGGCACAAATATAAATCTCTGTTGGAAAATTAAAACAAAAATAGGGCTGGAGGTCTGGCTCGAGTGGTAGCATGCTTACCTAGCAATTGCAAGGTCCTGTGTTCAGATCTCAGTACTGCTGCCAAAAAAAAAAAAGTGTGGAGGGGAGTAAAACAAACAAAACCTCTTTCTATTATTTCCTTTACCCACTGCCACTCTGTGTGGCAGTGTGGATGAGCCCACTCTTCCATGTTCTTGTCTGTGGCAAGCCTTCACTGAGTTTAGGATTAGGGAGCCGAGGGGCATTTAGGATTCCTCAGAGAGGAACAACACTCGGTATCTCCCATAAATCCATCAGCCAGAGGAGACCATGGCATCGCCAGGGCTTAGTCACAGCTAAACCTAGTATTTCAGTTACCTAATACTGCTTTGTTATTGGCTCCAGGTTCTGAGACTGAGGCAGCGCAGGGTAGGGAGGGCTCACCTCTGCTCTGTGTGGCAATGTGTTGCCTGATTTGGGTCACAAGCCTGAGGCCTAGCTTCTCATTGTTGGTGAGTTCCTAGTCCTGCTTCTGGTGTCTCCGGGAGGTTCAGGTGGTATCATAACAACAGCAAGATGACCTCCACGCAGCCAGTTCCTACTGTGGCCAGAGCCCAAAACATGTAAGCTGCCAGGATGTCTTAGGCCTAAGCTTGGCACAGAGGCAGCTCTCTGCTGTGTCTTATTGGTTACTGCAGGTCCTTCTTTTCCTTTCCCTTCCCTTCCCTTTCCCACTCCCTCCATTCATTTCTCCTTCACTCCTTCCATCCCTCCCTTCCTTCCTTCTTTCCTCTCCCTTCCCTTTCCTTCTCTTCCCTTCCCTCCCCTCTTATCTCCTTTCCTTCTCTTCCCTTCCTTCCCCTCTCCTCTTATCTCCTTTCCTTCTCTTCCTTACTTCCTCCCCCTCCCCTTCTTTTCCAAAACTTCCACTCACCTCTCCTCTCCTCTTGTCGGCTTTCCTTCTTTCCCCCCTTTCCCTTCCCTTCCTTCCCTCCTTTCCTGCCTCCCTCCCTCCTTCCCTCTCTCCATCCCCCCTTCCTCTCTCCCTCCCTCCCTTCCTCTCTTCTTTTCTACCTTTTCTTTTAATTGGGTACAAGAGCAATAGGAAGTGTGGGTGTTCCATAACCACCTCTGTCTTCTTGAGTCTCCGGCTCCTCTTCCTGTTCTTGCAGCTGTCACCCCCCCCCCCCCCCCCAGGGAACATCTGTCCCTCTCTTTAGGAGCATCCTTATCCGCTCCCTTCTCTGCACCTTCTGTCTTTGTCTCTTGAGATTATTGCTGGGATGCTGCCTCTGAATCCATCTCCCCATCTCTGTGTACATTTCTCTCTATTACTACGTTTCTGTTGGCCTCTCAGTCTTTCTCTCTCTGCTTCTTTCTCCCTATGAACCTTCAATTTCCTACCATTACTAATTTAGCCAGAGATACATGATTCGTGTGGTTATAGAACACGTTTTCCTCACTGGTGTTGTTAGAAAAACCTCATATTCTGTCCCTGGTTGGTAGTCCATGGATTTTCTTAGTAGGAGAGGCCCAGCTTCCCAATGAGACCCTGTCCTATGCCAGCAATGATTTCCTTCCACCCTCCCAGTATCTGTGCCTGCAGGGTGCATTGTTAAACTTGCCAGTGTCTCCCTTGGGAAGCAGGGGAGTGGGGGGTGGGGAGAGGTGGACAGTAGGGACCCCATAGGGAAATGATATAGGAAGTGGAGCCAAAACTCTGTGCTCCTGCATTCAAAGGTCTGTGGAAGAAAAGGGGATATTGAGTTCAAAGGATGCAGCCACTGCTGCAGGGCTTCCCTGGGATAAGAAGGGTTCCTGCAGCTAGAGGACAGCTCTAGACCAGAATGGGGCAAGTGGAGCTGTGCCTCCACGCTGCAGTACCTTGGACACCTGCAGTGTGGAGGCTTGTCTGACTCTTGTCTCTCCCCCAGTGCCTAGCAGTGGCCTGGGCCTACAGAGCTGCAGGACATGCGATACACCCTCCCTTCCTGAAGGCTATCCAATGGGAGCCAGTTGCTTTGACAGGTGGAGTTGTTTGTCTCTGGAGTTGAACAGGTGAGGCTGAACAGCCACCGGAACTTAGCTGCGTCAGTTGTCCTTTCCAGGGACAGCACAACCTTGAGTTTGATAGTGGGCAATACTTAGAATTCAGATGTGGAGTTATAACTAATGGCTCATTGAGACAGCGTGCTGCCCATAGCTTTCAGCCCCAACCCAGACCTCCCTCCTCTTGCTGTTGGTCCCTTTCGTGGTTTGCACCATTGGCTGCTGAAATCTGGCTGGCAGAAGTGAGTTCAGGCTGGGCCCGGCCAGGGCTGAGGGGGAGGTGGTGGCTACATGTCAGGAGTGGCCATCTCTGAGGCGCTCACCTGGACCTTCCCCTGGGACCTTCAGCCCCAGAGCACAGGTAAGCTGGACTGGTAGCCCACAGAATCTCTCCAAGGTGCTGCAGGGAGCTTGTGAACACCCCAAAGCAAAGGGGGGAGTGGTTACCAGGACATAAGACAATCACATCAGTCTATTTCTTCTCTTCTGCACATGTTCGACATTTTTGAATAATAAAAGTAAACTGGGGGGCAGGGAGGAGTAGGGGGGGAAATGGGAAGGGATAGGAAGGGGAAAAAGGAGGAGGCAACAATGTTTGATAAGAAATGTATTCATTATCTTGCCCATGTAATTGTAACCCCTCTGTACGGCATTTTCACCAAAAAAAAAAAAAAAGTAAACTAGGACTGGGTACTGGTGGCTCAAGTCTATCATCCTAGCTACTCAGGAGGCTGAGATCTAAGGATCACAGTTCAAAGCTAGCTGGAGCATGAGACCCTTATCTCCAATTAACCACCAAAAAGCCAGATGTGGAGGTGTGCCTCAAGTGGTAGAGTGCCAGTCTTAAGCAAAAACAGCTAAGGGACAAGACCCAGGACCTGAGTTCTAGTTCAGTGTCAGCACACACACACACACACACACACACACACACACACACACACACACACACAAATAATATAAAAACTAGGGACAATCATGTCTTCCTCCTAGCTTGGTTGGAGGGTTGGAGGGTGGCAGGAGATAGATTGCAGAGGAGCCTAACACTCGCAGAGTTCTAATCCTATGTAAGGTAGAGAAGACTTTCCCAGCAATAGAAAGGGATTAAAAAATATGTATTCATGAAACAATAAAAATACCATCAAAGACCAGCAAATGACAGAATGAAGATTTTTTTTTTGCCTCAAAGAGTTAATCTGCTTATTGCATACATAGAGCTTTGATAATTCACTAAGATAAACACTAACACTTCAATTACAAAATGGGAAAATAACATAATTCACAGAAGATGAAACACAAGTAGTCAATAGAGATGTGAAAAGATGCTCTATTTTGCTAGTAATCAAAGAAATAGAAATTAAGACAAAATAGCTCTTTTATCTCCTAATTCAGCAAAGATCTTTAGAAATGGCAACACCTACTGCTTGCCAGGGCAAAGCAACATGGCTCTCATATGCTATTGTTGGCATTCTAATTTGGCATCTCTCTTCTGGAAAAACAAGTCAGGACTATGTATTGAAATTTTTAAATGCAAGTAAGATGATGTATTTTTTTTTAAAAAACTCAAAAAAGGCTGGGTGTTGATGGCTCACTCTCGTAAGCCTAGTTACTCAAGAAGCTGTAATCCAGAAGATCATGGTTCAAAGTCAACTTGGGCAGAAAAGTCTGAGAGACTCTATCTCCAAAATAACTAGTAAAAGCTGGACTGGAGGTATGGCTCAAGCATCAGCCATGAGCAAGAAAGCCAAAGAAGAGGCCCTAAGTTTAAGCCCCTATAAGATAGAAGGAAAACAATGAGTAGAAATAATACATCTTTTGGAGTTAAATGCTCAGGAATTCAGGCAAAAATGTGTGTATGCCATAATATTCCTCACTTGTAATTGAAAAAATTCCAATTCAAAACATTTTCTAAGTATTCCACAGTGAGAGAGAATTCCTAAATAAACCGTGGTACGTCTATATGCTATCCTAGCTCATAGCCATTGATAATTTTATTTTCCAAGAATTTTTAAGGATATGGGAAGATACTGTGTAACGTTAAATATGAAAAAAGAGAGTGCAGAGGTGCGTGTTATCATGCTGTTTAATCCCAATTATGTAAAGAAATAAACCTGCCTTCAGAAGGGCAATTGGTGAGGCAGAACAAAAATATCGTAGCGAGGCTGCCATAGAGTAGATTTGATTTCCTACCAGTCTGGTGCTGAAGACAAAAGTCATAGAGGAAAAATGGGCCTTAATTTTTTAAAAAATATATTTCCTTGAGGGTTATTTTTCTGTATTGTTTACTAACTGATACTCAGCAATTTCCTGTGGCAACACTGAAGTATTATATTGTGCTTTGCTCACATGCAGGATGAAGGGCCCTTCATTGTTTAGAGATTCTTTAGTTGTACAAATGCAGGACAACTACCCACTCGACATTCTTGGGGTCCACTGAGCTAAATTAGTGAAATACCCAAAAGCAACCAATGACTGAAACTGAGAAGGAAAACATTCCATTGTGATTGCTATTTTTAGAAGAAAGGGCTGTTTTGTGGCACACTGGAAACATTTCTGAAAGAGGCTTCTGTGATTTGAAAAGATCTTCCCACCTTGTTCTTGAAAGTCTTGCTACGTCGCCCAATCTGGCCTTGAAGTCAAGATCCTCCTGCTTTCAACCTCCTAAGTGCTGGGATTACAGGAATTTGCTACCAAGCCGGGAATTTGTTATCCCTCTGCAGGGAAGAATCATGTGGAACAGGGCTGGAAAGCTGGGTGAAAGGGATCTAATTCATTCATTCATTGAGGAATGATTGTGTGTCTAGGTGTCTACTGTATGCCCGGCATCGTTGTCTAGATCTCAAAGCCTTGCCCATCGGGGCTGAATCCCCACTCTTCCTCTCCCTGGGAGAAAGGAAACAAACAGAGCGTCAAGATGTGCCCAGTGCTATGAAGAAGAAAACTAAGTAAAGGGCCAGAGACTGCTGGGAAAGGAAGATGATTTTGTGTGGGATTGCCGGGGTCAGCAAAGGCCACACTGGTAAATAAGTTAAAAAAAATTTTTTTCAGTTCCTGGTGATCAAGCTAGGCCCTTGTACATGTCAGATAAGCACTTTACCTGCTGAGATAAACCCTCAGTCCTCCTGATAGAAAATCTGCCAGAAGCGATGAATGAGTTACATGGCCTCTTGGGGGAGAACACTACAGATGTTAGGGACAGTGCTGACAAAAGCCTAGAGATGAAGTTGTGCTTGGACAGTTTGAGGAATAGCAGGAAAGCTGACGGGGGTCAGAATATTGGGCCAAAGTGAGTTTGGAGGAACAGGGGGAGGAGGAAGGGGGAGCTGGATCGTGCAGGCCATGATGAGCCCCTGGCATTTATTGTTGTAGATATTATTAATTTTTCTCTTTTGGCAGTACTGGGGTATGAACTCAGGATCTCACGCTTGCTAGACAGATGCTCTAGTACTTGAGCCACACTTCCAGCCCTTGTTTGCTTTAGTCATCTTTTTTTAAAGATAAGATTTTCTGGATTTGCCTAGACCAGCATTAGACCATAATTCTCCTACTTCTGGCCTCCCCATAGCTGGGAATGGCAGCCACTTCCACTGGCTTATTTGTTAGAGATGAGGAGTTTCTGGGGGGAGGGGACTGGGCTGTTCTCAAACCACTAGCTTCCCAATCTCCACCTCTCTAGTAACTAGGATTACAGGCCTGTACCACCATATTAGGGCATTTTGATTCCACCCCCTCCCCTCCTTTTTTAAAAGACTCTTGATAGGGAGAATCTTTTTCTCTTGCCACCTGGAGGGTATGGAGAGCTACTACACACAACTTTTACTTTGCTAGCAGCATGAACAGAGACAATTTAGCTCCCTGAGACTTGGTTTCTCTGTCTGCCAAGTGGCAAGCAAATTCTTGTCCCATCAGAGTGACCCTGTGAGGATGAACTGAGGGGACATGGAAGGAGCATCAGCTCAGGGCTGGGCATGTGGCACATGGTCCCCAGGGAGCAAGAGGGTGACTCCTGGAGGTGACTCCCTGCTTGCCCAGCCACAGGCCACCATGACCCATCCACAACCTCCCATGGTCCCCATGGTGAGGGGAGTTCTCTCCTGAGCCCCCTTAACCCTGTTCCCTGACCTCTCTGACTCTCAAAAGAGGAAGCCCACACACGCTTAAATCATCTCTGTGCTGGCTCTCACTTCTATCTCATGAACCACCATGGCCATCATTCCGAGTCATTAAAATAATAAGTACTCTCCAATAATCCATTCCAGTGCTGCCAGGGCTAATTTTCCTGGGAGCAAGGGCTCTACCAGAGGCCCCGACTAGGTAGCTAGTAACTGGGACTAAAATCCAGACAAGCCTTGAAGGAGAAAGCCCTGTGTTGTCTGTGGGACTGAGCACCATCACAGCCTCCTCCCTGCACGGTGCCATTTCCTCAAGGAGATCTTGAATATTTATCATGTATTAGGGGGGTGGGGGGAAGAAAGAAGCGGAACAGGAGGAAATTGTGTTATTGCATATGAAATTTGCCTGAAAAGTTTCCACTTGGCTTCTAGTTGGGGAAAAATAGTTTTGATTTGAAATATGAAGCTTCTCTCTGACTTATTATCTCAGAGACAAGAATGGAAAATGATGCTCCTTGGGTTTCAGGTGGAGCCGCCTGAGGTGGTAGGCGTTTCTGGGCACCAAGAATTGTCTGGAGAAATTGCCCCTTGTGTATCAAAATTGCAAATTTCTCTTTGCTTCTCTTGCTGCTTCCCCTATTGAAATCTGCCTGTAGCTAGCAGGCAGGAGGGGCAGCAAGGGGAATCTAGCGGGAGACAGCCGGCAGAGCCCTGCTTCATGCCTAGCACCTAGGCTCCTTTGGATTGTATTGCGCTGGAGAAACACTTCCTCCACCTCCTTGATCTCTAGGTTGGAAGGGGTGTGGGCCATAGAGTCTGATTTCCTGTGCAACAGATCTTCTATTCCTTTCTGAGTCACTCTTACCTTTGAGGCTTGGAAGACAGCTGGAGATGCACCCTCCAGAGAAGCAAGACTACACACCCACCTGTGCATACAACTTGAGTTTGACAGACTCCTTACATTTAAAAATATTTTTCCTTTCCTGTGGTTTGAACTCAGGGCCTTGCACTTGCTGGCAAACATTCTCCCACTGAATCACATTCGAATTACACCTCTAGCCCTTTCTGCTCCATTTATTTATGATATTCACTCTTACTTCCTAACTAGGTATATCTCTGAACTGCCATCCTCCTATTTTTCAATTTCCACCATAGCTAGAATGACAGGCAAATACAATCATGTGTAGCTTCTTCTGTTGAGTTAGAATCTTGTGGACTTGCTCGGCCTAGACTGGCCTAGAACCTGGATCCTCTCAACCTCAGCCTCCTACATAGCTAGGATGATAGGCAGGAGCCAGTGGTGCCCAGGTTTGGTCATTCTGACCTTGGGTTGGTCCCCTCCCAGGTAGTTCTTCTTTTTCCTTGCCTATCTGAGTGACAGGGACCCTTCAGTCACTCAGAGCTGAGCATACATTCAAGTCTGGATTGGTCTGATCCTTAGAAAGTCTTTCCTGTACCTGGAGCTCCCACTTGCTCCCAGTCTCATTCGGTCCTCTGCAGTGACACACAGCCCAGGTACTCGTGCTATGCTGGCACAACCCTGCAAGATTTAAATCCAGTCGTCCCTTTTTTCAGGCCACTTCCTTCAACCACATCCAGGAGACTTGCTCAAGGTCAGATAGCTAAAAAATGTTGGAGGCAGGATTCAAACAGGGTGTATTAGTATATTAAAAATCTGAGGCCAAGGCTGCACAGTGTCACTCTTCCTTGGAGACTTCAGTAGAGAATCTGTTCTTTGCCTTTTCCATCTTCTGGTAGCTGATGGCATCCCTTGGATTATAGCTTCATCACTTCCATTTCTGTGTCTGTCTTCACATAGCTTTCTCCTCTGTGAGTCTATCTTCTCTTCTTTCTTTTGATGGCATTTATGACTGGATTTAGGACCTATACCAGTTATCCAGGATGATCTCATCTCTAGATCCTTAACCTAATTCCATCCGCAAAGACCTTCCTCCTCCTCTCCCCAAATAGTTTACCTTCTCAGATTACCAATGGACATTTTGTTTTATCTTGTTTTGTTTGAAGGGGAACCATTCAACCCACTCCCCTGGGCTGGCTGTCTCCGAAGCTTTGTGACTGACCACAATCACAGAATACAGAAGTCTGATATGGCCATACCATGGGTGAAATGTGACCCATGGGTATATTTGATTCAGTTGAACAATCCTTAAGGAGCAATTTGACTTTATCATGATTATTTATAGCCATTGACCACATAAGGCAGCATTGCCCCATCTCTTCTGGAAAACATTAACAAACAGCACTAAGAAAGAAAGTCCATAGACCTCACTTTTAATGAAACTAGCGGCAGGCTTACTCCCCAAACTCTAATTTACATAAAGGAGGTGCCAAAGCCAGCAGAAACCAAATAGGATTTCAATGAAAAAGTGGAAACCAAAAAAGGAAACAGAGAAATCTTAGTGTGAGAGGGCGTTGTTGCTGAGGAATCACAGCTATCTTTGGGGGAAAAATTCTTTTTTCCTTCTGAAGGCAAATGGATTGATCTGAGATAAAAAAAGCTATGTATGGATCTCTTGTTTGTAACCCTGGGTGAGCTGAAATGGAACTAGAATTTCCCTACACCTGGGTTGTTCTGAGGAACAAGGGAGATGCAGCTACAGGAAATAAGACAGACAAGCCATACTTGTAGGAAGTATTCTGCCTCTGTGGTATGTTTGCAGTGAGCAAACAAACCATCACTGGAACTCTGCCTTGAACTTCCCTGCCTATTGACCTTACCTGGGGACAAAAGTTCCTTCTAGGAAAACTAGTCATTCACTAAAAACTAATAAAAAGGTACGAGATAAATATTACTGTGTGAAAAAGGATGAAAAGATACCACCAAATAAAACATAATAGGAAGTGAAGGTGTGTCTCAAGTGGTGGAGCACCAGCTTTGAGCAAGAAAGGCAAGTAAGAGAGTAACACCATGAGTTCAAGCCCTCCTACCTGCACAAAAACAAACACCACCACCAACCCCCTTAGTAATATCTAAAAAAATGTCAACCATAACAATATTGTCATAGGTGTAGACCCACCAAACACCCCTCCAGTCCGACCCACAGCGGCTGGGTCCTTTAGCTTCCCAAGAGGACACACTGGGAGAAGTCTGGAGTGGGAAGAAAGTAGTACAGGGTTGATTATCTATTGTCCTCTACTCCTTCCCTGCTCAGTGACCTAGTGTGACCTGAGTCCCTCTAGAAATGCCATAGCTTTCTAGAGAAACTATTTCCCTAGTGTCATGTTCTTTGATTCTGGCAGCCATTTTGTCACCTGGTCCCATCAGGATGGTCTTAGGAGTTGAACATGTCCTCCAGAAAAGGACATGTTAAAGTCCTCATCTCCTGAATCTCAGAATACCATTTGATTTGGACATTGGGTTTTTAAAAAAATAAGTAATTGAGTAAAATAAAGCCATGGAGTGGCCTTTCATTCAATGTGACTGGTGTCCTTATAAAAATGGAAAATTTGGACCCAGTGACATGATACACATAATACAGGATGAAGATGCAGAGCAGAGATGGGAGAAGATGCAGACAAGAGATGGGAGTGAGGAGCTTGTGAGTTGAGGGACACTAAGGATGGCTGGCAGTCATCAGAGGCTACAGGAGCAGAGCCATGAGAACACCTGGTCCTGCTGACAGCTTGACCTCAGATCTCCAGCCTCCAGAGCCGAGAGACAACAGAGACTCATCGTTTGAAATTGTAACTTTTTGTGGTACTTTGATAGGGCAGCCCTAGGAAACTAATAGAGATGATAAGGCCTGGCGGGGGGCTGGATTGTTATCTTAACATCAGACAAAGTAGAATTCAGGGGAAAGTCATTGAATGAGACAAAGAAGAGAATATTCAAATCTTAATAACAATGTAACATTTAAGTATAGGCTAATAATATTCTGAGTGTGTTACATTCTAAACTCCTATGTAGTGGTAATGGTTATGAACTACCTATGTACAAATGAAGTTGCATCCACATAAAACAAACAAACAAAACAAAAACAGACTGCATGGGAAATGCAAGGAGAAAGAAGCACACTTGAGGTTTGGATCTGGAACGTTCCCCAGAGGGTCCTGTGTTGAATCATTCCTCATTAGGCAGCAGTGTTCAAACGTGTGGCCATTGAGAGGCAATTGGATCATGAGGGCTCTGACCTCATTCAGTGAAAATTCATTCCCCCACCCACTTCCGGGCCACCATGAAGGTTAGTAGTCTCCTCTGCCACATTCTCAGACCCTAAAGTTCTGAACTTTGGAGTCAGCTGGCCTTGGACTGAAACCTTTGAAACTAGGAGGCAAAATAAATTTTTCTTCATGCTGTCATAGCAATGAAAAGCTACCGGTAAATGGTTTTCCTTTTTTCTTTTCTTTTTTCCTGTTTGACAGTTCAAATGGAAAAGAAGCAAATTACAATGTAATAATATGATCTAAGATTATTAGGTCTTCATGATCATTTTATTGGGCCTAATATTCTAAGGAAGTCGCGGTATCTCTCTTTCTCTCTGTCACACACACACACACACACACACACACACACACACACACACAACCAAGAGAGTGAAATGTTTAGCCTCACATTCAGTACACCAGGATATGAACAAAGTATGTGCTGTGATTTGAGTATGAAATGTCCTCTTTAGAACTCATGCTGGAGTTCAATCCTCATTGTGGAAATATGTGGAAGATGGAAACGTAATGTGGCAATGATGATTAGAAGTGGAGCCTTGGAGATGATAAGGATTAAAGTTATCAGGAAGACTGGTGGCTTTGTGTTTATGGAGAGAGAAAGAGAGAAAGAGAGAAATTATAGAGACAGAGACAGAAAGAGAGAAACCACAAGGATAGACGTACCCATGTGTAATTGCGTCTCTTGCCATTTTGTACCCTGAGTTACTTCAGGATTTCAATAGCAAAGAGGGTATCACAGATGGAGTCTTTTGACCAGAATTATTAGCTAAAAAACCCTCTTCTTTACAACTTACCCAGTCTATGGGATTGTTATTAGTAACAGGAAATTGACTAAAATATCCAACTCAGGAAATTGGAAAAAGCAGAATAAACCATCAATGAAGTTTTATTGAATGGGTTAGAAAACATAGCTTATCCGTGTAATAAATATAACCTGAAAAGTCTTTATTTGTTTTCATCTTAAGTAGTTGTACAAGTGAGCTGCCATTTAGCAAAGTAATTTGTGAATGCAATATATCTTGATCAAGGTCACCCCTTTCAACATTCTTGAAAAAGACCTTAAAAGAAAACAATAAGATGATTAAATCTCTAGCCTTCCCTCACTAAGAACATCATTACAAGGCAAAAAATAAGAAAGAAAAAGGAATCAACACAGAGACAGAACTAATCATGAAAATTGCTTGCTCAACTCTGAAAACAAATTTGAAAAGGAGAATGTCTATTGAATTTTCTAAGAAAATATAATTTACCAAGATGATTATAAAAGACACAAAATGTTTTAAATGTAATAATATCTATGGGAAAATGGAGGAAGTTGGCTGAGAGCTATCTCCCAAGAAGCACAGACCAAACAGTTTCATAAAAGAATTATATTGGCTTTAAAGGATAATTCCAATTTTTAACATAATTCTGTCTTAGAACATTGAAAAAAGAAAAAAATCCAATTTACATATTAATAAACCAAGAAGTACATTGAGCCAAAACCCAGGGAAGATTGAACCAAAAAGAAATGCCTTACTGATTTCACTTATGAATACCCATTTTGAATTCCAGAGAAAAACATTAACAACACAAGTAGCAGCACTTAAAAGTATATGTAACAAATCACACCCAAGTGGAGTTCATTCTAAGAATGCAAGGATGGTTTAATATTAAGAAACCAATTAAAATGATTCAGCATGTCAAAAGGATTGATTAATTTATGAAAGGTAATAATCAATTCTAGATCTTTTTTTTTAACCCACTATTTCCTTAAACACTAACAACAAAAAATGATCTCAACTCAAAGTCCAGCATCCTATGTCACGGGAAAATTCTGAAAGGTTTCCTACAAAACTCTGAAATGACTACTTTCAGCCCTATTGTACTGAAGGGAGTGATTAATAAAAGTAAGAGGGAGGAATTAGAAGAACAAAAATTGTAAAGGGATAAATAAAGCTACAATTTTCAGATGATATGATTGTGTGTCTAGAAAACTTAAAAGATACACTTTGGAATTTCTGCCAACAAAAGGAAAATTCAATAAGATCACTGCAAGAAAAATATTCAGAGGTCATTAGCTTTCATATATCTATATCTATCCATCCATATCTATCCATCCATCCACTTAGAGGGTATAGTGGAAGAAACAAACTTATTTACAAAGTCAGAAAAAAAGACAAAATACCTAGGAATACATTTAACAAGAAATACCCCAGGCATATGTGAAAAACAAAAGGAAATGCCAAATAACAAAAACAAAAGGCCCTCTCATTTCTAACCACCTCCAGAGAGACTGAAAAAAAGTCTTAAACAAACGAAAAGCCTTTCTGTATTCTTGGATGGGAAAATTTGACCTCATAACTATTCATTTTTCTCCTGTTACTTTTTTCTAAATTAATTTTAAAGCTTCACATTATCCTTATAAAAAATACCAATAGCTCTTTTGCAAGGAGATGGGGGAATAAGAAGTAGAAAAAAATTCATATAGAAAAATAAACAATCATAATCTTTCTACAATTTGCTTCTTTTTACTAAAAGTTATGTTTTGAGAGGAATTTGCTCATGTTGAAACATATAGTTGGACATCATCCTAAATGCCACATGAGGCTGCTCCATTGTATGAATTTACCAGCTCTGTGGAGAGTGAATATTCCCAGTGGCTCTAGGTGTGGACTGTCTTTAATGTTTCATATCATGTGTGAAGGGGAAGGACCTAAGGTTGGGGAATGGTTTTGGGCCCCTGCACCACCCAGGGAAGTAAATTCAGACCTACACTTATGCGTCACCTGAGATTTTGACTTCTTGCAAATGAGTCAAAAATCTGTTTCTAACCATGGTCCTAGGAATTTTGTGTGATGTTTCCTTGAGCTGATGAAGAAGTTTTCCTTCACCCTCTGTGAGGATTTGTGCTTTCCCTTGAATAGGCTGGAGGCCTCAGCCCTGCCTGTGTGCGTCAACATCCCAGCCCCTAAGACTCTTCTGTCTACCCTAGGATGGGATTCTGCTTACTGCCATGGTTTTGAAGTTGTTATAGGACTCCTGGGCAGCCCAGTTCTTTCATTTAAACTGGATTATATGTTTACAATCGTCATGCTGTATTTTTCTCTCTTTTTTAAAGATTGCAATACTAGGGTCTGAACCCAGGACCTTGCACATGCTAGATAGGTGTTCTATGACTCAAGCCACTCCCAGAGAGAGCCCTTTTGTTTGTACTTTATTTCTGACATAGGGTTTCATTACCTTGGTATGGCGATCTCAAAGTTGAGATCATTCTGCCTCTCCACCCCCTGAATAGCTATGACCTAAGGCCTTCCCACTGAAGCTACCATTCTGCAATCTCAGACCTTTGTCCCCAAGGCCAGTGAACTCCTGAAAGGCAAGCTATGTCAGACACAGAACCACTATGATTTTTTTTTGTCATTCCTTGGCCATGGTTTCCTATCGGTGCTTTACAGATTCTGCTGGAACATTCCAGCTGTGGTCCAGGTGTAGAAAGTGACTGGTCTGGAATCTGTTGTGGGAGCATGGGGTAAGGTCACGTGGAAGTGTAGGGGTAGCAGTCTTTAGAGTGCAGCAGTATATCAGCAGCTTGGGACAGACTGGGCCACCCAGGGGATTGGGTCTCCTCTTTCCAGTCTCCCCAAATATTGTCTGTGCACCCTATTTAGCAATGGCACAGGAGGGGTAGGTCTGCACCCTGCTGGCATTCCTTTTGCTGATTTTTGCCATTGCATGAGGCTGGGAGGCAAGGAGACATCCTCTGATACGTATCAGTTGACACCCTCTGGGCATGAGCCCTTTTTGACTTCAGGGATCCTAGTAATGGAGGAGTGGGAAGAGAAGGAGAAGGAGAAGCTTCCAGCTAGTGCGTGGTGGGAAGGGCCCCTTCATAAGTGGACTTCATGAGAAAACATTCTAGAAGGAACCCACTCCAAATAAAAAGTATTTTAAGGAAACCTATTAAGAACCTGTTAGAGCCAGGTGCTGGTGGCTTATGTCTGTAATTTGAGCTACTCAGGAGGCTGACATCCGAGGATCACAGTTCAAAACTAGCCCACGCAAACAAAACTATCAGAAAGCTGGAAGTGGAGCTGTGGGCTCAAGTGGTAGAGCACCAGCCTTGAGTGGAAAAAGCCAAGCAAGAGCATGAGGTCCAGACATTTAGCCTCGGAACCTAGTTTAAAAAAATAAAAAAGACTTGTTTAAAAAATCCACAAATTGGGGCTGGGAAGGTGGCTCAGTGGTAGAGCACTTGCCTTGCATGCATGAGGCCCTGAGTTCGATTCCTCAGTACCACATAAGCAAAAAGAAAAAAAGCCGGAAGTGGTGCTGTGGCTCAAGTGGTAGAGCACTAGCCTTGAGCTGAAGAGCTGAGGGACAGCGCCCAGGCCCAGAGTTCAGGCCCCACAACCGGACCGCCCCTCCCCCCCCCCCAAAAAAAAAATCCACAAATTTTTATCAGACTATCTGACTGCAGTAAGACTTCCTGACAGCAAGGGGGCATCAGCCAAGAGCAGCCCAGGAAACAGAGGGAGGATGTGGACCTTTTTTGGCCCATGGATCCAGCCAGGGAAAAATGGAGTAGCATGTGAGCATGCATTCAGATCATAGGGGGACCAAGGAGGCAACACACTCAACTTTCTTGGGTACTGCAACACCCTCTTCCTTGTAGACACACACTGCCTAGGAAAGATGCTAAACCAAGGATTCTGGGAAGACTCTGGTTTCTATGGCCATGGTCTATCACGAAATGAGTTCAGAGTGATTCTTGGAGTCCTCCACCCAATAGCAGGAGAAGCTATCCATTTCCCAGTAGCCACAGTTCCCATCATCTATTTTTGTATAATACAGCAGTGATTCTCAACTAGGGATTTCTTACTCAAGGTAGAGCTGAGCTGTTGGATGAACAAATGAATGAGCTTGTGAACAAATGAATGAGTATATGAATGAAGGAAGGGAGGGATGAGCATGTGAGTGAATGAGTGAGCTCCCCTTTCCCTGAAGGGAATATCTGACACTTACTAGAGACTTTCTACTTTTCCAGTTTGGGTAGTACACAAGGCAGTCCTTCACCACACAGACTTTATCCATCTTTGAGGTATCAGCAGTGTTGAGGGTGAGAAGCCTTGATCTAGAATGATCTCACTGAGTTTCTATTTCTAAAGGCCAGTGGTTTAGGCTGCAGGCAACTTGTGCTTTTATCCCCAGCCAATATCATTGTCCCTGAGGCAAGAAGTCCTGGGTACTGGCTCAGGGCTGGTAAGTAAAAATTACAGGGCACACTATATGCATTCTCCTTTGGTTCTCCTACATCAGGGAGAAAAAAAAAATGTAAATTAAAATTTCCATCCATTCTTCTGCCATACCCTCAACCTGACAAGCTTTGAGGTGCATGAAAACTTCCAACTCAACAACATTAGTTTAAATCTCACCTCTGCTTTCTGCTTCCTGGAGTGATGTGGGATAGAAGGTGGAGGTGTATGGTAGATGAGATGTCCGCCAGAGCAAGACAGAAGCCTAAGAGATGCAAGCATTTAATAAGAAGCAAGGGGGAGGAGGGAGAGAATAAAATTCCTGAGCAAGGAGGGAAAAAATGATAGGGGAGGTGGGAGGAGAAATAAACTCCCATGCACTACACATTTTGAAAGCTCTACTGTGGGCCTTAATGTGTTGAAGTCCAGGCATGCAATGCAGGGATACAAAATATTTCAAGAACAGGAGGAGAGGGTGCTGGTGGCTCACACTTGTTATCCTAGCTACTCAGGAGGCTGAGATCTGGGGATCCCAGTTCAAAGATAGTCCAGGAAGAAAAGTCTGTGAGCTGCTTATCTCCAATTCACCAGCAAAAAGCTGAAAGGAGAGGTATGGCTCAAGAAGTAGAGCACGAGTCTTGAGTGAAAAAGCCAGACAAGAGCTCAAGACCCTAAGTCCAAGCCCAAGTATTGGCTTTTAAAAAAGTGCAGGAGGAATTTGTCACTCGGTTCTCATTTTCATTCACTTCTCATTCTTTCATCTACTAACTCATGCTGCATGCATTCATTTATTGGTCAACTTATCTGATCTGTTCAGCCAGTGGCTATTTCTTGAGTGTTTACTATATGCCAGGCACCATTCTGGATTCTGAGAAAGACTCTTTGAGTGATGGTAAAAAAAAAACAGTCTCCTTTCCTGCAGCTTACACTCTGACAAAGATGGCCCCAGGAACAAGCCAAAGAAGCTGCTGGAGATGAGAGTTAGGCAAGCGTTTTCATGGGGGGACCACGGAGGACAGTTCTGTTGGGAAAAGGGGGCGGGGTTGCAAAGTGGCTACAGATGGTCCAGTGAGGAAAGGAGCTTGCAGTAGGACCCCCAAATGTTGGACAAATACCCTGCTTTCTGGGTCACGGCCTAGAAATAGTTTCCATCATATTCCCCGGTGATTTGCTGCAACGGCTGTGACTGCCTAGATGCTATTTTTCTGAAAAGTTTTGTGCAACACAGGAAATCAAGAGTGCTGGAGTCCTACATCCAGGAAAGGAACGGAGGTAGCTGCTCTTGCTGTTGTATTCGACAAAGCCTGGTACCAGGAAGGGAGTAATCGAAGTTGACAGCTGCGAGGAGATGACAGGAGATGGTTTGGAGGAGTCTCCTTTGGTCACAAATGCTAAGAGAATTTGTGCCAAACCCGGGAGTTCACAGTGAGAAATTTTGCCTCAAAAACATGTCTAATTTCATTTTTCCAACCTCTCTAGTAGAGGTGAAGCGGGCTTGTATCTGTGGATTATACCACCCCAGGAGGGCTTCGGAACAGACATGAAAATAAATTAGTTATGACAGTCACTTCCTGAAGTTGGCAAGGCGAGTTCTCGCTGGTGATCCAGTGGCCATCAGAGCCACAGACAGAGAAGTGTATCAAGCCTTGATGTGGGCATATCTTCGGGCCTGGACTCCCAGGGTTTTTTTTTGTCAAGTGGTCATGGCGATGTCAAGACCTCCAAATGTGACAAAAGCAGTTTTCTGCAGGGCTTGTTTAAGGAAGACAATCTGGATCCCACAGTCTGATAAGCTTTGACGTTCACACCAATCTAGGAGTCAGAAGGCCTTGTCAGGCCTATGTCTGCTCCTGTGTGACCCATAGGCTGAGCACTTACCCTCTCTGAGAATTGGATCTGTGAACTGTAAGCACTTCTCAGAAGTGACCAAGTTCTTGCTTTACCCTGTCCAGCACAGTTCTGTTTCTCTCTGGAAACAATGTCTCCATTTCCCTTGGGCAGCCCCATCTCCCATCATGCACAGTGCTTATAAGCCCGTCCATCAAGTTCCCCTCCCAAGAGTCACCTGATCGAAGCACACCAATCAGACAGTCTTGCGAAGGAACCTGGCTTTTGAGTCGAGAGTTATACTAAGTCGAAAGGTCACTCCATAGTCTCGGATCTCTGCAATGGCTCTGATTTCCATCCTTCCCTAATTAGGCTCTTTACCCTTCCCTTCAATCCTGTGAACTACTTCATTTTCCCCCATTGATTTCCCTTTTCGCCTCCATTAGCCAACACTGTTTTCTGTGGCTTGCAACAAACAGACCACTGAGATTTGAACTTAGGGCTTTGTGCTCGCTAGCCAGATGCCTAACCCTTTCAGTGCATCTCTTTCTCACCATCCTTTCTGCTTTATTATCTTTCAGGTAAAGTGGCAATACTTTGTATCCAGGGCCGGCCTCAGACCTCCATCCTCCAACTTGTGCCTCTCACCCAGCCGGGATGACAGGTGTGCATCAACAACATGCCAGCCTTGTTAGTCTTGCTAACTTTTTTGCCTAGGCTACCCTTCAACTGTGATCTCAGTCCTGCGATTATAGGCTTGAACCACCAACCCCGGGCCTAAAATGACTTAACAATTTGAGGGTTTTTAAAAAAATTATTTATTTATTTATTTATTGGTCCAGTCGTGGGGCCTGAACTCTGGGTCTGGGCCCTGTCCCTCAGCTCTTCAGCTCAAGGCTAGCGCTCTACCACTTGAGCCACAGCACCACTTCCGGCTTTTTTTTTTTTCTGCTTATGTGGTGCTGAGGAATCGAACCCAGGGCCTCATACATGCAAGGCAAGCACTCTACCACTGAGCCAACTTCCCAGCCCATTTTTTTTTTTTTTAATTGGAGAGAGATCATCCCCCTCATAGCTTTTGGTAGATGTCCAGTGAAACAATGTTCATGAAGCCTCTGGCGAGTGCCTGGCAGAGCAGGTGCCCAGACAGGATGTGTGCCATCCTCATCATCCCCTTCCTCATTCCATAGTCAGTGCTGTCCATATGACACGTGATCATGTCTTTGAGGTAGGGCTTTCTTTGCCGGGTCTCTACATGAAGAGCTTCTCCTGGTTATTGTGGAGAATAAATGACTCACTTCCTCTGTTGGAAAATATGATATAAGCACCTACCATGGGATAGGCCCAGCAGCTGCAGCACTGAAGGAAGCCAGGACATTGCTTCGGGAAGTCTCTATATTCTAGTGGGAGACTGTAAGTAGATAAGGAGTGATTAGAGGCGGTCCTGGGGTGTGCCTGAAATGGGCAGTGATTTATCGAATTGAGGAAGGGGGAAATGCCCGTGTCTGGAATTCTCAGGGCAGCAAGTGCAAAGGCCTGGGGTAGGGCCTGTTCTTGGCTGGAGTACGGCAAGTTGGGAAGACGATGGGCAGCTTTCTCCATCTGAGGCGATAGTGCCCATGTTTGGACAGATGGAACTCTCCCCCTGCTTCCTTACCATTAGCTGCCAGCCCCGTCCTACTTTGCCTCTTGAAGCTGCACAGAGCTCTCTATCTGCCAAGATTCTCTAGCCTGCTTGGAGACTGAAGCCAGCTCCTGTCCACAGCCCTGACTTCTTTCCTTGAGATGTTCTCCATATCATAGCAGTTAATTCTTATCATATAATATTCCCTTCTTCCTACCCCCTTGTTTTAGGTGTATTTTTTAAATTACTGTTAAGATGAATTTCGATTGTTTTGTTTTGCTTTTTTTTTTTTCTTGATAGTATTAGGGTTTATTTAATACAGGGCCTCATACTTGCTAGGCGGGTACTCTACCACTTGAGCAATAAATGTTCCTATCCCTTTTTGCTTGACTTTATGTATGTATGTATGTATGTATTTTGTTGATCCTGGGGCTTGAACTCTGGGCCTGGGTGCTGTCCCTCAGAGGCTCTTCAGCTCAAGGCTAGCACTCTACACTTGAGCCACAGCGCTACTTCCTGGTTGTTGTTGTTGTTGTTTTTTCTGCTTAGTGGGCTGAGGAATTGAACCCAGAGCCTCATGTATGCAAGGCAAGCACTCTACCACTGAGCTACATTCCCAGTCCCCTGGGAATGTAGTTATTTTTGAGATAAGGGTCTCATGGTTTTGTCCAGTGGCTAGCCTCAGGCCTCAATCCTTCTACCTCTACCTCCCAAATAGCTGGGATTACAGATATGCATGATTATGCCCAGCCCATGCATAAGCCCATCACATTGCTGTCATGACTAATGACATTAATTTTTTCTTTTATGCAAGGGGCAGGCTGACCGTTCCCTCTGTCTCTTCTGCTCCCTATTCTGGGGCCATTAGTTTGAAACAGAAGTGTGGGGTACAGCATTCATTTCTGCTCAATGTCCTCTTTTGGAGCAACCCCCCTCCTTCCCACCCGCCCCGATCTAATAAGGCAAGCCTTTTGTGATATCCTGATTCTAAAATCCACATATGTACTTAAAGAAATTTTTTTTTTGGTTACACACAGGTCTCAACCCAAGGCCACCCACCCACACTTCCCTGGTGCATTTTGGAGCCTGGGTTGGCTTGGGCTTTGGGCCAGGTCCAGCCGCCATGCAGCAGATGCAGAGATTCCCCTTGGGGAATCTGCAATCTAATTTGGTAGAAGACACGAAAACAGGTAATTGCGACAGAGCGCAGTGGGTAAGCCCTGTGGGAGCCTGGTGGTGGTGGGTGCCGGGAAATGCTAGCAGAGGTGACACTCCACAGGTCTTGGGGAGGAAAAGTATTCCGGGAAGAAAGCACAGGACTTGCAGAGGAGAGGAGACAGCAAATTAGCGCTGTGTTCAGGCGCCTGCGTGTGGCGCGATTCGTCCACTGTGCGCTGCAGCACATGGAACTTCCACCTGGCATGAAATGTGGAGACAATGCCTTACTGTCTAGAGTGTTCCCTGAAGCCAGTGGAACCCAAGGCTCTCTGTGTTTCCAGTGTGTGCACAACTTGGGTTTCTGCAATGATGCTCCAGATACACAATACTATGGCCCTGTAGCATCCAAGGATTAAGAGCACTCGATTCTGTGGCTGTTCAAATCCCTCATGCAAAATGGTATAGTATTTGCATCCTTCTGAATAACTTCAAGTCATCTGAAGGTTATTTATAACTCATAGCCCCATGGAATGCTAGGTAAATACTCGTTATTTGGCCTCGCTTAGGGAATAATGACCTCTTGAAGTCTATGCATGTTGTGTAGAGATGCAAATATAGCCTTACTATTTTTCCACCTGTGGTTGGTTGAATCTGGATGCAGAGCTGCAGATGTTACAGAGGGCCAACCCCATCCCAGGCAGCAAGGCAACCATGGACAGCCCATGCTTCAGCTATTGCCCCTTTGCGGGGCTCCCTCAGGAGCCCCGCAAAGGCCAGGACAGGTTGGCAACCTCTGGCTGTGACAACCTCCCAGGAACACTCCATTCTCACTCCCAACACCCCCGGTCTCCACCCAAACTCTCTGCGTTCTCCTCCCACCTCTCTTTTGGCTCCAGGCCTGTCCCTGCGTAATCCTTGAAATCCTGGGAGCCCGTGATGACTTGGGTTCTGATTTTGTATTACCTAAGCCCAGCAGCATTCTGTCTTGCAAAACCAGCCCTCTTCCAGCTTCACATGAAGGGGCCGCTTAATATGCAGCTGAGAAACAGCCCCACAAAGCAAAGAAGATAAGGTGGGAATGTTGAATATTCATTTTTGTGGTTAGAGGGTGTTTTTTCCTATGATTCTGTTATTCAAATTAGCTTGAATTGTAACTTCCATTTCAACAACAAATGCTTAAAGAAACACAACAGGATAATTCCCCACTTGGTTCTGAGGTATCCCCAGAGTGGCCAGCTCTCTAGAATATTCCACTGGAAGCCAGTGACTGTGCCTGACACACTTCTTCCACTGCCAGCAGGCGGGAATGGGAGTGATGTCTGGCTCCAGCGAAGATTCTGGTCTCTGATTCCTGGGTTCAATCCCACATTCTCAAGATTTGTCATTTGAACTCTAGGCTTGGACATGGCAGTGGGCCTGACCCCAGATCAGCTCAAGAAACAACAGGACAAAGAAGTCAGCTAAATAAACATCTCTGTGCCATTTCCCCAGTTCCTGGCAGAATGTTCTAGAATCTAGTTGGACACTCATTTCACTAGACTACAGATTAAACAGAGTACACCGATTGGTGATGACGAGGGGAGCATGGACAGGCATGCATATGCTCCCGTTCTTGCCTTTCTGTGTCCCCTAGCCCCTAGTTCAACAGACCCTCATGTTCTAAAGACTTCCTGCTTTCATTCTTTTTCCTCTCCAATTCTTTCCAATCTCCACAGGGCAGCTGGGATGATTTTGTGTGTATGTGTGTGTATATATGTTCATGTGTCCTAGGGTTTGAACTCAGGGTCTGGGCACTGTCCCTGAGGTGCTTTTTTTTTTTTTTTTTGGTACATTTTTTATTGTAAAAATGCTGTACAGAGGGGGTTACATGTCCTTGAGTTTTTAACTCAAGCTTTTTACTCATGTTTTTTACTCTACCACTTGAACCACACCTCCATCTTGAGCTCTTTGATGGCTAATCAGAGATAAGAATCGTGTGGACATTCTAGCCTGGGTGGGCTTTGACCTTCAATCCTCAGATCTCAGTTGTACATCTAGGATTACAGGTGTGAGCAACTGACACCCAGTTAGAATGATTTTTAAGAATATAATTGGAAAGTCAGATGCTAGTGACTTATGCTAATAGTCCTAGCTACTCAGAAAGCTGAGATCTGAGAATCTCAATTCAAAGCCAGTCCGGGGAGACAAATCCAAGACTCTCATCTCCAATTAACCAGCAAGGAAAAAGGAAATAAAAGAAAAGAAAAGAACTGGATTAGTGGTAGAATGAAAAGGCCGAGGAAGAGTGAGAGGCCCTGAATTTAAGTCCCAGTACTGGCCCACATCTTAAAAAAAAAAAAAAAGAATACAAATTGATTGTGCCACCCCATATAAAAATCCCATGACTTCCCATGGAGCTTAGGATAGAATCCATGGGTTATGTGGCCTCGGAACCCCTCTCCGGCTATGGAGTTCTGCATTCATTCACTGCACTTGTCTACCACTCCCTAGAGTATGCCAACCTCATTCCTGCCTTCCAGTGGCACAAGAAGATATTGAACCCCACCCACATGACTCCCTGGTATACTTTGACCCTGGTGTCTACACCCCAAGACAGGGTCTTCCCTGCCTCTGGGACAGAGATCAAGGCCCCAGCCTTGTGGGCACATATAACATTTGTCCCTGGACTAGTTGGAACCAGTGCAGACCTCAGCCAGATCTCAGGTTCACCAGGCAGGCATCGACCATCTGTGTGACCGTGGATGAGTGACTGACCTTCTGTGTTGCAGATTTATAATCTGTTACATGGGCACCTGGTATTGTGGAATAGATTGGGGACAAAGCAAACATCTTTAAAACCATTAGAATCTGCTAGGCACATACATGGTGGTAAAAGGGTCAGCTGTCATTGTCACTACTGGGTATTTAAGAACATTGCTGCCCAAATCTGCTCCTCATTTGGGCCTCATCATGTCATTTTCAGGGAAATGGACGGACGTAGAACAAATCATGTTAAGTGAGGTAAGCTGAGCTCAGAGAGACAAATGGTACATGTTTTCTCTCATAGGGAGAAGCTGGATCTAACCTCTGGGACATGGTAAATTATACAGGACTCTAGGAAAGGAGGCAGGGAGGGATGGAGGGAGAGAAGGAGGAAGGAAAGGAGGGAGGGAAGGAGGGAAGAAAGGAGGGAGAGATTAGACCAGAAGAGCATATTCTTAAGAGAGGAACAGAAAGGTGTAATGCCTATGTACATCTGATCATATAAAATATAATACTTATCAAAATGAGCTCCAGGAAATGAAAATAAGAGTGGTTTTTTTTTTCTGTGTTGCAGTTTCTGTTTTCTACCTGTCTTTGGGAGTGTAAGGGAGTGCACAGAAATGGAGGGACAAAGGGTAAACAAATGCAGTGAGGTACTCAGTAGACACTATGTTGGAAATGAACTATTCCAGGAGAGAGTGAGGGAAGGGGTTACATTGTCCAAAAAGAAACGTACTCTTTGCCTGACCTACGTAACTGTAACCTTTACGATAAGAATTTTAAAATGTAACCAAAAAACAAAAACAAAAAAACACCCAGGAGGGAAACAAGAGCTTACTTTTCCTATTTCCCAGAATGGAAACTGAGGCTCAAGAAGTCCCCGCCCCCCGCCCTCCCCTCCAGCGGCCGCGCTCCTCTCCGCTGCACACGGGCCCCTCCTGCTGATCCGTCCTCCGCTCGGTGGGGCGGGCGTGCCCCAGCGTCCCCGCCCCACCTTGCCCAGCCTGCGCTCAGGCCCGGCCCCGCCGCACCGGCCCGCCCTGGGAACCGGCCGCCGAGCGAAGGAGCGCGCAGACCAGGGCGCGGGTGCGCCCAGGTGCCCGGCAGCTCGGCGGGCGCAGCCCTTCCCAGCCTGATATTTGCACAGCGCGCTCTCCGGGCCTCTTTACATTTGCACTTGACGGTGGAGTTAGCGTGCCCGCCCGCCGCGACCTCTCCAAAGGGCGCTCGCAGCCAGTGTTTGAGGAAGCACGGCAAGACTCCCCGCTCCCGCAGCTCCCCGCAGCCGCCCCCCACCGCCACCCCAGCCGTCTCCATCCCGGCCGCCCCTCCCTCTAGAGTCTGCACTCACTCCATTTATGCCTCTCTCCGTCCGTCTCTATCTCTCCCCTCCCATTTCTGCTTTGACCTCAGTTCCATCCTTCCCTCCCTCCCTTCTTTCCTTCCTCTCTTTCTCTTCCTTCTTTCTCTTTATCTCTCCCTTCCTTCTCTTTCTCTCCTTCCTTCCTTCCTTCCTTTCTTCCTTTTCTTTCTTTCCTCTGAACTTCTCTCCCTTCTGAGTCTTCTCCTAGTCTTCCCTTCTCAGTTTCCCCTCCTTGCTTCTCCCTCCACTCCATCAACAGAGTAAGGGCACAAGCCTTGGATGTGAAGGTTGTCAGCTGTGACACCCTACACCCATTGATCCCCGGGGTTAATTCCACTGACCTGGCCAGGCAGGGGTCCCCTTCCTCCTTCAGCTCTCTGTTTGTCTCCCTGGAACTGTGAGCTTGGTCAAGGAGAAGGACTATCATGGATAGAAGTACAAGTAGCTACACTCCCCTGCTAGAACCTCCAAACAAGCTCTCAAAGATGCAGGACTGGGGACACTCCTCACAGGCCATGCCTGCATTGCAACTTGGGCCTGATCCCTGGCCCCTGGTTTTAAGAGAGTCCTTGGAGACCTAGAAGAATAGGGGAGACAGGCCCTCAGGTCCTATGAGGGCCAAGCCCCTCAATATACATGTGAATCGGGGACAACCCAATGCAGTAGTTGTCCCAATGGCAGCAACGCTGGGCACTAGCCCAGTTTGCCATTCGCCTTCACATCCGCCAATCAGAGAGCTCCAAAGCTGGCTGTGATTCCTTCCTAGGAAATCCAGATCTCTTCCAGCTTCTCTTTGTACTGGAGATTGAACTCAGGGCCTCTGGCTGGCTAGGCAGGTAACTCCAGCCCCCTTTTCCATCAGTTAGGGTCTCACTTTATGCCTGTCCATCTGTGCTGTGATCATCCAACTTGTGCTTTCCCATGTTGCTGCGGATGATAGGCATCAGCACCCGTGCCTGGCTGTTGGTTGCAATGCAGTCTCCTGAACTTCTTGCCCAGGCTGGCCTTTAAACCGGATCCTCTAATCTTCACTTTCCAAATTCGAGCCATTCCATGTGGCTCTTCCTGCCTGTTAGCAGGTGAGAGCTTCACGCCAAAGCTTCCAACTTAATGTCCAGAAAATATTGAGGGCTTATCTCTGGCTACCCTCAGAACAGCCAGCAGGTCTCTGGGGCTTCTGGAACTCTTGAGCTGCTTGTCTGAGAGTGGGAGAAGCCTGGGCTTGGGATCCTTGGATGGCTCAAGAGAACGCTCATGGTTCTGCAATTGGCAGCAGGATGTGTGATGTTGGACACTTCCTACCTTGCTGAAAAGGGCTGGTGTAGCCCAGAGATGCCCTCTATCTGTTCCTATGCAACAGTGCACTGCAGGGCAGGCAAGGTACATCATGGATAGGCTTCAGGGGGTGCCTGGAGGTGTTACTAGTCCACAGTGGGGTACAGGAGGTGGGGGTGATATTGAAGCTCCACCTGTGACTCTAGATCTCACTTTCCTGTGCATCCCTCCCCCCCTTTCTGGACACACATCCCAGCTTTGCCTGTTCCGAGTCTCTGATGGCACATTTGCATCTGCAGAGCCATGTTTCATCACCATACACCCATTAACATTAGCCCAAGAAAGTCCAACACGAGTTTGTCAAGAAAGGACCTATTTATTCTAATTCTGTAAATATAATTTCCATCCTTGCAAAATACTCCTCTAAAATGATTTTTAAGTATATTATCACTTGTAGAACAAAATTTCTCATTGAAAGTGCCTACCCAAGAATTTGAAATGATCCTCATTCAAAGTTGTGATTATTTCATTGGAGTCCTTTGGTCAATTGTATAATCGTTGGCAGCATAAAATCTGGAATTAAAAAAAAAAATTACGTTTCCAAAAGCAGTTTGGCGTTTTCTCATTAAAACGTGGAAAAGGGTTTTACTTGGAAGTTATATACAAACTCAATATTTAATATCTTCACTAATACTTTGTGTTTTACTGACAGCAATTATGTCTTATAAAGAAAATGTAATTAATTTCTTGATGCCTCTCAGTGGCTCTCCGCGAGGCCTGCTGGAAACGGAGGAAGCGTTAACCTTTGGTGAGATGTGGCAGCAAGTAGGACATTGCGTGATGATCCATGTGGTCTTTGGGGGTCACAGGGAGTTTCCCCAGGAAGCAGAAGCCTCCAGCAGCACTGGCTTGGAAATGCTGCTCACACAGCTTTCCTTGAACACCACTGCTGTGTGCCAGCTGTGTGCCAGCTGCCAGATTCCATGGCCATGGTGCAAACTGGCTGACTAGCTAGGGGCCTTTGTTCCTAGCCACTCTGGAGCGTGCTTGGCAGACTCCAGGCAGAAAGCACCTTTCTAGAGACTGAACGACCTAAAGTGCACAGAGCTGTGGGTGCCTTGTAACCCTGGATACCTGTCTGATCTGTCTGTACCCAGGAGATCTGTCTGCACTGAAGGAAGATTAGCTGGAGTGGAAGGCAGGGCCCCAAACCCCTTGCTAGTTGGGTGACTTTGACCTGTACTTCACTGCTTATTCTCTAAGCTCCATTTCCACCACGGTTACTAGGGGATGTGAATGCTTACCCTGCAGGACTAACTGTGAGCAGCAAGTAAGGACTGAATACACAGAAATACTTTGTGACTTGTAAAGTGCGCACATGCCAAGGAAGGGTTGTGGTTGCCGCCCACTGAAGCAGCACCGCCATGACTCCTACCCATGACTGGTGATCAGAGATCATTGCAGACTCTGCAGCTAGCAGAGCAACCCCACTGGGGTTCCAGTGGCAATGGCTGGGTGGTGAGGGAGATGTGGCTGGCAGGAGATTACATCCATTCCAAGATCCAGTTCCAAACTGGTGAAGAGGCCTGTACTTTCACTCACTGTACAAACATGTACTTATTTATTTTTAAATAGCTTCCTCGCCCCTCCACAAGTAATACACAAACATTCTAGAACATTTAGAAATACATTTATAGCTGGGTGCTAGTGGTTCATGCCTAGAATTGTAGCTACTCAGTAGGCTGAGATCTGAGGATCGAGGTTTGAAGCTGGCCTGGGCAGGAAAGTCTGTGAGACTCTTTTTTTTCCAATTAACATGCAAAAAGTTGGAAGTAAAACTGTGGCTCAATTGGTAGAGGCCAATCTTGAGAGGACAAAACTAAAGGACAGTAGTCAGGCCCTGAATTCAAGCTCCAGTACTAGCCTGAAAATAAAAGAAGAAGAAAGAGAGGGAGAGGGAGAAAGAGAGAGACAGAGACAGAGACAGAGACAGAGAAGAGACAGAGAAGAAATACATTTATACTGAAAGAAGAGAATTTGGAGCTACCTCAAATTCTGCTGCCGTGAATGCAGGCCTTGGGCACACACATGCCTTTCATATTTCTTCAACTATATTTCAGAAAATTGTTACATCATATAATAGTTGTGTTTTGCAAAGTGCTTTTTTTTTTAAAAAAAAAGAGAATTATAACAATAATCTGTGAAGATTTATGTACTAGGTTATGAACGATCCTACAATACTATAAAAATCATTGTCTGTACCAGTAAGTGTACAGAGTATCCACAGTGTACAGAGGCCCAAGGAAGCCTCTCCTGTTTCCTGGGAACTCTCCACCCACTGAAGAAGTCAGGTCACACCAAGCAGTAGGGAAACAAAACGCCACACCTCCTAAGACCTACTTATGGTAAACCAAGAGGTAAGGAAGTTCCTCTGCACCCCCATTCCATCTGGGAAGACGGCTGCCATCCCTGTTAGGGTCTTGTGGCTAAAAGAAAGCAAATCTACTCAAACTGCTACAAATACAAGGAAGTGTATTGTAAAGACAAAATTGTTTTGAGAATCTAATGATAGGAACCATAGAGCAGTCAGGCCTCAGGAATTAGAGATGGGATCTAAAACACTGTTAAGTGGTTAAAGCAGTTCTTCTTCTCCCCCTCTCCTCCTGCTCCTCCTTCTCCTGAAGGGGCTTGAACTTAGGGCCTGGGCACTATCCCTGAATGTTTTGGATCAAGGCTGGCCCTCCACCAGAGACACAGCTCCACTTCTAGCTTTTTGTTGGTTAACTGGAAATTAGTGTCTTATGGACTTCTCTGGCCAGGCTCCTTTCAAACTCAGCCTCCTGAGTGTTAGGTTTTTAAAAAGAGGTAGCCGAGTAAGAACAGCACCAGCACACACGTGGTATTCAGGTAAGGGGTAGGTTTATTCAGTAGACCTGCTGGGACCAGGCAAGGTTGGCACTCCACGTGGCTGGGAAAGGCCTGGGAATGAGAGAGAGCTGGGAAAGAGAGGAAAGAGCTAGAAAAGAGCAGAGAGAGGGGTAAGAACAGTAGCGCTCACGTGGTATTCAGGTATTCAGAAGACCTGCTGGGACCAGGCAAGGTTGGCACTCCACGTGGCTGGGAAAGAGAGAGGAAAGAGCTAGAGCAGAGAGAGAGCAGAGAGAGCTAGAAAAGAAGAGCAAGAGCAAGAGAGCTAGAAAACAAGAGCTAGAAACGAACAGAGAGAAAGAGAGAGAGTCTGGGCCTGGGCTAGGCCTTATGTAGGGTATGGGCGGGGAAAGGTGTGGCCACATCAAATTCAGATGTGACCTCAGCGGATGCAGATGTGACCTCTTCCAGGTGTCTCAGTTGCCTAGGTAACGCAGGTACTGGGTGGAGACTTTGCTGCGAGGAGGGTGGAGTCTGCTTGCCATCCAGGGGCGGACCTTACACTGAGTAGCAAGGATTACAAGCACAATCTCTAGCACTCAGCTGGTTAAAGCAGTGCTGTCTTCTTCCTGGACCTCTTTCTCCAAGGCTAGGATCGATCCATCTAGGCATGCATCTGACTGTGTAGCCATCTATCTCATCTTCTTTCATCCCTCCCTCCCTCCCTCCCTCCCTCCCTCCCTCCCTTCCTTCCTTCCTTCCTTCCTTCCTTCCTTCTTTCCTTCCTTCCTTCCTTTTTCATTCTTTCTATACAATTGTCCATCTCCTGATACATCCATCCAACCAAACTTTTAGTGAGCTTCTGCCATGGGCTAGTGCCTAATATGGTGGAAGCAGAAATGAACAAGCACATCCCTTGCTCTCAGGAAGCTCACAGCCTCACAGAAAGTCGCCATCCTCTTTATTCATCTCCTCCTTTGGACAGAATTTCTGTGTGCTTGCTTAGGCCTGGTGCTGGGGATGCAGCATTGAATGAGGCACCTACATTCCTCCCCAAGAGTTCAAAGTCCAGGGAGAGGGACCCGAGGATACAAACATAATCCAATCTGGTTGGTGCTAAGAAGAGATATTGATCAGTTGATTAATTGATATTCTGCCTTGCTCCATAAAAGATTTAAGATTTAAAGATATGTAGATGGAGACTCTGGAATGTGTATCAGGGTGGAACTGTTTTGCGATTCTATTGTTGGGGTCGTAAGGCCAGAACTCACCCTTCTGGATGGGAGTGGGGCTTTCACAAAAGGAAATGAAAATGTTCATTGTCAGCCTTCTAAGAAAGATGTCATTTCTGCCACAGGAAATGAGGACTTCGGAAAGCAGGCCTTGGTAGGGAGATGAGAAAAGGGTTTTCTGTCTGAGATGCTGGGGGGGGGGGGGGGGGGACACGTTTGTTTTGGATTCTTGGTGTGGAGGTTCTTAGAACATTCCTTGGAGTAGAGTGGGCTGGGGGTGAGAGTGCCTGGACCTTGTGAGGGCCAACCAGAGGAAGGGCCTAGAAACTGTCCTGAAAGGAATGTGGAGGCCAGTCTGGGCTGGCTAGCCTCTCTATAGCACTTTGTTTATTGCAAGGTTGGCCATAAAAATGGATTGTGTAAATCATCCTCTTTTACAGAAAAGTAAAGTAAAAGAGGAACTATTAATGATTATATTCAGGCTGCAAGAATAAATGATGGGGACATGTTGCTACCTGCTTATCACTAACTTTTCAGTAAACTGTTTTTTATTTTGGGTTGTTGTTGTTGTTGTTGTTGTTGTCAGTTGTAGGGCTTGAACTCAGGGCCTGAGTGCTGTCCTTGAGCTTTCCTGCTCAAGACTAGTGCTTGACCACTTTGAGCCACTGCTCCACTTCCGGTTTTCTGGTAGCTGATTGGAGAAAAAAGTCTCACAAACTTTCCTGCCCCAGCTGACTTCAAACTGTTATCCTCAGATCTCAGTCTCCTGAGTAGCTAGGATTACAGGTATGAGCCACCAGCACCCGGCTAATAAAGTGTGGTTTGTTTGTTTGTTTGTTTGTTGTTGTTGTTGTTTTGGTGCCTGTACTAGGGCTCAAACTCAGGGCCTGTGCACTGTTCCTTAGCTTTTTGATTCAAGGTTGGGCTATAGATCCACTTCTGGGTTTTTGGTGGTTTAGATAAGAGTCTTACAGAATATTCTGCCCAGCAGGCTTTGAACTAGCATCTTCAGATCTCACCCTCCTGAGTAGCTAGGATTACAGGCATGAGACACATCCCAATGAATAGTTTTGTTCATGGCTCCTGGCCCACCTGTGCATGAGTTTCCCCAGGGATGATACCTTGGAGGGGAGTTTCTCAATCACAAAGCATGCATGCATACCTTAAGCCTTGTTAGAGAATGTCAAATTGTCTCCAAAGTGGCTGTTGTGACTTGCCCTTCACTTTGCTTCTTGAGCTATTGAACTAAGTCCCTCCGAGTAGCTAGAATTACAAGCTTGAGACAGAAGTGCTTGGCCCTTCAGTAAAGTATCTTTAAAAGTTATGCAGAGGTCCAGCAATGGCACAACAGTGCTCATGTCTCCTAGCTACTTAGGAAGCTGAGATCTTTAGTTCAGAGCCAGCTTGCGCAGGAAAGTCTGTGAGACTCTTTTCTGCAATTAACCACCAACCCCTCCCCCGGCCAGACCCCTCCCCCCAAACCCAAACAAAACAAATATGGAGCTAGGACTCAAATGGTAGAATTTTAACCTTGAGCAGAAAGTGTTCAGGAATAGTGCCCAGGCCCTGGGTTCAAGCCTTGAGACTGGCACATACAGACACACACACACACACACACACACACACACACAGACATACACACACAAGTTATACACGGGCCTCTGTTGTTTGGGAGAAAATAGACATAGGACTGTGCGTATGCTTAAGTCCCATGAACATATTTTAATTCTGGAAGAAATTTTTGTTTCCAAAATGAGGAGAGAAAACTGCAAGCTAAAAGAATTAGGTGCTTAATCAAATGCCTGTAAAACATTAGGTCGACTTTGTTAATGGCTAAATTCATAAAAAAAATGACTTGACATTTGAAATCAGTTTGAAGGTTTGATTTGTCACTTTTCTCAAGAATCCTGAAGAATACACCATTGCTGAGAAGTCAGTTGGCCATAAACCAGTGGTTCATAGCCAAATCATTTCAAAAAGCTAAATTATAAAATGATTTTCAAAAATATTTCTAGCAAGAAATTACTCACTGGAGTTTCTGAGTGTGTGGTAGGTAATAAATAGGTGGTTTGTGGGGTGGCATGGATCCTTCAAAAGTCAGAATATCCAGAAGCAATGAACATCTTGCAAAGATTCCTATTTCAGGCAGAGTCATGGTGGCACACAATGCAAGGCTTTCAGTCCCATCATGGACTCTGTGAGCGGTTCCAGAGATGTGTGCGAACACAGCTTACATAACCCTACACAGTGATCCTGAATGTAGTGTTGATCAGAGTACTATTTCAGAGTCAAAAAAAAAAAAAAAAATAGGGAAGAACTGGGTAGGGTCATCTCCAGAAAGGACGACAGGACACAGGCCTAACCCTTTTAGTCCCAGACACTGTGCATATGAGAGCTGGGGCCTGGTTTTCCCCTTTGTTTACCATCCAGCAGTGACACACACACACACACACACACACACACACACACACAGAGCTGAAGCCAGGGGCAGTAACTATGACACAGGCCACAGTAGCAGCCAGGATGAGGGGTGATGGGGATGAGGGAGAAGGTAATCCCAAATGAAAGGTCTGGGAGGCTGCATAATGAGGACTCACACACACTGAGGCTCAGAGCACTGTGGGAATTTATTCATGCCCAGAGCCAGGGTGGCCAGCATAGGACATGGTCACTGCAGGGCTCCCTGGAGTGTTCTACCAGCCTGTTCCTCAGGCCTTTTCTAAAAGATGTCAGCCATCAAGAATGGTTAAATTCCTGCTGGATGAAACCCACTGGACAGGAGAGTCGGGGGAGCGACTAGCTGGAAGCAAAGGTGTTCAGAAGGGTTCAACCTGTTTTTCTGATACCAGCGCCTGTCTTGGCTGAGCTTATGGCTGCAGGGAACTGTCCTGGAACGGCCTCTCTCCCAAGAGCTTCCTGGCCAATGTTGACAATTTTTTTTACGCATAACAGAGCTTCTTTGTTTACTTAAATCTGTCAACCCTCTCCTAGAGGGGAAGGAAGTGTGTGGGTATTAAAAAAAATTATTCTGAGGAGAGCAGATATTTGAATGAGGTTGCTCATCCAACTGAAGAACTGGACAGGGCCTGGAGGTGAGTGCCACCAGTCCTCACTTGAAAAGTAAGGAAATTTCTAGCCTTTCTATGCCAAAGGAAGAGGTCAAATATCTTGTCCAAGTCATCTAACTATTACTGGAACCATGCCAATCCCAGTCTACTTGGTGTAGTAATGGAAGTGATACTGTGCTAGTTCTTACTGTTGAGAGGACTTGAACTTACTTGGTTGGGAAGAGAAGGGTTTTAGGCTAAAGGGTTGGGATGAACAAGTAAAGGTGGGGAGCGGAGGACTGAGGTAGTCAATCTACATTAAAAAGAGAGCCAGGTGCTGGCGGCTCACCTCTATAATCTTAGCTACTCAGAAGGTTGAGATCAATTCTCAGTTCGAATCCAGCCCAGGCAGGAAAGTCCCTGAGACTCTTATCTCCACTTCACCAGCAAAAAACCAGAAGTGAAAGTGTGGCTCAATGTTAGAGCACCAGACGAGTAAAAATGCCAACGGAACACTCCCAGACCCTGAGTTCAAGCCCCAGTATTGGCACACACACTTACACACACACACACACACACACACACACACACACCTGACTTGTATGAGAGGTAAGCATGTATTAGAGTTATTAGGGTTTTAGATCTTCCTAACGTTAGGTCTAATTAATAATCCTTGTATCTCTTTGTAGCCCACTCACCTACACAGTGTCTGAGCAAAGACTTGAACTTAGGAAGCCTTGCTTCAGGACCCCCTGCTTACCTACTGGCAATGGTGGACTTTTCAGAAGCTAGCTAAATGCATTCATTCATTGCTGTCAGAACAATGGTAAGGAGTGACCACCAGTACCATTTTACAGAGGTGGATGTTAAAGTTCCAATATCCCCTTGCCCCAAGGCCCAACTCTACCTTCTATCCCAGCAGTTATTTCAGAAGGGCTCCTGCTTCATTGAGAAAAGCTCTGTGCTTCCCACAATTCCACATTCCCAGATCAATCGCTCTACGTCTTGCTACAGAGGTCCCTGTCGCCAGTAGATTAGTTTTAAGGTTTTCAATAATTCTGTGCGGAGACAGAGCAGCATAAAGCACAGCTAAAAATATCATTTTTCTGTAGCTGTCATAACAACATTTGGGCTAATTGATTCTCAATAGAATAATGACATCCAGTATGTAGTGAGAAATATTCATGAACAGATCTGTGAAATCCTCGAGGTGCCAGGCCGAGTGGCAGCCCAGGACAGCTCGGGGAATGTGTCCGCGTAGACTGAATGTGAATGCTTGGGCCTGCCACGCGGGTGCGGTGCTGAAGCCTGACCGCCAGCCAGCCATTCAGAAGCCTCCAGGACTGTCTTTGGACATCAAAGTGCTTTAGTCACCAAGGACTGAGGCTCCCAACCCCCGAGGCAGCTTTAATCAGAGAAAGGTGATGAAAAGATTAGAGGTATGATTTATGGAGAGAGATTAGCATCAGAGGAGTTGAGGGGGTGAAGAGAAAAGTCTCTCAAAGTAGTTGAGATAACAAAGACTGCGGATAAGCGATGGGGGAAGGTGGGAAGTCAGCTGCAAGGCTGGATTTTGAGTCTTGAGTGGACCAGTGGGGCAGGAAGGGGCTGTTAGGAGGAGCAAGAGGGAAAGGAAAGGCTGCCTAGCCCAGCCCCTGCCTGCAGAGCTGCTCCTGGCAGCCTCTAGGTGGTTCTAGAGAATCTCCTGGCTCCCAGGGTATTCCTAGGAAAACTGTCTTTGGGAAGTGGCCAGAAGGAGGGCCATGGGGGTACAGGGAGAAGCAAGTGTGTAGGAAAAGTTTACTAGTCCTGAGGTTTTTGGGAGTAGTATGGGGTTGTTAAAGCTGGTTAAATGGCTTTCTAGGCTAGGGGTCTATGGTGTTTGGGATTACATGTGATAAAGTATCAGGCCTGGCTTCCAGGGAGGATGCATTGTGTGCAGGCTGAAGTGTGCCCCTAAGTGTGTGTGTGCACACACACGCACGCATGCGTGCACACGCACACATGACTTTATCTGCATCTGACAGGTGCCAAGTACAGTTTTTATGAGCCCCTTGTCTCCTCAGTCCTCATTTGGTGAAACAAGGACTCTTGCTATTCTGCTTTTACAGAAAAGGGAAACTGAGGCTCGTTGAGTTTATCAACTCTACCAAGTCACACAGCTAGTGGATGGCAGAGTAGGTGCCCACAGGGTGTTAGAGAGAGGGGCGAAGAGAGTTGGGGGTGTGTAAAGATGAGGGTGAAGACATTGCTTGGGATTCTGAAGGATCCATGGGGTGGAGGCTCTGCCAGGAACATGGTGAATGTGAGGTGTGTTCCCGTATGCGCCCCGTGGAAAGCTCAGTGAGTATTAGGTAGATCATGGGGAGGTGTGTCTCACGTGAGTCTGTCTGGAAGCCCCACGAGAACAGAGCCATCCTTGATTGATGTCATCAACGGTGCCACACTGGGACCATTACTCTCCCCAGGCTTCAATAATGCAACCCCTCAACCATCGTGGCCCCTTGGTTCATTCTTTTGCGCATCCACTTGCCTAATCCCTGCTCTTGTACAATCTCACCTGTTGTTTCTAGAAGCTTCCCTGTGGTGTCTTCTGTGAGGTCAGTAACTGCTGATATATTGCATCTCCATACTCCTCTGTAACTGTCTGTACCTTAGTACCACTGGAGGCTGCCATGCCCACCCCTCCCCGCCCCGCTCTGTCACAGGGCACCCCTGGAGCTGCCACTCAACTGTGCTCTGAGAGGGCGGGATGGGATGTCCTGCTTACTACTCAGTGCTTGTGGCACTGTATATAGGCCCAAGAATATAGTAGATGCTCAACAGATAGATCACTCTTAATTTCTGGATATGCTACAGCCTAAACCACCCTGTGTCAGCTTGTTGGTGCCTACCTGGTCGTGGCTCTGCGGTCTCCCTTCCACTCACTGTTCATTCCTTCAACAGGGTTTAGATGTCAGGCAGTCCCCTGATGAGTCTCTTGTTTCCTTCCCCAGCCCTATGGATAAAATGCCATGCAAACCAGCTCCTTCAAGACTTCCTATTCATCTATAGACATTATTAGTAAAAGGATAAAAATTAATAGATCGCATTTATTGAGCCATGATTAAGTGCCAGACACTGTGTTAAGCTGTTAACATGGATTTTACCTCCTGGCAAGGCAAAGCAGCCCCATGATTTAGGTACTATTTTTAATACTAATTTTCCTGGGGAGGAATCTGAAGCCAAGATGTGAAGCAAATGCTTCCCAGTCACACATCAAGTGGGTAAGTGAGTGCAAGATCCAGAAGCTGAACCCAGGTGTGAATGTGTCCTCCACGTTGGTCTCAATTCCTGCTAACTATGGTCTGAGCTGACTTCTGCTACTCTTCAGCCACAAGCAGGAGCTTGTGAAGAAACTATGTGCAGGACATCTAGGCTGACTGCTAGCAACCAGACAAGTATTTATGAGGCTAAGCTAGGATTTGAATCTGGATCTGCTAATGTCTTCCCTCTGGAGGAGTAGACAGTCATTGGTCTCAGGGAAATGGGTAAGAAGGAACTCATAAGGGGACTCAGCCAAGGTGGGAGCCAGAGTCCTGGAAGAAAACAGAAATCCCGGTGCACCCCCTCCCCAAGACCTGGTAAAGGGGGAGGTGACTTGGGACCTGTGAGAGGGCATTAATGTTGCAGATACTCTTGGTCTGGCATGGTCTGGAAGTTAGTGGTTCAGCGGGAGCTTCTGGAACTATTTCCATACCACATGTTCCCATGGTATTAGTCTGTCATTGCTCTGGGAGGGGTGGGGGCCCCATTTTATCTGGATGCTCATTATGAACAGGACAGCATCTCCAACCAGAGGGAGTCGAGATTAAGAGAAAAACAAACCTGCTGGGGGTTGGTCCATGCCTCTCTGGGACTCAGTTTCTGTGTGCATAAAATGGGCACATTACTGATGTTCTTGCTACCTGGCAGGGCTCTGTGTGGGAGCTTCTGCACTCATTGCCTTGGCACTGTGCTCTGTGGGATGCATCAGAATGGGAGGAATCTGGTCAGAAAAGGCAGCATGGGGGAGGAAGGGAAGAGAAGAGGCATGGAAGTGTTCAGTCTAGCCTGTCCTGAATCCTAGAGTATAATACTCCTGTATCATTATTGGAGAGCTCTTTCTACTTTCCTTAGATGAGCATTTTTTTCATCCAGCCATCAATCCCACCATCCATCCATCCATCCATCCATCCATCCATCCATCCATCCATCCATCTGTCCATGCATTTATTCATCCATCTATCCATTCATTTATTTATATATCTGCTCTTCGAATCAATGATCATTGACAGGAGGCATTGGACCAATTACTGTGAGGACCCCTAAACACAGAGGCCTTGGCCCATTTGGGGGAGGTAAGATACATGCACACTTATTAGGATGAGAGGCCTAGAAAGCATCATTCATCAGGTGGGCATGAATAATGGTCCCATAGAAGTTCCTAGTTGGTGGGACCACTTCCAGCAGAGGCAGTCACAGAATGCCTCCTGGAAGAAGAGTATTCCAAATGCAGAAGTCGCCTAGAAGGGTATAAGCACACTATAATGTGAGGATGAGTCTAGGAAGATTGTATTTGGTATACTGGAATTCAGCCATGTTACAGACACACAGTGCCATGACCATAAAAAGAAAAGAAGGAGGAGGAGGAACAGGAAGAAGAGGAGAATGAGTATGGAGAGTATGCTGGGAGATTTGGACTGTCCCCCTTTCTCTCAAGGGGCAAGCACAAAAGGGAAGGTGGGTCCTGCTGTTTTCTTGATGGCTTTTAGAGTTCTCTCTATCTCTTTCCTGTGATTGTCATCCAGACAGTAATTTTACTGTTTCCAGGCACATATCTTTCATGTCACCTGTACCCTCAAATGGAGTCACCACCTCCTCCAGTGCTAGACCCAAAGAAAAGTGATTCGTTCCAATGAGGAAGGAAATCCCAGCTGTGTTGGACTTACGGAGCAATGGTATATTGGTCTCCTTCCTAAGGGATTTGTCAGAGTCGTTTTGACCATGCCTGGATTTTCCCTTTATCCACCAACTTTAAACCCCATCTCTACATCACACAGACTACTGTCGTGGGAGCAGCGCAGTGCAGACACGGCTGTGTGTACAGCTGGGGCATGAAGGGAGCGTAATTAGAGGCCTCCATGACTGTTAAGGGCCCGTCGGATTCTGAGAGCTTGTGAGTCGGCTGTGATCTTTGGAATCCTCTTTAGAAATTCTCTCCAGAGCCTGGGGCATATGCTTTTGCTCGTCTTTAATAATGGCAAATCTTCATGCTTTGAGGTTGGATTTGATTTCGGGAAACAACCACAAGAGGCATTTGGAGCCCAGCCTGGTGGAAGAACAAACTGGAAAATGTGCTTCTGGTTAAATGGGAGGTGTGACTCTAATTGGCATATGGGAATGCCAAGTTCAGGTAGAAGCCAGAGCAGGAAGCTCCAGGGAAAGCTCCAGAGTTACTGCAGGGAATGCCAGCCTGGGAGCAGGCAGAAAGGCAACGCTGCGTCCCCTGGCTTGGGCATATTGGGTACCCACCAACTCGACTTATTTTCTCAGAGCTTGATGTTGTCAATGGCTTAGGAGCCATTTTCAGAGTATCTGGAAGCTAGTCAGTACAGAGGCCAGGAGGGGGGATGGGGAGGGACCGCCAAATCTTACTGCGAGTTATCTCTGGCACTTCAAGACCCCAGAGACCACCCTGTGAGCGGGACTTTAGCAACCCAATAGCTTAAGGTTCACCAAGGAAGGGTAGAGGGACTACCACAAAAGGCTTGGAACTGTAGACCCCAACAGTAGTTTACTGCCTGAAATGACAGATCTTGAACAGCCCTGCTGTGCTGCCTTGATGTCCCTGCAAAGTGTTCTGTGATGGCTGGGAACGGTGACAAGAGGGGTTGGGTCCCTTAGGAATTTACACACATGCTCTTTCTGGCTCCTGGGGGTGTGAGCCTAATTCTGTGCTGACTTCTCTGTGTCCGCATCCCACACCGAGAGATGATGGTCCTTCCTTCCTGCCTGCCTGCCCGCCTTGGTCATTGGCTTTGACGTTACTTCTCCTTGGAAAGACTAAGTCCAAGAACAGGCAGGGAAAACTTGTGAGGGGGTTAGTTGAACATGATTGTTAAAGTATTGTATTATAGTACCTTTTTTTTTTTTTTTTTTGGTGGGGAGGTACTGGTATTGGGGCTTGAACTCAGAGCCTGTGTGCTGTCTGGTGTTTTGTTTTGTTTTTGCCTGAAACTGGCACTCTATTACTTCAAAAACAAAAACTCACTTCCAGCTTTTTTTTGGATGGTTAATTGTAGTCTTATTTTTCTGCCTTCAAACTTTGATCTTCAGATCTCAGCCTCAGAAGCAGCTAGGATGACAGGCATGAGCCTGCTGAGCCTGGCAGTAGGTATTCTTGAGTAGTCTGAAAATAATGCTCTATGTGGTCTTGTGCTGAGAGGCTTTGGGCTCTGAAGACAGGTGCTGAGTGATGCCCCTCAGTAAGAAGCAGGCCAGAGGCTCACACCCAGGACCCTACACATAGCACACCCTCACAAATATACTCAGTATCTCCTGGCACCCTGAATCTTCATCTTCACCCACACTACCTTCCCTATACCCATGTAGCCTCAACCCGCACAAACAAGTGTAACCACACACTTCCCACTCCTCCCCAAATATCCCACTCACAGACAGCCTAGAGGATGCTCCTGGAGGATAGTAGACCTGGAAAAAATTAAGATAACACCTCATAAATACCCTCCCTCCAAAAGCCTTTTAGGGATGTCATAGTCCAGTCCAAAGAGCTGGACTAAAATGGCCATGTGGGAGCCATGTCATCAGACCAGATCCTTTTCAAAACTACCCTTTCTCTGTCTGCAAAGTGGGCATAATAACCCCGCTCACCCAAGTTCATGGTGAGGATAGAATAAGCTAATGAAGATACGTGCTTTGTGTTGTACAAAGTATAAAAAGGGCTGGGTGTACGAGGGAGGCTGAGACTGGAGGACCGCAAGTTTAAGCCCATCTTGGGGTCTATAGCATGGTCTTATCTCCACAATAAAAAGATATACAACATGTTCAATCACCAGTCACTGGATTCTTCAGCCTGGGCCATCAAATGAGAGTAGGCCATGCAAGTCTACCTTGGAAGGGGAAAACCATTTGTTCCCCTCCCCCCCTCCCCATGTCTAGGATCATTTTCGCATCCCCCAGCCTCTGGCTCAGGTGGTTCAGCACTTCTGACCCAGGAGATCGAAGATGTATGTTGGAGGTGGAACTGGTCAGTGAGGACCCAGAAATGGCCAGGCACTTCCCAAAAGAACTTTACATAATCAATGCAGCATCTATTACAAAACATCTATATGCAAAGATGACTCTTGCCCCAGCACATGAAAAAGTGACTATTGGCAAATCCCTGACAAATGTTTCTGGGATGTGAAGGCTTTGGGGAAGGTAAAGAGGGGGACAGAGGGAGAACTTCACAGCTCTTTGAGCTTACAAGGAAGGGTGTGGATCAAGAACTGGTGGTCTGGGGGCAAGAGGAGGTAGGCTGGGGAGGGGGCCTGACAAAGAGCCGCTGAGCAGAGTGCCCATTTCAGAAAGGCACTCAGGAATGTGGCTTGGGGGTCAAGCAATGGCTGGAAAGATACACACTTGAATGATGCGTAGATTATGCCACAAAGAAGTGGATGGACCTCCATGTGCCTTTGGCTTCCTGTAACTGCTTGTGAAACAAACTGTTCCAATAAAAACAGAGGGGGTAACACAGAAGGAGTGGGCTGCGTGAGGCACAGGCAGTGATTGGAACCTCAGAGAGAAAGGCATTTCTATCTTCCTGGGATGTGCACTTTCCAAATGCCAACTAGGGGGTGAGATTGAGACGCAGGACTTGAGGTGGGGGCACTGACGTGGAGTAGGACCGGGCTGGGTTTTGGGAGGGAGGAGCCCCAGCCTCTCTCTGTGTAAGACAGATCAAGGTCAAGTGACACAGGGGGAGGAGGGAGGTCCTCAGGGCTGTGGGCAGGCAGGCGTGTCTGTATGTGATGGAATTTGTGTGTCAATGTGTTTAGATGTGCACATTCTCCCCCGACTCCCCACCTCAAGGAGAAGAACCAACACTTCCCCCATATTTTCAAAGAGTCACAGGACTTCAAACACATGGACTACAATGAAAGGCCAACATGCTGAAGTTCAAATTCCATCTCTGTCCCTTTCTGTGTGACTTGGGGCAAGTGACCAGCTCACTTGGATCTCAGTTTCCTCATCTGTAAACAGAGAGGGAGGGTAATGATATCCACGGGGTTGTCAATTAAAATTAAATAAGACTACCCCGTGCACGCTGTTGTGAGGATGGTCTTAGTGTTTTGAAGATGAGGGAGAGGAAGGAAGCATCGCCTGCTTTCCCCTGGACGTGGTAGATGGATATATATAGCACTCCAGCCAGGCCGGGCCCTGGGAGCTAGAAGTGGGATGCAGAGCCAGGAGCTGTTGGCAGGCAGGCCTGGGAGCCGCCCCACACCCGCTGGGCAGTTTGTATGCAGCCGGTGTTGTGAGTGTGTGTCCCCGAGAGGGGAGGGCTGCTCCATAAGACTGATTGGTTGCTGTTGAACCTCATTAATCAAATCTTACCGGAGAAAGCCTCCTGCAGCTGCTGGCAGGTCAGCGTCGGGGAGATAAGTGATGTAGCCAGACCCAGCGAGGGGGAGAGATGAGGCAGCCATAAGTCTTGACTGTGGCAGGCTTAAGGCAGGAGCTCTGAGTCCGCTCGTTCTGGGTGCCTGGGGCAAAACTCCTCCAAGTCAGGAGTCAGGGTAAAAGTTCTTCCTCCCCAGGGATCCTGAAGAAAGAGGAGCTGAGGTTGGGACACATGTTGGGAGGCAGCCCCTGGAAAAGTAGGGGGAAGGGAGTGTTCTGTGAATTGTGGAAACAGGGAGTCAAAGATAACCTGATGTCTGTGAGGTCTTGGTCCTCTGGTGACTGCATTCCCCCTACAACACCCATTCATTCCCACACACTCAGCATCCACAAGTTTCCCCCAGCAACACCTGTGACCGAAAACCTGATGGTCCAAAGGAAGTCTGCTCGGACAGTGATCTCCTCTACTGCTGCTCAGTGGGACAAGTCACAAAACTCTGAACCTGTTTCTTCACGGATAACTACAAGTACAGATAGAGAAGGCTGGGCCCTGTACAATTCCGCCATCCTCATTGACAACCCCGCGCTGAGCACCCAGAAGCTTCCTGTTGTAGAACCCAGAAACCTGAGCTCACACATCTCAGGTGGTTCCCTTTCCCAGGATGGCCAAAGGTCAGGGCTGACTGTAGTTGTTCAAGTGGCTTGGTCTGGCTAGGGAACAAGGAATCTCAAGTGGGTCTTAGGGGGCCTCTGACAGGCTGGGCCAGCGTATCACTGCTTTGATTCTCTACTTAGGCCAAAGGGTTGTTTGGACTCTTTCTCTGGGTGCAATTATTTCTTCTCTGCCATAGGATGCCCTCTGCAGCAAGGCAGTAAACTGAGCAGAACCCCGGGGCTTGGCTTCCAGGCTCCATCTCTCATCAGTTAGCTGAATAACCTCTGGCTGTCCTTTCTCCTAACTTTCATTTTCTATTCAAAGCAGAAGGACCATTTCAATGAGTCTTTGTTTGTTTGTTTGTTTGGCTTACATAAAAAACAAACAAAAATAGTAGAGCATGTTGTGGAGAGGCAGGCATGTGGGGCACTCTTACTAATAGTTATTTTGATTGAGTCCCTGGGGAGGCATTATGGTGACTGCTCCCCCTAGGGGCCATGCCACGGCACTCCTTCTTTTACCAACCTAAGTCCCCCCTGCCCCTACCCCAGGGCCCCCCTTCCTTCTCTCCCAACTCTGCCCATCCCAAGCTCCTCTCCCCACTTCTTCCCACTCTGTTCACCACCTTCCTGGGACCACACTTTAACCTTTCACCTTTGGAAGAGATGAAATGGACACTCACGTTTGCAATCTCAGAGAAATGGGGAGAAAGATCCCCACTGTACCCAGCAGAGGGGCAGATGATGATGATGATGATGATGATGATGATGATGATGATGATGATGATGATATGTTCTTTTGCACAAAACGCGTTCTGAACATTGTGCTGAATGCTTTACAAACAATCTTTTCGCACAATCTTCACAACATCCTTGTGAGTGAAGTCCTATTTTAAACCTGTTTTACAGCCAAGGAAGCCCAGGAAGGTTAAGTAACTTTTCTAAGGGCACACCAGACACCAGTGCCTGGCTGTGGAGGCCTTGTCTGTAACCCTAAGGGTTGAAATCCCAGCCCAGAAAATACCACTTCCTTTTCTTCTAACCCTGCACTACATGGCAGAAGCCCCCACATGTAGAGGTTTGGCTGAGCCTAAGTTCAGGAGTTGCTAACTTCTTAGTAGTTGTCTCTTTGCCTCATTCTGGGATAAAACTGCATTTGGTTTTTAAAATTCCCTTTTTATTTAGTCGCTGTGAATGTTAAGAACTGCCAGTACTGGGAGCTGAGATCCCATCCATATGCCAGGTTTTAAATAGCAGACTAGAAACAAGTTTACACAGGAAGATCAAACTCATCCCAAACATGCAGCTACCGTACTGTTCAGACAAGAACCCCCTGGCCCCCGCCTCACCCTGCCCACTCGCCCTGTCTTCCCACTTCAAACGGTGGCGGAAAATCATCTCTCTTGTTTTAGAAAAACAGAACTGAACTCGGGGCTGCTGCGTTTTCAGGGGGGAAGGCATGAGGCGGGACCCAGCCCAGGAGAGGTGTGTGCTCATGGCTTTTCCCCAAGGCAGGGCTAGCCCTGGATGACTTTTCTACATTCATTCTGGAAGCTTCTAGCTCTCTGAAGTCAAAGGTGTTTCAAGATGCCCAGTGCAGTAAATCTTAGGAAAGTCTCACGGCAGTGTGTGGCGGAGGAAATGCATGAGACATGGCCACTGTGTGGGCCCAAGCTCCCTGTGCTATGTGGTCTTGGGTGGAGACTTGACCCCCTTCCCTCCCCCCCTCCACCCCCCCCACCATCCCTTTCTGGAAAAAAAAAATCATTGTTCACATCAAGAGCCTAGACTCAGGCTTATATTTCCTGACAAGGAACCTTGAGCAAACCCTGCCTGAGCCTGTTTCCCTCTCGTAAAGGAGAAGTTGCAGTTATGCCTGCCTCCCAGAGTATGTGGTTGTGAGGGTTAACAGCCGTGATGCACTGGACCTAAAGCCTGGCATCTATGAACGGCAGCAGTGAAGATCACCAGAGCCTGGTGACCATCAGCCATCTGATGTCCTTGTGGGGGTAGTAGCGTTATCTATGCATGACCCCCTCCCCCCCCCACCCAGAACTTCTTCAGCCACATCACAGTGCTTTACTCTGGGGGGTGGATCTCTACTATAGGGGTTCACAGAAGGAGCTAGTCCTCTCCCACCTAGTATTTTTATAACCTGGACTCCTGGGGCCAATCTGGGCTTTGAGAGGGGGTGGGTTTGATCTATAGGCTGGGCAGCCTGCCTGAGGGGAGGATGGGGGGGGGGCTCTGACCCAGGGGTAAATCATGGACTTCCCCCAGGGCCCGTCAGTTCCCCAGGAAAGGAGCCCAGGGCATTTGTTATCTCAATGTTTCCCCTGAGGGGCTGACCACATGATTCATTTCACTCACACTAATTGGATGTAAATTAGATGAGAAATCAGTAATTTGTCCAAAGATTTGTCATTCTAGTGGCTTTCCAGGCAGAGCTGAAACCTTGGTCGTGCAGAAACCCCTAGCCGTAAGGGAAAAGGAACAGAACTGAGACGGGGAGAAGGGAAAAGGAGGGGTGCTTTCCTGGGCCTCACAGCTTGCATTGTTTTAAAAGGAGAGAGGGGAGGTTCAGGAGTGGGGAGAGAGGAAGAAAGATGGGCAGCTGAGGGTATAGGGGAGGGAGAGAGTCTAAGGGTCTGTGGTTGCTTTGGGTACTAGATGGAGGTGAGGAAATCCAGCATCCATAGGGAAAAAAGGATTTCTCCACCGCTCTTCCCTACAATGATTGCTAGTCAATCCCTTGGGGCCCACTCAGGGCCAGGAAGCTGAGCAGCTGCCTCTTGAGCATGATGGGCTGTGGTTTTAATGAGGGGGAGGACACAGACTGAGCCCCAGCTCCTGGGAGTGGGATCAGACAATGACATAGGGGTCAGAGCAGGAAGGAAGAGGCACATCTGACCACAGAGCTTTGGTGGAGAGTAATGGCAGCAGCCGGGGTCCCCGAAGACACCCAGTGTTGCTGTAGGGTTGGGCAAGAGCAGCAGTGCATGTTCTATTTATTAGAGAGACAGACAGAATCCCCAGAGGAAGGGTGGAAATGTAAATATTTTTAAAGTGCATCTGAGCCTACTTGCGTAGAAGGTACAAAGGATGGGAGGGAAAGAGCGGAGGATGGCTGCTAAGAAAAGAGAAGGGTCACTGGCCTGGAGATCCTTTAAGGTCACTGTGTTCCTACCTATGATGGGAACTAAGACTCCAGGTTGGTGCTAGAGAATGGTTGGGTGGGATTCCTGCCCACCCCATTCTGGAAGAGAAACCTCCAGCATCTCTAGTGAGGGAAGGACTGAAGAAAGTGGGCCCCACCTGGCCAGGGAGGCGAAAGTACAAGGCTGTAGACGTGGAGTAGAGGCCATCTAGGGCATCATACAAGGTCAGGAGCCCTCCGGGGAGACAGGTTCAGGAGAGAGGGTGTGAATTATGGAGACCTTGTGTTTGAAAAGACTCATTGTTATGTGCTCATTTATTTACAACACCATTCCAGAGGTATTTATTAAACTCCCACTGTTTGCCAGGCTTGGTGCAAGGTGCAGAGACTGTGCCAATCAGACTCAGTTCCTCCGACTCCGAATGAAGCAGCAGAAAGTCTGGGAGGGGAAGCAGACACTAATTAAACACCAGTGCACAGCCAAGTGTGGTGATGAACTACCCAGAATGCCATGCAAGACGGGAGCCCAGGGCTTCTGCCAGCATGGGATGGGGAGTTGGACCCAGGCTGAAAAGTGGGGAAGGCCAGCGAAAGAATGCTAAGATAGTCAGTTCAAAGTGATGAAAGTGGGGGGCAGCATTTGATTTTCACAAGGTGAGGCGTTGGCCTTGACTGGATGGACCTCACTTGTTTGTGCAGGAGACGGTGCAAAAGAGCATTTGAACATGCTTTGTGGGTGCATGCCAGTGTGCTGACAGGGGTTTATCTTTCTACTGATGAGTATGCCTGTAGTTTTCTGGTGGAATGGGGGGTGCCCTTATTTGGGGGTGTATTTCAAATATGAATGGTGGTATCTGGAACTAGGGGTCATTTGAAATAGATATCATGTCTAAATTTTTGGTCCTTGATCCAAAGTTGAGAAAGAAATAGAAGCCACATTTCTTCCTTTTGATGACCCAAATTACCCAGATTCTCTGTGTTTGATGTGGTTCTTTCTGTAGACTGTGACACCTGGCCTTTGCTCAGTGGGATTCAGCTATGGTTCTGTACCCTAAAACTCTCATTCCAGTCTTCCTTCTTTGGTACCTTAGATTTTATTGAATGCCTATTAAGTTCTGTGTAAAGGCCTTCCACTATGCATTTTATTCAGCCCATGTTTGAAGCTCCATTTTACAGAGAAGAAAATGGAAAGGTCAAATGACAGGTCCAAGGTCATCCTGCGGGGACTGGAAGGGCAGAGACACCATCTCCAAACATAGAATGTCTGACTCCTGCACACCTACTTTGAACTACTGCCTTCCCCTCTCACGAGTCTGTCCTTCCTTCTTTCTCTTCTGTAAACATCCCTATGTTCATGGTGGCCAAGAGGCTGGTTATTCACGTCACAGTATGGCTCCCAGCTTTACACAAGCCGCGTTTCATAACAAGGATCTGATTCATGCACAACTTTTGAGGACACCTATATCCGCCTCCCGTTGCCAAGTTCCTCGGCAAATGTTAAGGTGTTGAGGGAGAGGCATCGACATTTTAAAGCTGGAACACATCCCCCTCATTCCACACAGACACACTAGGGCCCTGCGGGGAGGGAGGCTTATGAAGGACAATGCAAATCCCCAGGGGAGAGTAAGAGACACGAACGAACGTCCCCTCTGAGTTTGCTGTGTTCCAGCCTGCATACCCGACTCATCACTGAAAAATCAGGGTATTCCATGGAAAACCGCAGCACCCCAGTATATAGCAAAAACCTCTCCAGATCAATGTGGAACCTCAGACGTTGCCAGTGTCAAAGGCACCACCCAACCATTGTTAAGTTCTGACAAAACACATCAGGTCTTAGGCTGCACTGTGATGCTTTGTTTTGGGCAATGGTTTTGGACAATGACACTTATTCTTAAAGGGGCCATGTATGTACCCCACTGGCTAGAGGACAGGGAAGAGGTAGCCTAAGAGAGATGCCCCTGTGCCTGTGCCAGTGGTGGCTGGGGCTTTAAGAGCATCTCTTCAGAACACCTGCTGATAGGACCACAGGTGGCTGAGACTCCAAACCAAGTCTTAACCTTTTAGCATCTCTGTTTTCTCATCTGCCACAATAGCCCTGCCATGGGTTTCTTGGGGTTGTGAGAATCAATCAGAGCAAGTAGTATTGAACCTGGACAAGCTGATAAATGATTGAAGGCAAGTAAAGGCCCACCTTGGCCCCTTGTACACAGGAAGCAGGCCCTCCCCTGAGTTTTTCCTTCTCCTTTCCTGGCTAGGCTGTGGACTTTGCTGATTAGGTAAAGAAGCTAGGAGCCACCTCTCGCCTCTGCTTTTGAGTGCAGCTGCGAGTTTGTTGTAAACAGCAAATGCCATTTTTCTAAAATGAATAAAACTAAAAAAATGAGGTGGAATTCATGTAACATAAAGCTGACCATTTTTAAAGTCTACAACTATGTAGCATTAAATGCATTCATCATATTTTATCTATATCAGGTTCAAAATATCTTCATCACCTTGAAAGAAAATCCTGTGCACGCTAGAAGTCAGTCTTATGCTACCCTGTACCCCAAGGCACTGGCAACCACCAGTCTTCTTTCTGTGTTGCAGATTTCCATCCTCTGGATATACCACATAAAAGGAGTTATATAGCATAACAATCATTCATGTCTAGCTTCTTTCACTGGCCAAATGATTTCACCCACTTTATGTTATGTATCACTACTTCATTTATTTATTCATATTGGAAAAATCCTATCTTTTATTAAGTTTACGTGGTTGCACAAAGGAGTTACCCCTCAACAAATCATTTTATGAAGACAATGCATCTTGATTGCTGTTACCCCTTTTGTCTTCTCATTCCTTTTTATGACTGAATAGTATTCTAGTGTGTGGACCTACCACATCCCATTTGTGAACTTGTATATTGATAGACATTTGAGTAGTTTACATGTGTTGCTATGGGCAACAGTGGGGGTAAAAACATTGGTAGACAAATATTTGAATGCTTCCTTTGAGTCTTTTGAGTCTAGGTCTCAGAGGAAAATTGATGACTTTCATGGAAATTGTGTTTATCTCTTTGAAGAACCAGCAAACTTATTTCCATATTGTTGGGCCATTTTATATGCTTATCAGCAATGGACAAGGTTTCCAACTTTTCCATATCTTCATCAACATTCATTTTTTGTTGTCTTAAATAATAATAACATTCAACTATTACTATTTAAAACTTTATTAAAATCATAACTATTATTTGTTTTCCATCTTAGTTGGTATGGAGACATATCTCGTGTTTTGGTTTATACTTTCCTCATGACTATAGATGGCATTTCTGCCATCATACGAGCTGCCTCCTGTGTTTCTTGTTGCTGGCCGTTCGTGTATGTTCTTTGGAAACATAGCCATTCAGTTTCTCCGCTCATTTCTGAATTGGGTTGTCTGTCCTGTTGAGTTGGTGACACCTCTCTGGAATGTTGATGAGCAAGGATTTGGGGATACCTACCAAAGCTGTCTGGGTCATCTGCTCACTGTCCCCAGCTGTCACAAATCAGGATACCTGACAATTCATACGAATTTGTATCCTAGCATGCTAAGCAGAGTCAAGACCTGTTCAAGTTATTTTGGAGTAAGTTGCACTTGGACTTGAATCCCAGTTCCTCTGTCTTTATCAGCTTTGTGCTCTAGGAGGCTTCCTCTTGTGGAGAATGTCTGAGGGTTGTTGAGAGAACTCATTAGCGTTGGGGTGGGCTCAAAGCCTTGGGGTTGTGCCTGACAACTGGGAAGTGCTCACAAAGTAGGCGTTCCTTCCTTTCTCCTCACTTCTCTCCTCCAACCATCTCTTGTCTTCCCTCCCATCCTTCCTCAGTAAAGTTCATGGAGACTTACAGAGAGCCAGGGGGGCTGGATCAGGAGGCAGCCACCAAAGCTCTCTACCAGATGTTAACTGAGACGTCATCTTACCTGGACACACAAGGGACTGGTACCCAGAGTGAGTGGGGGCATGATGAACAGGAATTGCAGGTGAGAGAGGCAAGAAGTAGCTAGCACTTCCCTCCACCGGTCCGGTTACTAGCACAAAAAGGTATGCAAACCAGGGGAATACCAAATGTAGCTCTTTAGAATACGAACACTAAACTGATGATTTACCCAGTGTACAATGCCAAATTTATGTACAAAGCTTCTAGACCAAGTGTTGGATTGAATTGCTCATCAGATTGGACATTTGGTCGTCCAGACTGGTCCTAGGCTCTTAGGAGAAAACTGAATTCTACGGTTAGGAGATTGGTGCCAGAGTTATTTTTCTTTTCCTTTTTTTTGTTCTTATCTTTGGCTTTGTGGGTCAAACTAAAATTGATCATATACATACACACATATGTATGTATCTATATAAAATGACTGCTAACATCTATCGGATGCTTACCACTTAGCAAGTGTGTTACATATATTGACTCAACTAATCTCACGACAACCCTCTTGCTGTGATCTGCATTGGATCCGCTCAGATGTCAAAGCTCTGACTTCCGGCCCCAGTGACTGTACTGTGGGCGGTGCCTGTAAAGATATGATTCATGTGCAGTGAAGTCACAAAGGAGCTTTGACCCGAGGAAATGAATGCCCTTATAAGCAAAGGAAGAGCTACAATTGCTTTCTCTCTGCCATTTGAGGTCACAGGAAGAAGATAGCTGTCTGCTTGCCAGGAAGTAAGCCCTTGACCCCATCCATACTTGCATTCTGACCTCCTATTTTCAGCCTCCTGAACTACTGGAAAATAGACCTCCATTGCTTAAGCCAGAGTTGATTAATGTACCTATGAAATAGAAATGTTTACCATGAGCACTTAGGTACTTGCAGAGAGAGTAAGTCCCTCGACCAAGCAAGCTCACACAGCCAGCAGGGCCAGAATTTAAGTCTAGTTATCTGGCTCAAGACCCTGTAAGTTTGACATCACATTACAGGGAAGCCATACAGGGGACGGATGCCACTCTGCTCACCATCTCTCATTGGACCCTGTTTGAAGTCTTCTGAACAAGGAAAGTAGAAGAAAAGAGAGAGGGGTGACTCATCAACACAAACTGTGAGCATTGTGCTCCAGTCAGAGAGAAGAATCAGGCTGGTGTGTTCTAGTCAGAAGGAGGGGTTGGGCTGGTGTGCTTCAGTCAGAAAGAGGAGGCAAGCTGATGTGGTCCAGTCTGAAGAAGAAAGCAGGCTGGTACGCTCCTGTCAGGGGGAGGAGGCAGGCTGATGTATTCCAGTCAAAAGGAGGAATCAGGCTGGTGCCCTCCAGTCAGGAGGAAGAGGCAGGCTTATGTGTTCCAGTCAGAAGGAAGTGGTGGGCTGGTGTGCTCTAGTCAGGAGGAGGAGGCAAGCTGGCTTAGGAGAGCAATTGATATGTACTTTCTCCCAACTCCATCTTCAGGGACATCATGTTGGTAGGTTGAAATCCACCACCATGGTGGGAGTATTTACACCACAGAAATTGGCCAACACTATAAAGCAGAGCTTTTATACTGGAAAGCCAGTTGTTAAACATTATAGTGTCCAACCCTGTACCACATCAAACACACAGAGCAAGTGTGCAGGGGCCAAGGCTCCTCGGCAGCAAGGTAAATAAATCCTGACCCTGCAGAAGCCTGTCTGAGGACGTCCCACTTGACTTTGACAGAATGATCTTTGCTGGATGTTGAGGCTGAAAAAACCATTTAGAGATATCCAAGCCAACCTCTCATTTCTGGAAAAACAGGGTCCACAAAGGGGAAGTGACTTGTTAGAAGTCACACAAAATGTATCTCAGTGATTCATGTCAAACTTCCCCCAGTCAATGCAAGCCTATAGATCTTGTTCGGGGTATGGGGTAGTTGCGGGGCAGGGGGGCGGGGGGGGGGGGGAGGAGGAAGGAGGAGGTAGAGCCAGAAGTTTTCTGACATAGATTAAACATGGATGCTACTGTTTCAGGATCTATTCTGTGAGGATAGGGTAGTGTTTTCCGGGTTTCCTGGCTATCCCCTGTCTTGAATTAATACACCCAAAAGGGTGTAGTAGAGAGATAAGCAAGATGCACACAGTGTAATCAATAATGCAGCCTCTTCTGTCTCAGCGTGGAAGTCAATGCGAATAGCACAGCTTGTAAATGTGCAGATTGGACCGGAGCCCTAAAGTGCACCCTAGAAAACACGGCTGCGTGTTCTTCATCTACAGCTAATTATAACTTTATTCATTACAGTCTGGCTCATAAGATTATAGACCTAAATCAGGAATAGAATATGTGTTACATATATATTTTTGTAATACTTTCTCTCCGTCAGAAGTGAGTCTCTGCCTCTATCGGAGGCGTGAAGTCAGAGTCCCATCCCCGAGTCAGGCATCTGCAATGTGGCATTTTCTGTCGCCGCCCCACACTTTGCTCAAAGCAACGTGAAGGTGTTAATCAACTCAGAAAGCACCCGCCCCGCCTGCCCCGCCCGGCGAATCAGAGCGCCTGTCAGAGGAAGATGTCAAAGGAGTTATTAATCTTTGGGGCCAAATGTTTTTAATTATGTACATACAGTATTCAAATTAGGTTTAAAATGGTCTTAGAGGTTCGGCTTTTCCTTGTGCAGTTTATTCTGCTGAGCAGAGGGGGCATAGAATGCAAGGGAGAAGGCATGTTGAGAATTTCTTTTCTCTCTCTTTCTTTTCCTTCCTTCCTTCCTTCTTTCCTTCCTTCCTTCTTTCCTTTCTTTCTTTTTCTTTCTCTTTCTTTCCTGCTTTCCTTCCTTCTTTCTTTCTTTCTTTCTTCTCTTTTGTTCATTTTTGATGCACATACTGGGGCTTGACCTCAGGACCTTGCTCTCTTGCTTGGCCATTTTGCTCAAGGCTGATGTTCTACCACTTAAACCACACCTCCATATCTGGCTTTTTGGTGGTTAATTGGCTAGATAAGTGTCTCAGGGATTTAGCTGCCTGGGTTGGCTTTGAGCCACAATCCTCAGCCTCCCACATAGCTAGGATTACAGGCATGAGCTACAGGTGCCCAGCGGTATGTAGAGGATGTCTCTTGTTTCAGAGAGCTTGTTGGAGCCTCTCAAGGCTCAGTCTCTGGGCATCTTTGACTCTTGTTTCCTTCCTTAAGTGACCTCAATCTATTCTTGGCTTTAAACAGCATGTATATGCAAAAAAAAAAAAAGGAAAAGAACTTTGAAATGCAGGCCTCTGGCCCTATTCTGTGCATTCAACTTATAGAATCATATAACTTCCTGCTGGAGTCTCTATTTAGATGCTTCTAGAGATCTCAAGTCTACAATGCTCAGGAAAAGAAAGCTGTTTTTTTTTTTTTTTAACCCTTCTAAACCATAGCCTTCTCCTTGTGGCCCTGAATGGTAGCATTACCCACTGTCCATTGTTACTCAGTAAGTGTGCTATCCACTTGCACAATGTACAAAGCCGAGAGTCATTGTGGATTCTTTTCTTCCTTCAGCTGGTGCATCAATGAGTGCTGAGTGAACAATACCTGCAGATTGTACCCTGTTCCCATTTCCTTCTCTGCAGTGTCTCCATGCTTCCTTGCACCACCATCTCTCCAAAGTTACTTTCCTGATTTGAATACCTGTAGTCCTCACCTCCATACTCACGATTCTCCTACAGCTCAGGAACAAACTCCAAATCCCCTGTCAGGGCCTCTAAGGCCTTACACTGTCTGGCCCAGCCCACTCACCTGTCCCATCTCTATTCTTCAGACTGTCCATTGGCTTTCTTGACTCATTCCAGCCTTCGACCTGGGACTTTCTGTTTTTGCATCCTGGAAGACTCATCTTACTGTTCTTAACCCTGCTTGGAATCCTTCAGATAGGGTCCCCTTGGAAGATCCTTTCCAGAGATGTGTGTGGCATGGAGAAGGGTGGCAAAGCCCTCCACATCAGTACAGGGAGTCTTGCCCTTTCTCCAACCATATCTTCATGAATTTAAGAAAAACAAGGAGGAGAATGGAGGGAAGGACCAAATGCTGACAGTTCTTCAGATGACTCCATAGGCAGAATGGCAGGCCCCAATCCACTGAACAATCTGTCAATGATGATAATTTATTGATCTGACATGGACCAGGATTAGGCATCCTGGACCTTAGATGGTGCCACAGTTTCTTGCGCCATACTTTTCCATTCTTTTAAGACACTTCCAAAAATTCTTCTCCGGGTCCTAATTCAATTCTTGTTATCATTTTGCTGAGTTCCAGAAGCCTTGGGCTCTAGTCTTCCCAAGGACAGGAAGTATAATATGATTCTCTCTCTTTCATGCTTAGCATTGTACCTAGCACATAGTAGGCATGTTGAGAAGGACTGGTGAAAGACCGTTGGTTCTGTGGCTGTCTGAGACAGCATAGGTTGCTTTGCCTTTATGGCTTTGCTATTCCCTATACAATTAGATGGCAGGCAAAGGGAGGATGACCCTGTGCCCTTGAATTCCACTTAGTGAGTTCTGGTTGCATGTCTACTGCATAGAATTCACCACCAAGGGAAGCAAACCAGTCCTCCCAGCACCATGAAATAGGCTAGTGGCAATCAGGGCCGGATCCTTGTCACCTAGGAACTTGGAGTCCGGTTGAGCAAAGAAGTAGATGTGGTCTTCTGACATTCTGTTCAATGCAAAGGGTGCATTTTAGTACAAGGCTGAGGTCTCCTCTGGAGAATAGAATTTCCCCCTTTTGCTGAAGATGCCAAATGAGGCCTGGCATGAAACATGGATTCAAAAGTCTTTTTGTGTGCAAACAATATATCCACGATAGAACAGTTTTATATTTCCTCATCTGACATGCCAGGGTAGTGCTTTGTCTAAACCACATTGTTTAAGCTGAACAATTGTATGCCACAGATTTCATGTTAATAAGAGAATCCTGGAGTTGTTGCCAATGGGTGTTTAAGAAGTCATATAAAGAAGCAATGCCTTGAAAATGTATTTTCTTGGTGTGCTAATTATGGTAGGGATCATCATTCTTCATAGTTCCTTAACTTGATGCATCCTGAACATTCTTTATTTAGCCAGAAATGTGTGCTGGGCAAGGCCTTAGTCTGGGAATGAGTACATCTATTTTTTGAGTGGGTCACATGGCTAAGTCAATGATGCTAGAGTCATGGCCAACATCATCACCATCATCTCCATTACCATTGCCAGACACATTTGTTGAGATCTATGTGGCAGGAATCCTTAATATAATAATCCACTTAATATGCATTGTCTTGATTAAGCCTCACCTTAGCCTTATGAAGGGGATCAGAGAGGTTAAAATGCTTGCTGAAGATCACAGGGCTAGTGAGCTGTGAAGTTGCCTGGGCAATGCAAAGTCTCCACTGTTGGGCCGTGTACCATTGACAATGCAGTCATTAATACTACTCACTCCCTAGAAGGCCTTCAGTCTTCTACACTAGCCCAAAGGCCACAATATTCAAGCCACACAGACCTCAGTCCTAATCTAGCACTCTTCCTTCCCACGTAGGTGACTATGGGCAAGTTGCTTGACTTCTTTGCACTTTGTTCTGCTCCTTAAAACAAGACTAAGGATGTCTTCTCATGTCTTCACATGTCTGTGAAACACTGAGCAAGTGCCTGTGATACAGGAGGTTTAGTAATACATTTTACCTAACAGGCACTGGGTACTTCCTGTATGTTTATTTTCAGAGATGATCTCACTTAACCCTTACAACAACTCTTCCAAGGCCAGTACTTTCATTCTACCTCCATGTTAGAGATGAGTAGCTTGGCTTAGAAAAGTGATTCTGCTTGGCATTAATTTTGGAATTCATCAAGCCTGTGTGAGACGCTTCTCCTAGTAGTTTCTTGACCTTAATATGGAAAACTGTGTGCTAGCTTAATAAACATCAATCACTTCCTTAGTAGAATCTGGGAGGAAGCTGAGGGAAGGAATAGATAGACAGTGGAAAGTCCCCAATGTTTACTTCTTCCTCTTTCCCTTCTTGGACCCAGTGATACATTTTGCATGGTGTGTCACCATCTTCCTCTAAATTACCATGGTGTGTCTTATGATCTCCATTACCAAATGCTTCAAAGGCTAAGCTACAGAGTCCTAAGAGTCAAGGACTGTCTTTGGGTCTCTCACAACATCTTTCATCTTCACCATCATCTTATTGTAGGCATGAACCAATGAATGTGTACATGAATATGAAATAAAACAGCAAGGTGGCTCCCCCAATGGGAGTGTCTCTGGCCAGCGCCTTCTGTACAGTGTCTTGGAAAATCTCACTTGTACTGGTGTCTTGGGATCATCACAAAGGCAGCACCATGGACAGAAACTTGCCTTCCATTTCCTTAAGCTTTCTCCTTACAGCAAAGGGAAATTCTAGACAAGCGGCTTTTTGATAGGGAAGGAGTCATACAGCCTGGAAGTTCATGTGCCAGAGGAGAAATGATTCACAGGCATTGCTCTGTGTAGGAAGGACGAACTGGGATGCAAACTGCTAGCATGCTCCAGGGTTTGCCTCTCAGTAATGCGAGCTTTACAGTCTGGCCAGGAGTGAGCTTTTTACCATAAACATTCAGGGCATGCTGCTTATGTTTTAAAAGTGACGTGTTTTAATTTCCAGCCAAAAATACTATATGTTTGGATTGCAGTTTCTCAAGTTGCTAAAAAATTATTCAGAGGAGATGAAAACCTGCCATGCGGTAGAGGAAGCAGCCTGATGTTTAATGCAAAGACTAAACGAGTTCTTGGGGAAGCACGCCTTGCTCTTTAAACCAGGCCATACACGGGAACACAACAGAGCTAAGACAGTTTTTGGTCTCCCACAAATTGGTGTCATCTATGGTCAGCAGGGATTCTCTAGGACCTATGAACAGAGCCAGGAGAATTAGTTTGAATATGTACTTCTTTCCATCATCGAGTATGGCTTTATCAAGGTGATGAAGCCATAGCAACAGATGACTTTCAAATTGTAATGGCTTATGACGGTAAAGGTGACTCTCCTGCTCAAGTACTAATTGCTCCTAGGTCAACCAGAGGCTGTGTTCAGGGCCCTGGTCAACTACTGTCTTTAACACTGCCAGTCAATACATAGTGAGAGACAGAGAGAAAGACAGACAGACAGACAAAGACAGAGACAGAGAGGGACAGAGAGACAGAGACAGAAAGACAGAGAAAGTGAGGGAGAGAGATGAGGAGGACCACAGTATCAGCTAAACAGTTAAATCCTCTGGCCCAGGAGCAACACATGTCCCCTCTACTGACAACTCATTGACCAGAACTGGTCACCTGGCTGCCTCCAATTACAAGCAGCCAGAACACGCAGTGCATGCTGTGCCTATAAGAAGACCAGAGAGTAACAAGCAGTACCGACCAGCAACAAAGTGCTGCAGTAAGCAGTATCCACCAGCAACAAAGTACTGCAGCTAGCAGTACTGACCAGCTCCACATTTAGTGCCCAGTAAATTGCAGAGAGAAAAAGAGACAGAAATCATAATTGTACCTCAGGGGAAGAGGAAGCTTGGCTTTTAGATTTTTAAAGAATTCATTCTGTCCTTAACTTCTAAGAAATTGTTTATAAATTCCCTCTGAACTGGAAAAACAACTAAGCAATTAGAGTTGAGATGCACACTCGTGTGTGTGTGTGTGTGTGTGTGTGTGTGTGTGTGTGTGTAATATTTGGTGGGGGTGGTTTAATAGACCAGAAGAAAGTGATAAGTATGAAAGTATAATGTAACACCTTCCCTGAGCTGCCCAAGAATTTAGGGATTGTAAGAAAGATAGAGAAGCTTCGATGTTCCAGTCTGTGATTTGGACTTGGACAGGATCCTGATGGAACTTCAGAAACAGAGATGATTCACCTTCTAATCACAAATCAGGTCCTGTGGTTAGAAGGTTCCTCAGTGATGCTTGAGGCCCAAGACAAGGCCCATGTTAGACTCTAGGGCATTTCTTCTCTCAGGAAGAAGAGCACCAGGGCCAGGAGACATCAGAATGAACCACAAGCACAACCCAGCCCTCTGCCCATACAAGCTTGAAGTTTGTCCTTCCAACAACCTTCTACACTAGGTGCAGCATCAGTACCTGTATTGCTCTGAGGACTGAGCGGGATCCTGGAGAGTTTAGATGACTTGACTGACATTGCCTGATTTGTAAGTAGTTGAGTCAGAATTTAAACTTAGGCCTATGGACAAGGGGTCCAGTGTTCTTCCCATTGTGGTTTCTGTGGGAACCAAGAGGCTATGCATCTCACATTCATCTTCTTTTTTATTAACTGCTTAAAACTGGGACACATATTCCAGGTATTGGGAAGGACTCCTTTCCCCTTTGTCCATGTTTTGAAGTGCAGACATGCTGGCAGAGTAAATGCCCCCCTTCCAGTACCCTCGTGAATCAGCTCAAAGCTGATGCTCTACCACTTGGGCCACATTTCCACTTCCAGCCTCTTATTGGTTAGTTGGAAATAAAAACCTCATGGACTTTCTTGCCTGGGCTGGCTTTGAATGTGATCCTCAGATCTCAGCCTCCTAAGTAGCTAGGATTACAGGCATGAGTGACTGGTGCCCTCTTAAAGTTGCCTTTTACTCAGCCTACTTTCTTGTTCTCTTCACATCTTCACTTAACTGGACAACTCCCCTCCCACCCTCAGGGAGAGCCTCATGCTTTATTCAGCCCATCAATTCAAATATTAAATCTCATCTACAAATATCCTCACAGACACACACTCAGAATACTCTTTGACTAAATGTCTAGACACCCAGTGGGCCCAGTCTAGTTGATACATACAATTAACCATTAACTAGGTGATAAGTCAAATATCATTTGGAATTAATTAACTAGCTAATTTATTAATGAGCCAAGTGTTATGGCTGCTAGTTTGCTTATCACCAGAGGTGCAGGCTCCCAGTGATGACTTTGAAATTGTCCCAGGCTAAACCGACACCTGTACAGAGTACAGTGTGCTGATACAGTGAGGAGAATATTTTCTTCTCCACAATCCCAAGGCCCCTATCACCGTGCAACAAGCTGCATTTTGTCTGTGATGAGCCCTGGGAAGGCTGCTAGGGCCTCATCACCTCCCTGAGATCCTCTTGGCACATCACATCAGAGCTACAGTCTGCCACTGCCTCTGAAGGGCTATGACCTGCATGAAAGCCGGCCCCCTGGGCACACACACTTTCAAGTGTGGTTCAGCCCAATTGTCCTCCCTAGTCAACTCCCACTTTACGTGTGATGCCCCATATACCCAGCCCCTCCTTCTGTCAACCTCCCCTTCCCATTGGACACTAGACCTGTGCTAAGCCCTGAGCTTTGCACAGATACATACAAAGCCCCTACCAGCTGGTTCTTAGCTTCTAGATGGTTTGGATGGATGCTTTCTATCTCATTGGCTCTGTGCATCTCAAGGCATTGATTGTTGCATTGTCCCACCTTGGGTGAATAGTGCTGTGGCCATTACTGAGTACTTTGTCCCCATCACCTTTGCTGGTTGCTGGCAGGGAATGGACAGTCTGATCCCTGTGCTGGACCAAGGCCAGGGTGGCTGGCTTAGTGACTGTCTTGAGAAGATCAGGGACTGAAATTACTCCTTAGATCCTAGAAATGGAGGTAGGGTCTGTTCCTTAGATGGGTACTTTGCTTTTTTTTTTTTTTTTTTTTTTTCAGTCATGGGACTTGAACTCTGGGCCTGGGCACTGTCCCTCAGCTCTTCAGCTCAAGGTGAATACTCTACCACCTGAGCCACAGCGCTACTTCCAGTTTCCTGGTGGTTTATTGGAGATAAGTCTCACAGACTTTTCTGCCTGGGCTGGCTTTGAATTGTGATCTTCAGATCTCAGCTAGGATTTCGGGCGTGAGCCACTGGTGCTTGGCAGGTACTTCACTTTATGTGCTGGTTCTGGGACTTGGACTCAGAACCTTGCACTCTTGCTGGGCTTTTGTTTTGTTTTGTTTCCTCAAGGCTAGCACTCTACTACTTGAGCCACAGCTCCACTTCTGAGAAGGACCCTCTGACTTGTAGCAGAAAGAGGCAGAATCCAGGGCCCTTGGAGATTCGTTGCCCCTCCCTGAGCCTCAAGACTTCCATCTCCATGGATTCATCGCCATGTGGTAAGTGTTGGAATCCCCACTCACACGTCTAGAGTAGAGGCCCTGGTGAGGATCTAAACCATCCAGGCAATCAAAAGCCCTGTGATAATAAAGACCTTTACAGACTATACAGGCAGAAGACTTCTGTACTAGGTGCTAAGTATTCCATGTGGCTGATTTTATTTGGTTCTTGTAAGGATGCTTCGAGGAAGGTTAGGTAAAGCCTCAGTGATGATTCCTATCTAGTTGTCTGACTCTGCGCTATGCTCTTTTGGATCTCAGTAGTGGTTTTTTTTTTCTCTCTCTCTCTACAAATCACATTCTCAGTCTCCCACTGCTTGGCTCTGGGTTTGTTCTTTGACCTCCATAAGCCCAAGCCTTCTCACTGTTTCCTGAGACATCCTTCAGAGGCTTGAAACCATGATCATACCCCCAGACTCTGCGACTTCTCCTTTCCTAAAAGACCACTTCAGATCCTTCCTTCATCTTCTAATGCTATCAAGCTTGCAGCCCCCCTCGGTGTGCAGAAGCGAGGTTCAGATGACAAGACAGGAACAGCACTCATGTCCCTTGCTCAGAACACTAGGAGGCTTGCATTAATATAGCCCAAGAGTGTGAGAGAGCCTTGATCTAGAATGCTGACTCTGCTGTGAGTCAGGCAAGAATCCCTGGGAACTTTCTCTTTGCTCTAGCAGCTAAGTCTCTCTTCCCTGACTAGTTATCTTTGTGGACTTGGGACCTGTACCCAACAAAGATATGCATTAAGAATCTGAAGTAGCCAGGCACTGAAGGCTCACACCTGTAATCCTAGCTACTTGGGAGGCTGAGATCTGAGGACTGCCTTTTAAAGCCAGCCCAGTCTTTAAGATTCTTATCTCCAATTAACTACACACACACACACACACACACACACACACACACACACACATACAGAGCCAGAAGTGGAGTTGTGGCTCAGGTAGATAGAGCATTATCCCTGAGCACAAAAGCTCAGGGATAGAGCCCGGGTCCAGAGTTTAAGCCCCAGAACTGGCAAAAGAGAAGAAAAGAAAAGAATCTGAATAGGATTAGATTCACAATTCAGAGCAAAATTCTTCCAGCTCTTGTGGGTGGAAGTGACTAGAAATTTTGCATTGGCCATAGTTGATGAAGTCATCTGCTAAAAAGCAGAAATGCAAAGGGGAAAAAAAACTCAGAAGACCTGAGTTTCATGGTTAAAGCACGGGAGTCATGGGTTAAAGCAGTGAGATGATGTCTTTGGTAAGATGCTTTCCCTCTACTAGTGCTGAACCTCACTGACAAGTTAAAGCTAGGAGTGCCTGATATACATACTCCCTGCAACTCAAGTTCTGAATTCAACTCTTGGCTCTGGTACTAATAAGATGTGTGACCTGGGGATGGCTACATTAAAAAAAAACTGACTCAGTTCACCTGTCTATGAGAAGGGATGAATAGTAGCAGCTATGTTAAGAGTTGTTTCAAGGTTCAGAAGAATTAATACAGATAGAGTACCTGGTCTGGTACCTAGGAAGTACAGCATATAGCACATTTGCTCATACCTGTTACTTTTGACTCTTGGAAGAACCATGCAAGATCAAGAAAGAATTGTTGTCTTCTGTTTTGCTTTGTTTGTTTAGTTATTTAAATAACCAAATAGGTGTGCCATAGGACATGTGACCCAGCACAACCAGAAGCCAAGAGAGTTGATCTTTTGAGGTTTGACTTGTAAAAAATGAAACAAAAAGATGTACAAGTTTACATGCTTTGTGGTTGTGTGTGTGAATTAACATACTCCAAACAGGGTAAAAATTCTGGACAGAGGCAGTAGGAGACAAACAGAGACAGTGAAAGGCAAAAGCATTCAGTGATCTGGAGGTGGAAGGAAGGAATTCTGTATGTCACTCTTGGTGTCATGCAAACCAAGAATACTTTTTTCTTCTTTTGGTGCCAGTATGGGGCTTGAACTCAGTGCCTGGGCTCTGTCCATTAGCTTTTTCACTCAAGACTGGTACTATACCACTGGAGCTCCACTTCCAGTTTTTGGAGGTTAATTGGAAATAAGAATCTCAGACATTTTTCTGCTCAGGCTGGCTTCTAACCAGGAACCTCAGATCTCAGCCCCCCAAGTAGCTAGGGTTATAGGTGTGTGTTACCCATACCTGGCTATGGGAACTTTTGATGAACTTGAAGGATTCAAGAATATAGAACGCTCTTGTTTTGCTTCTGAGCAGAGTCAGAGAGAAGGCACATCTTGTGGAACACTCCTGTGTAGTAGGGAGCAGAGGGCTAGAGGTGGTTGTGTGTAGAGACAGGCGAGGAGAGCAGTCTGAGAGTCTCACAGGGTTTTCCTTGGTGCAGCACAGTGTCATGGAAGACCTTGCAGGCAGTCAGTCATGGAGGAGCCTGCGGTCCATCACCAAGGAGTGATGGGTGGTCACAACAGTGAACTTCAGGCTGCCTGCCTACTGAGGTCCTCCTACTCTAGGGGCAGTGAAGGCAGAGACTCCAATTTGCATAAATCATTTTTCTGCCACAAACAGGAAGAGGAGCCAAAAGGAGGAAATCAATTTACTCAGAAAATTAAGAAGGTAACATTTTTAAAATAGCTGAATTTGTTGATCAGAATTTATACTATTAGTATGCTCCGTATTAAAAAAAAATTAGAAAGTGCTGGCAAGTCAAAGGGAAATATAATTTAAATTACCCATAATGTAACCACTCACTAACATTGATAACACACACACACACACACACACACACACACACACACACACACAAGGGGAGAAGGAAAAAGGGAGGGAGAGTAAAAGGAAGGGAGGGAGAGAAACAGAGAGAAAGAGAGAGACCTAGAAGATCTCAATTCTAACTTATTTTACATTAACAATATTTCTGGGATTTAGATTCTTAGCTTCAAAGGAGAACAGGGGTACAAAAATACATTAGGATGGAAGCTAAGGTATCTAATATATGGTAAGAAATAATGAAATGTAAAAACTTTGTATTAAATATAATATGCCCTGTGAATCTACTCGAGTGTAGATTACAAATGTCATCATATTGAATTTGTCAAAAATGTCTCTTTTACCTGAAAATGGACCAAAAAAAAACCCCTTTTATTTAAAACCCATATATTTAGCGACATGAACACTAAACACTCCATTTTCTTTATGGAATTTCATGCACTAATTATAATTTGTAAAATATTAAAAAATAGTATTGTGGTCAGTCATTCAGGTACAAGCTGGCATTTGAGAGGCAGAGGCAGGAGGATCCTGAGCTAGTACCCTATGTAGTGAGTTCCAAGCCAGCCTGGGCTGCATAGCAAGACCCTGGTTCAAAAATAACAAGAAGGTATTATATCATAATTAAATACCAAGCTGGGTACTGGTGACTCATGTCTGGCTGAGATCTGAGGATCAACATTCAGAGTCAGACCAGACAACAAAGTCCTTGATTCTGACTCTCATCTCCAATTAATTACCAAAAAGCCAGAAGTTGAACTGTGGCTCAAGTGGCAGAACACTAGACCTAAGCAAAAAAAGAAAGCTCAGGGACAATGCCCAGGCCCTGAGTTCAAGCTTTGGAACTGGCATGCATGCACACACACACACACACACACACACACACACACACACACACACACACTAATAATAATAATAAAATATCTATTAATTTTTTATTTACCAGGAAATCATTGATTTGTAGATGAGGTTGTAAAAATAACTTATTATCAAGGTTTGTTGTATGATTTAAAAAGTATTATTATTTGTGTGTGTGTGTGTGTGCATGTGCATGCGCGTGTGCACGCACATGTACCTGTGCCTGCCAGTACTGGGCTTTGAACTAAGAGCCTAAGCATTGTCCCTTGGCTTTTTCCCTTTAAGGCTGACACTATCAATTAAGCCACAGCACCACTTCTAGCCTTTAGCTGGTTAACTGGAGAGAGGCATATCAAGGACTTTTCTGCCTGAGCTGGCTTTGAACTTCAGTCCTCAGATCTCAGCTTTTTGAGTAGCTAGGACTGGAGATGTGAACCATCAGCACCTGGCTAATTCTTTTCTGAGACAGTCTCAATACATTGTCCAGCCTGGCCTTGAACCCCTGGACTCAAATAATCCTCCTGCCTCAGCCTCCTTCGTAGCTTGGAGTTATAGTGTGCTTTCCTGCCCTGTGCCATTTAAACAACTTGAGCAACTGCGACTATGTTGAAAAGCTCCTGGGGTGAAGGACCCTGCCCTTGCCGCGTTCTTCCCTTCCCTTGCTCTTGCTCTGACTCCCTGTGGCTCTGGGCATCTGGAGCATCCTTAGGGGGTGGTAAGTGATTTTCCTCCCAAGTGACAACCTCTGAAAGGGTCACTTTTCAGCTTCCTGTGATGACCGGCCCTACCTTGGTCAAGCAAGTTTGTTACTGACAGACTGCAGGTGACACCTGGGATTCTACAGGAAGACAACCTGTCCATTTGTTATCACCAGGGCAATATTTCTCACATAATTGTGAAACACCCTTTCAGAAACATAATGTCAGGTTACAGATGCTTCCAATTTTTGACTCACAGGTACTTTTTGTTTTGTAAACTGTTTTGATGATAGTATAAGCAGCATAGCATTCATTTTTATATATCTACATATATTATAGTTTTAAATAGCTGTCTGGAACATTGTTATGTAAGATTGTCATGATTTATTCTACCAGTCACTATTGTTGAATGTTATATAAGAGAGAGACAGAGAGAGACAGAGAGAGACTCAAAACCTTGAAAATATAGATTCTAAGCCAGAGCTCTGGTTCAAAGCCAACCTCAGGCAGGAAAGTATGTAAGACTCTTAGCTCCAATGAATTACCACAAAGCCAGAAATGGGCCTGTGGTTCAAGTGATAAGATGCCAGCTTTGAGTGCAAAAGCTAAGGAACAGGCCCTGAATTCAAGCCCCACTACCAGCACCAAAAAAAAGAAACATCTCAATTTTTTACTTACTTTCTATTAATAATTTTTCTGGGACTTAGATTTTAATTTCAGAGGAGAACAGAGAAATTGGGAGGGAAGCTAGTATGTGGTAAGAAATAATGAACTGTTTCATTATTTTTATCATTACCAAAACAATTTCAATGAACATCCGTGAATCTATATCTTTGCATACTATTTAAATTATTTCCTTGGACAAAATTTCATAAAGAAGTGGATGAATCAAATGATATGCATATATGCATATTATGTAGTACTCATTGCTAAATTGTCCTTAGAGAAGTGTTATTCTCTCCTTAATCCAGCAGGGCATAGACAAGGCTTTGGCTGTTGTTGTTATTTGTTGTTTTTTTTGTGCTGGTACTAGGGCTTAAACTCAGGGCCACTTTTTCTCTCTTGGCTCACATCTGGCACTCTATCACTTGAACCTTGTCTTCATATCTGGCTTTTTGCTGGTTAATTACAGATAATCGTCTCACAGATTTGCTTCCCCAGGCCAGCTTTGAACTGCCATCCTCAGATATCAGCCTGAATAAGTAGGATTGATAATACAACATCCCTGAGTCACTACCCCCAGTTCAAGAATGGAAGTTTTGTTTTGTTGTTGTTTTTTTTAAATACCTCTTCTCTATACCTGAGATGTATCATTCCTTCTATTCTTTATCCATCCTGTAGCTAAATTTCGAACTATCATTGTTGATATATATTCTGATTTATTACTATTTCTCTTTATTCTAGATAAGGACATGCCTGTTCTCGTGGTTAGCTCAATTTTTTTTTTGGGGGGGGGTGGGTCCAGTCGTGGAGCCTGAACTCTGGGCCTGAGCGCTGTCCTTCAGCTTTTCAGCTCAAGGCTAGTGCTCTACCACTTGAGCCACAGTGCCACTTCCGGCTTTTTTCTTTTTGCTTATGTGGTGCTAAGGAATTGAACCCAGGGCCTCAGGCATGCAAGGCAAGCACTCTACCACTGAGCCACCTTCCCAGCCCCTAGCTCAAATTTTTTTATGTAGAAGTAGTCTTCATGGATTATCAATTTATACAAGCTTATGGAGATACACTTTTTTTTTTTTTTTTGGTGGTACTGGGTTTTGAACCCAGGTCCAGGAGCTTGCTAGTTAGGCAGTCTACTACTTGAGACTCACCTAGTCTTGAGATAAACTTTTTTTCTTTTCTTTTTCTTTTTTTTTTCCTTTGGTGCTGATCCTGGGGCTTGAACTCAGGACCTGGGTGCTGTTCCTGAGTGTTTGTGCTCAAGGCTAGTGCTCTGCCACTGGAGCCACAGCTCTACTTCTGGCTTTTGGGTGGTTAGTTGGAGATAAGTGTCTCATAGACTTTCTTGCCTGATCTGTCTTTGAATCTTGATCTTCAGAACTCAGCCTCCTGAGTAGCTAGGATTACAGGTATGAGCCACCAGTGCCAGGCCTAAGATATACTTTTAAATTGTAAAATGTGTGGCAAGTATGTTTTCTGGCTTGTTGCATATTCTTTCATTATATTTACCTTGTGGTTTGATTTTTTAAAATTATTTTAAAAGAATTTAATTAGCCAAATGGTTTTTCATTTATAATTGGTAGTGTTGTCATATTTACTTGACAAGTGAATAAGAAGTTTAGAATAAGAACTGTGTGCTTCATAAATCTCAGTCTCTTCTAGGCCTTACATACATCAGGGTGTCCTCATTTGTCAATAAAGAAATTAACAGAGAATTCCTTGGCCCGCATAAGCAAGTTTAGAAGTAGGTTGTGGAAGAGCCTGACACGTTTTCCCCAGGGCTTCATCCCTGCTTCTCGGTTCTTCTCACACCTCAGTGCATGATTCTAAGGGTTGGGTCCATGCTTGGTTTGCCTTTCTTCCTAATTGCAAGATGGCTGCCAGCTGCAGCGAGGCTTCAGGTTTCTTGCTCACATTCACTGCATAAGGGAAGAACAAAAGACTCTTCTTATACTGGACAGTAGAGAGTTCAGAGATTCTCACGAATTAGACCACTCCAGGCCCATTTGTGCACTTGTTGGCAGGTGCTAATTGGCCTACATTTGGCTGGTGAGCCAATCACCATGAAAAAGGAATGATGTCATCCATATTAGTTTAAACCAATGACCCCTGGGGCCCTGGTGGAATCAGATCTAGGGTTGTTTCACAATGGAAGATGGTGAGTTGGATGCTGGCATAGGAACCAGGATGTACACTTAGCTAGGTTCTGTACTATGGAGCAGGGATTGATATGGTTCAATGGTTGAGAATATATGGGCTTTGGAGTTATTAGAAAAAGCTAGGTCTAAATCTTCATGTCACCCAACTTTGACTTAAGTTTACCATTATCAACCTCAATATCAGAAGTATTATTAGGTATAGGGGTCTTTTGTGTGTGTGTGTGTTAGGGGGGAGATGTTCTCAAAAGTTCTCAAATGGTAGCCATCATGCACATACATGTGATTTACTTGAGTGGAATAGTTGTGTGTGTATGTGCGTGTATGTGTATATGTGTGTATGTGTGCATGTGTGCCCATGTGCAAGTCCAGGGGCTTGATCTCAGGGGCTGGGCACTGTCCCCAAGCTTTTTTGCTCAGGGCTAGCACTTTACCACTTGAGCCACAGCTCCACTTCTGGCTCTTTTGGTGGTTAATTGGAGATTAGAGTCTGAAGGGCTTTCCTATCTGGTCTGGCTTTGAACCTTGATCCTCAGATCTCAGCCTCCTGAGTAGCTAAGATTACAGGTGTGAGGTACTGACACCCAACAGTTGTATGTCTCTTTAAATCTTCAGAAGCCATCATCTGCCTGCCATATCTTTGGGATGAAGAGCCAACAGCTATCACCTCTGTCTTACCCAGAAATCAACCTTCTTTCAGGAATCTACCTTCTTTCCTCTCAGGTGATTTTGCCCCCCATTACTTCAGAGCTGAGGTCCTGCCACTGTTCTCTGTCCTTGAAACTTACAGAAGAGATTGCTCAGGGCAGAGGAAGAGTGCCACACAAATCATTTTAACTCAGAACCCTGCCTGTGCAGGGTTTGGAGAAGGGACTGCCTTATGCGAGACTACAGTAACCACAGCTATTCACGTCATTACCAAGGGGCATGACTTTGCAGCCAGACTTCCTGAATTCAAACCTCAGACCTACCACTTCCCAGTCTTGGGAATTTAGGCAAATCCCTTACTACCCTTGTGCCGCAAGGTTTTTGTTTTGTTTTGTTTTGGTGCCAGTACTGGAGCTTGAACTCAAGGGCCTGGGCATTGTCCCTTAGCTTCTTTTTCTCAAGGATGGTGCTCAACTACTTGAGTCACAGCTCCACTTCCAGCTTTTTGCTGGCTAATTGGGGATAGTTATCTCATACACTTTCTTGTTCAGGCTGATTTCAAACTTGGATCCTCAGAACTAAGCTAACTGCATAGCTAGGATTATAGGCAAGAGCCACCTGGCTATATCTCAGTTTTGTAAACCCTCCAAAGAAGGGGAAATGATAACAGGATCTCTCTGAAATGAGGATGTGCAAAGCAATTGAAAAAATATATAGCAGGTGCTATGTATTGCTTTTAGAGCTGTTTTCACTACTGAAATTGTTTTCTTTGTAAGCGTAGCAATCTTGAAAGTCCCTAGGAATGAACATGCCCCTGAGAATAGGCCCTGCTGCTCGGAGCTAGTGCTCTGAGGATCAGGAGTTCTGTGAGGATCATTCCTTTCCTGGCCCCTGTCTGTGTGAGTTGCCAGAGGTGAGTCCCAGTTTGCTGCTTCTAAGCAGTATACCTCAGACAATTGCTCACTCCCCTTAGTGTCTCATTGACCCAATCCTCCAGGAGTTGGTGGTAGCCCCGGGTTTTTTTCAGCCCACCAGCCTGCAAGACCGTGGCAGGACTTCCTGTTTCCTCCTGGGAAATTGACTCTCTAACAGAGGCTGGGAGTGAGCCAAGTCCTAATGCGGTGTCCTTTGAAGGCGGCCCAGCTTGGCCATTTCAAATGCAATATGCTTATTGCTGGTTTGATTTGTATTGGGGAAAAAAGCAGCGGTGTACTTTCTAGGTCCCTGGGGTCTGAATTAAAATAAAGGAAGTACTTTAAAAAATCAAATCCAAATAGCTGGACTTGGAAGCGCACTGTTAAGTGAGGATATCTCAGACCTCGGAAGCCGCTTCTGTACCAACTCCAGAGACAAAGCCTCTTGGTAATTACATTTGGAGGTCCCAAAGGCATTGTAATGGAGGCAAGATTGTCTCCAAGTCCTGTTTGCATAACAAAGCAGATAAATGACAAGAGCTACAAAGTATCTAGTACCTACTAAGTGCAAGTCTGGGGCCATATTCTAAACTAGAAAGATGGGTAAAAGCTTCCTTTTACAGATGAGGAAACTTTACCTGTGATGGCGCCAGTAGTTAAAAGGTTAGAGCTGAGATTCCGGCCCAAGTTTTCCTTATACTGATTTCCATAGGCTTTCTTTGAGGCTAGGGTTTTTCAGACTGCTGCTGACTGAGATCCCGGTGAAATCAGTTCAGTGAGTTGTAACCAGTATTTTTTAAAATGCCATCATGAAGAGTAGAAAATGTAGCTGTGTCACATGAGTAAAAGATCTGTAGCATTTAATGAAATACGTATGTAAATATGCGTATACACATATACAATTAGAGCCTATATGTTCATGTGTGCTGAATCACATTGTAAAATACATTTCTTATTGCAGTAAAAAAAATATGACAAACCCATGCTCTAGGAAATATAGATTCCCAGCTAGTAGGAGCTAACAATTCCTAAGATTAATGATTTGCATATATGAACTGAATTAATTATTTTAACAGACTTATGAGATGGGCTGAACTAACATCATCCTCGCTTACAATGAGAAGACTGAGGGCCAGACAGACTAAATAATTTTGCCCAGGGTCAAAAAGTTAATAAGCATCCCAGCCTGCATTTGAACCTAGATCACCTGGCTTGGGCACCTGCATAATTAACCTCTTTGTTAACGTTTCTGCTTGAGCTGTCAAGGGGTCTCTGGACCACAAGAACCGTGTAGTCCAGTTGACAGGCCTGGAGCAATCTGACAGCCATCAGGTGAGGCCCAGGTTGACCAGCTGGCTCTGTATTCATCCTCCTGTGTCTCCATCTTATTCTTCCTTCTATTTTCATTAACAAGACAGACTTGCAGACCTCGCTTGAATCCATAGCTTTCACATTTCTTTCATCCTTCTATATTTTAAATTAATTAACCTCCTAATTATTTAGACATTCATTCACTAACTTGTGTGCAATTCAAATGTATTACACTTCAGGGGATGTGTCTATATCATGTGTATTCTGCTGCGAACTCCACGTGGTCAGGAGAGGGATGGTGGTGGGGGCAGATTTGGAGAATCAATTTTTTAAAATTCCACTGCATTTTCTGAGGCATCTGAGGTGCTGATGAGATAGCTGGGGTTCTTGGGTGCTTGACTTTTAAATTCACATTTCTGAAAGGCAAGATACAAAATTGATTATACAGTATGATCTCAACTGTGTTAAAAATGTATATGGAAAGGATTGGGAGGAAGTGAACAGTGTTTTTTTTTTTTCTGGATGGTGGGGTGAGGGGTGGTTTTTATTTTCTCCTTGTGGCTTTGTTTTCCTCTACAAATTTCTTGCAATAGATTTAAAAAAATATTGTAGCTTACAAAAATCAACCCATTAAGTAAAATTTTATTTCCAAAGTTAGGAGTATACTTAATCTTAAGGATTAAGTACAGTTGGTAAACCAAACACATATTGCTTTAGGTACTGACTAGGGAGTATCACAGTGCCTCTCCAGTAAGGGAAGAGTTGTATATCGTATGGTGCTGTGTGGTGACCAGACTCTGCTGGGGTCACCCAGTCTAATCCAATTCATGACAACACTGGCCCATCAGATCACACAGACAAGTGCTGATCCCCAGCCAAGCAGGTGCCAACTAGCCACGCCAAGCCAATACCAAGTAGACAGTCCTACTCAAGAAGGTAGGTCCTGATTGGTCACCACCAGGTAAATAGATGCTGACCAACCACCATCAAGCAAGTGGGTGCTAAGTAACAATGACCAAGCAGGTAGTGGTGACCAGTCAGCAGCACAAGGCCGGGGGCGGGGGGGGGGGGTGGAAGGGGGGTGTCTACCCATGGCACCTGAAGTAGCAAGGAGTCAAACCAGCCATGGCTCACTCTGCCTCCAGGGTGAGCTCAGGACTTATGTTCAAGAACTGAGAGTATTGAGGGTAGAAGGCCTAGTCCCAGCTTAGCCTGGGGGTTGGCCAACTGTGAATTTTGGTACTTTCAGGGAGGAGGGGTTGCCAAGGCAACAGGCAGTTATTTCCTCACTTAGCAAGTATTGTAGGGAGCTATTGCCCCACTTGTCTTCATTAATGGCCACAATGCTGTCGAGCTTCATCGTTGGCCCTCTGATGCATTCATGGCATCTTTGGCTGCCCTTGTGCTGTTGGAAAAGAAGGACGCTAGGGGAACCATAAAATCACCAGAAGCTTTTGTTCTTTGTAGCACAGAGCCACGCTCTGTGTTGGAGGGGCAATTGCTGTTTGACTAAGGTCCTGGCGAATGGTATATTGAAGCCAGGGATGGGGGTCAGAGGCACATGGCGTGGCCTTTGACTTTGGTGATGAATTCCAGAAGTGCTATTTGTGAGCCCTCTGGAGGTTTTTTTATTTTTATTTTTGCTGGTCCTGGGGCTTGAACTCTGGGCCTGGGCACTGTCCCTGAAATTCTTTGGCTCAAGGTTAGCATTCTATCACTTGAGCCACAGCACCACTTCCAGTTTTTTCTAAATAGTTGGAGATAAGAATCTCACTGACTTTCCTGCCCAGGCTGCCTTCGAACTGTGATCCTCAGATCTCAGCCTCCTGAGTAGCTAGGCATAGAAGTGTGGGCCACCAATGCCTGACCTAGAGGGTTTTGTTGTTGTTGTTTTCTACCAGTGCATGTCTGCATCATCTTCAAAACTGGCCTTTTTTTTTTTTTTAAATCAAGATCAGTGTTCACGGTCCCATTTTCTCTGCCTGGGAATTGGCTTAGCAGGGACTCCTCACATTCTGGGGAGAGAAGCCTAAGAGATCTTACAGCATCTTAAAAGCACAGTTAGGTTGTAGGGATTCATGGCCCACACTGGCTTTGACAAAGTCTGCTACAATTTGGGACCATTCCTCTGAGCTGTCCTTCATCATTTTGTTCTTAGAGACTTGTCTATCCAAATCTCCAAGGATTGTTTGAAATAATAGATTCCTCTAGCCAGTGGTTCTAGGAATGTACAGCAAACTTGAAGTGGGCACTACAGCTGGCAAGGAAGAGCAAGACACATTTCCCTATGATCTGGAGACTGCAGCCTAGAAGGAGGGATGACTCTACCCACTCATTCTGATCAAGCACCAGAAAACACGAGGGTTCATATGAGGAAAAGCAGAGGTGTGAATAATCCCAAAGCAGAGCTACAAGTCAGAAAGCCTGCAGAGAGGGGATGCCTGGGAACTGCACTTCGAAAGACCATGAGGATTCAATAGGATAAGAATGAGAAAGCTTCCCATGCTAATAATTTCTCCCTATTCTCACCACCTCATTTACAGAGGATGGAGTTTGACATGAAAGTGGACCATGAAGGTATGGCTCCTACCTTCGTGGATAGGATCTGGATGGGACCAAGGAGCAACGGCAGAACCTATGATCAGCTGTGTCGCTGCTGTAATCAGGGTATAAGTGCAATATTTGGCAACTGTGAAGAAAGGAGGTGGTCAGATGTCACATGTGTGGCTTGACTTCACTGTTGAGTTTCTGATTCGTTTATGATTTCCTAGAAAATGCCATCTCCTTCCCTCCCTCCAGCTCTCCATCTTAAAGCAAGCTACCATCATTTTATAAAAGGATTTCCAGGCAAACACTCCCTCTTTTACTAATGATAACTGCGGCACTGACTATTGTATGTGGTGCTTAATTCAGCTCTCAATATCACACTATATTAGTGATGTATTGCTGCATGACAAATCTTCCCACAAATAACTTAGTGGTCCAAACAATAGCCATTTACAACTTTATCAGTGCTGTGACTCAGAAAGCGGCATGTGGCTTAGTCTGATCCAAAGACTCAGATTTTCTCATAAGCCATTACCAGCGTTCTTGCTCAGACCACAGGCTGAGGGAAGACCTGCCGTGCATCTTCATGGAGCTATTGGGTGGAGGGCTTCAGTCACAGCCTTGGTCACTCATTGGCTCTTAGCTGGAGGCTCTGCTCCCTTTCATGCCACATGAGCCTCTCTCTCCATGGAGAAGCTCACAGCTATGATAGTTTTATCAGAGCAGCAAGGAAAGAGAGCCAGAAAGGAAGAGCAAGTGAGAGGAAGTCAGCATCCATTTTTTGTTTTTGTTTTTGTTTTGTTTGTTTTTGTTTTTCAGACAAAGGTCTAGGTATGCAAGTCCAGGCTGACCGTGAATGTGTGATCCTCCTATGCACAACCTCCAAACTGCTGGGATTACAGACATGCACCACTACAGCTGGCAGTCATATCCTTTTATTACCTAAGTTTGGACATCACAGCTCACCACATCTGCTTTTTCGTAGAAGAGAGCCATGGAGCGAGCATACCAGAGGAGGGCTCCCAGGCAGCTCTTATGGGCACTCACCACCATGCCCGCTCTAGGAGCTCTCCTTTCTTAGGAAATGAGGTTCACATAATAAGAGCCACAACCACAATGTGAGCCAGTCTTTCTCCAAAGCCTGCCTCCTCCTGCTGCATCACACCACTGCCTCTGGTGGCTGGTTCCAGCCTCTCAGGTTCTGCCTCAGATTCACCTGTGAGGTGTTTAGGGTGACAGCCTCACACACACACACACACACACACACACACACACACACACACACAGAGGCTTCTACTGGTACCTTGCATAGCTGTTCTAAAAGCATTTATTTCCATCGTGGGCAGCCAAGAGGTAAAGGAAAGGGCCAAAAATTCAGAGCAGTTCTTTCCTGAAACCCTTGCTAGCCTCCCCAGGTCTCGTTGAAAGCACTTGAGTGAGAACAGGCACCTTGCAGTAATGTGCTTTTTCCACAGATGATTAATCACGAGCGTCCCCAGATGGGTTGGCACAGATGGAGGTGAGGGAGAGAGCCAGGTCATAAATCCAAATAAATTTATAGCTCCCCCATCCATCCCATTATTACATCAGGAAGGCTGTGTTTTCTCTTTAGTGCTTGAAGATAACAGGAGAGCTTTTGCATACTGTGGATTCAGTCCCCAGGGGCTAAAGCCATCATCAGGAGAAGGAGCATTGTACCAAAGAGACTGGAGGATTTGGTCGTGGCTAATTGGCAAAGCCTGGTAGAAGTTTCAGGAGACACTATTAAAAGCATTTAACGCTTGTGTCTTCAATTGTGACTTTTATTTCCATTTCCCCCTCTACTTCTTAAAGATTTGGCTTTCTGTCTATATTTCCCTCTAATACATCTTGGCCATGGGTGTGTGTGTGGGGGGGTGCCTAATAACTCCTTTTAGAGAACTTGTCTCATTAATAAATTTAAACAGTTTCTGTCTTTCTGAATTCAGCTTCTTCTTCCTCTTCTCTACAGCCTGAAGTCATAGGAAGCTCCTGGCTCTCCAAGCTCTTCTTACCTTCCGTGTTTCCCTCTGTCTGTGTGGCCAGGAGGGGGTGTTGCATGAATTTGCTATTGCACGTTGAAGACTTCTGTAATTACTGAAGATGTGTTCTCATGAGCCCAGGGTAGATCTTTCTGCTTCTGGGAAATTCCACTCAGAAAAGGACATCTGTTATCAGTTCCTGGTCTTGCCCTGATTTCTAGGTCCCAGCCTGGGATCCTGGCTCCATCTGTACCAGTTTCCCTTTGGGTTAAATGTAGAGAACATTAACATTCCTCTAGTTTAGGATGAGAAAAGACAGACACGCTTCTCAGTAAAAGAAATGATGTCGCAGGAAGCAGGGCTTGGCGTAAAAGTTACCTAATTTCTGCTATTGTCTCTTTTATGAGTAGTAGAAAAACACAGGCTTTGTTCTGTCACTCCCCTGTTATGTGGCCTGGGTCCAGGAAAGGACATTCCAAGCCTGACTTAATCTCCCGTAATGAGACTATTATTACCACCCTGCTTACCTCACAGGGTTAATGTGGGAATTCCAGAAATAATGGGATATAAACCACTCCATGATAGGATGTTAATAATGATAATAATGATTGCAAAAGCTATCATGTACCATCCAGTTACTAAATGTTGGGAGACATGCCAAGTGCTTTATGTGAATTATCTCATTTAATCCTCGTATGATTCCTGTGAAATGGAATCCCTGTTTACAGATGGGGAGATTGAGGCCTAGAGATGCTGAGGGCCTTGTCAGGAGCAGTTAGTAAGGGACTGCACCAGGCATCTAGCCCAGACAGCCCAACTTGCAAGGTTTGATTTACATAAAGCTACTGTCTCACATGATCGAGCATTACCTAAATCCAGCCTCATTCCCTCTCCTCCTTTATAATACAAGCATAAGGTGTGGCTATTTTATTTTTTATATTTAGCAGCAGAGTCCATTGAAATCCATTGGCACTCACAATATACAAATCTATGAGACTGTCATGATTTAAAGAGCATTCAGAAAAGGGAGAATGCTTTTTTTAATAGTGACATTTCAATTAGACATCTGCATGTGGAAGAATGGAGCTGGATTCTAACCTTACACCACAAATAAGAATCAACTGGAGCTGGCAATCATGGCTCACACCTGTAATCCCAGCCACTAAAAGGCTGAGCTCTGAATATGAAAGTTCACAGCCAGCCCAGGCAGAAAATTCCATGAGACTCTTAACTCCAATTAACCACCAAAAATCTAGAAGTAGAGCTATGGCTCAAGTGGTAGAGGGCCATCCTTGAGAGAAAAAGCTCAGGGACAGTGCCTAGCCCCTGAGTTCAAGCCCTAGTACTTAAATTTGAAAAAATAAAGAAAAAGAAAAGAAAAAAACAGTAAAAATGAAAAGAAAAAGAAAGTCTAATTGAAGTGGTAATTATCTAATAAGTACAGTTTCTTTTTGAGGGTTTTTTTTTTGTGCCTGTTCTGGGGTTTAAACTCAGGGTGCGGGCACTGTCCCTGAACTGTTGTGGTCAATGCTAGTATTTAACCACATGAGCCACAGTTTCACTTCTGGCTTTTTGTGGGTAATTGGGGATAGGCATCTCAAGGACTTTCCAACCCAGGCTGGCTTCAAACCACAATCTCAGCCTCCTGAGTAGCTAGCATTACAGGCAGGAGCCACTGGTGCCCCGCTCTGAGTTTCTATTTGTCATGATGAAAAATTTCTAGAAACAAATAATTCTGACATATGTACATCAGAGATGTACTTATGCCGAATAATTACTTATACAGTTAAAATGATCAAAATGGTAAAACTGATTGTTTGTATATTTTACAATAGAATATTAGTATGTAAAAAAATCTTACCTTAGAATATTTAAGTCTCATTAATTAATTTTTTATTAGAATAATTTTTATTATATGTTTCACAATTCAAAACATTTACTTGAACATCATGATGAATAATTATAAAAACAACTATTAATATGTTAATATTAAAGGCATCAAATTAATATTTTAATGTAATAAACATTTTTCATTGGCAAAAAAGTAGGAAGTGTAGATAAATATCAGGAGGAAAGCAGAATATTCATTGTGTAACACTTAGTGTCCTTCAGGATCATCCCTGTCTCCCTGTCTCTTTTACCCACTTTGATTCATTTCTGTGCCCTCCTCTTCTGCAGGAGCTTTGAGGTCACTTTGTTTTCTGAGCTCTTCTTTACATCAGAGCAGCGTCTTTCCCATCCAATGGGGGGAGGGGCAAACACTTTCTAAAACCAAGGGAAGTGATAAAACACTGAAAAGAAGCCAAGAAATGTGCGATCAGAATGCTCAGATTCATGCTGAGACCATTTGGAAGTTGCGTTGGAAAGCACAACTTTCAACACACGGTGCCCAGAAGTCTCTGAAGACGTGTGGCCCGAAGAATGTGATCTGCCACGCTCCACTCGTCCATCCTAGAGAAGAAAATAAACTTTCTGTAGCTCCTGTGAGACTTCCACTCTAGTTTCTCTAGTAGGTTGAAGGTCAGGGGCAACAACTCCTTAACTGTGTTCTTGGTCAACATGCTGCTTATTTTTGGAAATTTGAGTCTTGTGTCTTCCAAGGCAGACATCTGTCTTAACTCTGAACTTATTTTCTGGATTATGCATAGGAGTCTATCCCACTAAGTATAGTGTGAATTTTTTCCCTTTCTTTTCTTTTCTTTCTCTCCCTTCCTCTCCCCCTCCTCTCCTTATTGGGGCTAGAACTCAGGGCCTGGGGCACTTTGCCTGAGCTTTTTTCTTTTTTCTTTCTTTTTCTTAAACCAAACTTTCTACCACTTGAGCCATAGCTTCATTTTAGGATTTTGGGTGGCTAATTTGGAGATAAAAGTGTCACAGAATTTCCTGCTCAGGCTGATTTGTTTTTATTTTTTATTTTTTGTTGGTTATGGGGCTTGAACTCTGGGCCTGGGCACTGTCCCTCAGCACTTCAGCTCAAGGTTCTCATCTCCTGAGAATCTGGGATTACAGGTATTAACTATCCTGGCTGAATTTCTATTCATTTCCATTTAAGAGGTGAGTAGATGACTTTCTTTAAGGAGCAAAATGTTTTTCCTCTCAGTAGGGGGCGTCCTTCTTTGTCCTTGAGCACAAGCATTTAAAGCAGGTAGGTTTTGGGCTGTTTCCCCTTTAGGGTGCTTTGTCTTTACTGGTCCGAGTCTCTCCTAGTACATTTTGTTGTTTGGGGAAGGAAACATTGCTGGAGCTTGGATTTTACCTTCAGAGTCTGAAAGTAAGAGTTTTTCAGGGACGGGGCGGCTATGCCAGAGCTGGCATTGCTCATATTGCCTACAGGGCTGTCTGTCTCACTTCTCAAATACAATTTCAATAATGTGCACTTTCTATTTTGATGGCTTGAGGATTCCTTAAGTACCTCCGATCATTTTCATTTCCTCTTGGCTCTGGCTGCATTCCACGGGGCTTCATCTACCTGTGCTCTTGAGCCGTGCTTACTCGGACTGGCTTCTTTTTGCTTCCATTTCTCTTACTAAAATCCTGTCCTGTGTGCACTTTGACCAGGCTGTCGGATCTTTGGGGAGTCAACACACAGTGTGATATATTTCTTCTCCTGGGGAATATCAAGCTTACCTTGATCCTCTCAAAAGCTCTTCTAGTTCTGTAGGTAAAGCTATTATAATGCTTTCTCCACATAGTTCATAAAGACCCATTAGTTAATTCGTGCACTCAACTAATATTTAGAAAGCACTTATATTCCAGGGCCTCTGTTAAGTCTAAGAGGTATCTATGAAGGTGAAATCCCCTTTTTCTGAAATCTGTTGAAATAAAGACAGAGGTAGGTTTTCTGTACTCTATACAGAATTCCTGTGTGGTTCTAAGGCTGCTGAATGAACCAGGATCTTGGGCACACAGAATGAATGTATGACAATTCTTCTTGTTCTCTCCCTTTCCTCTATTAGTGTCTAAGGTAATCATTTACCTGCCTCTCTTCCTGACTCTCTCACCCACCATTACACATTGGCATAATTAGTTTCCTCTTATGCCTTGTTTGTTTTTTGTTTTATTTTGGCCATGGAGCTTGAACTCAGCTGTCTCTGACTGGATCTCTTTTTGCCCAAGACTGATACTCTACCACTTTGAACCACAGCTCCACTTCAGTTTTTCTGGTGGTCAATTGGAGATAAGAGTCTCACAGACTTTCCTTCCAGGGCTGGCTTTGAACTATGATCCTCAGATCTCAGCCTCTTGAGTGGCCACCATCGCCCAGCCCATTGTTGAAAAATTGTATTTCTCCTAGTGAGATCTCCCTCCTAAGCTCAAAGCTGGGCGTCCCCTTACCTATTAGATACACTGCTTACCCAGGCCTTCACATGAGTGTATGGAAATGTGTTTCCTTCTCCCCTAAACCTCTTATCTGCCTCACCACCTATCTGGTTCCAACCAGAAACCTGCAAGTCTAGCAGCCAGTCTAGTAACTTTCCACTCCTTCCATTGCTTCCCCAACCCTCAGCTGCTGATTGAGAATGCAGCTCCTCCTTTCAGTTCTCCTTGCTACCTCAGTCTAAGCCAGCGACTTTCAAACTGTGTTCCCCAAGTACTTTCATCAGCTAGCTGCCAGGTTGGTGTGGAAAGGGGTATAGAGCAGGCTAAGCTGTAGACATACTGTCTCTGATTGAATAAGAGCCACTGTATGTTTATCTGGTTTTTTATTTTTTGTTTTTATTTTTTTCAAGTACTGTTTGAAGAACTAACGATCTGAAAAACAATTGATCTCAAATCCTTTGCATTTCTTTCTTGGTGTGTGTGTGTGTGTGTGTGTGTGTGTGTGTGTGTGTGTGTGTGTGTGTGTGTGTGTGTGTGTGTGTGTGTGTGTGTGTGTGTGTGTGTGTGTGTGTGTGTGTGTGTGTGTGTGTGTGTGTGTGTGTGTGTGTGTGTGTGTGTGTGCTGGGCTGGCTTTGAATTATGAGTCCCAGATCTCAGCCTTCTGAGTAGCTAGGATGACAGGTGTTAGCCACCAGTTTACAACCTCCTTTCCTGGATTTTTTGCAGGGCTCTAGCTGACTGCACTTGCCTGTTCTCTTGCCAGTGTTGCTCAGTGGTTCTCCACCTTTTCTTGGTTGTGTTGTACAGGAGGGGTGATGTTTACATGCCGGGTGAACTCCCTATCAAATGTAAACTCCTGAAATTCCGTAAAGCAATTAGAATGCAAGTGGATGAGTTGGTGCTGTTATGAGTATAACCTTGAATCCACTTTAATTTATTAAAATAAATACACCCCTTTCGGGCGTTGTAACCCATGATGAATGACTTGTAACACATCTCGCCAGTAATCCCAACTCTGCGCTAACCTTACTCTCTACTGCTTCCACGTCTACTTGTGGGGATCCTGCTGACTCTCCAGTTTGGCACTATTCAGTGACTTTTCATCAGCCCTCAAATGGGCTTCAACTCTTCAGTGTGGCTGGTCAGTTCTGCTCCAACCTTGCATCAGCTCTCGGAAGGAACTGCTCCAGGTCTCTGCTGTCCCCAGCCAGCACACATACAAGCTTGCCTAAACTCAGGGTATGGACTGACATGCTTCCTACCACTGTCCCTCCCCTTCCTGCCTCTTGAACTCCAAATGATTGTTTTAGAGGAAAGTTCTCTTTGTCCAATTAGTTGCCACTTGGGCTCTATCTTCTTCCTTTTTTTTGATGGGGGCTGGGATATTTAGTCATATCTGTGTGTGTGTGTGTGGTGTTGGGGTTTGAACTCATTGTCTGTACTTGCTAGGTAGGTGCTCTACTGGTGAGCCATGCTTCCAGCTCTTTTTTGCTCTGATTATTTATTTATTTCATTAGTTATTTTTTATTGAGTCATGGGGCTTGAAGTCAAGGCCTGGGTGCTGTTCCTGAACTTTTTTTTGGCTCAAGGCTAGCACTCTACCACTTTAAGCCAAAAGGCTACTTCTGATTTTCTGGTGGCTAATGAGAGATATGAGTTGCATGGACTTTCCTGCCCGGGCTAGCTTTTTTTTTGGTCGGTCACGGGGCTTGAACTCTGGGCCTAGGTGTTGTCCCTCAGCTCTTCAGCTCAAGGCAAGTGCTCTACCACTTGAGCCACAGTGCCACTTCTGGTTTTCAGAGTGGTTTATTAGAGATAAGAGTCTCATGGACTTTCCTGCACGGACTGGCTTTGAACTGTGATCCTCAGATCTCAGCTTCCTGAGTAGCTAGGATTACAGGCGTGGGCCACCAGTGCCTAGCTTTGCTCTGGTTATTTTTGAGATAGGGCTCCCTTTTTTTTATTTGCCCAGGTGCCTCACCTAGACCTTGATCTTCCTATTCCATATATCCTACCATAGCTGAGGCAACAGGCCTGCACCACTGTCCTGTCTTCTTTTGTTGAGATGGAATCTTATGACCTTTTTCTTTTCTTTTTGGCCTGGATTGGCCTAGAACCACAATCCTCCTGATCTTAGCCTCCCACATAGTCAAGATGACAGGTGTGTATCATTGCGCCTAACTATGTGGTTGAGAAGGGTCTTATGGCCTGGAGCAAGTGATTTCATCTTTATGAAATTCAATGTCTTCTGTATTTTGAAGTTCACATTACTTGCTTGGTCTGTTTGGAAGGAGTATGGTGAAGATTAAATGTGGGAAGAGCAATACATGGTTTTAGAATGCTGATGTTATTGCAGAGACAATATGGTCGGTTATCTGCCTACTAGGAGTGTTATTAGCTCCAGATCTGTCAGGATCACCATGTTCCTGTACTAAAAATGTACCATGGGGCTCTCAACAAATCTCCTGAGAGAACAACAGTTTGGGGAGGTTCCTCAGTCTGGGTTAAATAGTGTCCCTCTCAAATTCACATCTGCCTCCAACTTCAGAGTGTGACTAGAGAGCCTTTACAGGTAGAATTTTTTTTTTTGGGGGGGGGGGTCCGGTCATGGGGCCTGAACTCTGGGCCTGGGCGCTGTCCCTCAGCTCTTCAACTCAAGGCTAGCACTCTACCACTTGAGCCATAGTGCCACTTCCGGCTTTTTTCTTTTTGCTTATTGGTGCTGAGGAATCGAACCCAGGGCCTTGAGCATGCAAAGCAAGCACTCTACCACTGAGCCACCTTCCCAGCCCTGCAGGTAGAATTTTAAGCTGAGATGAGGTCAGGGGAGAATGCAATGGCTGATATTCTTCTAGCAAGGCCCTGAAAGCACACGTGGGAATAAGACCACATGATGATGGAGGCCGAGACTGGGAAGGGGAAGCACCAAGTCAGGGAATACCAAGAGTTACCAAGAGCCACCAGACACCAGGGATGGGCAAGGGAATTCTTCCCTAGAGCCATTGAAAGGAGCTGGGCCCTGCTTACACCTTGATTTCAGACTCACAACCTTCAGAAAGGAGGGAATGCTAAGTTTCTCTTGTTTGTCTTCATTTGTTATAGGCTGCCACAGGAACCATTACACTGACTTTCCTCATGCTTTCCTTTGTGAGATCCATGTCAGAGAATCTTCCTACTGGAGATGAATCACTAAGTAAGTGGGAGTGGTAGAAAGGAGACTGACTGGGTTGTGACAATATCCTCTGCCTGCCTGTGTCTTTTCTTTTTTTATTTAATGTCAGTACAGGAGCTTGAATTCAGGGCCTGGATGCTGTCTCTTCGCTTTGTTGATCACTCTACCACTTGAGTCACCACTCCACTTCCAGCTTGTTGCTAGAATGGGATATGAGAGTCTCAAAGACTTTCCTGCACAGGCTGGCTTTGAACTACAATCCTCAGATCTCAACCCTCTGAGTAGCTAGGATGATAGGCCTGAGCTTGCCTGCACCTCTTTAAAACTCTCTGTAGATTAAAAACCCTGGGGAGATCTATTTTATGGTTTGCTCAGAGAACAGAGGAGGAAGGTCTATGGCTGGCTCCAGGACTCTGTCCATTTTTCTGTTGAAGTCAAAGGGGGAATGCTGTGAAGGGAGGGTGTCCAGGGCCAGGCCTCTCCTCCCTGAGCCCCAACATCCTCTGTCTGGATGAGCCCATTGGATCATGTGGTTGACAGTTTTGTTTTCTGAGCGTTGAGAGGGTTTGCTGTGGCCTCCAGGGAGTTGGCTTCGTTTTCTGTAGAGTCTGGAGTTTTGGGCCTGTGCCTGCGGTGCCGTTTGATGCTGGAGATACCGCATGAGTGTGTCTTCCCTGCCAGGCATGTCCTCACCGAGCCTGCTGCAAGAGCAGTGCACTGCGCTTCTCAAGGTGCCCTTGTGAACCTCTGAGCCCTTGCCTGCTTCCCATTGAGGGAGAGTCGCTGTCCTAGACATGGTTTGTGGTGGGTTAGAGTGGAGGATGGGAGGAGGGGAAGAGCAGGAGGCCCTACAGCTAAGAGTGTTCCCCTCAAATTGAAATAAGTGGCAGGGCCCACCCACTTCCATTGTTATGATGTCACTGAAACAAGCAGCCGCTGGAGGGATGGAAGAGACTCATGAAGTCATCTGGCCCATTGCCCTCTCCAATCTTCCCTGCCACCACGGTGGTAGAGATTGGAGCCTGACCCTGGCAGCTGAGCCCTTAAATACGCAAGGCCACACAGACACGGAGGAAAGCTCATTGGGCCAATGGCCAGTTATTCATCTCAAGACGCTCTACGGGATTCTTCATCTGAAAACAACAACCAAGACAGACCTCACCTCCAGGATCCTCTCAGCCTCCCACCGCCAGACCCAAGCCTCAGCTTGGCTTGGGATAGATAATAGAAGATGGCTGATAATGACAGGGAACTGATGATTCATGGCAGATTGAAGCAAGACGCTGGGTGTGCGTGTGAATGGGCCTTGCTCAGAATCCTGTTTGGGTGTTGCTGATTCTATCAAAGCCTCTGTGCTAGGGTAAGGTTTCAGGGATGTGGGTAGGGGCAGACAAAAAGGTAAGACTATAAATTCCAATACTGGAAGGAAGCAACAACTGAAGGACCTGTCTACAGGATGATGATTTGTGATCATTGTTGATTTCTGCTTTTTGGACAACACTTTGATGGAAGCTTTAGAAGTTCTTTAGGGAGGAGAAGGTAAGAATGACTTACCTTAGCTCTATGCAATGGTAAAGGCAGATAAGAAAGTTAACAGGGCCACAGCTCCTACTTAAGAGAGGAAGCAGGGCAGTGATTTGGCCCAGACTCTTTTCCTGTGACTTCCCCTGTGCTCTGTGAGTTGGCATGCTGACAAATACCTTTCTGATCCTAGTTAGAAAACTCAGGAGCATGGCTCAGGTAATTGATATGTTTGAGGAGTTTTAAGAGGCCACCAGTGTTGTCTCTGGGTAAGAGTCACTCCAACTTACAACAGTAGGACATAACTTTGTTTTTTAAACTTCAAAATCACAAGACATCAGTAGCTCATGCTTGTAATCTTAGCTACTCAGGAGGCGAGATCTGAGGATCCAGGTTCGAGGCCAGCCCAAGCTAGAAACACTGTGAGACTGTCATCTCAAATTAACCACCCAGGTTCTGGGGACCGTCAGAGTCAGGTAGTTGGTCTTCAGCCTTGTTTCTTTCTCCTTGCTGGGCAGAGGTGGGTCAGATGTGGGAAATGGGCCAAATCATCTGTCTCAGGAGATGAGCTATATCGTAACTTCACCTTGGTGGTGATAGGAGGGCCCTGGAGAAACAGCCAACATTTTTCCATCCTTTTGTTTCCAGACCCCCCAAAAAATATTGTGGCAAATTGGAATTCAGTCAGAGAAAGCAAAGTACTGATGTCATGCAGACCAAATCAGATTTGGTCCCCCTTTGTCTCCAGCTGACACCCAGAAAGACTCACCATTCTAGCTTATTAGACCTTCTTAAAAGCAGCCCGGGAACAAGCTGACGAGAGCAGAGGGCAAGAAAAGTCCTGCTTAAAGTCATACAGCTCCAGAAACCACAGGCGATTGGAAAGTATTAGAATGTTGTCTCCATGGAGTACAGCCCAAAGAGCAGCCGTGGGACAAAGAACACAAATACTGAACTTGAAAACCAAAGTCCTGGGTGCAAGGTCCAACCTGCCTAACTCACTGCTAGATGTGTTACCCTGGGCAAGTTATTTTTCCCAATTTCCCTCCCAGGTAAAACAAGGGTAATGACTCTATTAGAAATTGTTATGAAAGGCTGGCACTGGTGGCTCATGCCTGTAATCCTAGCTACTCAGGAGGTTGAGATCTGAGGATTGCTATTCAGAGCCATTCTGTGCCAAAAAGTCTGTTAGAGCCTTATCTCCAATTAGCCATCGAAAAGGTGGAAATAGAGGTATGGTAAGCCACACAAGTGGTAGAGTACCACCCTAGAACAAAAGAGCTAGGCCCTAAATTCAAGCAGTAGCACTGGCACACGCAGAACTTATTATGAGACTCAAATCACACATCTGAAATCACTTTGAGCATTGGATTGGCCCTTCCCCCTGTACAGACCTTGAGGACAGGAGGCAGAGGGGCAGTGGTTGTGCGTGCATCACACAGCCAAGAGTTCTGGATGGCTCACCCCATCCTCACATCTGCTCTTCAGAAAGCAAACTATGTAGAGGACTTACAACGGTGCGAGGTCCTGATAAACCACTGTAAGCTGGAAAAGCTTAAGCTGGAAAGGGTCTGATGCACATCCCACTTACTGAGCATCATCACCCAGCACACATGGGTGGTTTCTCCTGTGGTGAACTGGCTGGCTAGGAGCTGTGGGTCCCTGCCACTGTCCAGCAAGGACAGTATGGTTTCTACAAAATGCATGTCACATTCTTATCTTTGCAAAGTTAAAGAAAAAAAATCACAATTGATTGAAATCCAGAGGGCCATCTGTATTTTTTTTTAACTTGTAGATAGCTTCATTCTAGAGTCTTCTGGCTAAAACATCTTCCATCTAACACTGTCACTCACGGCAAAGTCCTCTGGCTACTTATTCCATCCATCTGAGCTTTTACTTCTTGTCCCTGAAGGGAGAGAGTCAAAGATATTTCCTCGGAGGTGCATCTTAGCTCTCATGGGCTTGTGACTCCACAAACATGGAGGAAAGCATTCGATGGAGTCATCACAGCTTTACTGAGCATTGGTTATGCGCAAGAAACTATTCTGAGAAAGGTAGGCAGACACCAAAAGCTTGGTTTCTTGAACCTAGAAGCCAGCAAGGGTACCCATGCCCAGACAAGAGGCGCCACCCACCACTAGAGCATGCTGGAGAGTCCCAGGGGAAAGAGAGGGCGGGGCAGAGAAGTGATGCAGGAGAGGAGCAAGTCTGACCCAACACAGAAGGAAGCCGGGGAGTCCTGGGAAGGAAGTAGCGTGGGCTGGCCCCTGACAAGAAGGTTTGATAGGTGTAGATCAGTACCCAGAACCAGCAGCTTGTGCATAGGCTTAGAGGCCAGGAAGGGGAGATGGTGAATTGTCTTCACATAAAGGATATTTCTATAGCTACTGTGGCTGGAGGAGTTGCTGTTGTGTTCTGGGGACAGCATGTGCCCACGTCTGAATGAGGTGGCCTGAATTGATCACAGTGGTTTCCTCACTGGCAAGCATCCTTGTGGGCCAAGCTGAGCCCTTGGTGGAGGACTGTGTACCCACACCCTGCATGCCTGGCACCCTGGGTGGAGGCAGCTTTCCTGTCTGGGCACTGGCACTTTCCATTCTCTTCAGACACTGCTGTGCTGACATGTTGGTGCCTGGCTTGTTCACAGGGGGATAACCAGGAAAGGGCCCAAGGGCGGTGCCCAGCTCCTGAGCTGGCAGCAAGCCAGCACAATTTTGTTTAGCATCTTTTTCCCTGGGGTGGCAGCAAGACAGCTACTTCAGTCAACCCAGCTTCTCTGAATGCTTCCATACCACAAGCCCTCTCTCTGCATGTCAGGGAGGAGAGTTTACAACTTGCTCCTTTTATGATGTGCCTTTAAGGCCAATTATTTCTAGTGCTAGGAATCCTACGACTCTGTTCAATTGGTAAAAGAAGGCATGCATTTTTAAATTCATGAAATCACAAGCAGATTGCGTGACTCAGTATTCTTTACCCATGCTTGATCATCTTGTAGTGTTATTATTAATATTAATAAGCACATATTCACCACACACGCATGCGTGCACACATACATAAATACGCACGCACACACAAACACACACACACACACATACGGTATTGGGCTGGGCTCATGGAAGACGTAGCCTCTGTCCTCAGGGATCTAAAGTAGGGTGTCTTTAAGACACTGTAGTAAATCACATGAGTATTATAACTGTCAAGGTTTTAAACACCTAAAAATCAGTACTATCATTAGCAATCAGTAATCACTGTTATAGAAGAATAAATCTTGTAATCTCCAAATTACCTGTTTGCACCAATTAGAGTTCAACTGATGAAACATTCCAATCAAAGGGGAATTTACTGGAAGCACCCAAGCTTATCTAGGTTTAAAAAAAAAAAAAAAAAGGAACCTGCTGAGCTTCCAAAATGCAGTCTTCTCATTCAGGATCTGTTATCTGTTAGGGCGGCTATTCTTAAAAGCAGAACTGAGAGACCCAGCATAGCACCCTGGGTGGGAGGGAATCTGTGATTCATTTGTTTATTTATGTTTTTATTCCTTGCCTGACTACAGAAAAGGGTTTGAGGAAGGCCACGATCAAACATGATTGTGTGTGTGTGTGTGTGCGCGCGTGTGTGTGTATTGAAAATGGACTATACAATTTATGGGTGGGGATGCAACTGGGAGAGAGTGAGGGAAGAGGTGACATTGTCACTTCACTTATGTAACTGTAACCCCCTTATATATCATCTTTATAATAACAATTTAAAAATCCATATATGTATGCATGTATGTATACACACAGACACACACAAAGACAGGGTTTTATTTTTAATAGATATCACAAGGATGAAGATCAGAAGTCTTGGGGTGGGAATGAGGCACTGAGTCCAAACAATTTCTACGAATCTTTGTTGAGTTCTCATGCTAAACTTTGTCCTGAACAGAAACACATTCTGTTCTTGTCTAAAGTTGTGAGACACAACTTTGGGTTGAGTTTTGTACTTCATAGAAGGCAGTCCACAAAGGAATCTCAAGAGCTACCTGATAGAGTACAGGGAAGAAAGTCAGTGTAGTGAGATGTGGACGGACGCCCCCCCCCCCCGCGCCCCCACCCAACACACACACCTTGTTATAAATACTAACAATGAAAAAGCATTCAAGGCACCTGGTGGAAAAACTCAGTGTTTTTACCAATCTCTCAGAGGTATTCTCCTTGTATCTTCTCTTGGCTGGAGTTGGATAAAGAAGACAAAAACGCAGATCAACTGAGACTTCTCTGGTTTGCTCTAGAGTTTCCAAAAAGGTGGATCTGGTGTTTGGGGCAAAGCCAGGAAGCAGGGGCTGGAAGATGGAGAATGAAAGTTGGTGGGGAAACTTGGCTAGGGAAATTGGGAAGACAGAATGAATGTGTAAACCATCAAGACTCTTAGAAGTACCTGCCATGTGGCAGGCTCCCCCAAGGGGTGCCACCCTGATATAGTTCCAGCCTCCCACAACCCTCCTCACTCCTGGACATTGGTAATCTCAGCCTCCACCGGGAATTATTGCTTGCTCTGTATGGCTCTGCTTTATTCTTTATCTCTAAGGAATTCTATAGCTGTCCTATGAAGGCTTGCTTTGTTTACTTGTTTTAAGGTTCCTGAGTGCTTGCTTTGCTCATTAGTAGGTTGTATAAAGAATGACAAGAACATTTTAAGTGTTCGTTGAGTATGTCTCTGGTCCTGTCCTTATTGGGCAGGCAGCACCAAGTCTCACACTCTCATGTAATTCCTGCCCACGCTGAATCCAGGGTGGGGCTCTGAGACTTGGTAGAAGGCACAGAATTACACCCCATGCCAGGAGCTGGCAACAAAGAGGTGGGCAGGCCCTGCCCAGCTTCCAGGGGTTACAAGATGCCAGAAGAGAACTCTGATGCTCTATAGAACTACCTGAACCTGCACTTCTCCATTTGGCTTTGAGCTGTTAAGCATTCTAAGCCTCTGTTCATCCTTTCTTTTCTTTCTTTCCTTCTTTTCTTTCTTTCTTTCTTTCTTGGAAGTACTAGGGATTGAACTCAGGGCTTAGTACTTGTTAGGCAGGCGTTCTACCACTTGAACCATACCTCCATCCTCTTTTTTGCTTGGTTATTTTCAAGGTAGGATCTGAATTTATACCCCAATTGGCCCGGACTGCCATCTGTTGCGGGGGATGACATGCGCATTTCTGCACCCAGCCATTGTGCTTTCCTGTAGCTGGGATGACAAGGCAGACACTCTTGTGCCCAACTATTGGTTGAGATGGAGCCTTGTAAACTTTTGTGCTCAGACTATCCTGGAACGCCCCTCCCAAGTAGCTAAGATTATAGGCAGAATAACTGTACCCGGCTTATTTCTGCATCTTTAAAGCAAGCAAAGTAGGATATACCTTAGAAATTCAGAAAGTTCGGTACAAATGAAATGTGACCATACATAGAGCATAGATTTGGGTAGCGCCCTCCACATATGGTGTTCTATATGGGTGCTGAGAATAGAGTGATGATGGGGGGGGGGCATCTTTACCTCTAGGGGCTCAGAATCAACTGGAGGGGACAGATGAGTCCTCGAAACACTTCCAGGCAGACTGTGACAAATGCCACCAGAGGTATGTGGGAACCCAAAGGAGTGAATAGAAAAAGCTCCACCAAGACTAGATAACATTTGGACAGGCCTCGGAGGATAAGCAGGATTTCATCAGTGGAGTACAACAAGGCCATTGAGAACCTAAAAAGCCATGAGGTGTGAGACCTCGTGGTATGAGGAACAGTGCTGGTGCTGGGTGCTCAGGGTCCTGGGTGAGTCTTCTGTGATGTCTGTGGAACCTCCCAATCAATGCTGTTCCTTCCAGCTCCTATGCTCAAGAGCAGGGAACAGTTCTTTATTCATTACCAACTTCCAGCTCCTAAACACACATGGTAGGCACTCAATAAATATTTATTAAGTGAGTGAGTATAATGATATGTATAAGCAGCTTGTCCCAAATGAGAAAAATCAAGGAAGTATTTTTTTCCATTTATTTGACAGAAGCCATTTCCCCCCCAGGGTACATGCGGAGTGGCAATTAAGCAGTCTACATTATGTCATTAGGTTTTTGTCAAAGTCCTTGGGCTTCTTGGCAGTGCTTTTCTCTGTTTCTTCCTGATCTACCTGAGACTCACTGTGAGGTCCTGCCCAAACTTCTAAGCCACTCACTTCTTCCACTCACTCTTTGGCATGGAGCGCACTGTCCTTGGTCCAGATGATGGCAATAGAACGAGCTAACTCTGAAGATGTTCCTCATGCTTTCCTTTGGTTGAGCTTCCATTTTGATTTGTGCACTTCCATGAATGGGGTATCTTTGAAACCAGAGCTCAGTAGGACCACTTCCCACGTCACAGAGGGAGCCCTCCATTCCGTTTCCATTTTGTCTGCACCCTCAGGCCTGTGCTTGACCCTCATAGTTTTCTTGCAGGACTCCCATAGCATATCATCCATGGAATTGGCTGATACAACCTCTCCAGACCACCCTTGTTCTTCCCAAGTTCAGTGTTGTTCCATTTCTCAGATCTGTTGTCTCCTTTGCTTCGAATACAATTCAGTAAACATAAAGTGCTCATCGAAGAGGCTCAAAGAGGAATGGAGCAAGACCCTTAACCCCTGCTCTGGCTTCCTAAGAGACAGCTGAGATAACAAATTAAACCATGCACAACTAACACAGAGTCCTTCTTCCAAGTAAGAGATTCTAACAGGACTTTTCTTTTCTTTCTTTCTTTCTATCTTTCTTTCCTTCAGAGCAATAAAGCAGCATTTATTAATTACTTAATACTTGGAAAGAAAAGTAGAAAGCAGCAAACAACCTTTCTGATGAATTTCTCAGTCCATAGCAAGTCAGCTTTAGTGTATTTCTCCTGTTTGGTTTCTCCTATGCATATGTGATCTATCTTTACATCATTTTCACACCACTTTTGTGACTGGACAGAATATCCCAATCCTTTTGCAATCTCATAAAACACACCAAAGAGGAGGAGGATTGAATTCATCAGCACAGAGATTTGGAGTTGCTTCTCCAATAAGACTCCCCTCCTCCACTGCCCATCCCCTTTTTTTTGCCCGCTCCTACACCAAGCCTGGCCTCTCCCTGCAAGGGACTCCACGGCATATTTGTAATCTATCAGATCAGCTTGGCCTTTCTTTGAGGAAATAGCCTCCTGTGCAGCAAGGTGTGAGCATTTCTAGTCTTCAGAATCTCCTTCCCTTCCCCCACCCCAATTTCCCTGTCTCCAGCAAGCGATAATATCTTTCATCTGAGCCTCTCTCCCTGCCTCCAGTGACTGCCTCCCCTGATGAATTCTCTCTGGGTGACTTTGGCATTTGCATATTTCTTTGCTTGGATATTCTGAGATGTTGGAACGAGAGAGCAGGTTGACGCGATCAGGTACTTAGCTGAATGAGGCTTTCTCAGGAACTGCACAAATATTTGGAGTCGGGCGTGTGCCAATAGGCAATTAATTGAAATGTGGACACAGCAAGCTTCTGGAAGAAGGAAACTGAAGTTGAGAAATTAGCTGTGGGAAGCAGTCCTCTGCAAGATACAAAACAGTAATTTGGGAATTTCCTTTACCTCACACAGAAATTGATTGGAGACAGAAAAAGAAAAAAAAAACCTCAATGAAAACAGAAGCAAGTATATGGTTAAGGTTGACTCCTTAATCTTGGAACTAGAAAGAGGTTCTCAGAGAATGCTGTTAGGAGTTAGGATGTTTGTGCAGAGGAAGGAGTGCCCCCAGGTCAAGGGTGAGTTCAGGAAAACTCAAGACCAGAAGCAAGTGGGAGACCTGTGACTCAGGCCCTGGCATTTCTCACTTTAGAAAGCTGATTGTCTACCTGGAGAGCTGAATTATCATATCAGGAGTCAGAGGGCGAGGACTACAGTAGAAGCGTTTTCTTGTCACCAATGACTTTGTGAATACATTTAGTAAAACCCAGATTTTTTGCTGACTGTGACCTTACACAGAAGGTCAACCTTTAACTGTTCCTGCTCAGCGTCTGACTGCCTGCTAAGCACTGGGCACTGAGGTGATGATGGTCCCTTAGGCCTGCAGATGTGGCTCAGTGGTACAGCGCATCCCTGGTCTGGGAGAGGCTTTGGTCTCCATCCTGAACACCACAAACAAAACAAGTCACTGTTCCTTACATGTGATATTCACTTGTCGCCAGTAAAGTATAATGCCTCTAGCAGGGTATGGTAGCTCATGCCTGTAATTCAAGCTACTTAGAAGTCTAAAACTTGAGGGTGCTGGTTTGAAGCCAGCCTGGTAGGAAAGTCAGTGAGACACTTATCCAATTAACCACCAAAAAGCTGAAAGTGGAACTGTGGCTCAAGTGGTAGAGCACCAACTTTGAGTGGACAAAGCTAAGAAAGAGCACATGGGCCCCGAGCCTCTGTGCCCATCTCCCTCTTCAGGAGAATGGGTCCCTCTGTATAACATGTTTATATAAGTGAAGACAGAGACAAAGTATCTTTGGGATATAACTTTAGGATTCAAGTTGTTTAAGTATGATATAGAATCAGTTTTTCATCGCTCAGATAGTGGGGGCCAGAGTTCCCATTTTGGGGTTCCTTCAAGAACACACCTTTCTTTCAAAGTGTGAAGCCTGAACCAAGTACCTCTAGCACTACCTGGCAACAGGTTGAAAATGCCAATTCTCAGGTTCCTCCTTAGCCAAATTGAAGGGGTGGAACCCCCCTTGTTTTAACAAACTCCCCAGGGGATCCTGATGCTCAAGAAAGTTTAAAAACCATTGCCCTAGAAAATTAGGTTGCAGAAGTCTGAGTTGTTGGATTCCAACAACTCTAAAGAAAAAACTCTCTTCATTTTAGAATGCCCAGGTGAGCTGTTTCCATACATTGTTGTGTGTTCAACCAGAAAAAAAAAAATTTCCAAGTGATTCTATAAAAATCTAACTGACCAACATAGACACAATACTAGCAACCCCACGGATTTCCAGTGACTACAATATTGTCATACTTTTTAAAGTGTACAGAATGACTGGATAAGTTAAGTGGTTGCTTAATCTGTTATTTTTAGAACCTCACTGCCTTACCTCATGTGAAAGTTGATTCAAAATTCAAATGGAACATTTTATTATCCCCAAAATGTTTTCCTGTATACTTTAACATGTTACTAAGGAAACCAGTTGTAACACTGCAGTGATTTTTTTTTTGTCGCTGTAACAAATTAACTCTCGGGCAACATATATGCCATGCTATAACGTGCACTCTCAAAAGAAAATTTCACGCTTATTGAATTTATACATTTATAACACAGAACAAATGTGGGGAGGAGAAACTCTGTCCCAGAATGACCAGGGCTATGTCCCCCTGGGATGTGTTCTGTTTCCCCTGGGATATGCTCTGTGTCTTTTGCACGTCTGCAGGCCTAGGTGATCTTTCTTTCATCATTAGGAGCCCCTCTGTGTGGAACGCTGTTTGAGAGAGCAGACATCTCGCAAGGACACTTCCGTGGCAAGGCTTGGAGGGTTTCTAATGGGTGAGCACTGGGAAGGACGAAAGCTCAGTGTGTAGTGCAAAGTGTGTGCTAATCACACATTTAAGAAATCCGTGGCGACATCAAAGCAAGGCTCACAGGAGTGAGGACAGAGATGGCACCAGGAGATGGGGGGGAGGGGGGGGGGCATGATATAACCCAGCGGGAGGCCTCCTGCTTTTTCTTTTCCGGATGGGGGAGGTGCCGTTATTAATGATGGGATGGATTAGAACAGATGGGTACTTTTGACACATTTTCCCGTGTTGTTATTTTCCAATTTCCCATCTTCCCACCACCTAGTCATGTGCGTGTGTCTTGGTTAGAAGTGAGAGCACGTGACTTTCTGAGGGAAGCCTGGGGAAGGGAGGGGAGAGGTAGAGATGTGGCCATTGAACTCTGAGGGCTCTGAAGATTCTGCCAGTCCTCCTAGAACCTGAGTGGGAAAGCCACCGTGGCCACGTGGCCTTTCTGATGCCTGGCTCTGAGACCCATCCTGGGCTCTTTCACTCACTCGGTGGCAGCCTTACCCCTCCCTGATTGCAGGTACCTTCCTGAAACCCGGAGGAGATTTGCATTGTAAATGGTGTTTGTTAGGGCCCTGAAATAATATTAATCATTGTAAAACAATTATGTTGCATAATTTGTACATAAAAAAGAAAAAAATGAACCTTTTGCTGGAATTAATGTTTCCAAGATTATGCATCTTCCACCTCCCCACAAATAATGAGACCCTTGTCTGCCCTTCTGGGGGAGAAAAGCTTTGGAAAAACAAAGCTGCATACCTTTTCATGGCTTCTGGAAAGATTTCCCCATGTTTGGATCTAGGTAACTAAGGTGGTTTCAGGTGGAGCAGTCAGAGACCCCGGTGAGAGGAGCCGCTCAACATCCCATAATTAAGATGGACACCATGGGATTGGACCAAAGGAAGAACTGGGAGGCATGAAGGTGTGCAGCCTTATGTGCATTGGGTGGAAATAGCCAGTAATGGCCACAAACCTCAAGCAGTGGGATCCACCTCCAAACTCATTGTAATATGTTGACACCACTCCCCCCAATATAACTACATTCTAATTTCTAGAACCTAGGAATATGATATTATTTGGGGGAAAAGGGTCTTTGAAGTTGTAGATGTTGAGATGAATTCATATTGTCTTACCTGCTTGTCCTCGAAGTCCAATGATAATTACTCATAAGAGATGGAAAAATACACAGAAAGAGAAGAAAAGAAGGCCATATGAGGCAGTAAGAGACTGGAGTGAAGTAGCCACAAGCCAAGGCATGCCTGGAACAGAAACAGGCAAGCAAGAAGTAAGCCAGGTATGGTGGTTGATACTTGTAATCCTAGCTACTCAGAAAACAGAGATTGGGAGGATTGTGGTTGGAGGCCAACCTGAGCAAAAAGTTTGAGACTCATCTGGATCAATAAAAGGTGGTGACCATGGTGCATGCCTAGCTTCCTGTTTTCATAGGAAGTATATAAATAGGAGGATCACGGTCCAGTCATGCCACAGAGGGATGAAAAAGAAACCCTATTGGGAAAATAACAAAAGTAAAAATGATTGGAGGCATGACTCAAGTGGTAGAGCATCTTCCTGGCAAGCATACAGCCCCGAGTCTGAACCCCAGGACCACCAGAAAGAAAAATGAACAAGTCACAACAACCAAAAAGAGATTCTCCTCTAGAGTCTGTGGAGGCAGGATGTGCCTGCTAATATCCTGATTTTAGACTTGTGGACTCCAACATGGTGAGGGAGCATATTTTTTAAATATTTATTTTAATTTTTATTGTGAAAATACCGTACAGAGGGGTTACAATTACATGGGCAAGGTAATGAGTACATTTCTTATAAAGCATTGTTGCCTCCTCCTTTGTTTCCCCTTACCATCCCTTCCCGTACCCCCCTGTCCCCCCTCCACGCCAAAGTTGTAAAGTTCATTTTTTGACATAACGACTTATACATCTCATTGTTGCAATAGGTCCACCTGTATCCCTATTTAAACGATTTGTTTTTTTCCTTCCCCTCCACAAATTATACCAACATCAAATACAATTAAAGCAGGGGTTACACTGTGGGGGAGGGACATACAAAGCAACAAAGAAATCATCTTATAAATATGTTAGAAACAATCGCAAGAAAGAAAAAAACATTTGAATACTTACCTTGGGGTTCATTTCACCTAACATCAGCTTATCTGACCTTTTCCGCTTGTCGCAGACATATACTAGTTATTGCAAATAATGGAAACCATGGGACCTATGTTTCTTTGGGCCTGGCTTACTTCACTTAATATATTTTTTTTCCATTGGGAGTATATTTTTATGGTTCTAAGCTACCATATTGGTAGCAATGTGTGTCAAGAGCCCCGGGAAGTGAATCCATCCATAGGCTGTGCCATACCCCACCCCACAGGGACCTGGGAGGATCAGGGCTCACATTCTAAGTTTTTGAACATCATCTCCAACTCTGCATCTGGAGCCATTTCTGAGGTCCCTGATTCACTTCTGAGATTGTCAGTTTACTGTACTTGCTGCATCTGGGTCCCAGGTGATAGGACCCAGCATCTCCTTCCCAGGAACTCAGAGACCAAGAGAACAGTACAGAGAATTACTATGGCAGGTCACTGTGACACACAGTTTAGAAATGCAGTCTTCCTAAGAGGTAGGATTGAGAGGCTACTGCATCTACCATTTTGGATTCTCCATCTCTATCAAATACTCATGACTAGATTTAGCCGTTCATAGTCCTCAGTAACATACATTAAAAAATGATAGTGTCATATATTGAAACCCAATGTACCAGGCACTGTTCTGAGAAATGTGTGTGTGTGTGTGTGTGTGTGTGTGTGTGTGTGTGTGTGCATGCACACACATGCATGCATACCCACGCACATGCACTCCGGTACTAGGGTTTGAACTCAAGGCCTTGCACTCTTGCATGGCTTTTTCCCTCAAGGCTGGCCCTTTACCACTTGAGATACAACTTTACTTTCAGCTTTTTGCTGGATAAGGGACAAGAGTCTCGCTGACTTTTCTGCCTGATCTGGCTTCCCACTGCAAACCTCAAATCTCAGCCTCTTGAGCAACTAAGATTACAAGCATGAGCTACCAGTGACCAGCTCATGCTGAGAATTTTATATTTGTCATTCTATTTATGCTTACAGTCACCCTAGATGTATGGGTGTGATGTTTCTAATTTTGCAGGTGAGGAAACAGGCCTGGGGACATTCAGTAATACTCAGGAATGTTCATTTGAGGAGCCAGTATTGGAAGCCTGGTGGCCTCTGATTTCATAGTCCAGATTCTTTAGGCAGCCCAGCACAAGGACTTTCCTTTGAACCTTCACTGGGCTCTGGCTCACAAGAGAGCATAAGTAGCTTTGGATTTGAGGACATGGTTCATTCACAAGGCAAGGATGTTTTCCACAGGGCTTCCAGAAGTATTGAAAACAGATTCTAGCCTGAGCTGTGCTCTTTGGAAGATGCTCTCTGGTCTGGTCTGGACTTTGCCCTCCTACTGAAGTACTTACTCCTGAGCATTATCTATCAGGGTTTTCCTGGTCTGGCCCAGGCTGCTGCTCTAACCTCCTTTCTCTGAAACCCTTCTCCACCTGTTGCCATCCACTCTGCAGCTGTTCTGAGCTGCTTGAAATTCGTTAGATCTCATATTGTCACTGGATTCTACTCTCTTTCACAAGCTTGGGGATCAAGTGGACTTCTACCCCTGCCAACCCCCACTGGCATCCTGTCCATCCCTATCCTTTGACTGTTTTCCTTGGCTGACTCCCATTCATCCCAGAAAACTGTTAGGACCAGCACAACATGGAGGGAGGATATGTCATAACAATCCTTTTTTTCTTCATGATAAAGCCTATGGCTTTGTATTATAATTGTGTTGTCTGCTCAGTCTCTGGGCTGCAGCTTCTAGGAGGACCCTTGAGGGCAGGGATGTGATCTGCTTAGTTTACCATTATACCCCAGCACCCAACCCAGGGCCTGGCATGTAATAGGCATTCAATAAAGCATTTGTGGAATGAATGAGTTGGGAATGTCAGAAATGCCTTCCTGGATCCTTAGGCTCAGAATGAGGAGATTGATTAGAACACTGAGGAATGGCATGGTTTAAAGGGTATAGCTATCTGACCAACTGTCAATGTCAAACATTATGGACCTTATCAGAATATTCTAGAACATCTTACAAGATAGTACCCGTGATTCCATCTAAACCATTTGTATCCATTTTAACACAGAAGGACATGGTATTATTTATTGTCATCAGTTCCTTTTTTCTTCATGACTATTTTTATTTTGACCAATTAATGAACTGTAAAATTCTCCCTCCCCCACACACTACACAAGGCAACAGAATCTATGAATGAGTCCCTCCATAGCAAAAGGAGCCCTTAAGTCATGAAGGCCACTTAGTCAGTTCCTGCTCAGTCCTTTAGTGATGATAGATTTGGATCCTGCCACTTTGGTGTTTCCTGCTCTTCCTTTCCCCAACATTGTCATTGTCACCACCCTCTAGGTACTTTCCAGCCTTCTTGAAGACAGGTACTGCTTGGGGCTGTAGAACCTGGTTGGATACACTGGTTTCCAGAGCTGGGTGTTTTGTTGTTGTTGTTGTTTTTAATGACTGAAAGACCAATGGTCTGTGGCTGGTGCAGGAGAGCCCTAGACCAGGATTCAGAAGATCTAGACTCCTGCTTAGTGTCTCCTTATGGCCTCTCTGGGTCCCCATCTCCTCATGAATAAAGTTACAACAGACATATGTAGCTCAGAGATGCTTCAGAGAGCCAAAAGAAACACAGGCTGTGAGGGTGCCTTATAAACTAGAAGGTGTCCAGATGACAGGCATATAATGAGGACAGTTCATGTCTGCTGGAAGGATGTGTCTCATGTCTGTGGATGACTTTCCAGCTATATTTATGCAGCCAAAATGAGCCTCTTCCTGGCTTTATTATCATCTCCAAACACTTGTACAACGAGGTTTCAATTTAACATGTCTATATATGTGTACAAATGTTGATCAGAGCCAGCCCTTCCCTTGACTTTTGAGGACTTGCCAACAACACCAGAGCATGCCTTTTGCCATCCCTGGCCCTATCTTCTGATTGTCTTTCTTATCTACTCCATTCAGAACAAAGAGTGAACCTGAACTTGTTGGAATGGAAAGAATTGTGGGGTTTTGGCCTCTTAGCTGGAATCCTGCCTTCAGTCAATAAATACCAAAATATCCTTGCAAAGAGAAAAAATTGGAAGCTGTGATGGGGAAGCTAATGGTACCAGAATAAAGATGGAGGGAAGAAGTGATGGAGTGGGGAGAGAATATATCATGGCGTTGTGGCACTCACTGATTCACTTTACTCTATGACTGCCTTTCCTGGTATGGGAACCCCTGTGGGAGGGGTGCCTCTGTTCCCATGGAGTGAATACAGATTGGAATAACAAGATACCCTTACAAGATATCCTGCCTCGGTAGCCTTTGAATGGTTGTTGTAGCCCTGTGGCATGTGGGTGGGGGGGCAGTAGAGGAAAGTGGGAGGAGGATAGAGGGAGGAGAACATGTTCTCCCTACTCCAGGGTAGTCTAGTTGGTATAGACTCTTCCCTGGACTTTAGTAGGAAATGACCCATACAGCTTCCATAGTGGACTCTGCAAAACCAGCCTTCTACCCCAGGTCCATGGTATCCTCCATTTGACAGAGATGACTTATTAGCCAGCCTGAGAGGGATCAGTGATGTTGAGAGAGGCAGGAGGTACTAGTGCTTGTGTTAAACTTGTCAAGCTTCAGTCTCCTCCAATCAGGAAAGACTTGCTCTCCAGTCTCCTCCAATCAGGAAAGACTTGTTGCAGTCACCAAGCTTCTTGTCTCCACAGGGTTAATTAGCCATACACACCAACACAGCCTGTGACTGCCCCTTTAAATACACCTGCAATGATTTTTTTTTTGTGGTTGTTTTGTGCTGGGGATAGAACCCCAAGGCATCATGCACTCTAGGCAAGTGTTGTATTTCTGAGCAGTTCCAAAAAACACTAATGGGGATGGTGCGGGGGGGGGGGGGGGGGAGGGGGGGAGGAGGGAGCTGGATAAATAGGCTAGTTCCTAAGCGTGGTGACCATTCATTCATTGGTAGCAAGGCCTTTCAAGAAAGAGAAGACTTGAAGGGGAGGGTGTTTGGCTAGCAGCAGAGCTAGGGCCATGTAGAGGACTCTGCTAGACCCCCTTGTCTAACTGGATTCCAAGCTCAGGGGCACACCTTCCTGCCCAGAATTGGGGTATATATGCTTTGATCCTGCTATGAAGAGCTTTAGAAAGGGAAACATGAAGTGTACCTTTACAGACTCAGGAGAGCCTTTTTCTCCCTTCACCTCCTGATTGTCTGCCTTACACAGTACTTCAAGCCATCTCTTGCTGTACTGTTGTGGGGGTTGCCCACGAGGGTCTTCCTTCACACTGTGGCCTATCAGCTGGTTCCCGATGGTACAGAAATGAACGAGCCCCAGACCCTGAGCCCCAAGCAGAGGAGACGGTGACGGATGATGACAACTTAGTCTCTTCAGTTCAGTAACCAAGGTGAGCCGACAGTGCTTTGCAAGTCACAACAAACCAAACTGGTGACATTGGAGCTAAGCTATAAAAGTCAAGCAGGCTTTTACCTGACATGGCAGGAAAGGGGATTTTTTTTAAAGGTAGCAGCTGCCCAGTGAGTACTGACCTGGTATGTCTTCTGCCTCCAGTACTGAGGAGAAAGCAGGCTTTGTCCTGGGTGAGTAGCTAGACAGGATCAGGAAGGGCCCAGGATGCCTTCCCAACTTCGTCAAATTCTTTCACCAAAACTAGAATCTAATCACTTTACCCCTGTAATTAGCCTTCCATTCTCAGTGGATAGAGCACAAATTCTGTACACTATGACTTGCTTCTACCTCGGACCACCTTTCAATTCATCCATGTCTGCCCTGCTTCAAGTATGATCTTGGAACTGCCTCTTCTTGGGTAGAACCCTGCTCTGTTCAAACACTACAGCATTGAATGCCCAATAAGGACGTCTCCTTTTCTGTGCATTGTATTTGTGGTTTTTTCAAATAGAGACGTGAACAAGGCTTTCCATGGATTGAATTGTGGCCTCTTAACCCCCTCAAGAGATGTCCTACTCTTGATCCTTGGTACCCATCAATGTGACTTCACGTGAGGAAAGGGTCTTTAATGATGTCATCAAGTTAAGAAATCAAATTATAGTAGGTTGGACACTCATCCAACATGGTGGGTGGTCATATAAGGAGAGAAGAAGAAACACAGATTACAGACAGGAGACTATAGGAAGATGTGGAATGGGACTACATAAAGACAGAGGCAGAGATTGGAGCAATGCAGCCACAAGCCAAGAAACATGGCTACAGAAGCTGGAAGAGGCAGGAGAGATCCTTCTTTAAAGGTTCCATGAATAGTCCTAATGGCTTGATCTCAGACTTCTAGCCTCCAGAACCAAGGAACAATACATTTTTGCTGTGCTGGGTTACAGTGCTCATGGGAAGCTTACACAATACCCCTTATTTCTCTGCTTGTCTTCCTGTTCCTCCTCCTTTGCTTGGGTTTCCAGACCTGGAAACATACCTGAGTCCCTCTAGCTGGATTCCTGCTGGATCCCTTGTTCACCTCCACCTTTGCCTGTTACTGAGGCAGTGCCTGATGATGACTGCCTGCCAACCCATGTGCCATCATTTGCTCTTGCTTGGGTGAGATTTGACCCTTATCCTTTTAGAGACTGAAAGCTTTCACACTCACTAATGAATCAAAGTGAAGGTCTCTCCTAGGATCACAGAATGGCCAAACTGGGAGGCAGTCTCAGAGTAGACAGACAGGCTGAGAAGAGACTTGGCTATAGTCAAACCACACAGTCACACAGTCACTCATTTCGCAGCTTTTTATGGAGCACCTACTGTGTGGCAGGCATAGGGCTAACAGTGATGAAAGTTCAAACAAACCAAACCAGCCCAGGTAGACCTGATAGGCCAATGAGGGTAAAGGGGTATGGCTACTAGCTACCAATCAAATCACAACTCATAAATATGCATGAGAGAGATATCCAAGCTGGGCAATCTGGGTGAAGACATTGGACAGAAGGTTTGCATGAAGATGGAGCCTGTGGTCTCCAGTGCAATGGAGACCTCTGCTTTCCCATAGGAGAGCCATACCCTGCCCAGATAGAGGGCTGTCTGCAAGCAAAGGAGTGAGCCCACAGTCATTCTCCCCAAAGTGCCCAAGTCCTCAAGGAAAAAGGCTGCATTCTTACTATGATTTTACTTCTTTCCTTGTCAATTCACTGACCCACGCCTTGAGTTAGCATTTATAATAACTTCTGTGTACCTGGTACCAGCTGAAGACTCCGGGTGCACATTTGTGTCCTTCCTCTGAAAGAACAGCCAGCCGAGGACCTTGGCTTGTGTGTTAGTGGCTGTCTATCCTCACATGTGTCAGTGAATGAAAAGAGGCCAGCTCCAGGGACTTGCCTCTGTGGGAAGACACTTGTATAGAAGGCAAGTTCAGGTTAAGCCTGGAAGGAGGAAGCCAATTGTTAGGGAGAGAAATGGACTGGGGTGGGCACAGAGGAAATCCCAGAATGGACAGAGGAACGGTGGAATTGGCAAGTGAATTCATACAAAGGTCGTGATTGAAGGAATGACAGACTGAAGATGATTTAGGGTCTATCTGATCCCTAATCTTTTCCTAGTGTCACTTAGGCAAGATACAGTTCACTGTCAAGTTCCCATCAGTGTGTGTGTGTGTATGCCAGTACTGGGGCTTCAATTAAGGGTTTAGCATGCTAGTTTAGTGTTTTGGTTTGGTTTGGTTTTTGTTTTTTTGCACAAGGCTGGTGCTCTACCACTTGAGCCACATATCCACTTCTAGCTTTTTGCTGGTTAGGTGGAGATGTGAGTCTTAAGGACTTTTCTTTTCAGACAGGCTTCAGACTGTGATCCTCAAATCTCAGCCTCCTTAGTAGCTATGATTACAGGTGTGAGCCAGTGGCACTTGGGTCCAACCAGTTTTTAAGATAGTTAAAGTATTTGGGGCTAAATATCTTTCTTTAAACAACCAAACCTGAAGACACCTAGGTGGGCCCCACACCTTCAGTTCCTGGGTGCTTACTACAGTGAAATAACATGGATCTTTAGCAAACACTTGGATGTGAACTCTTGGTGATGATCCAGTCACCTACTCTTTCCAAGACTCAGTTTCTTCCTCTGTAGAGTAGGGGTAAAAGTTCACACTTCCCCAGACCCACAAAAGTACCAGATACTTAGTGAGTACCAAAGTGCTTCTCTGTGAGCTTCCATAACTGGGGAGACATTACAAATGGACCAGCTGTATCTCCAAATGTGAGTCAAGGTTATTGCCAGGTGCAGCGGAAGAGCTCCAATTTCCTTTGCTTTGAGTGTGTCTTTAGAATAAGCAAATGCAATGTCCTTCCCGGGGACCCTGTGCACCAAACTCAGTTGAGTCTTTGATGAGCACCAAAGCTTCATTTTTCACCTTTGACTAGTCCCCTCCCTTTTAACATTTGAGCTCTCAGGATGTTCTTTGTTTCTGTTGCAAGATGTGTGTGTGTGTGTGTGTGTGTGTGTGTGTGTGTGTGTGTGTGTGTGTGTGTGTGTTGGCAGGAGGGGGTACAAAGAGGCGAAGTGTATTTTTAGAGCAATAGAGGAGCTGGCAGAAATTGAAAATAAGGTTTTCAAGTTCGTCGGTTGATGCTTTAGAAGGAGAGGTAGAAGGAAAAGCTCGGTGGAGGGCTCTGTGTCCTGTTCAATATCTAAGACTCTGCGATCTGCATTCCGGCATTCTGATTAGAAATCATTCTGCCCAGGCCTGTCCTCTCCCCTCCCCCAGCAGGGGTCTGAATGGACCAGGGGGGTAGGAGCAGGGGTGGGGGGAAAGGGGAGAGGAGGAGGGCCAGCGGGGAGGTGGGGGGATGCCTTTGTACCAATGCGGAGAACCTGCTCTGGCAATCTGCTCTCCCCTCCTGCTTAGCAGGGTCCAATGATCAGGGCAGATTAATCCCCAGGGGTGGTTGGCGCACAATTAACATTTTTACCTCTTATTTTAATTAAGAAGGGCCAGGGGATAGAACGTTAGCATGCCTAATGGGACGTCGTGGCATGTGCTGACTACCAGAGGAGTTTGGGTTATTAGCACTTGTTGAAGACTTTCTAGATAATTAAATACCACATTCATCATTGCTCTGAGTGAGCGGACACAGATTTCCCCCCCTCCCCTTTCTCTTCTCGACTCTTCCCATGCAGGAGGCAGAGCGGCCCCCATACCTGGCAAGTTCCCCAGCATCCAGACTGGAACTCACTCCCTGTATGCCCACTTGCAGTGATTTTGTGCGAAAGGAAAGATTCTCGCAGACATCTGCCTGCGTTGTTCTGACAGCGGAAGCGCTCTTCACAAGCACATTAACATGACCTCATTAGTTCCTGCGTCTACTCTTCTAACCACATAAACCCGAGTGCAGTAGGAGCCAATCATGCTAATTACATCAGATCGGTTTGCATATTCATAAACCATTTTCTGTTTTATGGACAGCAAAAATAAACACAGTATCTCTTTAATAATTTTAAGTGGGTCACTTTCAGGACTGTATCTGTTTTAAATAAATTATCATATTGTTAAAGGCCACAGTCAAAAGCTATTTTTTGAGCAGCCCCAGAGGTTGGAGTAGGGGGCAGGGCATGCAGAGGGGACTCAGTCAGTGGGATTCACCAGTTGGTCAATTTCCAAGTTATCTCTCTCTCTCTCTCTCCTTTAACTTTTTTTTTTTTGTCAGTCATGGGGTTTAAACTCTGGGCCTGGGCAATGTCCCTGTACTCTTTACCTCAAGGCGAGCACTCTACTAATTGAGTCACAGCACCACTTCTGGTTTTCTAGTAGCTTATTGGAGATAAGAGTCTCATGGAACTTCCTGTCTGGGCTGGCTTTGAACCACGATCCTCAGATCTCAGCCTCCTGAGTAGCTAGGATTACAGGCGTGAGCCACAAGACTGAAGATGATCTAGGCTAATTTTATTTTTTATTATTTTTATTTTTTATTTTTTGCCAAAGAAAATCTGAACTTGAAAATCCTCTTTGGTTTGGTGAACAGGTGCAGAGCAGCCTCTTACTAATGACAAAATATATTCTAGGCAGAAGTTTGAGGTTATCAAAATCACACTCAAGTACAGTCAGAATGAAACCACGGAGGCACCCATTCCTGTGTTGTCTTGAAAGTAGCTCATTTTAGGGGCCAAGTTTCATATTCATGTTTTTTCAAGATGAGATAGAAAATGGATACCAGACCTATTAGAGGTAAAAGACACATACCTACAGAACCTTATAACAAAATCCATCAGTGCTAGTGATGGTGATAGTTTTCTTTCCTTCTTTCTTTCTTTCTTTCTTTCTTTCTTTCTTTCTTTCTTTCTTTCTTTCTTTCTTCCTTTCTTTCTTTTTCTTTCCTTTCTTCCTTCCTTCCTTCCTTCCTTCCTTCCTTTCTTTCTTTCGTTTTTCCTTTCTTTCTTTTCCTTTCTTTTTTGTTTTTTGTTTTGTCAGTTGTAGGGCTCGAACTCTGTCTGGGCCTGGGTGCTGTCCCTGAACTCTTCAGCTCAAGGTAAGCACTGTATCACTTGAGCCACAGCACCACTTCTGATTTTCTTTTTTTTTTTTTTTTGGGTCCGGTCGTAGGGCCTGAACTCTGGGCCTGGGCGCTGTCCCTCAGCTCTTCAGCTCAAGGCTAGCACTCTACCACTTGAGCCACAGCACCACTTCCAGCTTTTTTCTTTTTGCTTATGTGGTGCTGAGGAATTGAACCCAGGGCCTCATGCATTGCAAGGCAAGCACTCTACCACTGAGCCACCTTCCCAGCCCCCCCACTTCTGATTTTCTGGTGGTTAATTGGAGATAAGAATCTCGCAGGCTTTCCTTCTCCTGGGCTGGCTTTGAACCACGACCCTCAGATCTCAGCCTCCTGTATAGCTAGCATTACAGGCCTGAGCCTTAGGGGTCTTCTTCAGGGATTTTCCAGTCCAAGATTATAACTCTCAACAATGAAGTTGAGTTACAGATTTTTTTGCAGATGCCTGTAATTCTGGTCACTCAAGAGGCTGAGATCTGAGGATCACAGTTCAAAGCCCAGACTGGCCAAAAAAAAAAATCTGTGAGACTCTTTTTTTTTGGGGGGGGGTCCCGTCGTGGGGCCTGAAATCTGGGCATGGGCGCTGTCCCTCAGCTCTTCAGCTCAAGGCTAGTGCTCTACCACTTGAGCCACAGCGCTACTTCTGGCTTTTTTCTTTTTTCTTATGTGGTGCTGAGGAATTGAACCCAGGGCCTCATGTATGCAAGGCAAGTGCTCTACCACTGAGCCACCTTCCCAGCCCAAGACTCTTATTTAATGAACCACTAAAAAGCTGGAAGGGGAGCTGTGGCTTAAATGATAGAGTGCTACCCTTAAGCAAAAAAGCTAAGAAACAAAGTCCAGGCCCTGAGTTCAAGTCTCAGTTCCAGCATACATACGTGTATCCACATATCCACATGCACACACACACACACACACACACACACACACACACACACACACACACACAAGTATACAGAGAAAACACGGTGAGCCTCGTTAAGAAAACACACCATTTTCAAGACTACCCAAGGACATAGTCATGTAAAGTCATTGATTTAATCATTATACATAATTTCTGTTCATTCATCCTGGGCTCCTATTGTGCTAATCTGATTGAGTGGCATGTGTATTTTAAAGTAATAAGACCAACATTACTTTATTGGAAAAAAAAAATCTGGAAATCTCAAGCTGATCTGTTTTGGTCACATTTAGTAGGGAGATTATACCCCATTTATAGGCAGTTCCCACAGCATAGCTGTTTCTGGAGTTCCCTTCCTCTCCTCTTCCTTGTCATCATTTCTGGGAGAATTAACGTGGCATTTACCAGTGGCCGTTGGGGCCACCTCATGTTATTAGTTTGGCAATGCTGATCTAAAAGGAGTGGATGTGGGAGCTGGGGCAGGCTCTCCTTTCCCTTCATGCATAGGCCTCACTCTGAGATTCTTGGGGACCTTTTGCCTCACCTCTTGAGACGTTTTCATTCACTCCCATCCACCCTGGCTGGAGACTTGAGCACAGATGGCTGAACCAGCGTGGAAGCTTTTGTCTGTCAGCGCACTGATTTGGAAAGACCCTATTATTTGTGCAATATACCTTGGAATTATAGTGATAATTTCATGAAAGCCTAACATAATCTGAATGTTTATAAGTTCTATCCCCTGGGGGAAACATATAGTGCTCACTTCTTTTGTCTCATCTATTTAAAGTAGGGCCAGATACAAAGCTGGAGTGATTGACAAATTAATGCTCGCAGCGGCGTTGACTCAAAAGTACTTGAATTATTAGTACAAAAAGCATGTTACAAACTGTAATAATTTTAACTCCATTTCATTGCTAAAAGCTAATAATAATGAAAACAAATGAAAATAGTAATGCAGTCTAACGTTAGCCAGAATGGAAGCAGTCACAGAGTTGGGACTCTGCAATCAGATAATTAGTTCCATTAAAACTCAAGACTGAGCAGAGTCTGTTCATCTATTTTGGATACCGTTGTGGAGAGAAAGAGAGGAAAAAGAATGGCCCCTGTGCAACATAAATCACACCTTGCCTTTCTCGTCTAATTCCTCTCCCTTCCCTCAGCCCAGAGACTTCATTCCCAGGGTAACAACTGTACTCCTAAGGTGGAGAAGAAGGGACCAGAGGAACTAATAGGTGGCCAGCAAGGAGGAGGAGGTTGCTGCCGGTTAAAATGAAAACAAATGATCCCAGAAGGTACAAGACCCACCATTGCATGGCCTCAACCATCTGGAAGGAGCTACACATTGCTGTAGAGTGCCAGAGATCCAACTTGGTGTCTTAGGATTCCCATAGAAACAGACCAGTAGATGTGCATATATGCAAATTTACAAAAGGAATTTAATTTATTTCAAGAAACTCTATCCAATAAAATATTTATTGGCTGCGTGCGGTGTGTAATTCCAGCTACTCAGGAGGGAGAGATTGGGAGGATTGTGGTTTGAGGCCAACCCAAGCAAGAAAAATAATCCATGACATCCCCTCTCCATAAACAAGTTAGATGTGGTAGCATACATGTGTAATTCAAGCTACACAAGAGGGGTAAGTAGGAGAATCAAAGTCAAAGGGGGCCAAATGTGCATAACTAGATGCAGTGCCTGTCTGTCACCTGTAGTCCCAGTAGCTCAAGAGGTAGAGATTGGGAGGATCATGCTTGAGGCCAATCCTGGGCAAAAAGTTCAGTGAGACCCCCATCTCCATCAATAAGCTGGCATAGTTATTCACATCTGTAGTCTTCGCTACTCAGGAGGTTCTAGGGAAGAAAATTGAGATCTTCCTGAAAAATAACTAAAGAATAAAAGGGCTGAAGGCAGGTTCAGTGGCGGAGTACCTGCCTAGCAAATATTAAACCCTGAGATCAAACCATAGAAGCACCAAACAAAGGTCATTTGTTGTAAGGAATTTATTCCTCCATTTATGGGTCTCTAGTCAGCCAGCTGGACAGGCTGTATGTCATTCTAGTCAAAACCCAAAGACTGGGGAACCCTGAGATTTGGGCTGTAGCTCCAGTTCAAGTGGTCAGGCGACAGAGAGGTCCCCTTTGCTGCTGTGCGCTACTTCTGCTCTCTTACTTTAGGAAGAGCTATCTGCTTATTTACCAGTTCAGAACAACAAACGTCTGGGCGTCTCATAGCCCCGTTAAGTTTGCCACAGCATTAACTATCACACTTGGGACTCTCAATCAGAATTCTCTCCAACCAGTGTATTCATAATTTTCCATCAAGGTTAAGCAAAGCATATAGTGTGATTCTATTGGTCTGGGTGGCTAGGCAGATGTCAGCTGCAAATAGCTAGGGCAATTTCATTCACGTCATTCTTGTCCTCTACCCTGGGCCTGACAAGTGATCAGCCAGGGAGAATGGGCCGTGTGCTTCTCCTCATCCAGCAGGCCTATCCCTTTGGTCAAAACAAATCATGAGGACAGCCTCCAGTTGGGGTGGTGAGGAGCTGCCAAGTGTGTGGATATAGGAAGGTCTAAATGAGTTGGAGGCCATTGCTGAACAATTTGCTACAGTGAGCCTCTTTGTCTCCCGCGATGCTCTCTCAGAGCCTGGCACAGAGGACAGATGTGGGCAGATGTGTAAAGCCTACCTCGTGCCCCTCCTTTATCCCCATTGTGGACTCCTTGTCCCTTTGCTTCTCCTTTAGTGGCTGCTGTTGTCACCAGCTCTGATCTTGGCTCCCTGGAGCATTAGGAGGTTAGGCTCCACTGTACACCCAACCTAGACTTTCTGCAATACCTAGCCGTTTGCTACTGTATTGTTGAAGTGCAAACTCCAAAGCACACTACTGTATCAAGGAGCATCTTCTGAATTCCCTGACAGAATGAGTGAATCAAAGATGCCTTACGGAGCTCCACAAAGGGCAGAGTTGACACAGGGGTCGGGTCATCTACATCAGAAGCATGGCCCTTGTCTCTGCACCCAGACGGATTGTGTGCTGGCAAACACACTGTAAGAATGGTTGTCTCGGTGACATGGAATGGAAAAATCACTGTGGCTGATTAAGAAAGAGCTGGAGGGGCTGGGAAGGTGGCTCAGTGGTAGAGCACTTACCTTGCATGCTCGAGACCCTGGGTTCAATTCCTCAGCCCCACATAAGCAAAAAGAAAAAAGCCGGAAGTGGCGCTGTGGCTCAAGTGGTAGAGGGCTAGCCTTGAGTTGAAGAGCTGAGGGAGAGTGCCCAGGCCCAGAGTTCAGGCCCCACGACCTGACCAAAAAAAAAAAAGAAAGAGCTGGAGTCATCTTGTACTTGGGAGCAAGGATGGGACTCAAGAGCCTGGGCTTTGGCATCTTGTTAAGTAGATCAGGAGCTGGCTTGGAGTCAAATAGTCCAAAATTATCACCCACACTTGGGAGACTGATCCACCTGGCCAGGAGGTGCCAGATTAATCATTGGCATAGAAATGGTGATCCAGGGTGTCTTCCCAAGATGGAGGAGTTCTTGGCCCCAGACATTTCAGGAATCCTGACTTCGTCTGTGGATTGTTATGGTTCTAGGACCCTAACACAGCCTGGTAGCCCAGAGTGGCTGGTCAAGTGACAGGGTTCCCAACGTAGACAGGGCTGGAATCCATGCACAACCAGTGGCTGCCAAGAGGAGTACAGAGCCGCCTACGGCTCCTCTCTGTGTTGGGTTGCTTCTGCCTCCAGAATTAAAATATTGTGCAGAAATGCAGGTTTTATTGTTATCAATCCCATCTTATGAAACTTGACAAATGCATTCTTATGCAGATAATTAAGAGATAATGTCACCGAACAAAGCTCTGTCACTGCAAGAATGGTTCCCGGCTGCTAAGTTTACACCTCAGCCAGGGCAAGGCATTTGTCCCCCCAGAGTATAACTCTCTATCCCTTTGGCACCTACCAGTGACAGCCTCCCTCCTCCTTCTCCTCCTGCTCTTCCTCCTCCTCCCTCTCCCTAATCTCTTCTCCTCCTTTCTCATCTTCCTCCTTCTCTTCCTCTTCTTCCTCCTCTTCTTCTTCCTCTTCCCCACTTCTTCCTCCTCCACTTCTTCCTCTTCCCCTTCCTCCTCCTCTTCTTCCACAAGCCATGCCAACTGCAGAAGCCATGAGAATTCTCTTTGCTTAACAAGATTCTCTTGGAACCAAAACTCTGAGACTCTAACAGAAACTTTTCTGCTTCTTTATGAGGGTCATCTTGAAAAATATATCTCTCCTTACTGTCCTTATTTCCCCTACTCCACCATGAAAAGAATAGCTCCTAATCCCAAAGTTGAATGGCATACACTTGGTGATATATCAAAGACTATTAGCAGAATATGAATATGTAAATATAAATATATGTATATATGTGTATATATATCCGTCTCTATATGTAATCTATCTGTCTATCCCTCTATAATGCAGTCATTGGGTTCTGCTTGTGTTCCATGCATATTATATTTCTGACAGTAAATATTGCAAATACACTCACAGAATTAGATAAGGTTGCTGGATGTGGTGGCTCACACCTCTAATCCCAGCTACACAAGAGATGGAGATAGGATTTCTGTTCAAATACAACCCTGGGAAAAAAATGAGAGACCCTCTCTGAGAAATTAACTAAACGTGAAAAGGCAGAGAGCATGGCCCAAGTAATAGAATGTTTGCTTAGCAAGTGGGAGGTCGTGAGTTCAAACTCCAGTGCCACAAAAATGAATGAATGAATGAATGAATAAATACATAATTAGAATGGATTTTAAGGACATTCGAACTGATCATCAATCAAGACAAAAGCATGTATGGTCTACTGTGCTATGCTCGTGTGTGTGTGTGTGTGTGTGTGTGTGTGTGTGTGTGTGTGTGTCTGTGTATGTGTGTGTATGTGTGAATGTTCCAGAATAAGGCATTAAATAAATAAAATGGAATGTCCAGGAAAGGGTCAGAGATAACCTTTGCCTTCTCCAAGCAGCTATAAAGAGGCTGGAAGGTGTCCTCTTCATAAGCACATGTGAACACTTCATGGAAATATATAAACCATGTCCAGAACAGGTATCAATGGGCTGTAGAGCCTTCTGGAAGGTTGAACAAGAAGAAAGCACGAGGCCTACCCAGCACGGGAGGAGCATCGTGAAGCAGCCAACAGGACATGACCACATGGGGGACAAGTCAAGCCCAGAAAGCAAGTGCTTCTTCAAGAGGTGGGGAAGGAGAATCACCAAGAATTCACAAGATGGGTTTCCAGTATTTAGTTTTATTTCCCAGAGTCTTTTCATTATACTGGGACAGCTCTTTACAGGCTGTGAGGACCTAAGGGAGCATTTTAAGATACCTTGCCAATAGTCGGTGTTCTAGAAATATTACCTGTTAGAACCTTGGCATGCTCAACCTAGAAAATGGAAATAATAACACTTTCCCTGTTAGGACAATTGATGGGAAGTGTTCTGCAGCCCACAGGTTATGTGTAACAGAGTGACTACCAGGTGCCAAGTTGATTGTTTGATCTGAGAATAACCGGGCTGGACCTCCAAGGTTGTCCTTATGGGATCACAGTGCTCCCCAGGTCACAAGTGAAGGGAATATGGGACACTCTCTTTGGGTTCTGGATGGAGCAGAGTTGGCTGTAGCAAATAGGACATAAGCCTGGCGCTGGTGACTTATGCCTGTAACCCTAGCCACTCAGGAGGCTGAGATCTGAGGATTGCAGCTCAAAGACAGCCCAGGCAGGAAAGTCTGTGAGACTCTTATCTCCAATTAACCATCAGAAATCCAGTAGTGGTGCTGTGGCTCAAGTGGTAGAGCACTAGACTTGAGTAGGAGCTCATGGAAAGGCCCTGAGGTCAATCCCCATAACTGACAAAAAAGAGAGGAAGGAAGGAAGGAAGGAAGGAAGGAAGGAAGGAAGGAAGGAAGGAAGGGAAGTAGGGAGGAAAGAAGGAAGGGAAGGAAGGAGGGAGGGAGGGAAGGAGGGAAGAAGGAAGGAAGGAAGGAAGGAAGGAAGGAAGGAAGGAAGGAAAACAGAAACTAGGAAATAAGATAAAGCTCTCTAGTGATCTGGTAGAAAGACTCCAGGTAGTGGTCTGAACTGGCAGTATCTGATTATTCTACAGGAAGCCACTGTAACCTCAAAGAGGATCCTGGCTGCTCTCCTGACTGCAGGATTCTTGGCTAAGTCATGTGAAATGGTGAGCATCCTGAGTTTGACTTATGAAAAACAATTCATTTGACTGGACTTATTGTGAACCCTCCTTGTGTGAGTTCCTGGGTCTGGAACCCTCTATTTATTGACTGGTGCCCATGATTCAAGCTTTGAGTCCATGAACTGGTACTATGGTCTGGTGTTTGGGCTGCTGTGCTTCAGGTAAGGACCTAACTTGTGTGTTCCTCTCCTTTTTGCCTACATTCTGGACCAAGTAGAAGGGAGAGTCAGGCAGATGGAGATAGTGGCTTTGCTGCTGATGAGCTTCATTGTGGGCAGTGTGGCTTGGCACCTGGATGACCCTACCGTGAATGGGATAGAATACCCATCCAGACACAAGGAAGACTGGAAAATTTCCCCACTTTTCAGCCAGGACTACCCAGGCCCAGACTTTCTGCTGGGATAGACACTAGCATAAGGAGAACTAGCATAAGGAGAAGAAGGCTGATTCACCAGCCCCATTCTTTTCCTAACTCAGTTGGGTTGGAAGTGACAGCAAAGAGACTGATAGCCACTTTAGGGCAAGAATGGTATGTGTCACACTCCTGTGTGAGTACTAAGCCAGGGAAGAGGTTCCCCCCCAAATACAGCAGCCAAAAACAAACAACCACAAACATCCCACTTAGAAAAGGCTTGGGTACAGGAGACTTACCAGTATGTTCCAGGGTAATGGAAATGGAGCTCGCTTCAGCCAAGTAATAAATGATCATCAATTATTACATGTCTTTATGTTCTTCCTTCCTTCCTTCCTTCCTTCCTTCCTTCCTTCTTTCTTTCATTATTATTCTTAAGTAGCAGGTTATGAGTACAGTGCTTCTTGGTCATTGTAACCCCTTCCTTCATTCTGCTTCATTTCCCCCTTCCAGTCCCTACCCTCGAGTTACATAGTTCATTTTTTTTAACATAAAGTACATTGAACAAGTCTTTTTCTTAACAAACTGCTATGCAGTTCTGATGTCACTTGCTTCCTTCTGTCTCTCCCCTCTCTTCTGTCCTTAAATACTTAGGAATGTCCTCATTCCTCCAATTTATCATGTCCAACATTCTAGTCCTTTTCAGATCTTGCCCCGTAATTTCTGTTGAAATATTCCTTTGTGTCTTTCTGCTATCTCCAGAGGATGTGTCTCTTTTGATTATATACAAAGAGCTAACTTAAGAAGCCATAGCTAATTTTTCTGTCTTAAAAAAAAAAACAAATCTTAGTACTCTTCTGCTTTCAGCTCACAAAATAAAAACCTAAAAACCAAATTCTCAGTTTCTCTAACATTTAGCAGATGCAAAATTTCCCTCAAATGTCATTTCCTAAATCCAATTATTCTAAGCACTCACCTTAGTGAAGCGTCGTGTTTAAAAATCACAACTTTAATAATTTCTGCTCTCCAAACATTATGCTTTGTGATACATAAATCAATCTCAGCCTGGATCACTGATTTTTCATCCCTCTTCTTCCTGTCAAGTTAGGGAAAAAGGGAGGGAAAATTAAGAAATGACCAATGACGCTCCTCTCTTTACAGAGAAGGATCTTTTCTAGTAATCAAGTGTTAGGAATTATGGCTTGATTTCCAATGATTAATTGTACACATGACAAATCTGGGTAGAGATGTAAAGTTAAGAAAATGACATTTTGGTATAATCCTAAAAGCATATTTCAAACATGGAATCAATACTACATTGCTACTAGATGCTCCTTGATAGTCTAAGTACCAGGATAGCAAAATGCAGACCGGTGAGAGTGAAAGATGTCTGGAGCATCAAGTGTACCCTAAATGCTAAGACCTGGTTCCAGTGTCCTGTCCCCAAGGTCACGTGAGCAAGAGTAGAGCAGGAACTAGACAGAACCCAGGCCCTACCCCCCGCCCCCTGCCCTGAGCCTTCCCCTTCTCATGCTTGTGGTCAGGTTCTTTAAAACCACTGAACTATCAGAGCAGAAATGAGAAGTTTTCATCTTCTTTCTTGTTTAATGGCTCAGCACATATCTATATTTGAAAACAGGGTCCTTAAAGAGGTAATGGAGCCCAGGGACCTGCTGCTGCATACTTGTGATCCAGCTGCTTAGGAGGTAGAAGATGGAGGATCATGTGGTAGATCCTGACCTTAAATCCTGAGTTCAATCCCTAGAGATTGAATTAATACAAGGCCTTTAGGATGGGTTCAATCAGATCCGATAGGTGTCCTATAAAGAGGGAAATCTATAGGGGATGCTTGTGCACACAGAAAAGACTGTGTGAGGACACAGTGAGAAGTTAGGTAGTTCATTGCCTGCAAGCCAAGGAAGTTGACCATAGTGGAAATCAGCCTCTTGATCTTGGACACACACCATGATCTTAGACTTTCACCCTCTAGAACTGTGAGATGTTTAGGCCATCCAATCCATGGTATTTTGTTCAGACTAGTATAGGACCCTCATGATGGAGTACCACTATTATCCCCATTCCACAGTTGGGGGACCTGAAATTCAGAGTGAGTAGAGATCTAGTTCAAGGTCATACAGCAACTAGGCGATGGAGCTGGGAATCCAAATCCCCAAATCCAAGCACCATGACATTTCTCTTGCTTAAGTGATGAGAATTGTTCAAGGTCACCTGGATAGAAAAGCAGAACTGAGGCCAAAGATGACATCATCGTTGTATCCATCAGTATTGCCTCCAAATACAAATTGTACCTAACTAACAGTTCCTGATGCCTAGGATTGGAAGGACAATAAAGATGACAATCAATAAAGAGAAAACATTGCAGTCTTCAGATTAATTCAAGGAGCAGAATGATACTCCCTATGGAATCATCTGTGTAACTGCTCATGTATAACGCAAGGATTAAATCTAAGGATGGGCTGAGGTTACTCTCCTTAACCCCACAACACAGGGTTAATAATTCCAGGTTGAGGTCCCATCCAGGGCTTCTGAAAGCAACAAATGGGAGAAGACTCGGAAAGCATGTATATAAATTGATGAATATTGAAGGATCTTTGTGCATTGTCTTTGCGCAAACCAATAAGAGCCACAGATTTCTGGTGCACTACTGAAAGGCCTGTCCCAGGCTTGGGGGAAGCAGGAAAGGGGAGGGAATCCAGGCAGAATCTGGCAAAATGGGAAGTAGGGGAAGGGAGTCTGTACACCACGCTGTGCTCAGGGCGCCTGGAAACCTCCTTTACCACTCCACATGTTAACTGTGGCAGTTCTCAAACCAACAAAGATCTCACTGCCTCTGAAGGCGAGGTGTGATTGCACATTCCCACACAACTTTATCAGCACACACCATGCAGCCTGTTCTGTGTGTGTGTGCGCACACACGTGCATACATGCACACATTTATGCCCAGGACACCCCCACCCACCCAATCCTGTTGTACATATCTCATACGACAGATAGCATCCTTGAGCTAGCTTGTGGGTTTGTTTGGGGTGAATTTGTTGGAGCAGGGAAGGTTTACTGTCTTGGCTTCCCTCCAGCATTCAGGAACAGTAGCCAGCAGCAAGCCACTTCTGGCTTTGCATGGTGGAATCACCTTCAGAACTGAGGCCTCAAAGGGTGGTTACCAGAGGGCAGAGGTGGGGACACCCCATCGATTCTGGTCAAAGAAAGAATTGCATTTTGATAGGATGAAGCAGGCCCGCAGATCTAAAGCATGCCTGGGTATCTGCAGTCAGTAACTGCTGTGTACACAGAGCCCCGTGTGTGTGTGTGTGTGTGTGTGTGTGTGTGTGTGTGTGTGTGTGTGTGTGTGTGTGTGTGTGTGTGCGCGCGCGTGCGCGCGCGCACACTTGTAAATACTCTCACCACAAGAGAGAACACAGGGACCAGGTAGGATGGATATGCTCATTTGCTTGACTGAAGTACTCCTCCCACCATGTATATGCATGTCAAAACATCCCCTAGAATCCCGAAATACATGCAGTGCTTATTTTAAGAAGAAAACGTGAAGCTGTTGTTATTATTGCCATTGTTGTTAGAGTGGTAATATTGTGAACTTTTGGCAATTTTGCTCCGTAAATATTTTTACAACTAAGACTGACTTAAGAGTCTAAGATATTAGACACAAGTAACCTACAATCCTTGTCCTCCCTTTCTAGTCTCTTTCTAGTTTATCCTCCCTTTCTTTTCCTTCCTTCCTTCTTTCCTTCCTTCCTTCATTCTCTCCTTCTTTCCTTTCTTCCTTCCCTCCTTCCCTCCTTTCTTCCCTCTTTCCCTCCTTCTCCCCTCCTTCCCTCCTTCCCTCTCACCCTTTCTCCTACTCTCCCTTCTCATCTCTCCCTGGCTCCACTTCCATGTCTCCACTCATTCTTCCTTCTTTCTCCTGGAAAATCACATTGCTTTGCTTTGCTTTTCTGGGGCAACCTTAACCTGGGAAGAAGCTGTGATACTTCAGATAATTCAGCTCTTCTTTGTAGATAAGAGCTGGTGGCAGGGGTAGAGCCAGGAGTCTGTGAGCCAAGACATTCCATCAGAAGGGAAAGGGAGCCCCTGGCCCAGGGCCAAGGCCTTCTTCTAGCCCCTCCCCCTCCCAGCGACACCCCCCTCCCAGTATTGCGTGGGAGAGCAAGCAGTTTTCCCTAGTTTTGTCACAGCTTCAGGACCTTTTTGTACTGTAGGCTGAGGACCTTGGGAAACGCTGGGTACACATCTCCAGCCAGATGCTGGGATGTGGGCTTTAGAGATGCTAATTTATATAATGGTTCAGAGTTGACTGACAGGCAGCAGGACAATAAGCCTGGAAATGTGAATGAACCCAGCTAGAGCTGAGGCTGTGGGGCCTCACGACAGAGAATTGATGGTTTCTATCTGGGTTTAGATTCCCTGACAACAGCCAACTTGCCTAGAATTCAGACATCAACTGCAAGAATCCAACAAATAAGAACCTAGTAACTTAGACATTTTTAAAACCGGGAGGTCTACAGATGTGCTTTTGTAGGAGGGGGAGCAGTCTCTGAGATGAAATGAGGTGTTTTATTTGCAGGTGAGTTTTTCTGGAGAGAGGAAGCTTGGCTTTCATTAGATTGTCAGAGGAATGTACGACTCAAAAACATTTATAAGCCAGAGGGCCCTAAGTCTCAAGGCTGCCTACCCCCCAGTCTGAACTGCCAGATCCAGAGGTCATTAGGATGCCAGCCCTCCAGTCTGTGGATCACCTCTTACTGCCTCTTACCTCTGGTTCTTTGGTCTATTTTGTTGTACTCCCAATGTGTCACACTATAACAGAGTCTTCTCTCACCTTTGGCTGATTTGTGCTCAGTAACGCAACTACATTTTAATTCTAATTCAATCAAATTTCAGTTCCTCCTTAGTCTTTATGTCTAGCTAGTGGCTGGCAGACAGTATTAGTCTAGCTACCTCTTCCCAGACCCCTAAAACTCAGCTTGGGTCACCTCCTTCACCTCCAGTGATGGCCAAGTTAGACATCACTCCACAGTACATCTTTGATCTACATCTAGTACACTCTACTCTGTTAGGCTGTACTTGAATGCACAGCTCATCATTCTCGAGGACAGGGTTGATAGCTCGCTTGACTCACTATTACCACATCCAGCACAGGGTCTGATAGAAAAACAATGCTCTCAGCATTTGCTGAATGAAGAAAGCTGCTCAGCATAACTGTGGCCCTCTAAGCTAGCCTCAGTCTCAGGGCTGGTGGAATGTTTTTTTTGTTTTGTTTTGTTTTTGTTTTTGTTTTCCGGTCGTGAGGCCTGAACTCTGGGCTTGGGCGCTGTCCCTCAGCTCTTCAGCTCAAGGCTAATGCTCTACTACTTGAGCCACAGCACCACTTCTGGCTTTTTTCTTATGTGGTGCTGAGGAATCAAACCCTGGGCCTCATGCATGCAAGACAAGCACTCTACCATTGAGCCACCTTCCCCAGCCCTCTGGTGGAATGTTGATGGCAGAGAGTCTCCTGCAGGTAAGAGACAAAGAGGCAGAAGTAAAGTACTTCTAGTCCCTTCCTTGGCTGGAACAGTAGAGTCAGCCAAAGGCAGCTGCTGAGCAGCTTTGGCTTCCTGTGCATCTACTCATAGTCTATGATTCGGATCACACAGTCGATGCACAGCTTCCTCCTCCCTTAGCTATGCAATCCATACACAGAGAGAACCATGGAATCCTAGAATTAGAAGGGACCTTAGAAGTAATGTAGCTCAGACCTTTATCCAATGTATTAATCTCCTCTGCAGCAGGAGCTGCCAACTGATTGCAGCCATGGCAGAGAATATTCTTCCTCCTGCCCGAGTCAGGTGATTACATTGCCAGGCAGCTATTTTGGTGGATAGGGCTTTTTAATATTGAGCTGTAATCTGCTTCCTTCTATCTGCTGCCCTCGGAGGTGAAGAATGCATCCTTCCTCCCCTAGCTTGTGAGGACACTGGCCCCTCCCCTTCCCTGGATCACTGGCCTTCTAGGCTGGCCCCCTCATAGGCAGTTAGATGGTTTTTTCATTTTTTTTTTTTTTTGCCAGTCCTGGGGCTTGAACTCAGGGCCTGGGCACTGTCCCTGAGCTTGTTTTGCTCAAGGCTAGCACTCTACCACTTGAGCCACAGTGCCACTTGTGGCCTTTTCTGTTTATGTGGTACTGAGGAATCTAAGCCAGGGCTTTGTGCATGCTAGGCAAGCACTCTACCACTAAGCCACATTCCCAGCCCATGGGCAGTTAATTTTTATGAAGCAATTATTTCACCATTTCCTAGTTCCTAAAACATAAAACAATAAACTTTTAACACCAAAATGTAAATCAGCAACCTTTTCTTATCATGGGAAAGCAATATATAGTATGTTATTCCTTACGTGCTTTTTATCTATAAGAAATGAAGGCAGCTGGATATCCGTGGCAGCTCATGCTTGTAATCCTCGCTAATCAGGAGACTGAGATATGAAGACCATGGTTCAAAGCCAGTCCAGGCAGATAAATCTGAGAGACTCTTATCTCTAATTAATGAGCAAAAACCCAGAAGTTGTGGTATGGCTCAAGTGGCAGAGTGCCAGGCTAAAGTGAAAAGCCAAGCAAGGATGTCAAGTCCCAGTACTAGCACAAAACAAAGAAATAAAAACAAAAACATGCAGGTAGCTTTTGGTTCTGATGTCAGGGAAGGAGTTAAGTGATGGGGTAATCATTCTCACCTGACAGAGAGTCTGGGCTGGCTGGAATGGGTAATGGGACACTGCCTGAAGAGAGTAGTTGCAACCCTGATATTTCATTATTGATAGAACAGTATGCTGATATATGGCAGCCCTAATAATAGCAAAATAAACTCCCTACCCCAAAGAGCTTCCCAGACACCAGGCAGACTTCCAAGCACCCCTGTATACCACATTTTGTAATAGTGCTATGAGATAGGTTCTATTATTGCCCCATTTTACAGATGAGGAAATGGGAACATGGAGATGGACGGAGCTCGCTCAGTCTTAGTTGGTTAGTTTCCTTCTTCTCTCACTCATGTGAATTCACAGGCTTCTTATACACCCAAATGTTCTACTCTCTCTTTGTTTTTTGTTTTTATTTATTTGTTATGATAAAGATGATGTACAGAGGGGTTACAGTTACATAAGTCAAGTAATGAGTACATTTGTTTTTGGACCATGTCACTCAGTCTCTCCTAGTTTTTCCCTCTGGTCCCCACCCACAAGTTGTATAGTTCATTTTCAAGATAATGTCCCACTCTTGAACACATCACACTGACCTTCAGCTGAAGATGCTTAAGTCCCTCAAATCCTCACAGCATCCAAATGAGATGGGGTATATAAGTTCTCTTTATATATATAAGTGGGAGCGGGGAGGGGAATCTAGGTTTGTTCATCCTAGAGCATCTGGGTGATGATGAGAGCTAGAACTCCAGCAAAACCCACAAGACCAGGCACTGTTTCCCATCTCCAATGAAGATGTGTAGAGCCCCATCCACCCCGCAATGCCTTCACACCTGTTAGTTCATTCCCTTTCTAAAGCAGTGAGCCTGGCATCCTCGCCCTATGGCATGAGGCAGGGTGAGGACTCAGGTTCTCTGGCTTCATGTCCTGGGATTTCTGAAGACTGTCTCACTCAAGCACTGGCAAGATAGAACATGGTGGCAGGCATGTCCACTGGTATGTCCACAGCCGTGTCCAGGTGGAGATTGCCACAGATGTGCTGTGCTCAGTCTCCTGGGAATCCTACCTTCCCAAGCTCTTCAGTTTCTGTCTCAACTCCCAACTCCCTATACCCATTTTCCAGGCCCCTCCACCCCTGTACAGCCTTTCTTCTCTTCTATCACTCCCTCTCTGAGGGGCAGGAGTCTGGGGTTATAGAGTAGGCTCTGGGATTCCCCACAAGTGCCTCCTTCACCCCAATTCCTCATTAGCATGGAATTTGTTGTCCTGAGCTTTCTATGTCTCAGAGCTTAGATAACACCCACAAATTGCCTTTCACCCAGGCCGGGGCTGCCCGGTTCAAGTAAGATAAAAATATTCATTTGTTCATGCATATGCTTATTCATTTGTTCAACTGCTGTCTTGAGGGTCAAACAAGGTGCTGTGAACTCTTAGTCTTAAGGGTATGTCCAGGACTAAAGCAGTCCAGTTGTGGTGGAGTATCCTACAGACAAGAGCACATGAAGTAGAAAAGGGAGAGAACCGAGGAGGGGGCTATTTTGTGCAGGAGATGAGGGGGGGAGTCAGAAGAGACCTCCGTGAGGAGGTTCCATATGAGCAAAGAATAAACGAAGTACAGGAGCCAGGTGACCAGGGGGCATGGCATCAGCCATAGCAAACAGGAACCAAGCTTAGAAACGTAATCACATTTCACCTGTGAGGAATCTGGTGTGGCCAGAGCAGAATGAAGGGAAGTGGGGATGGTGGGTGAGAAGATGGAGATACTCTCTGAAGCCTGGTCACGGGGATTCTGGCTCAGGAGATTATCCTCACATGGGGCTCTTCTGAGGCTGCCCTCTGACCTCTAAGCACCAGCCACTCTGGCTAGCCCAGGATAGAGAGCAGGAGACAAGGATAGCCAAGAAGAAATGGGACTAGGGGTGAAATGAACCACAGAGCCAGCTCTTGCAGCGGTCGGGAGTCCAGCTTGAAACCTGGATGACCCAGAGACGTGGCTCTGGCATCCAGTGGGGTGGGGCTGACCCATGGTCTAGCAGCAATCGGATCCTAGGCCCTGCTCCTGTGGTCTCAAGTCAGCAATATTCTGTGAAGCACAAGGCCTCTTCTCCAGCAGGTCTGTCTGGGGACAGCCAGTTTTTGCTGCTACTAGAGCCACAGAATGGAAGGAAGAGTCTCTCCTTGGGATCCCAAATACACTGACTGAGGTCCAGCCTAACAAAAGAAATTGGAAGGGTGTCTCTGCTCAGGAATTATTTTGTTTCTGAAGTTCTAGCCCAAGTCTCGTACTTCTGAGACATTTGGCCTTCCTGACTGTGCCAGTTTATTTGTCATTCATTTCTCCTTGTCCTATCTTAGAGAGGAATCAGCAGATCCAGAACTCATGTGCCTGGCCTCCTTGGAAGTCCAGGACACAAGGAATCCACTAGTAATCTCCCAAGATCTGGTGCTGACCAGCAGTGCCTGTGGAATTTGGGCCATGAGGGCCTAATTAAACAGATGAGCTCTCAGGGTGCCCTCTCTGCATGCTGCAGATACTGTATCGTGGCCAATGTTTATAGTATACAGAATTTTCTATATACATTTCACACACACACACACACACACACACACACACACACACACACACACACCCATCACACACACAAGCCAATAAACCAATGCAATCTCAGGTATAACTCACATACCATAGAGTTTGATCCTCTGAAAGTGTCAATTCAGAGATTTTTAATATAGACACAAGATTGTACAGGCCTCACTGTTATATGATTCCAGAATATTTGTACCTACCCTAAAGGGTATTTTCTGTTCCTTATTTCCCCCTCTTCCCAGTCCTTGGTACTCACTAAGCTACTTCCTGTCTCTGGATTTGCTCATTCTGGACCTTTCATGTAAATGGAATCATAAAATACAGGGTCTTTAATGTCTTGTTATAGCCTATTGAGAACTTCACCCCACTTTATGGTTGAGTAATTGTTTCACTACATGGACATATCTCACATTGTGTCTGTGAGTTCGTTGGCTGATAGGCATCTGGGTTGTTTACAGTTTGGGCTTTGAGGGAGAATGTTTTTATAAACATATGTATACATGTTTTTTCATGGACACACATTTCTAGTTTTCATGGGTACAACATTGCCAGGTCTTATGCTAATACCACATTGGTTTTCCACAACAGCTACCCCCATTTTATATTTCCATCAATAGTATGTGAGGACCCTAATTTCCCATACCCTCAGCCACATTTTTACTGTCTTTTTTTTTCTTATAGCTATGCTTGGGGATGATTTGCATTTCCTTAAATAATGTTGAGAATCTTTTTGTTTGCTTGTTGGCCATTTGTGTATCTTCTTTGGAGAAATGTCTACGCAAATTCTTTGCTGATTTTTACATTGCTTTATTTGTCAGTTTATTGTTGCATTGGAAGAGCTCTTAATATATTCTGGATAACCTCATCAGATATATGATTTGCAATTTTTTTTGCCTTTTTGTAAGCTGTCTTTTTGCTTTCTTGGTGGTATTTTTCAAAGCACAAAATTGTAAAAGTTTTATAGAATCCAATTTATTATTATTTTTTGTTTGTGCGTTGTGATGTGATAGTTAAGAAATCTTTGCCAAGATCAGCATCACAAAAATTTACATCCATGCTTTAGGAGCTCTGTAGTTTCAGCTCTTAAATTTTGTCTTGGAGTCAGTTTAACGCAACTTTATATGCTGTACCTATTCTGCTTATAGGTATCTAGTTGTTTGAGTATTGTTTGGTGAAAAGATCATTATTGCTACCACTGAGTTGTCTTAACAATTCTTGTCAAAAGTCCAATTGACTCATATGAATTCTTTTATTTAAACTTTTGGCGCTGTTGAGGTTTGAATCCAGGGCCCCACACTCACTAGGCAAGTGTTCTGCTCCTTGAGCCATACCACAGCTCTTTTTGGTTATTTTCCAGATAGCTTTATGCTTTTTCCTGGGCCAGCCTCAGACCACAATCCTCCTACCGACAGCTCTGAGGAGCTGAGATTACAAGCAGGTGTCACCACAAAGGACCCCCTCATACACATTTTAAAAGAGGATAGCCTTCCATTTGATTGTGAATGAACATGTTGGGATTAAGACTATCCTGTGAGTTCAAGATACTGAGCTGATAGCACAGGCTCTGGCACAGCATAGGAACTTAACCATTGGTGACTGAGGTCAAATTGAATAGGCCAGTGAGAAAGGCATGGCCAGGGCTCGGCACCCTCTCATGTGTGCAGGCCCCAGGAGATGGAAAGAAATGATTTTTTCCCTTTCTAGCCTCTACTCTGCAACTGCAGCATTAGGCTATTTAGCATGACCAAGTGCGCCAATCACATTTCTGCTTTATCTTATGATTCTGTGCCTGCCTCCTAGGGACTCCTCTTTCAACTTGAGGAATTCAGGAAGTGGCGCTGTGGCTCAGTGGTAGAGTACTTGCCTTGAGCTGAAGAGCTGAGGGACAGAGCCCAGGCCCAGAGTTCAAGCCCCACGACTGACAAAAGAAAAAAAAAGAACTCTAAACTTTGGTATTATCAACTTGAGGAATTCAGGCATAAGCTCTGATACCCATCCTTGGTAAAGATGCTCAGTGATATGGGCTCAGTGCTGTGTGGACATCTCTCCACCTGTTCCTGGGATGGCCTTGTATGTCCAGCCTCAGACACATGAGGGTGTTTGCTACCATTCCCAACATTACAGACTCCCATTCCCTAGAACCATACTGCTTCTTTCTAGTGCTTGTTTTCCAGTACGGAGCAAAAGTGATTTTGTGGCTTTAGTTTTTTTTAACTTTGTTGTCATGAATGGTTTCCATGTGTACACGTGGCTCTCATACTACACGTTTGTAATCCTTTATTGTGTTAACCGACCAGCTCTTTCTTGTGAAATGTTTAGACTTTCTCTCCACTCTCCAACCTCTTGGCATTTAAAAATTCAATTTTAGGAAACAAAAATAACAAACAAACTAAGTCCCACTGGCCAATATGACAGGTCCTATTCAGATACCCTTTGCAGGGTCTGGCTACATGCACTCTCCTAATCATCTTAGATCCAGTCTCCAAGCATTTGAGAGTCCATTCGGCTTGATTTAAGAGCATGCATGTCGCCAGTAGTGGATGGCTCACCACTGTAATCCTATCAACTGGGAGGTTGAGACCTGAGGATTGAACTTCAAAGCCAGCTTGGGAAGGAAAGCCCATGAGATTCCTATTTCCAAATTAACCAGCAAAAAGCTAGAAAGAGAGCTGTGGATAAAATGGTAACACATCAGCCTTGAGTAAAAAAAATCTAAGAGGCAGTGCTCAACCCTGAGTTCAAGCCTTACTACTAGCACACCATACACACACACACACACACACACACACACACACACACACTCTGTGCATGCCAAGCCCCACCTACAACCCAGTGTCCCATGATATAGGAGATGGAGTGATTTGCTTGTGCAACCTAAACTCTTCTAATATAATCAGGGTATTTGGTGGTTATGGTAGTGATCATGACTATGAGCTGCAGGAAAACAGAGGATATAATCCAAGCAGCAAACTAGAGAGAGTCAGAAGAGGAGAAAGGAAGCCAGGAGCTTGCCCTTCCCACAGGGAGGCTGGAGGTGGGGAAGGACATGTGCCAACAGATTTGCCTGGTATCTCAGAATGATCATCATAGGCTTTGTAGAAAGCCTTCAGTGACGCAGAATTTTCCAGTGTGTGTCTCGTTGTATCTTGCATCCAGGATTTTCAAGCAACCTGCAAACCCCTGTGCAGACGCTGAACCAGATCAGAAGACAGGATCCATCTTTCCTCACCAGGGCAGGCTTCTGGAAGCCTCTAGAATGAACACACAGGAACACATGTTCTCTATGACTCCTTTCTGGAGCATGCTCTCAGAGCTGGGTCTGCAGGAAACTAGGAGAGTTCCCCCACCCCAGCAACCATTGTACCCCCAATTAAACAAGAATGCTCCGACTTGACAGTTCCACTGTGAAAGTTTTCAAATAGTGTTTGGAATGTTTACATAATTGTTCAAAAGAGGCTTTTTCAAGGTACCTGTTTACACTCTTTCCTTTTGGAAATTCAGCAATCAGGCCGTGGAGGGCTCTCAGCCTGTACTTGCGGCCCTTGATTGCTGAGGGAGGAATGAAAGGCCCGTCAATGCATCTCTGGGAAAACATCCCCTAACAAATGTCCTCTAATGAGGGGGCGCTGCTTTTGCAGTCGAGTGGGGGGGGGGGTTACTGAGAGCTGAGGGGGCAAGGCTGGGGCCCCAGGAGCAGGCTAGGATGTGGGTTTTGTTGTATGGCTGTTGGGTGCACGGAAAGCCAGACCCCAAGCCTTTGTGTGCAAATTCCCACCAGGCCCAAGCAACTTTCCACAATTTAATTAAGTGGCTTAGAGTCTGGAGTTGGCCTAACAAGCTCCTGTTCATGAATGAAAGATTTGTCCATGGCAGCGGGAGCCTGGCTAGAAACAAGTAGGCAGCAGTTATGGCTGGCTCCAGCGGCTGCTCACACAGCCACCCTGGGAGTTTGTGGGGGAAGGCAAGGATGTTGGGGGGAGGGGGGCTGGAGCAGTCCTTCTGGGACGCATCTCACCTAGCTTGCAGCAAATATGCCATCCATATGCCCAGGATCACAACCGAATCAGCTCCACCGGGTCTGGCTAAGAGGCATTTCAATTGCTAATATTGTACCCGGGAAGGATGAAAGGACTGCCAGGAGCAGCGATGTAGGATCCACAGAGACAAACCTGGGGAGAAGTCTGGGGGTGGGGGATAGGGAGTCTCAGGGTCCTTCAGAGAGAAACTTGGTGAGACCTGGTGACTGGAAGAGGGCTATCTTCTTCATCTTAGAACAAGAGGCAGTGACAGACAAAGAGAAAGGGAGGAAGGGAAACAGACAGACAGACAGAGAGATGCAGGGAAAGAGAGAGAAACAGATGAAGAGAGAGATGAAAAGACAGAGAGATAGCGAAGAGTAGGGGAGCAGAGGGAAGGAGAGGAAGGAGAAGAGAGGGGAGGGGAAGGGAAGGAAAGGGAGGGGAGGGAGGAGAGGGAAGGGAGGGGAAAAGAGTGTGGTGTAAGAAGGGAGGGTGGGCTGCCCGAGAGCAGGCAGGGTTCCTTAGTTCCTAACTTTTGCTCACTCCTGCCCTTAGCTGCCCTCTGGTCTGCCCAGTGGGTTGGGATGATGGTCTTTTGCAACTACTTTCCAGGGTTGGGCTCACTGGGTGTTTTTCTCTGCCTGTATTTTTAGAAAAAATTATGATGACAGTTGTTAGGTCTCAGGCAGGCAGGCAGGCAGCACATTCCATTACAAAGTTAGCATGAAATCAATATGTAAATAACCCTTTCTAACTGGCAGCTATTTTTGAAGGCAGAACGCACCTGATGTTACAGGTTTGTTCCACTTCACTTTAAATACCTCTCTGTCCTCTGAGAGCCTTCCCGACTTTTCCTCTTTTTCTTGTGATCTTTGCATCCGCCCCAGGTCCTCAAACCTCCTCCATCTCAGATCATCAAGACTGGCTCCAGACCAGTCTATTCCTCCTTCTCAGTGAGGCTACTTTTTTTCAGTTACTAGCATGGACTGCTCTGACAGGCATAGGGGCCACAAAGGCTGAGACCAGGACTGGATGAAAAATCAGACCATCAATGCCAGGACAGAAGTGTTCAGTGGTCATGACCAGACTTAGACTCTTGACAGCCTATTGACAGTCCCTTGTCAATAGTAATAATTTTCCTTTTGTTCTGAGTTTTTTAAAAGTCAGTTATGCTATATGCATCTGCAGCAAATCTGAAATATTTCTAGAATATTCCATTCTAGAATATTCCATGTCAGACCTGAACAGTACCAGATAGCTCAGTGTGTGTGTGTGTGTGTGTGTGTGGTGTGCAGGCGCACACACTTGCATATGTGTTTGGTTGGGGAGGGGAGTGAGGAGACTATTTTCTTTCTTTTTTATGTTTTCATATATGTTTATAATTTAGCTCTAACTTCCACATGTAAGAGAAAATATATACTGTTTGTCTCTCTGAGCCAGACTCAATTAACATGATACTTTCTAGATTCATCTATTTTCTAACAAAGCGGGGTAACAACTTGGGGCCCCATAGCAATGATCACTACCATTTTCTAAGCACAAGTGATGTATCACTTACCTCCCTAGGGTTTTTATGAACTTGAACAGCTGCAGTGTCCTTCCTTATAACTGAGCTCATGAGCTCTGCCTTCCTGTAGCTGATGCTTATAGTCTTACACCATACCAAGGGTTCCTCTTCCCCAGAATAGCCCTCAAGACAGGTGGTGTCTGGCCTGAAGCCATGTCTACTCCGAGCTAAATATTTCTATTCTATGACCACAGTCCTCAAACCCCACGTCATAAACTATTGGTGACACGGTTGCTCCTGTGGTTTTGGTTGGTATGGGATAGGTGCCAGGTTGGGTGGCCTTTTGAGACATCTTAATATGTTCTAACTCCCAAAGGAGTATCTCTCTGTAGAAAATGATTCATCTGAAGAGTTAACTCTGTCTTTGATCACAGAATTTGTCAGGTAACCTAGAAATTTAACCTCTTCTCTCTGGGCTAGGGTCACTGAGAATGGGGGATATTCAGGATTGTCACAGGTCAGCTTGGACTGATGTAAAGTTCTCCTTCTCCCTCTCTCTCTCCCCCCTCCCCCTCCCCCCCCATCTCCTTCTCTCCCACCTCTTCCTTCCTCCTCCTCCTTCCCTCTCACCCTCCCCACTCCCCCTTTCTCATTCTAGTACTGGGGCTCAAACTCAGGGCCTTGTACTCTTGCATGACTTTTTTTGCTCAAGGTTGATTCTCTACCCCACTTGAGTCATAGCTCCATTTCTGGCTTTTTGGTGGTTAATTGGAGATGAGAGTCTCACGGACTTTTCTATCTGGATTGGCTTCAAACTGCATATCTCAGCCTCCTAAGTAGCTAGGATTACAGGTGTGAGCCACTAGTGCTTGGCTATATGGAAGAATTCTCTAATAAACAAGTATATAACACTAAAGTGACATGCTTTAAGAGGGAGCTGAGTGTTGTCTATAACCTTGAAGTGTCTCAGCAAAGGTGAAGAATAGTAAAAGAAGAATAGTAGAAGGCACTGGTCCATGGAGTAGAAGGTTCTAGCATATAGCTCCAAGGACCATCCAATTCTGGGTTCTGGTCATGCATTCACTTACACATTTCTTGATGCATGGGAGGTACAATTTAGACTTGATATGAATAAAGTGAAAAGGAGCTAATGAGATTTTGATTGGGATAAGAAACCCATAATATAGCATCAGAGTAAGTTGTACATACCTGGAATTCCAGCCCCCAGGATGCTGAAGCAGGAGGATTGAAAGTTTAAGGCTGGCCTGGGCCTCCTAGCAATAACCTGTCTCAAAATAAAAAAAAGAGATGCATAAAATACAAAATATATTACCAGGGAAATTAAGTACATTCCCCTTGTTAAGCAACTAACATGGCCATTTAGCCACAGAACTCTTCATTTTATACAACTGAAACTCAATATCCTTCTAGTTGCTCCCCAATCCTACCCTGCCCCCTGCTCCAACCATTCTTTCTGTCTCCATAAAATTTGACCATTCTGGGTACCTCATGTAAGTGAAATCACATAGCATTCTTCTTTTATGACTTGTCTTTTCATTTAACATAATGGCCTCAATTTACCCATGTGTCAGAATGTCCTTTCTTCCTAATTCTGACAAGGCTGGATTGTATGTCCATTCATCCACGGATAGATAAAAGTAGCTTCTAACTTTGGTGATTATAAACAACACTGCTATGAACCTGAGTGCTGAGTGTACACTCAGAGATGTAAAACTGCCAAGTCAATTACCAACTATGGTAATTCTCGGTAGAATAGGTCTTTGAAAAAACATGCCATTTAAAAAAAAAACCACAAACACACAAACCCCCCACTATATTGTGTCCCATAATATTTGCAGCACTCCTCCACATCCTTACCAAGACTTTTCTCTTTCTTATTTTTTCTTTTTGTGGTGTGTGTGTGTGTGTGTGTGTGTGTGTGTGTGTGTGTGTGTGTGTGTGTGTGTGTGTGTGTGTGTGTGTGTGTGTGTGCAGGTAGTAAAGCTTGAACTCAGGGTCTGGGTGCTGTCCCTGAGCTTTTCTGCTCAAAGCTAGCACTCTACTACTTTGAGCCACAGCTCATTTCCGGTTTTCTCATAGTTTATTGGAGCTAAGAGTCTCATAGACTTTCCTCCCAGGCTGGCTTTGAACTGTGATCCTCAGATTTCAACCTCCTGAGTAGCTAGTGTTACAGGTATAAGCCACCAGGGACTGGCTTATACCTGACATGTCATATGAATTGGAAAATAAAGTAATAGCATTGATTATATATGTATTATGTCCTATAATTTGGATTGCAGATTGGAATAGAGAAGTAAACCTTACCCTTTAAGAGCCAATAGTCTTATGAGACAAGATAAAATGTGACAAATAAATGTAGGAGACATGTGTCTTCAGCATCCATGTATTGTGATGGAGTAGGGGAAACAAAGAAAAAAGAAAGATAAAGAAAAGAAGGAAAGAAAGAACCAACTGGGGTTGGATGCGTGGCTCAGGTGGTAGGGCTCCTATGAGCATAAAGCATCAAATAATGAGTTTGAGTCCCAGTCTCAGACAAAATCAAAACAAAACAAAAAGCCAAAGCAAGCAAAACTGGTGAGAACTGAGCCAAGGAGAAGTGTGGAGTCTCTGATCAGCTGATTATTAGAAGTGAGAAGTAAGCCATGCCAGGACAGTCCACTCATGTCTCTTCCCTCCTCCTCACTCCATTCTGAACTCATAGCCTCCTAGCTATCTGTAGGCCCAAACCACTGTGAAGAAGTGATATTCAAGGAAGGGGCAATCTGACCCTTTAGCTCTCAAGCTGGAACAAGTCTCCCAACTTGGAGAGCCAAGATTAAGATAATCCTTATAGTTGACAGATTTCCAGGCATAACGGGGCAAGCACTGCAGCGGTGTCAAAACATAATTGCATCAAAGGGATATTTGTACAATTCTGCTCACAGAAGTATTATGCACAATAACCAAGAAGTCAGAGCAAGCCAAGGGTCCTTTCATGTATGAATAGACAAAATATGTGTTTATAGATTTATGTGAATATTACATAGCCTTGAAAAGGAAGGAAATTCTGAAACACATTACAATATGGATATGCCTTAATTATATTCTGATAAATGAAACTAGGCAGTGACAAAAAGAGAAGAACCATGTGATCCCACCTACAAAGTGGAGAACCCCCAGTTGTCCAGTGCATAGAAGCAGGAAGTGGAATGGTCTCATTCCCAATGGCACCACCATGTCTAAAGAAAGTGCCATAGGTTTTCAGGAATAAACTGGTGGCATCAAAACACCTTTATGGCTGGGCAGTGGCAGTGGCTCACGACTAGCTTTCTAGCTACTCAGGAGGCAGAGATAAATGGATTGTAGTTTGAGGTCAGTCTGGACAAAAAGAATTCTTAAGACCCTGTATCAATAGCAAATGTTGGATGTGTTGGCACACAGCTGTCATTAGCTACATCTGGAAGCATAAATAGAAAGATCATAGTCTAGGTTGGCCCAAGGAAAAAAGTGAGATCCTATCACAAAAATAACCAGAACCAAAAAGACTTGGAGATGTGGCTCAAACAGTAGAACACCTACCTAGCAAATGCAAAGCCCCAAGTTCAAATCCCAGTACCACTAACAAACAAAACAAACATCAGATTTATGGCCAGGTGTGGTGCTGCCTGCCTGTCATCTTAGCACTTAGAAGGCTGAGGCTGGAGGATCTGGAGCTTAAGGGCTAGCCTAAGCTACAGAGCCAGACTTTATCTCAAAACAAAAGTGAACAAGCAGACAAGAAACAAGCTTTATGTTTTCCAGGGGCTATCAGGCTGGTGACTAATCTCTCCTATACTAATCATATGTTTGGAGATGAATCTGCCCCTTCATAATCGAGATTCTAGTATCCTAAGATATGTGGTAGATAATTCAGCTGGTACAAAGCTGGTATTTATTTTTATACTGTTTCTGAATTAAGAGATTGCGAAACAAAATAATCCTATAAACAAAATTACATGGTAAGGGTGGATTACATGTATAAGGGCAAAACACATTCAATCACACATTGGCAATTTCATTTGCATATAGCTGATATAGTAATTACAGATAAGTTTGTCTACTAATTAAAGCAACATTGCTAGAACTACTTAGATACATTGGTTAACAAAGATGATGCTGGAAATTAGCAAAATTACCTTTCTTTTCTTTGACTATTTACATATGAAAAAGGTCTTATATTTTGCTAGAAGTTCCTAGGAATATTATTCAAACACTCAGAGAAAGGGCAGACTGTGATGCTGAGCACATAAACCAGCAGCCAACAAGGCTGGCAGCAAACCCTGACCGCCACAAGCCTTGTGTGAGGCAGCAAGCCCACAGCACAATTAGATGACAGGTCAGAACCTTGATGCTGGAGGCTGACCCTTTGGTGGGTAGGAGGCAATCAGGGGTGGATGAATAGCAGCAGGGCCAGCAAGTAATTTCCGACAGTGAGGAGGCCAGGAGGTAAGGCGAAAGTGTACGAAATGATGTTCAGGACATAAGCACTGGCATCCACACCAGCACAGGCACTGGCATGGACCAGTTCTGCAGAGTGCTACATGCCGTGTACATTTAGTCTAAGTGTAGAGGAAAACGTAGCAATGCCATGCTTGTTTGTGACTTTGAAAGACATTCAGAGGTCTGTAGAGAATGAGCGGCCAAGGGGAAGGGAGGGAGCAGATCTGTGTACATGTACAAGGTCAGGGTTCTGAGAGAAAGCCTAGTAATTCCAACACTCCCAACTCTCTCTCTCTCAATCTCTCTCTCTCTCTCTCTCTCTTTCACTCTCTCTCTCGTGTGTGCATGCACTCCCTTACTCATTCTCTGAATTTCTTTCTCCTCTTTGTTTTTTTCTCTCTCCCTCTTCTTTTACTTCTCTTTCTTTTCTTTGTTTCCCCTCCCTCTTTTTGTCCTCTCTTCCTCTCTTTTCTGTCTTTCCCTCCCTCTTTCTCTTTCTCCTTTCTCCTTCTTTTCTCTTTTCCTCTCTCTCCATCTTCTTTCTTTCTTCTTCTCTCATCCACACTTCCTCTTCTTTCCTCTTTTTCTTTTTCTTTGTGCTCAAGGCTAGTGCTCTACCACTTGAGCCACAGCACCACTTCTGGCTTTTTCTGAGCAGTTTATTGGAGATAAGACTTTCCTGCCCGGGCTGGCTTTGAACTTTAATACTCAGATCTCAGCCTCCTGAGTAGTTAGGATTATAGGTGTGAACCACCAGCACTCAGCTTCTCTCTCCTCTCTGTATCTCTTGTCTCTCTCCTTCCCTCTGCATCGTTTTCTTTCTCTCCTCCCTTCTCCCTTCCCTTCTCTCTCCCTCCCTCCTTCCCCACTGCATCCCTTTCCTTCTCTCTCCTGTGTGCTTCCTTTGCCCTTCTTCCTTTCTGAGCTGAACAACCCTACAGAGCAGAGCTTCTTCACCCCAAAATAACATCTTTTTGTATTTGCTTCTCTGTCTAGTCTGCCCAGTTGATGGTGTTGTGCACTGAGCAAAATCCCAAGCAGCAAAAGATGGTGAGGCAGCAGGGTGTTGCATAGAAAGTAGAGAGGAGCCAGCACCTGCTTTTGCCCAAGGGCCCCTGCTGGCAGTAGCAGAGTCCAGATGTCAGGCCAGATTACTAAGGATATTAAACATGGAGAATGGTGCTGGTGCCGCTGGTTAGAGGGGAAACTTGATGGAGAGAGGGGTGAAGGCCTTGTGTGGCATGGGCTTTTTAGCCCTAGAGCTTTGTTACTGACAATGGATGGACTCACTTCACCCCTTACCTGGCTGGGTTGGGAGTGATGGCTGCCCCCTTCCCCACAGCTACAGAAGACTCTGGAAACTAGCAGGACTGTCCTGATAGAGCAGTGCACAACCAGAGGTAGAGGGGACTGGATTTCTATGGCCCCTGTCCCTGCCACATCTGAATTCCTGAGTACTTGTTCCTGAAAAGCCACCATTCCCTGGGTGATTGGGCATCCGCACAATCATATAGAAATGTGTGCTGGATGAGGGAGAGACAACTGGAAAACAAACCCACAAAACCCTTTTTCTCACAGGCCCGCCTGTCATGTTGCCCCTCCCCCCCCACCCCACCAGTCGAGGGCACAGCCCCTGTGGTGATACATTAGCAAGTTCAGAGCAAGTTCAGGGTTCCTCTCAGAGAATTCCTAGCATGTCGACAAACACATCATGGGAAGGAAGGGCTGCAGGAGTGAGAAAATGATAGGCTATGCCTTTCAGTGCTGTCTTCCCAATTTAGAGAAATATAGTAAACATACAAAACGATCAGCTAAGAGCTATTTCCCTTTCCAAAAGATTGATATTAGGACTCTAGCAGGGATCCATCCCCAGAAACTCCATGCTGTTCTCTTCCTCTTCTTCTCCTTATTCTTTTGTGTCCATACTGGGGCTTGAACTCAGCACCCTCAAGCTCTCACTTGGCTTTTTCATTCAAGGCCAGTGCTTTACCACTTAAGCCATAGTTCCATTTCCAGATTTTTGCTGGTTAATTGGAGATAAGAGTCTCACAGATGTTCCTGCCCACCCTGACTTTAAACTGTAATCCTCAGATCTCAGCTCCCTGAGTAGTTAGGATTGCAGGCATAAGCCTTTGGTACTCAGCTCTGTACTACTTTCTTCAGCTTGGTGGAATATATCCCATTTGTCCCCAACCCTCCTGCTGCTACTATTGGCCTCTGTGTTTGGCCTTCTGAGTTTTACAGAAGACACTAGAGCACTTGACATTTAAAATTTATCAGCAAAGTTAAAAAAAAACAAACCTAATGTGAATTAAACGGGATTTTTAATCCCCTCCAATGTTGCCATGAGTATAATCACTAACAGAATGAAATCAGAATCAGTGGAGGAAAATATTAATCATGCATTTGCATGCATTAAACATAATGCAGAAGACAGCAGGTTGCATGCTGGGGCAGGGTGGTTTGGTAACATGTGTGAGGCGGGCTGGTGGCCGTGGGTCTCTGGGAGAACTGAGAGATGCCCTAGGGTGCCTGCCTGCCCCAGCCCCTGCTCCTGCCCTTGCATGGGCTGCCCTGGCCGGGAGCTGGGAAGGACATCCCTTCTGGGTTTGGATTGTGGCATTGCGGGACTGTAAGTCTCTGATTGTTTAAGAAAAGAGGTCTGTGTTTAGAGTGGGCCACTCCACACTCCATGGGATTCATCTCTGAACTCGGAAATCAGTCTTGGACAGGGATGGTGAGAAACAGGGCTGAGAGCAGGTCCTTGGAGCTCTACCTGCATCTGCATGGGCTGCAGGGTCATGGCCATAACCCTGCCTCTGTGCAGCTAAGGAACGTGGGGAGACTTGTTTACACTCAAGTTCTGTTTCTTTGGCACTGAAATCTGTTGCTGGGAGAACCAAGGAGGAAATGAATAATGAGGCACTTAATTCAATGCCTGGCTCATAGCAGGCACTTAATTTTTTTTAAATATATAAAGCTGTCCATCTACTGTCTCTGGACAACACAGTGTGCCCACCACCTCAGCCATGTCTCTGGTTCCTATCTTTGATGACCTTCAGAATTTCCATCTTTGTTGCAGACTCAACCAGTTTCTGCATGGAACCCATGAAACCCAAGGGGCCTCAAAAGTACCAAGATCACATCAGAGCTTGGTCAGTCCACCCTCCTTCCCAGTCCCTTACAACAGAAGGTCTCTGAGCTTCTCCAGGCACCAAACTAGGTAGCTGGAGGCTGACCTCATCTTCTCTTACCCATTTACCTAACTCAGACTGCCTGACGATTGCCACTACCAACCAGCTCTTGGCCCATTTCTTCCTTCCAGCAGCTACTCTCTCGTCCCCTACAATTCCCCATCCCTTAGCTATAGAGGCATCTACCAAAACCATTCATCTGGCCATTTCTTTCTTGCCTGCACTGTCAGCTGCACTTACCATGACATGAGGTATCCACTGGCTTGGGTACGAGACCTATCATGGTATGTTCTTAGTCTAGCTCCAACCTTTTGCCAATCTTGATAAAACTATGAGTCTTCATCTTGGCCCAATGTGTTGTACACCACTGTAAAGGTCATTTAACTTGTCAATGGGCTTCTGATCTGCACGTGGCATAGGATGGGCCTCTTCTTCTTGAACATTCCCTGTGACAATCGGCAGTTTTCTGATATATAATACACTCCTGGGCCACTAACTCCCAAAGTAGCAGAAGTTCAAAGCATTTCCAGTTGCTTGTCCATAAATGGAAAAAAAAAAATCAACAAAATCCCTTTAAAAACATGAATCTAGTCCTGAGCACAAAGAGAGTGTTCCAGGAGGGCCTCAGGGCATGGGAGCGCCCTGCCCCTAAGGAGCTGACAGCTGGAGACAGGGGACAGCACCTGGACGCCCAAGGGCAGTGTAGGCTTCACAATGGAGGCCCAAAGGATGGAGCAATGGAAGAAATGTTCTTCCTTAGTTTTCACAGATTGTACCATGGTTTTCTCTCCCTGTTTTCCTCCTTTTTTCCTACCTGTCTTTGAGAATGCTGTCTTTATTGTTTCCTTCTTTCCATTTAAAGAAGGCCTTCCATCCGAAAGTTCTTTCATTCACTTATTTGTTTAACAGACATGTACTAAGTGCCTTCTAGTTGCCAGGCAGCTGCTGAGCTCTGAGAATGAGCTGTGGACATGGTTAACTTTGTCCCTGCTACAGAGCTGTGGGTCTCATTGACATACCACAGTGTACACTGCAGTCTGAGGCGATATTGCTGGTCAGGGAATGGAAGGATCCGGAAAGGCTACAAACATACTCAGCACAGGCTTTGGAGAAAGGCTACAAACATACTCAGCACAGGCTTTGGAGGTCAAGGGCAGCTCCCAGAGGAAGAGATGCTTAGAGTGGTACCCCAAGAAGAAGAACATAAGAAGAACATAAACTGTGCAAACCGTAATGAGGAATGCTTGCATCCTAACAGGTACAGAATCAAACTAATGTGGTTTAAAGGAGGGCAGCCAAGGTGTGTGTGTGTGAGTGTGTGTTGTGTGTGTGTGTGTGTGTGTGTGTGTGTGTGTGTGTGTGTGTGTGTGTGTGTGTATAGAAATTGTTCTGTGTAGGTTGGATTGGTGATCTGGAGATTTTTTCCCCCAAAAAAACCAAGAATACATTAAGACTTCTTTGAGAATTTGAAAGACTGATATTTAGACAATGGATTTGGCTAAGAAGTTCATAGCTGAAAAAAAATTGACCCATTCACTCACTTGTGTAATAAGTGATGTTGAGTAGTGAATGTATTGAGCTCTTCTGTGAGCTTGGTCCCTGGAAGTCAGGGAAAATATGAAGATCTGAAAGTCCTGTGCATAGTTGTCCGTTTCATCCTAGAACTTAGGAGACTCCTGCTAGAGGACTGTGAGTTGATGCTTGGTCTCCATAGTGTAACTCTGTCTAAATAAATAAAACACAAATGACAAGCAATTAAACATTAATCAATAAGTAAATAGCCAAATACAGGTGGCCTCTTTATTTACTTTTTGTGTCAGTTATGGGGCTTGAACTCAGAGCCTGGATGTTGGCCCTGAGCTTTTCCACTCAAGGCTAGTACTCTACCACTTTGAACCACAGCTCCACTTTCAGTTTTCTGATGGTTGATTGGAGATAAGAGTCTCACAGGCTGGCTTTGAACTGTAATCCTCAGATCTCAGTCTCCCGAGTAGCTAGGATTACAGGTGTGAGCCACCAGCACCCGACAAGGTGGCCTTATTTATTTGAGAGAATATTATGTGTTCATTAAAAGGAATAATGTAGCTCATTATATTTTGAATGGACATGTCTCAAAAACAAAGGAAATCCTGAATGAGAAAAGCCAGGTGCAGAATAAGATGTTTAGTGACCTGTATAAAGGGTCACCCAGTGCCCATTTTCCCTTCTCTGAACACAATTTTGTACAAGTTTGCACAAAATCCTGTGCAGCTGTCTTTCCTCTAGTCTGCCTTTCCCAATGAGCAGGGACATGTCTCAAGCTACATCAGGTGATTATATTATGATCCTACCCTATGGCCAGAACGTCTGTCTCTTTGCATGAGCCACTTTAGACCATGAGAAGTGGGAAGTTTGTTGGAGCTGCTGCACTTCCTAAATGACTCCCCACCTCCATGTGGATAACAAAGTATATTTTAGAGGATTGGCACCATCTTGTAACCATGAGGGGGAGCTTGCCCTAGAATGAAACTGACTCTGTGAAGAGTCAGGAGGCAAAGGCAATAGGTCCGGGATGATTCTGTTGAGCTGAGAAGCCAGGTGAACCCTGAACTCATCCTTACCATTCAACTTTCCAGTTATGGGTGCTAGTAAATCCTTCTTGAGGTTTAAGTCTGGTACACTATTTATGTAAATGAAAGAGCACCTAAAATATGTTTGCCTAAGGTATAAACATATGGAAAGCAAATTACCAAGCACTGACTGAAGGCATAAACCCAGAATTCATGACATGGTTGTCTCTGTTTGAGGGCAGAGGTGGACCAAACAAAGACAGGTGCCAGCTACCATTCGCTGTGTAGGAGTTCTTCTACAACTTTCACATCCATTACAGCTCTTGAAAACTTCATGACAACATTCTACTTTTTATAGAAGTGGAAACGGAGGCATAACAGGGTGAAAAATCTTATCTGTGGTCAACTGTTCAGAAGTAGAACTGGGATTTGAACCTAGAGAGTTGGATTCCAGAGCCTCTCATTAGCTTTACATTCTTGTCATAGCAACGGAATACAATACCAACTTATCCATTAGGTTTTCTGGCTTTGTTGTTGCTATTGTTTCTGAGTGAGGCAATTGTGATTTTATAAAGCTTAATAATCATTTCTCCCTAGGGGTAGGGGTTTTGAATTTGATGATTTTGTTACTCTCTGGCCTTTTGTGTGATTTCTCACATTTCCTCCCTCCCTCTATTTCTCCCTCCCTTTCTCCTTTCCTTTCTTCTACTTTCTTTTTCAGTACTGGGAATTGAACTCTGGCCCTCAAACTTGCTCTACCATTTGAGTCATACCCTCCTCTCTTTTTGTTTTTAGTTTTTTGAGATCAGATCTGGCTAGCTGTTGTCCCAGGCCTGCTTTAAACTGTGATCCTCCTGTCTCTGCCTCCAGAGCAGCTGGGATTACATGCACACACCACCATGCCTGCTGCTATTTCTGAGTTCTCAATGGAAACCCAAAGCTGGAGACAGCACTATCCTGAAGGAGCTCTCAGCACACTCTGACTGCTAAGAAAGACTGATGCAGCGTTGTGGGAGCCTAGTGGAGGGTGGGTGTTGGAGGGCTGGGTGGTAGCCATGGCATTGGAGGCTGGAACTAGAACCAAGGGCCAAATCTAATCTGGGCATGCAGTGTATGGGGGCGGGGGGGGGGGGGGGAGAAGCAAGCACCAAGGCAGCAGGGAATGGGCAGAGAAGTATGAGCGTATAGGGTCAGAGGAGCCCAATTCAGCTGGGAGGGGTGGGGGGTAGGCGTGTGATGCACAGGGATGTCATGCTACTAGAAATCAGCAGAAGTCAGACAGCGGTGGCCTTGTGTTTGGCTGAGTGGCCGGTACCTCTCCATCCTGGTGGATCTCTGGAGGTGCCCATCTGGCTGTTTCTACTGCTCACCAGATGTTCTCTGGTTTCCTGTTGACCCAGGAGTTGCCCTTCTCCCAGCACTCCGGGGTGCTGGGAGACATTTGCCATGGTAATACCTCGTCTGCCTGGAAAGCCATCTTTGGGATGGATGGCTCTGTAGGAACTGTCTTCTGGGTGCGCCGCCTGTTTCAGGGGGCACCTACACAGAAGCGGGTGAGGTATCCTGGGGCCATCCACAATGCTGCCTGACAGCCACGGGAGGGACACAGATGCAGGCTAGCATGTAATTAGTGCCAGCAACACAGCGCTCTGATCACTGTCCCTCAAGAATGTGCCTCTCTGGCTGAGAGGCAGATAATGGACAATCACAGAAGATCCTTGATTATGGCTTGATTGAGCTTATGGGAGCTCCAGACGGCTAATGTAATTGTGGCTTCCAAAGCGCTCAGTGGAGGGCATTTCCATATGGACAGGGAATTAAATAAAGCTGTCCTGAACACTTTGCTGGGCCTGTGCCTCCCGTATGTGGCCGGATCCAATCTTCCGCTTCGAGTGACCTCAACAGAGACTAGAGGGAGTGGTCACGACCCAAGACGAGAAGGCCAGCTTCCTCCTTAATTACGGTCACATTTCCCCTCCAGGGCTCTTGACCTGCCTGGCATTAGCTTTTTGCTCCCTTTCCTGGAGCCATATACACACTCCTTGCCTGCAACCCCCACTCCCCCAGGCATCAGCTCAGCTCTCGGTCTTGGATATTTCTAGAAGCAGCCACTTAAGTAAGCAGAGCACTGTGCTGGACACACTTCCTGCAAAGGGACAGTTCAGTGGCTTGTGGAGGTGACACAGGGGAGACCAGGGATACAGCACCAGGTGCCAGTCAGGGCCTTATCTAAAGGTCAACCTTGACCCACCCTGACCCATGTTTGGCCAAGCTCCTTCCCCCCTTTCCTCTCCCCTGCAACAGAAGGGAGATGGACTGGTCATATCTAACACCTAGAGATTACAGGGACACCCTCACCTACCACAGCAATAAAGTCAGAGAAACATGGCACCCAGCCATGTTGAGTGTTGACTAAAACAACACAGAGTAAGTAGTAGTAGCCACAAGCCCTTTTGGGGGTTTCCAAAAAGGAGGCTGAACTACATCCACTGTTTTCCCTGTTGGATAGCTTTAGTCCATATAGACCAAAGTTAGGAAATGTTCACCAAAGGAGGAAACGAGAAAGGTGAGCGAGCTATTGGCTTAGGGAGAAGAGCTCTGCTTTTGTCTTCTCTGCTCCATGGACTCCCATAAAACCGACCGAGTCTCTCAGAGCCTAGGGTGACAGCAACCATGAAACGAGCATCTCATTCTCCCACTGGTTAACTGCTGAGCTGCTGAAACGTCCAAGCTTTCCTGGTGGCAGGTGGGAGTGGAGCACAGTAGAGCACAATGAAGAAGTTTTGGAGAACTTGGCAAGTATGTCCTAGATGTATACAAACTTAGAAACTGGGGCCTGAAAGTCGTGGTTAGAGTCATTAGCATCAAAGGAAAGATGATGAATGATCAGCACACAGATCACTGGAACATGGTAAGGATGCTTGGTGTGGAGAGTGGGGACTATGGAGGAGAGCTATGCTGAGATTGTCTGAGGGGGTGAAGACGCTCCATCTTCTGGACAAAGGGACTCCATTGGTAAAGGCCCTAGAGTGGAAGAAGGATGGAGAGAGATCAGAGGGCATGTTGTTTATGTCAGGAGACTGGCCAGGAGAAAAGTCTCAGTGTTGGAACCAGCATTTGAAGGCCTGTCTCCTCAAAGATATCAATGCCATCTAGCACTGGTCAGGAGAGAATGAAAGCACCAGTTAAAGAGAAGGCTGCTATGCTTCCCATCTAACTCCCACTCCTCAAGCCTGAATTCCAGAATAGCCACCAGCAGCAGAGGCATGAGAATGAAAAGAAGAAAAAGGAGTAAAAGAATATATTACAGCTGTTCTCCACATCCCTGGGACCCAGTCCTTCTCCACGTCCATTAGACCACACCCCTTTATCAAAGCCCAGGGAACCACATCCCACTCCTAGTTGGACAGGCCACTCCTTTCTCTATATCCAGTCTAGTGGATCACACCTCCTATATAAACTACATCCACTCCCTTCTCCAAGACCAGCAGGCCACCCTCTGACAACCACATCCCTTTCTTAAACCATGGGTGAATACTGAGCTAGTTAAAGGAAATGACCTTGACTCATAAACACAAGATGGAAGTTTCCATTTTGGCAGTGTTTATTCACTCAGCTCTGGATTTGTGAATGCATGGAAGAAGAAGAAGAAGGAAAAAAAGAGAGAATATCCTACTGAGAGGAGATGAGGCAAAAAGCCCTAGTTCCACCTGCAAAGCATCAGGGGCAGGAAGGGGAGATCAGAAGCATGTGAAGGCAGTGGGTGGAGAAAGAGACATTTCTCGCTTATATGCCATCAGCTTCAGACTGTTCAATATGCAGCCTTCCCAGCTAAAGATCTGGTTCAGTCTGTCACCATATGTGGTTTGGCTTAGTGTTGGAAATGAAAAGGTGAAATACACTGAATTTCACACCTTCAGCTGAGCAAAGGCTGTCTCCCAGGTGCAGACCACATTTCTTCGGTTCCAGTTAACCTTTCATGGCTCCTTGGAAGTCAAGGCCGATCTCCTGGCTCCCACAGTCAACTGTATGTCACTCCCAGCCAGCCCCATCTAGACATTGTGCCTCCTGTGAGCAGAAGCTGTGCCTCCAACTCTTGGTCTAGCCCACTGATGGTTGTGTCTCTGCCCAGATCTTATCCCTGTTGAGAGTTGAAGATCTGTTTTCTCTCATCTTAAATGGTCTATTGAATTGGATGAATTTAAAGAGCCAGCCTAGGTCCAAAAGCCTTGGGCATCGACTAGAGGCCTCTCTGCTTATTTCCACCCTGAGAAACTTCTTGGCAGCCAGGGCTGGATTGCTTCTGGAGAAAGACCTGAAGTGACAGCAAGACCAGCCAACATATTGTGAAGTCTGTTTGGCTTTGGGGAAGAGCAGGGTTGGGATGGGACTGTGGAGCAGGAAGGTGTGGGAGAGATAATTTGCATAGCCACACCTCCCCTCCACTAGCCTGACCCACTCAGCAAGTAGAAGGGAGGATTGTGGGCAGCTAGCAATATCTCCAGCTCCGGATCCGAATTTTACTGGTTCCAGTAAAACTAGCTGGAGCTCAGTCTAAGGGGGCTTGTGGCAGCAGATAGGGGACACTTAGAAGACTTGGAAATTGGAGGCGACAGGCAACAAGGCATTACCTCAACAACAAACTGGGCAACCAGGTCAAAGACTAAGCAATATGGCAATGTGGATGTTGGGCATTAGCCAGAGGTTCCCAAGTTCCTCCTGCCTGAGTTTGGGGTTAGATCTCCCTCATGAAGTTAAGGATGCTCAAGTGAGGGTTAAGCAGGGCCCTCAGAGTACATGGAAGAGGGGGAGCCAGGTTTGACAGCCCCTCCCCTGCTTCTCAGGCTCCCTGCCGTCCTGATCTTTGTACTTCCTTTGCCAAGTCCTGTGATCTGCCTGCTTGTCCACAAAAGCATGGTGTCCAGATGAGGGGAATAAGCAGTGGTGGCCACAAGCTTTGGGATCTGAACCTCTTCCAAGATTCTGGGGGCACTCTGAGGCCCTCAGCCTGCCTGGGTCTCATGAAATCAGGGGAGGGCCAGAGAGGGGGCCTTGGGACACTTCCAAGCCATGGAAATTCACCCTGCATACCCACTCAGCAGTCTTCACACACACACACACACAAACACACACTAAATATGTGTAACTATATGTGGGATTTTTATGGAATTTATATAGTTACAATCAAGAGAGCCAATCGTTTCAGAGAGCAAGCCCTGCTGTCTCTTCTCTTGGCACAATCCCCCAGGGTCTGTGCCCCTGGGGGGACCTTTCAGCATTGAGCAGACTGCACATCAGTGAGAGTTCTCACCCAGGGAGGTGGAGGGTGGCTGGGGAGGAGAGGGCAGAGAGGTAGAGCAAAGCTGCTCTTCTGACCCCAGTCATCAACTTGGGACTTGCATGAAATGTGACTTTGTCAAGAATTTCAAACCCTAGCCCCAGGAACAGCTGGTTCCAGTTTTCTCACATGGTGATGACTCAGGCTGTTACCTAGTGGTTTGGTGACAAAGATGCTGTGTTCCTAATGTGGTTTCTCCCTATCTAATTGAAGGCCTCTTCTGAACGCACTGGTGATTCGCATTCACGTTGCCTCAAGATGGCTTGGGCTTACTTGGCTTATCCCGTGACAGGAAGTGGCTGCTTGGGATGTGCCTGAGGCAGCACATGGGAGAAATGTTCCATTTTCCACAAAAGGAACTTCCGAAGCATCTTGGAGTTTTAATTATAAAATTAAGCAAATTTATGGGAGAAAAATAAATGTGAAATTTCAGTTGTATTTGCAACTCATTTGGGTTGCAAGAAATAACCAGAACCAGAATTTGCAGCAGGAGCTATGAACACAGAAGTGGGGGATCTCCAGGAGACCACTGTGGACTCCTCAGCCCTCTCCCTGCTCTAAGCTGGAGCTGGAGGGAATTTTAAATAGGAGAGGGCTAAGCACCTGGAAGGGATAGGGTGGTGGGAGGAACTGTCCATGGGTCTTCTCTATCACACTCCTATGGCCCAGGGTTGGAGTTTGACTTGTCTTCCTTTCAAAGGTATGGTAAAGCCTTCATTCCTGGTACCCATGCATGTGACCTTATTTGGAAATAGGATCTCTTGCAGATGTCATCAACTCAAAATTATCTGAGTGGGTCCTAAATCCAGGCACTAATGTCCTTCCACTGGTCCTCACACAGAGACACACAGAATATGGAAAGGGAAGAAGGCCATTGAAGATGGAAGTTGAAGCTGGAGCAGAGCAGTCCTAAGTCACAGAACACAGATGGTGCCCAGCCATCTCCAGGAGCTAGGAGGCAAGGAAGAATCTTCCCTAGAGCCTCTGCAGGGAGAATGGCCCTGCTCCCATCTCGAATTTGGTCTTCTAGACCTGAAAGGTGATAAGATTTTGTCATTTAAAGCCACCCAGGGTATGGTTATTCATTACAACTGCCCCAGGAAATGAAGGTGCCCAGCTAGGGAATCTTCTTCCCTTTTCATTCAAGTTTTTGATACCAAAAGAATCTGCTCAGGTCCTCTTTTGTAGCTCTTGAGTAGGCCTGCTGCCCTTGACAGTGCAGGGGCTGCCCTGAGGGAATCAGCTGTGAGGGGCTGTGGTGGGGTCATCGAGAACAGAATAAGATGATGTAAGCTCAAGAGACTAGAAGAGGTCAGTCCTTTAACAATGGCCAGGGCACCCAGGGACCTCGGCCAGCATCTGTGGGAAAGGTCTAGGGCACTGTGTGCCTCTTGTAACCTCTTGTTTAGTATTCCTCCCTTTGCTCTCTGACTCAGGTCTTGCTTTTCACTGCTGATGGTTGCAGAGAAAAATGTATGTATATACATAATGTATGTATATAGAGACATTATATGTATTATATATGATGAGTAAGTATATCATGTATAAGTATATATAAAGTATATAATGTATACAGTATGTATATATTATATATGGATGTATTATAATGTATATATTTATATATATATGATATTTTTAAATACATATTTTTAGTGGAGATTCTGTGGAAAGTGTAGAAACTTATATGTGTATCATGTATGGTGTGTGTGTGTGTGTGTGTGTGTGTGTGTGTGTGTGTGTGTGTGTGTGTGTGTGTATGTATAAGTGCATGCACACCAGTATTGAGGCTTAAACTCTGGGCCAGGACTGTTCCTTTATTTTTGTTTTAGCTGAAGGCTGGTGCTCTAACACTGGAGTCACAGCCTCACTTTCATATTTTTGGTGGCTAATTGGACATATGAGTCTCATGGATGTTCTTGCCTGGGCTGGCTTTGAACCCCACAGTTCTCAGATATCAACCTTCTGACTAGCTCAGATTAGAAGCATATATACCAATGCTCAGCAAAGTGTAGGGACTTGGGTTCTAGTTTAGACTCATGTTTCCTGGGTTGAAAGCTCAATCTGATGACTTACCAGCTATCATGATTTAGATCATAACTGTCCCCTCAAGCCCCATATTCTAAAGATTTAAGCAACCAGCCTGTGGTGCCATTGGGAGGTGATGGAAGCTGTAGGAGATGGGGCCTAGAAGAAGGAAGCTAGCGCTTCGAAGGGGATATAGGGGCGCTAGCCTTTGACTCTGTCTCTTTGCTTCCTGGCTACCATGAGGTGAGTAGTCCTCCTCTATCCCACATTCCTGCTGCCATGATGTACTGAGCTGCTACAGGCCCAAAGCAACAGGGCCAAGTGACTCCAAACAAACCTTTCCTCCCTTGAACTTGATTTCTCAAGTATTCTGTCACAGTAGCAATAAGCTGACATACACATCAGCGATGTGACTGTGACACTCACTGGCAGACCCTATCTCCTCTAGGCTTCAGTATCCCCAGCTGAAATGGCATCAGTGCCACCAACCTGCTTAGAGCATGATCAAATAAGATGGATGTGAACATTTCTTTGATCTTGTTAAAGCTTAAGTCTACAAGGAATGCTGCAGGCAAGAAACAGCATTCCCTAATTCTCTACTTCCCCTCCCCACTGCTGCCAGCTCAGGGTGGGCTCTGGGCAGAAGATGGAACATGGAGACTGAGGACAGGCTCAGGCATGGGGTACCTGCTGACTGCCTGCTTTTCCTTTGTCTTTTTCGATAATGCTAATTTGGTTACTCTGAGTAACAGCTCTTCTGTGTTACTATTACTCATTCCAACCTCTGAATCATCCTGATGGATACAACTTGACATCCACCAATTTGCCTAATTCATTACCTTTGCATTTCTTTAATACTAAAGACAAAGTGGGATGGTTTTCCAACTGGCTTTGCAATGTTCTTTTCTCCTGTCCTCCAGTATCAATAGGTGATGCAGAAAAGCTCTCTCTGAAGGGCGGTTGTGTGGAGAAACCAGTAGGCTAGGGATTCTGTAGTTAAAAGCCATGTACTGTGTAGTCTCTAGTAAGTTAGGATAACAAGATTCTGCCTTGTCCTTATCCCCAGCAACTCCCAGGGTGGATTACTAGGCCGACACTCACTGGGAGTAAGTGCAGTCCAGCTGGGGCTGAGTGGCCCCCTCTCCCCAGCATCCCTGTAACTATGGAAGCTTATTCATGAGCCTGGAGCTTGTAGTTCTCATTCCCAGGCTCAGGTCTCATTCTCTTACCCCTAACTTTGGAAGGTCCTAAGACTACTCAAGACTCTTTCTTCTCTAGGGAGGAAGAAATCCCCTGCTCTGAATTCTCACAATCCTCCTACTTTTTCTTTCTGACCCCCTACTCTTCTTCTCCCATAACAGAATCAAAATACTCATTATAACAAGTCAGACTACAGAAGTATATGAGGAGGAAGTTAGCATTTCCCCATTTTCCCTCTCTAGTGCCTCCATCACAAAATAAACCACAATGGTATATTTTGTCTACACCTCCCAATCTTCCCATGCCCCTCACCTCTCATGCCAGGACTGGGCCTGAGCATAGTCCCTTAGCTTTTCCACTCAAAGCTGGTACTGTGCTACTTGAGCCACAGCTCCACTTCTGCCTTTTGGTGATGAATTAGAGATAAGAGTCTCATGGACTATTCTGCCCAGGCTTGGTTTCAAATCATGATCCTCAGATCTCAGCTTTGTGAGTAGTTAGGATTACAGCACAAGACACCACTGCCTGGCCTAATATCTCTCTGTATGCCTACACTAACATATTCATTCACATATTCACAGACATACAGATTCTTCTATCTTTTAATGAGATCATACTATATACACAATTTCCTTTCTAAAAATGCAATGTTATTGTTGGACATTCCTTTTTTGACAATTCATACATGTCCAGTTCATTCATTTATAGTGACCCAAGTATTTACAAAACAACTTTCCATTGTTTTTAATCCTGCAATCTTTGAAATATAGTTTTTTTTTGGGGGGGGGTCCGGTCATGGGGCCTGAACTCTGGGCCTGGGCGCTGTCCCTCAGCTCTTCAGCTCAAGGCTAGCACTCTACCACTTGAGCCACAGCACCACTTCCAGCATTTTTCTTTTTGCTTATGTGGTGCTGAGGAATCAAACCCAGGGCCTCAGGCATGCAAGGCAAGCACTCTATCACTGAGCCATCTTCCCAGCCTGAAATATAGTTTTTTATATTGTGCTTTTTTTTAGTCAGGAAAGCAATCCTACATGTGTGATTCCTGGCTCATAGGAAATTCACCAGGCACCAGTGGCTCACACCTATAATCCTAGCTACGCAGGAGGCTGAGATCTCAGGATCTCAGCCTTCTTAGGGAGGAAAGTTCATGGGATGCTTATCTCCAATGAGCCACTAAAAACTCAGAAGTGGAGTTATGGTTCAAGTAGTAGAGCACCACCTTTAAGCAAATGAAGCTAAGGGACAGCTCCCAGACCCTGAGTTCAAGCCCCAGTATTGGCACTGGCGCACGCACACACACACACACACACACACACACACACACACACACACAGAGCGAGGACATATGATTTGAAAACCCAACATATCTGGCTTAGAGTCATAGGTGTCTATATACCAGCTGAATGGTCCAGACAAGTCATCACTGCTCTCTTTCTTGAGAAGATGAGCAGAACAGTGGACATGGTAAGGAACCAAGCAAATTGGAAGGTGCTGGCTGTGTGCTGGATGCCTTTGGGAAAGGTCTCTTCTTTCCCACAGGTGTGAGTGTGAGTGTGGGATCTTAGCCTGTGGCCTCCTGTTTTCTGGGTTGGTTGTGTGGAATCTTTGGGTGTGAAAATGCAGGTGTTTGTAGTTTGGAGTCCAGATGACGACCTGAATGCTAATCTCCTTGTGTCCTTGTTTGCTCCTCTGGAAACTTTGAGGGCGGACAGCTAATCAATGGGGGGAAATGATGGTGCCTGCCTTGTGCACATACTAACTGGCAGCCCTGGAGTAGAGACCTGGGGCTTGGGAGCATGCTTGCAGTCTCAAAGCAACTGCCATGGGTCTGGTTGGCTGGGCAGCAAGACCTGAGCCACTGGGGCATCCAACAGACCACCAAGGAGAGGAGGAGAAGCAAGACCCAGGGCCAAAAAAAAGTAGGAGCTAGAAAAGCTGGAAAACGAAAGGGGAAAGAGAAGGGAAATCAGGAGGTGGTTCTGAGGAATAGGCATATATATATAATATATTATATATATACATATATAAAATATTAAATCAAATGCCCCAACTCTAAGGTCACTCACCATTCTAGCCACATTTCTTGACTCACTCATTCACCCTGCTCTGTCTCACCCAGGTTCTGGACTCCCTCCTTCTCACCCACTCACTTTCCTTCCTTCCTTTTTTCTCACTGGTCTGCCACCGTGTTGACTCTGGAAGGGAAAGAAAAGAGGAATGGGAAAGGAAAGATAGAGGCTAACATGGAAGACTGAACTCTTCTGAACCCCAGAAAAAAATCTCTGTGTGTGTGTGTGTGTGTGTGTGTGTACACGCACGCACGCTGGCATTGGGACTTGAACTCAAGGATGCATGTTCTTGCTTAGCTTTTTCACTTAAGGCTGGTACTCTATCCATTAAGCCGCATCTCCATTTCTGGATTTTTGCTGGTTGATAAGAGTCTCTTGGATTTTTCTGCTAGGGCTGGCCTTGAATCCTGATCCTCAGATCTCAGCCTCCTGTGTAACTAAGATTACAAGGGTGAACCAACAGTGCCTGGTTGTGAACCTAGGGAAGCTGATTCCTCAGCCTCCTTCTAGATTATTCTGCCCCTAGGACCAGAAGTACAGTAGTCTTTTTCCTCATATTCTAAGCATAAAACCAGTCTGGTCCAAATGTTCAGTGAGGCTTGTGGGCATGTTAGAGTGTGCAGAATCCACAGCTTAGGGGTGATACACATTTTGCCCCAGGTTCTGTTCCAAGCTGTGTTGTGCATCTTCTCAGCATGAGTAGTCAGGACTACCACTCTGCTTGTCTTTCTAAAACTCTTGGGCCAGCGCTCCCCTGGTCTCAGTAAGAAACTCAGGTGGAGAGAGGAAAGAGAGGAAGAGATAAAGTCAAGGGGGACAGAGAGCTTGTAGACGGTTTAGATCCTCGTTCCAGGAGGAGGACCTGAGCTTGTGGTTCAGTAGTGGTGGCAGCAGCGGTGGAGGAGCCACCCACGGCTTATCTGAACATGTGGGGACCAGTCCTTTGAGGGGAACTCAGGCTGCTTCCTTGCCTGGCTTGGTGGGGCTGGGCGGGGCCTGCGGGGAGGGGGCAGCATGGCAGCTGTGGGCTGCACCGTGGCTTGTCAGGGAGGAATGATTAATGACCAGCCGCACAGCTGAGGCTAACCTTTGGAGAGCCGAGCAGGGCATCTGCAGAACTGTCAGGCTCTGACAAGGACAGAGCTGAACAACCAATTATGCCGCCATCACTAAGGTGGGCTGTCACTTTAATCCCAGCCATTCACTTAGGCAAGGACAGGGAAATTTCTCCTCTGCACAGGCGGGTGCCTTGGCCACCTTAACCATTTCAGGACAGGGGCAGGGACCCTTGCTGGGAACAGACAAGGTTCTCCTACTTCTGGGCTTCCCCCTGGTTTTGAGAACTTTCACATTGGCCACCAGAAGAGAATTCCATATAGATGCCTTCTATCTCTTCCTGCTATCTTCCACTGGACTTTGCAGAGTAACGATGAATTGCTTAACTGGCACTTGAAGCTTTTCATCCCAGTTTACCTGATGAGCCATTATCCAGTAGGCATTCAGAGTAATGACACGTAAGGACGTTCTTACCTTTAGGAGCTGTGGTCACACAGTAGTGGCAGGGAGGTGTGTGGAGTAGCACGTGAGATCTCTTGGAGAAGAAATAACAGAAAGCCATGAAAACCAGAGGAGGGCCACCACTGGAACGGATTTCAGGAGGAAGGGGTCACTATGGGCTTCGTCTGAGAGGCCGAGAATCTACGAGATAGGAATGTGGGAAAGGGATTACAAGGCATAGGTAGCTTTTTAAAACATATATATGACTTCCAGCAATGGCAGACAATTCCATGAGACTCTAGAATTCCCAGGATGTGAGAAGTGATCTGTAAGTCTGGACATGCAAGGACCAGGTAGTGAAGGGCCTTGACTGTCAGAAAAAAGCAACTGGGATTCTGTCCTGCTTCTTAGAAGGGAATGCATGGACTTAGGGCTTTCCTTTCCACCTATCTTGCCAACATCTTTGTATTTGTACATCTTGACACAAGTTCTGGATTTCATCCACTCTGGACATTTTGTTGTTCTTCAACCTTGACAGGTTTTCTCACCTTCTTGGTTTTTTTTTCCACTTCTATATTTTTATTATCTTTATGTAGTTGTACAAAGGAGGTGCCATTAACAAAGCAGTTTATGTGTAGCATGCATCTTGATCAGTGTCACCCCTTTCAACATTTGTTGTTGTTCTCTGAAGCTGAAATGCCATTGTGTTTGGCTGCTAATAGTAAAAGACCAATGTAAGGACAGATGAAGCAATGTAGAATTTAGCAGTAAGTGACTGGAGGCCAGCAGCAGCTAGCAGTTCTCTAGTAGCCACCTTCCATTCAACTGCCCTTCATGAGGCTTCTATCCAGAGTCACACTGTAGTCACACAATGGCTGCCAGAGCAGTGGCCTTTATGTCTCCCTTCAAGGAGAGATGAAGGAAGGGTATAAGGCAAAAATAATGTGCTTCTCCACAATATCAGCCTCTTGGGAAGAGCTTGGGGTTGGGGGAGAAGCTTTGCCTACAACTCTTACATTTATTTCATTGGTCATTCCATCTGCACAGAGAAGTGGGAAATATAGGCTTTTGGGGTTTTTTTGTAGTATTTATTCAGTGCTGACAATATTGGGGTTCTGTTAATGAATAAAAGGCAGGGAATGGAAATGGAGCTAATAGTCTCAGCCTCGACACTAGCCAGAGGCACCTGAATGTGCCCCATGCAAGATGTAGGCGCGATGGAAAAAGGTGTTGGAGAACAGAGAAGTCACCGTGGAATAAAGCCAGCAGAGGAAAACAATGCAGCCAGAACAATGGAGACATGTCAGAATACCTGTGAGAGGTCTAAATGTCCTACGAATTCCTAGCACTTACCTTGAAAAGAAGGGCTTCATGATGTCAAAAAAGAATAGCATCATCAGATACTCTGTTTCTAAAACTTAGATTTTTTTTTTCCTTCAAAGAAAAAAGAAATGATAAGGAGTAAAGTTGGGAGAAGGAAGTAAAAGTATACTTAACTATCCATCTTAAGTAGAAAGATCTCAAAAAGAGTCTAATCCACATTTGATTCTGACACTTTGGAGAATTTAAATTAAGAAATATTTTTGAAAAAATGTCCAGAGTACTAATAGTAGGATTAGAGCCAACATTTATCTTTCAGTACATTAAGAAGGATAAGTAAGAATCTGTCTACCAAGGGACAAGTAAGATGTAATGAAAAAGTTAATAACAGAATGATGAGAAAGACTAAATAGCTGTCATGTATCAGTGGCTCATGATTGTAATCCTGCCTATTCAGGAAGCTGAGACAGGAAAGTCCATGAATCTCTCATGTCACATCACAACCAAAATGTCAGAAGCAGAGCTGTGGCTCAGATGGTAGAGAGCCATCTTGTGTGACAAGGCTAAGGGACAACACCTAGGCCCTGAGTTCAAGCCCCAGTACTGGCAAAAAAGAAAAGAAAAAGACTTAAATAGAGGCAGCAATGTGTAGAAATGTATTAAATTTGCCTGTTGAAATTAAGTATGAAGACTCTCACACTAGATTAAAAATACAATTTAATTACATTTTTTGTAAGACAGTCAACCTAAAACAAAGTTAGGAGAAAGGATTAAAGGCAAAATAATGAACAGAAATACATCAGGAAAATAGATGCAAAACATAAAGACCACAATATTATCAAGCAAGGTATAATTGAAGAGCGGCATAAAGAATTAAACAAGAAAATAAGTCATGTTTCATGGTTGAGAGAATTCTCATTTTAGCCTAAGTAAGACAGAAAATCCCTGAGTATTTTTGTTGGGATACAAGAAATTCATGTTACCATATGGCTGGAGGGTTTCTCAAGCCCTACATATTATAAGCACAAAGAATGGGCTGGGAAGGTGGCTCAGTGGTAGAGTTCTTGCCTTGTATGCATGAGGCCCTGGGTTCGATTCCCAGCACCACATAAGCAAAAAGAAAAATGCCGGAAGTGGTGCTGTGGCTCAAGTGGTAGAGCACTAGCCTTGAGCTGAAGAGCTGAGGGACAGCGCCCAGGCCCAGAGTTCAGGCCCCACAACTGGACCCCCCCAAAAAAAGAAAGAAAACATACCAAGATGTATCACTTGTATTCTCTTAAGGTCAAATCTTAAAAGCAGCCAGGGTATAAAACCACATGACATACTAATGAACTCATAAGGAATACTCACAAACTTCTCTTCAGATACAACAACGTTAAGTGATGCACTGACCACTCAACCCTATCAATGTAGAACTCTATCCCATGGAAACAATTTCAAAAATAAAGGAAAGCCTAGCTGTACCGTACACCTATAATCCCACCACTTGGAAGAACCATGTCTTCCAGGCCAGTCTGAAGGCTGTATCCTAAGGAGGGAAAGATAAAAGGCTTTTAAATATAATTTATTACCAGCAAAAATACTAAGGACAAGCTCTTTAAGCCAAGAGGAAAGGAGACCAGATGAGAAGATACTTATATATAAGAGACTGAAGAGTGCTAAAGTATAAACACATAACTTAATACAAAATACTTCTTTTCTGTCCCTTTAAAATTTCTTTTAAAAATAATTGCTTAAAAGAAAAACAATTTGAGCCAGGCGCTGGTGGCTTACGCTTATAATCCTAGCTACTCAGGAGGCTGAGATCTGAGGATCATGGTTTGAAGCCAGCCTGGGCAGGAAAGTTATCTCCAATTAACCACCAGGCAACCAAAAGTGGAGCTGTGACTCAAAGTAGTATAGTGCTGGCCTTGAGCAAAAACAAAAACAAAGAAAACCTCAAGGACAGTGCTCAGACCCTGAATTCAAGTCCCACAATTGACAAAAAAATAGTAATATGATTTATTATGAGAATCACAACATATGCAGAAGTATAACAAATAACAACATATGCAGAAGTATAACAAATAACAATAGAGCACAGATAATGGGAAGAGTAATGAAAACAAGCTATTGTAAAGTTTCTATACTGTACATAAAGTGGTATCAAATTAATGAGAGGTAGATTATTACATAACTAAACATTAGTGATACTATCACAAAATAGTGATATTTTTAAACCAATAATTCTATTAGAGTACTAAAAATCAATCCAAAGGTAGGCAAGGGAAAAAGTCTGAAGGAAAAAAGATGAGATGAGCTGGGCACTGGTAGCTCATGCCTATAATCCTAGCTACTCAGGAGGCTGAGATCTGAGGATTGCAGTTTTAAGCCAGCCTGAGTAAGAAAGTCGGAGAGACTCTTTTCTCTAATTAATCACCAGAAAAAGCCAAAAGTGGAGCTGTGGCTCAAGTGGTAGCCTTGAGCAAAAAAAAAAAAAACAACCTTAAGGACATTGTCCATGCCCTAAGTTCAAGCTTCCCTCCCTCCCGCAGTACCAGCACACAACAAAAAGAATAAATGAGCCAAAATAGAATACAAACAGCAAGATGGTAGATTTAACTATAACCACATCAATAATAAGATAGATGTATAAATAGTTAAAATATTCAAATCAAAAGGTAGAGATTATCTTACAATTAAAAAAGCAAGACCCAACTACATGATATTTATAGAAAAATCCACTCTAAATATATATTAATCAACTATATTTATTATAAATGAAATATAATAATACAAAATATATTAAAACCAAAAGAAAGGAAGAGTGGCTATATTGTTCTGAGACAAAGTAGATTTTCAAAGAAAAATGTTTTAAAGGTTATTTACAAAAATGGAAGGGTTAATTCATCATGAAAACTTCAATCCTAAATGCACCTAATAACAAAACTTAACAGTATAAAGCAAAAACTGCTCAAACTAAAAAAGCTAGATAATCCTCAAGAACAGAAAGTCAACATTCCTCTTTTAGTAGTTCATAGAACAAGTAGTAAGAAATATGTGAGCATATGGAAGAACTACGAAGTACTACCAGTCAATAGACTTTTTAAAGATTTTTATAGAATATATTTAAAGAACAGGAGAAATGCACAAGGTCAAGACATAAGTAGGACATAAAAACAATGCATTTGCGAAGACCAAGTCATATAGAGTATAATCTCTAAACAAAATTCAATTCAAAATTAGAAACTAACAATAAAACAAGATACATAGATACTCCCACAAGTATTTGAAAATTTAATGAAGCACCTCTAAATGACCTATGGGTCAAAGAAGACATCACAAGAAAATCTTGAAAACATTCTGAACTGAATGAAAATGGACTACCTATCTCATTTTGTTATGCAACTAAAGCAGTGCTCAGGGAGATATTTATAACTTCAAATGTGTATACTAGAGATGAAAAAATAAATGTCTCATCTCAATTTTTTAACTTCAAGCTAAGAAGCTGGGGGGAAAATGTAAATTCAACCTAAAGTAAGTAGAAGTAGAGAAACTAAAGAGCAGATATCAATAAAATAGAAATAACCAGTAGAGGAAAAAATATCAATAACCCTAAAACTGGTTTTTGGAAAAAAAAATCCATGAAATTGATAAAAAAAAAAAAAAACCACTTGTAGCTAAACTAATCAAGAATAAAAGAACAATGACACAAATGATCAATATCATGAAAAAAGCACCCTATGGGTCCTACAGACATAGGTAGAGAAGAAAATTCAGTTATATTAATAAATGCAACCAATTAAATAATGATTAAATTCTTTAGTCTTTGAAAGTTACAAATTAAAAATGGCTAATAAGACATAAAATCTGAATTGTCCTATATATTTACATAGAAATAGAATTCATAATTTAAAATCTTTGTGCAAAGAAAACTCCAGACTTTAATAGATTCAATGATGAATTCTTCCAAACACAATCCTACACAACCTCATAAGCTAAAAGCAAAGCCAGGTACTAGTGGTTCACACCTGTAATCCTAGCTACTCAAGAGACTGAGATTTAAGGTTGACGTTCCAAGCCTGCTCAGGCAGGAAAGTCTGTGAGACTCTTACCTCCAATTAAACACCAAAAAAAAAAAGCTTGAAGTGAAGCTGTGATTCAAGTGGTAGAGTGCTAACCTTGAGAATAAAAGCTCCAGGACAGCACCCAGGCCTTGTGTTCAAGCCCCAGTACAAGAAAAAAAGAAGAAGGAGGAGGGGGAGGAGAGAGAGAAGGGGGAAGAGGTGGAGTTAGAAGTACAAGGAATAGCTTCTAACTCATAAACCCAGCATTATTTTGATTAAAAAACAAACAAAAAAAAGGATCCAAATCATAAGAAAAGTAAACCATAGACCAATATCATCAATGAACCTAGAAGAAAGGTAGCAGCATCAGGAAGGCATGTTGGCCCCCAGTGGGCCTCTGCTAAAGCCATGTGGTGTGTGGTAGCATGGAGCTCCACAGAGGATTCTGAGGAAGCAGCAAGTGCATCCTTTTGGAGTGAACTTGTACTTGGGTACAGAGAGAACTGTAGGAAGTTGACACTCCAAGTGAATGAGAGTGAATGAATGCGTGAGCAGGCCAGTGAGTGAATGGATCAAGAGCTACTGAAATTGTGATGCTACCTGTTTCTATTTGTTAGAAGAATTGGAAGATCTGGGTTAGACTAGCACAATGCACCTTCACAATAAAAGTATAATTTCAATCACATTGGGCACAGAAGAATTTTGCATGCAAAGATATACAACAAAAGCAGTTCGAAATTTAAGAATGAATAATCAGAAATATAACAGTGGCAAGACATTTCAATACTCCTCTTTTTATTTCTTTCCATTCTTATTTACAGGGTGGTGAATCTTTTTAATTTATATATTCCATTTTGATTTCGGCTCACAAACCTTTGCTTTTGGTGTTTTTTTCTTTGTTGTTGTTTGTGTAGGGAGTTGTTTCTTGTTGTTGTTGTTGTTGTTGTTTTGTCCTCTGCATAGGCCTTTATTTTTCTGTTGCTTTACCCTTATTTTAAAATTTTACTTAGTAGTTTTGAAAAACTACCCACAAGTTCCCATATATTAGTGGTTCTTTCCAAAATATTATCCTCATTACTGATACTGTTATGATGTTATCCACTTTGTTCTCTGAGTCTTTTAATACATGCATCACTGAAGTCAGAAGCATGGATTTAATCTTTTATTCGCACTCCCTTCCCATTTTCAAGGCATCATCAAGACTTGTATCTTTGATTGCCAAGGAGATGTCATAGAACGCTCTCATCTGGACACTCACAGTGACTCTCTTCAGACCTTCATCGTTTCTCTTTGGAATAACTACAACAGTTTCCAAATGATCTCCTAGACTTCAGAATGGTAGGAAGGTAGCCTGATTCTTTGCCTAACCCAAGGAACCCCATATAAATTTCACTCTTATCTTTCTCTCTAGATGCATCTTTTCCTCCTCTTTCTCTTGAGTATTCAAGTTACTGGATTTTTAAGAACAATTCTGACTTGACCAGAATTGTCCCTCCATCTTTGTGACTTTGCACATACTGTTTAGATTTCCCTTTTCCACTCCCTTGGCAAGCTTATACATATTGCTTGAGATTCAGTTCAAATGTTTGCGTCCACTGAGAATCTTCTCTCACATTTGCCATACTCCTCAATGTGTGTCAGGTAGGGTCCCCCAGAACCCCACATTTCCCTCTGTCATAGCACCCATCACATGATACTCCAGTCCTCTCTTTACTCATTCACCTCCTCCACCCTCAGCATGTGAGTTCCTTGGGATCAGAAACATCTTATTCATCATCATCTCTCTAACACCTCATATAGATCTATTACACAAAGTGTTTCACTGAAGTCTACAGCTGTGGCCTCACACCAATTCTGAGCAAACAGCTTCAGGATGCTTGACTCCAGCTGCTAGACTCAGATCAACCAAGAGCAAAGTCAGGAGTTCATTAAGCTGTATGTCCTCCTTCTGGCACAGGACTCGGTACCTAGGGAGCACTCAACAAACAGAATGGGAGCTGGATTCACCTGCAATGTATTATTCTGCCGCAGGGTGGGTGTGCATGGAAAAAGGGGCTGGAAGTCAGTGATGACGGGGTATTAATCTACATGGAGGCTAAACTCTGCAAGGATTGCATAGACTCTACTATACATGGGGAAAGGAGAAGGCTGCTGAATAATGTAGACCCTCTGTGAGAATTGGATGGACTATAATGACAAAAGACCTGGCAATTTCACCAGACAGTGTGTTTTCTTGGGGGACTTTCTGAACTTGGTCAAATTCAGTGTGATATGAAACAATGTGGCAATCCCTTGCCTGCTCATGGGGCATTCAGCAAATGGAAATCAGATTTTGAGTGAAGTCATGTTTTCAGGATAGATAACAGAGCATCAGGCTCCCTCCATCCTCCTCCACTAAGATGCAGAGAGAAGCCCAGTGGGATGGGTGCTGGCTGTGTATTGCCTGTCAGTGGTGCTCACAGACATAATATTGGATGATTCCAGAGGAAGACACAGGGCAGATGCAATAAGATCGTGATGTTGCTCTATATAGCAGTCTGGCATTAGGCTGGACCAACCCCTACCCCAAAGGTCATTTTAAGAAGTAACTAGAAGCCAGACACTGTGGCTCATGCTGTAATCCTAGCTACTTAGGAGGCTGAGAATTGAGGATCATGGTTTTAAGCCAACCATGAAACTCTTATCTCCAGTTAACCACCAAAATGCTAGAAGTGAAGCTATGGCTCAAGTGGTAGAGTTCCAGCCTTGAGTGAAAAATCAAAGGGGGACAGTGTTCTGGCCCAGAGTTCAGGCCCCTGCTCCACAAAAGAAAGAGAAAACAACAAAAGGAGTAACTACAAGATCCCACAACTGTTGATCAGCAGATAAAAACTGAAATCAATAACTTTACATTCTCTGATTTGCTATAAGCCCTCTTTGCCAAAATTTTGCATTGATGAACAAAGAACTTACTTTTCCTTGTCCTTCATTTCAATCTGGCTTTTTAAAAATAAGCTTCTTCTGGGCACCAGTGGCTCACACCTTAATCCTAGCAATTCAGGAGGCTGAGATCCGAGAATCAAGGTTCTAAACCAACCTGGACAGGAACATCTATGTGCCTCTTATCTCCAATAGACTACAAAAAGAAAAAAAGCTGAAATAGAGCTGTGGCTCAAGTGGTAGGGCACTAGCCTTGAAAAAAAAGATCAGGTAAGGACAGTGCTCGGCCCCAGGACCAATACGAGAGGGGAGTGGGGTGGAGGAGAGAGGCACTCTTCCTGCTGCGGTAGGAGGGTAAGACACTGCCCCCGTCTCAGTGGAGTTCTCAGTGTGTGGGATGCTTGGAGGAGAGGCTTAGCCTAAGGTCTGAAACAGGCAGCACAGCTGAAACAGGCATCCCTGCCTGGTGTAAGAGGCAGAACCAACACAGGGAGAAAGCTCTCCTAGGAGCTGGGCAGACCCCAAGAAAGATGAAACCCTAAGAGAAAGGTTATCTAAGCCAGTGGGTGGGAGTGGGGACATATGGCAGCTCTGAAACTCAGAAGCCGGCAGCAGATCTGGGTTAAGTAAGGCTGCTGTGTGGGGGAGAGGTGGAGAGAAAGAAGAAACATAAAAATATCTCAAGGTGGTCTGATCAGAAAGCACTTTGGGCATCCAAGAGCAAGAGGAGATAGCAAAAGCTTTTCTCCTGTCTCCCATGACCCAGGAAGGTAGTGTGCCAGCCAGAAATGCTGGGTGCTGTCCAAGGTAGAGGACCCAGATCACAGCAAGCATCCTGGGAGCAGTAACATTGGAGGGAAGCTTCTGGGAGGGTCAGGCCCAGGACTTGGTGCATGCCCTGGAGGCACTGTCCTATCAGCAACTGACACTTGAATGATTGGCAGTTGTGTTTCCTCTCCTTCCTGAACTTCCATCTCCAGGGCTGGGACAAATGGGATTCAATGTCCCAGTGGCCTATTGGAACGCATGGACATTAGAAGTCTTTTTAGTATCAAAATCTCTCCATGTGGCCCCTCATCAGCTGTCATATTTCTGGCCTTGGGAACTATACAGAAGGTTTGGGTTACAAGACTGCACTTCAAACTCCAAAAAGAGATCTCGATTTGGGGGATAAAGGCTGTACAAGGCTTCCTTCCTGAGCATGCTGCTAAGTTTTGTCCTGGAAACCTCTGAGCAGGGAAAGATTGGGAGAATGAGAGAGTCCAAGCCTGCTGCACCTTGAAAATGAACCCTTGGGGTTGGTTCTAACCAGCTGACAAGAGAGGGCACTGGCTGCATAACAGTGCTCCTGCCTCATGCCCACTGCTGGGATGAGAACCAAGAAGAGGGCTGACCAGCATTTTTTCCTTTTTCGCCCTCCTTCTTGCTCATCTTTTCTCCTTTCTCTGTCTAATCATGATTTTTGACTTGTTTCCCCTCTCCTCACTCCTTCCCTCTCATCTTTTGCATTTCAGCTTGTCTCATTCTCTTTGTTTCTTGTTTCTTCTCTCAAGCTCTGTTTTTGGGGGTCTCTTCCATCTTCCTGAGGTCTCCGTGTGTCCCCTCCCTGCCTGGGATTCAAAGGGAATATATCATAGGCACAACAACGCTCAACTCAAGCTGGTTGTGAGTCTGGGCTTCATTTATCTGTTCTCCTGAGTGCTTTCTGTGGGTCAGTGAACTCTCCTTGAAATAGCATTCTCCTCCTTACTTCTGAGTGATGGGCTCTGCCCTGTATCCTTTTGGGGGATTGTTGAGAACAGGTAATTTGTACAATAGACAAACTGGAATCATAGATGAAAATTTAGATTCACAAGTACAAATGGATTTGCTTCTTTGTCTAATCACCATAAAAAGCTGGTGCCTTGACAATGTGATTTCAGTCTACAAAGATTAGCTTTGCATATGGCCTCTTGGTGATTGTTCCTCTGATGCATGGCAAGTTCATATTTGAGTCTTTAATTTTTTTAAAAAAAGTTTGACATAGACTTCTCTACGACCTAGCCATACCATGCCTGGGCATTCACCGTGAGCAACATGAGCCAGGATATAAAGACATCTACATATCCATGTTCATTGCCATACTATTCACAATAGCCAAGATATGGAAATAGCCCAGATGCCCCACAATAGATGAGTAGATCCAAAAACTGTAGTGCTTAAATACAATGGAATTTTACACAGCCATTAGGAAGAACAAAATAATGTCATTTGAAGGGAAATGGATGGAACTAGAACAAATCATGTTGAGTGAGGCAAGTCAAGCTCAGAGAGACAAACAGCGCATGTTCTCTCAGATATGCAGAAATTAGATCTAAAATACACTGGCATATGATAAATTATTCAGGATTTTAGATACTCACACACAGTGACACCAAAAGAGAATATTCTTAGGAGAGAAACACAAAGGTGCAATGCCTAAGTGCTTCTTCATATTTATATAAAATAATGTACATACGGAAATGAACTCCAAGATATGAAAACGAGAGACCTCTTTTCCTTTTTTTTTAGTTTTTAGTTTTTGATGATTCTGTCTTTTTTCTTTATGTATGGTATATTTGTGTGTGTATCTTTGGGAAAGATGGGGAGGGCACAGAACTCAAGGGGAAAAGGGTGAAAAAGTACAGTAATGGAACTCACTGGACTCTGATGAACGTGAACTTTACAACTCCTGGGTGGAGATAGGAGGGAAGGACTGGGAAGAAGGGGGAGGGGAAGATAATGTACAAAAGGAAATGTATTCTTTACCTGACTCATGTAATTGTAATCCTTCTATACATCACCTCTATGATAACAACAAAGTAATTTTTTAAGTGTGAAAGTCTGAGTTCTTGTGAGACACTGGAAGAAGCAAAATCTTTATTTAAAGATACAATGATATAGTTGAAAACATTGATTTTTAATTTTTTTGTGGTACTGGGGTGTGAACTTAGGGCCTTGTACCTGCTAGATAGTTGCTCTGTTACTTGAACCAGGACCCCAGACATTTTTGCTTTGGTTATTGTGTAAAGTGGGCTCTTCCTTTTTGCCCAGGTTAGCCTGGACCATGATCCTCCTATTTAAGCTTTCTACCTTCCTGGGTGACAGGTACTATGCCCAGCTTTCCACTGGTTGAGAAAAAGATCTTCAAACTTTCCCCCTCAATTGATCTTGTACCACAGTCCCCTTGACCTCAGTTTCCCAAGTAGCTAGGATTATAGGCATGAGCCACCATGCCCAGATTGAAAAAAATGCAGATTTTTAAAAAAAATCTTGGCTCCTCAGCTCTCTGGGTTTAGCCTTTTTTAATCTCCGTTTCTCACTTAAGAGTAGCCTGTCAACTCTGTTTTGAGGAGCAAGTAAAGTGCCCTTAGGGTCTTTAGGAGAATTTTCTGATTGTGCTTAGAAAACCAGTAAGGCTTTGAAGACTAGAAGCCCATGATTCTTCGCAATAAATCCTACCAGGAGAACCATCAAGTCTTGGGATTAACTTAAAGGGAAATATAAAGTGGAATTAATTAGTACTAATGGAGAGGAACCTGGGAAAGGCCAGAGAGATGACAGGACACACTATGGGCCATGGAGCTTTGGTCTGGATGCCATAGTGGCCGAAAGGTGTCTCATCCATTTCTTCCCTTATGAGTAAGTCAGGATGGCTGACACGAGTCCAGGCCTTCTACTCTCACTGAACAGCCTTATGGTTTGACTAAAGGATGGATGGGCTGGGAGCCAGGGAGAGAGACAGCCAGAGGACTCCAGGGACTTCTTCAGGAGGAAGGTCCACTAAGCAGTAAAGAAGTTCTTAGCAAAGGAGGAGGCAACAATGCTTGATAAGAAATGTACTCATTATCTTGCCCATGTAATTGTAACCCCTTTATACAGTATTTTCACAATAAAAAAGAAGAAGTTCTTAAGCTAGGTGTGGTGGCTCATGCACGTAATCCTAACTACTCAGGAGGCTGAGATCTGAGGATCTTGGTTTTAAGCCAGCCTGGGCAGAAAACTCCATGAGACTTATCTCCAATTAGCCACCAGAAAACAAGAAGTGGTGCTAAAACTCAAGGTGGAAGAACACTAGACTTGAGCTAGAAAGCTCAGGGGCAGGGCTTAGGCCCTGAGTTTCAAGCCCCATGACTGACAATAAATAAATAAAATTCTTTAGCTTTGGACATCAAGTCTGTGCAGTGAGCTGGTTCTTAGGATCAATGAAAAGGATTGTACTCCAGCCTGGGAATAAATCTAGGCTGAAATAATCATAGCTGCTAATTAATAACTGGTAACAAAAGAACAGAATGGAAGAGAGCCACTAATTTCATTCAGTCCTAACCTAAGTGTGTTAACATTTTTTCTTAAAAAGATGTGTTTCCAATTGCTACCTCCACACCCTCCATTTACATTCTCTTCCCTGCCAATTAAATTTCTGCCCCTTCTCTACAAGAATGCTCGTTAAGGTTTCTGGTGATTGCCACGTTGCTAAATCCAGTGTTCCCTACTTGAGCCATCTGATTTGACCTGTCAGAAATGCAGAGCACAGTTGGCCACCACCTCCTTATCTTCATATTTTTAACTTCTTATTTTCAAAATTAGCAAGAAAAATACTAACAATATTTTTATATTCTTCTATCCTTCATTGGGATCATCTGTTAATTTTTTTTTTTTTTTACTGTATTTGTGTCTGTTCTTCCTCTCTATAAAAATCCACTTATTAGCCAGGCACTGGTGCCTCACACCTGTAAACCTAGCTATTCAGGAGGCTGAGATCTGAGGATTGTGGTTCAAAGCCAGCTCAGGCAGGAAATTCTGTGAGACTCTTATCTCCAATAAACCAATAGAAAACCAGAAGTGTCATGGTGGCTCGACTTGAGCTGAAGAGCCCAGGGCCAGCACCCAAGCCCAGAGTTCAAGCCCCACAACCAACAAAAAACAACAACAACAAAAAAAAACCCACAAAAAATTAACATTATTATTTTTAGTTTTGATGACTGTTTAAAGATAAGTCATGGTCCTGGACTAGTAAATACTGATGTTTCTATCTGCTAAGGACAAGTCAATGTCTGAAAGACAGTCCACATCCTAATTTCTCCCAGTGTCTCAATAATTGACCCTAACAACATTGACAACATTTCTATTTCGGGATCTGATCAATGATAATGCATTGCATTTAATTGTCCTATTATTTAATTTCCTTTGATCTGGAACTCTCCCTCAGCTTTTCTGTGTTGTTCACAATGCTGATGCCATTGTTTTGTAGAATGTCTGATGCTTTCTTGTGATTAGATTCAGATTGCCCATTTTTGGTAGGGTTACAACATCTGTCCTGTGGTATTCTTCTCAATGTGCCACACCATTGTGCTGTTTTCATACCATTGGTCATGAGAAAATCATTGGCCATACTGGAGTTTGAACTCAAGGCCTCATGCCTGCTAGGCAGGCATTCCCCCACTTACACTGTTCCTCTAGTGGTGATGAACAATCTGATCACTTGGTAAGGAGGAATCTTCTAGGTCTCTTTACTGTGAAGGGCTTCTTTCTCCTTTCTGTTTAGTAAGTTATCCTTGGAGATACTCTAATCTGGAGCACAAGGAAGTTTGACCCCCCCCCCCCCCCGCCCATATTTTAGACTATTCATGATGCTTATTTGAACCAGTTATTGTAAAATTTTCAATTTCAGATTCCCTGATTTCTATACTTTTTAGTTAGCACTCTAAGTAAAACTTCTTTCTTTGATTTCTTTGTATTAGAATCAACTGCTGGGTCATTTTTTAAATTAAATAAGTGATGTCTTTGCTTTTATTCTTCATTTTAACATTTAAATTATCTCTAATTTGGCCTATGTAAGCTTTTGGGGGGTTGGGTTTCATGTCTCTCTCTCTCTTTCTCTCTTTTTATTGGTCATACAACTTAAACTTGGGCCCTGAGTGCTGTACATGAGCTCTTCTGCGCAAGGCTAGCACTCTACCACTTTGAGCCATAACACTATTTCTGATTTTCCAGTGGTTAACTGGAATCTCATGGACTTTCCTGCCTGTGCTGGCTTTGAACCACAATCCTCAGATCTCAGCCTCCTCAGTAACTGGGATTACAGGCATGAGCCACCAGTGTCCAGCTTTCTCATGTCGCTTTTGATAAATCTAGACTGAATATACAAATGGGAGATCATATCTAGAACTAAAACTTTAACCTGCAGTCTGCAATGGACTAGCTAGCCCAAGAAGGCACCCACCACCTAGTCACAAGCCCAAGAAATTAGCCTGCTGTCTATAAGTCAGATGACTTTCACTAAGAACAAAAACAAGAAGCCAAAGAATCTCTTAAGAATCAGACCAAAATTGCTAGGACCTGATCAATAACTGATAACTTCCCCAATTTTTTTCAACTTCCCTAAATTGTTATCGATGCTTCCAATTTAGGACCAACTAGAGAAAATGAGATATGCTTTCCTAAGTGATCACATGATGTGTCCTGTTCATTTTTAGCCTTCCCCATTTCCAGAAGTCTCAGATGAGGACATGCCTAAAGCTTTCTCTTTCTTCCACCCTCCTGCTTACTTTGGTGTCAGCGAAAGCAGGCTACACTAAGCTCAGCAAAGACAATAACAACAACAACAACAGCTTTTCTTTGTCTGGGTGTTCTTTGTGTATCTTCACAGTCTCTGCCTCATCCTTTGTTTCATGACCATTTCCTTACTCTCTGACAGGCTCCCCACTATGAAGGCAGCCTTTTCTGCCATGTTTTTGTAGTGGGAATTGATGTCTAGAAATTAAGACATTTGGGTTTGCTGTGCTAGCTGTGACCAGCTCACTGTCTCCTTAAGAAGACTTTCTTCTCAGGCAACAAGGACATTGTAATCCCCAGTTTCTCCTCCTACTTCATTCAACACGCCTCCACAATCTCCTCTCCTCTTGCCCTTATTTAATCAATCTCTGTATAGTTGAACACTCCAACTCTCATCCCTAAGTCTCCCCCTCTTCCCTAGAATAAGTTCAGTTTTTAAATGAATTTCTTCAACCTCAATGGCACGGTGGAAAGAATTCAGACTTTGTCTGAATTGAAGCCTTGAGCTCAAGTCCAGGTGCATTACGGGACAACGATCATATGGCCTGGGCAAGTATCTTCAGCAAAAGCTTTATTTCTTCATGGATAAAAAGTGGTACAGTGAAAGAAATAATGTAGGTGCTTGGCAAACCCTTGTCTGCCACACATAATACTCATGGAACTCAGGTATGCTCAAGGACACCCATCACATGAACAGATTTTAGAATGGATTTAAGAATATTCTCCTCTCCTTTCTCTTTTTCCATTGATCTTAGGCATGGAAAGGTGAAGTGAGCACAGACAGAGTTTCTGAACCCTAAATCTCTGGTCCCCATTTTGAGTGACTCCCCACCCCTACCTCCAGATCTCTGATAACAACTTCAACCACAGCACACACACCACACTACCCTTCCTGCCACAGGTGATGGTTTCCAGCATCAGGGTTGTCTGGAACGGAGTGCAGAGCCCTCATATGCCCCCTTCTTCTTTTGGCTCTTCCAACCCTCTCCTCCTAGAAGCTTTAAAAAGCTTCTCCTGGCAGAAGCTTTAGTTCAATTTCAGCTTTTGTCTCATCATTCCAGGAAGGACAGGACTCTGATGAAGATGTGGAGCCCGTCTGTCCAGGAGTGTCAGATGGCCATCTTAGCTCCAGTTCCTGGGCCATGAGGCACCTGATACTCTTTCTGCATCTATTTCTTTGGGAAGCCAGGCCATCTTGCAACTCCACTGGGAGATTCTACTCACTTCCCCGTAATGAATCTCGTTTCTGCTATTCTGGCTACAGACCCACCTCTACTCCCCATCTTCCTATCTGATTCATCTATTTTTGGGGGAAGGAAAATATCCTTAGGTCATCATGTATCTTCCCTACGGGAAGATTTGGGGCTTAAATCCATTTTACAATGTTCACATCCAAACTTCCATACTGAATGCAATAAAGAAGTAAACTTACAATCACCTTTTTTTTCTTTAAAGCTCAGCTTTTATATGGAAAATTTTAGTTTTCAATACTTTGGTTGAGACTCTTTAAGTATCTCCTTAGAACCTCTAAAGCCAGCAAAGGGCCTTTTGGCCCTTTGTTCCTAGCTATGTGCTCTGAAATAGCTGAATCATTGGAAAGGGAAATGGTAGTAGATGTGTCAAAGCATGGACAATAGAGCCTCTACTTCAAAATACCTCATTGTGCCATACACAGAGCATTTTTCCTCCACCTGGTTAATTGAATCCAATCTATATCATTGTCTATCAGCTCTGTAAGTCTAATCAACCTAAGCAGCCTGATTCCTTCTGCCTTGACTCTAGAGTGGAGGTAAGGAGGATGCATTAGCTCAATAGCCGGTAAAGACCCACCTACAATATCAGAAGTGGAAGGGAGGCCTCGAGCACCCTTCTTGTGGAATAGAAACCTCCCAACCTGGACTGTGTTTAAGTCAAAGATTCAGTATTTTCAACTGGAAACGTCTCCTTGGAAGTGTTTGAAGTTAGATCTTAGAAGACCTAACATACCTACAGATACCGCTGGACCAAGAAAGTGATGAGGGACAGTATGGCTGTGGGACATTCTGGGCTAGCAAGTACTTGAGTTTTGTTGGAGCAATACTGAGAGACATCTGTCAGGTTGCACAGTGGTGTTAGGCTGAAGAAGCAAACCCAATGACAAGCAACGTTATTACGGACTGGGATAGTAGCATCAGGGCTGGTTCATGTATTTAGGGATGTAGGGAGGAGATCTTACATCTGGTAGATCCCTGATGTAGGAGATCTGATTTCTACACACCAGCTGGGAATTGAGATTTCTTTTAGACAGAGTTTTAAAGGCAGGGCACTGTCTTATTTTATAAGCTAATATACTTCACAGCCCACACAGAAACCCAGTGTTCCTGGGTCAGTCTATCTTCTGGTCTCAGCAAGGCATCCGTAGTGTTGGATTAAGTTCAGAGGTATCAGGATAAACTCATTTGCTTGCTTACTTGTGAAATGAAAAAGAAGTACAGGTGTGTGAGTATGCAAAAGTATATATGTTAGTGTACACACACAGATTTGAACCTAGAAGCAGTGATGATTCAGGAATCAGAAGCACACCTTGTGTCCAGGTCTTGATTTCTACATACCATTTTCCAATGAAAGCAACTAGAGCTCCAGAAAAATGGCCGATTCTAGGATTTGGGGGAGGGGGAAAAACAAGATAATTTGAGGTAATTTGTAGTGAGAGAAAATAAACAATGACATGTGTATGAGAGAGACAGAGACGGTGATGGAGACAGAGATAGAGACTGAGAGAGAGAAAAAGAGAAAAATGATGGGAACCTGCCAAAAGAAAATAAGAGGCAACATTATTTTTTAATAGATTGGATTATTACCCTAAAACTAAAATAAATGTCTCATAGTCCACATGGACACAAACAAACTATGAATAAATCGAGGACATAGACCAATTTCCTTTATAGAAGAATTCCAAATATATATGTAGCTTCCTCAAGGATAGGAAGTAGGGCTCTCTGTGGACTTTGCCTTTGATGTTGTGGTGCTGCAGAGTGGAGAACACTGCCATGCACAGATGACCAGGGTCAACAGCAACAAAGAGATTGTGTTGACTGACATGAGACAATGGACACAAACCCATCATCACAGTCTAAGTATGAGAAACGACGCCAGAATTCATTTCAAAGAGGAACGTTGTACAGAATGCCCAACCAGTACTCCTCAAAAATGCCATGGTCATCAGAAATCAGGACAGTCTGAGAATTATCCACAAAAATGATAACAAAAGGCAGTGTGGGGTCCTGGGTGGGATGCTGAAACTGTAATAGGAAATCTACACTAAAATCAGTTAATAACAATACACCAAATAATGGTTTAGTAGATGTACCACACTAATGTATGTTTTTTCTAATACGGGAACCTGAATCCGGAGGATATGAGAACTCTTGGTAATGTCTTTGCAATTTTTCTGCAAACCTAAAAGTGTTCTAAGATTTTTTTTTTTTAAAAAAGATTATTTCTTTAAAAAGCTCACTTAGCAGTATTTTAAAATGTGTAAATTTTATTGGATAAAAATAATACTTCAATTTTTAAAAATGAAAAGAAAAAAATTTTTTGAGGAACTTGAGAGATTGTCCCAGCATAGTTGATAAGTGTTAAAGCTAGAATGAGAATTCAAGGTGTTCTGCTCTGTAGCTCATACTAACACTATGAACTGGATTCCACCTCCCCACCTCCACCCTCCCCACCCCCTACCCCTGCCCCGTTCCCACACCATTCAAGCTCTAACCCCAATGTGGCTATATCTAGAGATGGTCACTGCTTTAGGAAGTCATTAAGGATAAGTGGGGTTGGCTGCCAGTGGCTCCTGTTTGTGATCCTAGCTACTTAGCTCAACATGGTGGCCTATGCCTGTTATCCTAGCAACATGGGAAGCATAAATAGGCAGATCATGGTCCAGGCTTGCTCCAGCACACATAGACCCTTCAAAAGTTGGGAGCACTAGAGGAGCATGGTGAAAGAGGTAACATTGATCAATATGCATTGTACTCACTAACTAACCCCTTTGTACAACTAAGGGTTATAACTAAGATACTTTTTAAAAAGAAAGATAGAAAAAGAACTAGGATGTGGCTCAAGTGGTCAAGCATCTCCTGAACAATTGGATGATTTCCAGATTTATCCATGGTGCCACATGCCAGAAGTTTCTCCTATTAATTGCTGAGTAGTATGTTTTATTAATATATTCCAATCTGCTTATCTATTTCACCTATTGATAGACAATTGTGTGGCTTCTGGTTTGGGACTATTACGAATAAAATTGTTATGAAATTTCTCACACAAATGAGACCCTTGTTTAAGTTGAGATGTGATTGTGAACATATGTTTAAGTGAACAACAGAATTGCTGGAACATAGAGAATGTGCACATTTCACTCAAAGTTCTTTCCCAAAGAGATTGGAGCGTTTACTCCCACTTATAGTGGCTGAAGGTGGGGGCTGCCTCTGCACTTGGGGTCCTCTGTCATTGTGGGGCATCTCACTATGGGTTGGAGTTTGCAAACTCAAGGGGAGGCTAAGCATCTTTCTTTGTGCTTAGTGTCCTATGTCATCTTTGGGGATGAATCTATGCAAATTATCTGCTCCTTTCTTCTTGAGTTGTCTTTATTTATAGTTTTGAATCAGAGTCCTTTATCAGATTCATCAGATTTAATGCATGGCAAAGACTTCCAGCAGGCTGTGGCTTGCTTTTTTTCTCATTTAATTGATGTTGGGGTTGGTTTTTTTTTTTTTGAAGAATAAAAGTTTCAAAACTTACAAAGCCCAGGACATCAAGGGTTGTGTTTTGTTTTGTTTAATGGTTAGGTAAGTGCTTTGAGTTCTTCTCTAGGAAATTTCACTGTCCATAAAATACAAAGGTATTTTCTTCTGTTTTTTTTTTCCCTACTCTTATAGTGTTATCTTTCTATTTGGGTCTATTCTTACTCTCAAATATATTTCTGTATGTGGAATGAGGTGGGAGTTGATGTTCATTTTTCTCTTTATGAATAACCAATTGTTTCAGCAGCATCTTTGAAAAGATTATCTTTTGTATAGCGTCACTTTTTTGTTCTTTAATTTCTTTTTCAAAAATGTTCGCTTACATTATATATACTGAGGTCACTTTCCCTTCCTCTTCCTTTCCCCCTTCCTTAGAATTACTTTTGATGACTGTATTAGTCAACTTTGTGTTACTAAAATGGAATGACTGAGGCAGATAACTTATAAAGAGAAAGGTTATTTGCTCTGTTAATGTGGTGATTTGCATATGTTAGATCATCTTTGCATCTCAGGGATAAATTCCACTTTATTGTGCTGAATAATTCTTTTAATTGCTCTTGAATTTGGTTTGCTAGTGCCTGTTGAGGATTTTTTTCTCTTCATTTGTGCTTATCAGGTGCATTGGCCTGTAATTTTCTTTTCTTGTAGTATCCTTGTCTGGGTTTGGTATCAGGGTAATACAAATATCATAAAATGAGTTTGCAAGTATGCCTTCATTTTTATTTTATTGTTTTGTTTTCTTTTGTTTTGAGCATTTAAGAGGATTGCCATTAATTCATTTAGTGCAATTCAATGCAATTTTTTTTATTGTGAAAATACTGTACTGAGTGGTTACAATTACATGGGCAAGATAATGAGTACATTTTTTGTTTTGTTTTGTTTTTGTTGATCATTGGGCCTGAGCTCTGGGCCTGGGCACTGTCCCTTAGCTCTTCAGCTCAAGGCTAGTGCTCTACTACTTGAGCCACAGTGCCACCTCTGGCTTTTTCTGCTTATGTGGTGCTGCGGAATCAAACCCAGGGCCTCATGCATGCAAGGCAAGCACTCTACCACTGAGCCACCTTCCCAGCCCTATGAGTACATTTCTTATCAAGCATTGTAGCCTCCTCCTTTGTTTCCCCTTCCCATCTCTTCCCATCCTCCCCCCGGCCCCCACCCAGTCCTCCCCGCTCCCCTCTACCCCCCCACCAAAGTTGTAAAGTTCGTTTTCGACATAACAACTTGTACATCTCATTGTTGCAATAGGTCCACCTGTATCCCTATTTAAACGATTTGTTTTTCCCCTTCCCCTCCACAAATTATACTGACATCAAATTCAGTGAAAGCAGGGGTTATACTGTGGGGGAGGGACATACAAAGCAACAAAGAAATAATCTTATAAATGTGTTAGAAACAATCGCATGAAAGAAAAAAATTTGAATACATATCTTAGGGTTCATTTTCAATGCAATTTTTATTATTAATTCAACCTTCTTCTCACTCATTACTTTTCCTGTTCCACTCTTGGAATGTTGAATGTTTCTAGGAATTTGTCTACTTTTCTAAGCCATCAAATTTATTGGCATCTGATTATTTACTATATTTTCAATGTTCCTTTGTATTTCTGTGGTATTTCACAGACATACATATTGTGTGTCTCTGATATCGTCATTGTATTATATTCTTTCATTTCTTATTATATTTATTGACATATTCTCTCTCTGTTCAGTCAAAGTAAATATTTGTTGATTTTAGTTTTAGTTTCATTGATTTCTTTTCCTTTTTTTGTCTCCATTTCTTTTTTCTCTGCTTTGGTTTTTTTTTTTTTTCCTTCTACTAGTTTATTCTTTGACTGGTTTCTCAAGATGTCAAGTTTTCCAAGGTTATTTGTTATCGTTTTTCTTTCCAATATGTTTGTTGCTATAAAATTTCTTCTTTGAGCCTCTTTCACTAAAGCCAATAAGTTTTAGCATATTATTCTTCCAATTCGGTTTGTCTCAAGATACTTTTAAATTTCCATTTACATTTCTTTTTGGACCCTTAGGTGTTCAGGAGTTTGTTTTTTATCCACATACTTATAAGTTTTCCAAAATTCCTCCTACTATTGATTTCTAGCTTCACACCCTTGAGATCTGAAAACATATGGATGTTATTTCAATTTTCTTGAATTTGTTCAAACTTGAGAATATTATTCTGTAGTCTGCTATATGATATATCCAGGGCACTGTCCTGCTTGAGAAGACAGGCATTTTGTGGCTATGGATGGAATGTTCTGCATGCTGGAATGTTCTCCATGTGTCTGCTGCTGTACTTAGAAGGTATAGTTCAAATCCAATGGGCTCTTGTCTAAGAAATTTCACTGTCCATGAAAATACTATGATATTTTCTCTTGATTGGTTAGTTTTTTTATTGTACTCTTATAGAGTTATCTTTTTATTTAGGTCTATTCTTCCTCTCAAATAAATTTTTGTATCTGCATGAGGTGGAAGTTGACATTTGGTTTTCAGCCTACATGATCTGTCTGTTGTTGAGATTGAGATACCAAAGTCTCCTGCTATGGTTGTATTATTTCTACTTTCAGATTTTTAAATTAATGTTTGTGTTTGCTTTATATAATTAAGATTCCAGTACCAGCTGTGTATATACTTACAATAGTTCTAGATTCTAGATTTTTATAGTTTTGAGGCTTAAAATCTATTTTATCTGATGTAAAAATAACTGCACCTGCTTTCTTTTGTTTTCCCTTGGCATTGAACTGTCTTCTGCATACCTTCACTTTCAACCTGTATGTATCCTTGAAGGTAAGTTGGGTGTCCTGTAGGCCGCTGTGAGAGTTTAGATCTGGGATGTCTCTCCAAAGCCCATGTATTGAAGGTTTGGTTCCTATCTGAGGCACTACTGGTGGAATATTTAGGAGGAGGACCTATGGGAGGTCATTGGTTCAGGTGACTGGAAAGAGATATTGGGACTCTGGCCTCTACTTGTCCCTCTCTTTGCATCTCAGTGAGATGAAACCTTGAGGTAAACATGTCTATTCCAGCTTATGCCATTGTCATGAGGTACTTCCTTGCTATAAACCAAAAGCAATGTGGCCAAGTGACCACTGACTAAAACGCTGAGATCTTGAGCAAAACTAACATTTCCTCCTACTAAGTTAGCTGGTTATTTCAGACATTTGTCACTGTAATAGAAAGTTGATTGCCACAGGTGACAACATATGTTAAATCTTATATTTTTAATTCATTAAGTATCTGTCTGACAGTCTATCTATCTATCTATCTATCTATCTATCTATCTATCTATCTATCTATCTATCTATCTATCTATCTCTCTATCTATCTTAATACTAGAAATTAAGCACAGGGCTTCAAGGATTCTAACACTTGAGCCACACAGCCAGCCTGCCCCACTCTATCCCCCCTCCCCTGCTTTTCTTTTGGAGATTTGATATCACTAACTTTACTAGGACTGGCCTTGAAATTGAGGGCCTTATACCTCTGCCCTCTGTAATAGCTTTTTTTTTTTTTTTTTTTTTTTATTGTAAAGCTACTATACAGAGGGTTACAGTTACATGAGTGAGGTTATGAGTACACTTCCTCTTGAACATTGTTACCCCCTCCATTGTTTTCCCCCTACCATCCCCTCCCTCCCTCCCTTCCCCGAGGTTCTTTTTTTTTTTTTTTTTTGATTGTGATTAAATGATTACATAATTTCAAAGTCACAAGTTCATTCTAACTTCCCTGGAGCAAATTGTCTACCACAGTCTGTAATATATAACAGTGTTCACATGTTATATACCATATTTGTGATCAGCAGCATGAGGATATTTAGTAGTGGTTCAACCAGATGAGCGGGAGTTCTTTGTTTCTTAAGTCCTGTTAGTTTTGTCGTATCACCTAACCTTTTGGATTTAGCATCCACTTATGTACCTCTGCCCTCTGAATAGCTGCAACTGTAGGTGTGAGCCACTATGCCTGGCTATTCTATATCTTTTTAGTGAAGAATTTAAGCCATTTACATTTAAGGTACTTAATAAAGGCTTTAATACTGCTATCTTGTTTTTCTGTTTCCTAGGTCCTCCGTTCTTTTCTTTCTTGCTGCCTTGTTTTATGAGTAGATGATTTTCTGTACTAGTGTGTCTTGATTTCTTGGTCTCTATCTTTTGTGCATCTATTGTAGGTTCTCACTTTATGGTGACTATGAGGCCCACATAAATCATAGTTTGAACAGATATTTTAAGCTGATAAGTCAACTTCTGCTCTCTTACCCATTTCCTGCTCTTGATGTTTATACATCTTTTTACATATTGTATCCCTTGCCATTTTATTGTAGATATTATTATTAACAGTTTTGTAGTTTAATCATACTGAAGATAGATGTGATTAGCAAGTCATCATTACATTATTAACATAGTCTGAATCTGATCAGGCACTTAAGCTTACTAGTCAGTTTTGTACTTCTACATGCTTCTGTTATTAATTGGCTGCTTTTATTTCAGTGTGAAGAACTCCCTTTGGTAACTCTTGATGAGCTCTCTCAGCTCATGTTTATCTGGAAAGTCTTTATCTCTCCTTCATTTCTGAAGGGCGACAGGTTTTTTTTTTCCTTCTTTCAGTACTTTGAATATATTATCCCACTCTCTTCTGGACTAAAAATATGGAACATTTTATGAATTTGCATGTCACGCTTGAGCAGGGGCCATGCTAATCTCCTCAGCAATGTTTAAATTTTAGTAGTTGTGCTGCCAAAGCGAACACCAGCCAGCATTCCTTAGAGTTTCATCACCTTGTGACTTACCATCTTGCCTTTTATCTATCTGGAAATGTCTTTGTTTTTAATCTTCATTTTGGTCTGATGTCTGCCCTTGGTAGAAAAGTTTAGCTTGATAGGATTTTCTCTTGGGATTTTAATGATGTCTTCTGGCTCTGTTGGTTTCTGGTGAGCAATATCTCTAATACCTTTTTATACGTTGTGTTTTTTACAAGTTTGACTTTGCTTTGCCTAGATAGGATTTTTTCCCCCTTCAGATGTATCTTGTTGGAATTGTGCTGGAATTTCTGGATCTGTGAGATTGGTTTTGTTTTTTTCTTCTTGAATTATTTGTTTATTTTTATTTTTATTTTTTTATTGTGAGAATACCGAACAGAGGAGTTACAATTACATGGGCAAGATAACGAGAACATTTCTTATCAATCATTGTTGCCTCCTCTTTGTTTCCCTTCCCATCCCTTCCCATACTCCCCCCACCACCCACCCGCCCCTCAACCTTCTCCCCCACAAAGTTGTAAAGTTCGGTTTTCAACATGACTTGTACATCTCATTGTTGCAATGGGTCCATCTGTATCCCTAAAGTTAAACAATTTGTTTTTGCCCTTCCCCTCCATATATTATACCAACATCAAATACAGTGAAAGCAGGGGTTATACCGTGGGGGAGGGACATACAAAGCAACATAGAAATCATCTTATAAATATGTTAGCAACAATTGTATGAAAGAAAAAAAACATTTGAATACTTATCTTGGGGTTCATTCCCCTAACATCAACTTATCTGACCTTTCCTGCTTGTCTCAGACATATACTAGTTATTGCAAATAAGGGAAACCATGGGACCTATGTTTCTTGGGACCTGGCTTACTTCACTTAATATAATTTAAAAAATATTTGACCAGTATCAGTTCAAACACCCTTTACTCACCTATGTGTTTGCTGTTCTCCTTTTGGAACTCCTATTGCTTGTCTGTGCAGACATGATGCTATTGCTCCATCTCTGGCATGCTCTTATTTGTTTTCTACCTTCTCCTGGACTTCCATGGGGAGGGTTTTGTTGACCTGTCTTCTACTTCATGGATCCTGTCTTCTTTCTCCAATCTACCAGAATAGTTTCTAATGCATTATTTTTCATTTTAGATATTGATTTTTCCCATTCTAGAGAATTTCCTTTTAGTTCTTTAAAAAAATAGTATTAATGTTCTTAAATTCCCCAATCACTTCATACATTAAATGCATCTTTTCCTATAAATTTGATATTATATTTATCATAGCTATTTTAAAGTTTCTTGTCTTAGTCTTTGCAAGCTGCTATATAAAACTATCTTAAATTGGGAGAGATTTGAAATGCCTTTCTCACACTTCCGGAGGCTGGGAAGTCTAAGACCCAGTGCCAGAAGAGTTAGTGTTTCTCAAGGGTCTGTTTCCTCATAGACAATCTCTTCTCTGTCTCTTCCCTTGGTGGGAGAGCCTAGCTACCTGTCCCAGTCTCTTTCAAGGTCATTGATCCCACTCATGAAGTCTCTGCCCATGTGAGCTAACCACTTCTTAAAGGCCCACCATCACACCGGGAACTGGCTTAAACATGGAAACTTTGAGGTGACATATTTATCAGGTTTTAGCAGTTCTCTTCTACAAACTGCAGTATCTATTTATATTGATCACTCTGGGCTAATTTTTTTAAAAATACTTGTCCTGTGGCTTGAACTTTGGCCTGAATACTGTCTGTGAGCTTTTTTGCTCAAGTCTAGCACCCAACCACTTGAGCCACAGTTCCACTTCCAGTTTTTTCATAGACTTAACTACTTGGGCTGGCTTAGAACTTTGATTCTCAGATCTTAGCCTCCCAAATAGCTAGGATTATAGGCATGAATCACAGGTACCTGGTGATCCCTTTGGTTTTTATTGTTTTGTCTTGTTTTTCCAACTGATTTTTTTCCTGGACTCTCTGTCTTCATGTGTCTAGCAATGTTTTAAAAAGTATTATGCAAGAAAACTGCATTGTTATCTTACTCTGAAGAATATGGGTTTCCTTCTAGGAGATAGATAAATTGTCACTGGACCTTCTTGGTCTTGTAGCAGCTTAGTTTTAGGCTTTGTTCATGCAAGTTTATTTTGAATGTTCCTTTTGTCTTTGGGTAAATCCCTTAACTTTGAAGTATGTTGTTTAATTCTAGGATGTGGCCTTCCTAGAGTTTCAATGCAAAGTTTGAGAGTCTTCCTAAGGCCTTTCATTCAACAGGATTCACACTTCGAACTCTGCCTCTTTGATGGGCAGCTGCGGGACCCTCTGCACATTACTTTGTTTTTCTCTTCAAAATTCTAGCTGTTGCTTTCCCCATAGGTTTCTGGGAGGGAGTCTCACTCTCTATTTCCCTTTGATTTCCAGCTATTCTGGGAGGCAAACGTATCATCTGACTCCTCAGCACATCTGAGCTCTCTGACTTGAGGCAGGTCCAAGCATTCCATCAAGCCACAACCAGGAGCTGTTCTCAGGTTAAAACTGAGTACTTGTGGATCTAATACATTGTGATTCCTTTCTATCAGGGTGCTATATCTCCTCTAGCTTATGCCTGATTTTTTTAATAATCTTTCCAGTACCTCAAACCATTATTTTCTTCTACTTTGCATATCCATTATGAGTATCTGTATAATAATACTGCCTTTACCTTATGTTTCAGACTTTTAAAATAAAGACAGTATCTATTTCATGGAGCTGTTCCTCTCCCCCCCACTACCCCCTCTCTGTGTGAGAATTAAATAGGAATGTGTGCTAATCTATTATGCCCTGCTATAACAAACTACTTGAAGCTGGTATTTAAAGAGGTTTTGCTTGGCTCGAGATTCAGACAGAAAGGGAAGAAGCTATGTACAGAGGGGTTCAAGCAAGTGGGGCAGTCTTGATTTAAATGAACTCGGTGCTAATTTTATCTCCTGACACCAGCATAGTCGGTTCATGAGGGTGGAGCCCGATGGCATACTGACCCTCCAAGAGGTATCACCTCTTACAGTTTCCACTACAACCCCATACTCTCAGCATTTGAGCTTTTGGGGGACAGATTCAAAGCATAAGAGAATGTGCATGTAAAATACCTGGGATCAGCAAATGTCCAAAAAGCCACAGTTCCTTACGATGAGTTAGCCTCAGCCTCCTGCAACCTTCCCTTCATTAGTCCTTGCTTTGTAATCTGAGCCCAGCCTACACAGGTTACTGCTTTCTCATATGGTGGCTCATGAGGGTCTTGAAAGAACTTATCCTATACAGCTAAGTCTCTCTTATCTCATGGCTAAATAGCCCAATTCTTCCCACCCTAGGAAATTTGAATTCTCTTTAGCCAACCTATTTTTTTTTTTTAACCAGGAATATCCTGAACTCAAACGCCACTTCTGTCATTTAAAAACTCGCATTTCAGCAAATCAGCTTATCTGCTGAGATTTAATATACTCACCTGAAAAAGACTGCTATAATATTTATTCCATCTGAAAACTGAGATACACCGAGCTTTAGTCAGTGTTGGTAGGAATGCAAGAGGCGTGTTCTCCAATTCCCAGGTTCTGGCTGGCACTGAGGGAGAGGTGGGTACCCTTCCTCTGGTCACTGTGGTGATGCAGAAGAGAAAGCTGTCGTGACTGTACGCCACCTCTCCTGCCTGTCAGGCCTCTGGCTGTTTTTGTTTTTTGAATTTTTTTGTTTTTGTTTTTATTGCCAAAGGCAGCCACATCTTTCTGTCCAAGCTTATGTTTTCTTGCAAAAATCACAGAGCCCAGCCCAGTCTGGCCTGTTATTACAACTTTGACCTCAGTTTTGGCCAAATGATGCTGCCTTATTTTTCTGTGGGACCATTTTCTTCCTTCCTGAGTGTCTCTATCTAAAATACTCGAATCAAACAATGTGTCCTCCCCAAATTTTCAATTTTATCCTCCCATTTCTTTGAAGGGAAGGGAAATACTGGGATTTGTTTATTCTCCAAATGAGCCAAAACCCCAGCAAAGGTGTAACAAGTGTTTTATAAAGTCTCTGTTCCAAGTGAATCAGATGTTCACAACATTTGTTATCCAAAGCAGTAAACTTTGGAGAGTGAAAAGGGATGTTGTCAATAATTATGCCATATCTATCTTAAGAAGATTGTGCTATTGAGAGTCAAAGAATCTGACTTCTCAGAGAAGTGTTTGATATTTTTGAAATACACAGATGAAAGTCTTTTTCCTCCCTTCTTGTCCAGAGATTTTTCTTTCTTGGGGACTTTGTTGGGGAACCCATCCCCGCTGGTACCGTGGACTTAGACTGCCTACTCTATGTTGAACCACCAGGGAGAAAGACCAGAGTGGTCACCTTTGTCTGAAGCATACTCTCAGCTAGGAAGGCAAAGAGTTGTGTGCCGATGACCTTCCTGCGAGTCAAGGTCTCACTGCCCTCATTGAGCTGCGTCCTGCCTGGCTAATATCTGTTTACTCACTCAGGCCCAGCAAAAGGTCACTGCCTTCCCCCAGAGGTGCTGGTTTGCATGTAATAGAGCTTCAAAGTGACCCTCCTCTCTGCTAGTTTAATTCAGCCCCACTTCTAGACCAAGCTTAAGTCCTAAACAGAATATTTAAGAAATATGCTTGCTGCACTCCTCTTGTTCTCTGAACACTGCGTTTATTACATGCCCTGCACCTTTCCACACTGCTATTATTGTGTCTACATGTCTTGTTTCTTTCCAATTCTTTCTGTCTGGTAAGATTGTGTTCATTTTTCCAGTCCCACTGAACATATAAGTAGTATATGTTCAGTGTGGCCCTTCCTAACATCCCCACCAATTGTAATCTGTTTCAGGTACCACAATTAATTAGTATTTGGTTCTGGGAACTTAATTTTTAGAAAGTGTGACAGTGGTTTAAGTATCATGGCTTTTGTCTTTCACTTAGAAGTCAGAAGCCTCAGGCTGCTATGATGACTCTTTGTGCTGGCTGGGATCCAGTTTCCTGTCCTTTTGCTCTGCAGCCCTCAGACCATGGCTTCTTTTTTAAGATCACCTCATGGTGGGTCTACAACTTTATGTTCACATAACAGCTGAAAAAGAAATGAGAGGACACAAAAAGTACTCTTTTGCAGCTAATTAAGTCCTCTTTGTGTTAATGTAAATTACAGGAAAAGATTGTTTCTTGTGTTAAACTAACCTTGAATTCCTGGAATGAATTCACATGAGAGTTCACCTGCAGTGAATACAGGTTCTCATTGTGGTGAAATGTACTAGCTTTTCTGTACATTTGCTAATTCTCTTAAGATTTTTGTACCTGTGGTTCATAAGTGAGAAAAAGACTATAATTTTCCTGTTCTCTCAGATTTGGGCACTATGTTTATGCTATCTTCATTAAGCAGATCTCTCTCTTTTTCTCTTTCTCTCTCTTTCTCTCTCTCCTTCCCCCCTTCCCTCCCACCAGTACTAGGGTTTAAACTTGGCCCTCACATCGGTGAGGCAAGTGCTGTTTTGAGCAGAGAGTTTAGGAGAAAAAAAGCTCCTGTAAATCCTTACTTGTTACTAGTTTGGTGCTAAGTAGATATGCTTCTTTCTTCTTCCTACAGTGCCTTCCTTCTCGTCATCTACCTATCAAATCTCTTTACCAGCAGTGGCTAGTTCCTAGCAAGTCCTTTTGGTGCTGAGTTGCCAGACTACAAATGTAGCACCACTTATATCCACATGGATCCTGCTCATGGTATCAACATTCCAATAATCAGATCTAGTCTTTTGAGAAGTCATCAACACAGGAAGATAAGGAGAATGGTTTGAAAGGTAAGGAAGATGCAGCTTCTGATATTTCTCAGAGCCTTTATAAATCTGAAAACACTGCTTCCAAAATATATTTAGGATTGTAGGAGAAAACATAATGTTCTTGCCTGTGTGTATGCCTGGACCCCTATAGGCTTTTAGTCATAGTTGGATTACATGTGTGTACCATCCCAGCCATCTTCCTCTGTTGAGATGGACTCTTGCAGCTTTTTCTGCTGAGGCTGGTATGGATCTACAATCCCCCTGATCTCAGCCTCCTGTGTAGCATGCAGGTACATGCAAGCATACCCAGATATCAGTTGAGCAGGGGATCTTAAAACCTTTTCTACCTGAGTTGGTTGAAACTTGATGTTCCCATTCTCAGTCTCTCAAGTTGAGCCTCTGGTTCTTGGCCAGATTTTGTTAGTTATCTTCTGGTGTCTACTTTAGGTTTCACTTGCTGAGTTTATTTTTTAAAAAATATATTTATTATCATTATGAAGGTGATGTACAGAGAGGTTATCATTTCACAAGTCTTCAATATTGAGTACTTTTTTATTTCTTAAGATAGAAGATAGACCTTGATTTTATATTATTTCCTTTAATACAGAAATTTAGTATTACAAATATATCTCTAAATACCACTTAATCACATCCCTTAATTTTGACCTGATGCATCATCTTCATTTATAATCAGGTCAAACTACTTTTTAATTTCTTTGAACTACATGTTATTTACAAGAGTGTCATTTAGCTTCCAAATATTTGGGTATTTTTTAACATACCTTTGTCATTGCTTTTATTCTTTCTTTCCTTTCCTTTTCTTTTCTCCTTCCTTCCTTCCTTCCTTCCTTCCTTCCTTCCTTCCTTTCTCTCTCTCTTTCTTTCTTTCTTCTTCCTTTCTTTCTTTCTCCTTCCTTCCTTCCTTCTTTCTTTCTTTCTTTCCTTTCTTTCTTTCTTTCTTTTCTTTCTTTCTTTCTTTCTGACAAGATCTAGCTCTGTGATCCAAACTAGCCTAAAACTCACTGTATAATCAACCTCCTGGGTGCTGGGATTATAGATGTGCGCCATCACATATTGCTCCCTGAAACTATTTTCTGCTCTGAAACTTTTTTTTTAAATTTGGTGGTCATGTGGCTTGAACTCGGGGCCTAGTAACTGAACCTGAGCTTCTCTGCTCAAGGTGAGTACCATACCACTTTTAGCCACAGCTCCATTTCTGGTCTTCTGGCGGTTTATTGGAAATAAGAGTCTCAAGGACTTTCCTGCCCAGGCTGGCCTCAGATCTCAGCCACTTGAGTAGCTAAGATTATACCAACTCACACTGGCACCCAGCTCTGAAACCTATTTTATATTATCATGACTACCCAACTTCTTTTTTATTAGGGTTAGCATGATGCGTCTCTTTCTAGCCTTTCATTTTTTAACCTACTGTATCTTTATATCTTTTTTCCTTTATATATATTTATTATTGTAAAGATACTCTACAGAGGGGTTAGTTACAAGAGCAAGATAATGAGTCCATTTCCTATCGACCATTGTTACACCCTCCTTTATTTTTCCCCTACTGGAAGTGGCGCTGTGGCTCAAGCGGTAGAGGGCTTGCCTTGAGCTGAAGAGCTCAGGGACAACACCCAGGCCCAGAGTTCTAGTCCCATGACCGACCAAAAAAAAAAAACAACAAAAAAACAAACTATTTTTCCCCTACCATCCCTTTCCTCCCTACCTCCCCAATTCCTCCCTCCCCTCTCCCACCACCACTACCACCACCCACAGCAAAGTTGTAAAGTTCATTTTCAACATACTGTCTTGTGCATCTCATTATTATAATGGGTCATCCTGTATCCTTATTTCAGCATTTTGTCATTTCCATTCCCCTCCCCAAATTAGAAAAATGTATATACAAGATGCAGGACACAGGAGTCAAATACAGTGACAAGAAGGGTTGTACCATGGGGGAAGAACATACAAGAAACAAACAAAAAAGCACATAGTACATTACAAGTACATTAAAAAGAACAGCAACAAAGATAAAACCTCTTGTGTCCCTATCTTGGGGTTCATTTTGCTTAGCATCAGGTTATATGGTCATATGTACATAGCTTTTGACCTCTTCTGCTCATTCTAAGTGAGTTTCTTGTAGGAGGTGTTTAGTTGAATCTTGTCTTAAAAAAAAAAAAAAACCTACATAATCTGATCATCACTGACTTTTCTTCTTGTTGTTTTGTTTTTGAGATAGGGTCTCAATAGGTATCCTACGTTGGCCTGGAACTTGTTATATAGCTCAGACTGGCCTTGAGTGTATAGTCTTCCTGCCTCAACCCCGAGAGTGCTGGGACTGGATTATATGTGTCGCTACCACACCCAGCATTTCTACCTTTGAGTTGGGGTATTTGTTCTATTTATAAATTTAATGTTCTATTTATATGATTGTACTTAAATCTTCCTTTTTCCTTTTTTGTTTGTCCAAATTATCCTTTGATCCCTCTTCTTTATCTACCTTCCTTTGAAGTAATCGAGCCTATATTTATCTTTTTTGTTGGCTTCTTGGCTGTCTTTGTTGTGTTATGTTAATAGCTGCATTAGCGTTGATAGCATACATTTTCAATGAAACGCACAACACACATGTAGTATAAAACCCTTCTAAATGCACTTCCACTTCTCTCCTTATAGCTGTTATTGTCTCTTATGGCACACTTGACTTCTGCACCACACCTCATAATGATTATTTATGTTTTAAAAATCAATTCTTCTTCAAGAGTATTTAAAGCATGTTACTGATTGCCATCTCTTTCTAGGAGTTTCTCCTGCATCTTCTTTTGCTGTTATGTAGCTGCTTCTCTAAAGCTTCTCAATACTGCTCTTTACTATTTTGCTCCAAAGAATACTCAGCAGAGAAATAGGAGATATGTAGAGGGCACATGGGTCAGAGAGGGAGAAGCGTGTACATAAGGGAACGCCTAAGGCTAAGAAAGGAAAAGAAGGCATTACATCTGGATATTAGACACTTAGACTCATAGAGTTAATCAATCTTCCACAGAGGCCATCCCTGGCCATGTTTTTCCTACTCTAGTATCTATTACCATGTTACTGGAAACATTATTGGCATATGTAGGATATCCCTTTGCCCATTTATTCTCCATAGCCTGCAGGCCTTGGAAAGACTTGTAAGAACCTCCTTGCTTCCAGTCTAAAGCCCATCTCAATTCTTTCCCAGGAGCTTGCAAAGAAGACCCTCTATCACCTACAGAGTAAATCCTATCCCCTTCATTCCTAGAGCAAAGGTGGCCCCATGGCCTGGTTGGAGGCTGCCACATAGCCATGTATTTCGATGTCATAGTTCTTTACCACCAGTGTGTGAGGAAAGATCAAGCAGATGCTTCACCTGTTGAACATGGACTCATGATCTCAATAGCAACATTTAATTATTTTTTAAAATGCAGACATAGTCCAAACAGTGTGTGAAGACTTTGATAAATGCACTGTTTAGTTTTATATTTAGAAAATTAATCTGTCCACAAGGGCATGGTCCTACTAAAGGTAATGTTGATCTATAGTTTGATACAATACATTCAACATGAAAATGTAGATTTAAACCACTTTACTGGCTTAGTATTTTACCCAAGAACAATGATTCTTGGGTAAATGATCTATTGACCCTACATCTAAATATAGTATTGTGGCTAAAAGCCTAGACTGATAGATCCCCTTAATATACCCTCTCAAAAAAAAATTCCTTATTCCCACTGGAAGCAGAAACTGCACTTGATCTTATAAATCAAAGTTTCCTTGTTTTATGACTCCAAGTAAGCATTTTGCCAGCAGCTTTAAGATTTCCAGTGCATAGATATTTGAGAGAAGATACTATAACCCCTCTAATGATGATTGCCACAGAAAGTGTACAACTAAAGGTGATGTATTAAGTAACTCCCTTACCCACAGCCCTTTCAGGAGAATCTCCCTAACCATTAAAAGGGATAGTCCATGTTCTACATGCTCCTGCTTTTCCCAGAGCTGGAATACTGATCTAAAGGCCAACTATAATCCAATTAACTGATAACCCTAGCATTTCAATAAGAAAATCAATATATTGAGAAAATGATGGAACTCTAAGCTAAAATTCACAGATAGAAATGGAGTAGATTCTACAGGCAATATCCCATGCACACTGAAGTTCTAGGGAGCAAACCATGAAGCACAAGAGGAAGAAATCTGATTAAGGAGTGTAGAGCAAGAGACTACATGTCCCCTGTAAAGGAGGGGGGAGGGAGAGAGGGAGGGAGGGAAAGGGGGGGGGACCTTGGTTGCATGCCAGCTCTGCTGTTGTCCTGTTGTCCTGCATATTATAATAGCCCTCTGTGTGGTAGAAGCTATGATTTTCCCATTTCATTCTCTCCTTCCTGATTTTGCTCCCAATCCCAGCCTGGAAAAAAAAGCCTATACCTCCCAACTTTCAACTACGAATAGACACAACCTAAATTCTGCCTAAGGAGAAGTAAGTAGTTGTTGAGTAGAACTTCCTGGAAGGCTCTTTAAAAGTGCAGAGGAAGCTGGGTACACTTTGGACCCTCCTCATCTTCCTTCTAACTACAACCTGGATTGCAGAACTATGGCTAAAGATACAGGTGAAGGATGTATTCTGCTAAGGTTGGCAGAGAAGAAGGATGGAAGAGGTCCAAATTTCTGATGACACTCTGACTACCACACTGGCTTGAGACTACCTACATCTCAATTTTTCATTCTATCTTTTTCTTTTTTCTTTCTTTCTTCTTTCTCTCTTCCTTCTCCTTCCTTCCTTTCTCTCTCTTTCTTCTTTCTCTCTTTCTTTCTCCTTCCTTCCTTCCTTTCTTCTTTCTTTCTTTCTTTCTTTCTTCCTTTCTTCCTTCCTTCCTTCCTCCCTCCTACCCCCCTCCATCCCTCCCTCCCTCCCTCCTCCCTCTCTCTTCCTTCCTTCCTTCCTCTCTCTTTCTTTCTTCCTTCCTTCCTTCCTCCCTCCCCTTTCCTTCCTCCCTCCTTCTCTCCCTCCATCCACCCCTCCTTGCCCCCCTCTCTTTTTCTTTCTTTCTTTTCTTTTTTCTGAACTATTGAGGAGAGCCCAAAGTTTCCCATCAAATGTGTCATGCTAAGAATATGTCAACTGCTCAGGAGCCAAGACCTGAGCTCTCTCTCCCTGTTACCACTGCCGTCCAAGACCTTATGTGTGAGTGGGTGGAAGAGTAAATTCTGACCTTTGTGGAGTGGCTGCCCAACAGCATCCAGGCGGCTGTTTGGGGTACACTTCCTATGAGTCTCTATGCCTATTAGCAATAGTACATTATACATGAGCTTTTTTTTTTTTATCACCTCACAAACAGTTCTCTCCCAGAAGGCCTTCCTTCACTAGCATTCAAGAAGGGAATAGTTGAGGTAGAATCTCCAAAAGCAGAAAGCAATATAAATGGCCTCACAATATGAAGAAGCTGCAGATAATGATGGAGGAAATCCTTTTGAAGTTGATGGGGAAGAGACCAGGACTAGAAGTGCCTCCCTGTTTCATAGCCTAACAACCTTCCATGTTCATTGACTCTTTACTGAGATGACTTGCACATCTTCACCCTCAATGGCTGCTGGATCTAATCGGACCATATGCATCTACACCTGTCCTACAGGCCCTCACAGATCAGATGGAGTCCTAATAATGGCTATCTGAATACAGAAAGTACACTTGAGGAGCAGAAGTCAGTCCCACCCACCCCACAGACAAGAAGAGGGGAGCTGTCCACCCAAGGTCTTGACAGCATTGATAGATCAAAGTCTTATTTTTCCTGACATGCTCAGCCATGAGATTGAAAGATGAAGGGCAGTTAGAGGGGTAGTTAGTACAATGAGTAGTTTGTCACCATTTGTGATCAAGAATGAAAGTCATGCAATGATCCACTATCTTAAATATACAATGTAAACACTGAGAAAACCTTTTCATAATAAGATGATGAGATTTACAGAAAGTAGTTCCCCATAAAAATCAGACAATTTCAGTAGGACTGAAAAAGACTGGCAACCCTTTGGAGCTCTCCAATTTCCTCTCAAGTCTCAGCTCTGCAACAGAGATTGGAAAGCTTTTCTGAAAAGGGACGGAGATTTAATATCATTGGGTTAGCAAGCCATATGGTTAGTCTCTGTCACAATTCTTCAACTCTGCCTTCGTTATATAAAAAACGGCCATGAACAATATGTAAACAAATGGGAATGGCTGGATTCCAACAAAATGTATTTACAAATACAAGTAGTGTGCCAAAATTAGCCAATTCCTCCTTGAGAAAATCATGCAGATGTGTGCCAAACTATGGGGGCAAGGATGTTAGCACCAACTGTTTCTAACAGTCCCAAACTGGAAACAACCCAGATCTAAATGTCCATTGAAAAGATACAGTCAATAAGTAGCCAGGGCGATGAAGCCTGGAATGACCAGCTGCAAACAGCAAATCAGGTGATCTGCATAGCATGTAGAACAACATCTTTTCACTTAAGATTGTCACTTAAGAAAGATGTTGAGCTGGGCATTGGTGGCCTACGCCTATAATCCTAGCTACTCAGGAGGCTGAGATCTGAGGATCAAGGTTCGAAGCCAGCCAGGCAGAAAAGTCCCTGTGAGACTCTTATCTCCAACCCCTCAACAACTGTAAGGGTGCTGTGACTCAAGTGGTAGAGAGCTAGCCTTGAACACAAAGAGGCTCAGGGACAGTGCCCAGGCTCTGAGTTCAAGCCCCACCACTGACAAAAAAAAACAAAAAAGAGACGTCGAGGCCAAGTGGCCAAACACAGGAGGGTATATTCTGTATGACATTTAATTTAGTAAACATCAAACTGTATAATCTAGGAATGCACGTTTAGGTGATAAAACTGTTCAAGAAAGCAAACAAGAAATTATAAAGAAGGTTGAAAGGCAAGAGACTTGAGCAATAAGAAATAAACTTGGAGTGCTCTCCACATCCTGTTTCTTGAGTTAATGTTTTCAGAAATTGCATGCCTGTGTTTTATATACCTTTTGGTGTATGTGTATGTAAATTATGGTGTTATTTCCAAGAAAAATAGGATGGGTTTTTATTGTTATTGCTGTTGTTATTGTTGTTTGGCTTTCTTTTGATTTAGGGTCAGTACTGGAATTTGAACTCAGGGTCTTGCACTTCTCAATTGGCTTTTTCACTTAAGGCTGGCACTCTGCCACTTGAGCCATACCTCTATTTCTGGCTTTTTACTGGTTAGTTGGACATAAAAGACTCACAGGATTTCCTGCCTGGGCTGGTTTTGCACCACAATCCTCAAATCTCAGCTTGCTGAGTAGTTGGGATTACAGGCGTGAGCCACCAGTCCCCAGCAAGAAGTCTGCTCATCTATAAAGTTCTAGCCATGACAGACAATGAGTATTCTTTGGGATGAAAGGGAGCATTCCTAGTTTTTCTTTTCTGTATATAAACAGTCTTCCCCTTCATGCTGGAAGCTGAGGTTACAGCAGGGGCAAAAAATCAGAAGCGTATTAGCTAGGATTTTGGATCCATTCACTTTCACACATACGGTCTTAAGACAATTCTCTAGTAGTTCCTATGCTTCTTAGTTTGTAATCTACAAAACACTAATGTGCACACCCTTGAGACAACCGAGCTATTATTCTGGAAGTGAAATCAGTCGTCGGCTACGTGGGATTCTGAAGTCGTTGGGGAGGGGGGTTCCTACTGCTGTCTTCCCTCTTTTACTCTGAAAAATATTATGAAATAGAGAAGTGCTATCTTTGATGGTGTCTCCTGGGAGCAGAGCACGTGATGAGCAGACTTCCACCGAGGAAGAGATGGGTGAGGAGGTTAAGTAAATTTTCTTTGTGTAGTTCCCATTAAACTTCAATCAGAGTTACAGAAAGAAATTTCCTCCAGGCGGCTGCGAATACAGGTATTGGTTTGACTTTAATAAAAGTCATAACTGATCTCTCTGAGGTCTCTTGTGCAATGAGCTCAGCAGAATTCAGGCAGGTCCTTGAGAGGGAAGGCGCCCACTTAAACATCCCATTATCCTAATAATCCCATTCCAGAGCCACCGTCCCATTATTTTAAAGGTCTTCATTTGCAAATAGTGGTATTTGAAAGTTTTCTTTTTTTACATTATTGCAGAAAGCAGATGGGTCTCTCTGAGGGCCTCATGCCTATTTACAGACCAACCATCCCTCCAGGCCAGTGTAAGATGGCCTGGTGGGTAATCCAGGTCACTCTGCACTTTTGCATCATTGCTTTGACTAAATCATACCTGCTTTGGTGGCAGGCAGTACTGGTGTAAATCAGATTTATTAAGAAAGAAAGAAATTCTTTCACTACTAAGAATACTCCTGTTCCATATGTAGAACAGGATAATATGGCCCCAAGACATGAAATCTCCCTATTCAGGAGTTACTCACAAACCTCTTTAGGGCACCTACTATGTGCCAATGGCTACCAAGATACTGGAATAAAGCAGGTAGCAAGATAGACAGTGCACACAATGAACAATTGGTAAGGTGATTTCAGGTAATGATAAGACAAAGAGATGAGCAAACATGATCGCCAATCAGTTAGGTGAGGATTTAGGGTAGCAATAACAGTGCATCAAAAGCTCCTGTCAGAACATAACTTGTGAGTTGCCAACTAACTCACAAAAATCATCTGTGCATGTATTTCAGGGAAGGGGGCTTTCACAGAGAGGAGATAGTGCTAAGGGGAAGAAATATGGTGGTCACTGAGTGTTCCAAATGAGGAAAGAGAGATGTGCAATGCACCAGGGAAGGTGGGCAGGTACCAGGTCTGCAGGGCTTTAAGGCACCTGCTGAAGCTTTAGGTCTTAGGGAACATGCAAAAATCTCTTTGCTGTTTTAATGTGCAACTAAATACTTCTTAAGCTGATGTCTGGCTTTCTGGGATGCATAGGAACTTGGGTGGATGTGAGGGGAAAAAATCAAAGTGGTTCTTGGGGGCACTTTGCTTAAGGGCTGTAACATTGTGAGGAGAAACAGCCACTCCATGGAGCCACAGTGAACAGGAAGCATCCGTGACCTGCCCCGTCTGCCCTCGCTGACACTCAGTAGGCACTCGATCATTTTCAGCAGAGGCTTAATCTGAATGACCCTTCGGCCTACTGATCCCGGGGGCAGCCTTCTTTTCAGTGAAAGCTCATTGTTGAAAATGAGGTCAAGCCAGCCTAATGCATCAAGAAAACTCCAAAGCCATTAACAGATCCTAGGCAGGTGGCTTGTTGTAGAGGGGCAGGCATCAGTTCTGGTGCTGGCTGTCCTAATCACTAGCTAAATGATCCTGGGAAATAGGAACCTCAGGTTCCAAATCTAAACACCAGGAACTACCATTGAGGTTAGTCTGGCCCTGCCCACCTTGAAAGTAATGAGGGCTTCAGACATAGTACTGTTTTTGTTGTTGTTGTTTTGTTGTTTTGCTTTACCATGAGGGCTTTGCACAGGTAAAGTGTTGGTCTGGGGACTCCTGCTAGCACTTAGCTTTCCATCCAAGGAGATGGAGGAGAAACTGAGACCTCTCAAGAAGTCTCAGGTTCAGTCTGGACACTCGTGGCTCTAAAATCTGGAGAATGGTGGTTTAAAGCCATCCTGGGCAGTAAAGTCTACCAGGCTATCTCCAATTTGCTAGCAAAAAGCCAAACTGGAGGCATTGCTCAAGGGGTAGAAACTCAGCTGAGAGCAAGACAGCTGAGTCCACACTGTCTTGGGCTCAGGCTGGGAGCTGGATGGGAAACAGGTGGCACCTGTTCTGATTTCATCTAGTCTGTTTGCTTCTGGAGTTAAAAGCCCTTCCGGGGGATATTCTGTATATGCACAGTATCAGATTTTAAATGACTAAGTTTTTGGTCCTCTGTCCTCTGTCTTTGAGAACATATGAGTCCCATCCTAACAAATCCCGTCCTCATCCCCATCCTTGCGTTCTGGACACTCACAGTTCTCATGAAGATAACAATGGCCCCACCAGTGACTGGGCAGCACCTCTGTCTTGGCAGTTAGAAGCAACTTCTAGGTACAGGATCACAAAAAAGGGCATTAGTTAGCCTCTCTCCATTTCTTCACAAATAATAGAGGCAAGACTGGCTCCAGTGACTTACTGAGCTCAGCCTTGGATGGAGGAGTGGAGAAGAGGTGCTGGGGACAGGCTGGACAGGTGGAGAAGTCAGAACAGCTGCAAGATGTCACGCTCAGTTCAGTCTATCTCTGCATTTAAAGCACAAAGGGGCTTCTAAAGGGACAAATGCAGCTACATCCTGAGCACTTGGGGACCATACAGAACAAGAGGAAGGTAAATGCTGAATCTCCTGGGGTTTTTTTTTTTCATTTGTTGCCAGCTTGGCTATAACTCTGTTTCTAGAAGTTTCTAGAAGATAATGGCAGGAGGATTGTGGAGGAAGGAGGGGCTCTCCTTGCCCTGCCAAGCCAGGCTGACCATACACATTCTCTGTCTGGTAGTCAAGACAGTGGTACTGTTGTGCATGGATTCCAATTTGCAGATGAGACGACTGAAGGAGAGTGATCAGAGAGACTCCTGCTTTGGGCAGGGCTTATAAAAGGCAATGCCTCTACTTGAGGCAGCCAGTCCCAGATTTGAGCCTGCTGACCATCCTGGCCTGGCACAATAGATCCTTGCACCTCCTCGATGCCAACTCTATTTCCTCTATCACCTTGAGCCCCAGAGGGAAGAAAGTTCAGACCCCCAAGAACAGTGTTGACTGCTCTTTATCCAGAGGCAGAAAAGCGGGGCCTGAGCTCACTTCTGTTCAAAGGAACAATTTGTACTGATTAGGACAAACATTTGTTCAAGTCTGCACATCCTTTGAAGAGCTAGCATCCACTCCTGCACTGAAAAGGCCAGTGCTCAGAGCTTCTAGCTGATGGTAATTACTAGTCCATTCTTCTTTTGGCCAAGCCCTTGGGACCAGCAACATACCTTGAAGGGGCAGGGCCTACAGGCCCAGCTCATCCCTCCCACTATGCCTTCCATGGTGGCTCCAGTCCAGTCTGCAGCTCAGTTTTGTTTTTTGTTTTTTGTTTTTTGCTGCATAGAAGATGAGTGTGCTGGTTGGGACCTACTTTTTAAAGTTATATGTTGTTAAGCCCAACACTGGTAGCTTAAACCTGTAATCCTAGCTACTCAGGAGGCTGAGATCTAAGGGTCTAGTTAGAAGCCAGCATGGTTTAACAAATCCTTGAGACTCTTATCTCCAATTAACCAGGTAAGGCCACAAGGGGAAGTGTATGGATCAAGAGGGAGAACACCAACCTTGAGTAAAAAAGCCAACTGAAATTTCATAGCTCTGAGTCTAAGCCGCAAGACTTAAAAAACAACTACGTATTGTATATCTAAAAACATAAGCTGGGCACGTTGTCTTTTTAGTTTGCTAAACCCGGCAGTTGTACAGGTACCACCCAGCCCTTTTTCATGAACCTGCTTCTGGTATCTGGATTATGCGTGCTCACGGGTGCAAATGCCTTGTCCCAGGGCATCTGTAGTGCATGTTCTCTTGAATCTTTTGGGTGAGATGGGCGCAAATATGTCACCTCTGCACCAGGCTCCCTTGGGTGTTTTCAGTAGTCTACTCTGGCACAACTTCTGAAATGTTTACTTTTAGCCTGTTCCATCAGGCAACATTCCTAACTATATTTTCAAGTGTATTCCCCTGGCCATGGTTGGGGGGAGATTTGGGTCTTTTGTGGGATCTTGGGGAGGGAAAAGACTTAGCTCTGTGGAGTGGCGGCTCAAAGCCTCCCTCTGAAAACCAAGTGGGATTATGCTTCCTGCATGGCAGCGAGACACTGGGATGAGGTGGTTGCCCCAGGCCCAGGACGTTAGGTTTTGGAGTAGGAACACAGGTCCTAAGCACATTTCTACTTTCTACCACTGGTAGGCCTGAAGCCATGCAATAGCCACAGCACAACAGTGTGGTCTGGAAGCTTCCTTCTGGCAAAAGCTGCAGCTTTGGGGATGTGATGGAAGACCAGACAATCCTTGAAGCTCTCTGCTGGCTTAGTGGAGCCCAGGAATTCCTTGTCTAAGCACAGGCTTTGTTGTCTGTGGAATTCAGGCTAAATTGTCTTCAGTTCAGTGAATGGAGTGGAACGGACCTCTGAAGTCCAAAATCTCTAAGGCGTTTAGGGCAGGTGTGGAAGTTCATGTTGCCTTCTGGGCTCACACCTGTAATCCTACTCAGGAGGCCGAGATCTGAGGTTCGAAGGTTTGAGATTCAAGGTTTGAAGCCAGCCCAGGCGGGAAAGTCCACAAGACTCTTATTTGCAAGTAACCATCCAAAACTGGAAGTGGAGCTGTGGCTCAAAGTAGTAGAGTGCTAGCCTTGAGCAAAAAACTCAGGGACAGAATGAGGCCCTGAGTTCAAGCCCCATGACTGACCAAAGAATGAGAGTGAGAGAGACAGAGACAGAGACAGACAGAGACAGACAGAGACAGACATAAGGTACCTGCATTGCCAAGCTCTGAAACAATATGTAGGCCAAAAATCTCAGTGTGTTCTTGACTCCTTTCTGCACTTAAATTCTACCTGAAATGCAACATTAAATCCTTTTGGCTGTACCGGAAACATGCCTATAATACCCCATATACAACTATTCACACCACCTACACCATCTCCATCTTAATTCACATCATCAGCACCTCTCAACTTAGAAAGATAGTTTTGGTGGTCTCCACCATCTCCCTGCTTCTACTATTCCCCACGATGCCCGTCTGAAAACAGCTGCCATACTGACTACTCAGATTGTGTCACCTTTCTGCTCAGAATCCTCCAAAACTTATTACCCCCAATCTACTCAGAGCACAAAGTCTTTGCAGTGGCCCATATGGCCCCGCACAACCTGGTCTCATTCCCTTGCCAACCTATGTCTGCTCTGCCCACCTGCTACTTTCCTGCTACCCAGGCCGGCTCCTCAGACCCTTACTGTTTCTCTTCCATGTCTGCTCAGCTTCAGGTCCAGCCACTTCTACATATGCCTGGCCTGCCTCAGTGTACAATTTCTACTTTGCGATAATGAAATTTCTATTTCTTGAAAACTAGCCTCCTGGACCCTAAGCTGACTCCTCCTGGCCAGGCCCAACTATAGCATGATCAGACTCTTGCCAAGAGAAAACAAAACTGAAAAAAAAAAAAAAAAAAAGGCTAGCCAGGCACTGATAGCTCACACCTGTAATCCTGGCTACTCAGGAAGATGAGATCTGAAGATCACAATCTGAAGCCAGCCTGGGCAGCAAAGTCCATGAGACTCGTCTCTAGTTAACCACAGAAAGTTGGAAGTGGAGCTGTGGCTTAAGTGGTAGAGTGCTAGCCTTGAGTATAAAAGCTCAAGCACATCACCCAGGCAGAGTTCAAGCTTCGAGACCAGAAAAAAAGTCTATAACTGCAATAAGGAATTTGAGAACAAAAGTGTGTACGGTTGAAAATGTACATTTTACAAGGTCATAAGATGACCAATAGGGGCTAGAACGGTAACTATGCCCTGCTTGCCAAGTTCACCAAGTGGTACAGAGTTGCATCCTTCTAGAGCAACGTGATATCTTCTTTTTTTTTTGTTTGGTTTTTGGTTTTTTTGTCAGTTATGGGGCTTGAACTCAGGGATTGGATGCTGTCCCTGAGCTCTTTTGCTCAAAGCTAGCACTCGACCACTTTGAGCCACAGCACCACTTCCAGTTTTCTGGTGGTTAATTGGAGGTAAGAGTCTCACAGACTTTCTTGCCCAGGCTGGCTTTGAGCCATGATCCTCAGTTCTGCCTCCTGAGTAGCTCAGGTTACAGGCGTGAGCCACCAGTGCCCAGACAATGTGCCATCTTCTAACTCATACAGAGGCACCATCTGGGCCAGCAGTGATTTGTTTGGGAAACTGACATAGCTACAGGAACTACTTGAATTAGAAACAGTTGACACTCAAAACAGGAGCCCAAAAGTCGGGTGCTGAAGGCTAAGTCTTGATCCTGGAAACAGTGACCACAACACTGTGTGCTTCAGCTGCTGAAAACCAGCTGTTAAGAGGGGAAAGGGAGAGCCCTGTCTACCACATGGGAGATGTGGTTCTACCAGACACATAAAGGAGGTTCCAACTAAGCCAGGGATATGGGCAGCCTAAAAACTCCTTCAGCATTTAATAGAAACTTCAGACCCAGGGGCTCATGCATGTAATTTTAGCTATTTGGAAGATTGAAAAGAGGATTACAGTTCAGGCCCAGCTCAGACAGAAAAGTTTATAAGACTCCTTTTTCCACCCATAACTGGGTATGGTTTTTTGTGCCTACTATTCTGGCTTCATAGGAAACTCATTCCAGGCCAGCTAGGACAAAAAAGTTCCTGAGACTCCATCTCATTGGAAGAAGCTGGACATGGTAGCAAGTGCCAGTCACCCCAGCTACCACAAGAATCATAGACTAGATGGATTGTAATAAGACCATAGACTATATTGATTGTAATAAGACCCTATCTCCAAATAATCTCTGCAAAAAAGAGGCTGGCTGGAGGTGGTTCAGCACTTGATCAGATCAGATGCTCTCAAGTATCTATCAAATAGCTTACACTAAGCAAAAGGAAAGAAATGGACATATCACCGAATCTGGAAGAAATCGTTGTATTGTCAAAGTTCACAGAGTTCATAGGTTTTACAGACCATGACAATTCCAATTCGCCTTGTGAAGTTGAAAATGTGTTTGTGACTTTAGCTAAGTATCATTGTCCTACAATACTGTGAAATTTATGTAATCATTTATTCTCACTAAAGAAATAAAAATAGTGTCTATCTAATCAGTCCCCCCTTCCACCAAAAAAAAAAGAAAGAAAGAAAGAAAAAAGAAACTACAGACCTTTCTGCAGAAACACACACAGTTTTGTACCCTATTTCAGATAACACACTCACACCTATACACTTACTTATCTCTGGCTATCAAGTCAAGTATGCCTGGTGATCCAGGTAGTCTTTACAAACCCTCCCAGCTCCAATACAGAATCTAAGCTCATGGGGCAGCTGGGCTGAGGGTTAGGGTTACAGGTCTTGATGGAGGCTTTAGAAAACCATAGGGGAAGGTGATCCTCCATCAGGACCCTGGCTGGCCCAAAAGACCAGGAGATGCCTCTTCCTTTCCCTGTCTCCTGATCCCCCAAACCCAGTACTATCTCTTTTTTTTTTTCCCCAGTGAGAACAGATGGTGCCCTGGCCTCCTTCTCAGTACAGACAGCCCCATCACCAAAGGACCCAGACAATTAATTACCCACCATCATGGCGCCGTTTAGCCTTCAATTTTCCTGACTTCCACAAGGATTAACTCAAATCTGCGAGACTTCACTGGACCATTTAAGGGAGCATCATAACTCTTTCTGTTCCCCAGAAATTGTAACCCGGACTTGGTTTTGTAATGCTAATTGCCTTATCTTCATAAATTCTACAGTCTTACATAATTTGCCCGCATTGTAGCAGGATTTCCCAAGAATAAAAAAGCAGGTGCCGTCAATGGTAATTTGAATAAGAAAAGACATGTTAAGTGGTTCTTCTCTCACTAGTAATAGAAATTAATTAGCTTTGAGCATCTTTGGAGGTTTTTGGACTTTTTTTTTTTTTTTTTTGCTGTAACCTGTTATGTTTTCTAATTGTATGGAAAGAAGGTTTGATTTGATCACATTATTTGGTGACGGAGAGGCCTCTGTTTGGAGTCAAAGGTACAGGAACGGTGGCAGCCAGATGGGTAGAAAGCCACTGGAGGCATGCAGAGCGAACAGGCTTTGTAGTCAGATAAGCATGAATTCTGAGCTAGGGTGAGCCACTTGTTAGCTCTGTGACCCTGGACAAATCACTTCCTCTCTTTAAATCTCAGCTTTCTCCTGGATAAGACAGAGGTCACAAACTCCAGCTGGAAATGGAGTAGCATGGAGTTCAGCGGTAAAGAGCGTCAGCTCAGAAATTGGACATCTCCAGCTTTGCCTCCATCACTCACTTGTTCTGTAACCTCTCCAGTTAGGATGCTTTTAACTTCAAGAAACAAAAGTATTATTTAAACTGGTTCAAGCAATACAGAAATATATGGTCTCTATGAGACACTATGGAGCTAGGCTGTAGAGTATTACCATGAATGGATGAGTCTATGTCATCTCTGCCATGATTCATATTGGCTTTGTGGACTGTATCTTGACCTCTGCTTCCTCTGAAAAAGGTGCCAGCTTCCTGGTGCGCACCTAGAAAAAGAGGGTGAATTCCACCCCTGCTTTGAAATATAAATTCTCCCTTCCATTCTGACAGCTTTTGACTACACACCCAGGAGCAATCAAGGATTCCAGAAGCCTACATAGTTTGGATTGTCAGACCTATTGGGATCTAAGACCACTGAGCTATAGACCGGGGATAAGGTCTGCTTCCCTCTGAGTCATGTAGGTGAAGGATTCAATGAGAAAGGAAGAAGGGAGAAGGGAGAATTAGAGGAGGTCAACAGTGTCTCTACTGCAAGAAGAACATGACACAGTCAAGGTAGACACACTGACCCCAAGGAGTGTGGCTAGATAGCTACAGTGACCTTGGGTGACCTTTGGCAGGTTAGTTATCCCCTCTGTGTTCTGCTTTCTGTGTCTGAGCTGAGGACAATAGAAGGACAACCTTGTAATAATATTTATTTTTAAGGAAGGTGTGAAGCAGGGTAGCACCTCCAGGCTCTAGTTTCTCGTGAATTTCTCCCCATCATCCCTTGAAGGACATCCACAGCAAATTATTCAAAGAAATTCTCTGTGCTTTGGGAGGACCAAAAACAAAAGAAAAGGAAGAAGAGGAGGAGGAAGAGGAGGTGGAAGGGAGGATGGGAGACGCTGTTTCTTGGAGTTTGTTCTCCAAGGCAGCAGCTTTTCTTCACAAGAAACTATAACTAAAAGGATATATTGTCAAAGATGTAACTAAGGGACCACAATTATGATTTGAAAAGATGCATGATGATGTATGAAGATAGTACAATGAAACCTGTTGAAATTGGTGTAGAGGGGGGGAGGGAGGGAAGAAAAAGAAATGGGGGAGTGATCATGAGACTGATGCGAATATGTTGTATACATGTGTGAAAATGTCACAATGAAATCCCCCCTCGTATGGTTAATGTATGCTAATTCAAAAACAAATGCAGATAAAAGCAGAATCATGAAATGTGTGGAAGGAATACGAAGATTATATGTGTTTCTTTTCCTACTGACCAGTCATACACATATACAGAGATAGACAGACAGAGACAGAGCATGCTAGAAGGCTACTTTAAGCAGCTGGCCAACGTACTTCATTGTACAGCTTTACAAATTTTTAAGTCTATTCAGGTGCCAGTACCCCATGCCTTGTAATCCTACTTGGATTACAGGTTATAAAACTACTTGGGAGTCTGAGATAGGAGAAATGGTTCAAGGACATCCTAGTCTAAAAGTACATGAAATCCTATTTCAACAGGAAAAAACAAATCTGGGTAAATTGACATATCCCATTCATTCCAGCCACATCTTTGGTAAATAGGAAGATCATAGTCCAGGTGCCACAGAGGAAAAAAAGCCAGACCCTATCTGAAAAATGGAGTAAAGAAGGCTAGGAGTGTGGCTGAAGGGACAGAGTTCCTGCCTAGCAAGTATGAGGCCCTGAATTCAAGCCCTAGTACTACAAAAACAAAAGCTTGAAGTCAACTGCTTGTGATCTACACACACACACACACACACATCTTAACCATAAAGACAAAGATATAATGAAGAGAAAGGTATACTAAGCTCTTTCTTATGGAAATGGTAAACATGTAAATCCTGCTGTGATTATATTAACTTCAGACAAACTAGGAATAAGGAATATTATAAGACACAAAAAGGGTTATTTCATAATATTAAAGGTGTTAATTCACCAGAAAGATCTGACTGTCCTAAGTATGTGGGTATCTTTTAGAGATCTTCAAGGAAATAAAGCAAACACACTGGGTTTTATGACTGGAAATTTCAGCACTGCTGTCCCGGTAACTAACAAACAGCTAAACAAAAAAGAATCAATAAAGATATAGGAAGTTGGGGTTTTTTGTTTTTTGTTTTTTGTTGGTTGTGAGGCCTGAACTCTGGGCCTGGGTGCTATCCCTCAGCTCTTTAGCTCAAGGCTTGCGCTCTACCACTTGAGCCACAGTACCACTTTTGGTTTTCTGATTGGCTTATTGGAGATAAGAGTCTCACGGACTTTCCTGCCCAGGATGGCTTTGAACCACAATCCTCAGATCTCAGCCTATCTCAGCTAAGATACAGGAAGTTTTAACAACACTACCCAGCTGGGTGCCAGTGGCTCACGCCTGTCATCCTAGCTACTCAGGAGGCTGAGATCTGAGGATCACAGTTCAAAGTCAGCCTGGGTAGGAAACTCCATGAGACTCTTTTTTTTTTTTTTATTGTGAAAATACTGTACAGAGGGGTTACAATTACATGGGCAAGATAATGAGTACATTTCTTATCAAACATTGTAGCCTCCTCCTTTGTTTCCCCTTCCCATCCCTTCCCATCCTCCCCCCACCCCCCCTACCCAATCCTCCCCCACCACCAAAGTTGTAAAGTTCATTTTCGACATAACGACTTGTACATCTCATGTGGCAATGGGTCCACCTGTATCCCTATTTAAACGATTTGTTTTTTTTTTCCCTTCCATCCATGAGACTCTTATCTCCAATAAACCACTAGAAAACCCAGAAGTGGCACTGTGGCTCAAGCAGTAGAGAGCTCGCCTTGAGCTGAAGAGCTAAGGGACAGTTCCCAAGCCCAGAGTTCAGTCCCCACAACCAACTACAACAACAAAAAAACCCCACTACCCGCCTAAGATAGCATCAACTATAACTGCAGAACAAGCTTTTTTCCCAAGGATTCTTAGAACATACACCAAAGACTTGTTGTAGACTGGACTATAACAGAGGTCCCAGAAGGTAACAAAAGACCAAAATCTTACAGAGTATATCCTCCAACCATAGTAAGTTTAAACTTCTAAAAAATCAATAACCTTAAAATATACAAAATAGCTCAAAATTAAAGAAACTACTTCTAAACAACCAACTTATCAAAGAAATATTCCTGATGAAAAATATGGAGTATTTTGAACTGAATGAAAGTAAATATTCAATTTGTCAAAACATATCAGATGTGCTCAAAGCAGTGCTCAATGAAACATGTATCTGTGCATGTGTGCACATATATACACATGTGTATATGTGTTCAAATACTCATATGGAAAGTAAGACAAAGTAGATTAGGCCTGGTGATGTATACCGGTAATCCCAGCTAATTGTGCAACCGAGGTAGAAAAATCAAGATATGAGGCCAACCTAAGCAAAAGTTATTTGATCCTATCTCAAAAATCAGCTGTGCATGATGGTACTTATCTATAATCCTAGCTACTCCAGAGGTAGAGGCAAGAGAATTGTGGTCCCCAAGGCCACCTGGAAGAAACCACAAGAAAGAAAGCACAGAACTCTATCTAGAAAACAAACTAAAAGCAACAAAACTTGGAGTGAAAGATTAAGACATTTTTTTAATTCATAGAGATGCATATCACTACTGATGCTACCAAAATTAAAAGTAAATTAAGACAATATTTTCCCACTAAATTTGACAATTTAGATGAAAGGGCCAAGTACCTTAAAACATGTAAATACAACTGACAAAAACTGACAAAAGAAGACAGCATTTTTAAACAGGTCTATATTCATTAAAATTTTTGATTTGTAATGAGACATTCCCATAATGAAAACACAGACTCAACTATTTTTACTGTTAAATGTTTATATTTAAATAACATCAATCTTATACAAATTCTTTCAGCAAATGAACAGCAATGGATAGAATGATCCTCCATTCATTTTACAAAGGCAGCATAAACCTGATACCAAAATTCAGATATTTATAGTGTAAGTGGGATAGAGGGAAGAACAAAATAATTATAGTAGAGAACTATAGTCTACCAATATTATTTATGAACATGGGTATAAAAATCCTTAATAAAATATTTACAAAATTTCATCCAAAAATACAAAAAAAGTGGGGATGCTATATTTTAACTAAATGGGATAATCCAGGAATGCAAGGTTGGTTTAATCTTGAAAATGAATGTAACCTTCCTTACAACAAAGCTCAATGTAAAAATCATTCTAAAGACAAAGACAAATCATTTGGGAAACAGCACCATCCAGCTCATAGTAAACTTTCTTAAAATAAAAACACATGTCAACAATTACTACTACAATGCCCTATGGTAAAAACTAAACTATCTCCAAATACTACTGAGAATAAGGCAAGCATGAGGCTCTTACCTCTTTTGTGCAAAATTGTTTTGAGGTGCCAACCAACACAATCAGGGAAGAAAAAGAAATACTGGAAAATAAGTAAAATTGTATTCAGCAATGACCTGACTACTTATGAAGCACTATAAGAAATAACAATTTTTAAAACTACCCTAGGGCTGGGAAGGTGGCTCAGTGATAGAGTGCTTGCCTTGCAAGCATGAGGCCCTGGGTTCGATTCCTCAGCACCACATACGCAGAAAAAGCTGGAAATGGCACTGTGTCTCAAGTGGTAAAGCGCTAGCCTCCAGCTGAAGAGCTGAGGGAAATCGCTCAGGCCCAGAGTTCAGGTCCCACAACTGGCAAAAAAAAACAAAAACAAAAAAACTACCCTAATATGTTAAGTTAGTACTTGAGGGTAATGTACAAAAATGATACCTTCAAACAATTAGATTTTTTTAAATTTACAATAGCATAAAAACAAAATACTTAAGAATAAATTTAGGAAAGAATGTGGAAGATTTTTACATTAAAAAACACAAAATATTAAAGAAATTAATGAAGACCTAAATAAATGAAGAAATATACTATAGATTAAAAATTTTAATATTGCTCATATCCCATTCTACATAAATACTTATAGCTATTAAGCAATTCCAAATTGATAGGATGGTTTCTAAAATGAAATTGATGTTATTTTAAATATATATAGTATGGAGCTTATAAAAGTTTGCAACAATACAGTGATGAAGATAATGTGGTATGTATTGCTTCTTGGCCTTTCATCCAAGCTAAGGTAGGTTGGGGATAAAGACAGACAATCAGGGCCAATGGAAGAGAATAAAGTCCCATGTAAAGCCACACACATATAAATTTGGAATTTAGCAAAGAATCAAGGCAATTCAATGTAGAATATAAGTTTTCTCAATCATTAGTATTGGAAACAAGTAGAAAAATACCAATTTTTAAAAAAGGAAAAATAATCTTCAACTTCAACCTCACACTACACACAAAAAATTTACTTGACTAGATAGCTTACCAAAAAATAGCTAAAACTCTACTGCAGGTAGTCGAAAAACATCTTTGTAACACAGGAATAAGCAAATGTTTTTTTTTTTTAGCATATGATAAGCACTAATCTTATTGTCAATTGTATCTCAATAAAGCTGCAGGAAAATAATCTTAAAATTAAACAACTGACTTCATCAAAATTTTGAACTTCAGGTCTGCTAGTACTAAAATTAAAAATAAGGCTTAGACCAGGAGAGAAGATTCTTAGTATACATGTCTGTCTATATATGCTCAAAAGTCTAACATTCATAAAACCAATCATAAAAGACAAGTCACTCAAATGGACAAGCAGAATGCCCAAATACCTCGTTAGGAGAGAATGTCTGAGTGAGCATAGCAGCACATGAAAGGTTGGTCAGGGTCAGTAATCACAGGGAAACTTTTAAAGTCATTCTGTATTTCCTTATTAAAAAGACAGAAAATACTAAATCTCAGCAAAGATGGACAGACACTGGAATCCTCTACACTACTTGTTAATAGGAGTATAAACAGTGTACTGTTTGGTAATAATGGAGCACATACTTACCATATGATCCAGATGTAGATATTTCACTCCTAGATGGTTCCTAAAGATAGACAAGCATATGAATGGTAAATAGATAGATGATAGATAAATAACAGACATTCCAAAGTAAATGCCTTTCCTTATATTCAAAATAGTCCCAAATTAGAAACACCCCAATTATCCATTAACAGATAAATCAGTAATAATCAGTGTGGTACATTTACATAACAGAATAGTACTCAACAATAAACAAGATTCAGCCACTGGATAATAGCTTAGAAAATTCTGTAAGCAACAGAATCCTAATACCAAGTTAATTTGTGACAGTAAGACTCTGAACAATGGTCCCCTAAGGTGGGTAGAAATTGGCTTACTGAGAGAAAGTGGGAAGTTTTTAGAAGGACAGGAATGTCTAGATGTCGTCACATGGGTATACATGTGTCAAAGCTCATCAGATGATGTTAGAATCTATGCAGTTCACTGTACATAAATTTTACTTTAAAAGAAAAGATTGGGTTTGAGAGTGTTGGATGAATGCTGGCAGAACAGTAAGCAGGCTGTCTTCGTCCACAGATGAGCTGACAGTGCTGGGAACCCACAGTGGCTGTAGCATTGAACAGAAATGTACAGTGTGAAGAGAGAGTCAGGAAGTAGCAGACAGGGCATGGTGATTGGAGGAGCAAGGGAGGCCCAGATTGCTTTTAGACTTTTGGTTTTATTCACTGAGATGGTGCAAAGGAACCCTTAAAGTAAGATCTCAATGCACCATGGTTAACTTTCTCGGATGAAATTCTGACTGTGGCCCTCTCCTGCTTACCCAATTTCAGTGGGATTTCTTGCTACAGAATACAGCCCAAGCCTTTGAGACATAAATATGCAATCTGCTGACTTCCCCAACCCCAGGTCTCCATCTCTCTCCCTTTATCAAATGTTGTACTACATACATTTCCGAAAGTACTGACTCTTTTATAGCTCTCTGCTTTTGCATGAGCTGAATCCTCTTAGTGATGTATTAGCCTTTTCTTTGGGAATTTCAGATGTCTGCCTATCTAGTTTTTTGTGACACTTGTCATTCACAATAGATTATGTTCATCTTGAAGGTAGGTCGTGAAGAGTGGAGATTTCTGTGTTTGTACTCAACCTTTCATTCTGCAAGATTTGATTAAGATCCAAACAAGTTTCTGCAGAAAGGAGAAATACTAAATCTTTTTTTTTAATCTCTGTGTGTACCTGTGTGCATGTGTGGGTGTGTGCACATACATGCCAGTTCTAGGGCTTAGTTTTTTTCTCTCAAGGTGAGCCTTCTACCACTTGAACCACAGCACCACTTCTGGCTTTTTCTGAGTAGTTTATTGGAGATAAAGAGTTTCATGAACTCCTGCCCAGGTGGGCTTCGAAGCACAATCCTCAGATCTCAGCCTCCTAAGCAGCTAAGATTACAGGTGTGAGACACCAGCACCTAGCTGAAATACTACATCTTTAATGGAGCGGGCCAATAACATGATACATGACATATGACCAAAAAGTCACAGCCACCATCAGAACATGAACAGCAGAAAACAGAGCTGCTGGGGATCATCCAGTGCCTATCTATCAGGTGCCATGCATGTTCACACCTCTGAGCCTTCCCTCATTCTATTTTTACCTCTGGGATGCCCTTCTTTTAACATACCTACTTCCAGAATCTTAACCTTTCAAGCAATTATTTTCAAAGACTTTCCTCTGCCTTCGTTCACACATAGTTTCTTGCCACTGTGCTTCCAGAATGTTCTGCTCAGAAAGTTATGCTAGCGTTCATCAAGAGTGACAGGGAGTGGCCTGCCACAGGCTTCCAGGCAGCACATAGCACAACACTGTTTACATGGCTTGGATGAGGCTGAAGGTGCTTGAAATAGCTCCCCTAAACCAGGCCTTGGTCTGACCACATCAGAGTCACTGGAGAGCACTTAAGATAAAGATTCTCAGGCCCCAACCCTTGAAGGTCCTGATTCCATGTATGTAGGGTGGGTCCCCCAGTGATTCTGACCTCCAGTCAGGTTTGGTACCACTGATGTGACCTACCCCTGCAAGATATAGACTAGACAGATGACCACTGATAAAAAAGACAGACAGAAAAGCTCTGGTGTAATTTGGGCTTTGCCACTTGGCTTTGGAACTCACACTGGTCTTCTCCCAGATCACCTTGTCAGTAAAATGGAGAAACTGATGCAACTCACCTTGTAAGTCAGCTGTGAGAATTCAGTGAGATAACGCCGCCTGCCTGAGGAGGAGAGCACCTGGTACATGGGAAGCAGCCCTCCCATCAGGGCCACATTATGCCAGGCGCTGATGGCTCACACTGATGGCTCCTAACTACTCAGGAGACTGAGATGTGAAGATCCAACCGAGGTAGACAAATCTGAGAGATTGTTATCTTCAATTATCTTCAATTAACCAGCAAAATGCCAGAAGTGGAGGAGTGGCTCAAGTGGAAGAGTGCCAGTCTAGCATGAAAAAAAGCCAAGAAAGAGCACAGTCCCTAAATTGAAGCCCCAATACACACCACACACACACACACACACACACACACACACACACACACACACACACACACACACACACACACACACGAGTTATATTGTTGGTCTATAACCCTGCCCAGTGTCCCTAGGGCTAAGGGCACCTGGTCTGAGCTTGGGACCTTCGCTCCTTTCTGTAAATCCTGTCTCCATGTAGCTTACAGAGGTGACTTCCCCTGGACAGCATCCTCCTCCTGTGCCTCTCCACCCAGGCTGGACCACCATTCACACTGCAGAAAGGAGCCTGGCTCACACGGGCTTTCCCCAGCCTTCCCTGGGCTACTCCCTGTTCTGGAAAGCAAGTGGCTGGCTGGCTAACTGTTTGCCTGGCAGAGTCCCAGGACAAACAGTCTCAAAGCCTGGCTCCCTAAGGGCTGGGAGGGGAGGGGAGAGAGTAGGGGGGCACCACCTGCCTTTACCATGGCTGCCTCTGAGTACTTTGAATTTCATTAGGGCAATTATTTCAAATGGAATTAAAAGGGTTTTAAAATTAGACCTTAAACTCTTAACAATTAGTGACGCAGCGACCTGCCATCCCAGAGCCACAATAGACTTATGGTGGATTGGTGCGTGAGCACAATGCCAGTCTCTGGATTTGCATGCACTATTACAATAAACGGCTTTTAATAAAATGAATATTCTTAATTACCACTGCATTAATAAGCTGCAAATTACTCATCATTAAAGGCCCCATGGTGCCTCCCCACCTCTCCGGGAGACTCGCTGGTGGACCTCACTAGCTCCTTGCTACCGTAGGCGACCTGGATTTCCTGTGGCATCTTAGGAGCTGGTAAGCTGGGGCTCACTCCCTTCCCCACCTCCCCCAGTTGGCCTCAGGCCAGAGATTTGAATGTCAGATCTGCTCTCTAGATCCTTCCTGCTGCCTCAGCACAGAGCTTATGGGTGTTTTCCAGGCAAGGGCAAGACCATGACAGCTCAGTATCCTCAAACAACTTAACCACAGCGTATATTCACCTGGTTATTTATCCATTCAGTGGTCACCAGGCACCATGCTGGACCCTGGAGATACTCAGTGGGAAATAATCCCACCTCTGCTTGAACCTCCCCAGGTACTGGCAGTAGCCTTGGCTGCTATGAACTCTTCCTTAGAGTAGGCTGAGTGAGTGCTGCCCAAATTCCACTTCCCCTCCTCCCTCCCTGCTCCCAGCCACATGCCCTGTGAACCACCAGATCTAATGGTAAACATCCCAGGAGCAGGTTGTCTTGGAAAAGAGCACCAGAATCTGCCCTCAAATCATTGTGGTGTTCTGGGCAAGGCTCCTGTCATCAGGGGCCTTGATTTCCCCATCTGCATGGTGGTGGTGCTAATCAAGGCCAATGGGCAGCCCATGTGTTCTGCAGAAGAACACATGGTAAATAGTTGAGGCCTTGTGAGTCCTCTGATCTCCAACACAACAGTCTCAGGCAGGACCTGAGACTGGCCCGGAGGCCTGTAATTAACTCACCCTGGCCTAAGTGAATTCTAATAATCCCCAATAACCCTCTAAAAGGCCTCACAAGATAAGCTTTCATCCTGGCTGTGAAGACTGAATTGTAGCCATTTGGCTTCAGAAGGTGATCTATATAAATGACACCGAAAGGATATTTTCTTTTCCTGTCCTCTACAACACACCCACCAACACACTCACATCAGCTAAATGATGGCCTCCAAATGTATACTCCAAAGGTATGCTTACATGTGGTAAAGATTTTGTAGATGTGATTTAGCAAAGGAACTTGAGTTGTGGTGAAGATTTTGGACTGGATAAGACCATCACACACCAAAACACCATCACAAACGTCCTTCTAGGAAGAGGGGCCAGGAAGTAGACAGAAGGGAAGTGGTGTAAAGACAGAGGAAGAGGCTAGAGCAATGAGGCCACAAGCAAAGGATGCTGGCAGCCACCTCCTGGCAGCTGAGAGAGGCGAGGAGTGGAACCTGCCCTCCACTCTCAGAAGGAAGCAATAACACCTGGACTTCAATTAATTTGGGATTTCTCACCTCTAGCACTCTGAGACAACAGTCTTATTATTTTAAGCCACTGGGTTTGTGGGAGTTTGTTATAGCAGCTGTCAGAAACGAATGCACATAGCTTTTCTGCTGTCAGAACCACTGGTGTTCCTCATACCTCTGTAAGCTATATTTTGACTCAAAGGGAACTAACGGAAATGGTGATTCTCTGTGATTTTATATGTAGATGCATTCATGCAGCATCTCTGTGAGGAAGAGGGTAGAGTTTACTCCTAGCGGAAGAACAAGACCCTCAGAAATATGAAGTGCTTTGCTCTGTTTCAACTTGGGAAGTGGCTGGTACCCATAGTGTCATAAAAAGGTCCCAGAGCCAGAGCTTGAACCCAGATCATTTGTTTGCAAACCTGCACTGTAGTCCAGGTTGCTGACTGAGTTAGATACAGTGGCTGTAGGGAAATAAGAACCATGGGAGAATTGGAGTCAAGTTACATTTTGGAAAAACAGATCTTTTGTTGTTATTTAGGATGAATGCAATGAATCTGGATCCACATTACCCTTTGCATTGTTCTCCTCCACTCTCCCAACTGCACCTACCTCCTCCCCCCAATTATCTGGTTCCATTTTTACATATGTACATTGAATATCATTATAATTTTCCCACCCTTCTCTCCATTTGGAAAAAGGATATCTTGAAATGAAATACTAACTTGGGTCTCCAGCGAAGGCTTGGTTACAGTTCTGACTCTGATGAGGATTTATTGTGAATCCCAAATCTGAGTAGCTAGCAGACCCCATCCAAAACCAGCTTCTGGCAGGGGCTAGCAGATCCACTGCAAGTTGGACTGACACAGGAGAACCTCTGTGAACCCCAAAGGTGAGTCTTTCCTGGGCATCTCTATGGTGAGAACCAGAGATGGGAAATCTACAGTGAGCTAGTTCAGACCGCCTTCCACCACACCACAGCTGGGGAAAGCAGAAAGGATATATCAATTACCTAGTGTGTACAGGTGTAAGGGGGCAGGCAATCCTAGACAGAAACTCACTTTATTTAAAAAAACAAAAAACTGTGTTATGCAACCGGAGTCATGGCTGCTACACTTAGGGACCCACCAGCTTAGAACTTTGAGTCCTTTAACTCAGGCTTCTCTGAAGACCACAAATGCATTGGCCCAGAGTGACTGAAAAACCCACACTAAGAAAAGATAATGTATACAATTTATTATACATTTAATCCAAGCACATTTATTTTCAGCAATCACAAGTGATGGATAGTGTGGTGTTCCAAAGTTGGAGGATTTAACTACCTCATTTCAAAGCTTATTATAAAGCTAATAGCAATCAAGACAATGTGATATTTGCATAAGGATACACAGATAAGTCAATGGAACAGAACAGAGTCAAGAAATAGACTGATGCAAATATGTTCAATTGATTTTTGATAAACATGCAAAGATAAGATTTGGGGAAGGGGGGATGGAAGCAATGTAAGTAGGAAAGCAGCTAGGTGTTTTCGTGTGTTGGTGGGGAGGGAAATGAACCTCAATTCTTAGCTCACACAGTATAGAAATATTAGCCTAGCAGATCATGAACCCAAATATATTCCCTAAAACTATAAAATATAACAAGAGTCAAACTAAATGTATGGTAACCAGAATATATAAAGAATTCTTCTGACTCAACCAATTTAAAACTGGGCAAAACTATTTGATCAGATATTTCATCAAAGATATATATATATATATATATATATATATGTATATATATATATATATATATATATATATATTGAGAGAGAGAGAGAGAGAAAGAGAAAGGTATTTAACCAATAAGTCACCAGAGAAATGCGAGTTAAAGCCTCAATGAGGTACGGTGTAAATCTTCTACAGTGGCTTAAATTAAAAACACTAGGTTACAAATATTAATTTTTAGAGCAACTGGAACACCTGTGAAATTACACAACCATCATACTCAGCCCTATGAAGTTTCTGATAAGTAGAGATATACCTATTGTATGATCCAGTGTTTACGTGGATTTGTACACAGATGTTCATAGAAGTTTTATTCAATATAGACTAAAACTGGTAATAATACAAGTGTCTATCAACAGGTAAATGGACAAATTGTGATATATCTGTACAATGGAATATTATTGGGTAGTAAAAACTGAAAACTAATAATGTGTGTTATAGCATATATGAATCAAATTATTATGTGTGGGTCTATGTGTGTTATGTTCTAGAACTGGTTATGTCAGCTCTCATGAGGGAAACCTGAGGAAGTGGGGGAGATGTAACTGGAAAGAGACATAAGGGTATTTTCTTGGGGGTGGAAATGTTCTATACCTTGATTAGGGTAGTGGTAACATGGGTGCATATATTTTTCAAACTCAAATGGGGCCATCTTTTTTTTTTTTTTTTTTGGGTCCGGTTGTGGGGCTTGAACTCGGGGCCTGGGCGCTGTCCCTCAGCTCTTCAGCTCAAGGCTAGCACTCTACCACTTGAGCCACAGCACCACTTCCGGCTTTTTTCTTTTTGCTTATGTGGTGCTGAGGAATCGAACCCAGGGCCTCAGGCATGCAAGGCAAGCACTCTACCACTGAGCCACCTTCCCAGCCCCAGTCCATCTTATTTCATGTGCATTATTACCTGATAGTTCATTTCCATCTCCTCCTCCTCCCCAACCCAACAAAAAGAAACGGTTGAGAATTCAAACCCAGATGTGGATGCAAAGACAAACTCAGCCCTGATTTTCATTTTCTGTGATGTGGTTCAGGCTCTCAGTCCTGGTCTCACTACTCCTTGATATGAGGACATTATTTTTTCTACTTCTGAAAATCCCCATCCTCTATTGAGAGCAGATAGTGGGTTCGGTGAGAGAGCCACACTCTCCTTTGGGATAGAATCAGCCAGGTAGGAGACCCTGGAATGGATAGGCAGAGCTGGAGATAGTAGGCTCGTCTTTCAACCAGGCTCTCTAATATTTCTCCCGCCCTCCAATCCCCAGCCATCTGGACAACCCCAGCTTTCTAGCCATAAGACAAATCTGGCTCTTAAGTTGACCATGTGTAGGAAGAGAGGATGCTGGGATGGTGGGGACAATTGTTCCAAAAGGGAAAATCTAGAAGAGAGCTGAGCCACATACCCGGTCCCTATTCACACCAGCAGGGTCCTAGAGGTGGAGGGGGAATATAAGACACAGGAAGAGCCAAGAGAGGATGTTCTGTCACCTGTCAGATGGGCATTATGGTGGGGCAAGGGAAGATAGCAGCCATGCTTGTCATCCTGTTTTTTCAGGGACAATCCCAGTTTAAACCTACCATTGTGTAGTAACAGGGTCTCTGTTTGGACCATCCATGATGTGGTCATGCCACCTGCCAATCATGGAGAGGGCATTGCTTCTCTTTGATGCTGGTGGTGATACTAGTGGTGAATGGCTCTGCTGCTAGCCTATTGCTCTCCATGTTCAGGGTGCAACAGGTATTTCTCTGCTAGGCTCTCCAGTCTACCACCTCCCCATTCTGTTCACCACTGCAACATCAGGAAAGATTTGTACGTCTTACTTCCTCTACTCACATAAGGCCCAAATCAGATCCAGGCTGAAAATGATTGGTCCTTTGGGCAAATCCATGCCAATCTTGGAGATTCTCAGGCTTGCCTATGAAATGCTGCTGGTGCCCAGGGCTTTGCTACTTTGCCTGTCCTCTCTGCTGAGGAAGCTTGCTTGCCCTGTGCACCAGAGGAGCCATGAAGAGCTTCTAATCTGGACTATTATGGTGACTGGGTGTGACTCATACATAGCAGGCTGCTCAACAGAGGCTCAGAGAAGGAGGGGCATGTTCCAGTAGAGAACGACAAGCATGGGGACATGATATCTGAGCAGAACCTAAAAAGTGAGGTGTCCTTCCAGACACAGAGAGCACAGAGTGGCCTCTAGGGCAGCCCAGCCACTGGGCAAGAAGAGCCTGTGGGATTCCACCCTTGCCCATCCTTGCCAGGACTTCAGCCATCTCATGGGATGTACCCTAGTACATCCAAGAGCCACCTTCTTGTCTGTGCATTGTTTTGTCATTCCAGATCTCCTACTCTCCAGCCCCACTTGTGTCCTAATAGCTTCCAGTTGCCTACAAAGCAGCATCCATCTCAGCTTTGGTTGATGGCAGTACAGCTTCCCTCTGCCCTTCTATTGCCATCTCTCTGCTCTCTCATTCTCTCTCTCTTTCACATTTCCACTCTTCTTTTTTATTTTTTAAAACTGTTATTATAAAAGTGATGTACAGTAGGCTTACAGTTACATAAGTCAGGCAGAGAGTACATTCTTTTTACATAATGTCATCCCTTCCCTTGCTCTCTACCAGATTTCCCCCCCATCCCCACCCACAAGTTGTATAGCTCAATTTCAACATAGTGTTTAATGAGTACACTACTGTATTTGCTCACCCTTTGTCCCTACATTTCTGTGCCTCCCTTACCTTCCCCCCTACCCCACCCCCCGCCCAAGGACAGATAAATGAACAATCAAGACAAAAATAAAAGAAAACACAAATGGCAATGAAGGAAAAACCTCTTGTTTCCATTTCCTGGATGTCCTTTCTATAATTATTATTTTTGCAATATAAATATTATTTTATATGATCAGATAAACATAGGCATTGCACCTTTGTGTTCTTCCCCTAAGAATATCCTCCTTTGGTCTCACTGTGTGTGAATGCCTAGAATCCTGTATAATTTATCATGTTCTCGTGTATTTTAGATCTAGCTTCCACATATGAGGGAAACTCTTCACCGTTTGTGTCTTTAAATTTGGCTTACCTCGCTTCACATGATTTGTTCTAGGTCCATCCATTTCCCTGCATATTATAGCATATTATTCTTTCTAATGACTGTAAAATTCCATTGTGTATAGGACCACATTTTAGATCCACTCATCTGTTGTAGGGCATCTGTGCTGTTTCCATCAGGCCTTTCTTTTTTCTGCATTCACTTCCCCTCAGCAACTTGCTCCCTTCTCTCTTCAGCCTCCTCTGATCTCCTCCTATCTTTGTATACACTCATCCGGTTACTCTCTCATTGGTCTGCTTAGTCCTTTCATCTGCTGGGCTTGTGTACCTCCCCCTGCCACTCCACACCAGGATTGCAACTGTGTTCTTTAGCTCAAGACAGGGCTTGTACCACACTCTGATGGCTCACTCCTGCAACTCAGGAGGCTGAGATATGAGGATCACGGTTTAAAGCCAGGCTGGGTAGAAAAGTCCATGAAAGTGTTATCTCCAATTAATCATCAAAAAGCTAGAAGTAGAAGTGTGTCTTAAATGGTAGAGCACCAGGCTTGATCAAAACAGCTAAATGAGAGCTCAAGACTCTGAGTTCAATCTTCAATACCATAGTGCACGCACACACACATGCACACACACGTACACACATGCACAGGACTCAGAATAGGTGACACAGATACACATAGCTCATCAATAGCCTGACCATACTCAGGGCACCAATTCTGTGAGAGTTTATGGGAAGGTCCGTGGCCTTCTACTTATGGTTTCATCCACTGCGCAGAACTACAGGAGGGAACTAGGAATGTTAGTATGTTAGTTTACTGCTTGATCTCTGCTCCCCAAAAGCAGAGCCCAGTGTAAAGCGAATATTGATGACTTTACAAAGCCCAGTGTTTGGTATGCACTGAAAACCATTGTGTATTCCCTAAATAGTTCGTTTTGTTTTCGAAAGTTCTAAAAAACTCGCTGTATTGAAATGCATGTTGTTGCATCGATTTTTCTAAAATACACCTTGTTATCTTTTCTTTGGTAATTGGTGACTGGTAATGACTTTGGCAATTTAACATGTTCTTGCAGACACTTCTTCCATTCCCCTTGATAACTGAAGTCAAGAGCGAGGGCCTGTCTGTCAATCTCTGACGCCTGTCAGCCCACATGATTGACGGCTTTTGGTCCCACAATAGAGACCATTTTTGCAGCCCTCGTTCTGTTATTTTCCCTCTCTTTTAATACTTGTGGGGGATGGTGTTTGCTTTATAATCTGCGTTTAAAATCCAACTTGGAATGAGGCCAGCTCCAGAGAAATTATCACAATGTCTTGTTAGCTTTGCATCAGGAAAACTCCCCAGAGAATTCCTTAAGCTATGATTCCACCTTCTGAAATTACCTCTGCTCAAAAATCTAAGCTTCAAGCCTTCATCCTGATCCCTTCAAATTCCAAGAGAAAGGCCGAGGGGTCTGCCTGGCCATGCTCTAAATAGAGGGCATGACCACGGGGACTGCTTGCATCTGGAGTGGAGCCGGGCCATCCCCTCTCCCGGGGCCTCCTGGTGTAAGCTTCCACATAATAAATGTGGTCTGTGTGGTGGAGCTTTGCAGAGGAGACATCGCTGTGACTTTGCTTGGCAATTACATTCCTCTAAAGCAGAGCAAGCAGGTGCCTCTCTCCACCAAGCCCGCGCAGCATCAGCTCAGCTAGCTCCACCAGGTCATGTGATTGCCCCTAACCTTTGGATAAACACCCACCTAGACAGCCAGACCCATAGAGGGTCAGGATTTAAGTGAGGACATGTTTCCCTCTGGTCAGGAACAGCCTGGGGTTTACAGATGCACTTTAGAGTCTGGAAAAGAAAAAGAAAAAACCTTTCCCTAGAGAAATACACACATATACACACATTCCTTCCCATACAAATCCTGTCCAGGATAGCAGAGGAAACCACACGCATGGGCGGTGGCTAAGATCTCCTAGGACTAGTGAAGGTGGCAGAGAGCCTATCTGTCTCATGACTCTGTGATACTGGGTGCCAACTTGGGAGCAGGTATGGAAGCCATCTGAACAAGGTTGTCCTCTTGGGACCCAGGGTGAGGAAAAGCATCAATCCTGGGTGGACGCTGCTGCTTGTAGTGAGGACAGCTGGAGTGGAAGGCCTCTGTCCAACCCAAGCCTGAAAACTATTCTCTGCCAGATTTAGATAGACTGGGGAGACTCCGGGCAAGTGAAACAGAACTTGGCCAACTCAAGACAATGGAGAAAGGAAGCTGAAAATATGGTCAAACTGGGAACTAAACCAGTCTTAGGAGATGGGAGAAAGAAAGAGGCTAGTAAGTGGGACCATGGCAAGTTTCTGCATTGATTACAGAAAAAAGAAAAAAAAATGGGCTCCTCTTCAGTGTTCATGACACATCCTGGAAGTTGAAAACAAGTTGCTTTTAAAAGGACCAAGCCTCTTTATAAACAAAAATTAAAAAAAAACTCTCTCCCCCTTCCTCTCCCTGCATAAGGTCCCAACCTAGCTACTATCTGTTATTCCAAGTCTTAAAGCCTGCAAGGCTTTAAAAAGGAAACAGTTTTGTCTCCATTTCCTCCCCCTTTCTTCTCACCTTTTTATTATACATTCAAAGCAGAAGAAAAGAAGAAGAAGAAGAAGAAGAAGAAGAAGAAGAAGAAGAAGAAGAAGAAGAAGAAGAAGAAGAAGAAGAAGAAGAAGAAGAAGAAGAAGAAGAAGAAGAAGAAGAAGAAGAAGAAGAAGAAGAAGAAGGAAGAAGAAGAAGAAGGAAGAAGAAGAAGAAGAAGAAGAAGAAGAAGAAGAAGAAGAAGAAGAAGAAGAAGAAGAAGAAGAAGAAGAAGAAGAAGAAGAAGAAGAAGAAGAAGAAGAAGAAGGAAGAAGAAGAAGAAGAAGAAGAAGAAGAAGAAGAAGAAGAAGAAGAAGAAGAAGAAGAAGAAGAAGAAGAAGAAGAAGAAGAAGAAGAGGTGGTGGCAGCGGAGGAGGAGGAAGAGGAGGAGGAGGAGGAGGAGACCAAGGAGACCTGCCATTATGTAACAAGGGCCACTGCCAGACATTCACATAACATGTCACCTAATCATTATCACTAAGGAGATGGATGTGGTAGGCAGAAGAATGATCCCCCAAAGCTGTCCACAGCTAGTCCTCAAAACGTGTGACTATGCTATCTTACATGACAAAGAGGGACTTTACAGAGGTGGTTAAGTCAAAGATCCTGAGCTAGGACAACAAGCCAGATTGTGTCAACGGAGCTCCTGTAATCTAAACAGCAGTTCTAAGGGGAAGGCAAGGGGACCAGAGTCAGAGGGACTGTGATGATGGAAGCAGAGATAGAAATGATATGGCCAAAAGTCAAGAAATGCTGGGAGCTACAAAAGGGAAGGCAAGGATTCCGCCTTTTCAGAAGGACCCTGGCTTGGCTAGAACCTTGAAGTTTCTGAGACTTAGGACTTCTGAGAAGTATCATACTAAATCTGTGCCATTTGAAGCCACCATATCCATGGTGATTTGTTACACTACAATGGGAAGTGAACATAAACACTGGACCACAGTGAGTTTGTGGGACTTGGCCCAGAGTACTGACACTTCTAAGTATCCAAGAGTGAATTCGACAGGACGTTGGTCTGGTTCTAAGACTTCATGGCCTTAACTTCTCAAGCATGACAATCAGCAAGCTCCAATTAGACTCTACTAGCTCTGCTCCCCTCCCCCTTCATCCATGGGACAACTATGCCATGCCCTTGTTCCTTCTTGTGTCCTGGGCCTGGAACATTCTTCCCTACTTCACCTTTGCACTGTGACATCTCAGAGCCAGACTCCACAGCCACCCATCCAGAAGAGCCTTCTCTTTAGAAAGAGTCATACGACTCTTACTCATGATTCTTCATGGGGCAGGCTTTAAGCTGCAATTAGATCAAGGGAGCCCTCTGTCTCCAACTTAAAATTGGCAGGGCAGGACTCTAAATTCTGTAAAGTAGATTGTATACTTAACAACTATTAAGGGAATTTTTTTGCCTCCCGAATAAAACAGGACTTCCATGACGGCTGAGTCTTCCTTTTTCAGTTCTATTTTCTACAGTAACACATTGTGATGATTTTATTTTATGTAACAGCTTGATTCGCACACAGAACCTAGATATTTGGCCCAACACAATTTTGGATGTTTCTATGACGGTGCATTATGGATGAAACTAATATCCCAACTGTTAACTTCACCACTAAATTCTTTGACTAAACAGAAATCTCCCATGTGTGGCTACTTCCAATCAATTGAAAGCCTTCACAGACAAAAAAAAACAAAAAACCTCTAAACCAGAGGGAATTCTTCTATTGGATCCCTTCCCTTTTAGATTTGAACTGTGACTTCCAGATCTCCAGCTTTCCTCCTGCTGATTGAATTTGCAAACCACCATCCTGTAAGCTGATTTCTTAAAATTCATACCTCATACACACACACACACACACACACACACACACACACACACACACACACACACATTGTTGGTTCCCTTTCTCTAGAAAACTCTACTACATCCATCAATTAACAAATGTTTTCTTTTGGATGACTTTAAGGGTAGAGTTCAAAGAAGGCCTTTGGAGAACATGAAAAAAAGTTTCTTACAGATTTTAAATTCCAGCAAGACTTATTCATCGAAGTTTTGTGTTTTAAAAAATATTTTATTGTTACTATAAAGAGGATATACAGAGGAGTCATACTTACATATGCCAGGTAAAGAGTACATTTCTTTTTGGACAATGTCACCGCTTCCCTCGCTTTCTCTGTTTTTTCCTCCCATCCTCCTCCACAAGTTGTTTGGTTCATTTTTAACAAAGCATCTAATGAGTATCACTGCTACAATTGTTCGCTCTTTGTCCCTCCATTTCTGTGCCTGCCTTTACACTCCCAAAGACATATAAATGAACAAACAAGATAAAAAGAAAACAAAAACATCAACAAAGGAAAAATAAACCTTGTTTCCATTTCCTGGAGCTCATTTTAGTAAATATTATTTTGTATGATCAGATGCATGTAGACATGGTGCCTTTGTGTTCCTCTCCTAAGTGTGTTCACAAAAGGTTTAGGAGCATGGAGTAAATGGCACTTTGCCTTGTACAGAATTCAAAATAAGCTATGTTTTCTACTGCAAGAAGTTTCTGCAAACCAAGGCAGACCTAGAGGCGTGGACTTGGGTAGCACTCTCTCGGGGGATCTTATGTGAACAGGAATTCTTGCTGTGTATGTGTTCTAGTGTCAGTGTCAGTTTTTTAGTGATGTTTTTAGAATAGCTGCACAAAAACTAGAGCTACAGGCACCTAAGTGGCCATCTTAGATTGCTAGAATATCTCATACACTTTATCTATTTCTATGAAGTCTTCATGGCCTTCTTCCATAAAGCAGGACTTGGAACAAAGAGGTAACCCAATCAGGAAAGTCTCTTCTTCAGTAGATTTCATTTTCTAATAGGGTGAGAGTGACATAAAAAGGACAGACAACAAATAGAACTTTAAAAATATAATTCAGGCCCCCATTAGATTAGTCTAATTCACCTTTCCTTGGATCCTAGAAAGCTTGTGACTCACTAATAACCAATAGGACATGGAAAAGGAAAGCTGTGTGACTTCTCAAGGCTGGTCATAAGAGTAGATGAAGCTTCTATCTTGTATGGAGAGCGTCAGACAAGCCATCCAACTGTCCTGAAGACACCATGTTGTAAGGAAGCTCAAATCAGCCTCTCTGAAGACAACAATGGAAAGGCCCCTAGACTATATAAACTGAGAGAAAAAGATTCCTGGCTGGCCTCCAGCTGCTCCAGGCATCCTCTATTCCAGCTCCAAGCCCCGTTCCTGTAAGCGCTGGACAGATCTGAGCCTCCTTGTCTTGTGAGCCCTTTCCCAGTTGCTGATCCACAGAAGTGTAAGAGGGAATAAAATAATGTCTTCAGCCACTGAATTTAGAGTACCTTTGTTACACCACAGTAGATAACTAGAAGAGAAAGTGACTGGAAGGTCAGGAAAGCCTCTTTGGGAGATGACATGTGAGCTGAAACCTCAATCACAAGAGGAACAGCCACATAAAGATCCAAGATGATCACAGCAGGCAGAAGCAAGTGCAAAGGTCCTAGAGTAGCATTAAGAAGAATTCCACAGAGGAGCAAGAAGACAATGTGGCTTGGATACGATAAATGAGAAGAGAGTAGATGGAGAACAGGTCAGAGGTCAGGAGTGACAGAACATCAAGAGTCTTGTAGGCAGGGTGACCAGATGTCCCAGTTTCCTGGGACAGTCCTGATCCATGCTGATTGTTGTGGCATCGTGACAGGGCCACCCATCTTGTAGGCCTTGGTGGAAAGCTTGGAGTTTTCACATTGTGCATTTTCTATATTTCTCCAGTCTCCAGGCTATCTCCTATGCCCTCCATTTCAGGATGAACCTAAGAGATGGTCCCTTTCCTCTCAGTCATCCTGGTCCCTACTGGCATCCTTTTCTCCATTTCATTCCAGTGAAATCTGCACTTTCTATAGTCTCAGATAGATCACTGTGCTTTCAACTTTCAAGGAGGTGTAGAGACATTGGGTGGAGTGGTTGTTCTGAGTCCTAGATACTAGGATCAAGTTCTCAACCCATTATGTCTGACCTGTGTGACCTTCTTAGAAATAAAACCTAGAAGCCACCAGGAAGTCCAGCAGCAAGTAAATTATAGATCACTCCATGGAGCCTACACAGGACCGTTAGCTTTCAGAGGAAATGGTAAATGGAAACAAGAAGGCCTTTTTCTTTGTTATTGTTTTTCTTTTTGTCTTGCTTATTCATTTATCTGTCTTTGGGAGGGCAAGGGGGGTCACAGAAATGGAGGGACAAAGGGTGAACAAACGCAACAGTGGTACTACTCACTAGACATTAGGTTGAAAATGAACTATACAATTTGTGGTTGGGAATGGGAGGAGGAAAACTGGGAGAGAGTGAGGGAAGGGGTGACATTGTCCAACAATTCTCTCTGCTCAACTTATGTAACTGTAACCCCTCTGTACATCACCTCTATCATAACAATTTAAAAATAAAAAATTAAAAGAAAGGAGTGATAGCTTTGAATGCCCAGGCATGGAAATACACCAGTGAGACTACAGGGTGTGAGGTAAAGTAGTTAATTGGGTGGTGTGCGTAACATGATCCTATTTATGTTGATAAAGAAATGCGGTAAATTCTTCCTTTAAAAATTCCAGCGGGGGCTTTTATAAGACAGCATTTGCAGGGAACAGCAATTTCTGGGAGCTATGCTTGGGGGTGTGAGGGCTCCCTATCAATAGAGTTCAGAAGGGCACCACCCCAAAGAAAGAAAAGCTGAGTAGGAGGATGGCAGAAGAGATTTTTAGCAGCTGCTTCGAATGAGACACTTGGGGGAGGAAGAGAGGTACCTGAAGCCAGCCCTTAGCTGTGGAAAAACCCCTACACCTTTTAGCAAACCAACAATGAAAATTTACATTATTCTTTAGGCTTAGAATCTCACTGGGGTTATTTTGGCTGACAGTTGAGCAGAGATCAGCCTTAAAGGCTTCTTAGATGTATTTGGTCATATATATATATATATATATATATATATATATATATATATATATATACGTGTGTGTGTGTGTGTGTGTGTGTGTGTGTGTGTGTGTGTGTGTGTGTGTGTGTGTGTGAACTTTTTAAGTCTGAAAGGATACATCGCAAACTGTCAACATGGCTATCTCTGAAGGATGAAATGTCAAGGGACTTTCAGTTCCTCTATATTGTTTTAATTTTTTAACCTAATCATGTTTTATTAGAATACACAATACAGGTATAGAGAAAGGAAAAGAGTCTACTAAAATCAGACAAAGTGCACAATAAATAAATACATGTTAGCTTCAAGCACAGTCAGTAAACAGTAATTAAGTGACAAATTAAATAAAGCTGGTAACAAAGACTGAAATGATGAAAATCCAAGACAATAAGAGACCTCCCCACCCCCAAGCAGTGCAGCTTAGGAGGGGGGGTTCCCTTTCCAGGAGGAGTCTAAAGATGGAAAGCCTTTATTCCACTAGCTGTGGGCTCTTTCAGAAAGAGCTACTGGGAGAGAAGGAGCTTCTGGGTCAGATTGGAGCAGAGGGCCCAAACCAGATGTACTGGATTTTATGTCTGGGTCCTGGCTGCACTCAGAATTCTCTCTCCCCTCCTCTCCCCTTCCTCATTTCTCCTCTCCCTTTGCTCCATCCCTACTCTCTCCTCCTTTTCTCTGTCTCAGCTGAGTTCAGCAAATGCAGGAGGCACTTGTGTCTAAGTTTCTGCTCTGTTCTCAGGGTAGGCTGCAGTGGGGACTGGATTTGTAGGCTTCCAAGGAACCCAACACAGCCCGCCAGATTTTTTTTTTAATTTTATTTTATTTTATTTGAGAACATACTGTACAGAGGGGTTACAACAGCCCGCCAGATTTTAAAGAGCTCCCTCCCATCCCACAGAGAAGCCCCACAAAGCCCTGGGCAGGCTGATCTATGGTCCAAGGAAGATGCCCAGAGAGTGACTGCAAGCAAAGTAGAATGAACACCCCTTGGCCCTTGGAAGGCCCAAGTCAAGACTTTGATCAGGTGCAACGTGGGCAAACAGCATGGCTGGGACCAGGGTGCAGGCAGAAGACCACACTGTGATGGAATTTAGTGGCCCTTTGGAACAGGACTGTCTGGGAGGCAGAAAGAAGAGTAGGGTCTGAGTCCTGAGGGTGAAGAGCTTTGTATGTTGTGCAGGGAGACTGACACCTTATCTTCTTGACCTTGAGGAGTCAGCTGTGAATTTAAATTGAGGAGGGACTGAGTCAGGCTTGCAGTTTAGAAAGATGCCTGGCTCTGCTATGGAGGAGGAATGAGGGGGGTGAGGGCAAACTACAGTAACAAGGCTGCAAAGCAGCGGGGTGTGCAAAGCAAGTCCCAAAGGATGCAGCAGCAGTGGGGGTGGGGAGAACCATGCTTCTGGATGGAGCAGCTGTGATCGGGTGAGGTATCAGGTCTCTCTTCCCCTCCCCCAAACATCCCAGCACACAGCTAGTTCTCAAAGGGAAGAACTCTTTATTATGCATCATTCTTATATTCTATCATATAACATCTATCCTTTTGTTTATTTAGTTGTTCTATTGGTTGGTGGTTGGGTTCTTTTTGTGCTGGTACTGGGACTTAAACTCACGACCTCATGTTCTCCCATTCAAGGCTGGCACTCCACCACTTGAGCCACACTGCCACTTCTGGCTTTTTGCTGATTCACTGGAGATAAGAGTCTCATGGACTTTTCTGCGCAGACTAGTTCAAACCATGATCCTCAGAGTCCAGTATCCTGAGTAGCTAGGATTATAGGTATGAGCTTCTGTTACCTGGCAGCATTCATTCTTGCAACAGACATTACTGCTACCTAATCTAGACCAGTGACCAAGACACAGACACAAATGGGACACAGTCCTTTTTGTCTAGGAACTTAAGAGTCTAGGAGAGAAATGCAATATAGTAGGATGATTGCAAGGTAACACTTATGTATAACTGCATATATGGGGTTTTTTTTTCAAAGTCACTTTGGACTTTGTTTCCTATGGAATGGAGTCAATTTTCCATGCTTGAATCTAGGCTGGTCTTACATTTGCCTTAGCAGGCAGAATGTGACAGTTCCAAGCCTAGGCTTAAGAGGTATGGGCCCCTGTCACTCAGCTCTTGGAACTTTGTAGTGTCCTGAAAGGCCACATGGAACCAAGCCAAGTCTGCTCAGCTGTCCCAGCTAAGACTGAAGCAATGTAAGAAAGCAAAGTCAAGGTCAGCCCAGCCTAACCTGTGTCAGCAGAACTTCCAGATCACTTAGATACATAAGCAGCAGTAAATCACATTTTTTTTATTTTTTATGCCCCAATGAGTGACTTTTTACATTGCAACAGATATAATGGATGCACCATACAATAAACTAATCTACGCTGGCTTTAAAGCAGGAATTGGCACTTGGGAATTTATTCTTCAGGAATCTCTTGCATTTCTGCACATTTTCCAAGCAAAGGTTGGAAAATTCTTGTTTAAAGAATCTTTATATAACGAATAGCTTGGAAACTAGAGATCGTTTCTCTGTAGAGTAACAAGAAGGTCTGATGGTTGTTTAACATAAAGATCTCACTCTGCCGAGCAAATTCAAAGCAGGCTTACTGCTCATTGTAAAAGATCTGGATCTGCTAAGCTAGGGCTCCTGTCCTATAATGAAACCCACTGCACATGCTATGGCTGAGTGTTGGCTCTCTATGTGTTACCTTAGGAACTGGAGTTTGAGATCCATGATCCACGGAGTACTCTGACAACTGTTATTGTTATGAGTCAGAAAGTTCTTAGAGCTGGGTACTAGTGGTTCATACCTATAATCTTAGCTACGTAGAAGGTTAAGATCATGGTTCGAAGCTAGCCCAGACAGGAAAGTCTGCAAGATGCTTATCTCCAGCTAAGCATCAAAAAAGCAGGAAGTGGAGACCTGGATCAAGTGGCAACATGCTAGCTTTGAGCAAAAAAGCTCAAGGGCAGCACCCAAGCCTTGAGTTCAAGCCCCAGGACTGGCACTCCCACCCCAGAAAAAAAATGTTCTTGGACTGAAATCTTCCTCATGCATCTCACATCTTCTCTCAGCATCCTGGATACCATGGCAGGCTAAATTTTTAGCCTAAGAAGGGTGAATTTCAGATTATTCCTAGTATTTGATGCCCTTCCAGACACCAGTGAATTGAATTCCAGAGTCTCAGTGGAGTAGGGCTCACCAAAGATATCAGAGGAAGATGAACAAGAGGTTTACATGGCACATCACACTTTAAAATCCCCAGTGCCATGTTTTCTCCATGTGGCCTTCCAAACTCCCCTTCAGCCCTCTGCTGCCTCCTCTCCCTGAGGGTCCTTCAAATCCTTTCCCCTTCAGCCTCCTTGCTTCATGGCTTCCAGTCAGCTCAGCTCTGCATTACCCAATCCCCTGGCCTTTCTATGGCTCTTCCACACTTCAGGGTAGACACTTGGCATAGTTGTCCCCCATGGATCCAGACAAACTTTTCCTCACTCATTCCCCAGTACCACAAGCAAGGGCCTTCCTTAGAAGCTAGGTAGATGGGAGAATCCAGCTATTTCTTCATATCACAATCTATTTTTGTTCCAACGATGCCTAAAAAAAGACATAAAATATGAAAGGTACTCTAAAGGCAGAAGAAAGAAGGGACAAATGTGCCTGATCTAGTAAGTTAGGTTTGAAAAAAGGTGGCAATGATTCTGAAGGGACATAAGCTCTCCAAGCTAGAAAACACAAGTGGCTGCCAGTCAAAAATAGACCAGAGAGAGAGAGAGAGAGATGCCCTCCTAGGCTAGTGAGCTGGGGTCAGGGGGTGAAAGATAGGCGTGGAGTGCAATCTCAGAAGGCCTTGGAAATGCTGAACTTTGTAGAATTGCATGACCCACTGAAATCACCATGAAATGTAGCCTGCCTGTGTCTGGGTGCTGGCCCACGTGTGAGGTTCTTTAAATTTACACATGAAATATCAAAGCACAAGGGCTTGTAACCAAAGGAAACACCCACTAATCATAGTTTTCACCAGGAACACCCTAACTGACACTTTAATTAACAAGCCTTTCCCCCCACCACTCCGTTTTTAATATAAGGACTTCTTGTTGCTTTAAATCTAAAATTAATTAAGTGAGAGTTCTCCTCTGGAGTGGAGTATATGGCTCATGCTAAGTGGACGGGAGTGATAAGGTGAGATGTATGGCTGGGAGGGGGTGGGGTGGCCACAGAAAACTTCTTTGGCTCTGCAGGCAAGGCAAACCAACCTGACACAGCCCATTGATCGCTGGAGACCATGGGGTCCTGGACTTTTCCCAAGAAATATTCCATTTGGGTCTACAGCCAAGTGAAGACCTAGAATCACAGAAGCTTAAAATGTTGTTATGATCCTCTCTCTCTCTCTCTCTCTCTCTCTCTCTCTCTCTCTCTGTCTTTCTCACTATCTCTGTCTCTCTCTCTCTTTCTTGCTCTCTATCTGTTTCTGTTCCCCCCCCCCGCAATAATTTTAATCACATCATGCTCTGCCCATTGTAGGTCTAGACACATTGGCCTTCTGTCTGGTTCCAGACATGACAAACTCATTCCCAGCCATCTTCTAGCTATGTGCAAGGCTAGTGTCAGGTGCAGGCTCACCTCTCTCCCTGTGTCTTTTTTAACCTCCTCTCCCCCCCCCCCCAATCTAAAGAACTAATCAGTCTCTTTCCCCACTATTACCCCATTACCCTGAGTTGTTATCATGGTGACACTTATCACTAGCTGAAACTCTGGGTCATTGACTTGCTCACTCTCTGTCTCCCTCCACTACAACAGCAGCCCCAAGGAGCAGGGATTCACAACCTATTCAAGGACACAAGATTCCAGGCTCAGTAACTCTTTGCTGAATTAAGGGGAGGGATGCCATTCCTTCTGCTTAGAATGTTCTTCCTTGTAACTTGCTTCCTCTCCTCCTCCTCTCTCCCAACCTTTGCTTGTCTTGACTCTTACCCTTCCTTCCTTCCTTCCTTCCTTCCTTCCTTCCTTCCTTCCTTCCTTCCTTCCTTCCTTCCTTCCTTCCTTCCTTCTGTCTTTCTGTCTTTCTTTTTGGTACCAGTCTCAAGGTTTGAACTCAGGATCTGAGCACTGGCCTTGAGCTCTTTTTGCTCAAGGTTAGTATGCTTTACCACTTGAGCCACAACTCTGCTTCAGACTTTTTGGTGGTTAGCTGATATTTGTTATGGTAATATGAAGTTGGCTAGTGCACAGAAAAAGGGAGGAGACTGGCCTTGGGATCTGGGTTCCTATCTTTAGTGCAGGAGTTCTTGGCTTAAGCATCAGCAAACAATGTAACGTCAAACCTCTGCCTGCCATTGGAATTCATTCTTCCTGGCAGTAAGTCAGCTGTACAGGGTCTCATCATTTTGAGTATAGCATATTTTATTTATCTGTTCTTTTGATGGACACTTTAGGCTGCTTCTCATTTTTTTTTTTTGCTGTGACAAATAATTCAGTAATTATCCCATCACTCTCCTGCATCATCAGATCTCTCCCTTTCTTCTGGCTTGCTCCTACCAACCAATAGATGCACTGTAATTTCTGTCATCTTAAAAATATAATCAAACGCAACTCTTTGTGTCTCTGCATTTTGTTCCGGCTACTTATGGCTCTCCTCCTCTTGAAAGCAAAGCTTTCAGAGCTGCTTTTACTCAGCATCTTTTCATCCCCCTCCTTCTTATGGTCTGGTCCCTGCCCACCTCGCTACCACAACCCTTATCAAGAACTTCCATGTGGCCTTACCAACAGTCAGCTCTCGGGCCTCTGGAGCCATCTCTGTCTGACCACTTCATGCTATGATATTTGGTTCCAAGGGTGATTATTTTATTTTATGCTTGTGCCAGTATTGGGGCCTGAACTCAAGGCTTAGAGCTCTTGCTTTGCTTTTTCACTCAAGACTAGTGGTCTACCACTTGGGCCACAGCTTCCCTTCCAGTGTTTGGGTAGTTTATTGGAGTTAAGAGTTCCACAGACTTTTCCTGCCCAAGCTGGCTTTGAACTGCAAGCCTCTTGAGTAGGTGTGATTACAGTGTGAGCCACTGGTGCCTAGAGGAATCATTCTTTTTTTAATGAATTATACAAAATAACGAGCTTCAGCCATACGTGCAGGTAACGCACTTTGATCAGATCCACCCTCACTCACCTTCTGCTCTCTGCTCTTCCCCTGGGATCACTCTTCCTTGGAAACTCTGCTCTCTTCTCCCTTGTTTTCTCCAGCCTTCCAAAGGCTCAGGACTAAACCACAGCACCAACTTGCATTCTTCTCATCATCTTCTACTCTGTATTCAGACGATCAGCAAATCCACTCATCAGCTGCACCTTCAGCACCTGTCTAGCCCTAATTCTACACACATCCTGACAACCTCCACTTGGTCCAAACCACCATCATCCCTCACTGAACTACTATTTATTATTATTTTTATTTGAAAATGCTAAAACCAGCGGGGTTACAGTTACATAAGTCAGGCAAAGAGTACATTTCCTTTTGGACAGTGTCACCTCTTCTCTCTCCCTCTCCCAGTTTTTCCCTCCCATCCCACCTACAAGCTGTAGAGCTCATTCTCAATATACTGTCCAGTGAGTGCCACTGCTGCATTTCTTCACCCTTTGTCTCTCCGTCTCTGTACCTCCCCGTACACTCCCAGAGACATATAGACAAACAAGACCAAAAGAAAAGAAAACAAAACAGCAAAGAAATAAAAACCTCTTCCATTTCCTGGAGTTCATTTCAATAAGTATTATTTTGTCTGATTAGATGCACAGAGACGGCATTGTGCCTTTTTGTTCCTCTCCTAAGAGTGAACAGAACCATTGAAATAGTTCACCTGAACTATTGAAACAGTCCCCTCCTCATCGCCTTTGTCCTATGGCCAGTCTATAGCCAACATAGCCATAGCCACTGGAGTTGGTTAAAACAATCTGAGATTTTGTTAATATCCTACTGAAACTCTCCAGTGGCTTCCCAGCTCACTGACTCTCCAGTGGCTTCCCAGCTCACTGGCTCTCCAGTGGCTTCCCAGCTCACTGGCTCTCCAGTGGCTTCCCATTTCAGAATAAAAGAGAAAATCCTCGACACTGGATACGCTGGTCCTCACCCCCTCCACAGTGTCACCCATGCCATCCCAACTTTCCCTACTCTGGCAGCATGGATCTACTTGCTATTCCTCAAACCCATTCCACCTCAGGGCCTTTACACTGGACAGTGTCTATATCTAAAACAGTCCCCTCCTCCCCTACAGACATATTCTCATGCTTCTCTCAGCCCAATGTCCCCTTCACAGAGCGATCATCCCTGGCTGTCCTAATGAATTGTTAGGCTGCTGTAACAAAATGCCAGAGGGGGTTGCATTGCTGTGACAAAATATCTGGCTTAAGCAACTTGAGGAAGGAATGTTCATCCACTTTGTTGTATCAGAGATTTTAGTCCATAGTCCTTGGTTCTATTGAGTCTGGGTCTATAGTGAGACAGAACATCATCATGAGGGTATATGTAGAGGAGAAGGCTGGTCATCTTATGGCAGACAGGAAACAAAGAAAAGGACTCCAGGAAAGGACTAGGAAAGATCTAGCCCAGAAGAAGGAAGCCCCGCTGCTTAACTTTCAACACCTGCCAGTAATATCATTACATTATGAATCCAACTAGGGATTAATCCATTGATTAGGTCAGAGTCCTCATGATCTAATCACCTCAGGAAACACCATTGCAGCCATACTCAGAAGTGTGCACTTTATTAATTTCCTAGGCGTTTCTCAATCTAGTTGAGTTGACAGTTAAGATTAGCCACCAGCATGTCAAGTTACAAACTACAAACATTGCTTTGTCACAGTTTGGGGAAGCTAATCAAGGTACCAGGGCAGCCAGGCTCTAGCTGAACGTCCTCTTCCCAGTTTCCTCACGTGACAGAGCAAGAATGAGTCCCAGCCTCTTCATTGTCTTCTAAGGGCATTGAGGCTTCACATCCTACAACCGCATCCAACCTTAATTACCTCCAAAGGCCCTGATCCCATTTCATCACAAGAAATATAAGACTTCAATTTGAATTGGGGATTCCTCCATAGCACCACCCGACAAAGCAAAGCAACCTATCCCAAAGCTCCTCTTCCACTGTATCCCCGTCACTTTCCTCCTCCATGGCACACCATCACCATCTAACTCGCCCTTTGTTTACTGATTGATGGATGGGTTAATTACCGCCTGTTCTCCAGAGTAGATGGGAAGCTGTATGAAGGAAAGGGCTGAAGTGCACCTTGTTTCCCCATATAAATGTATGGTAGATGCACAATAAATATTTGCTGACAAATGTCCATCTGGGTGTGCACCTTGGTCATTCATAGGTTTCTACAGGCTAGACACAAGGAACAGACTGCTCCTTGACCAGGGTGTGTGACTTTTCTAAACTTCCTAGATGTTCATGCACTGCTGTTAAAAGTGGCTGGGATGCTAGCTCTCTGTATTCACAGATCCTCTCCAACAGTTTAAACATTTGCAGAACAGATAGGTGAACATGGTATCATGGTATGTGTCTCACTGCTTACGGATGGGGTTGAACCTCTCATGGATTCTACACCTTGGCTTTCATCTTTGCCCATTTTCCCCTTGGATTGGGCTCTCTGGGCCTCCGTAACCTCTGACACCTTCAGATGTTCTCCAGGTCCCTCCCTGCCAGCTCAGGGATCTTTGATGACACTTCTTCACTGAGCAGTCCCCAGGGCCACTTCTTCACCCACTCTGAGGGTGTGCCTGGGAATCAGAGACATAACGTCTTGTTCTCATGGCTTGAATTCTTAGAAGACAAGTTAGAAAATAATCAAGAACACAAACAAGGAAATGATATAAATTCAGACCACGCTCCGTGCCATAAAGAAGAGCGATGGGGTGGGAGGGATGTTACAAAAAGCCTTTCTGAGAAGGTGGAATTTGTGCTGGCAGTAGAATGATGAAGTGGGACCAGCAATGGAAAGATGAAGGGAAAAGCACTCTGAACAGAAGGAACAGCAAACACAGTCATTTTAAGAAGAAATGAAGCTGAAGAGGCTGGCAGGGAGGAGCTGGCTGTGAAAATGCCTGAAGGGCCATCAGGAAGGGAACGCCAGTAAAGGTGGCTGGAGGGACTGAGTGGGCTGTCAGTGCTGGAGCAGAGAGAAGATGTCATGCCCCAAGTGGGGACCGGAGGGGAGAGCCTGAGCTGTGGCCCTGTTCAGCACAGGAAGCACTGTGGAGTTAAGCTAAAAACCATAGGAGGACCAAAGTTCTTCTCTTTGGGAAAACCACATGTTCTTATATACTTCTGTAGGTGAGCCTACATGAAGCACCACCAGAGACAGGACAAAGTCATTCGGATGACCACGCAACCTCTGAAAGCCATTCTTGCATTTAGGGCCCCTGGGAGGCCTGTGGGGAGACAGAGTTGATGTATATTCCAGCAGCTAAAACAATAGAAATGTGACCGCTACAGCCAGAGCAAGGGATAAGCTCAGAAAGTCAACTGAGAGACCTGCCCAAGGTTGCACCTGAAGGTGGTAACATAGAGCAGAAGTTATTGTGGAGGTGGCTGCCATCATATGGCCATGTCAGATGAGACATTCTGTTCTAACACAGGAAGGATGGGCAAGAAGACACCAAGGGCAAGGGAAACAGTACAGTTCCCATTCAAGAGGGCAACCACTGTCCACTCCAGCCACCACCACCGGGGCCAGGCCATAGAGGCCAGTGTGTCCAGGTTTCACATTACCCAAAAGCTGCTGGAAAGACAAAGAGTTTACGTCAAATCACACTGGAGCACAGAGGTTAGACATAACTTACCAGCCACCCTCTCTCCTAGGGTTGTATTCTCTGCAAATAAAGAAGTCCTTCCTTCTGTCTAATAAAGTCAAAGGGGAAAATTTTCATAGAGCATTGGGAAATAGTCCACTAGAGATAGAAGTTTCTGGACAAAAATGGAAGCAGCTGAGCTTTCCATACACAGAAAAGCACCAATATCCAAGGGCAGAGTCTGTAGCTCTCCTAAAGTAGTTTTAGCTGGGGTAAAGAGTCCTTGGGCTGGGAAGTGGCCAAACACCCAAGGAGGCCATCCTCTTCTGTAGGTAGCCTCACTTGTCCCAAGTGCATCATGGATATAGTATCAGGCAGGAGTAGAAAGCAATGGCTTAGAAGACCCAGCTCTGCCATCCAGTACCCAGTGACTCCATGTTTCTCTAGCCCTCCTTGGGCTTCAGTTCCTTGCTGGGCACCATGAGGGGATGAGGCTCGATGAGCCCCAGGAGCCTGTTTTACACTGCAAGCGCGCGGCTGGGATAGCCCCAGGAGGAAGAATCAGCACCACTTCCCAGGAGGCTCCATGGGGTGGTGGGAACAGCAGGCTGAGACCTCCCCCCTACTGCACACTGAGCAATCATTTCTGGAAGAACTTCAGATTCGAGCAGCTTTTGTAAACTGCCCCATTTAAATTAAAACAAATCAATATGCTTTCTAAAATTTAGTCTCAGCTAAACAGCTGTGACAGTTCATAGCAACCTGAACTTGAAATGAACCCACCCTACGTATAAATAAAGCCTTTGATGTCTTCATTAGTTTCTCACATGCCATTTTTTCGCAGTCTATCAGGCTAAGTGCTTTGCAACTTATATATATTTTTGCAGGAGGAGTATTTAACCTTCTGATTAGTCACCGCAAGCAGTACAATGACAGAAACCCTGATTTTGCACACAATGAATTTATTGATAGATTTAGCCCATTAGCTGTATTTACCTGTCAGTTCTATGGACACTAATGAGTTGTTTTTCAAGGACTAATGAGAACTGTAATGGCTAATGGATGTTTACAGCTTCACCGTGCTACACCATGTGATGCCGTGAGCACCCGCTCCCGTCCCTCTGAGTCTTTAATTGGCACCATCAGAGGACTCTTTAATTACATTTGAGCAGACAATAAAGATCCCGGACAAATCAATGGGAAGGAAGCAGCAAGATTCCACAGGAAGCCGGTCACTCAGATGGGTACCAACTCAATGCTCCAACCAGCACGGTGACTTCCCCCAGAAAACTCCGTAGCAGAGCAAGTGTGGAAGAATGTCCAAGAAAAGACATGTCTCTACCTCTCTGCTTCTTAGCTCATTCCTGGGACTGTAGAACAGGGCTGAGGATCACTCTCCAGACATGGGACTACAGATTACGAAGTGGGACCACTCCAGACACTGGAATATAGAGCATCCTTGGCCCTTTGGGTTTTGTTAAACTTATTCATCAAGGAAAGTTTCTTTCCATATGTTCTTTCCAAGGATGGGGCAATGGTTAACGTTAATATGCAATAGCAAGGGACAATCAGCTCAAAATAAACTTACCAAGAAGACCTTGATCTTTTTGATATTTATTCACTCTTTCATGCATTAATCCACTTATGTGGCATTTATCAAGTACCCACTAAATATGCAACAAAAATGGTGAAAACACCCTAACATCTCAATAGTTAAAGGAAAGATCACCTACATTTATAGAATGCTCTTGAAGAAGTGTAAGAACAAGCAATTGCATAGAAATCCATTTCAGGAACCATATTTCGACACCAAGGCCTCATGCTTACTGGGCCTACTACCTTCTATTTCTGATCAGAATCAGGTTGCTAGATGGCTTAAGAACATACCCCCTATGCTTTTCAATAAGTTAAGCTACTGCTGATCATTGTAGGGCAGAGGTCAGCTTGGCTGGCCAATCAAATCTTCTCAGAGAGCCTGGGGAGGAGCCTTAGGACCAGCACAGGTGATGAGGATATTAGGCCTGGGAAAAGGTGACCTGGTGGAGTGGTAGTGGGAAATGAGAGATGTAGCTAAGAGAGGATATTTGACGGTTAACCCAATGGGATCACATAAGGGTGGCTGAGTATAAGACACAGCGGGCAGCTATTTGAAGAGCTATCTGGCTGTGAGTGAATCTCTCCTGCTGGATACAAGGTCCTACTGAACTTGACCTTTCCCAGGGGCTTAGTCAGCCCCAAGAGGAAAGCCTGACTTCTCTTGGTACTTCCTAGGGGCCATGAAAACATTCAGTCTGGTGGTAAGGATGCTGCTAGAGAAATTAGAAGAGCAGTTTCCATAGAGAAGTGGGGGCGGAAGCCAGATTGCACAAGGATTAAGGAAGGAGTGGGTGGTGAGGAAGTGGCAGCAGTGACAAGTGAGTGATGGAGAGGGAGAGAGAAAGAGAGAGCGAGCAGTCACTCAAGGAGGTCAGGGGGACCTGAGCACGTTTATAAGTTTCTAGGAAGATGTCAGCCAAAAGGAAAGATGGGAAAGGAAAGAAAGGGAGTGACTGATAGCTTACGGTCTCGGAGGTACCCAGACTGGGGTGAGAATGGAATAGCAAAAAGAAGAAGAGGGGCCTCAGAGCAAGAACAGGACTTTACCTTCGGCCCCAAGGGGGAAACAATCAAAATGCCCAGCATTTTTGAAGTAGAAACGAAGGCAACTAAGAGCTTCATCTTCAGTGCCAGGAGTAGAGTAGGGAAGGTTGGGGGTGGTTATAATAGACTCTCAAGGGATCACTCAGTGTGAAAGAAGACCCTGACCAGAAGTTCCTTCTAATCATCTTCAGGAGACTCAATCAGAAGGTTGCCAGGCTCTGCTCAGGAAGGAAAAGAACCAGCCAAATGGTGCCCCCATAGTTCAGGATTATGTGGGGAGTGGGTGGTGGTGGTGGTGGTAAGAGCTTGTTGAAGACAAAGACAAGCTTCAGGAGGATTACAATAGAAGGGTTTAGGAAAAGCTGGTGGGAATTCAAGATGGATCTTGGTTCTATTCCAGTAGATACATTTTAAGGATTTTTTTTTTTTTTTTGGTCAGTCATGGGGCTTGAACCCTGGGCCTGGGCGCTGTCCCTCAGCTCTTCAGCTCAAAACTACTGCTCTACCACGTGAGCCATAGCGCCACTTATAGTTTTCTAGTGGTTTATTGGAGATAAGCATGTCATGGACTTTCCTGCCCAGGCTGGCTTTGAACCATGATCCTCAGATCTCAGTCTCCAGAATAGCTAAGATTACAGGAATGAGCCATTGGCACCCGGAGGATTTCTTTTTTTTTTTTCTTACTTTTCTTTTTTTGTTGGTCGTGGGGCCTGAATTGTGGGCCTGTGCACTGTCCCTCAGCTCCTCAGCTCAAGGCTAGCGCTTTAGCACTTGAGCCACAGCGCCACTTCCAGGTTTTTCTGTTTTTGTGGTGCTGAATCCAACCCAGGGCCTCATGCATGCGAGGCAAGCACTCTAGCAATGAGCCACCTTCCCAGCCCCTTTAAGAGGCAGCGTTAATAGTACTAGATAGGCTCTTGGGTAAGAAAAGACAAAGACACCTACGGTCACACCCAGATTCTTTGCCTGGACACCAGGAGGAACACCAGAATGCAAAAGGAAGTGGAGATAAAGAAGGAAAAATGACAACTTTTCAGACATACTGTATTTGACTTGCTTAGTGCCACCAAGGGAGTAGTTGGGGTGATAGGCCTAAAAGTCAAGAGGGAAACCTGGATTGGGAAGACATTAGAGTGCCCTGGGGTGGGGGCTGAGATGGTGAGAGGCAGAAGGTACAGTGTTCAGGGTGTGAAGAGAGGCAGTTGAGCCAGAGCCTGAGGCTCTCCAACAGCGAAAGGAGCAGGAAAAGCTGAGGCAGAGCGAGTGAGAAGGACCTGTGGGAAAGACAGAGATCCAGGGACAGTGTACAGGAGGGCAGAGAATTCAAACAAAAGAGGGTGCTCTGGTATCAAAGAGCTTTCAGCTCCAGAAAAGGCTGAAAAACACCAGTGAGTAGAGATAAAGCAACATGGAGGTCTTCCTGGGATGATTTCCATGGGAGTAAGAAATTGAAATGGGAAGTGTGAAGGAGGCAAGGAAGAGCAGACAGTGCCCACCCTTCCAAGAAGCTGGCACTGAGAAGGAAAGGGAGGCAACCAGGGGAAATGATCGTTGACTGAGGGAGGGAAAATTTATTTGTAATTGGAAATTTTCCATTCCTTCAGAATCTAAGAACTGGGGGGAAAGAAGGCAAGAAAGAGTGAGGTTGGAGCCATGAGACAGAACAGAGGTGACCGAAGGATCAAGATGGAGCTCGGAACACGAGTTCAGGGCTAGCCAAGACAGGAGAATAAGGGAGTCAGCTTTGCCTCCCAGGTGGAAGAAAAGGAGACCAAGATGGGTTTGGGCATGGACAGATGCATGATTGGAAAGCTGGAGAAGAGAGGCCTAGAAGGAGCCCGAAGGGGACTGATTTAGGGGATGAGATTGATTGGAATTCATTATGTACATCCATGAAAAATGAAACCTCCCCTGTGTAACTCTGTGTGTGTGCTGGTTCTAGGGCATGAATACAGGGCCCAGGAGCTGTCCCTGAGCTTTTCTACTCAAGGCTAGTATTCTACTACTTGAGACACAGCCCTGCCTCAGGCTTTTTGGTGGTTAATTGTAGATAAGAGTTCCACAGACTTTTCTGCCCAGGCTGGCTTCGAACTGCAATCTTCAGATCTCTGCTTCCTCCACACCTCTGGACCCCAGCCATAGCTACACCAAAGTCCCACATCACCATTGCTCTGATGAAAACCACCTGCCCACTACTGCCTGGAAGGGAGCCACATTGCAATCACATACTACAACTAAAAATAAAAGTAATAAGATAGAAAAAATTAAAAAAGACAAATAAATTACTCAACTAGGAACCGTAAGTCATAGGTGAGTTTGCTTTCTGGCTCTGAGACCCACAGCTGTATGACTCAAAGACAATCATTTCACACTCTGAGACTCAGTTTTCTCTTCTGCCAAAGAATCCCTTGCTGATGGCAACACATACAATGAGGGACATGCCAGGAAATGTTCAATAACCAGCTTTCAAGAAAATAACGCTGGAGTGAGGGAAGGAGTGACATTACCCGACTTATGTAACTGTTAGCCCTCTGCACATCACCTTTATAATAATACAAATTTTAAAAAGAAAATAATGATGCCTAGATTTGTTTTGTTTGATTATTTACAGAGTACAAATGCTTCCATAATGGGCCACTTCCCTCTCTCTCATGTACTCCCAGTTCCTAGGCTGACATTGTTACCAAAGTGCCATCCTTGGGCACATACTACAGGTATATGTGGGATATCATACAATTTTTTTTAATAAACCTCCCCCATACAGACACCTAGACAGAAATATCATCCAGAGTACCACCATCTCTAGAGTAGCAATAATAAAATAATTCAAAAACATTGTGGATCTTAGCATGGATTACATTTGTTATAAACATAGTTTACTTAATTCTGTTTATGCAAGTTAATTCTAAGTTTATACTAAGTTTATACAACCACAAGCTCACAGAAAATTCATAAAATGGAACAAGAAGGTCTCAAGAGGCCACTCCACCACACTGGTGATGGCTGTGGGTTTGCTGGGCTACATCAGAGGTAGAGTTGGGATTCAAACCTAGTTCTTGCTGACTCCAGAGCCCATACTGTTCAGCTTCCTGTGGAGTACAGAGTTCAGGGCGGGGATCTGGCTGCCAGACTTGCAGGTCAGGCCTGGGCACTGTGAAAGAGAACAAGGGAGGTGCTGATCTGTAGGCGCTCTGACAATGAAAGTTGGCCTGGTTACCCTCCTGCCTCTGCACAGTGCTTGGGTTCAGCCTAGGTAGCAGCCACCTGCTCTGCCTCTGCAGATCACAATTTTGCTGTTGTCAATGTTGTTGTTGATTTGTGCTGGTACTGGGCTTGAATTAAAGGCTAGCCACTGCCTCTTAACTTTTCACTCAAGACTATTGTTCTACCACAGTTCCATTCTTGGCATTTTTCTGGTTGTTTGGAGATAAGAATTGCATGAACTTTTCTGCCCAGACTGACTTTGAACAACAATCCTCAGATCTCAGTCTCTGGAGTAGTCAACCAGCACCTGGTTTAGACCACAGCTTTTATAACTATGTCCCAAAGTTTGTCAGACCCAGTATGCTGTTAGTCCTTCTAAGAGTCAGGCCATAGGTCAAGTTCCTCTATCCATTCCCCTCAGCCTCCCAGAGCTTCAGCTTGCAATTTTATCAGAATGGGCAGAGTGGACCAGCTTGCCACACGAGTTCCTCCTGGAGCTGAAGTCCTCAGCCCTGAGTCACTGCACAGGCAATGCCAGAGGAACTGATAACTGCTTCAGAGCAGGCAGGTGACAGGATTGTGGCCGGAGCTGGAGGATCTGTTGGAGGGGGTTGGCTGGGGGGCAGAGACCAGACAGCAAGTAACTATACTGGCTTCCCTGAGAAGTCCCAAAGGGGCAGCTGAATGGGTGACAATGAACCCTTTTTTGTGTACAATGGAAATGGGTCCTGCTGCCCCGAGACATGCATGAAAACAGGTCACCTCCTCTCCTCTGCATCCCGCTTCTGCATCTATAAATGGACTTCCTCACAATCTGATGGCTAGAACCATGCGATTGATAACCAACTGAGTATGAGGAGACAGAAAAGAAAGGAAGGCCAGGTGCCAGTTTCTCACACCTGTAATCCTAACTACTAAGGAGGCTGAGATACAAGAATCATGGTTCAAAGCCAACCAGGGCAGGAAAGTCTATGAGAGTCTTATATCTAATTAAAAACTAAAAAAAAGAGCCAGAAATGGAACTGTGGTTCAAGTAGTAGAGTACTATCCTTGTGCAAAAAGAGGGGAAGGATGGGAAATGTGTGATTGCTAAGCCAGTTGGGGTTAAGAAGAGAGGAAAAGAAGATGCTTCAAGGATGGGAAAATGAAGAGGAATTGACACATATGCAGGTCCATGTACATGTACTCCCATGTGCACACATGATGGAAGTGAGTCAAGCTTAGAAAGCCTGTGTGCATGGAGTTGACAGTATCTGTCACATGCACCCAGCATCCAAGCCCTGGGGTTGGTCCTGCGGCCTGGACATAAGGGGTGGGTGCCACCTGGCGATACTAGCAGAACACTGGGCTGATTCTCCTGGTGTTGCTATGGGAGCCCGGGAGGAGTGCAGGCTGAGAAGTGACTGTGGGATACAGCTCCTTCTTGAAGGCGCGTGCATCACGCCTTTGGCAGAACATCAGGTGGGAGTTTTGGTGCACAATGAGCTATTGTTCTTTGGGGCTTTACACTAAATTCGTTTCCAAGGTTTTATGAATCATTTTGCTGCTGATCTTTTTCTTAAAAAAATAATAATAATATACAAGCTGCAGTGGAAGAAGCCTTCAGCTTATTATTTTTTTTCTGAGAGAGGGACATGAACTTGGAGAAAACTCCTTCCCACTTCTTGCCTGCACCGATGCTTGATCTCCCCACCACCCCCCCACACACAACTGTCAAGAAAGCCACTTTGAAGGCTGTGATGCTGCCTGTGGCACTGGCTACCTCAGTGATGAGTCTTAGCCTGGAAAGGAAAGTGTGGATCCTGAGGGGGAAAAAATGTAAGTTCCCGGAGTTGGAGACTGCTAAGGAAAAAAAAACACAATGAATGACAGGCAGCTCAAAACGAAAGCCAAGTCGTTGCCATGCGACCCAGGTGGTCCCCAGATAGTCCTGTGTTCTTAGGAAGCTCTGCTCAGCAGGAGTAGCCTACAAGGGGTGAGCATCTGCCTTCAAATATAAAGTTGTTCCTGTGTGTACCAAGAATTCATTTTCAAGGAGGTACATGCCACTCCTGGCCCACAGTTTGGGAAAAGCCTTGGACTCCGATCACCAAAGACTCCAGATGGCTGTGCCCCCCTGAAGGCAATTCCATTCCCAAGGAGAAGCTACAGTGTTGAATCTCTCTCAGGCCATCTCCCTACCCAGTCTTGCCCTATGGCAGGTGTCAGGGACTAGCAAGTTCAACAGAGAACATGCTCCAGAGAGTAGTCCCTGGGGAGGCGGCAGGGGAGGGAAGCACAACAGAGCATGAATGGAAAGCAACACGTATCACAAGCTCATCTGGCTCTGCTGCCATCACCAGTGTGGCTCCAGCTTCTATCTTCTCTGGCCACAGGAAGATTCCTTCACCTGGTCTGATTTCCTGATTCCTCCATGACCTAGCTCCTAGGTTCCGCCTCTACCTCCCTCTGCCTCAGTTTCCTCTACATACAATATATCCTGACAGCTCTCAAATACATTTTACTCCCATCCAATACTCTCCTTACCTCCCAGGCCTTAGTCCCCACCTCCTACTGCCGCCTGGCTCTCCAACCTACAGATGGTTCTAGCCCTGGTTATTATTTAAACGAGCTGCTTCTGGCTCACATGTTAATTAAAACCCGCTGTCCAAAAAATCTCCTGGTACAATTTGCAGTGTAATCTGTAGCCTCTAGTGCATCATTGTATCTCTATTAAAAGGGATTCTCTGTAATGATGCGGGGATTTAATTAGTTTCTTTGCCAATGTTGTAAAACACAGTGATAAACGAGCCAACAGGTCCGTGGATCATTATTCTCCTCAAGATGAGCTTATTAGCTGATTATGAATCATTAACAAAGTCTACATGGGATTTTCTTATCTAATTCAACACAATTTTTAACATTCAATGCTCAACATCTATTTCTTTCAGCGAGCCACATTTTGTGGTGATTGCAATCTGTATGTATGTTTTCTACTCTGGGCTTGGGTTTTTCCCCCTGTTCATCTTTAATTTTAGATACATTGATGGGGAAACAAGACCAGTGATTAGAGAGCACCTTAAGGTAGATTAAGAGACTTCTTTTATGGATGGAGATAGCACTGTGAACCAGGGCTCTGAGTGTGTGTGTGTGTGTGTGTGTGTGTGTGTGTGTGTGTGTGTGCACACGAGCATGCGTGTACATTCATGAATGCTGCGTGCCCATGAATACTTGCATGTGTGTATCTATGTATAGTGGAGAGAGCATATGATTTCCTGTCTACGTGGACACGTGTGCTTTGTATCATGTGTGTGTATGTCCACTGCCTATGCATGATACTTTCTCGTTCACACACTTTGCATCCTTCAGTCTATTTCCTGTCTATATGTGTGGTGTGTGTATGTCTGTGCACCCACACATACACAGAGCACAGAATAGTACAGCAAAGCACATAAATATAGGGAGAGTTTAAAGAGAGACTTCTGAATGAGCCTTCAGACTGATGTTATTCAACCACTCCATGAGATGTCAGTGTCCCCCCAAGAGTTTCCAACAAGCCCCTCTTAAGTTCCCAGCTAGGGGTCATTCCCTTTTCTGTGGGTGCATACTGTGAGGAAAGCTGTCTTTTCTATCAAAGTAGGTTACTTAAAAGTACTGCTTCAGCCTGAAAGTGAAAGAGGAACTGCTATGAGATAAGAAAGAATTTTTGAAATGTAAGGCTTTTTTGTCTTAACTGGTTGTTCCAAGATGGAATTAAGACACACCTCAGAAGACACGCCTTAGATTGTTCAAAAAATAGCAGAGGGTGTGGGTATGTTTTGAGGTTACTTGTGTACTCTAAGCCTTATTTCAAAGTCTTTTAATGATCACCTTATGTAAATCCACCTTACCCTCTTCAAACTAGCCTATCAGGAGCAAGTTGGGAACCTGAACTCAACCAATCAGATTAGAGAGGCAAGGGCCTGCTATATTCTGGGATAAATAGGGGAGCAACCCACCTACTTTGTATGCTTGCTTGCCAGATTTCTGGCTGATGGAGCACCTTCTGCAGAAGTAAATTTTGCCTTGCTGGGGCAATTCTTTACTTTTCTGTCTATAGTTGTGACCCCAGTGGCTCTTGGAGAGCCTATTTGTAACAGTACTAATGCCCTGATGTGATCTGGGCACAAAGCTTGGTACAATGAGCTCTTGCCACAGCTCTGTGAGGCAGGGGGCACCCTTCCTGTGTTATTAAGAAGGAAAATTAGGGGTCCAGGAAGGTTGCATGGCTTGCCCCAACATTATAAATATCAACAGGTGGAGTTGGAACCCAGCATAGCTCTTCTATCTCAGTCTGAAGCCTATTCTATCATGAAATATTGTTTTCTGGGTATTGGCTTCCCCCTTTCTGAGAAACCTGTGGTTCCTGGGGCTGACACAGCCATTGCTTCCCCTGGAGACCCAACCATGGAGCACCCACCACCTGGACCTAGCCTTCTACAGGGCTGAAAGTGGGAAAAGCTGCTATTGCATCCAGGATAAGTATCCCCTAGGAGAGTCTCTGTGGCTTGGCCCTCACAGTTCCCATCATTCTATTCTGCCTTTTCATTTCAGCCAACAAATGATATCATTTTTACCTTCTGGTATATTGGCCAAACAAGGATGACTGCTATGTGCAAATGGTGTAAAGAAAAGAAAACAGGATGGCATGATCTTGCAATTGCAATGACCAAGAGACCAGGTAGTCCCCTCCATAGCTCAGGGTTGGAGGCCCATCATGCATAGACCTCAACTACATGGTCAGAGGGAGATGAAAAATGCTGGCTATGAGCATCATGGCAAGTTGGAGAGTGTTAAGCTTTGAATTGTGTCTTCTCCAAATTCATAAAATCAGGTCCAAACCTCCAATATTCCAACATGTAACTGTATTTGGAGATGGTACCTATAAACAGGTAATTCAGTTAAAATAAGATCTTTAGGGTAGGCCCTAATCCATTGCAACTGGTGTCTCTGTAAGAAGAAGAGGAATCTAGGGCTTACACACACAGGAGAAGAGATGACCCCATAGGGACTCCGTAGCTATCTACAAGCAGAAGAGACTTCAAAATAGGTTCTGCCAACACCTCAATCTAAGCCTTGTAGCCTCCAGAACTATGAGAAGTTGTTTAAGCCACTCAATGTGTGGTTCCCTTCCAGAGATTCACTACTAAGTAATGCTTTGCCCAGTTGTCAGCAACCCAGTTGTCCAGAGGAAAACAGGGAACATGTACATACTTTAGGTCAGTGTCCATGCCCATACATGGACAAAGTGACTAGAGACATACACACGGGTAACAAGGTAGGGTACCAATGGCTCAAACCTATCATCTCAGCCTCTCAGGAGACTGAGATCAGAAGGATCAAGATTTCATGCCAACCAAGACCAAAAAATTAAAAAAAAGCTAGATATGGCATGACTGGTATGAAATAGGCAGATAGCAATCCAGGCTGGCCTGGGCAAAACCAAGATTCTATCTCCAAAAGTAACCACAACAAAAGGAGTTTGAAGCATGGCTCAAATAGCAGAGAGCTTGCCAGAAAGTCCTGAGTTTGAACCCCAAAGAAAGGAAACAAGAGAGAAATGGAGGGAGGGAGGGTGGAAGGGAAGGAAATAAGGAGTCGCTAGAAGACATATAGTGGTTTCAAGTGATTCAGCCATTCAAAGAAGGAACCCAGCAAGTGGGAGGCTCAGAAGAACTTAGCAGGGGCCAAGACTAAACAAATGAACGGGATAGTAGAGAAATTCTAGTCCCAGCAGAATATGAATTTCTAGACAAGAAGATAAAAGTAAAATCATGTTCACACCAATAGAACGTGCATGGTAACAGGTAGGAAAGCTCTTCCTAGAGCTCTCCACAAGCTCACAGGACCAAAGTAGATGCTCTACGGAGGTGTGTTCAATGATGGAGTATCAATTAGCTACAATCTGTGCTACACAGCTTCTGCTGTGTAACAAAGCATCCCCAAAATTTGTAGCTTAAAATGAGTAACCATTTACTATTGCCCCTAAGTCTATAGGCTAGCTAGGCTTCCTGTTGATTTCAGTCTGTTTCCTACCAAGGGAGCCAGGCTGTGTTTGCTTGTGCATCTGCTATGAATTGAAAGTAGGCTAGGGCACCTCATTATTTAGGTTGGCCTTATCTAGAACAATACAACTCCCCTTCATCATGTTAACCCAAGTACCTTCTTATGTCAACAACAAACATCCAGGGGGAGAGAGCTAGTCTGGGCAGGTTGTCCCAGGGAAGACAGATGTTGCAAGAGAGGATGCAGAAATCTACATCACTGCAGGAATCACCTTTGCAAACATTACACTGGCCATAGCAAATCATGTGGGAAAGCCCACAGTCAAAACAGGAGGGGACTTACAAGTAGGCTATTAAATTGGGGTCATTGTTATCAATCTACCATAGCACATGAGTCAACTAATGTTTGAAACTAACTCCAGCCTCACTTGCTAGTGGGTAATAGCTCCTCCTGACTGGTCAAGACAGGCTCAAAAGCAGAAGCAGAGTCAGACCCTGTGCACATAAGCCCCTCTATACTGTGGAAAGGTGGTGTGGTAATCTGAGAAGAAAGGGGTCTCCAGGGAATCACCATTCTTTCCTCCTCTGCATATTCTTCCTGGACAATCACATCACCCTTCTCTGGCCATCCCAACCACTTACAGCTGAAGAATCCATCAGCTTCAAACTGAGAGTTGGGTAGAGGAAAGACAAGTTAACTCAACAAGGGCATCAAGGTAGATATCAATCATTGCCATGATTCTAAAAGATCCCACAAGATGTTCTGACAGACATTTCAGTCCTGCCAAGGTGGAGGAGATTCCACAGCTGTAGAAATAAATGCTTGTTGAGTCCATATCCTCAACCCAGATCATTCTCTTAAGCTCCAATCCCATAAATCCAACTCAGCCTATCTCCACTTCCATGCCCCAGAGATCAATACCACCATAGAAAATAAAATCATCTTCACCAAATCCCATCTTCCTCCATGTTTCTTCCTCCCACCACCATCCAGCCATATAAGTCTGAAACCAGAAAGTTATCCCAGTCAGTCTATATGCTTCACCCTCATATCTCCACAATTCACATGGTTTTATCATTTCCACCACTGAGAGTAGTTTGGGGGACATGTCAAAAGCTAAACCTCTCTTCTTGTCACTCCCTCCATCATTCCCCTCCAGTGGCTGCCCAGTGCCTGATGATCCTCACATGCACTACAGCACCTCACAGAGCCCTAGCACCAGAGTAGCTCTCGAGCCTCAACTTTCTCCTCTCTCCTGTGTGAATCTTAAGTTCTCTATTTCTTTTGGTTCTTTGAATGGGACTGGAGTTCCCCCTTAGGCCTTAACATATGTGACTTCTTCTGCCAAGCATAGTCCTTCCCACCACTCTTATTGCTTACTGCTCCTTGAGCGTCTGTCTCAGAGCACAGAGACAGCAGCATCCTTTACCCCCACCCCCCCAACTTTGGTTCACAACCCTTTCCCTAATTGTCTCTCTATAGTACTTAAAATGTTGCATTTTATGCTCCTTGGCTTATCTATGTCTCTCCACTAGGTCTGTAAACGTCTCCAAAATAGGAACCATATCTTGATTCCCAGTACAGCTCCTGAACTTAGAAGGGTATATACAGAGTTAACACACAATACAGGATTGTTTCATAAATAAATTAAATGAAACCCAGATGAGTCACCTAAGGTTAATTTGCACTCCCCAGGGGAGTTTCCAATCTACTTTTTTAAAAATCATATCTCTTTGTAGGATCCCAATCGTCAACTTTCAGATAGGGATCATATGAGGTTTTTACATCTGTGGTTTTATTTAAACAAGTTACACTTGATAAACAAGGAGGCAGTGAACTGGGAAACTCACTCCCTGCTCTCTGCTGGTAAAAAACTCTGGGTCCATGCTGAACAACAAGGTGGTTCCCAGAGTTATTGATTCAAATTTAGATATTGATCTGCTTTTTGGACTTCCTATTGCTCTATTGTAAAAGGCCACTCCACAGTAAATGACAATCCATGGAGTTGATGTCACTAGCTTCACATTGATCCCAGTGGTGGTGGTTAAATATAAAGAGAAGCTGTCACCTCTTGCTTCAAGGAATTGTTGGAGGCAGACTGGAGCGGGTGTCCTCAGAGAACAGATCCTACTAGTAGAAGGTTTTAGTTCAAGAGAAAAACTTTCTTGTTAACTAAGGCAGCATAATAGGATAAATTCTAGTATGAAAACAAAGATGGAACTAGTGAAAAATGATGAAACATTGCTCCAGAACTCAGAAAAGTAGGTTTGAAAGTGTAATAGAGCAGTTAGAAACACAGGGAATTGTCCAAGGAGCTAATATTAGTTTAATCAAGTGTCAGATAGGAAAATAGAAATTGAACATTGAAATATTGGGACTGAGAATTCCTCAGAATTAAAAAAGATAAAATTTATCAAATCAAAAATAGATTAAATGGACAGGCACCAGTGGCTCATGCCTATAATCTTAGCTATTCAGAGGCTGAGACCTGAGGATCAAAGTTCAAAGCCAGCCCTGGCAGGAAAGTCTGTGAGACTCTTATCTCCAGTTAGCCACCAGAAAACTAGAAGTGGCACTGTGCCTCAAAATGGTAGAGCAGTGGAATGGAAAAGCTCAGAGACAGTGCCCAGGCCCTGAGTTGAAGTTCCACAACCAACTCCAAGAAAAAAAAAGGTTAAATGAAGACAACACTATGCTTAGAGCCAAGTCGTAGGCAACCTATTAGGTATAAAGGAAAAAAAAACCTAAAATCTTTAGAGCTACCCATAAGAAAAGACAGGCGATTTACAAAGAAATGATAGCACAATGGCAACAAAGTTCTCAGCAGAGCATTCCAGGGCAAGAAGATGGTAAAAATAATTTCAATGTGCAGCATAAAAATAACAAAAGCCTTGAGTTTTATACCCAGGTAAACTAGCATTCCAAATAATGGAAAGACTTCTATAGACATACAAAAACCAAGTTTCCCCAACTTGTTAAAAAAAATTAGAGACTTGCATTTTTATCTCTGATATGTAAAGATAAAACTCTCTCTTTATAATGACCATGAAAGTGCTAAACAGACATACGGGAAGTGTAAGTCAGTGGCAGAGCATTTGACCAGCATGTATAAGACACTGGGCTTTGTCCCCAGCACCACAATATGTACACATACACACACACAAAACTACTGGAAATCATGACATCCCTTGGGTCTACCAAAAAATTGAGGTCAAATCATCATAACAATATCAAAAGAGATAGAGGAATGTGGAGACCAGCTTACCTGGAGCAGAAGCCGTGGGAGCTGTAATTTGGAAGGAACTGTTAAACAGTAACTTCCATGAATTGTTGGAGAGAAAAGTGCAGACAGTGGGAGAGCAGGAACCTCTCCAGAGCTGCAATCTTGGGTGCCTGGTGCTCATGCTGGATTTTCCTCCAGAAGTCTCACCAACTTGTCATAATGGAAAGTCCAGAAAAAAAAATCAATATTTCTGTAGGGGTAAAGGAAAAGTAACTATGTTGAAATATAGTCAAAGCTTTCCCCTTAACAGAGGCCTAGTCATCAAAGGAAGATACCTTATCAGAATTTAATCTGATGTGGGGGAAGGGAAATCATCTAACTCCAATTCCATGTGGACTTCCTGTTTCATAGAAAAGGGGAAAAAGCTGTGAAACATTTATGAAGACCACTAAAAGACTGAGACTCAGTCACTGAATCATGCAACCCTGTAACTCTACATTCTCCTCTCACACCTCACCAGTACATTAACAGCACTCCAGTATAAAAACAATGGGGCACAGCTGGAATAAGGCTCATATGCTAAGCTGCCTATTTAGAGAAAATCCAAAGACAAGCAAGACAAAAGCCATGAGGGGAAACAGGAGACTTTAACACTACAGTTAGAACAAGCTTTATACACAACCTAATTCCTAGGTAGATTAACATAAATGCTCAAACTAAAGTCCTAGTTGCTCAGCTCCATTATCTGACCAACTTACAAAAAAAAAAAAAAAATGACAAGGCATGAGAAGAATGAAGAGTGAGGAAGAATGAAGAAAGACACCTTTCATCAGAATTCAGATGACACAAAACTTGGAATTGTCTGACTGAGAAGGAAAAACAAACAAGGCGAAAGAACAGATGAACTAGAAGCACAAAGATGAAAAGAAAATGCAAGAGATAGAAATCATTTAACAGAAATATACAGTGTCTTTCATGAGAGTCTTTCATTGTAGGCTGGATGTAGCCAAGAAAAGAATCATTGAGATCGAAAATGTATCAATGAACACTTCCCCAGTTGAAATGCAAAGAGATGGGGGGAAAAGAATAATAAAGAGAACAGAATATCCATGAACTGTGTGACAATTTTTATCATTTTTTAAGCAGTTTACAAAAGGGTTTCAAGTCCACAAGTCAGATTATCAGTACATGCATCTAGATCAACGTTATAACATATATGTAAGTTAAATACCTGAAAGAGAACAAAAAGAGGACAGAGAAGAAATATTTAAACGAATTTGTGAAGCTCAGAGAACACTAAACAGGACAAATACAAAAAAAAAAATCAGTCCCTAGAATATAACACATTTAAGCTTTAGAAAACCAAAGACAAAAGACAAAACCTTTAAAGGAGCAGCAAAAGAAAAATAGACTACCTATGGAGGAACAAATGTAAAAATTACATTGGATTTCTCATCAGAAAATATACAAAATAGAAGATAATGGAGAAATGTATTTAAACATTGAAATAAAAAGAGCACCAGTCTAGAACTCTGTAACCAATAAAATTATCCTCAAAAGTAAGGAAATTCGACTTTTTCAAACAAGCAAAATGTGAGATAATTCATTGCTTGTACTTCTATCCTACAAGACAACTTCTTCAGAAAGAGGAAAAGAGAGAGAAAAAAATCTAGCTTAGTAAGCAATTATGGCAAGGTTGTAAAACACATAAGATAAAAAAATCAATAGCATATGTATATGCATATATACAGCAACAATGAATCATTATTGTTTGAATTCTGAAACAATATAATTAAAATAGCACAAAAATAAATAGATATAAACCTAACACAGATCTATAAAAGGAAAACTACAAAGCTCTAATGTAAGAAATCAGAAAAGATAAAAATACATGGAGAAGTCCCATCCATCATCAACAGTACTCAAAATTGCATGTTAGTTCTCCCAAACTTGATTTATAGATTCAACAGAATCCAAAACAAAAGTCCACCTAGCTATCTTGTAGGTATCAACAAACTGATCCTAAAGTTTATATAAAAAGTAAAAACTCAGGGCTGGGAAGGTAGCTCAGTGGTAGAGTGCTTGCCTTGCATGCATGAGGCCCTGGGTTCAATTCCTCAGCACCACATAAGCAGGGGAAAAAAAGCTGGAAGTGGCGCTGTGGCTCAAGCGGTAGAGTGCTAGCCTTGAGCTGAAGAGCTGAGGGACAGTGCCCAGGCCCAGAGTTCAGGCCCACGACCAGACCCCCCCCCCCAAAAAAAAAGAAAGTAAAAACTCAGAATAACCAACACATGAAGAACCAAGTTAGAGCGATCCTACCCAGTTTCAAGACACTGTATAAATTAATATTAATAAAAAGCAACACGGTGTTAACAAATGAGTAAACACAGAGATTAATGGAAAAGAATAGAGAGCTCAGAAAGAAACTCCCAGAAATATGATCAACTGATCCTTGACAAAGGAGCAAATATACTTTGATGGAGAAAGATAGTCTATTCAATAAATACTAGGACGAATTGATTTCCAAATTTAAATGGGAGGAGAATCTAGATTCAGACTTCATAGTTTTCAGAAAAATTAACTCAAAATTGACCATCAAATCTAATATAAAATGTAACTCTACCAAACTTACAGATGAAAACACAAGAAAAGATCTAGATGACATTGGATTGTCAATGAATTTTATTCATTCTTTCATTTATTTTCCTTAAGAATAGAGTCTCACTGTTCTATCCATGCTGATCTGAAACTCCTGGGCTCAAGGTATCCTCCTACCTCAGTCTCCTGAGCAGCTGGAACCACAGGACCATGCCTGGCTTGAAATTGCATATACTACACAAGAAAAAGTTTGTACATGAGACCTTATTAAAATTAGTCAGGATTTGGGGATATAACTCCATAGTAGAGCATTTTCCTAACATGAGCAAAGACCTCGGATTTAATCCCTAGCATCACAACAAATACACAGACAGACAGACTGACTAACAGACAGACACAGACAGATGAACTGGATGAGATGACACATGCCTACCACACTGGGGGTAGAAACAAGAGAACTGTGAGTTCAAGTCCAGCTTAAATTATATAGCGAAGTCCAAGTGAATCTAGGATATAGCAAGATCCTATCTTGGGAAAAAAATTAAATAAGTAAGTAAATAAATGAATAAATGAAATTTTATGCCCTGTGAAAAACACTGTTAAGAGAATCAAAAGACAAATCACTGACTGGAAATAAATATTTGTGAAACACACACACACACACACACACACACACACACACACACACATCCACATACACTTGGGTAGACAAAATTTGGAACGTCAATAAAAAATTTCTTAAAATGACAATAATAAATAAAACTGGCAAAATAGCTAGATACCGGTAGCTCACATGTGTAATACTAGCTACTTAGTAGGTTGAGATCTGAGGATCTCAGTTTTTCAGTCAACTCAGGCAGAAAAGTCATCTCCAATTAAGCAGGAAAATACTGGATTGGATGCATAATTCAGGTCATAGAGCACCAGCAATAAGTGAAAAAAAGAAAAATGACCAAGAGCATAAAGCCCTCCGTTCAAGGTTTGGTATTGGTATTGGCAAAAATTGAGTAAGAAAGAAGTTTTTCTCTTTGCTTGTCTCTGAGATGGAATATTGGTTCTCTCTTGTCTTTGAACTTGGACTCAGACTTGGACTAAAATTTATACATCAAGCTCATCTAGCTTGTCAGCTGCATAACTGTGTTCAAATGAATCAATTTCTTACACTAAGAATACATGTGTGTAGACTATTTTGTTTATCCAGAGTATCTAGACTAATGTATGAGTTAATATAAACACATACAGTTTTTGCTCTCTCAGCTGAGAGGACCTAGAAGAAATAACAGCTCAATCACAATAAGCACACTGAGTGTTCAGATCTTGGTTTCCAACACCATTCTCCAATAAAAGAAAGCAGAGATCCCTAGAGGGAAAAAACGGATATTGGACTGGGACCTGGAAAAACACAAGATGTTCTGGAGCTTTTTGTAGTATCACAAAGTAAGAAAGGATCAATAATATTCTATCAATGGGGGGGTGTATCCGGACTGACAGAAGGGGGCTTCAGTCCCAAGGTGTAACTCCTCTAAACAACTAATACAATACATTGTTTATCAAAACGAACACAAAGAAGTGGAAAAATGTTTGAGGGGGGAGAAGAACAATGGGAGAGCATAAGAATGGAAGGAGGGAGGGTGAGAATATGTGGTCATGATAACCAATCTATAAAAAAGAACTACAAATCTTGAGGGTAGGGAGGGGAAGGAGGAAATGGAAGAGAACAAAGGAAGGGGTGACATTGACCAAGAAACATTGTATTCATAACCTAATAGAATTGTAACCCCTTTATACAACTACTTAATACTAATTTTTTTTAAAAGGGTTGTAATCCAGCTACTCAGGAGGCTGAGATCTAAGGATCGAGGTTGGAAGCCAGCCCTGGGCAGGAACATCCATGAGACTCTTATTGCCAATAAACAACTCAGGAAAAAAACTGGAAGTGGCATTGTGGCACAAGTGGTAGTACACTAGCCTTGAGGACAAAGAGGCTCAGAGACAGCACCCAGGCCCTGAGGTCAAGCCCCAGGACAGGGCCTCCAATAGCTGTAGCCGGAACACTCTACAAAACTAAATAAATAACATAGTGTCAGATTAAAATCCAAAGTATAAAAGGTAGGTAAGTCTGAGCCCATACTTACATAAATAAATGAGCAAATAAATTGTCAAATTATTTGCTGAGACTCAAACCTCCCTTGCAGAAGAATTTCAAATAATGTATGCAGCTACTCCACCCTCAAGGAAGGGGAGCCTGACTTCCCACACTTAAGTGTGGGCTGCATGTAGCACCTTCCTTCCAAATTATCCTGTGGAAGGTGTGGGGAGAATTACTTTACAAGGGAGAAGCCTGACAAACACTGGCTCAGGGCAGTGACCAGGGCCAACGCCAACAATCAGGCTGACAATGGATATGCCCTTGGTGTGATGCAATGAAGGTGGCACTTTATCTCTGCCATCTTCCTCTCAGTAACCATGACCCCCACCTTATCATGAGAAAAACATCAGACAAATTTCCCTAGTAGGAAGAGGTGACACAGTTCAAAAAGACGTGTTCTCATTACCTGACTTATGTAACTGGAACCTCTCTGTATGTCACTTTGACAATAATAATAAATATATATATATATATATATATAATTTCCCTAGTGGGGAACCCCTACATGTTTTAAAATTGTTAAGGTCAGAAAATGCTATAGCCAAAAGAAACCTCAAAAATCAAAGCAATGTGATGTCCTAGATGGGATCCTGGAACTGAAAAATGACAGTAGATCAAGCCAGGCATCAGTGACTCATGTCTATAATCCTAGCTACTCAGGAAGCTAAGATCTGAGGCTCAAGATTCAAAACCAGCCCAGGCAGGAAAGTCAGTAAGACATTTCTTTATTTATTTATTTTTGGTCAGTCGTGGGGCCTGAACTCTGGGCCTGGGCACTGTCCCTCAGCTCTTCAGCTCAAGGCTACCGCTTGAGCCACAGTGCTACTTCTGCCACTTTTTCTGCTTATGTAGTACTGAGGAATGGAACCCAGGGGCCTCATGCATGCAAGGCAAGCACTCTACCACTGAGCCAACTTCCCAGCCCTGTCAGTAAGACTTTTATATCTAGTTAACCACACACAAAAAAAAATCTGGAAGTGGAGCTATGCCTCATGTAGTAATATAGTATCAACCAGCCTTGAACAAGAAAGCTAAAGGACAATGTTCAGACCCTGAGTTCAAGCCTCAGTACTGGAACACACACACACACACACACACACACATCACATCACATTTGATCAAGACTAAGGAGGTCTGAACAAAGTGTGACATTAGCAGTGTGTCAATTATCAGTTCCTGGTGTAGAAGGTATACCCAAAGAGGTACTAATGGTGGGATGAATTGTCTAGGATATGTGGAAAATCTCTGCTACCTTTTCAACCTTTTCTATGACACCAGAAACATAATGTCTATTTTAGAAAAACAAAAACATAAAGATCTATTACAAGATATACTTCAGCAAGAAAAATGTGAACTTAAAGGGCAGTTCATCATCTATGAAATAAATTTAATTGCCTTTCCTTTTTTCTTTCTTTCTTCTTTTTTTGGTGCTGGTACTTAGGTTTGAGTTGGAGTCTTGAGTTGTCCTTTTGCTTTTTCACTCAAGGCTGCCATTCTACCACTTGAGCTATACATCCACTTCTGTGTTTTTGATAGTTATTAGATGTAAGAGTTTCATAGACTTTCTTCCCCAGGCTGGCTTTGAACCATAGCCCTCAGATCTCAGCCTCCTGAGTAGCTAGAATCACAGTTATGAGCTACCAAAGCTTGACTGAAAGAGACATATTTTAAATCATGCACAATATTATGATTAAAATTGGCAATGGGAGTGAGAGTGGTGTTCACTGAGTAGTTAAAAACTGGGAAAATGATAAAAATACTGAATGACTTTTAAATCCATGAGAAAAAAAAAGTATGTTCTTATGTATGTCTGTAACAAAGCACAGAAAAGCCAAAGAATAAACAGTATAAGACTACACATTCTATTTTCCAAATTGCTTCAGGGAGAAAGCACCAGATAGATGTGAAAAGATTTTTCCGCTGGGCAGCAAGTAAGATAGGGAAGTAAAAATGAGGCAAAATGCAAGATAAGGAGATTTTAAAAGGCACAAATACAGAGTTGCAATGAGAGCTGCCACAATGAACCTACATCTATCTTCACACATCTTGGCCTCACCCTCTCACCAACACTACAACCAAGCAACAGTGAGCTTTACCAATCTGACTGGAGGCCTCTGCCTACTGCCTCTCCCTGCCTTCTCCCACTCAGCCACCACCTCACAGCACAAGGACCAGGTGATGCAAAATGAAGTTCAGAGGAGTTAAATCCCTAAGGGGCAAATACTGATGGGTTAGATGATGATGGAAAACAGCTCACAGGTTAAGTGCCTTCTCTTTCCTTCCCGTCAACGGCTGGTTTCAAAGCTGGTCTGTGGCATGGGTGGATTCAGGCCAGGAGAGCAAGTGTGTCTGTCAAGTTTCCTCTTCCTTCTCTCTTAATTCCCTGGAATCTCCTCAGACTTTGCTTCTAAGATAAATGTTTAAAAAAAAAATCAATACCCAAAACAAGGTGCTGGTACCTCACACCTGTAATCCTCGCAACTCAGGTAGCTGAGATCTGAGGATCACAGTTCAAAGTCAGCCCAGGCAGGAATGTCTTTGAGACTATTGTCTCCAGGTAACCAGCATGAGGCCAGAAGTGGAGCTGTGGCTCACTTGTGGTAAAGTGCTTGCCTGGAGCAAAAAAGCTTAGGGAGAGCACCCAGGCCCTGAGTTCAAGCCCCAGGACTGACACCAAAAAAGTTATGTAGAAAGATGATAACAACATATTTAAATCCAGTGAAAACACTTATGAGAGACACATTTGAAGTAGTGAAATGATTTAGAAATATGAAATGAAGGTGTGAAGAAATATGCAATGACAAAAAACCCTAGTATAATATTAATATTAGGCAAATTAAAATGTAAGGTGAAATATGTAATAATATGTATATATGTAATATAAGCTATATAACATACATTGTATGTACTCTATATACTTAAATAAATAGAGCAATCAACAAGGAAATATAACAATGGATGTATATGAACCTAGCAAAATTACTTCAAGAAAATAAAACAGGATTAAAAATGACCAGTACAAAAATAGTGAGAAACTTTTAACAAACTTATGTTAATAACAAATATAACAATTAAATCAAAGTGTGCTTTCTAGTAAACACACATAAAGAAAATAAATAAATAATAGAAAAAATAAAGTCAAAAAATAACTAATAAATAGTGTGTTTTCCTTTCCTAGTGAGTCATGTACAAAAATTGGCAAATACAATGATAGGACAGAGAGAAAATTGCCACACACAAAAACCTCCGCACACAATCTTTTTTATTAAGCTAGAAAGCAACCATAAAATTCTATCTAGAGTCAATAGACAAACATATTGGAAATTTTGACATATTCTTACATAATGCATTGTGAAACAGGACATCACAATAAAAATTTCAAAATACTTAGCATGGATTAGAATTGAGGATATCATAGTAAAGCTAGTCATGCTGGAGAATTTATAAGAGAATTGCTAGCTAAAAAATCACTAATTAAAATAGAAAACAAATGAGTTCTATTATCTTAAAAACCAATGAAAAGTTATAGCATAAATAGAAAAACAAACCTAGGTGGAAGAAAAAACATTAAAAGTAAGAGTAGACGATAAATAAGAAACATTATACAAATCAACTAAAACAAAAGGTATTTCTCTTAAAAAAAGATTTTCCAACAAGATTGAACAAGGGAAGAAATATGTAAAACATAAATGCTCTACATTAGAAATTAGAAATTATATTAGGAATAAAGTAGGAGATACAGCTAAACTGAGCACTTAAAAATTATAACATATGACCAGCATCATATTTTAAATTTGAAATTTGAGGCAGCACCAGTGGTTCATGCCTGTAATCTTAGCTACTCAGGAGGCTGAGCTCTGAGGTTCGAAGTTCAAAGCCAACCCTGGGCAGAAAGTCCATGAGATTCTTATCTCCAATAAACCACTAGAAAACTGGAAATAGTACTGTGGCTCAATCGGTAAAGTGTTTGCCTTGAGCTGAAGAGCACAAAGACAGCACCCAAGCCCAGAGTTCAAGCCCCATGACCAAAAATAAATAAATAAATAATAAATTTGAAATTTGGATTTCTAGAAAAGTGACAATTACCAATATTCAGCTCAAGAAGAGTTAAGAAATCTGCCTAAACCCAGCCATTAAAGAAATAAATAAAAACAAAGATAAGTCCTCCTCAATAATAATGTCCACTCTTACATAGAAACAAGTCAACAGGAAGAGAATGGCATCCTCCATCAATGGCACTGAGCAACAACAGGCTGTCTTTATGGAAAGTAATAAAACGATGATTTTTTTTCTTCATATACAAAAATTAATTCAAGGTAGACTAAAACTCTAAATAGAAATGGTCCAACTTGAAAACATTAAGGAAAAGTAAACCGGAAAATATCTTCATGGTAAAGATTCCTTAAACAAGACACTATCCATTAGCTTTCTGTTATATATTATACAAATTAATACTTATATACACACGCACATTTTTAATGTTTTTATTGTGAAAATATTGTACAGAGGGGTTACAGTTACATGAGCAAGGTAATGAGTACATTTCCTGTTGAGCATTGTTGCCTCCTCCTTTGTTTTTCCCTTACCATTCCTTCCCTTCCACCTCCCAAATACCACCCTCCTTCCCCCGCCAAAGTTATAAAGTTCATTTTCAATATAGTGTCTTGTTTATCTCATTGTTACAATGAGTCAACCCATATCCCTATTTAAGTATTTTACACACATACAAATTTATATACATAGATTTGTCTTTACTTTAAAACTTTGTTTAACAATAGCTACCAGAAGCAAAATGAAAGGCAAGCCACAACAGCCACTTTGGAGACAGTTTGGCTTTCTTTAACACAGCTGAAGGTATGCATGCATGCTTTGTGGTTGAGAAACTCCCCTCCAAGGTATGGCCCCTGGAGAAACTCATGCACAGGTGGGCCAGGAGACACAGACAAGAATGTCCACCCAGATGTAGACTGAAATACTCAAACCCTGCCTTGATCCTCCACCATCCTCAGATCTTAGCCTCCATAGTGTCTAGGATTACAGATTTAAGCCACTGGTACCTGCCTCATTTACTCATGGTTTTTGTTTTTGTTTTTGTTTTGTGTGTGTGTGTGTGTGTGTGTGTATGTGTGTGTGTGTGTGTGTGTATGTGTGCGCGTGCGTGCCAGTCCTGGGGCTTGAGCTTTGGGCCTGGGCACTGTCCCTGAGCTTCTTTTTGCTCAAGGTTAACACTCTACCACTTGAGCCACAGCACCACTTCCAACGTTTTCCATGTATGTGCTACTAAGGAATCAAACCCAAGGCTTCATGCATACGAGGAGAGCCACATTCCCAGCCCATTTTTAAAGGAAGTGAGGCAAAAAGAAAAATCTCTATCATGTTAAATCACCAGACCAAATAGAGTCGAAAAACAATGTAATCCTTCGCAGATTTAGAAAAATCTATTGCAACCCAGCCTCATTAATATATGAGTTTTGAAAACTCCAGAGAAGGAAGAAAACTTTAAAAGAGTTACCTACCAAAATCCAATCACAAATATCACAGATGATGGTGAAACGTTGGAAGTATTTCTTTTTATAGTTCAGAATGGCCAGGTACCGTGTTGTACACCTGTAGTCTCAGCACTTGAAAGGCAAAAAGATCAAGAGTTAGAGGCCAGTTTGGGCCACATAGCACAACCTGTCTAAAAAAATCCAAAAATAAATAAAAATGAAAAGTCTCAGATGTCTGGAGTTCCCAGGAAAGGTAATATGAGAATCAGATTTAAAGGAGCCAGGTTGGGGGAGGAGAGAAGAGAGGAAAGGCAAGAGAGAGGAAAGAAAAATAAATTTAAGCAACTCTGAGATAAACTTTCATGCTTATCAGATTGGCAAAAATTAAAATGACTGATAATATCTCATGGCTTGGAAGGGGTGGGGGGAGGTGAGGAGACAAGGAATGAAAACTCTTTGCTGTTAGTAAGTTGTTAGCATATGGCAAAGACATTTGCAGTGTATCACCTAAAGCTCCATTTTAGATATTGTATTAGAGAATACTGTAATTAAGAAGCCACTGAAATGCCCATAAAGAGAGAATAAATATATCAGCCAGGATTCACCCAGTGAACTACTTAATATACCACTGTTGAAATAAATGAATTAAATGTTCATGAATCAGCACAGTGTCCTAATATTAAACAAAAAAAACACTTGTTTTTTTGAAGGTAGCCAGTACCAGACTCTTGGTGTTAGTTTTAAGGACCCAAAGGCCAGGTTGCTAGTGGTTCACACCTGTAATTCTAGTTACACAAGAGGCTGAGATTTGAGGATTGAGGTTCAAGACCAGCTTATGTAGGAAAGTTCATGAGACTCTTTTCAATTAATCAACAAAAAAAAAAGCCAGATATGGTGCTGTGTCTCATTTGGTAGAGTGCTAGTCTTTGGAAAAAAAACAAGACAGAATGTGAAGCACTGAGTTCAAGCCCCAGTGCCAGTACCAGCACACCACACACACACACACACACACACACACACACACACACACACAAAATCCACTACATATTGTTCATGTATATATAAAGCATTGGTGCTTTTAGCTAAACATGATTTTTTTCTTCCTTAGCAAAAAAAATAGGTTGTTACACAAACACAGCAAAATATCAGTCTCTTAGATCTGGGTAACACAAGAAGAATTTCTATTATATTATTTTTATTTCTGCATGCTTTTATTGTAAAAGTAACATTTTTTTAAAAAGAACATAAACCATTGTGAGATAGTGGGATCTTAGACCTGAAAGAGAACTTGAAGGTCAACTAACCTAGCCAGGCCATTTCCCAAGAGATGCTTCCAGCCCTGATGTGCATGCCCCAAGTGGTGAGGAGCTTGCTACGTACCAAACAGCTTCTGTTCTGGTCAAGTTTGCCTGTTACAACAGCTACCCTCCTCCTAATCCAAAACCAGCCTGCTTTTCTTTCCCCTGACCTCATGTACCTGACTAGGAGAATGGGACTCAGTCTCAATTCTGTCTTGCCTTCCTGAGTCAAAACTTCTGCAACAGGATGGCTTAGGAATGTGGGACTTGCTAGGAAGAAACCAGGAATTCAGAAATCCCCCAGTGTCCTTGCCGAACCGTGACACGGCAGACACTTGTGATCATTTCTTCATCTATCAATTACAATATTTTGAGTTTGAGTGTGTCTCTGCTTTTCTGGTTGTCCAGTTGCCTGCTTGCTATTTGCCTGCTTGTTTGCTTACTCAATAAAATTCTGCCAAGGTGTCCTACCCTTATAACTTGCCCAGAAATTTTTATTCTGAGATCAAAGTCAAGGATCCTAAGTGGAAAGTTATTACTTCTAGAGTGAAACTTCACAAACTCTCACCTGGACCCGATGACAATTTCAAGGTCACTCATGGCTCTAAAATCCAACAATGCTGTAAGAGTCAAGCATTCCTAAAACTTCAATTCAGAAGAACATTTTAAAAAAATAAATAAAATAATTATTGTTTTAAAGATACCACTTTAAAAGCGTGCATATTTCCTTATTTCCTTTTTTTTTTTTTTGTGCCAGTACTGTGGCTTGAACTCAGGGCCTGGGTGCTGTCCCTGAGCTTTTTCACTCAAGGCTGGCATTCTACCACTTGAGCCACAGCTCCACTTCTGGCCTTTTGGCGGTTACTTGTAGATAAAAAATCTCAGACTTGAGGGACAGTGCCCAGGCCCAGAGTTCAGGCCCCATGATCGGAAAAAAAAAAATAAATCTCAGACTTTCCTGCCCTGCCTGGCTATACACTGTGATCCTCAGATCTTACCTTATTGAGTAGGCAGGATTACAAGGGAGAGCCACTAGGGCCAGGCTTAGCATTTTAGAATGCCTATTTCATAAAACAAAATCTTGGGCCCGGGTGGCTCATGCCTGTAATCTTAGCTACTCAGGAGGCTGATATCTGAGGACCGTGGTTCAAAGCCAGCCTAGGCAGAAAAACCTTTGTGAGACTCTTATCTCCAATTAACCACTGGAAAACCAGAAGTAGCACTGTGGCTCAAGGTGGTAGGAGGCTAGCCTTGAGGAAAAGAGCTCAGGGACAACACCCAGGACCGGGCCCTGAGTTTAAGCCCCATGACCAATGAAAGAAAGCAAGCTAGGAAGGAAGGTGGAAGGAAGGAAGGAAGTTGGCTTTAAAATTTAAAAGGTGCCAAGCTTTGGACAAAACTGACAATGCAGTTCACAAAGGAAGAGAAGGCAGGGCCTGAGAGCAGGAGGAAGCTGCCCAGAGACCAAGTCAGACCTCCACAGGCCAAACTCCCAGGGTCCCAGTGGCTCAGAGGAGAGAAGCCTTTCCTGTCTCCCATGAGAAGAAGGAACTCTTCCCACCTCCTCCTCTTCCAACAGCCTCTCACATCATGGAGACCCGAACAATGGTGACCGAAGCCAGCCACATCTTCAAGAGAACCCATGCTTTTCCCCACAGCCTTCTCCTACTACATCTGACAGGCTGGAGAGCATTTTGTCCATGCTGACTTACTTAGAGGGGAGTTGTCATTTCATAGCTGAAGATCTGAAGGCACAGAGAGGATGAGCCACTTGGTAGAGGTCAAGCAGCCAGGGATTTTTTTGTTTGTTTTGTTTTGTTTTGTCGGTCATGGGGCTTGAATTCTGGGGAGCACTGTCCCTCAGCTCTTCAGCTCAAGGTGAGTGCTCTACCACTCGAGCCATGGTGCCACTTCCAGTTGTCTGGTGGTTTATTGGAGATAAGAGTCTCATGGACTTTTCTGACTGGGCTGGCTTTGAACCGTGATCCTCAGATCTCAGCCTCCTGAGTAGCTAGGATTACAGGCGTGAGCTACCGGCGCCCGGCTATGCAGCTAGGTTTTAGCAAGCTAGGGTTTGAGTTCACAGTCAGGTTTGAGGCACATGCCGTTTCCCTCTCCTGTGCTAGACTCTAGCCCGTGTTGGATTTGTCTGTGCTCCTAGCTTTTATGCCCCCACCGAGTTGTCTGTTTTGAAACCTGCATTTGCATTTTCTCACTTAACACTTTATCGTGTCTATCTTTCCATGCCATTAAATATTATACTCCACAACATTATTTTTTAATGACTACTTGATAATCCATTGTGATATATATATATACCCACCCTAGTGTCAGACATTTAAGTTGCTTTCACCTTTCACTACCATCAACAATGTTTTGATAAATACACTTACAATTAAATCTCTGCATACATCATTGACTGTTTCTTTAGGATCAGTTCCAGAATGAACTGTGAGATCAAAGCACATGTGCACCCTTAAGGCTTCTGATACATACTGCCAAATTACCCCTGTGCATGGGAGAACCTGTTCCCCAGGGTCCTAAATTCAGAGGCTTAGGGGAAGAAAGAGGCGTGCATCTGCTTTCATTCATGTTCCTTTGTTCAAAAGTGAAGGTATAACTTTGATTTCTTTATTGATCCTTTGTGTTTCTTTTAGTTTGACTATCCTTGGCTAATTATTCAAATCAGGTTGTTATTTTTCCTGTTTGCTTGGCAAGAAGGAAAAAAGAAAACACTCAGAAGATGCAGCCCTATATTTTGTCCTTCCTGTGTGGAGAAAGAAATAAGAGCAATTAAGGATATAACATTCATTTGCAGATGTTTACCAGAAATTTTGGTAAAAATAAGCTCAGCAGGCTAGATATAATGGTATGTGTGTATATAATCCCAGCTACTCAATCATAGGCAGGAGAATTATAGTTCAAGATGAGGTCCCTGCGAAGTTGGTGACTCTCTAGTCTCAACACAGAAACAATAAACAAACAACAAAAATCCAGATGTGGCTCTAGTGGTAGAGTGCTTGCTTTGTACCACAAAAAAATGAAATATTAATAAATAAAAAATAAATATAACCAGCAAATCCTCAGCCCCCAGCAGCTTCCGGGAGAGAATGGTAAGGATGCCAAGCAGCAGCCCTACCCTGTCCTGGGCAACTCCCCACAGTTGTATGACAGATGCACCCAGGTGTGACCAGATGCAGGGGTCTCCCCACTAACGCCAGATCCCAGCTCTGGGACAGCCAGCCTGGGGACTGTGAGCAGTATGTCTGTCCCTGTCCCTGCCTTCCTCCTCCAGGAGGAGCATAATGAGGAATGAGAATAGTAATAACTCTATTTAGTTATTTTAACTGCTGTGAGGGTCAAGCAGTCTCACTATGGAGATCACCTCAATAGTATCCACCCAGCACTGGGTAGCTATTAGCTACTGTTGTTGTTATTGTTTGGTTCAAGGTTTTCTCTGGATTGAGTTACCCTGTCCCTATTCTTTTATAATTCATCTTGATGGAGGATGTGATTTGATGTGATATGTATTCTTTTTTCTCAGCAGAAAAAAAATATTTAAGTATTTTCATTCATTCAGTATAAGTGAGCCCCAGCCTATTCCAGAAGGCATGATAGAAGACAGGAATAGAACATAGTTCTTACCAGACACAAGTGGCTCCACATCTGCAATCCCAGGGGGCTGAGATCTGAGGATCGCTGTCCAAAGGCAGCCCAAGCAGAAAAATCCCTAAGACTCTTATTTCCAGTTAACCAGCAAAAAATGAAGTGGAGGTATGCCTCAAGGGGTAGAACATCAGTTTTGAGGAAAAAAAGAAAGCCAAGCAAGAGCATAAGGCCCTGAGTTCAAATCCCAATACACACACACACATATGCACACACACACACACACACACACACACACACACACACAGAGGTATATATAGAATATTAGACATGAGCTGAGCCACTGACTCATTTCTTAAGAACTAGAATGATGATCAAGCTGTCCTTGAATTAGCTGCCTGTCCCTCTTTCCCTATCTCTCCCCCCTCAGTCCTCACACTTGCTTTCTTGTTTTTAATTATTTTTATTTTGCCAGACCTGGGGCTTGAACTCAGGGCCTGAGCACTGTCCTTGAGCCTCTCTGTGCTCAAGGCAAGCGCTCTACCACTTGAGCCACAGTGCCACTTCTGGCTTTTTCTGTTTATGTGGTACTGAGGAATTGAACCCAGGGCGTCATGCATGCAAGGCAAGCACTCTACCACTAAGCCACATTCCCAGCCCCTCATACTTGCTTTCTGATATCACCTTCCAACTTAAAATGCATACACAAGGCTATTTTTTGTGGGTACCAGTACTGGGATTCGAACTCAGAGCCTCATGCTCTTGCTTGGCTTTTTTGCCCACAGCTAACAGTCTATCGCTTGAGCCACTTGAGCCTACACTCTCACATTTTGGCTGATTCTTTAGAGATAAGAATCTCAAACAGGAGGACACAGAATCAGTGGGAAACAGGAAAACTTTCAACAGAGAGGCTCATCAGCTGCACTGGACGTAGATGAAAATGGAACTAAGCAACCCAAAGACTGATGGGAAGGGAGGAATGAGAGGGAAAGAGGGAACAGCTTACACTAAGCAAAAGGAGAGAAATGTACATATCACCTGATGTGGAAGAAATAATTGTATTGTCAAAGCTCATAGAATTCATAAACTTTATAGACCATGATAATGACAATTTGCCTTATGAAGGTTAAAATGTGTTTGCAACTTTAACTAAGTATCACTATTCCACAATTCTGTGAAATGTATTAATCACCTAATCTCAATTTTAAAAAAAAAGAAGAAAAGAAAAGTGACAGAAGGGGTGGGTTAAGAGCCATGGGTGACAATGTTATCAGATACTTTCTATTCTTACACGGTTTTGTAGAATGTGAACTTCTTTGTACAACCACTTAAAGATAATAAAAATTTAAAAAAAAAATCTCAAGTATCTGTCAGCCAGACTGGCTTTGGACCACAGTCCTCCAGATCACAGCCTCTTGATTAGCTAGGATTATATGTGTGAGCCATCAGTGCCCAATGTGAAGCTATTCTTCACGCTCCACCTATGGGGACATCCAGGTTAAGGAAAGGCTTAAAACAGGCACAGGTAGAAGAGCCATAGAATTTCAGAGGGCAGCCCATTTAGGCTCCTTGGAAAAGGTGGCATTTGATGGAATCTTGTAGCCTGGCCATATATTCATATAGGAAGATAAGCAAAGTCTTAGCTGCAGTAATTTTCAGAGTCCAAATGGGGGGAATAGTCACCAGATTCTTTGAAATGTGATATGAATAAAAGATACTCCGTGGAGACAGGGAGAGAAAGGGGCAGCAAGTATAGCTAAAGAGCCATGAATATCAGGACAGGCATGTGAACTTCCTCTGAAGACAGCAGGTAGCCATGAGGTCAGCCTCTGATGCAGGAGATGGAAACACAGGTGAAAGGAAGAAAGGAAAGGAAGAAAGAAGGAGGGAAGGAAGGGAGGAAGGAAGGAGGGAGAGAGAGAGGGAAGGAAGGAAGGAAGGAAGAAAAAAAGGCATTGGCTAAATCCAAACACAGAGAGGAGTGGACTAGCCTAGAGTTTCTTAGATAGTTCTGTTGAGAGATGAGAATTGAACCTTGGCCAGGGAAGGAAAGAGAGACTGTGAAGGTCTGTTGGGCATAGGTGGCCACTGTGTCTGAGTCAGATGAGACAGAATTCCCAACACATACATCTTGTATAAAACAAATAATGGTAAGCAACAGAAACCCGGGATTCATTGGGAGGAAGCAGCCTCTCGAGGCCCAGGAAAGCTGCCTGGAGTAGATGGAGTCTTGACTGTACACGTCCATGCCCACTGTAGCTGAGGTTCTGGAAAACAGCCCACCCTGGGTTTTAAGCCCTGGGGTGATGTGACTCACCGGGCTAAAGGACTTCTTGTTTCTAGGAGAGGGTGACTGAAACAAGCCCAGACTTCCCTTGTCTCCAAGAGTGACATTCTCAGCACATCCCATTCCACCTGAGAGAAGGAGATGTAGGATGGTCCAAGGCCACCCAGAGACCTGTCCCACAAGGGTGGATAGGAAAGCCAGAGCTGGCATCTATAGAACATCATACAGCCTGGGCTAAAGGGAGACTAACACTCAATTTAATATGCCTTATTAAAAGCCATTATTTGCCTAATTTAATTAGATGCTCTGTATTGAATAATGCCTTTTCAGTGTGAAAAAAAATCTTTATGTTTCCCAATAATACAAGGCTCAGTCCATCTATTCTAATAAATTGGATGCTTGTAACAATAATATGGCCCTCACCTATAATCTTAGTGACTCACCTATAATCTTAGTGACTCAGAAGGCTGAGATATAAGGATTCCAGTTCAAAGCCAGCCTAGGGAAGGAAAGTCCATGAGACTCTTGTCTCCAATAAGCTACCCCTCCCCCAAAAAAGCCAGAAGTTGGGCTCTGGCTCAAGCAGTAGAGTGTTAGCCTTGGTAAAAGAAAAAAACAAAAACAAAACTAAGGAACAGTGTCCAGGCCCTGAATTCAAGCCCAAGTATACAAACACACACACACACACACACACACACACACACACACACACACACACACACACACACACACACACACTGATTCCCAGATTACTTTCTGCAGCCAGACCATGAGCTCATTGCTGGGCATTGCCTAAGCAGACATAGTGGGAGGCCTGTGTGGCCAGGGAATCAACAAGTTGTTGAGATAAATCAGTACATGGATGCTAGCTGCTGTAACAAGCATTCCCCAAAACAGTGGCTGGGTACTTCACGCTCATGCAAAATCCAAGCCGGGTGCAACGGCCCATGCCTCGACCCTGAGCTATCTGGAAGTTCAAGATAGGAAGACGGGCTTGAGCCCAGCCCAGGCCAAAAAAAGTCAGCAAGAGCCTAGCTCAAAAGAACAAGCCAGGCATGGTGGTTCACACCTGTAGACCAGAAAGAACATGCCTTACTACCACTCAGATTCTACAGCAAGAGGCAGAGCCAGATGAATCCTTCCTGTATGCCTTCCTTCCTGCATGAATGCAAGCAAGGTTGAACACACAGGTCTGGCTGGGCAGCTGCTTCTCCTGCAGCTCTGCCCTGTGTGAGGAGAGCATGAGTCTTTTTTTGTAGTAAGCAGTGGCAAACAAGACTCCCATGGTGTCCTAAAGAGATGACAGCCGAGTGGAAACACAGGAGCTATGGAAAGTCCTGTCTAGGAGAACATGCCATTGGGTAGCATTGGGAGTATGTTGAGGGAAAGCTTCTTGGAAGAAGGGGCCACTAAGATCTTCTGCTGAAGCAGAAGACAGAGTATGCAAAGAAAGCAAAGAGAAACAGAGATGCTAGGTTCCAGAATAGAAAGACAGTAAAATGTACAAGGAGACATCCTGAGCCAGAAGCCAGATTAATCCTCCCTGTATTCATCCTTTCCTGCATTCATTCCTTCTTGCATGAGTTCTTTCCCACCTTCATGCCTTCCTGCACTTGTCCCCCCTCTCCCTTCACAAGGGTTCCCGAGTTTCTGCCATGTGCCAGGCATTGTTCTAGGCAACAAGGATGGGATAAAAATAGACAGCATCTCAGGGATGGCAAAGGGCTTTCTGAGCCAGGGAAAGGAGACACCCTGAAGGAATGCACGTGCCAGGGCTCCTTGGGTAGGGACGGGGGAACCTGTAGTCACACAGGCCTCTCTTCCCTCTTCTTCCCTCAGATTCTATGGAGCTGTCAGGGCCACAGCCTGAAATTGGCAGCTGTGTGTGGATCCAATTTCCAGCATTTGGGCAGGTGCCCTTTGCTGCAGATGGATTGTTTACCCTGCCATTTGTTGTAATCATTTCTGATCTTTTGCTTATTGTGTCAAAGATAAACACCGCTCTGCTGATCCCCTGGGAACAGGACGCCTGTACTGCAAGGCTTTGTGAGCCATTGCTCGGCACTTGAAACAACCTGTTATTTCCTCTCTTGAAAGAGGCTCATAAAATGATAGATGAATCTCCAGTAACTATATAATATCTTCCTAATAGGTAGAGAAACTGGAGAGGTATAGCAAGAGCACATTCTAGAAGAAAAATAGGAGAGTTAGAAGACAAGCTTTAAAATATAATGGTGTCGTAATGGGCAAAATGAAACACAAGATGCTATTAGAATTCTGCCCAATGTGGCTTGAACACAGCATTCACTAGGGGACGGTCACCCCTGCCAAGAGTCCTTCTTTCCCCAGGGTTGAATGCTGTAACTGTGTTTGTTGAATGACTGAACAATATCAGCATTGGTTGAATGTTTTTTGTTGTTTTTTAAATCACAAACACGTAGGCTCCAGAGGCTCACACCTGTAATCCTAGCTACTCAGGAGGCTAAGATCTGAAGACCATACTTCAGAGCCAGCCCAAACAGAAAAGTCCATGTGACTCTTATCGCCAATTCACCTCTAAAAAGCTAGAAGTGGAGCTGTGGTTCAAGTGGTAGAGAGCTAGCCTTGAGCAAAAAACAAAAAGCTCAGGGACAGCACCCAGACCCTGAGTTCAAGCCCTAGGACCAGCACACACACGCGCGCACGCCCTTGTGCACACGCACACACACAGTCCAAAATTAGTTTCCTGCACAGTGATTAATACATGGTGCTCAGCTATCCTCAGGAGGTACAGGATAAATCTATGCTGATTAAATAAAATGATGTGTCTAAATGTTCAACCTACAGGAAACTTAGGACCATGATCTTTACATGCTTAGCTCATGTTCATTGCTCTAGCTGGGATGACTACAACAGACTTTCTGGCATGTCCCATAATGACAAGTGTTAGATGTCCCTTGGCATTCTGTTTAACTCAGTCAGAGCAGACTGCATTTAAATAAAAATAGTGGGATGCCAACGGCTCGTGCCTGTATTCCTAGCTACTTAGGAAGCTGAGATCTGAGGATCATGCTTCAAAGGTACCCCAGGAGGGGAAGTCTGTGAGACTCTTATCTCCAATTAACCACCAGAAAACTGGAAGTGGTGCTGCGGCTCAAAGTGGTAGAGCACTAGCCTTAAGCAAAAGAGTTCAGGGACAGGACCCAGGCCCTGAGTTCAAGTCCCACAACCACCACCAACAACAACAAAAAGATGATCACAACTCAGTCTCACCTCCCACTCTTCCCAGTGCAACCTTGTCATTTCCCTTATCAAAACGGAGATGGAAGGCTGGAGGTGTGACTCAGTGGTAGAACAATAGCCTAGCAAGTACATGGCCCTGAATTCAAACTCCAGTATTGCATAAAATAATAACAATAATAATAATAATAATAATAAATGAAATGAAGATAGAGCCCAGTTCCCTCTCCTAGAGTCTGGGGAGAGTGTGATGACAAACAATGGAGGTTATGAGGATCCCATCCCAAAGGGAGATACAGCCCTCCCTTATCCAATGGGATGCCTGCTCTTGGACTCTAAGCCTTAAGTCAGAAGCCCAGGTACCCCTCTGCTGAGCCTGTAGGCTGTGAAGGTGCCAAGCTACATGGAAGGAACTTCCACCATGATCTAAGTGCTTAGGCCATCATAGCCTATGGGCCAGGCTTGGGAGTAGAAGATCCTGCAGCGGTCTAGTGCCCAGTCTGTGAATTTTCCAGGCTGAGGCTGCCGACACCATGGGGGAGAGAAGAGCATCTCTAATGTCCTGTCTTCAGTCCTGACCCAGAGAATTTATGTGCATAAACTACCTGCATAACTAAAGGTGCCAAATGAGGGTGAGAGGGGCTAACTCTAACAGTGTAGCTGGGGCTGAATTGTGCCTCCCACAATTGCATACATTGATGTCCTAACCCCTGACCCAAACACCTCAGAATGTGACTGCCTTGGAGATAGAGTCCTCAAAGAGGACCTTAATATAAAATGAGGTCATTAGGGCAGCCCTTAATCCATAATTATGACTGGTGTCCTAATAAAAAGCAGTTACAGCACAGATACAGGGACAAAACCATGTGAAGACACAAAAGGACAGCTCCAAGTGAACAAGAGAAATCTCAGAAACAAAAGCAATCCTGCCCACACCTTGACCTCAGCCTTCCTGCGTGCAAAACTGTGAGGCAACTATGTTTGCCACTCAATCTGAGGTCCCACTGAGGCAGGGTGCAGAGCAGGACACACAAGAAAAACCACTAGGACAAAAGACACACTGCCTAGTCCCTGCATGGAGCCAAGCCCTGACCTCAGGAGCCCTCAGAGAAAAAGAGGCCCTTCAAAAAATGAACCTATCCAGAAGAATAAGAACCCAGACATTTGGGCTAGACCTTACTAGATAAAGGGTTTTACTAGCCACACAGAAGACAGGAAAGGGAGCCCCTGGCAAGGGGACCAAATCGACCCAAAGTACTAAGTACGTAAGATCAGGAAGAGAGAGGCTCCAATGGGTCATGGGTGGACTCCAAGAGATGCTATCCAGAAGGTCAGGGTTACTGTCTAAGAATCTTAATGCTTGCCTTATTTCTGCTGGGTGTGTTTGCTGGTCACCAGCTGAGTGCATTAAAAGACCAGTGGGAGAGTGGTACAAAAGACTTGAGCAGGAGCCAGGGTACCTGTGGCTCACACCTGTAATCCTGGCTTCTCAGCAGGCTAGGATCTGAGAATCACAGTTCGAAGTCAGCCTGGGTAGGAAAGTCTATGAGACTCTGATCTCCAATCAACGTCTCAGAAAAGATTGGAAGTGGTGCTGTGGCTCAAATGGTAGAACACTTAGGCTTGAGCAAAAGAAGCTTAAGGGCAGTATCTGGGCTGAGTTCAAGCTCCAGGGCTATATAAAAAGAAAAAAAAAGAAGAAGAAGAAGAAGAGGCAAAAAAAAATGAAGAAGAAGAAGAAGAGGAGGAGGAGGAGGAGGAGGAGGAGAAAAAAAAAAGAAAACGAGCAGGCAGTCAGTGAAGGCAGGCCATAAGCATCCACCACGGTCCTTCCCTTGGCGGGGTGGGGGGTTGGGGAGTGGGCAGGCAGTGGCGGAACCCAAACCCACAGATGAAGGGCCCCAGCGGGCAGGGAGGGTCAGCCAGCTGGTGGGGAGCCTGGGGGTGGGGCAGTGGGCCAGCACCTCACCCTATGAATATACATGATCCTGCCCTGGAAGCCGGCTTCCTGCAGAGCGTTTACCAAGCTCTATCTTGACAAGGTGATGTCCTTCAGTAGAGGACATGATATGGCTCTTAGTTCAGCAGTTCTGTCAGGCGTTTGATTTTGCTTCATACATATGCTTAGGTGCTCAGAAAAGCAGCATGAAGAGGAGCCGCAAGGCCAGGGAGGGAGGTCAGCCCCAAGGAGGTAGAAGAGGGCTCTCCTCGGACCGCTTCCCCCTGCTCTGACTTACAGCTGACTTTGGCCCAGCCATCGTGGGCTGCATTTTTAACAGCCCTGACAATTTGCACAGCAATGTGGGGACAAGTGCCAGCCGGGAAGTCTTGTTGTTGGTTTCAACTCTGCCACCAGCCCAGTGTGCTGGTGAGCGTTCAGAAGGCTCTTGGCCTCGGGTCAAAGATCCGTCCTCTATCACATGGGAGCGATGCTTCGGTGGTCTGTAATTTTGGCTGCTTTCTTCTAAAGCAGCCAATTCCACCCCCCCACACACATACACACATACACACACATACACCGCCCCCAGTTTAAACAGATCAATGGGTCCCTTCGCCTTTTCCGGGGTGATTAAGACACCTCTGAAGTCCTCAGGCTGCACAGAGGTCTAGGGGGGGAATCTCAATATTCTGCATTCTCTGAGCCAACATTCTAGGACCTGAGAACCTGTCATTAGGTTCAAAATGTCTCCCTGGCCCCACACAGGAAGGCAATTACACTTTCAGCCCTCTCTTGGAGAATGTATCTGAACAGAAAGCACGGCAGATCTGGCAACAATTCAAGCATATTTGTATATTGTTTAAGATAGACTCTATCCCAATTTTAGAACAATTAATGGGCGTTCAATCTGTATGTATCCAGCAGTACTTCCTAATGTGTGTTTCGCATGCTAGGAGAGGAGTTGGGAAAGCTCAGTTAGTGGCACTGAAATCATCTGGCTGCATGCTTGCTTTCAGGCCCATCCAGGAACTTTGGACACATAATCAAAGGGGTGGAGGCTGAATCCCTCATTTTTAAGAAGCCCCTTGGATAGCTGGCCAACTGTTTTAAAAGGCTGAGCTAAATACTCTGTTCTGTTGTTGTTCTTGTTCTTGTTGTTTTGGGAGGTTGTTTTGTTTTGTTTCAAAGGACAAAGGAAAGCAGGGCACTGGTGGCTCACACCTATAATTTTAGCTACTGAGAAGGCTGAGATCTGAGGATCCTGGTTCAAAGCCAGCCCAGGCAGGAAAGTCCATGAAACTCTTATCTCCAATTAACCACCAAAAAGCCTGAAATGCAGCTATGGCTCAAGTGTTAGAGTACTTGCCTTAAGGGATAAGCCCCAGGCTAAGGGATAGCACCCAGGCCCTGAATTCAAGCCCAGTACCAGAACAGAAAGAAAGAAAGAAGGAAGAAATGAAGGAAGGAAGGAAGGAGGAAAGAAGAAAGAAAGAAAGAAAGAAAGAAAGAAAGAAAGAAAGAAAGAAAGAAAGAAAGAAAGAAAGAAAGAAAGAAAGAAAGAAAGAAAGAAAGAAAGGAAGGAAGAAAGGAAGAAAGGAAGAAAGAAAGAAAGAAAGGAAGGAAGGAAGGAAGGAAGGAAGGAAGGAAGGAAGGAAGGAAGGAAGGAAAGAAAGAAAGAAAAGTAACCCTTCACAGTGGCTCACACATATAATCTTAGCTATTTGGGAGGCAGAGATCAATAGGATCATGGCTCAAGGCCAGCCTGAGTAAGAAGTTAGCAAGATTTCATCTCAATAAACAAGCCAGATGTGATGGCTCCCACCTGTTCTCCAAGCTAAATGGGAGGCATAAGAAGGAGGATCCTAAGCCACCAGTCTAGGCAAAAAATAAATAAAATAAAAGTAAAACTTCACCTGAAAAATAACTAAGGCAAAAAGGGGTGAGGGGCATGACTCAAGTGGAAGAACATTTGCGTAACAAGCGCAAGGCCTGGAATTCAAACCCCAGTACCACAAGAAAAGCTAAAGGGAAAAAGAAAAAGAAAAAGGGGAATCAACATTCCTTGGTTAAACAAGATTAAGAAAACACATGCTCTCCCTTTCCTGGAACATCATACTAGTAGCAAATAAAGAAAGATACAGGGTTTTCTCAACTTCTTTGATCACAACCTCTATTTTTCTCTGCCCAAGAGAAGGGCTGACTTACCAATAAGGTTTCATAATTTACATTTTACTTAAGGATCTTTCACAAGCATTTCTTAGTCTACTGAATAAGTGGTTAATTCTCTCTTCTTCATTAGCTTTTGATGGCTCCAGGCCAGCCAGGCAGCTCATGGGAAAGGAAGAAGTCCACTGACAGGCCAAGCCTGGCTTCCTTCTCCAACAAAAAGAATTCTTCATTGTGGGCCAGGATTCTTCCCTGTGGTATTGCCATATCCTTTGCCTGACTTCGAACCCAAGAGAGGATCCTCAGAGAGCCTCTTCCTGCTTTTATATATGATGACAGAGCATGCACATTTGGGAATCCAACTTTGGGTTTGGCTCTGTCTTCCCCTGACAGAAAGCTAGATGCCACTGCTCTCAGGGCCTCTGTTTCGTTCTCCGTAAAATGAGGATAATCATCAGCTTGCTGTTCCCTTGTGAAATCAAGCAAAAGAAAAGCACTGGAGTGTTCCCCACAGTGGATGTGGTCATTACAACATCACCAACAAGTGTGACTGATCATCTCTATAGACACACAGGACTCAGCTGTGGCAGAGGTGAATGAAACCAGCTGGGAAGTCCCCAGCCAAAGAAGTCGAATAGCAAAGTCCTTGTTCTATGCCATGACTTCTTATGCTTTCTAGACCATTCATTCCTGAGCCTGCCACGCTGCCCAGACAAACTGGAATCGCAAGAGTAGAACCCAAGCATCAGGATTTTTCAGTCTTCAACCTTAACTTCTTCTGTGTTCAAAGCTTATACGCCTATTGGTCTCTTCTCTGGTCCTCTTCTAGCATCCTGGTGTTGGTGAACAGCACTAGCCAGCCGTTCCAATGGGTAGGAACTCTCTTCAGTCCCACCCTCTCGTTTTCAGCACTTATTGCTGACTGAATGTTCCTGGGTCTCTGTCTGTATTATCCAGTTTGCCTACCAGCTTCTTCTCTCCCTTGCACTGCTGGATAGCCTTGTGCCAGACTTACATGTGTCCATTCAGGTCTCCTCCAATCCATTCTCCAGCAGCCAAAGGCTGAACACACCAGTCTTGTGTTTGTGCATGTGCACATGCACATTCTCATAGGAGAAAAAGCTCTTTGGCTCGTGTTCCTCTTTGTGCCCTGCGATCTGCCTTCAGTTCCTCCTGCTGGCCATGTCCCCTGCCTACTTCCTCAGGACCTCTGTATATGCAGTTTCCTCTCATTGAAGCATCTCCTTGGCCTTTTTTTTTTTAACCTGGAACAACATCAAATAAACCTTCAGAACTCAGTTCAAACATCCATATAGGAGATGCAGGAGACCAGGATTTCCCAGCACCTACCTGTCCTTTCCCTTTCTTCATTGTAGCTGTCCAACCTGCACAGCAGCATTTGTCTGCATGAGTATCTGATTCATTCCCACACCCCATCCAGACTCCAGGTTCCTTGAAGGTAAAGCCTGTTTCTGTTCTGTATGATGTTGTTTTAAAAAGATAGTAGACACTGAATAAATGTTTGAGTAACCATTCAGACAACTCCATTACCAATCTCTTTCCAGCGATGTTTCTGTCTATATTCCTACTGGTGGGCTCTAGTGAGGATTCCCAAAGAATGTGAAGTCATAGGTATGAGTTTTAATTAACTCCAATAGGCACTTAATGTAGATTTAATAAGACAGTTATTGTATGTTAATTAAATGTCAACTGATTGCTAAAAGGTTTTTGCAATTATTGAAGTTTACTAATTATCTAATAGATAAATCAGTTTCCCATGTAAATAACTAGCATCTACATCAGCAATAAATATGCCATTAGATTCCACACATTAACATATTGAAATTAGATGTCAGTCCCTTAGGGAATTCTTGACGCCCGGTGTCCAATCCAGGGAGAGAAGGTACCAATCATCTCTTAGTTGTTAGGTCCTGTCCTTTCTGTGGCAGAGAAATCAATTTGTGAAGATAAGTTTTGCCAAAGCTGGAGCTGGTTTAGAGGCATCTTCCTGACCCCCAATTTTCAAAACCAGAAAGCTGACCCCCCAGAGAGAGGTATACTCTGAAAGAGCACTGCATATCCTGGAGGCTCTCTACTGTAAAATGAGGGTCAGTGAGGCTCCTTCTTCCACAGGGGGGAATCTGTGGTTGACCGTGTCTGAGAGATGGAGCATGGAGAAGATAGAAGCCTCCCTTTGTCTCATGTCCCATGCTCTTCCATCCAAGCCCTGGCTTGTTCACTAGTTTCTGTGTAACCCTGGGAAAATCACTCCCCCTCCCAAGCCTCAACTTCCCAGTCTGAAAAGTCTCCCTCCTGTGGCTGCGCAGATGAAATGAACCAAGGAAGGGGTAGACACAAGATTGAAATGAAAACGGGGTGTTTCCTGAGGAAAACTGCAAGACTGTCAGCTCTCTACCACACGCAACCCAAGTCAGGCCCTCCGCCCTTCCTTAATCCTTAGTTTCTGTCTGGATCTCCATTTGGAGATGGGAAAAGAGACACCAAGAAGCTAAGAAATTTGCAAGAGAGGGGTGAGATTCAACTTGAGCAGTGTCCCTGTTGACCTTCCCCCCCACCCCTGACTTTTTCTCAGTCACGTAGGGTCATGAGAAGGTAAACTGAATTCTTCTAAATTCAGCTTTTTCAAAAGGAGAATAAGAGCTAAATCTAAGCCAGTATTTGTCTAACCACTGTTTGTGTAGTGTCTTCTCAAATTATTGCACCAATTCTATGAGGTAAATGCTGTTAGTTTACAGATAGGAAGCACAGAGGAATTTAGTAACTTCCTCCTGATCATGTAGCTAGTAAGGGGCAGAACCTAGAATCTGACCCCAGGCAGGCCCAGTGCCAGTCTACCCAAAATACTTGCAGCATCCCAAGAGAGGGCACAAATGGAGAGCCATGTTCCATAAGCCCACACACTTAAAAAGTAAACTATGTTGCCGGAAATATTAAGGACCTAAATTCTTTTTTTTTTTTTTGGTCGTCATGGGGCCTGAAGTCTCGGCTTGGGCGCTGTCCCTCAGCTCTTCAGCTCAAGGCTAGTGCTCTACAACTAGAACCACAGTGCCACTTCCGGCTTTTTCTGCTTATGTGGTGCTGAGGAATCAAACCCAGGGCCTCATGCATGCAAGGCAAGCGCTCTACCACTGAGCCACCTTCCCAGCCCCTTATTCTTAAGGACCTAAAAGGCCAAGAATCCATTTCAGCCCTTCAGTTCTACAGAGTTCTACTGTACAAGACCCCAGGGAAAAGGTCCACTCAGGACCTGGGAGTGGACAGAGGGTGTTGGGGATAGACCCTTCATGCCAAGTACTTGGAACCTGAACATCTAAAAGAAGGGCAGGGTTACAGGTGGACATGTCACAAAACTCAAGAAGTTCTCATCTCCAGGGAAAGAGACAAGGGCCTCTTGTCCAGGCCCAAGGTAGGAGGGGGGAGAAGGGAGGGGAGTGTTGGGGGGGGGGGAGAGTAGTACTGCCCTCCACCCCCAGCACATTAGTCAAGTTCTAGGGTGGAGCTCAGGGTTTGAATGCTGGGGATCTAACTCCAGATCCAAGCTCTTGACAGTTTACTCAAAGGCCCCAGAAGGAGATCAGTCTCCACCTGGAGTCCCTTTGTCTCAGGAATGGACCAGTGAGGGGATGCTTGTGCAGATACAGCATGCTAACTTTCCCAATGCTCTGATACAGAGCAACCTTCTTCAACCATCTGGGCTGCAACAGCCTCCTATTTCTAAAATGGGGGAAATCTTAATTTTAACACGTTGTTGTCGGGACAACAAAGAATACAATATCTATATAACACAGAGTCCAATGCTGGCCATATAGTGCATGTTCAGTAAGTATTAGAACAACAGACCCCTCCCCCCACCCCAGGGCTACATCTATGTTTCCTCCCCAAGGCTTGTCTTAATCAAGTAGCAAGCTCTCTGATTCTGAGATGCCCTGTGTTATATCTCCATCAGGTCTCCCTGGTTCCTTTCCCACCTCCCACAGGGGCTTCCAGTGAGCTAAGATACCACAGCCACAGCAGAGCCAGGCTGTCCCTGTGGGCTCTCTTTTGCCTTCTGGGGGCCTTCAAGTCTCATTTGTAGGAATTCCCTTCTATCCTGAGAAAACTGTGTCTTTGGAAACTCTTCTTCCCCCTTAGTGGCCAGAGGGGCTTTCGGCCAATGAAAACTCGCAGAGCAAATAAAGGGGGACAAGCCCCCCAAACAGCTCCCAGGACCCCTGGGGTCAGAAGCCAGGCACTGCATTTATGTGCAAATAGAGCCGGATTAGGGATTAGGGATTATCAGAGTCCCGAATTACTTGCAGCTGCCAGATCTCTTTGTCAAGAGGGATCAGGGAGATTTCTTGGTTCACCCCCTACCTCCTCCCTCTCCTCCGTGGGCTGTCAGAGGCAGAAGGCAAGAGGGACTCAAGCTGCCCACTGGGGGAGGGCTATGTAGAGGTAGGCCTCCAATCAATAGGCAGCCCACGTGGCCTGCTGCCGATGGAGATCGATCGGTGCCTCATCCTGCTGATTTCTAAGCACCTAGTGGGAGTGGGCAGGCATCTCAGCCCCCAAACTTGCCTTTCCCCAAAGCACCTGGCCCCAGGAAGGGTATGAGAGATACATGCATTTAGGTGTATGTTGTAGTCACTACCAAACCTTTCTCTGTGTTGGCCAACTGTGGCCACTTTCTGCCCGCTCTGGTAACTCTAGTGGGCCCTGTCCAAGCTGACTTTCAGCTCAGAGAGTGGCACATCCCAAGGCTCTGAGCTCCAGGCCTAGGGCTCAGATTCTATACTACAATGTTGGCTCTTTGCTGCCAGAAATTCTGTATATGGTATGTGTGCATACAGTGTACACAAAGCAAAGTATGTGTGCATGCATGCATCGTCATTATCATCACCATTGTTCTGATTTTGCAATTCTCGCTACTAAATAAATATTAAGCACTTCAAATGGTCCTCACAGATCCTTATGCCCATTTGATATTTAAGAAACTTGAAAGGCAGACAGGTTTGTGGATGGCCCAAAATCACTCAGTAAGGAAAACTACCCTTGGAAAATGGCTCTAGGATAACCCCCTGCAGCCTCTGGAGAGCTCTGTAGCCTGGCCAACAAAGCTGCAGCCTCCCAAGCCTGACTCCCAGGACCTGACACAGTGTAGGCCTCAGGAGCTGGCTCTAGGGGATGCACAGCATCTGGACCCCTGGGTCCCAGAGCAGTTCCTGGGACCCAGTCCAGTCTGTGACAGTATGACCTTCCATCCTGAGAAAGTTCTGTCTCTGGAAAATTCTCTTGCTTTCTGTGGCCAGAGGGGCTTTCAGCCAATGAAAATTTGCAGAGCAAATACAGACGGACAAATCCCCAAACAGTTTCCATGGTCCCCATCATCAAGTCATCCTGGATGCCCCTGCCCAGAGAGAAAGGAGGCTTGGGCTCCTGAGGAAGGGTAGTGACTGCTCTTCTGCCCCTCAGGGGCCATCCACTGGCTGGCTGAGAGATAGCCCTGGTTTCCACTTTCAATGTTTAGACTGTAGGAAATTCACATGCAAAAGCCAGAAATCAGGCTGAAAAAGGGCAGTGACTATACAGGTCCAGATAAGAAATACTTTAGACTTCAGGCCATACAAAGTCTCTGTCCTGTGTTCTTTCTTCTTCATAAAATCTTCTAAAATGTTCAAAATCATTCTCGCTCAGGGGCCAGGCTGCAGGCTGGAATTAGCACTCAGGCCCCCACTGTTTTCTGACTTGGTCTGGCTTGTTCCTGTCCCCTAGGGCTGGTGTCTGACTGTTGTAAATGAAGCAGTATGTAGGGAAGGAAGAAAGGACTTTCAATTGAGCACATGGCTTCCCCCCACAGGGGCTGGGACTATGCTGGAGCCAGGAGACAGGGTGAGAGGATGGAGTTGTCAGCTGTAACCCCGGCTGGGGCGGGAACTAAGCTGGGCAGGGGTGAGGTACAACTGTAAGGGAGCCAGTCCAGATCCCCACATTCTCCCCTCAGCAAGAATCAATACCGATTTGAATTTCTTTCATCTGAGCAGGGATAGCAACACACAGAAACACGGAGAGGGGAAAGGCATTGATCCTTCCCAGCTGCTGCCAGCCCTCCTCCCTGTTCTCTCTGCCACCCCACCCCCCACCCCCACCATCTGGCCTCCCCTCCCCTAGGGCTTGTTCCCTGCCCCACACTCCCAACATCCTCAGGACCTCAAAGGCAGCAGGCAATGGTCATCCATCCGGCCAGCGGGTGTGGGTTAGAGGACCCCACGGGGCAGCTCCTCTCAGGATGGCACAAGCCTGGATTCCCTTCGGGGCACCTTCACCTTTATTCTCCATGCCTACCCCTCCTAGCCCACTGCCTTCAGGAATCCATTTTCATATTCATGCATCTGAGACACAAAGCAGGTATTTCACAGAATGTGATTTCAGATTCCGCCAACACTGGAGTGGTTCCCTGAGGTGTCGGATAATGGATTTCGTGGGGAGACGCAGGAGGTGGGGTGCACAGGTAGAAGGAGGCCAAGGGACTAAAGGCTGATGAAGGCCTAAAATAGTGCATGGAAGGGGCTGTAGGAGCAGAAAAGGGGGTGATCCCCTTTTCATGTTCATCATGAGGTTTATGGCCCACACCCTGAATGAAAGTCAGGATAGTAAGAGAAAACTGCAACAAATTAATTTGATCGTAGCTTTATGTGATACAAGAGCCTTCAGAATGCAGCCCACAGAGCCAGAGAGTACCCACCACGTTTTTATATGGCTTTGGTGAACAGGATCAGCTGTGTGGAAATCTGACTGGACCCAAATGGTGGGATCTAACACCAGTAGATCAAGTCCAGCAAGATCTGTTTTGACACCCTTGGCCCATCATAGTAGCATTTCTTCACCCTTCCCCCCTCCCAACTCCAGATATGGGGCAGGGCCTCTTGGGAATGAGTCTTAACTTCGACTCTATGGCTAGCTCTTACACAGAAAGGTGGGATAAAGTTAGAGCAATATTTGAGGGTGTATGGCTGGCTAGCTTTGAGAGAAAAGGGTTACATTTCTATGTTCCTCCCCTTGCCCCTGCCCCACTCCCATGGGGAAGAGGAATTCTAGCTTTCATTACTAGCTTTGGGAGGATGAAGGAGAGATAGGAGTGCAAGGGATGGTAAGAGAGAAACTTTGCTTCTGAGGCCTTTGCTCCAGTACTGTTCTCTATGGGATGGATTGAAACCTAGATATGGTATAAAATTAGTAAGATTTAGTGATAGGATAAGGGGGTGGATAAATTCTGGAAAATGCCCAGCATCCTGGTTGGGGGAAGTAGTGACAGCCTGCTCATAGACAGAGTGGTCAGGAGGAGAGCTAGGCCTAACAGGGGAATAAGATCCGCTGGCCTCTGACCTACTGGTCTGGAACTGCCCAGCGGTTAGGAAGTAAAAGCCTAAAGGGTTGTCTCTCTGAGCCTCAATCTCAAGAAGCAGCCTGAGCTATAATATGAACTTGACCTCCTTATATTGTCTTAGAAAATCTAAGCTCTGTGAAACTCTTGCAGTTAGGCTTTGCTGCTTTGTCCCCTTCCAGGTCCCCCTTGACCATTCTTCCTCACATAGTGAAGGCTGTGTGTCGTTCATCACAGACATTTTTTTGTTTGTTTGTGCCTGTGCTGGGCTTATAGTCAGGTCCTCACACTCTCATTTGACTGCTTCAGATTTGTCTGCCTGAGCTGGCACTGTACCACAATCCTCAAATCTCAGCCTCCTGAGGAGCTAGAATCACAGGTATAAGCCACCAGCACCTGGTAACCCCAGATTTTTTAAAGATCAAATCACTTTTGATGTCTTGAGAGTCCAGTTTCCTCTTCACATTTGTTTCATGTTAGGCTTTGTCACCATCAGAAATTGTACCGCCTGTGAAATCACCAATTCAAGATGCTCACTTTCCAAACAAAATGTATTACTCTCATTTCTTTCCACAGGTTGATTCTTTAACCTATGAAGACACCAAGACATTGATCCATCTACCATCTGCTTATTCTTAAACTCAATAGCTTAGAAATCGATACAAGCAATGGAAATCCAACTACAATTGGCTCAATGCAAAAAAAAAAAATCTGTTTTTCCTCCCTTAATAAAATGTAAATAAACACAGATGCTTGAGAATTCATCAGCCTCCTCTAGCTTTCTGACTGACCATGTTTTGAGGATTGCCTTTCATAGCCATTGAAACTCTCTCAGAGTTTAGATATTAAATGCCCTCCCAAAGACCAGGTGTTAAAGGTTTGGTCCACAGCTGATAGTGCTATTGAAAGGTGGTAGAAACTTTAGGAGATGGGACCTGGTCAGGAAAGTAGAGCACAGGAAGCCTGCTTCCTGAAGGGTGTCCTGCAACTCCCTCTCCTTCTTCTTTATCTGTTTCCTTCAACCTTCCTTTCTCCCTCCTCTTCCTGGCTACCATGAGGTCAGAAGCTCCGCTCTACCATATGTTTCCTGCCCTGATATTCAGCCTCATCTCAGACCCAAGGCAATGAACCAAAACAGTAACTTCTGAAACCATGAGTTAAAGTAACTCTTTCCTCCTTTAAATTGATTTTCTCTCAAATATTTTGTCGCAGTGATAGAACACTTACTAATACAAACCCTTCCCCTAGCCATGTCCTTAATCATGTGACCCTGTAGCTCTCCCCAAAGGGGGAGAAAAATACATATATCCACCTCTTGGCTCAAGGTAAGAATTCATTCAGTATATTTGAAAATCAGCTAAAAGTTAACTATGGGTGAGATACAGTGACTAAGAGAATGAAGGCTAGAAAGAAGAGGCAAGCTGCCTCCTGTTATAGAGCTCTGTAAGTAGTTTAAATGCTTGGGTTTGTTCTAATTGAACTAGAAAGATGATTTTTCTTCCTCCATAGAGGAAAAACAAAGAATCGTTACAGGACAGAGCACGGACACCAGTAAGAAGGTGGTGGCTCTCTTGAAGCAAAAGAGTTTGTGGTAAAAGTCATGAATCCAAGCCGGGCACTGGTGGCTCACGCTTGTAATCCTAGCTATTCAGGAGGCTGAGATCTGAGGATCAAAGTTCAAAGCCAGCCTGGGCAGGAAAGTCCATGAGACTCTTATCACCAATAAATCACTAGAAAACTGGAAGTGGTTCTGTGGCTCAAGCGGTAGAGTGCTCGCCTTGAGCTGAAGAGCGCAGGGACAGCGCCCACGCCCAGAGTTTAAGCCCCACGACTGACCTCCCCCCCAAAAAAAAGTTATGGTACCCATATTCTAGGTACATTTTGAAAATGTACTCACAAAGATTGGTAGACTAGACGGAGTTGGGATAGAGAGGAAGGGGGGGATTTAAAAAATCATTTCTGAGATCCAACACTTAAGCCAATGCAATAAGGCAAGAAAAAGAAATGAAAACTGTATAGATAGGAAGAAATAAACTAATCTCTATTTGTAGATATGATTATTTACATAGAAAATCATACAAGACAAATGGAAGGAAGAATGGTGGGCAGATATATTCATATTCATAATAATGTACATCTGTGAAAATGGAACTGGATAATGAGATAGGTGGGATTGAGAGAGATGGGAAAGAATGATGAAAAGGGTGACATTGATCAAGATGCATTGTACCCATTAACTGATACGTTGAATTGAAACCCCTTTGTACAGTTGCTTGAATATAATTTTTAAAAACTCAAAATTAGCCAGGTGCCAGTGGCTCACCCCTAGAATCCTAGCTACTCACGAGGCTGAGATCTGAGGAGCACAGTTCAAAGCCAACCCAGGCAGAAAAGTCCATGAAACTCTTATCTCCAATAAGCCACCAGAAAACCAAAAGTGGCGCTGTGGCTCAAGTGATAGAATGCTAGCCTTGAGCTGAAGAGCTGAGGGACAGTGCCCAAGCCCAGAGACCAAGCCCCACAGCTGATGAAAATAAAAATAATTCAAAACCATTTATGAACTCAAAAAAGGAAAATAAAATCATGAAGATTGTAGATTGGCTAAGAATCTACACAAAAGGTACTAGAACAAATAAGAGAGTTTAGCAAGCTCATAGTTTATGAAGTCACTGACAAAGTGCTAGTTTATATACAGCAAAGAGCCATTAGAATTTAAAAAAAAATTTAAGGTACCATTTATAGCATCACTGAAAAAAATCCTTAAAATATTGTTACAAATCTAAGAAAATATGTGTGATATCTTATCCTAAAAATACAAACACTGATTTAAAAAAAGGATCCAAATATAATCTGAACAAATGGATGATGCTATTTGCACAAATTTGACAAATACTGTTAAAATGTCAATTCTTCCCAAACTGGACTTACAGATTCAACACAATTTCTATTAAAAATCCCAGAAGAGCCAGGTGCTAATGGCTTACGCCTGTTATCCTAGCTACTCAGGAGGCTGAGATCTAAGGATCAGAATTCCAAACCAGCCTGGGCAGAAAAGTCCCCATGAGACTCTTATCTCCAATAAATGACTCAAAAAAACCAGAAGTGGTTCTGTGGCTCAAGAGCAGAACTAGCCTTGAGCACAAAGAGGCCCAGGAACTAAGTTCAAGCCCCAGGACCAGCCAAAAAAAAAAATCTCAGAAGAATTCTTTATAGAAATTACCAAATTGATTCCTCCAATCTTTATATAGAAAAAAAAGGAACCGTTTAGAGAATGAAGGACAAAATTGGATATGATAGTACCTGGCATTCAAACTTACCATACAACTCAACTAATCATGGCAAGTGATATTGGTAAAAACACATACAGAGACCAACACTGTCATACAACCAACTCCCACATATATGATCTGCTTTCAGCAAAAGTGCAAAGGCAGTTAGATGATGGAAGGACAGTCTTTTCAACAAATAGCCCTGGAACAATTGTACATACATATGCAAAAAAAAAATAAGAAAAATGAACATTGATCCAGACCAGGAGCCATATACAAAAATTAACACAAAATGAATCATAAGCCTCATAGAATTTCTACAAAAATAATAATATAGGTAAAAACCTTGTGTCAAGAAAAGATTTTGTAGATATCATGCCAAAGGTTCTGTGCATCACAAAAAAATTAATACATTGACATCAGTGAAATTTAAATTGTCTACTCTTTCAAAATACTGCTAAGAAATAGAAAGGTGGCCAGGAACCAATGGCTTATGCCTGTAATATTAGCTACCCTGGTAGCTAAGAGATGAGGATGGTTTGAAGCCAGTCCAGGCAAACAGGAAGATTTCATTTTAACCAACAAAAAGCAGAATATGGGCTGGGCACCCATGGCTCACACCTGTAATCCTAGCTACTCAGGAGGCTGAGATCTGAAGACTGAGGTTCAAAGCCAGCCTGGACAGGAAAGTCCGTGAGACTCTTATCTCCAATTAACCACCAGAAAACTGGAAGTGGTGCTGTGACTCAAGTGGTAGAGCACTCACCTTGAGCTGAAGAGCTGAAGGACAGTGCCCAGGCCCAGAGTTCAAGCCCCATGACTGACAAAAAAAAAAAAAAAAGCAGAATATGATGTTAGGTTCCTGTCCTCCTAGCTACATGAAAGCCATAAAGAATATCTTGGTCCAGGATGGCCTAGGGGAAAAAGTGGGACCCTGTCTCAAAAATAACTAAAACAAGCCTGACACTGGTGGCTCACACCTGTAAGCCTAGCCACTCAAGGAGACTGAGATCTGAGTCTCATCATTTGAAGCCAACCTGGGCATAAAAATCCATGAGACTCTTATCTCCAATGAACTACCAAAAAGCCAAGAGTAGAGCTGTAGCTCAAGGGGTAGAGCACTAGCCTTGAGCAAAAGAAGCTCAAGGACAGTGTACAGGCCCTGAGTTCAAGCCCTAGAACCAGCACCCAGCACACACACACACACACACACACACACACACACACACGCTGGAACAATGATTCATAGTAGAGCACTTGCCTATCAAACATGAAACCTGAGCTCAAGGTAAGTCACAGATGAGAACACAAACATTTGCCAAGCAAACACTCAAAAATATATCTGATCAAAAATATATAAAAAGGGCGAGGGGTATGACTCAAGTAATAGAGTACTTGCCTATAGCACACAGAGGCCCTGAGTTCAATACAGCATGGGCTGAAGAGGCAGAAGAATCAGGGTTTTGTGGCCTATTACTGATACACATCAACCTAATAGTGAACCTGAAATGCAGAAGGCCTTGTAATGCTCGGCTCCATTCAGAAAAGGACAAAACCATAAGAGAGGGAGCAGAGATCCGTATGGATCAAAAGACTGGGTGGGGTTGTTGTCTAAAACAGGGCTCAAGGGATGGAAGAAATGTTCTGGGTCTTGGCTCTAGTAGTGACTACATATCCACCTGGGAGAGTCACAATTGGCCTAATTGTGTCATTAAAAGGATAAACTAAGTCCGTTTATCATCTCCAGGTTGACAGATCATCTCAACTAAATCCAGGCACCCAGTTGTTTCAGAAGGAAGTCAGGAGGGAAGTAGATACAGATCTGAAAGGATTAAGGGTGAGTGGCTGGCTGACAAACTGACCATCTGGTTGGACAGACAGATGGACCATCATCAGAGTGGAAGGCTGGGTTGAACAGGACAGGACCTGGGCTGCTGGAGCAATCTCAAGAGCATTCTGTGGACCCAGAATTACACAGCTGGGTTCCAGCCTAGGTGTGTGACCTGTGAGAACCCTCCTGTCCTCTGTGGTGAGAATATGTGCCATTCTTATCCTCTCCCTCCCCGCCCTGGCTTTGTGCTAGCCTTTCTGCTCACTGCTTCCCCTGTATTGGATCATGTGATCCAAACGGCACTCACACTCCCTAGGTCATAGACTGGTGACATGACTAGCTCAAGGTGACCCAGGGAGCAAGTGGTAGGTCTGAGTAGCCACTGATAATCAGGGGCATTCTGTGGGCTAACACCAGCTTTGGGACTGTGCAGTAACTAAGTTCCCATTCTACCATAGAGATGGGGACCCTGAAGCTAGAGAGGCATACATCTTGGGCACATTCAAGTAGTCATTGACTGTCCTGAGATTGAACATCTCCCCTATACCTCCAGGAAGCTTTAAAGAGTCTCTGTTCCCTGCTGGGAAAAAGCCAGATGCTGAGTCTTGCCTCCCCTTCAGCCCATTTCTGGGCAGAACCTCCTTTAGTCCTTGCAACCTTCCATACTCTACTCACCCCCAGGGCCCACAGATGGAGGAGAGGGCGAGCAAGGGAAGCTGTTTGCCTCCTCTGGAGAAGTGCTGGTTTCTGAATCCTTTGTCCCATCCATTATTACAGGACCTGCCAGGAAACTTCTCTCCTTCCTTCCCTCCTCTCTTCCCTCTCTCCCACCTCCTCCAAGGCTCCACGAGCCCCAGCAAGGCCAGACCTTTATGCCATCCTGATTATGAAAACATCTGGCAACTGTTACCGCAGCTGGGTCCCCAAATCTGGCCCCAGCCCCCAGCCTCTGGTTGGCCCCAATCCAACTTTGGATGATAAAGAGGGAAAGCAGCCTTGGTAACTGCCAGCTCCTTGTTCCTCTACTGGCACACTGCTGGGGTCCCACTGACTCAGACCCCCCACATACAAGACTGACCTCTGCTCCCAGCTTCCCAGAGCCTTCACCCCAGGCCCAGCTGAGCCGCTGCCCCGGTTTGGGCTGGAGGAAATGGCTGTGCCCGCTGCTATGACAACAAGGCTTTGTACTGTCTGCCCAGGACAAAGAGGGATTTCTTGTCCTTCTTTGGGTCCCAGGGTAGTGGAGGGAGCAGCTGCTGCGAAGCCCGCGGAGGCTAGGAGGATGCAGCAGCAGCTCAAGTTAAGGCACTTTGGGAATGACAAATGTCCAGTCCCCTGTTTTCTCCTACCTAGAGAAAGAGGTAGCATTCCCAAACAGGGTGTATTCCCAGGGTGTATAAGAGTGCAGAAGCTATCCAGGCTGCTGGTGGCTCACACCTGTAATCCTAGCTGCTCAGGAAGCTGAGGGCTGAGATCTGAAGATTTGACTCAGAGCCAGCCAGGGCAGGGAATTCTGTGAGATTCTTATCTCAAATTAGCCACCAGAAAAGCGAAAGTGGAGCTGTGGCTCCAATGGTAGAGTGCTAGCCCTGAGCAAAAGATCTCAGAGACAGTGCCCAGACTCTGAGTTCAAGCCCCACAACTGACCAAAAAAAAAAAAAAAAGTGCAGAAGTTATACAATGCTTTGAAAGCACTCATCCGGCCAGCTGGAGAAGCAGGAATTCTCCTAAGGCCTAAATGCACTCAGGCTGAGACTGACAACCTATTTTCAGCCTCAGCCCAGGCTCTCCACCCTCCTGCCACAGCCCAAAGGCCACAACTCAGCCTCACACATCTTCCATTACCTGCACTAGCCAGCCAGTTGGTTCCTAACAGCCACTTTGCAGGATGGGCAGCCAGTAATGACCTACAAAGCATCCACACAGTCCAAGCTTTGGAAGCTCATCAAAGCTAGGTAGCAAGCTGAGCTTGGTGGTTCATGCCTATAATCCTAGCTACTTCAGAGGCTGACACTGGGCGGACTGAAGTTGGAGGCTAGCACTGGCTGAGAAGTTTGAGAGACCTTTTCTCAATGATATGCTGGTTATGGTGATATGCACCTATTTTCCTTGCTACATGGGTTAGCTTAACAGATGGATTTTGCCTAGCTACCCATTTGGGCAGGAAGTGAGATCCTATCTAAAAAAACTAACCAGCAAAACAAAGGGCTGTAGGTGGCTTCGTTGCAATACTTACCTAGCAAGCACACATACCCAAGTTCAAATCCCAGTACCAACAACAAAAGGATAGGTAACCCCAAGTTAGCCCTAAGAAGCTCTTGGGTTCAAAAGTCACTGAGTCGTGAAGATCAAAAGTAAGGTCAAACTTAGAACTGAGCGTAAGCAGAGCACTAAGATCCAGAAATGAGGTGATGATCAGTAGTCCTGGGAGAACCCAGCCAGTGAGGGCCTCCATGGGGGTGGGGGGGACAGGTACTCCTACCAAGCCTTACCTGGTCACACCAACCATCCATCCCACCCCCACCCTCCACCCCCTCCAGCCACTGAAGGGCAAGGCGGCTTCCCTTAGGTACCAGTGGAAAGTACTCTGCAGGGAGCCACTGTAAATTCCATTTTGAATGCATGGCCAGGAATTGATCGTCTTTCTGTGATGTTTCTTTGTTGTTTTGAGCAAATTGCCCAGTGAGAACTTTTTCTGAGCTCTCTTGAAAATAGCAGACTGCTGTGAAGCAGGACCAGCTCCTGTGGAATCATGTGCATGCCTCAGTAGTTGCTATAGCTCTTCTGCTGGCTTGCTCAAGGAACTGCAGAAAGTTCTGTCAACCCTGTTGTCCTCTCTGTTAACTGGAAAGATCAGCCAGGAAATTGCTTAGCTTCCACCCAACGCTGAGACTCTATGGAAATAGGATTTCAGCTATTTTACTTAACATTAAAAATTATTTGGTCCAGACACTGGTAATTCACACCTGTAATCCTAGCTACTCAGGAAGATGAAAGCTGAGGATCAAGGTTCAAAGCCTGCCCAGCAGGAAAGTCTGTGAAACACTTACCTCCAATTAATCACCAAAGAAAGCCAGAAGTGGAGCTGTGGCTAGCCTTAAGCATAAAAGTTTAGGCACAGTGTCCAGGCCCTGAGTTCAAGCCTCAAGACCAACACCACACACACACACACACACACACACACACACACACACACACACACACACACACACACATACACACACAAACACACACACTATTTGAGTGGGCTGGGTGCAGTAAGGCACACCTGCACTCCCAGCTTCTTGGAAGGCAGAAAACAGGAAGATCTTATTTCAAGGCTAGCTAGGGGGAAAGTTAACAAGACCCTATCTCAGCAAACAAGCTGGGTGATACATACCTGTAATCCCAGATAGGTGGGAGGCACAGGTAGGAAGATCCTGGCACAAGGCCAGATCAGAAATACAAAGCACATATCTGAAATGTAACCAAAGTGTAAAGGGCTGGGAGTGTGGCTTAAATAAAAGAGTGCTCTCTGGCATGTGTGAGGTCCTGAGTTCAAAACCACAGTAGTACAAAAAAAGGGGGGGGATGGAGGAACCAATGTGTTGGTATCAGGTTTTAGGGAGAAAAGACAGACAGACAGATATAACTATTGATTGATATTTATACACATACATGTGTATATACATATGTGTAAATACATACAGACCTCTACCTCTTTTCATAGAGTCAATAGCCCACTAGCTCTGAGAGCAGACACTGACTCCACCCCTTTCTGGTTTCTTGACCTTGGGTCAATCCTCTTCTGAACCTCTCCATGCCTTGGTGTCCTCATTGTACAAAATGAAGATGCCCATAGTATTCATCCCTGTGGACTGGGGGTGTGGTTCAAGTGGCAGAGTGTTTGCCTAGCAAGCCAGGGGACCTGGGTTCAATCTCTAATACTGGAGAAGAAAATAAACAAAAAGTAGCTGTGTCACTGGGTGGTTGTGATTTGAAGTCAAAGAAGTATATAAAGTTCCCTAGCCAGCGTGGGACAAATGGTGAACAATAAATAACAGAATGCGACAACTAACCTGTGTAGGATTCGTGGATCGATGGATGGATGGATAAGTAAATGAATGAAGTGCTTCTGACTCCTAGCCCTTGTGTCTTGCCTCAGAAAGGCATGACCTGTCTAAATTCAACCCCAGACTGAGTACCCTGTTGGATCAGACTGAAGATTTTGCCTGAAATCACATGGTTAGTTGACATCCCCCCATCCCTTTTCTTGCCTTGCTTTTCCCTTTCCTTATTGCCACCTTCTTCCCTTTGTTTCTCCCATTGCTTCTGGGGTCCTAGCTGAGAGGCAGCCTGGCTCCACAGAGAGAGGACAGCTCCTAAGCAAGAATGAGCTTGGAGGAAGGCGTTGGTGGGTGGTGGTGGGTTGATCTGGGCTGAAGTTAGGGAAGTCTGAATGGGAAGTGTAGATCCTTTTCTCGGAGAACTGATCATCATCCTGTGAATGGACAATGCCCTATGACCCTTTTCCCAGTTCAGTCACATGACCTGAGCTTAGCCAATCATGTTCTCTGCACTGATAATTGGGACTTGGGAGCGCAGAATTACTAGTTAGTCCCTGTGTGTGCTGCTGTGAACTATGACATGGGTAAATAGACATCAGACAGGAGTCCAGAGGGGTGATCAGCCTGAGACCAGAGCACTAAAGTAGGAGACTCTGGGATCCCAGATGCATAAAGGGCCAGACAGCAAATAAAACCTCCCCCAACCCCCAACCCCAACATAAACAAGGATGCACAGGCCTGCTCCTGAGTCTGGAAAGCAGGGATGGGCAACAGCCGGGGAGGGGTGGGGGGTGGGGGTCAGGGGAGCATGGGAATAAGACAGTCCTCCTGATAGGAGGGGGAGGCAACGTCTGCCTGGGGATCAGGGAGTGGCCACAGGGGGAGTCTGGATGCCTTGGGACCACACATAAATCTTGGAACCCAACTCTGGATTCCTAACAGCAGACCCTATCCCAAGGCAGAGCTAGCAGCAGAGCTGAACCTATACAAGTGAACAGAGCTGCCCTAGGAGTGCAGAGGAGGCTCCAGGCCCAGGATTGGTTGGGGAAACTGAGGACAGCCTGGCCACAGTTGCCTCCCTACTCCTCCAGGGCCCTCAGCCCAACAGCCTGGAATTATCCTGCCATTAGCGGTGATCCATCCCCTTTGAGCACTGTGCATTTCATCATACCGTCTCAGCATCCAACATTAGGAGATAACTGCGCTGGCAACATATGTCATTACTCATTAAGGGACTTTTTCTGGATTATGGCTGGGGCTTAATGACTTGTTAAAGATGTTTAACACTTACAATTTTGTTTTTAATTTAGGAAGCAGCATGATCAAACTGCGCCCTGAGACTCTCTCCACGATTTGGTGAAATCTGGAGATGGGCCGGCTCCGAGGCTGTCTGTGCAGGGGAGGTGATCCTTAAATTGAATTGCAGCCCTCGGAGGGGTGTTTGCCCTGCCAGGATCTGACATGTTAATGGGGCTGAGGAAACAATGGGTTTCAGAGGTAATTGCTGAAGCAATGACTTCCAGGCAGCATTTGACTTAAAAGAAGTGTTTGCTGCTGCTGCTGCTGCTGCTGCTGCTGCTGCTGCCACCGCCACTGTGGCTGCCAGGGAGGGGTGGGTGGGTCAGGGGCTCTTCCAGTCTGTCTCTAGCATTCTAGCCAGGTTGACTTACCTGAAGAACTCAGGTGGACTCACTCCTGCTGCAACCTCAGGTTCTGGTACACAGCTTCAATTGGTTGTAATGGGAGCTGCTTCTCCCAGAGACTGCCAGGCAGAGGGGCTGGAACATGATGTTCCTGCTCCCATTAAGTGCTGATCACCAGAAGAGCTCTTCAGGCAGAAGGGGCGGAGTCCACCTGTCCCCATGAGTTGTCTCACCTGTAGGACTCTGCAGACTTGCAAGGGTTCAGTGAGATGCTCTAGATCTGGACCACAGTCAGGATGCAGAAATGGCCAGTACTAGTACTCTCCAACCCCAACCTTTCTAAACACTAAGCACCCATCCATTTATCCAATCTATCCAACCACTCTCTGACATGGGAAATGCTAGGATTACTTTACAGACAAGGAAACTGAGGCTTCAGGAGCTGAAGAACCAGAGCCAGGATCTAAACTTCAGCAACTGAGCCCACATTGGCCACGGGGAATCAGTGCTGCTCACTCACTACCTTACATACACAGGGAAAATGCATACCCCATAAGGGGTCAGTTGGAGTCAGGCTGCAATTGGCTTCTTAACAGGCAAGGGTCTGCCAGGAGTACTGGACCCTCAGCTATAGAAGGGCAAGCGGAGGCAAAAAGCCTCTTCATTCACAAAGGGAAAATCTGGGGAAACAGAAATAGAAGCCAGTTTGTCACTCCCTGCCATAGGAAACAGGACCAAGTTCACTGCTATAGCAGCCTTGGGCAGGAGATGTGAAAGAGGAACAGACAAAGTGCCCAGTTCCTGGGAAAGGACATAGCAGACTCAAGTTGGAAAAAGCAGATTGGGCTGGGGTTGAGATGGTATCCCTGTCTAGTTAGAAGCAGAAAAGGCTCAAGAGTTATGACTTTTGTTTCCTAAACTGAGGCCTCCAAAAAGATATCTGTCCACATCAATGCCTTGTCTCACCAATGAGAAAATCTCTACAGGGAACCAAGACAGACCAGAGCTTCCCAAGGGAGAGAACAGGGCCAGCCCATCAATGTGACTACCTCTTCAGCCTCCTTCCACTGTACAACCAAGTGCACTGTACATGCTCCTCCTCTGCCTATGTACCTGCTCCTCTTCCTTCCCACCAAGCTTCAAACACACCCCCAACCAGATCCACCTTCCCCAAGGTCTTAACAGAACTTCACATAAATATCTCTTCCAGCATGTCATTGTTCACATGCATTCCCCTCCTGCAAGATTAAAGTTCTGTGAGACCAAAAATCTGATCAGGCTCATCTTAGGACCCCTCACATCTGGCACAGGGTCGTGGAGTAGGTGGCCATATATGAAGGAGAGGAGGAGGAAGGAAAGCAAGGAAGAAAGAAAGAGGAAGGGAAGGGAAAAGAAGAGGAAAGAAAAGGAGAGGAGAATGGGAGGAGAGGGAGAAGAGAGGAGGAAGGAAAAAGGAGAGAAGGGAGGGGAGGGAATGGAAGAGAATGGGAGGGAAGGGGAGGGAAGGGGAAGGAAGGGGAGGGAAGGGGAGGGAAGGGGAGGGAAGAGGAGGGGAGCATGAGCAGCAGATTTCAGCCCCTCCTGCTGTGAATGTCTGCAAGCTATCAGCTCAGGACACAGGCATTGTCTGGCTGAGTTTTATTTGCAGGGAGAAGACAGGAAGAGCCAAGTACACTGTTCCAGCCAGTGTGGCTGACCTCCCATTCAGCTGCTCAGTTTTGCACAATTTTGCTTCGTTTTCATTTTGCATTTTGATGTGGAAAGTGTGACATCTTCACTGTCGTAGAACAAATGGAATGGTGACTACTGTTGCGCTGTGTGTATGTATGTGCTTGTGTATGCGTTTGTGCATGAGTGTGCATCCATGTACATGTGCATGCCTGTGCACATGTGTTGCAATCTGGAGAGGAAATACTTCAACTTACTGCATTACAGCCATACTGGACCACCCCCTCCCCCAAAGGACAAGACCTTCGCTATGCTCTCTTGCAGTTGCAAGCTTTGGAACAAGGGCAGGGGGGAGACCATGCTCACATAAACCTCGTTGCTCTTCCTTAATTCTTCTCTCTGTTAAATTCTGCTGTTTCACTATTTATGAGGCAAAAGTCCTCATCTATTCTATAGCTTTTCCCATCATTACAGTTTGTGGGAATCTACCAGGCTGGGCTTCCTCCATCCCAGTCTGAGGCTATGTTTGTGGCCAGAGCAATCCAGCAAGCAAATACTCCCTGGGAGTCATTGTCGGAGGCCTGTGATATACAAAGGTGAAGCTCCAGAGCAGGGCTCCAAGTTGCCTCCCAAGGGACCAAGGCACCCAGCCACCAGCAGTGTCTGCAATGAAGCAGAAGCATTAGACACATGCATGTGGGCTGGGAAGATCTCTGGGGTGGTGGTGCACATGGGGAAGCCCTGAGCCCACCATAGTCCTCAAAGCCATGAGACTGATGAGGAATGGGCACATGCAGAACACGAGGAAGACCCGGAGGTTGGGCTGGTGCTGCTCCCTGTTTAAAAGGCTGAGGCTAGACACAGGTGGCTCAAGCCTGTATTCCTAACTACTCAGGAGGCTGACTTCTAAGGGTTGTGGTTCAAAACCAGGCCGGGCAGGAAAGTCCATGAGACTCTTATCTCCAATTAGCCACCAGACCACCAGAAGTGGAGCTATGGCTTAAAGTAGTAAAGTGCTAGCCTTGAGCAAAAATGCTCAGGAACAGTGTCCAGGCCCTGAGTTCAAACCCCATGACTGACAAATTTAAAAAAATAAATAAATAAATAAAAAGCAGGAGGGGTAGGGGGGACTGGCAAGAGGAGGAGGGAGGCCAGGCAAGCAAAGTAGGAAAAAAGCTACATATATAATGCTCTGGAAGCTAAGTGAAGGAGAAAGTGATCAGCCATGTGCAGGGCGGTCAGGCCTACTAAGGTAGGAATCGGATTTAGCTACATGCCCAGGTCAACCAGCCAGGGTGTGACAGAAATGGGTTCTGGTCAGAGCTCCCCACCATCAAGCACAGGTTGTACTGTTTCACACTCAGTCACCGGAAGAGACCCACCTAGAGTCAACTCTTTGTCACTACATATTTCATTCTTTCCGGCTACCATTTCAGCTGGACTCCCATGAGATGGCTTAATGTGAAGAGCAAACTAGATTCAGACACGCTCCATTCATCCATCCGAGTCCTGGCCCTGCTACCCACTGGGATGCACCTCAAACAGGTTACCTCACCTCTCAGTCTCTTCCTGGGGAAATAAGAGAGGGACATGAAAGTGCTCAATACAATACAGTTCCAGGTTTGTGATTCACAAATGGCACCCAAGAGTCTCAGGTGCCCCCCCCCCACTGCCTACAGGTCTGAGTTCCCCCGCACTTCTCCTTGTCTTACTTCCTTATTATCACCACAGGTCACTCCTGGAGAGCACCTTGGTCATGAGCTGCTTCCCGAATGCCTGAGGAAAGTGGAGACCAGTGGGTAGTGATAAGGAAACTCAGAGGGAACACGGGGACTTGGACAACCCCGGGAGAGGTTCTGGGCAGAACCATGCCTGGGCTATTGCATTTGCCCAGCAGTGATTGGGAGTGAATGGGAGTGGATGGGGGGACTTGTCACCCTCTCTGCTTCCCTCCACCTTAGGATTGTCTGGTGTCTGAATAACATGTGCTCACCAATGCACATCTCCACACAGGTACCTGAGGCAGCATGTCCAGGCAAGAGGCACTGTGTATAGTGCCTCATGTAGGTGTCACATGCCCTACAAATATGGCAGGGCATAAGATGTGATGAGCAAAGGCCAGCATCTAAAGGCATCTAAAGGCTCCACTCTGGAGGAGCAACCTGGATCCTGAAGGTGAAGTGGAGACTGTGCCCGCTGAGGCTCCGCTGGCTGTGTGAGGTCCATGCATCACACACGGGCAGGCTCCCCCTCCCTACCCCGTCCCAGGATAGCAACATGGCCACAGGAGATGCTCACCAGTGTTAACAGTCAACTCCCTTCCCTGGAGAGGCCTGGCAATGCCTCCCAGGACACAGAGTTGAGTGAGAAGTCCTGGGCCACATCTAGCTGCTGACTATGGCCATGGAAGCAGGGACTCTGTCCATCTTCACCACACCAAAGCTTCTGTGCCTCCCCCTGCAATACACCAAAGTCACACACACCGCCCCCCTCCCACCCTTGAGAATGAATCATTTAAGATTCCCCTTTCCTCCCCGAGCTCTCCACCCGCCTCCTGAGCCATAAGCATGTCTCCCTAGGTAGGATTTAAGGCAGCTGCAAAATGTCTCGATATTTTCAGAGGCCTTATTGTGCTTAAACTCGTTAGAGAGGCCATGGAGTTAATTAGTATATAGATTTTCCCATAGAAAGCTAATTTCCAGAATGATTTGCAGCCACTGGGTCTGTAACAGACTGCAATCTATTTTCTTCTCAATTTTTTTTTCCAAAAGAAAAGTCCAAATTGTGGTGACCAGATGACCCATACTTCAGTCCCAGCCCACCAGCCCCTTCTGGGGTACAGAGCCCTCAAAGACTGTTTCTCCACAACCTTGCCCAGTATACCGGCTCATGCCCCAAACCCTGCATTTTCCTGGAAAGGGTGTGCCGGCTGAGGGGACTCACTTCTCTGCACACACTGTTTGATCATAAGGACAGACAGACTTAGGGACAGACAGATGTGGGGACAGATCTGAGGACAAATTATTTAAACTCTCTGCATTAATTTCCTCATCCGAAAATCAGAGTTATAAGGAGGATAGAAGGATTGTGTGTGTGTGTGTGTGTGTGTGTGTGTGTGTGTGTATGTGTGTGTGTGTGTGTGTGTGTGTGTGTGTTTGCACATGTACGTGCACACACATGCATGCATGCTCCAGTACTGGGGTTTGAACTTGGGGCCTGGTGCTTTCCCTTAGTTTTTTCACTCAAGACTAGCACCCTAACACTTGACCCACAACTCCACTTCTGTGTGTTTTGCTGGTTAATTGGAGATCAGTCTCATGGACTCTGCTGCCCAATCTGGCTTGAAACTGTGATCCTCATATCTCAGCCTTCTGAGTAGCTAGGATGACAGTCCTGAACTACCAGTGCCAGAATTTTCCCAGGATGCAGGGCTCGCCTTCTGTTGTGCTTCTAGAATGGGAAGACAAGCAAGAGAATCAGCCTCAGAGTGGGAAAGCCTGCGATCTATCCCTCCCACACTGGACCATGGGGAAGTCGAGATCTCCAGAGATTCCCAGGTCCACCAGCAGCACCTTGCTGCCTTGCTGTGTTAGGACCCGGCTCCTCAGAGGGCTTCTGCAGACACAAGCCCGCTGGGAGCTGACACCTGACAACTTGGTGATGTCTAGGACGGCTCCTGAAGCCCTGTGTGAGTGAAGGCAGTATTAGTCATCAGGGATCTGTGCCCGCCTGAGAGCTCTTGTCAGAAAATGTGACGACGTAATGGACTGAATGTATTTCCCTGCCTTATCACACATTCAGGGCTCAGCAGAGTGGGTCCCGGGCCGGGGAGGCAGCCAGCCTCAGGAATTTGCACAGATATTGGTGTTTATCTGTAAAAGTCCAAATGAAGGCTGAGCTGAGAGGGTGACGGGAGTAATAGCTTGAGAACATGTCATGGAGATAAGAAAAGGAGATCTCCTCATTACCCCCAAGGCCCCTCCTGGCGCCCTGCACGCACAGCCTCTTTGCTCCTGGTTACATTCCTTCCTTCCACAGGTGGAGAAGGGAGGAGAGATGCTGGCTACCTTGACTGGGGAGAAGCCAGCTCCATTCCCTAGAATGGAGCTTCCCTTCCAATGAGATTTTTCTGAACAAACATTTCCGGAGCACAGAGAGCTGCCCTGTGCAGGGTGCTAGGTTCTGGGTGTTGGGTACTGGGTGCTGGGTGTTGAGTGAGCCCCACTACAGGCCAAGCTCCAGAGGATAATTTGGTGCCGCTGTGTTACATAGACACTTGCTATGTGCCAGAAGAGCTGGGCTTCTAGGCACTTACAGGTCCTGGGGATAGGTGTGGAGTGGAGAGGGCAGTTGGGGGTGGGAAGGGAAGCTTCCTAGATTGTGCTGGGCATAAAGCTCAACTTACTGCCCAAGAATTTGCACTGTATCTAGGAAGAAAGACACCTGCCTCCATAATTGAAATACCCTGTGAGCCATCTGATGCCACGTGGTTTATAAAGACCTAGAGTGGGCACAGTCCACTCTGGTGGGTTCCTGAGGCAGCCTTTTGGGTATTCAGCTAGAAGGATGTATTGGACTTTTCCAGACCAACAAGAAGAGAAGAGCACTGTAGGAAAAAGACACCGTGGAGAAAAGGCAGAAAAGAGTGTCTGGACGTGGTCCATGGGAAACGGTGGGTTGGCTGGTGCTGGGGAGAGACAGCGGCAAGGGGGTGAGATGGAGGGTGGCAGGGGACAGGCAGTAGGAAGTGAGACTTCAAGGGAAAGAAGAATTGTCCCAGGGAGCATGATCTTGCTCTGAGGAGCACCATAGCTCTGCAGAGGAACGAACCTACCCACACTTCAGTCAGACAGGTTCCATCTTTAGTTCATATGTTAAGCATCTGTGTAGGACGACTTATGAAGACTGCAGGAAAGAAAGAAGCATAGGAAATGGGATGGGAGGAGAAAAGGGGAACAGAGAGGAGAAGAGAAAGGGGAGTGGAAAACAGAGAAGGAAGGAAAGAGACAAAGAAGAAAATGGAAGGGAGGGGAGAAGGAGGTAGGAGAAGAGAAAAGGGAGGGATGAAGGAAAGCATACAGAGTTTAATTGCAACTCCATGGGTTGTAAAGAGGAGGAAGCTGAGGCTCACAGGAATTGACTGGGTCTGGAGTACAACTGGATCTGCCAATTTGACCTTGAAACCAGTCTACCACAGAAACCCAAGGCAGACTTCTGCTGACCAGAGATGCCCTATTAGAATGCCACAGTGGCCACCTCTCCAAGTTACATGAAGCACTAAGGTCAAGGACAGAATAATCCCATTCACAATATTTTGCCCCTAAAACTTTCCTGAGATTTTGCCTTGGCTTTCCATCTGCTCTTAGGCCAGCCTGATGGAGATCACGCTCTGATAGCCTGAGTTTTCCTGGGTGTCTGAAATGAGGGCTACTAGTTCTCTGTCTCTTTCAGATGAGGAATGTGATGCAAATGGAGTACCCAAGGTCACTGGCAAAGGCCAGAGCAGTAGCAAACACCAGATGCCCAGTACCAGGCTGTTCCCCTGTTTCTGCCACTGCCAACCAGGCCTGGCAGGCACTTATGAGAGCCAGGGATTATATAATAAGCACTCAATCTCATTGCTCCACATGGCTGAATTCTGTGTGAAGTCTCTCTTGGCACAGTCAAGCCCAGATCACATTCATGATCACAGGTTTTATTTTAACCCACCTTCAATTTGATAGGCTGAAAGGGTTATATTTTTATTTGGTGGCAAAATTGAACCCTGCCTGGTAAAGAAGAAAGCAGATGCTTGGAGCTTCCCTCCTGTGAGCTATCTTCTTTGTTGTCCCAGCAATTCAGTTCTGCCCCAGACTTGCATCCTCCCATACAGCAAAAGTCCTACATTTGACTGACTCACTCTCCTTAGAAGGCAGTTGGGAAGAGACCTGGTTTTTCCCTCTGGCTCAAGGAGGAGCAAATGTTTTTACAAGGAGACACTCCCTCCCCCTGCACCCCTCCTGGCCCCCTCCCCTGCCATTCTTACCCCCAAGGCAGCTTCCATTCACCCATATCCAGTGCCCTCTTCATGATCAGTTTTGGTAAACACAACTGTCCCCAGGTGATTTTGCTTCTAGGGTATTTGATGCCATAGCCTTCACTAATAGGAACTATCATGAAGAAGGAGAGCAAGCTCTGACCTTGGGAATGAGCATTTATTGAGCACCAACTGAGTGCCAGGTTTCCGTGTGCATTGTCATAGCAGAGTCTCTAACCAGCCTCAAGGTATGGGTGCTGTCCTCCTCAATTTATAGATGAAGAAACCGAGGCTCAAAGAAATATAGTCAAGCAAAGACATGGGGCTCAGTTCCTGGGTATTCACAGGTGTGTATTTCCTTAGGTCACCCCACCTCTGAGAATAGAATTCCCTTGTTTCCCATCAAACCCTTCTTCCTGAATAATGCACATAAGCTCCTTAGCTGTGGATGCCCTCATCTTCATCCCTCAGAAAGACAGTGCTGCCTTCCCTGGTCACTTGGAAACTTTGGGGTCAAGTGAAACTCTTACACTTGCAGGCTAGATAGGTTTTCCAGGGGTCCTCAGTCTTGTAAGCCCAGCTCCTCTCAGAGCCTCCGCCCTTTACTCTCTATTCAGTACCAGTTCCCCTGAAGGGTTAAAAATGGGAACCAAATAATTTATTTCAAGATCTTCAAAAACAAATTCAAATTTTTTTTAATTATGTCAAATTAAGGCCATTAAAAGTTAAGCTGTGTACCAAGAGCATTTTCCTGGGAAAGGTGCTGTAACATCATTATTTCTCCCCAAAACGCACTTACTGTACATTTCTCAAAGCCATCAGCCTTGATTGAAGGCTAATGAAAAAGCTGTCCTGCGTCAGTTTATTCCTTGTATCCATTAAGAATAATTACGGCTGAACAATTTTTGATGCCTGTAACCTTCGAAAGCGTTGCTAATGGCATTATAAATTGCTCCTTGTCCAATGACTACGGCGCGATGCTTAATTCAAAGGCGCTCTGTCAACAGGACTGATTTGTGTGGCTAATGAGTGCGTTTAAAACAACAGCCTCGGCTCATGCATCCGAATGTCAATAAGAGGCCGAGGTTCAATAAGAAGGCTTGTCCGTGATAATTAACAGGGACAAGCACCACGGATCAGGCCCAGTGTGGCTTTCACTGTCCTGTTTTCAGACACTGCCAGCAACCCTGGGGCCCATCCTGCCTGGCATAACTCTTCACTCCCAGGCTGGGGGTCATAGCAAGCAAAGATTGGGGCAGGGGACGATGGCAGAGGAGGAGATGTTGACCAGGGTATAAAGCGGTGATAAGATGACTGAGTAGGAGGTAGAGACTGGGAGGATCGTGGTTTGAGGACATGATAGCTCGAGGGCAAAAAGTTAGTGAGACCCTATCTCAACCAATAAGCCATGTGTGTTTTACCATTCTAATCCCAGATATATGGGAAACTCTCAGTCCTGGCTGGCCCCTAGCAAAAATGCAAGACACTTGTCTGAAAAGTAACTAAAGCCAAAAAAACCCCCAGGAGCTGGAGGTGTGGTTTAAGTGGTAATGCATCTACCTGGCAAATGTCGGCTCCTGAGTTCAAAGCCTGAATTGAAGAAAAAGTGGCCTCTTATCATTATGATAATGACTGTGTGATCAATTCCACAGATATCCATGGAGCAGTTGCTGTGTGCAGGTGTACATGTGCCAGGGGTGAGGTGGGGACCCTGGTCTCCCTGAGTTCACCAGCAGGTCCAGGATGTGGTGAGGCCATCCGCAGGAGGCTAGCCAGACAAAGGGGGGGGCCTCTATCCTGCCATACGGAACAACCTCCAGGAAAAAAAAATGTGTGGAGGTGGGAAAGGAACCTCCCCTCCACCTGCTAGGATGAAGCTGCCAGAAACCCCGAGAGTGGACTGGAGTAGATAGAGCCGTGCGTATGGGGTCCATGGATAAGGAGTGCACAGGAGCCAATGAAGCACTTTAATGTGTAACTCTTCCCCTGGTCTCCAAATGACCTATCCTAATTCCACCCTCAAAGGCTCAGTGCCAATGCCATCTCCCCCAGGCAGTCTGCCCTGATTTCTTCTTGTTTTCCTGTTAGGCTGTACAGATGGCAGCTAGCATAGAGAGTACAGTGGTTAGAATCTTCTTGTTTTTTGCATGTCACAAAGACAGCTATATCCTCTGGCAGGAGGACTTGGGTCTTCATTCTCTCATGCCCTGAAGTGACAACCACAAAGTCAGGCCTAGCTAGATGGCCCTCTGCCAGGACTCAGTAACTGCCCACTACTGTAATTCCATGCTTAGCTTCTTGTTACATAATCATTTGGAACCATGGAAAGGAGCAGTGCAGTGGGAAAGAAGGTGTGGGGTTGGAGGAAGTGTTCAGGATGAGGCCAAGTGGTTCCCCCTGGGACCCTATCCTTTGTCCTGGACATGCAACATCATGCTTTCCAGGCTGTAGGCTGCAGGTATGTGCAAGGGAGAAGGAGGAGGAGGGCCTTAAAGACCCAACAAAGGCACTGAGTCTGCAGTCCGCTGTGAAGAAAAGCTAATGCTTGCTTTAAGATGATAAGCACAGGCTCATGCCTTTAAAAGATATCAGGATTGCATGTGAGGACTCCAGAGGAAAAGAGAGTAGCTGAGAGCTCAGCTTCCACCTACCTGGGTTCAATCCCAGCTCTGCCACATAGAAATTGAGACGGAGCCCTAGTTGCCTGCCATCTGTTGCCTCCATTTCCCTCCCTGTAAGGAGAGAAAGGTAATGGAGCCCAGCTCCTTCACTGTGGTAAGGGTTGGGCGGTAGCATGAATGTAGAAAGTTGTTAAGTCCTGGGATAGTTACAGTCACTGTATATCAGGTACTGGAGATAAATGAATATTCAATGTATCACAGTGCAGGGGTGCACACTGTGTGCATGTGTGTGTGTGTGTGTGTGTGTGTGTGTGCATGTGTGTGCGTGCGTATGTGTGTGTGTTTGCAGGAGGTGTGGATGGTGGTGTGATGGCTGGACTAGTGCAGACACACAGCCTGTGTCAGACTGCAGCTCTGTCCCAGGTCTGCTAGGAAGGCTCCAGGTGTTTGCCCGCAGGAGCCAAAGAAGACACAGTATGGGGGAGGGGACACTCCCCGGCCTGTCTGCCCGCCTGCCAGTGCCCCTCACCTCCAGGGCTCTCCAGGTGCCTAGGCAGACGGAAGGCTTCCAAGAATGGGCTGTCATGATCTGTCTCCCCAGTCAGAATGACAAGCCTCAGATTTGTGTCTTAGCAGAGGTGCTGAGAAAATCCTGGGAGGAAATGATCAACTGAGGGGGAAGGGGAACAGGGAGTAGGTTCCCAGATATCTCAAAGAGATCTGTTCCAAAAGCCTTTTTAAAAAGTGTACTTTATAATAACAGATTATCATTAATGCATTCTGTGACTATTAATGGTTTCACATACACACATTATATGCAGGTACTGGGCCTTGAACTCAGGGCCTCACACTCCCACTTAACTTTTTCACTCAAGGTTGGCACTCTACCACTTGAGCCACAGCCCCACTTCCAGCCTTTAGCTGGTTAATTGGAGATAAGAGTCTCTTGGATTTGTTTGTCTCAGCTGGCTTCAAACTGCCATCCTTACATCTCAGCCTCCTGAGTAGCCAGGCTTACAAGCTTGAGCCATCAGTGCCAGCTACGTGCATATCTATCTATCTATCTATCTATCTATATCTATATCTATATAGTATCCACCCTCCCACACAACTATTTTTTTTTTGGTCGGTCTTGGGGGCTTGAACTCTGGGCCTGAGTGTTGTCCCTCAGCTCTTCAGCTCAAGGTGAGTGCTCTACCACTTGAGCCACAAGGCCACTTCCGGTTTTCTAGTGGTTTATTGGAGATAAGAGTCTCACAGAGTTTCCTGCCCAGGCTGGCTTTGAACCACGATCCTCAGATCTCAGCCTCCTGAGTAGCTAGGATTACAGGCATGAGCCACCAGCTCCCGGCCCACACAACTATTTTGTCTTATTCCCTCCCTAAGGTCCCTTAGTCCTTCCTTAGGGTGGTCCCTATACTACTTTGAGGTCACCTTGTTATTATTGTTCTTATTATTGTCGCTTTCACAGATCAAAGAAAACATAGGATCTTTGTCTTTTGCTTAACAATGTCCTCTAGTTTCATATGTTTACCTGCAAATGATGAGCTTTTGTTCTTTATGCTGAATAATACTCCATAGTATAGATATATTTACATATATGTACATATATATGTACATATATATATGCACATATATACTATATTTTCTTTATTCATCTGTTGATGGCACCCAGGCTGATTCCATAATTTAGCTCTTGTGAGCAGTGCTGTGATAATAATCATGAGTGGCTGGTGGTTTGGTCACATACTAGTTTTAGGTTTAGGTTTAGGTTGAGGTACCTCCATACTGATTTCCACAGTGGTTGCACTGGTTTACAGTCCCACCAGCAATGTGCCAGAGCCTTGCCAGTATTTATCATTCCCCACGCCCCCCACCATGATATCCATTCTGACTGATGTGTGATGGAATCTCAATGTAGTTTTGATTTGTATTTCCCTGGTGACAGCCCTTCCCTTCTCCTCACCCCCTTTTCTTTTCTTTTCCTTTCTCCCCCTCCTCCCCTTCCATATGAGAGATTGAACTCAGGGCTTTGTGTCTGCTTAGGAAATTTCTACCACTTTGAAATTCTTTTCCGTCCCTGTCACTTTTATTTTCTGAGATGAAAGTCTCTCTAACTTTGCCTAAGCTATCCTCAAACTCATGAGCCTCCTGTCTCCACTTACATGGGCACTAGGATCACAGGCATGCACCACCACCCCTGGCAAAAGAGATGACAGCAAAGAAGCTGAACTGGGATCGACACTGTAGCTTCGGGCTTCTCCACGCAGAGTGACTTGGAGAGGTCCAGGCTCTGCCTCCATGGATGGAGCTGCCTGTGTTCCTCACCACCGAGCACCTCTCCAAAGCAGCTGTTACTTCCAACTTCCTCAACACAACTTCCTCTCTGGCTTCCATGGCAGTGCCTCTGGTTTCCTCCAGGCTCTCTGGCCAGTCTCTCTTGGTTTCCTCTTTTGCCTTTCTCTTAGCTGTCTGCCTTCCTCCTCCATCCTGTGATGTGGCCTCCACCGAGGCCCTAACCTGAGTGAGTATGCTGTCTCATAGCATCATTTGTTTCCTGTGGGAACTGACTGCACTCTCCTATCAGCCCATTCTCCACTGGCCTAGACTCATGTAGCCACTGTGCTTTAAACATCACTGTCCAACTGGTTTCCACGCATCATAAGGTCCACATGTCCAAGACAACTATCACCCTAGCTATCCCCACTGGCTCGCTCTCTCTATCCTCCACCACAATCACTAGCTGTGGTGGCACATACCTGTCATCCCAGCACTTGGGAGGCTGAGGTAGGAGGATCATGAGCTTAAGGCAAACCTGGGCTACAGAATGAGTCTGAGGACAGTCTGGAGTGTGTATACCATAAGATCCTGCCTCAAAAACAAAATAACGAACAAAGCAACAACCATCCAGCCAATTAACCAAGCAGAAATGGAAAACCTTGAGACACTGTAGATAAGACAACTGACAATAAATGCACAATGGGTTTTTTAGGATTTTACAGTGTCACAGATACTGTCTGTATTACTCTTGCTGCATTATTATTCTTATATAGGGCATTTTATTTTTAAGGGGGAGTTCCTGACAGCCCTTTGTTCATAGGAATATATTCAAGAGTCAGCCTGAATAGGAAGAACTTCAAATAAGCCAGCTAATAGAATCTATGATTACTTTAAAAAGTTATTCATTCTAGAAAAATCTCAGACCTGTCGGTCAGAGATGCAGGCAAAATTTGAAGTTATTTTTTTCAATTAGCAAATATATTTATATGTTTTAATTCACAAAGCACCTGCGGGTACAGGATGTGTTGCATGTGTGAATACATGAAAGTCTGTTTGTACATATTGACCCATGTGTGTAGCAACCCCCTAGGTGATCATGTCTAAATTTTAAGTTCCCCAAGGACACAGGATGTGTCTTCTTCCTGTCCCCCACACAGAGCCTGGCACATGACTGATGCTCAATAATTACTTGTTGAGTGAAAGAAAGTGAAGACAGTGCGGTCAATAAGAAAGAGCTGATGTAGCAACCTTCCCCTGGGCAACGTCTTGATGGGCCTTGACCTTCTGTCAGTTACCAGCAACGAGAATGGGGCAGGGTGAAGCAAGAAACTGAATTGCTAATGCTAGGAATCTGCCAAGTACCAGGGACTATTTCCCAGGGTTGTCACTGCCTCAGCATCCCGTCAGAGGTCGGCTTCCTTCTCTATCCCCACACCGTGATGTAGCGCACACACACATACACACACAGAGGCACTCCGCAGAGGGCACTGACCACTGCTGTCCTACCTGATACGGGCATCTTCAGTGCTCTTGTCATTGCTCCTGGCTCTTTGCAGACCTCAGCACCTACATCTCTGCCTACATCCTGGAGGACCCCAGTGTTGGGACTGGTGCTCTCCAGACCCCCTGGATTTTCAGCGTCCCCAACTCCAATATGCTGGAAAATGACCACATTTCATAATGGCTCCTGGTATCAAGACAAGGAGTCTGTCTTTCTCTTCCTTGTGCTTTTGGGTGACTCACTGTGGCCAAAATGATGCCACACGTTCCCAGGCCAGCCTTACAGGAGGATGAGATGTACTGTCTGGCCACCCCCAGCAGTCCAGCCCATGGGTTCCTCATCCCTGATAGCCTGCAGCCCGCCAGCCTTATTGTATGCCCATGCACACAATGACAAATGGTGGTTGTTTTAAGTCACTGGGTTTCTGGGTGGCTTGTGACATGTCAGTGATCCATCTCTCTCAGTCTCCATCTCCTTCAACCTCCAGGGCCCAGGTACCACAGCATCTAGAACCACAACACTCCTGTACCAAAGAATCTCTCTACCCTGAGAGATTCTGACCTGAGCCTGAGCTCTGCAGCTTCCTTGCTGCTCTTCAGTTCTACCAATACTACCAGCCCTTTCTCCACCTACCTTCCCACCCTGCCTTTCCTGCCTTTGCTTCTCTCCCAGCTCTCTCTGGATCCCCAAACACTGTCGCCCCGCACTCTCTCCTGCTACTCCTCTGATTGCTTTGACCCGTCTTCCACCACACCCTTCAGAAAACCTCTCCAAATCAACTCCTTCTCCACATTCTATGCCTAGCACACATATTGCCAAACACTGCTGCAGAAAAATCAGGCCATCACACAAGAGGACTCTCCCACAAGCTCGTGGTCATCTCTGGTGCCTCCTAGTTGCCTGGCAGGCCTCAGAGTGTTCCTAAACAGCTTCCAGTCACATGACCCTCTGAGACCTGTCCACACCCTCATCCCTCCTTACCCTCCATAATGCCCTAGATACTCCCTAGGCTGGCAGTCTTACTTCCAGGACCCCCACCATCCTGCCAACACCTTCAAACTAACTCTCCTCTCTAAGGTTCTGATGTGCTCTCAATATTCACAATCAGAAAGACGAAAGTCCTCCTTCTTTCTATCTGTGATCCATGAGAGGAACATGGGCTTTATTGTCAGGTCTGCTAGGTAGAAAGAAAGTCCCCTGTATGCATAACATGGCACTGCACTGGAAGATCAGTCAGGACAGCCAAGACATGGAGGAACCATGTCTCCTCCCACGGGGGTCTCCTTCTGTCTCTCTTCTCTTTATCCCTCAGAGGTGTGTGTGTGTGTGTGTGTGTGTGTGTGTGTGTGTGTGTGTGTGTGTGCAGAGACAGATACATACATACAGAGATAGAATGGGAAGAGGGTGGTCCAGGACCAGATCATCCCAGCAAGGCATGTGGGCTCAAGCTTGATGGCAGAGCCTTAGAGGATGTTAAAACAGGGAAGGACATAGCCCATGTGCATTGTAGGTGAATTGCTGTGAGAAGAGAGTAGAGAGGGAAGTGAGCCTTGGGATAAAGAAACAAATATGGATCTTCCAAGGACTCCACTGCCCAGCCAGAGATGACAGGAAAGGGACAGAAGCGCAGAGGTGAGCAGAGACTAGGGAAAGAACTGCGAGCAGTCAAGGAGAGATGCTGATGAGCTTCAAAATAAGACCAGAAGGTACAGACAAAAAGAGACCCTCCAAGAAGAAACACAGAGAGCAGAGAGACACAGAAAAGCAAATGGAAGAGACTGGAAGTGGGACTGAAGTGATGGGAAACCTGCCCTGAATTCCAACCCGTCTACTAAAAATAAAATGGAGGAAGAAGGGGAGATAGAAATTCCAAGCATATACAAAAAGTGTTGGGAGAGAAGCTCAGCCGGAAAGGTGGGCATGGAAGCAGGGATCTCAGCAGAACCTGGGCCCTACCCTCCCTGTGGGAAGTCCTCTCATTCTCACAGCCAAGCCTGAAGGTGCCGAGTCTGACAGAGAAAGGCTAAGAAGGGAGGAAAGACATGGACATGAGTGGGGAGGTGGGTCATCTCTACCCAGATAGCTTGGTGGTCCTGTCCCCCTCCTCTGCTCCTTCCTAGACTGCATCTGCAGTTCTACCCTTCCTATATCCTGAGGTAGACTTGTAGCTGGAGGCATAACTGAGCTGTTGAAGTAGGGGGAGGGTGTAAAGAGTTCTCATCTGGATGGTCTAGGAGCCTGAGTTGACAGAGTAAATGGAAGACTTTCCCATTCCTTCCTTCTCTTCATTATAAAGGGACAGGAAGAAAAAAACCCAAGGAAAGAAACATGCACCTAGTAGAATCAGCTAGAACTGGATGGCCCAGCACGGGAGAGGAAAGCTATCAGTTAACAATGACACAGATGACCCCTCACCCTTATAGACCCTCCCAGGTAGGGCTTCACCAACTCATTTCCTGTCCCACTTTATTCTATTGAGTTCCTGCAGACTCTCCCTGTTCCTCCTGGGAACTCTTTCTGGCCAGATGAGCACACTCACCCCACTTTTCACTCACGGGGTAACCCCTGGCAAGTTACCTATTCCCTCTGAGTTTAACTTTCTTGGTCTCTAGCCTTGACTCCCCCTACACACCTACTCTGTGTCACGAGCCAGAGCTGATTGCATTGGTTGAAATGTACATGCAAGGCCCTCTAAATGTGGACTAGTGTACACATGTGATCTGTCTAAGCAACGAATCCCCTCGCCCTCCCCCACCCAGTGCTGGCCCAGCTTCTCCCAGGGCATCAAACCTCACTCCCAGGTTCTGGCTTCCATTTCCCAGCGCTCTCTCTCTCTCTCTCTCTCTCTCTCTCTGGTTTTCTTTTCCCATACAGCCAGATAGATGGACAATCAAAGTTCAGAAGGTAGAACCAGGCCCTGGGCATAAAACACATTCAGGATGCATGGCAAAGGGCTGGTCAAGGCTGGAGCCCTCTATCAAGCTACATGCCAGGGCTTGAGGCAAGGAAGACCTGGAAGGAACAGATAGGGAGCTCCTAGAAAGAAACCAAATGACCATCAGCTACAGAGAGAGAGATTGGATTGTTTCACAAAGGAGGAGTCTGGGCCATTTAACAGTGGACCTGTGGTCAGACTCCAAGCAGAACAAAGACAGAAGGAAGATCAGGCTAGAGATGGGAAACTAGAAAGAGGAGGCTTGCATAGCTGGGAAGGCAGCCAGCCTAGGCCAGGGCTGTGCCCAAGGCCCAGTGCACAGGATTTTCCAACAACAAAAGTAAGCAATTGGCTGCATTGGGGCTGGTGGGGGCCTACAGGCCTGAGACCAGTGTGAAGAGGAGCATGATTCTGTCCATAAACATCTCAATAGCGTGATTAAGTGAGCATTGCAAATCGTAACCCTTTCCTTGAACGCACTTTTCCTGAATTACCGCGGGAGCCAGCAGCCAGGAGCCCCGGACAAATTGCTGGAATGGGCAGTTAAGCGGGGAGGTCGGAGGTTAAATGAACACGGTTGTTTATGAAGACACAGCCCGAATCCATTTGCATTTTAATATTCTCTCAGTGAGACGGAAAGCCACTTTGAGGACAGCTTGTTTGGAAATCCCATTAACGGGTTATTTATGGGGCTCGCGGCTGCGTGACCCTTGCCCTTGTTTTGTTAAACATGAACCAGACATGAATCAGACGGGCAGCGGGCTAGCTACTATTGTTTCCTGCAGCACGAAATGTCATCGGATTCAATTATTCTGAGGCTGACACTTTCTGAATTATCACCCTCATAATGCTCAATTTTCCCTTTTTCCCCCCCTTTGGTCAACTTGATTATTTCTGTCTTTGTAAAAAGCCGACTCTTGGAGAAGCCATTTCCCTGCCATTGGCTGTCAAGGGGACTAGACGGGGCTCCAGAGGCTGCTGGCCTTGTCTCTGGGCTGGGTTGTAGCAGGTGGCCACACCCAGGACAGCTGGCCGCATCTGCACCCAGCTTTGGGGTCTGAAGATGAGCCCTTAGGGCCCTGTGTTTCCTGGGGGGGAAAAATTAGTTCTTGGGGTAATATCTAAGAAGAAGTAGGAGGAGGAGGAGAGGGAGGGAGGGGGAGGAGGAGGAGGAGGAGGAGAAGAAGAGAGAGAAGAGGAAGGGGAAGGGGAGGAGGGGGAGGAGGAGGGTAGAAGGAGACCTAGAAATTGCATGTAAAGGAGTGAGAGGCAAGGAATATTCTGGAACTGGAGGGTCCTTCAGGAAAAGTTCAGTTGACTAGAGAGGCTTACTTTAACTTGAATGATAAAATAAGGCAGGAAGTACTCAGGGAAAGGAGGGAGTGCCCCTTTCTAGTTAGAATCCCATGGAGACAAATCCATCCATTTTTCTCCTCAAAATGAGTGTCACTTTCACACTAAAAAGGAGTCCTGCTAGAGAACATAGATTTGTACCCTCAGAGTGACCCCTGGCACAGGGAACCCACACATCACTTGACAAGAATTAAAGAACTACTACAGCCCAGGCTGGGCATGATACACTTCTGGTTCCAGCTACACTGGCGGCGAAGTAGAGATGGATCAAGGTTGGAGACCACCAGCCAGGGCAAAAGTATTAGTGAGATTCTATCTTGAAAAATGGGCCTGGGCTAGTGGTACATGCCTATAATCCTAATTATTCAGGAGGCATAAGTAGGAGGATTGAGGTCTGAGACTGGCCCCCAAGCCAAAGTGCTAGACCCTATCTGAAAAAAATAACTAGAGCAAAAAAGAGCTGGTGGGTGTGGCCCAAATTACAGAGCGCCTGCATAGCAAATATATCAGGCCCCTGAGTTCAAGTCTTGGTGCCAGCTCCCATGCCACACCCGAAAGAGAGAAACACAATAGCCCAACAGAACTCCTTGGGAGTTAAGGATAATGATACAATAACAGGGAAGCAAACCCCTCCACTGGCCTGCCTTGCCTATCTCTAGCTACTGGGGCCATTTTACACCTTTAAGGTAACTCTAAGCATCAAAACCACCTGGACCACCCTCCACAAAGGGCCCTTGGGGACTAGGCATGCTAATACTCCGGCTTCCTCTGACCTCTGTAGGTCTCCAGCGTTAGCTGGGATGAAACTGCAGCTGGCTTTGGAGGTGGTGGGGTGGTGGTTGCCCTTCCTGGCTGCCTTCCCTTTGCATCTCCCATCCCTGGTCCCTACATACCTCCCACGCACACTATTTGCACTTGAATCCTCGTCTGGGGGGCATCTGACCTCAGCAGTTGTACCACTCCTGAGTATACCCAAAAGGGCTCAAGCAGGGTTTCTAGGCCTGAGTGGGCCCTGCTCTCGCTGCCCAGGTACAGGGCCTGCTGCGAGAGCACCTGCCTCTCCTCAGGAACTCTCTCCTCACTATTTTTTGCAAAAGCCTCTGGACCAAGTTTAAAATAGATCTCTCTGTATGAATTGGCCGTCTGAGGAATTCTCCTCCAGTGGTTAATTCAATCTTAATAGACGCTGATTTTTTTCTCCCTGAAGAAAAGGGAACAATAGATCTTTAGAACAGGTTTATAAGTGTCATGATTTTTCTACTAATTTACGCTGCATTCTCTGCTTCAAAATGTGAAATTACCTCATTGTGTCTCTGAATATCCTCTGTGCTTGGGCCTGAAATTAAGCTCGCCAGCGAGAAGCCTAAATGACCACAATTTGCTGTGTGAAATGCCCTGATTGCAAGAGCAATCCCCAGCAATCCCCAACCCCAGCACAGCCCAGCTCACTCCAGCTGATTGGCCTTCCCTCCTGGCTTTGCCAAATACACCTGGTGTGCTACCTGCCATGTGGGGGAAGGGCAGTGAGGAAAGTCACCTGCTAGGCCCATCCATCTGGCCACCTCCCAGGACCAAAAGAAAATACAATCCTCACTCAACACTCCCCAAAGCTTTCTGTTGAATAAACAAGTGACCCGTACAGATAATCATAGCCCACACATCAGCCTGCACACTAAGGAAAGGCTTCTCCTGGCTACCACCTCACATAGCTTGTGGCCCCTCATTTGTTCTGGGGTGTTCTACCATCCCCAGTTGTCTTTTCCTGCCCCAGGTCTTAGTCCCTCATGAGAAGATTTGGTATCACTGGGTGCCAGGCCCTGTGGTACCAGCTTGTGGCTGCTATCACCATCATTTCTCTGTGCCTCGGTTTCCTCATCTGCAAGAGGAGACAATAATTGTACACGTGATGACAGAATGGCCAGTTAGGACTGACAGCACAATTCATGAGGCACTGTGTTGGGTACTCAATAAAATTATTCACGAATCTGTGTGTCACATATTGAGACGTGTGACAATTCTAACTTTATTTTCCTCTGACACACACTAATGTCAACTTCACATGGGTAAGTTTCTGTGCAATGAAATCTCATTTAAGGGAATGCTCATCTAGGTCAAAAGAGATTGGTTCAACTGGTACACTTCCTCTCATTTACCTGGGCTAGGACCCCTGCTTCAACCCCAGGTAGGGGCTCCAGGCCCCTGACCCTAAGTCATGGATGGCTCTGAACCCAGCACCAGTCCTCTGTCAGCCCAGGCTCATCCATAGTCTCTCTTCCACTCAACTATTTCCCAAGGACTAGCAGCTCTGGAAAATTCCAGGGGCTCCTGGGCCTTTTTAGATATTTTCATACAGTGACAACAGTAGCCAATGACATCAGCTCCAAGCTCCCATCTCCTTGGCTCCCAGCTTTCCAGGAGGGGCAGAGAACTATGTCACCTCCATCGTCCCATAGCAGCTGTCCTGCCCCAGCTGGTCCTAACGCTTGAGTCCAAGGATTAAGCTCCAAACATGACAATGAGAATGGCTCCAGCTAGTGATCAAGTCTCCTGGAAGTGTTGTAACGAAGCACCCAGATAGGACCATGGCATGGAGCAGCTTACATAACTGGAATTTCTCACCTTGCTATTCTGAATTCTGGAAGGTCAAGGTCAAAGTGTTGGCATGGCTGCCTCCTGAAGCCTGTCAGAGAGACCTCGGCTCCCAGCTGGATTCAGGTGCCCTTCTTCACATCTGGTGGTGATAGCTAACCTTGGGCAATCATTGGTTTGAGGACACATCACCCCAATCCCTGCCTTTATTGTCACATGGGGTTCTCCTTGTGCGTGAAATGTGTCCACATCTCTCATCTAATTTCCCCTTTTATAAGGACATCAGTTACACTGGACCAAGGTTGACCCTAATAACCTCATTTTTACTTGACACCCTCTGCAAAGACACTGTCTTCTGATAAGGACATAGTCTGAGCTCGTAAGGGCTAGGACTTCAGCAAATGAATTTTAGGGAGACACATTTTTAACTCCTAACAGCCAGCTGCCAAGGGGGAAGCGGTTTGTCAACTTCTATCAGCAATCCAGTTACAAAAGCAGGATTCCAACTCCAGGCCCACATACCATGTTATCTCTTACCCCTTGGCAGCATAAGCTGGGGAGATGTTTGAGAGGGGCATAAGAAAAAGACTTGGCCGTGACCCAATAAGACCAACAGCGGCAGCATCTGTGACAAGTCCCATCCAGACCCAGAAACTGGGCCCACGCAGCCCAGCTCCAGCTGAGCATCCCTAATGGGCCATCCGACTGCTCCAAAGAGCTTTTTTAACAAACATCATTCATCTTATTCCCATGCCAGCCGGGGGACTGGCTCGCACACAGGGAACGCAAATCCTAAATGCAACATTAAAATGATTTTAATGCTCACCGTCCAGTGCCAAAGCTGGGGTCTCCCATCTCTAACGGAGCCCGTCTTGACGTGGAAGTTGGGAGCCTGAAAGGCAATTTTGTTAATGCTACTGGGAGGAGCAAGCAGGTCTGGAAACTCATCCATCATCTTACCACGCACGGGGATGGACTCAGAAGATAAAGCTTTCATCTTCTGCGGGCGGAGCCTCTTCAATTAGGCTGGGAAGGAGGAAGGGGGGCAGTGGGAGCAGGGACAGGAATCCTGAGGAAGAAAGGGAAAGAAGGGAGGGAGGGAAGGAAGGAAGGAAGGAAGGAAAGAAGAAAGGAAGGAAGGAAACAGATATATCCTATAAAGAAAAGCCAGGGACGGGAGGTAGCTCTTCTATCCTATAATGTTAGAAAGCACAAGAGGGAGTAGAGAGGGGATCTGCCTCAGGTCTGCAGGTTCAGAGTAGCTCCTGGAAGAGAGAGCAAAAGAGAGAGGAAATGGAAACAGTAGGTGATGCCCCAGGCTGAGTCTTCCCTCTGAGCAAGGAGGGGACACCTCTGTCCTACTGAGTGACTGGGGAGAGAGAAGCTTTGAACTGTTGGGTGAGGGATGGAGAAGTGATGGCTAGGGCTATTGAAGTCTACCCTTTCTCCTCTGTCATCCCTCACTTAACTCATAGAGAAAAAAAAACACCCAGTCCTCACAAAGCTCAGACCAGTCAGCCCAGCCATCCAGGCCCTAACAAACAAAGTGGGACTCACCCAAGTATTTCCCCTTGCCTTCGCACACAGGCTTCAGGACTGCCAGAGAAAAGGGGTGAGCATCACCGTCCCTCTGCCTTTCTCTCTACTCAGCTATTCTTGTCCCTCTTGGGGACAGCCTGGCCTCCAGGCCATGAGCCAACCCCAGAGAGGCCGCCAGGATCTAAAGTGATTTCAGGCAGGTAGGCCTAGATAAACCAGGAGAATCTTCCCAGAGGAGGAAAATGTGGTTTACATGAACTTGGACTTGGAGTAAGGTATTCATACTGCCCCTGTCTTCATCCTGACACATTGTCACCTGCTATGGCTGGACTCTCCCTGAGTCCATTGATTATTGATCAGCCTGCCAATAAGTCAACTAGGGATTTACTGAGCAGTATCCACTTGGTGTTTAATGGGCCTTGCTCTCTGCCTAGCAGGCAACCAACACTGGGTGACATGCTCTATTGATAATAATACAAAAGTAATGCAGCTGTTATCCACTGAGCACTTGCTTTGTACTGGAAGGGTATTGTATGAACCGATTTGCTGCCTTTCCCACTCCACTTTCTCTCTCTCTCCCCCACTTTGACCTCTAGGACCCATCTGCTTACCATAGTGTTTCATTTCCCAGACACAAGTTGTTTCCCTGTTCACCATACCTCACACTACATTCAACTGGCCATCTTCTATTTGTATATGGGGGTCTACTTAGGAATACTTCCTCAGGAAGCCCATCATCTTGAATAGAGTCTCTCCTACTTTTTCCTAGCAGCACCCAGCTGAGAAGACAGAGTCTTGAAAATCCATGGCTTTCCTCCATGGCAGCTATCACTAATGGATCATGACACCAATTCACAGAACTTTGCAAGGCTCGATTAGAACTGCCTGTCATGGGTACACATAAGCCAGATGACCCATGTGCACAATACCTGGCCCTCAGCAGAGCATTCAGTGCAGACACCTTGCACAGTGGTTTCCAAGTGCTTCCCCCCCACACCACAGTCCACATTGTCACCTTCTTTATAGTAGTGGGTGGGAGGTGATCTGAAAAATAAACAACACAAGGAAAAGGTAAGGGCCACTTCAGAGAAGGTATGATCTGATAAATCAAGAGAACACATGGCCTCTGGTCTCTCTCTGGCTGCAGCTAGGACAGGCACCAGAGCTGTGAGGAGGCCAGGATGGGGAAAGTGGCTGAAGTCCTCTGTTCTCTAAATTTCTTAACCAAGCTTAGTCCTGCACAGCGTTCTACCAGAATGCATTTAATCTCTCCTTCCTCAGAATCATCAATAAGTTTATATTAGTTCCATTTTACCAGTAGGGAAACTGAGGCCCTGATGGAGTCTCTTGACAATTGCCTGCATGTCTCACCTGAGCAGCTCCAAGGAAATTGAAAGAGGATTGATTCCCAGGCTCCTTTCCCCACAACAAGCTCCCCCTTTCTGCCCTATTAGTGCTAGTCTTTGAAATAAAAACGTGTGTGTGTGTGTGTGTGTGTGTGTGTGTGTGTGTGTGTGTGTGTGTGACCGAGAGAGAGCGAAAGAAAGAGAGGTGGGGGTAACAGTGAAAGCTGGGATTGAGCAGAATTTTGAAAACAGGCCCTAAAGATTTCCCAGTGACATATGTAGGTAAGAAAATTGTTCTTAAAACAAACAAATAAGTACAGAAACTAAATAGCACCTGCCTGCCCAGCACCTCCTTTCTTCCTTCTTTCTTTTTTTTCTTTTGGCTCAACCTGATTTCCTCCCTCCCCCTCTTCACCCCCACCCCTGGCCTCTAGTCCTGTTCAGAGAGGCCTGTGAGGCGGAAGGAGGGGCAGGAGCTCCCTCATGGCAGGGTCGCCTGTTGTAAGTGACCGGGACTCTCCTTTTCTGAAGACAGAAGCAGTTTCCTGTGTTCTATGTAAATGAGCTGTTTGTGAATGTGCATCCGTAATGGAGGAGCTGTCAGGTTGTGCTGGGGGTTGGCTGAGATGGAGGAGGACAATAGATTCTGTGCTCTGGGGTCAGGCCTGGGGGGAGGGGACTATGGGGCTCTGGAAGCTAGGCCAGAAGGAGCCAGATGTAGGGGTCTGAGGGAACTGTGTTGAGGCCCCGGCCAGAGCCTTGCTTTTACCTGGAGCCTCAGGCTCAGAGGTGGCAAAGAGCAGGGAGCCTGTGGTGACAGCTGGGGTGGGAGAGTGCCATGTGCCAGTGTAAGGAGGAGAGGCCTAGGGCACTAGGGCAGCTGGAACACTCCCTGGGTGCCAGTAAGAGGCTGCAGGGCAGCCTCAGAGCTGCGCCTTTGGAGACCTGAGAACACCCCTAGAACCAGGACCATGTGTGAGCGTGAGGCAACGAGGGACCCAGCGGCCCTCTGCGGCCCCCTCTGCAGGAAACTGACCTGCCTCGGTCTCACAGAGCAGGCCAAGGCCCACACAGCGCATAGTGATATTCAGCAAATGGTAGTGTCCATGTCTACAAATTTAATCGCAGATAGAAATAAAACCACTCCGTTAGTGGAAGTACAAAGGAGAGGTTTCTGACCAGGTCCTGGAGTATCTCCAGGAGTCCAAGGGGCAAGCGAAGCACAGACGGGCACAGACTGACATAAGACTCTCTGTGTGGCCCCTTAGGGCTCTTCTCTCTGCAAACCAGCCCTGCCTCTGAATTCACGTAGCTCAATTTCTCCCCTTCCACAGCCCCACCTCACAAACCCAATCCCAAATTTCCCAAAGAGGATCTGGAACCCTCATCAGCATGGGCCCAGGCATGGGGATCATGATTGGTATCACTCATTCACTCCACAAAGATGGTGGAGCACATGCTCGGTGCCAAGTCTATTCTAGGTAAGAGGATAGCAAGAAATCTGCTCTTGGGGAACAGAAGGTGTATTTTGGAGGAGACTGATGAGACAGAGCTGACTCAGTGCACAGACCCTCGCGACAGCAAAATAACAAGGCAAGCCACGCCAGGTGGGGTGGGGGAAGGAGGGATGGGAAACAATGACCCTTTTATGTAAGGTGGCCTGAGAAGGCCTCCCACTCACAGGGTGACACCTGACAGGAAATCTGAAGGAAATCAGAGACAATCAGGTACCAGGAAAAGAGTGCTGCTACAGGAAAAGAGAAGCAGAGACCAAGGCCCAGAGGTGGTAAGGTGTGATAGCTGAGGAAAATCAGGGTGCTCTGCAGTGCTAGAGGAAAGTTAGCAGTAGCAGGAATAGAAGGGGCAGAGATCAGTGAAGTGAGAGGCCTAGACTAACCAGGGTCTGTGGGCCTCTGGGGGGTGAGAGATTGAAGTGGCTCTGGACCAGGGAATGGTATAACCTGACTTGTCTCAGGGTAACCTAAGCATGGCCATCTTACCCCACGTCCTGCCATAGCTACTGACTGGCCAAACAAACTGCACCCAGTCACAGCCACAGAGACCCTGTGGTTAAAAATAAAACGAGACCTTTCCAGGGCTTCTGGATCCTCCCCCATACTTCATACCCAGAAACAACATCACACAAGAGGGATGTGGTGCCTGACTTCTTCAGGCTCACAAACGGGGTAAGTGAGACCATGCAAAAGTACGGGAGAATTGAGACAGCATGGGGCAAACTTTTATGGGTGAGAGGAAAAATGTGAGGTGAAATTCCCTCTAGGGCTCATCACCAGTCTAGTCACACATGCTACGGATGGTCCTGCACCAAGAAAATATACCAAGGCCAAGCTTGTAACTAAGCCTATTACAAAACTGTACCTTAACACAGCTGGGTGTTGTCTCTCTCTCTCCTTACCTTGCTCCCGATTTCCCTTGCTCTTGGTGCCCTGAGATTGTGTTCTCTCTGCCTGGGTGATAGGATATCTTCTTCCCCAGAATTGGGGACTGAGGTATCAGTATGAGGCATGGCCCTAGAGAGCCGTCCCTCAAAATGGGGTTTAGAAATTGGATCGTCTCTCCATCTGAAGACAGTGGGGATCCCATTACTAGTGGGAAATGGAGTGGTGTTAACCTCTGGAAGGCAGAGCTTCACAAACACTGAACTTGAACTTGTAGTCAGTGAATTGAAGACCAAGAGGCTCTCTTTCCTCTTAGCAATCATTTATATACCTAGCAACTGGGACTCAATTCCCAGTAGCCTTTTCCCAGAGGGAAGAGTTGGAAATTTCTAGAGGGGAAAAAAAAGCACACATAGTTATGAACTAAGTACACACCCCATACAGTGATCATTAAATCCTCATCCTCACTCTTCCTTAATTAGGAAGCATAACCACTTGGGGCTTCCCTAGTATTGGGGTCATGCAGTGTAGAAGAAAGAATGTAAGAAACCTTGCTCCAAGATGTACTAGGCTCTATCTCTCCGAGGCTGCTTTCTTTGCTTTCCTCATGTCTTTAAAACAGACGTCAAGTTCTCTTTGTTATAGAGCTGTGGGATGTGATGTGGCAGTGGGCAGGAAGGCTCCTAGTGCCTGCACATGGGGGACTCAAAACATGTCAATATTTCCTGTCCAGGGGAATCTCCACTCACTCCGTGTTCATTCCCTCGTTCATTGGTCCATTCACCCTACATTCATTCATTAAGTTTACAAGCATTTATTATGCATCTATTATGTCTCAAACAATACTATGGGGAATACACAAGTGAGTCAGACACCGTCCTGCCTTCAGGACTGTGCATCAATGCATACATGAGGCACATGTCCATCAGTAACTATGGCAGGCAGAAGAAGGCACAGGAAAAAATACCATCAGGGCCTCAAGAAAGTCAGGAAGAGAGAACCTCGCTCAGGGTCAGCAAAGACTTTGGGTAGGCTTTTCCCCTTGGCAGTCTGGTGAAGCTGATTAGATCCTTTTCACAAGGTTTTAAAATGCAGAAAAATCTGCCTGTGGCTCATGCCTATGATCAATCCTACCTACTCAGGAGGCTAAGATTTGAGGATTGAGGTTTGAAGCTAGCCTGGGCAGACAAAATCCAAGATACTTTTATCTCCAATTAACCTAAAAGAGAAGGTGGAGTAGTGGAGCTGTGACTCAAATGACAAAGCACTAGCCTTGAGCAAAAAAAGCTAAAGGACAGCACTGAGTGTAAGGCCCAATACAGGAGCGCACGCACATGTGTGAGTGCACAATACAGAAAATAATACCCATAGAACTACAAGGAGAACCATCTTGAAAGATAGATATCAAAGTATTAAAAATCAAATCTGTGAATTAGAAACAGAAGAGCTTCTTGAGTGACATATTAAATAGCAAGCTCTAGCAGTGTATCTCTGTTCATCTCTCAGCCTCATCTTTGAATTAATTCTCAGATCCTCAAGCCTCAGAGTACACTTTGGGGGTCTTTAAATTAAACAGGCAAAGGGAGAGAAATAGCAGAGCCCTTTCTTGAGATGTGAAGCCCAGCCTAGAAGCAGTGGACATTACCTCTGTTCACTTCCCAATGGCCACAGCTAGTCAGGAAGTCTCATTCAGATATAAGGACAATGACAAACAAGTCTTCTCTTGTTCCTGGGGGGGGGGGGGGGTGGAGGTTGCGGGACGGGACATGAAAGTATTTAGTAAATTTATAGGCTTCTCTTTGCCAGCACCCTAGGGGACATTGTAAGAGTGTTTACTTTCATTTAGGGAAGATGGGAAACCTTTGGAACTGTTGAGTAGAAGACTGACATGATTTGATTTAAAGTTTATTAAACACACACAGAGAAATGTGTATGTGTGTGTGACTTACAGAATGTGACTGTGGTGGTAGTGGTGAACTTGACTGTTTGCATTTGTCAAAACTCATTGAATTGTACCCTTAAAACCAGTGAATTTTATTGGAGGTAAATTATATCTCAATAGAGCTGATTTTTAAAGAATCACACAGGTTGCTATTTTTAGAAGAAACTGGGGGTTGGGGGGAGCAAGCAGAGTAAGAATTAAATCAGGGAGACTAGCTCGCAGGTTATTGTCATAATCGTAGCCCAGGAGCATAGTGGTTTGGGTGGGTAAGAGTTGGGGTTTGAGGTGGGGTTTGTAGACACAAGCAAATGGGACTTGGTGACACACAGTGACCATGAAGCTACACCCCCAACAAACCCAGCAGAAGTTGAAAATACTGGAAGTCAAAAACAGTCATCTTGTGGGTGGGGACAGGAGGGGAAAACTGGGACAAAGTAAGGGAAAGGGAGACATGGTTCAGAAAGAATTGTATTCAATACCTGATTCATTTAACTGTAAATCCTCTATGTATCACCTCTACAATAATAATAACACTGAAAATAAAATTTTAAAAAAACAGTTAATATGCCTAACTTACTGAACATCCCAGGGTAAAAGTACAAACTTTAGACCTAGGCAAGTGGCTTAATAAATTTGAGCCTTATCTTTTTTCCTTTTATATGAGAATAATAATAGAAATGCACCCAGACACTAGTGGCTCACACCTGTAATCTTAGCTACTCAGAAGGCTGAGATCTGAGGATCATGGTTCAAAGCTGGCCTGGGTAGGAAAGTCCATGAGACTCTTATCTCTAGCAAAAAGCTGGAAGTGGAGCTGTGCTCAAGTGGTAGAGGGCCAACCTTGAGCCAAGAAGCTAAGGGCCTAAGGGACCCAGCACCCAAGCCCCGAGTTCAAGCCCCAATATCAAAGAAAGAAAAAAGGAAAAGGAAAGGATTCCATAGGAATGTGGGATGGTCAGAATGACATGATATGAGAAATGAGTACTTGAGAGTTTACTGAGCAAACTCTACAGAAGAAGTGAGGCTAATTCCTTATCATCTGCATATCCTCACAGCTAATACTAGAGACAATTTGGGGACTTAGGCTTGCTAGGCAGGCCTTCTACCACTTGAGCCACATCCCTGGTCTTTTCCCCTCTCCTCCACCTCCTCTTCCTCCTCCTTTCTTCTTTCTTTTTCCTCCTTCTCCCCCTCCCCTCCCTCTCCCCCTCCCCCCTCCTCCTTTCCCTCCTTCTCCTCCTCCTCCTCCTCCTCCTCCTTCTCTTCTTCCTCCTCCTCCTCCTCCTCCTTCTCCTCCTCCTCCTCCTCCTCCTCCTCCTCCTCCTCCTCCTCCTCTTCCTCCTCCTTCTCCTCTTCCTCCTCCTCCTCCTTCTTCTGTCCAAAGGCTTCAACTCAGGTCCTGGCACTGTCCCTGAGCTTTTCCGCTTAAGGCTAGTACACCATCACTTGAGCTACAGCTACAATTCTGGCTTTGGTGCTTTAAAAAAAATGGGGATAAGAGCCTCATGGACTTTCCTGTCCAGAATGGCTTTGAACTGTGATCCTCAGACCTCAGCCTCCTGAGTATGTAGGATTGCAGATGTGAGCCATAGATGTCACTCCTTTTGCTTTTAACTTGTCTTTCAGATAGGGTCTCATGCTAATTTTGCCTGGTTTGGCCTGGAGCCTCAGTCCTCCTACCTCCACCTCCCAAGCTCCTAGGACCACAGGTGTGTGACACCATGCATGGTCCACAGCTGTCCCCAGCCCCTCCCCTCCCAAGGCAACCCAGACATTTCACATGTAACTCTGATGTTTAAATGTTCTTCCTTAAATTCATGTCATTGACTTCTGGTCACTTAAAGAACAGGATCCATTCTGTCACAGAGAAAGTAGGGGGCTGGCATAGATACTCAGCAACAGGCATTAGGATTTCAGAGCCAGGATTCTAACTCACTTCTAATATCATTTCTTCCTTGTTGAACTATACATTCCTTATTACATCACAGAGTTGAGCCTAAAGCCAGTTGAAAAACTAGAAGAATACAGGTTAAATTATGTTCCAACCCTAAGTCGAAAGTGCATTTAATACACTTCAGCTACAGAACACCATGGCTTGAAAACAGGATACACTGAAGAATGTGAGGTCACTCTCTTCCTGGTCCTATCATGGTACCCACCAGGGCCTAGAGCATGAGAGAATATTAAACTATGAATCATCACCCTGCAAAAGATAAGAACTTAAAACTCAAAGTATGATTGGCGGGGGAGGGGGGGAGAATAGGGTTGATGCTAGAGACACTTGCTAGTAGGCACTCTACCACTTGATCCATGTCTCCAATTGCTTTTCTTCTCTTCCTTCCTTCCTTCCTTCCTTCCTTCCTTCCTTCCTTTCTTTTCTTTCTTTCTTTGTTGTGAGATCAGAACTTAAACTCAGTACCTGACCCTTGGCACTCTACCAACTGAACCAAGCCTCCAATGCCTCTTTTTCCATTGGTTATTTTTGAGGTAAGTCTGGCCTAGGCTGGGATCCTTTTTCAGGTCCTTCCCAGTGTCACTGTGGATGGTGCACATGTGCCACTGTGCTCAGCTATTGTGCTTGGCCTCTAGCTGGGATGACATGAGCCTGCCACCGTACCCAGCCATTGGTTGAGATGGAGTCTCAAAACTTCTTTTTTGTCTAGGATGGCTTCAAACCTCAATTTCCCCCAATCTCTACCTCCTAAGTATCTAGAATCCTAGGCTCAACTCACCATGGCCTGGCTTAAAGTATGATGTCTACTGAATTCATATCACTTTTGCACCAAGTTAAAAACTTTTTTGTGAAGGCCAAGCATGGTCGTTCATACCTGTAATCTTTGCTTCTCAGGAGGCCAGCCCAGACAAAATCATGAGAACAAATCTGAAAAAACAAAAAACAAAATGACTGGTGACATGGTTCCACTGATAGAGCACTTAAACAAGGCCCTAAATTCAATCCCCAGGACCACACACACACACACACATACAAATATAATTCAAACCATCACAAGTTGGAGCTCATCTGTACTGTTTTCCAAGACAGAAGTATGCAATATTCTCGAGCTAAACGTCACCCTCCAAAAAAGTTTCCAGTGTCAAAAGAACAGAAGTTTGCTAACCTTGGTAAAGCTAACCTCTCAAGAAGTAAAACACATTTTTCTAAAGAGTGGAGTGGGTAGACAAATAATTAAGAACCAGGCTAAATCATGAGGCAGACCTGCCTTTCAATCCTGGTCTCACCACTTACTTATTAAGCAGGAAAGTGGATAGCAAGTCTTCCCTAGCCTCAGTTCTGTCATCTGTGTATGGGGACCATGACACACAGATCTTAGAGGACCACTGTTCAGATAGAACAGGTGACAGACATAAAGCTAGGATCTGCTTGATAAATATTTGCAATGATTATTACTAAGTGGCGTTCCCTTACCTTCTTTTTTCTTCTCCTTTCTTTCTCTTCTCCCAAGTTGGCACAAAAAAATGATTTTCTGTTTCCTCACCTCCAATTAGATATTGATTAGAGTATTTGATTGAGAATGAGCACTTAATAAAAGTAAATAAGTTCTGACATTTTATTTTTACTCTTGAATAAAAATGCTCACCATCCTCCTGAAAATGAGCCGTCACATTTTATTTAACAGCAGAAAAGATTTGTACATTTGGCCCTGCAGGAGCCGAGGAATCTATTTTCATTATAACAAACATTGATTTTGCATTAAAAAGTCTCATTATTTGAGATAATGACTGCTGGGCTCCTTAGTTATTCTTTTGGTTCCTAAATCATTAAAACTTTAACATTTAAAGAGCAAGTGGGACTGCCACTGCCCACCACCACCACCAGGCTGCCCAAATCGTCCCCAATGTATCTTCCCCTAGGTGTCTCCTTTCAGACAAGATTCCACCTGTGGAGATCTTAACCCTATGATTAAGCCCAGTCCTTTCTGAAGTTCCAGAACTCCGTTACAAATCTGACCTGGTTCTTTAGCAACCATTTCACAAAAGGGAAGTAGAGAGGAGAAGAGGGAAAGGGAGGGGAGGGGAGGAGAAGGGAAAAGAAGAGAGGGGAAGAGAGGAGGGGAGAGGAGAGGAGAGGGGAGGGGAGGAGAGAAAGGAAAAGAAGGAGAGGAGAGGGGAGGGGAGGAGGGAAGAGGGGAGGGGAGGGGAGGGGAGACCACTGGTCTGTTGGTGTTCAATACATTCTTTGAAGAAATCCTAACTTAAAAAGAGCTGGCGGGGAAAGGGAGGAAGGAAAGTCTGTCTCCAGACTGGGAGCTGGTCGCATATTTGAGGCCGCTGTGATGGCACATAGGTGGCAGGTAGGTCACTCTACTGCATCTCCAGCAGAGAGAATTCCCTATGGCTGGAATATTCCTTCGTGGATGGTGTTCCACAGTTCTACTGTCTGACTCGGGGCATTTGTGCTGCCTGAGGCCTGGCTGGACATCTCATTGGCAAGCCACATGTGACCTGAGTGAGTTTTGCAGAATTTCAACCACATGTACCGATTTGGATAATGTATTCTTTCAGAAGCCAGGGCTGAGCTTTAAACAAAGCATAATCCTGCCTGCATATCAATTTCCCCAGGCCTGCGAGGGAGGGAAGGCAAAACCCAGAAGCAAGATGCTTTCCAGAACAGCGTTTCCATGCGGGGCGAGGCAGTGGGGACGTCCGAGCAGAATTCACAGTCTCTTGGTTCATTAACAGGAGCGCAAGGAAGGCAAGGGGGGAAAGGTGGGGAGCGAGTCATAAAATATGAAAGGACTTCCCTGGAAATTGGCATCAATGTGATTTATTCAATCCAGATCCAGGCTCAACTATTTGAAAATAATTGAATAGTTGATACCCACTGCCATCTGTAAGTGATGGAAACATGGACTAGGGGTGAGAGGAAGGGGGTGATGGGCGGAATCTGAGGCGCTCCAGGTCACAGCCTTCCCCAGCCTTCAAAAAAGAGACAGAGCTCTCCCTAGACCCTGCCTCTGTACGAGGCCTCCTCTCACGCTACCCCTTTCTGCCCCTACAGAACTGTAACTCACCACCCACCAAAGGGAAGCAATTTTGTCTCCTTCCATCTACCCTAGGCATTGTGTTCCAGGCAGTTTCTCTTTGGAACAATCATGAGTTTTATTTAGCCAGGCATCAGTGGCTCATGCCTGTAATCCTAACTTCTCAGGAGGCTGAGATCTGGGGATGAAAGTTTGAAACCAGTTTGTGCATAAAAGTTCATGAGACTTCTCTCCAATTAATCAGGGCAGGGGTTGGGGGGCAGTAGGGGAAACTAGAAATAGAGTTGTGGCTCAAGTAGTAAAAAGTGTCAGCCTTGAGTGAAAAAACCAAGCGAGAGGGCAAGAGTCTAAGATCAAGCCTTAGTACCAGCATGCACTTACATGTGCGTGTACACAGGGTCACACTCACACACACACACATATACACACCATTGTTTTAAGGCTTCAGATAAATGATACATCCTTATGGTAAGAAATACAAATGATACAGAAATATAGGGAACATCTCCTTTCCCACATAGATTGCTAAAATAATCTTAAATATCCATAAGAACACCTCTATTAACAGCATAAGCTTTGTCTTTCCATCTATGTGTTGGCATCTATAAACACATAGAAATGGGGGAGAGAAAGAGAGAGACAGAGAGACAGAGAGAGGCTTTAAAACAATCTCACACACAAAAAAATCCTGCCAGGCATGCATGTAATCCCAGCACTCAGGAAGTTTAAGACCAGTTTGGGTTGCATAGCAAGACTCTGTCAACCAAATAAATATAAAGAAAGAAAGCAAACAAGCCTATTTCTCATTGAACAAGGTCATGAACAAATATCCTGGTCAGTAGAAATAGAGGTCCACCTCTCTATCTTTTTTTTTTTATTTAATCAACTGTATACTTTCCATTGTCTATTTTATTTCTCCTATCATTGCCATTCAAGTATTTCTAGTGTTTACCACAAGTAGCACTGAGGAGCTATCTCAGACACACACACATATGCACATGCATGCACACACATGCATGCACGCATGCACACATGCACACATGCACCTGTACAGACATTTCTAAAGAATTGATTCCCAGCAGAGCAAGGGCAGGATCTCAGTGTGTGTAACAGGTAAGTGGTTGCCAGATGGTTTCAGGTGTTTGAATGATCACTTGAATACCTGCAGAGCCAACTGGTTGACTCTAGCTCTGCCAACTCACATGGCTGGAAGAGAACAAAATCTGTATCAAGAGGTCCCATCTGCCACTTGTCTTCCCAGAGAAGGCAAAAATAACCTGACCAGCAAGCCAGGTTGAGAAGAGAAGACCCCTGTCCCAGGACATGATCTAAAGAGAGATGGTAAAAGCCCAGAGAGAGAGTTGTGAGTGGAATTTGGAGGTTCCCGAAGGACCTGGGAGAGATGGAAATAGGTGGGGAGTTCATGGGAAGAGAATGGCAAAAACAGAGGGTTCTGTGAAAGGAAAGAAGCCTAACTGCCAGAACTTGCCCACCAGGGTTTTGGTAGGTGTTCAGGAGCCAGGAGTCTGATTGGTGAAGGAGCCATGTTGGTGAAGCCAGGCACCCGTGGCTCTCATCTTAGCTACTCAAGAGGCCGGCTCAAAGCCAGCCTGCATAGGAAAGTAGATGAGACTTTTACCTCCAATTAACCAACAAAAAGCCAGAAGTGGAGCTGCTGTGGCTCAAGTAATAGAGCTCCAGCCTTGAGTGGGAAAAAAAAAAAACCTCAGGGATGGTGCCTAGGCCCTGAGTTCAAGCCTAGCAGTGACGTACACTCATGCACGCACACACACAAACACGCACACGCACACGCACACGCACACACACACACACACACACACACACACACAGAGTGATTGGTGCTACACTCTAATAATGTGCCTTAGAGGCTGAAAAGCCTCCCATGAGCCAGGTAGAGAAGTCCCTGGTTGTAGCCTTGGACGATTCCATGGCACAGACAGTTGAAACAAGAGCCATCCTGCTCCAACCAGCTCCAAATACCCCTCATTAACTTAGAACCCATTGATAAAAGCCCTCTTCACCCCAGCCCCTATCAGAGGAACTTCCCTGCGCAGAGACAGTCAGAGGGCTCCAGCCTGGGGTACAGGGATTGAGCAGATAACCCCAGAGTGGGTTAGGAAGCCAGCTGCAGTGCACTGAGGAAAGGATGGCCAGCCCCTTAGGATTTATGGACATGGTTAGGGGGCTTCCACTGAGCAGACAGGACCCTGGAACCCTAGAGCCTGGCCCAGGTTGGCTTCAAACTGTGATCCCCAGATCACAGCCTTCTGAGTAGCTAGGATTACAGGTGTGAGCCACCAGCACTCAGCTTGAAAAGGATCTTTTGAGGATTAAATAATCCTATGTATCAAGAATATATTGCATTCATAAACTGCTTTGTGAAATGGCAATTCCTCTGTACAACTACTTAAAGATAATAAAAATTTTAGAAAGAAAATAAATAATACTGTGTGTGAAGCACATGGCCCAGAGTCTGATATATTATAAATGGAAGCCATTATTCTTGTTTATTAATATTGTTCTTTTCATTTTATTTATTTATTTATTGCTGGTCATGGGGCCTGAACTCTGGGCCTGAGCACTGTCCCTCAGCTCTTCAGCTCAAGGCTAGCGCTCTACCACTTGAGCCACAGCACCACTTCTGGGTTTTTCTGCGTATGTGGTGCTGAAGAATTGAACCCAGGGCCTCATGCATGCAGGGCAAGCACTCTACCACTGAGCCACCTTCCCAGCCCCTTTCTTATTATTTCTGTAGCCACTTAAAGTATACACTCCTTATGGATAGGGACCATGTCTGACTTGTTTGCTCCACTGTCTGCAACAGTGCTGAACTCATAGCAGCCCTCCATACCTCTTTGTTAAGTGAATGAATGAGTCTGTAAACGTTAACTGACCAGGCCTGTGTGTAGGCGTAAAATAGGTAGGGTTAAGCAGCTCTAGCAGGGGTTCCTTTAGAAGGGTTCCCTCCGAACCCTTTCTGGCAATTCTGATCACCTATGGCCTCTTTAAGGCTTTGTGTTGACTGCCTGCAGATGACTGACCTACAGATGGTGTCTGCTTCAACTCCTTCCTGTGCCAAGGATGCCCCTATCTGCCAGTGGGCAGGGCCACGCCACACCTCCAGATGCTGCACTTGCATTTGGGTGAGTCTGACTCAGTACAGAGATCTTCTTCCCAGAGAATGCAAACAGTGTGAAGCCCGATTAAAAGACCCACCCATTAACATGCTCACTTTCCAGAAGAGGGAAACAGAGGCCTGGGAGGTGACATCACAAGCCTGAAGTGACCTAAATAGACTTCCAATGCACCTATTACTTGTTGCATACAGACTGTAGATAGCTCTCATATACTCTGTAAAGTAGGTATTAATGCTATTATATACTGCTAAGGGACTGAGGCTCAGAGAAGGTTAGTATCTTGCCTAAAGCCATACAGCTGATACAGCCATCTCATATTGTCTGTGAGTATTGAATTTTGAAATTGCTGCCTTCAACAAAAATTCATAGAGTTCAAGTTAAATCAACTACCCTTAAATTGAGTATCTCATTTTCTTCTTATGTTGCCCAATACAGTTATTTTTGTCTAATTGAGTACACACTTGAAAATTGATGAGCACGGCTGGAGCGAAGTCTAGAAGAATGAAATCATTGAACCCTTTAGTCCCATAGGGGCTAAGTTGCCCCCTGGCCCAAATGAGGCAGGTCTGCTGGCTTACAATTGTGTGATAGTGCCTCCTGGTCTTACCATAAGTGAGTAGATTCATGAATGAGAAACGCATTTAAAAGCACCTGCACAGTGATTGGCATACAGTAGAAGCTAAATATATGTGTGCTATATTTGAATCTAAATGAACTAATTCACTCCTTAAATAGATAATACATTTCCACAAGGTACTAGGCCATGCCAGGCATCAGGCAAGCAGTGATGATCAGAACAGACAAGCTCCTGACCCTATGCCTTCAGCAGCCAACATCTGGGCACCTCATCAAGGTGATGCCCAACAAGCAGGTAAGCTTGTTGAGTCCACACACCAATGCCACCCCACCCATGGGAGCTGCTGATATCAGAGCTTGGGCTAAATAGGTCTCTACTGTGAGCACAGACTCGGGCTGAGACTTCAGCCCAATGGACACTAGGGCCCATGATCTATGTGTCCCAACATGGCTTCTCAGCTAGAAAAATAAATAAATAGCTATAGAGACAAGGTGTAGCAAAGACTTGAACAGAACACTCCATTCTAGAATCTTCTTAATGCTTCTGTGGTGTCATGTGCTGGAGCCAGGAAAGATCTTCAAACACACCCAGCACCTTACATTCACCAAGAGAGACCACGAGACTCCCCAAACCACAGGTCACCAGCAGTGCAGAAGATTATAACTCACCTCTCCTAACGCTCCTTGTCTGATGCCTTCCTACGAGCACACTGCCTTGTAATTTGTAGCTACTCCAAAACTTTGCTTTGGTCTGGGATCATCTAAAACCACATGAACTTGGCTCTGGGCTGAACCTGGCTCTCAGGGGGTTGTTATGGTGACACAAGAGAGATCATAAGGATGGTCAGGTGTAGGATGCTGACTTCAACATGGGTACTAGGGACCCAGAGGAGAGGAGTCTCTTGCACAGCAAAGCTGGACAGGATCAGAAGGCCTCTCTTGTCTTTGTCTAGCTTTGCATTCATGCCACGTTCTTCTAGGACCTGAGTTTTCCCTCATCTATATCCCCAGCTCTGAAACTACCTAGGGAAGCAGGGGGTGCAGTTTTTCACTCTCTACCTGTGCTGGGCATTCCTGTCCTCGAGTCAGTGTCTTCATGTGTCTCCTACGTGGCCAGTGCAGGGCTCTTCCCGAGTGCCAAGCCAGGCCATGTGGGTTGCTTGGACTTATGGCTGGTTCCCCACGCTCTGTAACCCCCCTCCCACCGGCCTGGGTCCACTCTTTGGATGCAGTGGGGAGCGAGCCTGGGCACTAATTTACACTTGTTTAACTACAGCTGCCGCCCACCCGCCATGTGTCTATCCGCCATTTATTGTGCTTTCCAAAGCCCTGCCCGGCACTCAGGGGCATTTCCTGCCTCCGCTAATGGAGGAGAATAGACGCATTATATGTGAATAATGGATTATGATGATACAATTTGGGTCTCTTAGCTCTCACCGAGCCTAGGCTGGCCTTGCATTATTGATAACTTACACACACCTTCCCAAGCGTGTTTATGTAAATATTTAATAGGGAAAGCAAGTTAACCCGTTGGTTTCAGCCTTTTCCAGAGCACTAGAAGTAAAGGCTATAAGAGGTGACTGGGGTACCCCTACTCCCACCTCCCCAGCAAGATTAAGTGATACATCAGATCCCTTCAAACAAGCTAGAAAGTGTCCATTATGTTCATATGGTCCCAAACAGGACTTGGTGGCCTGGAGATTCATGGCTTTCCAAGAAGTAAGAATGTTGAGATCTACCCCTCCCCTCTCTCTCCCCCTCTCCACCCCCGGTTGAGAAGACAAGTGGGCATGAGCAGAATGCAAGGTGTAAGAGATACAACGGGGCGGGGCGGGGCTTATTGGAAGGCAATGCTTTAGAGACCACCTAGTTCTCCACCGGCTCCATCACTTTTCAGATGGTTGGCAAGTGACTTCATCTCTCTGTACACTGACTGCCGTGTGTGTGAAATGGGGAGATGAGGCGCGTGGCTGGGTACAAGGATTCTGTGAGGGTATGCGGTCTAGGTTGAAGAGATTTGTAGAACGCCTAGCACGTGGTAAGGGCTCAGTGATCCCCATGCTTACATAGCAGCAATGGTAAGATGCTTGTATGTTCCCACGGTCTTCATGTAAATGTCAACTGGTAGTGTTTCTTACTAGTATGGAAAATTGTTGTGCCTCCTAGGCTGGATGCAGGAGTGTTTTCCTAATATTGTGTTCCTGGTAATGAAGCTACTTTGTCCCCTTGTGGGAAGTCACAAGGGTGGCCATGGGCCCTATCTGCTTGTGCTGAAGATGGGGGACCAGGGAGAGCTGAGAGATCAGGGGTGGCCCCCCTGCCCTCCCCACCACTAGCAACACCACCCTGGCCCCTGTCTCCTCCTATCTAGTTTGTCCACTCCATATCCCCCTCCTCCGCTGCTCCTGACCACTGCCCCGCTCAGAGCACACTCCCTCCAGCCGCCAAGCCGTCTCATCTGTGGGCTCCTCCACCCGAATGTCCTTCTCCCCCTCATCTTCCTGGAAGCTCTGACTGTTTCAGGATGGGGCTCTGTCATCTCCTCCTCCCAGCCTTTCCTGCCTCTCCCAGGTGATCTCATTTTTAAAATTTAAATGGTCGACTTGTTTTTCTGCCTGCCATCAGACCTTCAGGTCCAAGGTCTCAGAGGCTGGCACTGTGTGTGTGTGTGTGACAGACTTTCTGTCGACCCAGCCTCTCCTCTGCATGGGCCTGGGTGGGGTGCTGTGGGGAAAGCGCAGTGCACAAGGGCACAGTGACTTGCATTCAGAAGGAATCATTCTGGCTGCCATAGTGAGCACAGACTCCAGGAGACAAGAGCAGAGATGCCAGTGAGGAGGCTGCTGCGAGAATCCAGGTAGGACGTGACCGTGGCAGTGTCTTATCCTGAGATGGAAGGGAAGAGGTGGGGAGAGGGGGCAGGAAGTGGTAGAAGTAGTCAGGGAAGGAGAGGGATGTGGGAGCGGGTGGGAGGAGGCAGAAGATGGCCAGGGGAGGGGAGGGAAGGTAGCCAGAGGAGGTGGGAGGTAGCCAGACAATCAGGTTCTAACAGTGGTTGAGGGTGGAACGTATGGGATTTCCTGGTCACTTAGGTATCTCCTGTGAACAAAAAGCAACATCTAGGAGAAATCAAAGAGACACCTTTGAGTGTGGGTGTGGAGTTGCCACCAGCCAAAGTGAGGAAGACTGGAGAGGAGAGTATAGGAGGAAGATGAGAGTCCTGTTTGAGTGTCTTATTAAATAGACATTCTGAAGCTTGAACTAGACACCCAAGAAGAAGGTTTGAATGAGCAGCTGCATCTAGGAATCGTGGGACACAGACACGAGTTATGAATGTAGGGTCATCAGTACATAGATAGGTGAGATCCTCGGGGCACAGTGAGGTAGAAAGAGACACTAGGGCTTGAACCCAAGTATTTTGACCAAGCAATGTGGGAAGGGAGGGGAGCAGAAAAGGATGCTGGGAGGTGATGACCAGTGGGGTCAAAGGAAAACTTACTGGTCATAACTTCAATGGTATAATAAACAATTGTAGTAAGTATCCTAATTGTGATTAAATCGCTTCTACACATACTCTGTTAGGTACTTCTGCTCTGTTAGGTACTTCTGTTAGTTTTGATCCTGAGATTTAGGAATTCTTCTTCCCATTATGCAGATAAGAAGACCGAGGCTCCAAAAGGTAAAGCTGTAGATGGAGGTCTCATGGTGAGTGAGTCAGTGCACAGTGACCACAAGCTCAAGCTCCAAATCCACCTGGGCCTCTTTGAGAAGCCACTTAAGAGCACCCTGTTCTCCATAAAGGGTCAACCCTTGACTGACATTGGTTTCATGCTCTCAACAGCTTTGCCAAAGAAATGCCATTTCACAGATGAGGAAGCTGAGGCTTGGAATCTCATCAAGTGACCTCTCCAAGTCGCCCATTTGAATTTCTGATCTCCTGCCTTCTTCTAGGCACTTGAGACTCTCCCCAGCAGGCGCTTGGAGAAGGGAAGAGGGTTGAGATTAACTCTGGCTTCTCAATTTGAAAAGCTGGGTCTCTTCCAGATGCCACATGTCAGGCTGGCATCACACAAGGCTCAGCTCTCTTAGGCTGGTACATGGAAGGAGAGGACCCCCATACCAAAGCCAGGCGGGGTGTTCCCAGGGAGTCCCTTTCCTCCTGCCTGCCCAGCATCTGCCCCGCGCCAGCTCCTGCCTGCCTGCCAGATGTGCCAGCTGCGGTTCCTCTCCACAGAGAGCTTCACTTATTAATTAACGTGGACGCCAAGGGGGCAACTTCTCAGACCCAGCCTCAGAGCAGATCTTGGCACATTTTTCAGACTTTGTTTAATAATTTATCATCTTTTAATCATAAAAATAATTAGCACAAGAGTGATAATCTGTGCTCTGCCGAGAGCAGACCAGCGGAGGAGTTTTCAGACGCTGCCAGAGCCCAGAGAGTTGCATGTTGGCAGAGAAGAGAGAGAAGGCTGGCTCAGAGCCAGGTGTCCTCTCCAGAGCTGGCTCAGTGAGTCAAGAGTGTGTAGCCTGCTGCCTGGCCCTGGAAAGGACTCTGAGGGGAACCCCAGGACCCACCACTTTCTTAGCAGTTTGAGGCTCCCGCTCTTGCCTGGGGCCTAACTCTCTGGCTATCCTTTGGGAAGTTTCTTCCCTCTGTGGTCCCTTAATTTTCCCATCTGTCAAATGGGAGTTATAATGATCAGAGAATACCCAGGGACACTTGTGGTCAAGAAGCCATGATCCAACAAGGTGGCAAACGGAGAAGCAGTGGCTGGTAGCATCCCAAGAAAATGACAGGAGTATCCCCAAGATCTGAGAAACCTTCCATACTACCTCCACCACCCCTCCTATCCATAGCCAACAAGGGCATGCACTCCCTCCTGAGGATTCCCAGATGCTCCCACAGGACCCTGGGACAAGGCAATGTGCTCCAACTCTATGGCTTACAGCAAGTCTCTCTCCTTTCTCTGAGCCTTGGTTTACCCATCCAAAGAGAGAGAGGGACAGAAAGAGAAAGAGAGAAATCATCAAAAACCCACAGGTCTCCAGAGAAGTTCCAAGGGATAGAATGACAAGTTTAACCCTAGGAGACATTGATCCCAGTCTGTCCTGGATTTAACTGTTACTTCCTACACAGACTGCAGGTTCCAGGGCAGGACAGGGACCACACCATGCTCCATGCTTGAATAGTGATAGAAAGGCTAAATGTCATATACTTCTATGTTTCTGTCTTGAGGATATCCAACCTACACAGGCACGTCGGGGGCTTTAGATTAGGCCACAGTAGTTATGGAGACAATTCTGACCCTTCTGGAGGAGCCTGGGAATGCTCCTCCCACTGCCTCAGTCTCTTCATGCAGATTTGGGGATAGCTGTCTGAGCTTGGAGACTCCCAGAAGCAGAGCCTGAGACAAGCATTTGAGAATTAAATAGTTGTGACAGACACCATATGGTCATCAAAGCCAAAAATATTTACTATCTGGCTCTTTGCAGGCGAATGTTGGCCGGCCCCTGGTCTAGGACATACGATAATATTCGCTTACAGCGGTCCCTTTGACGAACAGGTTGCCGGGCTTTATCTGCAGCTCCAATGTACCATTGGCTGCTCCCAGGTGCTCTAACAATTACCACACACACACACACACACACACACACAGAGTACCAGATTGGCATACTCCAGTGGCCAGAGGGCCCCCTGATACTAGCCTGACACATCTGTACAGAGCAATGAGTGCCAAGAAAAACTTAGAAACCAGGACATCTAGGGCTTTTGCTCTGAGCAGCTCTGAGGACTAGATACATGCTGTTGGCAGGACTTGAACTCAGAGCCTTGTGTTCTTACTCTGCCTTTTTTTTTTCTCTCTCTCTCCTGACTGGCATTCTACCACTTGAGCCACATCGCCAGCCGAGCATTTTGCGAGGTGATTGATTGGAAATAGTGTCTCTTAGACTTTTCTGCCTAGGCTGGCTTTTGAATTGGGATCCTCCAGATCTCAGCCTTTGGAGTAGCTTAGATTATAAACTGGAGCCCCCAGCCCCTACCCCCACCCCACAAGTTCTTGAAGCACTCAAAATATGGAGTGTCTGCCAGTGCTCAGCAACTGTAATGGTCTCTAGGAGCCCCTCACCAAAGTTAATCTAGACTCATTCTACAATGAGCTGCCTTCCCTTCTTGATCTCAGCCCGCCTGTCTTTCTTGGAGCTCACTTATTACCAAGCCCCCAGGCAGTCTGTCCTGGAAGAGGGAGGATTTCTTTCCCAGTCCAGTTCAATCTGTCTGGTCAAAATTGAAGTAGCATCAGCCTCTCCCTGGCTGCTTTTCCTGCTTTTTCTTTCCCCAAGTGCTTTCTACCTGGGCTTCCTCCTGGGCTCTGTCCTCAGGGCTGCATTTGGCAGGTGCCATGGGGGTGAGGGTACCCTCAGGTTATCATCCAGACAGGCAGATTTTCCCTCCACTGGCTGCTTATGCCATCCTTGGCCCCGTGACTCCTGATGATTGTCACCTTGCTCTTCTGTACCATCCACAGGCTGTCAGCACAGCTGGCCCCACACCATCACTTTTCACCCTCTGGGGGAAGATTCTGGAAGTTGATTCTGGGCTCCTTTTAGAGAGACATATATGAGCGGATTTGAGTAGAAAGCAAGCGGGCATGATCAGACCTCAGATTAAAGTCAGGTCAGTCTAAGGCCAGAGTCAGGATGCCAGTCTGACTTCCAGACAGCTGAGGAGTCAGAGGATGGGTCAAGACAAAGCCTGAGGTCAAGGTCAGGGCTGTACCTGTCCAAGGTCAACTAAGAGCCAATTCAATGCCAGGAACCCAACACAACCAATAGCTTGTCTAACAACTCAGCCCAAGCCATGGTGCCCCAGTCCTCAGCCGGCCTGGGTTCCTGGCACCCCTGGGAATCTCCAGCGGGTCCTTCTCCACGGGGGTGCCTGCATTTTCATTCACGTGTACAACACCCTCCTGGCCAGGCGGCTCGCATTTCCAGGTCCATCTGTCTGCTGAGCTGTCGTGGGAACCGAGCTCAGAGAATGGGCCCGAGCCGTCTCCCTCCGGAGCCTGTCTCCAGACTGTTGGCGTTCACGGCTCTGCCTCGCAGCCTCCGAGCTGGGCTCGAGCTGCTGAGCCCAAACACCGTCCACTGCTCAGTTCCAGCCAGCACCAAGCACTCCCCAGATGGGCAGGGATCGCGCCGAGCCTGCCTGCCTCCTGCCTCAGGCATTGCTCGCTCCCTGCCAGAGGCCCAGGGAGATGCCCAGTCCTCAGGCTCACAGCACAGGGACCAGGCCGGGCCAGGAGAGGGCAGAGAATTCGCCAGCACTAGGGGCAAGAGCATCCTCTAACCAGTGAATCCCAGCAGCCCCAGACCTGGCCTGAGGGAGACCCAGCCTCTCTCTCAACAAGTGTCTGTCAGCCACTGCCCTCTGACCAGCCACAAAACTACCCAAGAAAATTGGGGAGTCAGGGGGGTCATTGTCAATATGATTCCTCTGGGGCAACTGGCTAGAAAGCTCTGGGCAGCAGGGAGTTCTAGACTAGACAGCCCTGGGTCTGAATCCCAGCCATGACACTTCAAGTTGTATGACCCTTACTCAGTTACTCCTGCCTCAGTTTCCTCATTTGCAAATGGGTTTAAATAATCTCTAGCTTCTTGGTTCAGAGAGAATTAAATAAGTGATGTAAAGCCCTCTGGCAGAGCATGTGTCTGTTGGAGTGTCTGCTCAGAACACCGCTCCCCCTTTTTCTCTGGCCACTACACCCCCTTCCTATGTTGTACTGGCCTTACTCCACAGCACAGCAGCCCAGCCGGGCACGTGGTCTCAGTGGCACAAACTGACTCACAGAGAGGAGTTTCAGAATGGTTGGAGGAAGAGGGAAGGCATATATAGCAAGCCTGGGGGACATGACTGAGAACTCCTGGGACCAGACACCACTAGGAACTTTCTAGACACTGAGCCAACATCTCCCTCAGAGCTGAAGCTATTGGGCATGGGCTTCTGTTTTGATCAACTTCGGAAAGAGAGGGACAGCACATGCCATGGGTGAGAGCCTTGTCTCCAAAGCCCAGGCCATGGGGTCACAGGCCAGCTCGGCCACTTATTTAGCAGTGTTGCCTTCGGCAAATAACACGACCTCATGGTGTCAGTTTCCCAGTCTATGAAACGGGAATGATATTGGCACCTACCTCCTCCTGGGCAGTGGTGAGGATTTAGCTAATTAACTCAGCTAATTAGGATAATACTTGGCATACAGTAACCACTAATTAAGTATTTGCTAATACTTTAAGGCTTTAAAAAAATTAAATCATCACCCCCTGTTTGGCAACTCCCTGCTCCCATCTAGAAGACAGAATCAGTTACTCTATAAGTGTTTATGGGGTCCTCACTCGGGGTCCTGCACAGGTTCTGCTGGTGAATAGGCTTAGGTGGTTCTATCACCAAGGGGTGAGGGGATGGAGCCCAGAGTCTGCTTCTGCAGGACAGCTACGATGGAGCTTGGCTTGCAAGCTGACCTTGGCACCTCTCAGTGCCCGCAGCAGGTGAGCCACCCCCAGAGCCCTTTTGGTCAGTGGGGTTTGAGGCAGGGCTTCAACAGCAGTTGTGCATGGAAACTTTTGTCTGCTGCTGGAGAATGCCCCCAAGGTCCTGGAAGCCTGGGTCCTAGTGAGAACCACTCATTTTCTCCCAAACTGCCCTCCTCAGTCTCCCTGAAGGTGCTCATGAACCCCAAAAGAAGGCACTGCGGAGATCTGGAGAGGCAAAGGTTTAAAAGTAGTCACAAGAAACTCATTACTAAATGGGCAAGGGAACTAAAGAGAGACTTCTCAGAAGAAGAGAAAAAAATGGCAAAGAAACACATGAGGAAATGTTCATCATCCCTGGTTGGGAAGGAAATGCAAATAAAGACAACCCTAAGATACCACCTTAGCCCAGTCAGAATGGCCCACATCCTCAAGTCAGCCAACCACAAAGGGGATGTGGAGAAAGAGGAACCCCATTACACTGCTGGTGGGAATGAACACTTATACAACCACTTTGGAAAGCAGTCTGGAGGGTCCTTAGAAAGCTAAATATTGACCCTTATGACTCAGTCATACCACTTCTAGGCATCTACCCTGAACAACAGGAACCAGTATACAAGGACACATGCACCTCCATGTTTATTGCAGCACTGTTCACAATAGCCAGGATATGGAAACAACCCAGATATCCCACCACAGATGAATGGATCCAAAAATTGTGGAATATTATGCAGCCATTAGAAAGGACAAAATAATGGCATTTGCAGGGAAATGGATGGAGCTAGAAGAAATCATGTTGAACGAAGTAAGCCAAGAGCAAAGAGACAAACAGCACGTGGTCTCCCTGATAAGTGGATGTTAAACCCAAAATATAAGGTGATACGACAAAATTAACAAGACTTAAGAAACAAAAGACTTCCACTCATTGGTCGAATCACTACTAAATAACCCCATGCTGCTGATCACATATATGGCATATATGTGCACACCAGAGGGAAACCAGGAGGACGACACAGAACTAGAGGGAATCAGGGCAAAACATACAACAGCGGGAACCATCAGCTGCACTGGACATTGATCAAAATGAACTAAGCAACTCAATGGCAGCAATGGGAGGGAGGGAACAAGTGGGAAAGAGGGAACAGCTGATGCTATGCAAAACAGAAGAAATGTACATATCTCCCAATGTGGAAGAAATAACTGTATTGCAAAGCTCATAGAACTCATACATGTTATAGACTGTGATAGACAATTTGCTCCAGGAAAGTTAGAATGTGTTTGTGACTTTAACTGAGCATCACTATCCCACAATACCGTGAAATTTGGGGAATTATGTAACCACTTAATTACAATAAAAAAATTTTTAAAAAGTAGTCACAAGATTCTTGCAAGGACACCAATGGACCAAAAACAAAAACAAAAAGACTTTATAATCAAGAAAGGAACAGGAAAGGGAGAAGAAAAGACAAAAACCAAGTAAGATTTTTTTTAGCTTTACTTCCTTTTTTTATTGTGAAAATACTGTACAGAGGGGTTACAATTACGTGGGCAAAATAATGAGTACATTTCTTATCAAGCATTGTAACCTCCTCCTTTGTTTCCCCTTCCCATCCCTTCCCATCCTCCCCCCACCCCCCACCAATCCTCTTCCTCCCCCTCCACCAAAGTTGTAAAATTCATTTCGACATAACAACTTGTACATCTCATTACCACCCTGAGTGCACCTGATCTCATCTAATCTTGGAAGGTAAGCAGGGTTGGGCCTGGTTAGTACTTGGATGGGAGATTTTTTTTTTTTTTAATGGCATTAAGGTTTGAACTCAAGACCTTTAACATGCTAGCCAGCCCTCCCCCTCGGCCATCTTTCATTTTTAGTTATTTTGCAGGTAAAGCCTGACTTTTTGGATGGTGGGGGCAGTCTACAGCCAGCCTCAGATCACAGGTTTTCTCTATGCAGCTTCCCAGGTAGCTGGGATCACAGAAACACACCATCACACCTCGATGGCTCACTGAGGTGTGGTCTTACTGATTTTTTTTTTGTCAACACTGACCTCAAATCATAGTCTTCCTGATTTCTGTCTCCTGAGTAGCTAAATTTTTTAAAAATAGGTGTGAGTTACAGTACAAGAATCCCCCACCCTGGCAACATCAAAGAGGGGATGCTGTGTTCTAGCAGAGACATGCAACATGAGCAGAAGATGTGGCTCTGACAGCCAGTGGCTTCCTGGGGAGTCAGACATTGCAGCCTAAGCCATCGGGAGGCAAGGGGAGCCAAGCCAGTGAACAGCAGAAGCAGGCTGCGGAAGTGTCAAGGTTCTTCTGCCATTGACAACTGAGTATGGCACCACGCCCAATCTTCCGTTAGCCTAGCTTTGCAATATAAGTTTTGCAAAATTATATGATGATTTTATAAGAACAGTTCTAGTAGCATGTGTGTGTGTGTGTGTGTGTGTGTGTGTGTGTGTGTGCATGCAGGTACACACACATGCATGTCCACAAGCATATAGAGCAGACCCGTTCCAGAGCTTGAGCTCAGGGTCTTGAAGTTTCACTTGGCTTTCTTGCTCATGGCTGGTGCTCTACCACTTGAGACATGCCTCCAGTCTGGCATTTTGCTAGAGATGGAGTCTCACAGACTTTTCTGCCTGAGCTGGCTTCAAACCACAAGCTCCCAGGTCTCAGCCTCCAGAGTAAGTAGGATTCCAGGGTATGCCACCAGCATCCTTGTTTACATGTAACATAGCCCATGTTCACAGCACAGTGAGAGGAGATATGGCGTGATGGTCAAGGCAGAAGGCTGCCTGTGTTCAGCCTCACCTTGAACAAAGTACTTTGCCTCTCTGCACAGCTTTCCTCATCTGTAAATGGAATAATTGAACTCAGCTCACAGAACACACAGAGATGTTAAGAGGGATGTCTGAAAGAGGACATGGCACCAAGGAAGTTCTCAGTGAGTATATAAAATGCTGTTGAGCCTTACTATGTATCAAGCACTGTGCCAGGTCCTTTAGACACCGGCCACAATCCTCACAACACGCTATCATGCATGTTATTTGCATGGCCCTCATTTTCTTTTCTCCTTTGTTTTACTTTTTCTGAAATAGAGTCTCAGAAGTGGCCCTGTGGCTCAAGTGGTAGAGTGTTAGCCTTGAGCTGAAGAGCTCAGGGACAGCACCCAGGCCCAGAGTTCAAGCCCCATGAAACAAACAAAAAACAAAAACACAAAACAACTGTCTGTTTGATGGGGCTGGGAAGGTGGCTCAGTGTAGAGTGCTTGCCTTGTAAGCAGGAGGCCCTGGGTTTGATTCCTCAGCACCATATAAGCAGAAAAAGCTGGAAGTGGTGCTGTGGCTCAAGTGGTAGAGCACTAGCCTTGAGTTGAATTGTTGAGAGAAAGCACCCAGGCCCAGAGTTCAGGCCCTATAACTGACATAAAAACAAAAAGAAATAGAGTCTCACTATGTAACCCAGGCTGGCTCAAACTTACGATCCAGCTGAGTCCTAGTGCTGAGATTACAGGTATGCACCACAACACCTAGTTTATAACGCTCATTTCACTGATGAGAAAACCATATCCCAGAATAAATCATAAACTCAATAGCTCTTAAATTGTTGAATTGAAGTTCAGGTTTAGGATTGTCTGACTCCAGAGTTTAAACCCTTAATCGGGGTTAAAACTACACATGGGACCTACAGAGAGCAAAGGATTGGGCAGATGTATACAGTGAGACAGAACTCCTCCTGTCCTCTTCCTGTTTGGCTACCCTTCAGCACTGGCATTTTCTGATTGGACACATTCTTCCTTCTCCCTCTTGGAGGACTCTCTCCTCCCTTCCTTGGAAGGACATGGGTTTGGGTGACATTGCAATTGACTCGTTGCTCTTCATGAGCCAATGTCACTGAGCTGAGGCAACATAAGACACCAAATCACTATACTAAAGGCCTGATCTCCAGGGGGGCACCACTGGGAGATAATATGGCCTAGTAAAACCCTTCTTATGTCATTTCAGGTGGGTCCTGAAGAGGGATTGTGTAATCCTAGCCACACACACCTTGTTGCTCGTACTGGGGCTTGAACTCAGGGTCTGGGGGCTATCCCTTAGCTTTTATGCTCAAGGCTGGCACTCTACCACTTGAGCCACAGCTCCACTTCTGGCTTCTTGCTGGTTACTTGGGAATAAGAGTCTCACAGACTTTCCTACCCTGGATAGCTTGTTACTGTGATCCTCAGATCTCAGCTTCCTGAGTAGCTAGGATTACAGGTGTGAGCCATCCACACCCCACTGTCCTCTTTCTTGTTTACTCCCCAACCAGGAGGTGAGAAGTTTGCTCTGCCACACCCTCTGGACCAATTCCATCTGACATGCCCACCAGAAACCTAAGGCAATTGATCTTCCAAACTCTAGACTGGATCCTCCAAAACTGTGATTCCTCCTCCTCCTCTTCCTCCCCCTCCTCCTCCTCTTCCTCTTCTTCTTCCTCCTCCTCTTCCTCCTCCTGTCCTCCTCCTCCTCCTCCTCCTGTCCTCCTCCTCCTCCTCCTGTCCTCCTCCTCCTCCTCCTCCTCCTCCTCCTCTTCTTCTTCTTCTTCTTTCTTCTTCTTCTTCTCCTTATTCTCCTTATTCTCCTTATTCTTCTTCCTCCTCCTCTTCTTCTTCCTCTTCTTTCTTCATCATCATCTCAAGGATTTTGTAGTAGTGATGGAAATCTGGCCAACACTCTCCAGTTATCTCCACCTGATGCTCTCCTCAACCTCAGGTCAATATCCTACTCAATAATTCCTTGAAATTCAATACAACTAAATGAATTCATGATCTTCCTTCCACCCCCACTCTCTCAGACATGACTATCAGATGTCCAAAAACCTAGGGACCATTCTTTTCCCCTCCCACTTCCTCATCCCCTTCAATCATTCTGCAAGTGGATATTCCCTTCTGAGTAGCCCTGGCCACCTCCACAGCCTCCACTTTAATCCAAGCCACTCTCCTCTCTTTCTCCTGGTTCTCCATGCTGGCCCACCTTCTGATTCCAGCTTCTACTCCACATCCAAACTAATCTTTTCAAAAGGTAAGCCTAGTCTTGGCATCCAGGTAGGAGGTAGCAATCTGGCTACCACAGCCAGCTCCTAGACTCGCATCCTGTGTCTGTAAGCCCAAATGTCTCTTGCAGAATTTCTCAGTGAAGTTCTATAGCATGTCCATAGCTCTGTCCACACCATGTGCCTTCCCTTGCACTAACCATGATGGCCAAGGGAATGCAGAAACGTGAATGGCTCAGTCTGACTTGTGGGCTCGCTTGTGGAGTTGAAGAAGAGTCTTGAGTCAATCTGACTTCCATAGCTTTGATAAGATGCCTGATGGATAATTTGTGAAGAAAAGAGATTGATTTGGCACCAGCTAGGCTCTTCTGGCCCTTCTGGCTCTATCCCAACACCACTAGTAGCATCATGGTAGGAGTAGGTGGGACAGGGGGAGGACAATCACAGGGCAGCAGAAGCAAGAAGACTTTTTATAACAACCTCTCTCACAAGAGCTAAGTAGAGTGTCACCAGGACTACATTATTCCCTCCTGATAGTGTTATTCTCCAAGATCTAACCACGACCACTGGGCCCTACCATCTCAACACTGCCAACCAGAAACCAAGCTTCTAACACTTGAACCTTGGGAAATACTCAAACCATACCTAGACTACAATGACTCCCAGCTAAAACGCAAGTAATCAACAAACAGGAACCTGTGGGCCCCTGAATGCATTTCCTGCAAAGAAAACAAAGCTACTCAGCCACCAAAACACAGATGGTATCTGCTGTGGCCACTGGGACGGGCATCCATTGTAAATCAGTATTTTCCTGTGTCCTGTGTATGTACAGCTGAATACCAAGCATGTGGAATCCTCTGGGGTGGGGATAGAGGAGAAGAAAAAGAAAATATTCATCATTAAATAACTTTGAGGAAAACTAAATTTTGTTTCCTTGTCCTTAGAGAGACAATGTTCTATTCGCATCTTTGGCCCTCTGAAATCTGCAGCCAAGAACCTTGTCTGGTTGTCTTTAATCCAGTCTTTCTTAAATCTGTTTGACAGCATGCTCCCTTCCCCATATTCCCTTGTAAAACTCTCATTGAAGAGCCTCATGACTCGAGTTCATTCTGTCTTCGCTCCCGCTCGCCTGTGATTTCTGATGCTCCCTTCTGTGACAACTAGAAACCACTTTCCACCTCTCTCTTTTTTTCTCATTCCGCTTTGGGGGGTGGTATCTCACTATGTAATTCCAGGCTGGTCTCGAACTCATCATCCTCCCTCCTCAGCCTCCTAAGTGCTGGCTTTGCTGGCATGCACCACCACACCTGGATTCTTTTTTCTTCTTCTAAAGCCTCCGTAGGCTAGAAAAGCAATACTGGAGACGGTTAAAGCTATTTGTAAAGTATGAGTAAGGGCTCTGAGTGAGGTCCATAGGCAAACTCCTGGGGGTAAAGTGTGCAGATTCTGTGGTGCTGTGTGTCTCGTCTCCATGGTACTGATTACCTTGGTCTTGATCCTTGACTGGAGGGGCAGAGGCTGTCAGAGAGCTGAGTTCTAACTATATGACATGCTGTTCTACACCAAGCCTTCTCTGTAACACAGCTCACAGGGCCAAGACAGCAGGAGAGTTCTACAGGACAGGGGATGGCAGGGCTTGCCTGTAGATCTCCAGGTGGTCCCTGCCACAGAACACCCAGGTGGCAGCCAGAAGGGTCCCAACATAGCCTGACAGGCTGAGACGAAAGCACGGCAAGCGCATTTCAATATGAGAATCTCAGTCACTGCAGGACACATCTAATCGGAAGGGAACAGAGCTACCAAACACAAGAACAATTGCAAAGCAGAGTCTAGGAGAGGGTTCTAGAGGGGTGTGTGTGTGTGTGTGTGTGTGTGTGTCCGTGTGTCCGTGTGTCCGTGTGTGCGCACACATGGACACGCACACACATTTACCTGTCTGTCTGTGTACATGCTTGAGCCTACAACACATATACATGAGTACCCGGAGCTGAAAGAATATCTTGGGGAGGGGGTTGTGTAGGGATATAGCCAGGGAAGGCTGTTTGCATAAGAAAAAAAGGAAAGAGACTGCTCTCTGCGCAAGGAACGATGCTCAGGTAGGCTGAAGGCATAGGCCTGTGGTGAAGGCTAAATGAGGACCTGTGGACACCACTGTGGTCAGCTGTGTGGGTTTCTTCCCAGTGCAGGACCTGATACATAATCTCACCCATGGACAAGCCTGTGGTCTGACTTGTGGTTGGCCCACACGTTCTGCAACAGCTCCATGAGTGGATCAGATGTCCGAAAGCAGGCCAGGCACAGGCCAGGCAGGTTGCCTGGGCGGGGATGCAGAGCCCTTCTCCAGCCCTTTGGGGGGGAGGGGGTAGGCGTTGGCAGCCCCAGTGAGTTATGACTTTTATTATGCAGAAAACAGGCACATTAACTTCAGGTCCTTTGAAAAATGTGGTCCTGTAATCAGAGTCTGTGTCTGCCCTGATGCACCGTGGCACCAGGCCAGAGAAATGCGGGGATGAAATAAACATTTAGAAAGACAACTACATTTGCAGATCTAAGAATTGAGTTATATTCATTTCTGACAGCTTCCTGAATCACAGCCCACGTCTCCGCCCGGGCAAAACTGGGACCTGGCCCTTTAACTAGACTCCATTTCACATAATTAAAGACTCACAAAATTAAATGGCCTGCATGGAAAGTGGCTTTCAGTGGACTAAATGCCGGGAGCAATCTCCTCGCCAGAGTGGAGAAGTGACACTAGCTTGCAGATCAATATCATCTCTGTTATTAATATCAAAAGCACATTACTTTGTTTTTGCCTGGCTCCCCTCCAAGCCTCCGGCCCTGCCGTGGAGGAGCCATTTGCTGGGGCCATAATTTACTTTGGTGAGTTTTTAAGGTATTGTTTTGTCAGGACCAATCACCGTGACGTTATAAATGACTGGGAGGACTTGCACTCTCCCTTAGTGGCATATGCAGCGAAATTAATTTTTAAAAGTTTCACGTCAATTACTCCTGTCCTTGAGTTATGCAAAGGGACAAAGGAGCGGAGACGTAAGGACGTGAGTGATCTCAAACAGATGAGGTAACGACACCCAGAAACGGGGGCTGCAGACCAGAGCAGACATTACACTATCTTTAATTGATGCATTGAATTAAACAAGGCTAAAGCCAAATAAATATTGACCACTTAGCAAAAGGACCATTGATTTTTATGATAGACAACAATGCCATCCTCCACTTGGCTGATGAGGGGTGAATGGAGGTTCTAAGCTGGAGTCTGGTTGGTTCTAGAACAGTCACAGCACTTTGGTGAGACGTTGAAAAGTAGTAGTAAATGTACCCAGACACTGGTAGCTCATACCTGTAATCCTAGATACTTAGGAGGCTAAGATCTATGGATCACGGTTCAAAACCAACTTGAGCAGAAGAGTCCATGAGACCCTTTTCTCCAATTAACCAGCAAAAGTAGAAGTGTGACTCAAGTGGTAGAGCACTAGCCTTGAGTGAAAAAAAAAGAAAGAGCGATAAAAAGGACAGCATCCAGGCCTTGAGTTTAAACACCAGTACTGGCAAAAGAAAAGAAGGTAGGGGAAAGAGGGGAGGGAACGAGAGGGGAAGGGAAGGGAAGGGAGGGAGGGAAGAAGGAAGGAAGGAAGGAAGGAAGGAAGGAAGGAAGGAAGGAAGGAAGGAAGAGAGGGAGGGAGGGAGGGAGGGAGGGAGGGAGGGAGGGAGGGAGGGAGGACGGATGGAAGGAAGGAAGGAAGGAAGGAAGGAAGAGAGGGAGGGAGGGAGGGAGGGAGGGAGGGAGGGAGGGAGGGAGGACGGATGGAAGGAAGGAAGGAAGGAAGGAAGGAAGGAAGGAAGGAAGGAAGGAAGGAAGGAAGAGAGGGAGGGAGGGAGGGAGGGAGGGAGGGAGGGAGGGAGGGAGGACGGATGGAAGGAAGGAAGGAAGAAGGAAGAGAGAAAGAGATTGAATGTTCTGTTTCTCACCCTGTCTGGCCTCACTACATTTAAGCCCACCTTAGGCTGGGTCCTGCCTTCCTATGCTTCAGTATTGTCTATAAGAATGGAAGCCCTGAGCAACCTCTCCCAGAGCTCTCCATCTCTTTTGTCTTCTTCCTACCCTACCGCTGCCCCCACCCCCAGCAGCCTCTCCCCAAACCCAAAGAAGTGGCTGGCCTCCTTCCTGAGGACAGCTCTCACTTTCTGTTCTTATCTGAAAATCATGGCAGAGAGGGAGACACAGAAAGAGGAGCACCGAAAAAAATCTATGTCTAGAGAGAGAATAGAATATCCCCAACTTCTGAGCATCTAGGATGTGCCCAGCAATATCAGATATGATGCAAACTTTATCTCCACTAATTCTTCTAGAAACCCCAAAGGCACACAAGGCAGAGTCAGACTTCTAGATGGACATAAACTTCTAAGAGACAGCACCTCAGGGTGAAGGTTGGCAGGCCTTGTAGCCCTCACCCAATCTGTGTCACGCACACTAGCTTGACTGGTGTGAGGATGGATCACCGTGCTCAGGGTAGGTTGTCATAAGCTAGTTGGCACCTCAGCTCAGACCAGGTTCTCTCATGGTGGGAACAGGGGCAGTTGAGTTAGGAGAGGAGTTCTGGCCTATGTGTGCAAAAGATTCACCCATTCCTCCATCGGCAACCGTTTGCTGGTGCCTGTTCTACAGCAGGCAGAGCCCCAAGCTGAGAGTTGACAGGGAGGAAGGTGCTGTGTCTGTGGCCATACAGCCCTGAACATGTTCCATCTCAGAAGCTAGGTAGGCTCAGGCCTTGTTTAGTACTTGGATGGGAGAATGAAACACTGTATTGCTTCAAAATTCTTTCATTTTTGTTTACCCAAGTCCCAAGCAAAGGAAATAGTCTTTAAACACATTTCTAGTTTAACAATAACAAAAAAGAAAGATGCACAGTTCTTCTACATTGATAGATTAATTGGAGGGAAAAAAAAGAATCAGGCAGCATCGCCAGCATCCTGTCTCACACACACACACACACACACACACACACACACACACACAGGTTTACTGTTGTAAGCAAACAAACATGAGTATTTATAGGCATCCAAGAAGTATTCTAACAAATGTATTCTTTTTCAACACTCACAGTCTCAAGGTAACATAGAAACAGCCGTTGAGAGACAACTATTCAAATTTTGACTCTCGAAGGCGATTGCTTTCAGCAAGTACTGAGAAGCTCAACCTCCAGATGTCGAGGGTCCTCATAAGGATGGGCTGAACGTGGCTGTTCCAGTGAGTAACATGTTCCCAGGCTTCTGATCTTGTTGTTTGCTTGCACAGAGGATGGTGCTTCTATCAAGGACTGAATTCTATCACAGAATGCATGCCAACTCTGAAAGCAATTGTCAGGCACCATCCCAGCTGGGCTGGGGAAGGCCTGGCTCTCAATGCCTTTGCTCTTCTTGATCACTGGACGTGGGCTATTGTCCTTCGGGTTCTCCTTCAATTGCCCCTTCTCATTTAAATCTCAGTTTGAGAGTCCCCTCTCTGGAGCAGTTTTCCAAAGCGGCGCCTCTCACTTTGTCAGTCACTCCCCGTCATGCTAACTTGTCTGCCTGACACGGAGCTATGCATCACTTCTCAACATTATCTTGTGTATCCACGTGGTCACAGTGACCTCTGTAAGGGGACCAGCCTGCTCAGCTGTGGCCATGAGAACAGTGTCCTGAACATATCAGATACTCCAAAAATACTTATTCAATGAATACATGAATGAATGAAGAGCCTGGAGTAGTTTGGAGCTTCTACTGAGCTTTGGAAAGAGAGAAAGCCCTAAAGTACAGATGGAGGGACAGGTAATTATTAGAAAACACAGGATTAAGTCCATCAGGGCTCATTCAGGCATCCCCGGCCAGCAGCAGGCCACGCTTTACTTCCTGACACTTGTAGCAGGCTCATGGGTCTGACACTACGATAAAGAGGAGGGAGTATGGGGACCGCTAATAGAGACCTTGAGAAGCAGCCAGACTCACGACCTAACAGGTCTTCCCACCTGGAGCATCTTCTGTACCTCAGAGGGTAGAGGTCAAGATGGAGGACAGAGGAAATTTAGGATCACATCTAGCCAGGCTAAAGTGTTCCTGTCCTCCTAGAAGCCTGGCTCTTGCTTACCCCAAAATAAGATGCAGATCAGTCAATTGTACTGCCATCTCTTTGAGCCTCAATTTCCACATCTGTAAAATGGGAGGAATAATTTACACTGTGAGAATTGAGTGTCTCTCTTTCTCTCTCTAGCTGGGTAGTCACATGTGTTTAATAAATATTAGAGGTCATAATGATGAAGAAGAAAATTTTTTCCCCACGGGTTAGGCAGGCTCTGGTAGGGGACAAAATAAAAATAAAACCAGGAATGGGAATCTAAACTCTGGGCTCTCCCACCTGGCCTTTAGCTCCCCATTTCTCCCTACAAGAGGGACTTCCTACAGCCATCCTTAGAGATGTTGGGAGGATTAGATTTCTTCAGTCATTTTTCAAATACATAAGAAAAACAATAACATATGCAGCACTAGGCTAGGCACTAAGTTAGACTTAGGATAGGCAGAGTCAGACCCTTGTACCTTGTGAGAGGTAGGGCCATGAAGCGAGCAATTACAACAGAATTCCTGGAGGCAGACACGTTTGCATTCAACCACACCTACCCAGTGCCCCGTGTGCCAGCCCGGGAGAAAACCAGGTAAGATTCCAGCCCTAATCATCTGCCTAAGAGTAGCTAATGTTCATGGAACATTTACTATATGAGCTTGAGTTTTACTTCTTTAAAATCCCCCAAACACGAATACAGGGAACAGCCATTTCACAGGTTGGCAGCCAAGATTCTATGAATTAATGCATGTGAAGCATGGACCAGAGGTTCTGGCACCTCCTAAGTGCTCAATAAATGAAAGCGCTGATTCTATTTATTAGCTCGCTAGGTAGCAGTCGTGTTTAGAGCTTTACGTGTTTTATCTCGTTTAATCATTTAATCTGGGGTGACAAGTACTAAGATACTACCCATGAAATCACCTATAAACTTAAAAGCTTTGCTCATGTGAGCGTGGGCCAAGAACCCAGGATGATGCCGAGTAGCCAGCATGGGACAAGGAGGGCCATAAAAGCATCCAGAAGTTGAGCCTGAGGTGGGGCAACGTGTGGAATGAGCAGACGAGAAGAGCAGCCCTTCTGCAAAGCAGGGCTGTTTCTGCTGCTGCAGAAGGGCAGATTCAAACAGGGCAATTTAAAAACATGTAAAAGGCATAACGCGAGAGCAGCTGCACACAGCTGCCGCCAACCGCTTCATCGCGGGCTCGCTGCGGACTCTAAATGACAATAAACCTTCCACCTCTTATAAATTAAGCAGACTTTCAAAAAAAAACCATATCTCCTCCTGCAACTTTTTATGGCTGTTTGGCAACTTTAATCATTTTGCAAAATGCAATTCCTGGCCATAAATTCTCTCCCAAGTACAGATTTAGGGAGATCTAGAGGACTGCGGCGGGTTGATAGGTAAGTTTTAATCTGACAAGGCCAAAAAGTCTATTAGATTTATAGGGAGGCAGCAGATACCCTGTAATTACACCAGGCTCGACCTCCCGGGGAATCTCGGGTGTAGGGGAAGGGAGGGGAGAGAGTAGGAAGGAAGCAGCGGGGGCAGCAGCAAGGGCAGACCAGACCCCTCCACCTGCCTGTCTGTCAACCCCCAGCCTGGCCTTCTGGTCACAGGCCACAGTGACTTCCTGTACAGGCTCACACCTTGGGTTCCAGGTCATTGAAGCCTGTGATTGATGCAGGTTCTCATCCACCACACCTGTGGCTAGTGCCTGTCAGGAGAAGCTAAGTTCTCTCAGAAGGACACATTTCCCTGATCAGGGCAGACAGAAGGCGCGGGATCTCAATGACATAGTCAACAGACATCCCATCCACCTTTGTGCTTTATATCGTACCAGAACAGAACCACGGACATTCCCAGGGTCATTTCCTGCTCAGAGTATCTGGCTAAAGGACAGGGGCCATATATGTACGTATATGTATGTCTCAGCTCCAGCTGCTTCAATCCACACGAGGAAGACCTAGATCTGTTTCTGCTCCAGGTGCCTGTCAGCTTGCCACTGACTGCCCAATGTTAAGTGCCTGTCTCTCTGAAGGCCCAGCTTTGAGTCACAGGGTGCTCTGAGTAATGGGAACCCCAGGAGCAAACTGGCAACCTGTAGGCCAGCACTGAGTTTTAATCATTAATCCTTTCCTTTTCAAGTGCTACTACTCCAATTAATTTATATTCACTCCTGGAAGAGGGGCTAAGGGGGGTGATGGAAGAGGTAAGTGCCTCAGGATGCTGGGCACAGGAGCCAACCCAGACACCCTGCCGAAGTGTGGCAGAGGGAAAGACAGACTCTAAGATGTGCTGACATTGGGGTTTGAACTCAGGCATAGGTACTGTCCCTTAACTTTTTCACTCAAGGCTGGTGTTCTACCATTTGAGCCATACCTCCACCTCTTGCTTTTTGCTTGTTCATTGGAGATTAAGATTCTCACAGATTTTCCTGCTGAAGTTGACTTTGAGTTTGATCCTCAGATCTCAGCCTCCTGAGTTAGCTAGGATTATAGGCATGAGCCACTGACATGAGCTTGGCTTCAGGTTACTAAACAGCCGATTTTAAAGCAGGGAGATTATCTTGGATTTTCTGGATAGATCCAGTATCATCCCAAGGACTCTGAAAGTGGACTTAGAAGGCAGGAGAGTCCGGGTCAGAGTAGATGAGAGGGGCTGGACCAGCCATGGAAAACTCTGGAGATGGAGGAAGGGGTCAGAAGCCAAGGCTGTCACCCCTAGAAGGCAAAAGAAATGTTTCCCTTTGACCTTCTAGAAGGAAATATATCCCTAAATATACCTTAATTTTAGCCCAGAGAGACTCACCTCTGACTTTTGACCCTCGGGACTATAAGATAATAAATTTCAGTTGCTTAAAACCATGAAATGTGGTGACATATTGCAGCAGTAATAGGTGGCAAATGATACTTGAGCAGAGTCCCCGAAGGAAGTAGATCTGGGACAGGATGAAAGGTGCAGCACATGCGATACCATTTCTTTATGGCCCTCATTCTGCCCTTCAGGGTGCTGGGGTTTGGGTTTGGTTATCCTAGCAGGTGAGTGTTACCTCCCCCTCAGTACGGAGGCCACAAAAGGAGATCATATCTTTTGATCCATAGGCTGATATTTATCAGGCCTATGCCAAGGCCCGTCCTCAATAAGAGTGAGGCCTTAGCTCCTATCACACCGGGGAGATGAAGTCTGCTAACCATCTGAGTGACCTTGAAAGCCACACCTCCCAGTCAATCCTCCAGATGGGTATTATATAATGCATGTAAGTTTATATTGATTAGTTAGAATTTGAACAGAAATAGACAATGAATACATCATTTAAGTACTATTATTTTTCTCTCTTTTTTTTTGTTGGTTGTGGGGCTTGAACTCAGGACCTGGGCACTGTCCTTGAGCTCCTTCACTCAAGAATAGCACTCTACCACTTTGAGTCACAGCACCACTTCTAGCTTTCTGGTGGTTAATTGGAGATAAGAGTCTCATGGACTTTACTGCCCTGGCTGGCTTCGAACTGGCCTCAGATCGCAGCCTACTGAGTAGCTAGGATTGATTGCAGGAGTGAGCCACCAGCACCCAGCTCTTTCTCCTGTTTTTTGTGTTTTGTTTTGTCTTGTTCTTGGTTGGTTGTGGGGCTTGAACTCTGAGCTTGGTCGCTGTCCCTGTGCTCTTCAGCTCAGGGCAAGCACTCTATCACTTGAGCGCCACTTCCTTTCTCCTGTTTTAAAAATGGAAAACTGAGGGTTGGAAAATGTAGATTCACTAGCCTAGATCACACAGCCAAGAGTAGGCACAGTTAGAACCTGAGTCTAGGGTTGTCTGATTCCCTTTCTTCTTAACACCAAGCTGCCTCTCTCCCCCAGGTCAGCCAGAGCTCTCCTTCCTCCTCTAACCTCTCATCCTTCTCCCACAGCTTCCTTTCTTCTCCACCTCCACCCCCTCCTCCTTCCTTTCCTCCTTCCTCACTACAGGGCAGTTGTTTCAGAGTGACAGTCTCTGCTTGGCCAACCTCTCCTATGGAAGCACTAAGGACCCCCTCTAGGTTCTTGTCTGAAGAAACAAGTAAGAGACCCACACAGCTTTGGTCTATCTGGCCAGGACCTTGATGGCCACATCACTGCCCTCTGACCCCAGCAGAAAGCTTGAGTAGTTCTCCACTGACCCAATGCCAACTCTCTTATGGCAGGGCTACAAGACTCGGGGCCAGCCCATCACACATGCCCTGAGCTGTGCCAGCTCTTCAGATGGCAGAACAGGTAAGATGCTCTAACCCTAGCTACTCCAGCCCATCTTGCAGGTTCCTGGCCCCACCTCCCTTCCCATGAAAGAAAAAGGAGCTTCTTTAAAGATAGAACAGAATAAAATATAGATAAGCATTAGTCAAATGAAATTAATGCTTCCAATATTGTTTTAGGCTTGCTCATATGCATCAAGCGTCTATGAAGTTGCCGTTTATCACATGGGGATATTGCACTTATATAGTAGCTGACTGTCTGGTGGCCACTCCAACGGCTCTCTCTGGACTCCAGGTCACCCTTCACAGACAAAGTCAGCCTGGCAGACATCCATCTTTTCCTCTTCCGACGTGTCCCCAGATGCTAATAAAAGGCCTTGTCCCCAACAACATATGAATATTTAAATGACAGTTAATTATTCATCATATAATGATATTATTAGCATCCACTTTATGGCTGGCTGTGGGCCCAGCCAAGTCTTGCCCCACACAGAAGGGTGCAGAGGAAATGCCAAAAACCAGGCAAGCCTGGCATTCTTTATGTTCGCAGGAACTCATCTTTATTTGGGGAAGGGCCATCTCCCTGCCTGCTTGGTATCATGCCATGTGAGGGGTTCAGGGGACAGATTTGGTCAGTTTAGCCCCTGCTAAAAGGCTCCCGGAGGGCTCCTAGTTGCGAGAGCTCATATCTATCCTGCTGAGCACTTTGTGGGAGCATCATTGGATTCGCCAAACAACCTCATAAAGTCAGATCAATTCTTACCCCCTTTCCTCGAAAGTGAGAAAAATGAAGCATAGCAGGGACGTGAAATGTTCAGGGTCATACAATATGTGGAGCTGGAATTCAAATCCAGGCAACCTGACTCCAGAGCTCTTATTCCGCCACCTGAGGGCAACTCATGTGTCCCAGACAGCAGAAAGAAACTCTCTGACAGAGATGCCAGCCAAGGCTATGTGACCTGGAAGTGAGCTGGGGTTCAGATGGAGGTGGCATGGGAAGATCTTCTAGCAAGTAGTTCCAGAGCCAGACCCTAGGATGCAGATGTGAAGGATACCTAGACAAAGGGAACAGCATACACAAAGGCTTGGGGGAAGAAAGGGGCCTTGAAAAGAGTGAGATTATATAATAATTCCAGCACAGTGCTGTATAGGATACATAATGGGAAGGTGGCTTGGGGACAGATGGCAGAGGGCATGGAGTGGGGGAGATGGGGGGGGACAGGCTAGAGTTTGGATTTTACCCTGCGGGTCCTGAGAAGTCTTGGAAAGTTGTGATAGACTACAAATTACAGAGAAATTTCTTCTTTCCATAAAGACATGGAATTGTCCAACCCCATTCTCCCACAAAACATCTAGGCTTGGCCACGTGACTTGTTTTAGCCAATGGGATATCAATACATGATTTGCAAAGGGATTATGTATGGGCCTTGGGTTCTTGCTCTTTTCGGAGCTCAGGAATCACCATGAAGGCCACAGGAAGATAACATTATTCTAACTAAACTCAGCCCAAATTATTGACAGCCTGTCACCATTCATAAAGCCATCCTCCATCATCCAGCCACCAGCTGACCTGCCAGGAGACCTATGAGAGGGTCCAGCAGAGATTCCCAGAGGGAGACAATGGAATCTAAGGTAAATAAAATTATTTTAAACTGCTCCTTTGTTGAATGGTTTGTTATGCATCAGCCGCTAAAAGTTATACAGGCTTAAAGAGTGATAACCTGGCCAAAGTGTTTGAGAAAGACTACTCTGGGCACAGAAACCAGAAAGGTTAGAAGTTGGTGAGATGGAGAGCTGAAGAGCCAGGGAGAGGCAGAATCTCAAGTGAGGACATGAAGATCTAATCAAGCCAGCAAGGGTGGATGGACTTAGAGCTCTCCTGTACCACCCTGGGAAGCTCTGTGGCATTGGGGCTAAATCTACAGATACACATACTTCACACTCCACACCTTGGCTACCTTGGGACACCATCCTGGCAGAGTCAGCATCTTCATGCATCTTCCCATCTGCCCCTGCATCAGCCCACATGCCTGACCCTTCTTGTCCTGTCCCAGCCCCTTCTCCCATTGTGAGAATTGCAAACTAACAGAGCCAAAAAAAAATGTGGAAACTAGGAAGAGCACATGGGAGTCCAGATTTCACCCAAATTCTGCCTCCCAGCCTTGTCTCCAAGTGACCGTGTGACTGGGAGAAAAAGCCTCTTCCCTTCTTCTGGCTTCGGTCTCTCAAATGTCTTTTGCTTCACACTAGGTGTGAACCCTTTGGGTTTGCAGCATTGGGAGGGTCTGCAGGCTCGCTGCTGTACCTGTTTCACTTGCCTCGAATTCTTGTGAGAGGCAGAAGACATATCCACTCACCACCAACAACCCATGATAATGTCATTGGAGAAGCTGAGAGAAATAGCCATTGCCTGAAACCATCTGTCCCAAGGACCCATCAAGCTCCTCAGAGCCTCCATTCCAGCCCTGAGTTTGTGATAGACTGACTCCAGGCCTTCAACTCAGTGATGAGCAGATGCTGGGGGATGGGAGGGAGGTGAACTTAGGCATAAAGAACTCAAGAGTGAGAGTGAGCAGATGTGAGTGTGGAGTTGGCCCAGGCTCTCAACACACTTGGGGAACTCAGGTCACTCATCTTGCTGGAATGCACCCGCAGGGAGAGGTGGGCATAACAGTGCAGAGCGAGACCTTTCCCATGAGTTACTTCCAAAATGCTCACTTCTCTCACCACCCCTGGCACCTCTGAGCCATGGCTCTTCATCTGTAAGAGAGGCATGTCAGAATCCTCCCCTCAATTTGTTTTATGAATCCAGATAAAGAGTTCTGTAATATCAGGAACCAGTGGCTCATGTCTGTCATCCTAACTACTCAGGACACTGAGATCTAAGGATCCCACTTCAAAGCCAGCCCAGGCAGAAACTCTGTGAGACTCTTATCTCCAATTAACCATCAGAAAGCCTGAAGTAGAGCTGTGGCTCAAGTAGTCAAGCACTAGATTTGAGCAAAAATGCAGAGACAGTGCTTAGGCCCTGAGTTCAAGCCCAGTACCACCCCACAAATACACACACACACACACATGTGGTCAATAGAGAAATAAGTTATGAGCTGTTAATTAACTGATGCTATGGAATCACTGTTAAGTTTCTTACCTGCAATAATGGCATTCCGGATAGGAAGAATGTAACTGTTCTTAAGAGAAGCATTTGTAGAATTTACATATGAGAACGATGATGTAAAATTCATCTTCAAACACTATACCAGAGAGAAAAAAAAACTGCCAAGTGGAAAAATGTTGATAAATGTAGAAACCAGATGCAGGGTTTATGGGTAATAACTGGACAATTCTTACAACTTGTCTGTAAATTTGAAAACCTCCAAAATTAAAAGTTTTGAGGATTGGAGTGGGAAAAAAAAAAATCAGGATCCCCAGTGATGGGAGCGCACCCAGCCAGCTGCGGAGGCCTGAGCCAGCCCAGCTGGGCTGTCCAAGAACAAGTATTGAATCACCATTGGAAGTGGTCCTTCCGGACTTGGCTCCAAGCTGGGGAGGGCAGGGGGTCGGGGGCCCAGCTGCAGCCCCACCTCCTTTCCAATCCCCTCTTAGAAAGGTCAGTTCCCTGGACATCAAGGCAAGCCCTGTCCCTGGGGGAGGCTGAGCAAGAAGGATTCTATGAAGATCAGTGCTCCTTGGCCAGGAGATGACCATGTGGGCATTGGCCCCTTAGGACAAAAACACTTTTGTTTTTGCTTTGGGTCCCTGGTGCAAGAACTCTTGCTATGTGGTTCCATTTCCAAAGGCTCCCCGTAAGCCTCTGCTGGACACTGGGACCGCACAGCTGTGGTGCCTTGGCTGTTTGGAGCTCAGACCATGGGGACTTTCAGGCTACATGGGCCAGGCCAAGTGGAGCTAATGATTTGGGGACCCAGCAGAGAAGGGATCCCCAGAATACAGACCTGGAGAGTGGCTCAGCCCTCCCAGAGAGAAGACAATCTCTGAATAATCTTTATAGGAGCAAAGATTGTCCTGGATTTTATCCCAGCCAGGAGGCCCTAGGGGAGGGCTCTTTCCCACAGCTTGGGTCTCCAAGGCAATCGGCCAGATCTCAGAATGCTTCATTCACCACCATTAACCAGAATAGGTGTTCTGGGCATTTCTCCTTCTCCTTTATCTTCTCCTTGTTCATCACCTCCTCCACTTCTTTCTTCTTTGCAGTGCTAGGATTAAATCCAAGACCACCAGGACTTTACACATGCTAGGCAAGTGCTCTACCACTTGAGCCATGCCTCCAATGCTTTTGTTTATATTTTACTGTTTGAGATAGGGTCTAATCACCACCTTTTCCCACACTGACCTTGAACCCACAATCCTCCTCCTCCCACCTCCCTAATAATTGAGACTACAGGCATGTGACACTATACCCAACCTGGGTATGTTCCTGAATTCCATCAGAAGGTGTAGACTCAGCTTTCTCCTTGACTAGGTATAGACATACAAGCCTAAGGGAGAAAAGAAATGGTATTCACCCAAGTGGGTGGTCACTCCTGTCCACATGACTTTTTTTCCTCTGAAAATAACTCTAGACCCAGCCCAGCACATAGTGAGTGAGCCATTAAAATCCCAAGTGTAGGGCATGAAGAAAAGTTTTCAGAGTGAATCTTGTTGGGCATGTTTATTATGAGATAGTCCACGGAGAGGGGATTCTAACATTGTGTGACCTAGGAACTAGCGAGGAACACAAAGGCCATTACTATCTAGAGGCCTCTGGAAGTTCTAGAGTCCAGGAGATCTTCAGTACTGTCATCCCCTTCTTCTGGGGCCAAGATGACTTGGCCCTAGCCCCTCTTTCTTACACGATGTTTCTTAACAGCTCCAGCCACAGTGTGTGAGAGCATCTTTAGAGAGTTCTGCAAGAGAGCTGTACTTAGCTTTTCTAAGACTTGATTTCTCCACTACATGGTTCACAGTAAAATTCAATTCAATGTAAAGTGACCCCAGATTCCCAGGAGACATAGAAAGAAAAAGGCCTGTGACTGGCTCCTGAGATGGGCAAAGATGAGTTAAAAAGAGCGATCTGGGATGACTGGTTGTTGGTTCAGCAGGATTAGTCAATCACAACACCAATTGTTCTAGGGATAGAACTCAACAGATTGCTAAATTGAACTCCAACTTAACTGGAACAACAAAAATTCTTGTGTAAGTCAGAGTCTAACGGGGGGGGGGGGGGGAGGAGGGGGAAGAAAAGAAACCACATTGTGAATTTATAACAGAAGTTATTTAATGCAGAAATGGGTTACATAGCTGATAACAAATATGAAATCCAACCAGGTTACAGTAAGAACCAGAAGGGACAAGGAAGCCATTGTCCCTGTAGACTGGATTGAGAAAAAGACAGAGTACTACCAGAGTCCATGGGCTGGGGACAGAAGGGCTGTAGTAGAAGGAACCACAGAACATGAGGGTGTTGGGGGCACTGAGGGAAGGCAGTCGCTGCAGGAGAAGCCATCAGCAGAAAGAGAGGACAAGTGTCCCATGTCCTCCCTCTTCCACCATCATCCAGCATCCCACCAATGTCTCTTCCTGGAGAGGCCCAGACAAACAGAGCAGCCTGGAAACACAGTCTGAGGGGTCAGCTCCCAATGCAGAGCAGGGGCAGATTGCCAAAGGGATCTGCAGGCAAGCAGTCTCAGGATGGGCCTCGTTTTCATTGTCATTATTTCTCATGAACTCTTGAGTTTTCTGCCTTCCTTCTGGAGACACAAGGAGAAGGGAAAGAAGAAGTGCTAGGGGTCCTCCAACCCCAGGCTCACTATCCCAAACACAGGCAGGTCACTCCATTCAACACAGGCAAAGGTGCAGAGGACAGACTCCTGTGGACACACACATACTTCTCAGCCAGTCTCACCATGCCCACCTGCTGTCTAGAGCTTTGAGCTCAGTGGAGATCTTGGATTGATGTTAAAACCCAACCATGTCCAAACATTGGCGGGGAGGTGGGGGACAGCTGAAAATTTACATACCTGAATTGTGACTACGCAGCATTAGCCAAGGTGACAAACTCTATCATTACAAAACACATCACATATTCTTGCATGTCCCACAAAACAATCCAAGCAAGACAATGCTGGATGGGACAGGGGTACTGAAGCAAGGAGGATTCCCGCAGGAAACGCGCTGAGATTTGACTAAACAAAATCCTTAAGAGATTGGACATCTGTCACGGAAGCATTGGGATTGTGACATTGTCTCAACCAGGCCCCTTACATGGTCCCTTGGAAAGCTCTGGGGCTTAGATGGGACTTTGGAGGAGGCTTGAATTGAGGACAAGGATCAGATAAGTATATTAGCCAAGAGCAGGTCCCTGGTGGCTCACACCTCTAATCCTAGCTAGTCAGGAGGCTGAGATCTGAGGATCACCATTCAAAGATAGCCCAGGGAGGAAAGTGCATGAGACTCTTATCTCCAGTGAACCACCAGAAAACCAGAAATAGAACTATGGCTCAACGTGGTAGAGCATTTACCTTAAGCAAAAGAGCTCAGGGACAAAGCCCAAGCCCTGAGTTCAAGCCCCACCACTAACAAAAAATACAGAGCAGGCCCCAAAAGAAGGTCAACACTGCGGAAGATGGGGAATGGGTGCCTACACCCTGAAGAAGGCTGGGAGTGTTGCACCACAGCATTCGCAACAGTTGTCCCAAATCCAGAGTTTTTCAGGGGAAAGGGACCTGGAAATGACGGAGGCATTTAGGAAGCTAACTTTGTCTTTAGTTCTTGTTGGTTTATTTAGACAGGTCATTAAGTCAGAAGGAGAGGTAGAGGACTGTATAATGGCTGGTCAGGGAGACTGCAGCCCAGCATCTGAGCCAAGATTTTCCCACCTACCCACTGGTGAGACCTGGAAGTTCAGCTTGTCATGTGAAGAAAGGAGGTTCCCTGATAGACCTACAAATTTTAAAAGAAAAGAAGGAAGGAAGGAAGGGAGGGGATAGGGAAGAAGAAAGAAGGAAAGTAAGGAGGGAGGAAGGGAGGGAAGGAAGAAAGCAAACACTGCTGACTTCGAGCTCTTACGATAGCAGACCTGACCCAGCCTGGGGAATCAGGGACCAGGACATTTATTATCGTATTAACTCCAAGAACAAGACCTGGAATTTAACACCAGGTCCAATTGTGCAGCATTCATGTATGTTTATACATTTGTGGTAACCATATAATCTGTTCACATGTATACCCAGCTGTTTGAGTGGGTAGATACATATCTATGAACAGGTAGATGTATAACTATACACAGATATAACTATGTTCTGCGTAGGTGCTTGAGTTGACCACATCGGAGACCATGTCATTCGTACTCCAGAGCAATTGCACTGGTATCCTGTGTGGTCCTTGTACATAGGCGATTCTTCCTGTCACATATTGTTTATGGTTCCTGGTGTCAAGAGTGGGCAGAGCAAATAAAAGCCCTGATCAGGAACAGGACCTGAGCCAGGAAGCCTCCTGTCCCAAGGTACCCTTCTTTATACTTTCTGGGGAATGTGCATGAATTTGGACAGAGGCATGTCTACAGGCCAGTAAGAAATACAGAAGGCAGAGGAAAGTCTTTGCGTACCTCACTAGGAGTATCTGTATGCATATGTGTCATCATACCAAGCCCTGGCACATATGTGTAGGTGTGGAAGTTTCTTGCAGGAGGGGGTGGAGGGGAGCACCTCATTTCCCTGGGTTGGCAGTTTCATGCCTCGATGCCTCTGGGAGGCAGGCTCTCGCTGCACGTCCTGGTGTTCCTTACAGCCGTTTCGCCTGCAGCGGTCACACAGTTGAAAAATCTGGGTCCTGTGACTGCTCTGAGACTCTGCGAAGGCAAACAAGGAGGACTCGTGGCCATTTTGCAATTCCTGCTCATTAGACATGTCTGGGGCCTTGCGAGTGAGCTCTGAGGATAAATAAGTATAAATATTATATTTGCCTCCAGGTTATCTTTAAAAATGTATTTCCCTCTCCCTCTACCTGCCCTTCCCCCAACCCCACCAGCGGCTGTCACAGCTTCCTGAAAGCTCCTGGGTATAAGAAGCACCATCCGGAGAGTCCAGGGCCCTTACCAAGTGGTCTCCTTCCCCTGGGCTGGCCCCGTGGCCTAGTCCATGGGTGGCCAGGAACAGCAGGATACCTGTGTGTTTCTCAGTGCCCTCTGGGAGGTAGAGAGAAGAGACACCAATGCCCCCTGGTGCTGAGAGTCTACCGCCAAGCAACACCACACACAGGAGCTTTGTCTTGTCCACCTGGGCCGGAGTAGCTTTCAGAGCCAAGGCCCAGCCACACCCTCAGCTAGCATGCTGCCACCATGTAAAAGGAACTAAAGCCCTCAAAATGGGGCAAAAGAGGTCCTAGACCATTTATGATTTTTGAGCCATTTTTTTAAGAAAGTAAAATGGAGTTCAAACCGAGTAGGTCATTAGGAGGTAGGCCTGGTTGGTGGAAATAGACCCCTGGGCATGCCTCCATCCTGCCCCTCTTGTCTCTGTCTTGCTGTCCTGGCTGTCCTGAGGTGAGCAGCTTTGCTCTCCCATGCCTTTCCACCATGCTCTTCCTGACCCAGCATAGGCCCAGAAGTGATAGAACCTGCCAGTCAACTATGGATTGAAACTTCTGAAACCACGAGCCAGAATAAACCTTTTTCTCTTTTCATCCTTAAGTTCTCTCCCATATCTGCTCATACATCATCTCCAATGAGAAGCTACCGAACATGCTACCAAGCCAGACTCTCGTGACCACCTCCTCAAGACACTATTCCTGCCTACATTTTATAAATGGGGAAACTGAGGCCCTGCTGTGCAAATAACTGGACCAAAGGTGGCTGTGCTGGCCTGAGTAATATCCCCAAAGACAGTCATGTTCTAAATTCTGTCTCCCCACAAAATATGTATTGGGAACTCAGCCCTCAGTGTCACAGTATTGGAAGACAGGGCCTGCTAGCAGGTGATCAGACTGTGTGGGTACTGTATTCATGGACAACTAATGCCATTCTTGAGGGAGAGGGTATGTTAGGAAAGGGCCAGTTCATCCCCCTTTTCTCTTGCTCCCTCCGGCCCTCTCTGCCCTTCTGCCTACCATGAGCTGATGTAATAAGAAGGCCCCTGAAGGCTGCTGCCCCTTCCACCCTGGACTTCTCAGCTTCCAGAACCATGAACCTAGCCAGGATCCACTGGTTTACACCTGTAATCTTAGCTACTCAGGAAGCTGAGATCTAAGGATTGCAGTTCAAAGCCAGCCTAGGCAGGAAAGTCTGTGAGTCTTATCTTCCAATTAACCACCAGAAAACTGGAAGTGGTGCTGGGGCTCAAAGTGGTAGAGCACTAACCTTGAGAAAAATAGAGCTCAGGGACAGCACCCAGGCCCAGGGTTCATGTCCAACAACAACAACAAAAGCCAAATGAGAGTGCAAAGCCCTCCCTGAGTTCAAGTCACAGTTCCAGCAAAAGAAAAATGAAAGCAAAAGCTGGGTGCCAGTGGCTCACGCTTATAATCCTAGCTACTCAGGAGGCTGAGATCTGAGGATCGAGGTTCAAAGCCAGCCCGGGCAGGAAAGTTCGTGAGACTTTTATCTCCAATAAACCGCTAGAAAACCAGAAGTAGTGCTATGGCTCAAGCGGTAGAGCACTAGCCTTGAGCTGAAGAGCACAAGGACAGCGCCCAAGCCCAGAGTTCAAGCCCCACGACCGACAAAAAACAAAAACAAATAAAGAAAAATGAAAGCAAAAACAGACACATGAACTAGTGAATCTCTGTTGATTATGGGAGAAGAAAAAAAGAAAGCAAAATCTACACCAAGAAGAGAAAGAAATATGTGATACATGTATTCTCTCCCCCAACCAACTTGGCAATGCTTTCCTGGGAGGGACTGGGGAATTTGTCTTTTTAGACAGCTGTATGGGCCTTCTGGTGACCAGCCAGAGCTGAGGGCCACTTCTGGTGAGACGAGTGGAGTGGGTCATCGGGCTGTGGGTCCCAGCTCTCCATTACTCTGCGAGGCCTCTGTGAGTCTCCTCTCTTCTCTACAGGGCCCCCACAAAGCAGCCTTCTATGATCCAGGGGAAAAATAAGGTTTCCTGCACCATCTTCTCCAGATTGGACTGCCTCAGCCCTGCCTTATAGGGGGGGATTTCCAGTCCCCTCCCTAGACCCAGCTCCCAGCACTGCCCTCCAAATGACCCCCATCTGCCACTGTCATTTAAATTATGACACACAGTAGAATTGAGTGTGTCCAGCCAAAATAGTAGGTCATAGGCTTCCCCCATCATCCTAGGAGACACTGTCTTCCCTCCCTCTTGCCTATGCTGGACTCAGGCCAAGAGACCCTCTGTGAGTCTCTATAGAAGAGAAGAGATTCCACAGCAACAAGAATAATGTCCCCCTACAAACTACATAACAGTAACAGCTACCATTGTTTAGTAGTTCCTGTGTATGGGGCGCCCAAAGGTTTGCTCTCCACACACAATACTAAGGATAGAAGCATTCCCATATTTCAGATGGGGAAGTAACCATCCTAAAAATCTGAAGTAGCTGCAGGCTTTGATGCCTTATCATATCTTCAAAACTAATTCTAGTTAACTGTAATGAAATCTCTTAGAAATCCACAGCATCCAACCAGATCCTGCTTGGGATGAGGTGGGTATGGGTCCCATTTTCCCAAGCCCTCCCCTTATCCCGGCTATTTCCCTTTCCCTCAATGTACAATTTCTATTCTATCTACAACCACCCTCCAGGAGGCCAGTGGGAATGTTTGCCTCCCTAGAACTGATAACTATAGTTGTGTGACATGATTAGACATCTTTAGCCCAAGGATGACCCTGTGTGGTTATTTTTTTTCCCAGCAGGAAGCAGACACTTTGGAAGGGGTAAGCTTCAAAAACCCCAAATTCCATCTCTGTCTCAGAGTCATTCATCAGGGGCTGTCATGGCTGGCCCCAGGGCCAGGGGACTGAGTGGCTTATTTCTGTTGCATTATAGCTTAAGTCCATATGCAAACCAGAGGACTGTGTCTATAAATAAGATATTATAGTTAAATCAATATTGATTATTAGGAGTTACTCTCCTATTTAAAGCCATAAAAACTGAGTAAATATTATGGTGAAAGTGTCCTAAATCTCTGGGGCACAATCACTGTTGCAAGACAAAGATACAGGCCTTAGATTGATGGAGTTGGGACTCTATGTCCCACCCACTAAGAGGACCTGTCAGGCAGATGGCTGTCCCTGGAAGGGAAAAGGAGAGGGAATGATAACTCGAGGACAAGATAAATGTCCATCAACCCATTTCTCTGCCACATCCTTGGTTTTATTCAGGCCTAATGTTACTCATAGCTCAGAAAGGCTTTTCTGAGTAGTCATGGTTTTCATGACTACTATTAAAATCTAGTTTATTCAGATGGTGATGACAAGAATGCTCACCAAATTCATTTTTCCAATAGTATCTTGCTTTTAAAAAAATAACTATTTATAACGGGCTGGGAAGTTGGCTCAGTGGTAGAGCGCTTGCCTTGCATGCTCAAGGCCCTGGGTTCGATTCCTCAGCACCACATAAGCAAAAAGAAAAAAGCTGGAAGTGGCGCTGTGGCTCAAGTGGTAGAGTGCTAGCCTTGAGCTGAAGAGCTGAGGGACAGTGCCCAGGCCCAGAGTTCAGGCCCCACGACCGGACCCAAAAAAAAAAAAAAAAAAAAAAACTATTTATAGTGGGAGAAACTATCAAAAGGTAAGAAAAGAAAATTAAGCTCACACCAAATCCTACTACATACAGATAATCACAGCCTCTTATGGATTACTATATTTGTCAAGGTTATAGAGAGGCTAGGAAGTCTACCATCTACCATCTGCCATCTGCAGGTTGAAGACCCAGAAAAACTGGTGGTAAAAATTCTAGTCTGGGTTCTAAGGCCTGAGAGCCAGGTGCTCAGATACAAGAACCAGGCCAAGCATTGGAGAAGACCAAGCAGTTGTGCAGAGAGCCAGCCTCCTTTCATCCACAACAGATTCTCTGAGGCCACGCCTATATTGGGGAGGGGCATCTGCTCTACTTAGCCCACCAAGAGAAATGCTAATCTCCTCCAGAAACTCACTGACATTCCCAAAACAATGTTCAACCAGAAACCTGGGTATCCTGTGGCCAAATTGGCCACATCACAAATAGTATGCTGTTAGTTCACTGCTCGAAGACAAGTGTCCTAACTGACATTTACTTCCTCCACCCTCCATTCATACAACATTCAAGGCTCAGGTGAAATCTCACCTCTTCTCTGAAGCTTTCTGCAGATCCTCAGAGATAATATCATTTTCACTTCACCTACACATCCTGTACTTATTCACTCTTATAGCACTTATTTTATCCTCTCTGGTATGGCAAATAATGTTTAACATAACACAAAGTCAAGATTGTGCTTTACTATGTAGTAAATGAGCATGCATATACATGACAATAGGTAGAACATACTTTTTGTTCAACCATCATTTGATTAAGCCATGTTAACAGGGGCATGGGATCTTGCTCAGTATCTAGGGTAGCAATGAAAAGGAGTCACAAACATTTGCATCTTCTACAGATGTGAATAAAGTATTCTGGGTCAGAGCAGGTGAGCATTAACTAGATGTTTCTTAGTGATTTCTATTGGCATTCTACCTTAGTGGGTGCACCTGGCTATTGTTAGATCCTAACTATTCCTGGGTCCCTCTGCGATTCTATATCAGGCACCACACACTGGCCACCCTCGGGCCAAATGCATCCTGCAGCTTTGTTTAGCCTACAGTGGTATTTTTGTTTTAATTGACTTTAGTTGCCAACATGCAAAATTCAGGAGATATCACATAAAATTCCACATTTCTGGCTTTTCTCAAAAACTCAGATCTGGCAACACTGTGCTTAACTTACAGGTTAACCACAGATGGAGCTAAATAGTGGCTACACACACACACACACACACACACACACACACACACACACACACACACACACACACACACACACACACACACACACACACACATATTCCCTTCATTTGGAGCATGGGTATGGGACCCCATGAGGCTCATTACTTAGTTCCTGAGAACACTGTTCCTTCTGGACTGTTCACTAAGGTTGATCATTAGGGTGGAAGGGTGGCTGGATGGGACACAGGAGGCAATGGATTCTTGTCGGCCGTAGGTTTCCAGAATATCCCAGTCAGAAAAAGGCACATGCGAATGACAGACAACCACCCCTGGCACTCCACCCCCACCTTCCCCCATGGAGACTCACGTATTTCTGCAATGTTTTCCTTTTTTTGTTGTGGGCTTTTTTTTTGGGGGGGGGGGGAGGGTTGTTGCTGTTGTTGTTTTTATCAGTAATGGGTCCTGAACTCTGGGCCTGGGTGCTGTCCTTCAGCTCTTCAGCTCAAGGCTAGTGCTCTACCACTTGACCCACCGTGCCACTTCTGGCTTTTTCTGCTTATGTGGTACTGAGGAATCAAACCCAGGGCCTCATGCATGCAAGGCAAGCATCCTATTACTGAGCCACCTTCCCAGCCCTGTTTAAGAAACCAAGTTCTTTTCCTTCCCTTTGACCTCCAGAGGCACATGTCTACCCTCCTAACAGACTCATGAAGGAGATTCTGACACCAAACTTGGAACCAGGAACCAAGGCCAGACCTTTCCGTCCCTTGCCATTGCGATGCAATGCACAGCTCAACAGGATGGAATTAGTTTGGCTCCATTTACAATGAAGAAGTGAAGCCCCAAAAAGGTGACATGATTTATCCAGGGTCACACAGCTCCTCTGTGACCCCCCACGTGAGAGTCATGCCCAGAGCCCAAGCCCATTGTTCATGCTACAACCTGGAGACATCTGAGGCTGGGCCATGCACAGGAGACCCAGCCTAAAGAGTAAGTGTGACAGCTTAGCTTACAGGCTACCTGACTAAGAAGGGTCAACAGAGGTGAGATGAGGGCTTTGGGTCTGAGGACAGAGTGGTTGAGAGTAGGAAGTGACCCGACCCATCTTAGATGGCCTAGTCCACATGAGGCCATCTAGAGGCTCATTCCAGGCTAAGCTGCCTCTTAGCCTAAGAGCTTAGCCCCCAGCCCCTCTCTGTGTCAGGCTGTCAGAGAAGGTGTGAATGAGATGGAGTTCTTCCATCTGGGAAGACACAGGGAGAAAGGAGCGGTAAAGTCTTAAAGGGGCCTTCTTGTTTCCTCTTTTCCTCATTCCCACCCAGCACCTGTTTAACTCATCAGCACACCTGATGACTCTGTCTCCTACACAAGTCCCGCTCCACCACACCCCCTCCTGTTTCCACTGCCTTCACTCCAGCCACACTGTGGCTCTGGTCACTGCGTCCCCCTGCTGCGTGTCATCAACTGCTTCAGTCTGAACTCTGTGGTCAAAGTGAACTTCCTAAACTACACACCAGACCTCATCTGCCTTGAGCTCTCCCAAAGAGCCTCTTGTCACACTTAGAATAAAATCTGAATGCTCTCCCATGGCCTAGAAGATCTAGCACACTGCGGCCATCACTACCTCTTGAAATGTATTGTTTATCCGTCTCTTCCATACTCACTGATGAAACCTATGGACCTGAGACCAAACTTGCTCATGCCCCACAGTGAGTTTCCCACTGATGAAGAACTCTTTAGTTGATCTCTCTGCCTGGAACATCAAGCAGCTGGAAGTAGACTGCTTATATGACTGCTCGTTATCCACGCCCCAGCTCCAATGTCATCTCCTCAGTCCTTCCTGACCCTCAGGAGTTCACCTCTGGTCTGTTTCACTCACATCATCTGATTCTATTTTCTTTATAGAACTAAAAAGATCTGAATATACCATCAATATTTGCTTTCTTATCTGCTAGGGGTCTCTCCTAACCAAAAAACCTGTGCATATGATGGCTGAGAGTTTTGTCTTGTTCAACATTGTTTTCCCCCATGAGTAGTTCATAGTAATAGGCAATAAATAGCTGTTAAATTAATTAACTGATTAACTACCCAAGTGAGAGACAACAGGGATATATACTAAGGCATTTGCATCAACAGTGAAATGGAAAGGATAAATGTGAGAGGGATTTAAGAACTAGAATTAACAGGTCAACTATAAAGAGAAGAGGATGCAGTGGAAGTGTGGGGTTTGAATGGTTTAGTGATAATGAAATAATTCATTGGTATTGGTAGGGAGGGCATGCTAATGAGTGTCATGTTGCCAGGCTGACTGAATTACCAGAAATATGTTCAGGTGACATCCCATTGGAGTTCAGGAAGGAGATTTAGTCTGATGGTTCAGACTTGGGGAAATGATGGGGAAACAAAAACAGGGATATTCCACTGAGTGTTATAAAAGAAGGGCCTTGGATGTCACCCAAGGCATCCCCAGATTTAACTGGATAGACAAGGCCAAACCAGAAAAAGATCCTGGGGAGACAAGTCTGAAAAGATGAGAGATGGATAGGTCGAGGATTACTAAGGAGAAGCATTTCAAGGAGAAGGTAGTGATAGACAGTTTCAAAGGCAGGTGAGATCAGGAGATAGAGACTGGAAGGTACTACCCTTGCAATGTGGTGGTCACCAGGGACCTCTTAAGAGCAATCTTGCAGTGGGCTCTGGATGGATATCAGATTAGAGTGGGTTGACAAGTGAACAAGAGGGGAAAACATGTGAACTGGGATGGAGAAATTCATTCAATCTGGCTGTGATGGAAGGTGAACAATACAGTTAATATCCAGAAAGACAAAAGACAAAGGTCTAGTCTACAATATGCTTTTTAGGTTCTTCCCTAAGGGAAAGAATGCTAATGACCATGGAAATAACCAAAGGCAATGGACTCTAGGTACTCAGCCACATTCACAGGATGAATGAACAAAGCAAGAAGCCCTGAGCCAGGTTCCAACATTCTCCAATGGCAGGGGAGAGCAAAACTGCAAAGGAAATGAAGAGTAGCACAGAAGATGGCAGAACCCTCAAAGTCTCATCAGAATGAGAACGGAATGAGTAGAACAATGTAATAATAATGGCAGAAAGATATAGCTGGAACTGGTATCAGAACTCTACTTCCAGGGCTGGGAAGATGGCTCAGTGGTAGAGCGCTTGCCTTGCATGCCTGAGGCCCTGGGTTCGATTCCTCAGCACCACATAAGCAAAAAGAAAAAAGCCGGAAGTGGCGCTGTGGCTCAAGTGGTAGAGCGCTAGCCTTGAGCTGAAGAGCTGAGGGACAGCGCCCAGGCCCAGAGTTCAGGCCCCACAACCGGACCCAAAAAAAAAAAAAAAAAGAACTCTACTTCCAGCTTTACCACCAACTCTATCATGGCTATTTGGGCCTCAGTTTCCCTATATGTTCTTTGGGGACATTGGACTAGACTTTCTCTGAGAACCCACAACCTCCAACAATATCTCCAAAGCTATCTTCCTACATTTCTACCCTGTCTCTGCTCCCCTTCCTCCTCCTCCTCCTCCTCCTCTTCCTCCTCGTCCTCCTCTTCCTCTTCCTACTAAGGTTTGGAACTCAGGGCCTCACACTTGATAAATAGGTGCTCTATCACTTTTTGCTTTAGTTATTTTTCAGATTGGGTCCATGCTTTTGCCTAGGTTATCTTGGACCACAACCTACTACCTTCACCTTCTTTATAACTAGGTGCTAACAGTTTGTCTTTTGAGATAGAGTCTCACTGACTTCTTTTGCTTAGGCTGTCCTTGAACCATAGTCCCCTTGTCTCTATCTCTCAACTGAGATTTCAGGTATGAGCCCCTGTGCCTGGCCCAACTCTGCTTTTTTTCAACCTGCATGACCAGGGGTGAGTTACTTAACTTTTCTGTGCTTCAGTTTCCTTTTTTGTGCCAATCCTGAGGCTTGGAAAGAAGGCCTTGGCAGTGGGCTTTCTTTTGCTCATGACTAGCAAGTACTCTGTCACTTGAGTACAGCTCCACTGCCAGCTTTTTCTGGTGATTAAACTGGAGATAGGAGTCTCATGGCTTACCTTCTCAGGCTGGCTTCAAACTGCAGTCCTCAGAACTCAGCCTCCTGAGTAGCTAGGATTCTAGACATGAGCCACCAGCACCTGGCTAGTTTTCTTATTTTTAAAATAGTACTAATCATCACCCTACTTCAGACTTGTTATAAACATGAGATAATGAAAATATATAAATACATACACCTATATACATATATACATATATGTACATACATATACATACACACATACATATATGGCATCTCTTGAATTGTGTCAGGTACCTAGTAGCACTATATAGATGTAGCTTGTATGATTCTTACAGTGGCCACTTGGTCCAGGTAGAGCCCCAGGTGACTGGGTTAAGCATATTGGCTTCATTTAGAAGGGCAAGACAGAGGAAACTCTAAAAAAGGTTTTTTACAAAGGACCAGATAGAGGAGATATTTTATGTTTCGTGGGCCATATGGTTTCTGTTTCAATTGCTCACCTCTGCCAATGTAGTAAAAAGTAGTCACAGACTTGTAAAAAAATGGATGTGGCTGTGTTTCAATAAAACTTTATTCACAAAAACAGGCAGTGGGCTGGATTTAGCAAAGATCTCTCGGAAAAGAGATAAGTGCTCCTCTTGACAGGTAGGAGGGAGATATCCACGCTTCCAGATGCAGACCAGAGAGGCCTGACCACTAGGGCTACACATTCACTAAAACAGGAAAGCTTCCAACTCACAGAACAAGCAAATAATAAACGAGTTTTAAAAATAATTAAAATTGAAAATTGATTGTCTGGGCCAGGGCAGATTTATGCAAAGGGCTACTGCTCCACTGGGAGGGGGAGGAGGGTTTCTAAGCTCTATGTTGAACAAGCTAAGCATTTTTTCAGATTATTCCCAGTATAATATGCCAAAGGGAATAGGCTCCATTTATTATTTCCTTAAAAAAATCAATGGGCTGAAACATTCCCTCTAGACCTATAATATTTATTTCAATGTTCTGTCAATAAATATAACAAGGTTAGCTTTCTATCAGTTTAGTTGGAAGAATCATTTGAGGGAAGTTCTATTTGTTAAGTTCGATTACAGAAAGCAATCAATAAGGGAAAATTCCCTGGTCACTATAGGAAAGAAATATAGAGCTCAGAGGAGCCATCCAGGAAGGAAATTGATATCCCTACTCCCTAATCCTCCCCACATCCCCCCACAAAAGATAGGAGACGTGGGTGCAGTCTTGAGTCATGAAGTATCAGGCTAGAGTAATCCCCATCTGGAGTAACAAGGGAATGAAGAATGAGAGAGAAGGAGAGAGAGAAAAAAATCAGAACTAAAATCTTAAAACTATTCTGGTCTCAGATTTTTGTCCAGGTGTTGACTCAGTTTGGAAATGGAACACAGGGACCCAGAGCAAAAGGAATGTTTGTTTGTTCGTCTGTTTGTTTCACTCTCAGTTGAGTTCAGCTTTTCCAAAGATGGATCTAGGAAGGCTGGCCTCAAACTGGTAATGACATGACATGGGAAAATATGTCCTCTGTGAGGTGGAAGTTCTTGAGTCCTTAGAGATCAATTTTCCCCTTATCCTCCAATACATATACATATACATACACACACACACACACACACACACACACACACACAGAGCCCATGGCTGAGGTGGCAGCAATGCCCTTTTTCCTAGAACTTGAGTCTTACTTTTGGCATTGCTCCTAGCCTGGACTAGATGAACTCACTCAACTATCCCTAAGCCTTCCATGAGATGAGTCATAGGAAATACAAGATCTGGGGTGAGAAGATTGGACCAGTTGGCTCAGCTCCACCATATACTTGGCTGGATAAAGTAATTCTCACCTCTCCAAGCTTCTTTTTTCCCATCTATAAAATGAGAAGAATAATGACACATTATTCATAGGCAAAAGAGTGGTATTATTGGGAAGATTAAAATAATTGTTAGTCTTATTGATTGAATTACCATTACTAATGACATTTATTGAATGTTTTCCATATTGTCAAACACTGAAATAAGCCTGTTTCATGCTTTGTTGTACTTAATTCTCACATAACACATGGAAGTAAATGATACAAATATCCCCATCTTTCAAATATTAAAAATAAAGCTTAGAAATAAGAAACTTGCCCAAAGTCACAACACTAGAAACAGTGAAGATTGAAGTCAATTTATCAAACTTCAAAACCTGTCCTTACAATCTCTATCGTCAGAAAAATCCAATAGTATCCTGATCTGAAATTGGCAGGGAGTGGAGCATGTAAAGACTGTCTTCCCCACCCTACACCCAATCCTCCAATCACCACCTCACTCAGAAAAGCAGGGTCCCAGTATGTTTGTGAGACTTCCCCTCCCACTACTGAGTCCTGATGGTCTCGAATCCAAAACAGGCTTCAATGAGTCGAGTGTTTTTTGGAGACTTTCCAAAGACATGCTTCATCAGTAAGAGGGCTTAAGCTTTAGCTAACTTAATCCCTCACCTACAGACTAAATTATCCCAAATAGAATACAGCAATAACTCTCCCAAGCTGTCACTGAGGTTGGGTATGGCTGGAAGAATTTGGAGAATGAGTTTAACTAATATAGTTGAACAATTATTTATTGAGTTCCTACCATGTCAGGGATTATTTAGACACTATAAATATACTTAACAGCCTGCTTGCTGCTCACTACTCCCTCAATGTCCCCAGGTATATTCGATACAAAACCAGCACCCCACCATCCATTCACACAAACCACAGTCCTGGGAATCAGTAGGTTCTACCCCATCTCTCATGTTGTCCAAGACCCATATATACTGAGTCCCTGCCAAGGCCCAAGTCATCCATCACTAGTCCCAGGTTATTCTGAAAACCACTGTCACCCTCTCTAGACATCATCACACTTTATAGGGCCATGGCAAACGCAAACTATAGGGAAAATGTCTAGGCAGCCAACAACAAGATCATAATCCAACTATATTAGGCCTGGTCATTCTCCAAGTACAAATACTCACATTACTTTGATAACTTGGAGCCCTCATTAGACAATAGGAAATAAAAACTTCATTTGTTTTGTTTTTTTGTTTTGTTTTGTTTTTAGCAGTGCTGGGGATCAAACCTAGGGCCTCAGGCTATGCTAGGCAAGCATAGTCGCAAAAGTCCAGTCTTGAAGAGTTACCTTCCAGTCTACTTCCTTTACCTCACTACCATGAAGTAAGGGTGGTCATATTTCCACAAAAACAGCCCCAAACCCTGCTCATTACAGTGACATCAGCCAAAGTGTTGGGACCTATACGTTTTATAGAGGTGTTATTTTGAGTGGTTCAAACAGAACTTGAGCTCAGTATCTTTGCTCTACTGAAGAAAACAGTCTGTCTCTATTAAGACAGGCTACAGACATCCTACCACAGGAGTCTTTATCATTAGCTCGCTTCAATATCCAGTAATACTTAAAACCCTTTGAATCATACAGATAGAAGACAGTTGTCAGCCAGAGATCTAAACAGTGCTTGTCCTGGAGCTACTGACCAGCCTGAGAGAGGACAATGAGTGCATACAGAAACATGTGTCCAGGCACCAGGGCAATTTCTGGATAAATAGATGTGGAGTAGATAAAGAGAACTCTTGTCTTACTGAGTCTGTTTCCCTAAATATCTCCAGTCCATCTGCTTTTCTCTGTCTCTACTGCCACCAGCCACATCACCACCACCTCCTGTCTGAACTAGTAACTGCCTCCTAACTAGACTTCCAAAATCTATTCTGGACCTTCCAATGACTTCCCAGAGACACCAGAGACAGTTATTTAAAATGCAGATCTGGACATGTCACACCCTCGCTTACAAACCCTTCAATGGATCCATTGCACTTAGGACAGAATTCAAAATCCCACTGCCTCATTGTATTCTCTTAAAAGCAAATCCAGAGCCAAGTACAGTAGAATACAACTGAATCCCAATGCTTAGGAGGCTGAAGCAGGATAATCATGAGTTCAAGTCCAGCCTGGGCTACCTAATGTAAATATCATCATCATCATCATCATCATCATCATCATCATCATCATCATCAAAAGCAAGTCCTGGGCCATGGAACTGGATGCAAGAAAGAGTCCCAATGAACACATGGAAAGTAGGGAGTACAAACAAGTTGGAAGTGGCACTGTGGCTCAATCGGTAGAGCTCTCGCCTTGAGCTGAATAGTGCAGGGACAGCGCCCAAGCCCAGAGTTCAAGCCCCATGACCAACCAAAAAAAAAAAAAAAAGAAGAAGAAGCTAAACAAGTCACAGGGAAGGTAAAAAATTCTTGGACATGATCCTCATTGCCACATTGGATAGTAGCATGTTTCGCTCTTCTCTGGGTATGCAGGTCTACCATCTCAAGAAACCCAAAACAAATGAGTAGAAATCTTGGAAGTTCCATGGAATCTTTATGATTTCTCCTGGTGGTTGCACCCTGGTGGGGGGCTCTCATACCACAGAACCTTGCAGTCATGAACAGGAAGCATAATCTCCCCAAGTCAGCCCCCAGAAGTGATGGTAAAAGAGCCGATCCCACCTTTACCCTTGGATCCCACATACATGTATTCTCACTGTTGTGACACAACACCACTTAATGGCCATTAGTGTAATGTATGTACTATATCTTGGAGCAGAGAATGCCAGCTCTTGCCAGGTACCATTCTTCAAGCTACCACTTTAATCAGATAAAGGATCTTAACTCAGTTAAGGGACCATTACAGCATTCTACCCAGTCAAGCAGCTTCCAGATAGAATGGCACATAATAGGACCAGTGAATCCCACTGCCAGGTGTCCATTGTTTAAACTGCATACTCTATATTCTATAACCCCTGGATAGTGGTCCTGACAGAGGCACTATGGGCAGGAAAGACAAATTTATTCAATAATTTGTCAATCTCAGTAAGAATAAACTGCTGCCCCTTGGTGAAGTTGCCACCAAATGGCTGGTCTACAAGCATGGATATCAATGCTAATGGGTTCAGTGCTGGTCTCTGCTGCTGACAGATCATCCATTTAACATCTATACTAGCTAGAGGGTCTTGGTGAAAGAGAATACAGGTTGTTGGGCCATGTATGCATGACTTCTGCCTCTACTGCTATATGTATTTCTTACTCAAACCATTATACACGCTTAAGATAACTAAGGACAGAGGCTCAAGGACATGCACTGTCCATTTCTGACCCCTAGTTGCTTAAAGCCTTTTCTATACTGAATTCTCTCTGGTGATCATTAAGGTCACACAGAAAAAAAAAATAATGTGAAAAATTTGTGATCATTTCCACAGGGCCCATATCCTCTGTTACCATTTTCCTATCTCTAATCATTCATTCTTGCTCTTTCCAGACCCTGGACCGATTACCAAAGCAATTCACTATTGCCCAATAATTTGTGAAGAAATTCTTCCTAAAAGGTTGGCCAAAGAACTATACAACTTGTCAAAGACTTCCTTTCAATATTTGTTCCTTATAGTTACCAATATATTGAACTGACCCATCTATGAAAATCATCATCTGGCCATGAGAATCTCCTATCAAAGAAATTGAACTATCTCAGCCTCCTTGTTGATTAGCAGCATGCGGTCAGCTAACAAAGAAATTGACAGGAACTGAAAGATGTTGACTTAACCAAGAGAGGTGACATGCTCAGCTACTCTGCCTTTGCATATACTCCCTTGAGTCTCTGACTCTAGTGTGCCATTCCCACCACACAGTGGATTGATAATGCATCCACCCAACCTTATGATGTAGATATGATGATACTTCGCTCTTATGGGAAGTTCTGACCACACAGTTATTTGATAGTCCATGATCTGGTGCTCAGCATCTGCTAGGGTCCAGTGATACTCTAAGAACTGGTTTTTAGCACGAAGCAGTTCTCTGCTACCTGAGGCATACCTTTGCTCCATAATTCTAGGTATTTCCCCTACATTTCCCTGTGATTGTCCTAACAGAGCTTAAGACTCTCTCATCAATACTTCCAACAATACTGTACTTCCTGGGTCACGTGGCCCTATGAGCCATTAAGTCAGTCAACTCAGACTTACAGCTGTACCCTCTTCTAACTTAATCCACTCAAAGCTGACAACTTCCTGGGCCTTCAATGCATGGGGTAAACAGTATTCCCAAGGGGAGTATCCATTGCCTTAAAACTCCAGGCATTATTTGTCTTCCTCAATGGATGGAGAGTCAGGAGAAGAAACTCTAAAAACTTCCTCCAATGTGTTGAACACTCCTCATCTTTGCAGGTTTTATTTTTCACCTTTTGACTTACCTATAGCATACTAGGGCATCTAAGTACTTGCCACTTCCTGTTCACTAGGTTCAAGGAGAATGATGTCATCAATATAGGAGACCAATCCAATATTTTGGAATGTCAAGGCAATCAAAGACCCTTTAGACTATGTTATGACAGAGAAGGGGAAAAAAATCAACATAGCCTGAGGGCAAGACAGTGAATATATATTGCTGTCTTTCCCATGTGAATACAAACTGTTTCTAATCCTTTTTCTTGATGTGAATTGAAAAGATCAAATGTTTCCTATCGAGTGCTAGAGGCTATGTTGATTCACTCTAGTTAAGATACCATATCCAGTGAAATACAGTTGCTGCAAATGGGCTTACCACTTGGTTTGGGTAGTTTACTCTCATTATCAAGGAATAATTTGGAATTTCAGGAGCCTAACCAATGATTTATGTGGAAGTGTGATGGGGAAAATAACTATACAAACTTTGTCTTTGTATGGTATCACTAAATTCTACAATGCCACCTAAGATATGGAATTGGATTTAATATTTTAACCGAACAGATAAAACTCTTAAAGGCCTCAACTTGGGCTTCTGACCATAATGCTCAAAGAATTAGTGTGAACATTTTGGTATCTACTAAGTATATTCATTCTGACTATATACTCAGATACCAGGAAAAAGATTACAAGTTAGTGGATGACTCCACTGAACAGATGGCTCCAAGGCCACCTAGTTTTAATATGCCCTGTTCCCAATATGGGAATTATTATGGCATTTGAATTCTTAGCTCAGCCTATATCCAACAGCTCTCAAAGTTTTTATACTTCTCTTTCCTTCATGTACTGTTACTCTGATAAATACTGATAGGCCCTTTTGGAGAAGGATTAGAAAAATAATTATTGTTATCTATTCAACTGGCATAGCCAAGTCTTTCCTCAAGGGAGCTTGGATTCCCTCCATCAATGAATAGACTTAGTCTGAAAAGTGGGTGCAGGTTTGTCATGTTCGATTGCACAGGCTGCCATAAGCCTCAATCTTTTTGTCACCTGCTGTTAATCTTTACGGCTATCGAAGTTCAGCAACATTCTTGCTGACTGCCCCACCAGTGTAGGATCCTTTGTACAAAGCTCCCTAGCTGCCACTTGGCCCTACTGCTTGATGTGGTTAAAAAGTCCACCTTTTGTTGGCCAGTTGCCTGCTGGCACCTGGCCTCTGCTCTCACAAACTCTCATCATTACATCATTGCCACTGTCATCAGGGAGCCCATTTCCATGGTAGTCTCTTCTTAATCAGCTCTTGCTTATGGAAGACAACCACTCTTGAGCTGGCTGGTCCTGAATGCCCCTTACTGATGTATTCCTTCTTGCTTTAGTTATGAGAATGTCCTCTGGAGCCTTCTAGAAAACATAAAGAGCTAGTGTCATAGTTTCATGCCACAGCTCTAAATCCTCTGATCCTTTCCTCAGTACTCTCCTGAGGCAGTTCTAGCCTTGTCCTCTAATTTACTACAGGCCAAAGCTCCCTAGAGACAACCCAGCAGCATATCAGCTCCAAGTGTCCTTGCCAGACTTTAAATTTGGACTCCTAGGAAAGGATTCTTATATCAGTCTAGACTTACATTCCCACTGTCACCCCCAAATCTAAAAGCCTTCAGGATTTACTCAGTTCTAACTGATACACATTAGAAATATATGAAGCTCTTTTAGTGAATAAGGTATTTCTTCCTATCCTAGAAAACAGGCTGCCCTGCTCACACTAGTTACTCTGCTAACTCCTCCTACAAACTAACTACACTGGAGACTTCAAGAGATATCTGATTTGACACTTGACCCAAGCTGGGTTCTCTATTTCTATGACCTAAAATAAAATCACATGTTAGCTGGATGCGCTGGTACACACCTGTAATTCCTGCACTTTTGAATGTGGGGCAAGAGAATCTTGAGTTTAATGCTAGGTTGATCTATATAGTAAGACCCTGTGACAAAAAGGGGTCACACATGAAAGACAGAGGCACCATGAAATAGAAGGAGCTCAGGTACCTATTTGTCACTTAGAAGAAAGCCACCACTTATCAAGATATTTATTTTGGAAGCAAGAAATAAACATTTGTTCTGTTAAGATATTGGTTTTTTTTTTTTTTGGTTATTATACTAGCTAATGTAATATCCTAATTACCTTCATGTCTTAGAATCCAGAACAAATAGATCTAAGGCTAAATTCTACATTACACCTCTTTATTTTCTGCTCCGGGATGAACCTCCTCCTAAGATGATGGAAAGTGGAAATCTAATAATTTCTATGAAAAGTCTTACCCCTAAAGGCAGAGGGGTGATCAGACTCTAAAGCTCCAGCAAGACACACATCATACGATCCTGATACATATCCCCTAGTCTGATTCCTTCACTCACTCTGCAAACTGAGCTAAGCTATAGTTGGGCCAGTTTCTTTTCATTCTCTCATCAAGATTTCAAAAAGTTTTACCCCTCCTCCCCCAGTAAAATGTGATATAAAAAATATGTTTCTTTTCATCTAGAAGAGGGAAATGGAAAAGAAAGCTAAAAATTGAAGAATAAGGAGGAGAGTTTAGTAAAGGGTTCTCTGTGGAAGATGGCACTGTCCATCTCCCCAGAAATCATCCACCCTGGAGACCTCAGTGGTCATCTGATATGTCAGAGGCCCGGGCAGAAAGTAGTATGATGTCCAAGAAACAACTCTGCACCTGGATGGAACGGCAAACAGGCTCTGGGCCAGACTCAGCCACTCATTGGCCCTGAGTCTTGTGCACTCCCTGGGTCTTGGTTTAAACACTTGGAGGTAGCTCCCAAACCCAGTCTTCAGAAGCTCCAGGTAAGAATGAGAATAAAGCTGGGTACTAGTTGCTCATGCCTGTATTCCTAGCTACTCTGGAGGCTGAGGTCTGAGGATCGCAGTTCAAAGCCAGCCCAGGCAGGAAAGGCCATGAAACTCTTATCTCCAATAAACCACCAGAAAACCAGAGTGGCGCTGTAGCTCAAGTGGTAGAGTACTCAGGCCCAGAGTTCAAGCCCCATGACCAATCAAAAAAAAAAAAAAAAAAAGAATGAGAATAAAACAACAGCTCCAAAGAGACAGAAATGGCTTTGCCATAGCTGATCTCAGTACTGCATCACTACCACCACCACGGAGCCACTGTCAGTCCCACCCTGCTATTCCCGCAGCACATATGAATTGTGTGTGTTGAGAAAATGAGAATCACAAGGAAGTCACAGCCCCTGCTCTCCTAGGGCTTACTATCTAGTGGGGGGTGTGCAAGTGTTTATCAGATAATCAAACAAATTAGTGTATAATTACAAACTGGCTTCAATATACTGAAGGAAGGCAACATGTTCTCCAAGAATAAATAAAGTATAAGCTGTCTTCCATGCTTCTCTGAAGACTTAACATTGGAACTGACATCTGAAACATGGGTAGGAGTTAACCAGGCAAAAAGGAGAGGGTAGGGAAGTGGGCGTGCTCCCGGCAGGCAGATAGTATAATAGGTGCAGGGACTGGCGATGAGGGTGAGGGCATGAACCAAGCGGTGATGGAACTGAAAGGTCTGAGTGGTTTCCCCCGACCCCACACACAGACCACAGGGGACAAGGTGATGCCACTGGGACCTGAGGCTGACAGGCAGGCAGAGCCCAGGCCGTGGGTATTTTGTTGTTTTGTTTTGTGTTTTGGTCTGAGACTAGGATTTGAGCTTTGCTAGCAGTCTACCAACTGAGCTACGCCATGCCTCCAACACCCTCTCCCAGTCCTGTGTTCTTAAAGATACATTCAATGCTCATCCTCCCTCTGAGAGCCAGTGAAGAGATTTACACAGGGAAAGCAATGTGACCAGATTACTGTGTTATGTACAGTGAGTTGGAGAGAGAGTATAGAGGCAAATAAGCTGGGCATCAGTGGTTAACACTTGTAATCCTAGCTACTCATGAGCCTGAGATTTGAGGACTACAGTTCAAACCAGCCCAGGAAGGAAAGTCCAAGAGATACTTATCTCCAGTTATCCACCAAAAAGTCAGAAGTGGAACCATGGTTCAATAGTAGAGCATCAGCCTTGATCAAAAATGCTAAGAGGGCTGAGTGCCTGCGGCTCAAGCCTGTAATCGTAGCTACTCAGGAGGCTGAAATCTGAGGATTGTGGTTCAAAGACAGCCCAGGCAGGAAAATCTGTGCGACTCTAATCTCCAGTTAACTACCATAAAACTGAAGTGGCACTATGGTTCAAGTGGTAGAGTGCTCACTTTGAGCTGAATAGCTCAGGGATAGCACCCAGACCCAGAGTTCAAGCCCCATAACCAACAACAATAAAAAAAAATGCTAAGAGGGGATGGGAATGTGGCTTAATGGTAGAGTGCTTGCCTAGCATGCATGAAGCCCTATTGTTCAATTACTCAGTACCCACAAACACAGAAAAAGCCCAAAGCGGCCCTGTGGCTTAAGTGGTAGAGTGCTAGCCTTGAGCAAAAGAAGCTCAGGGACAGTGCCCAGGCCCTAAGTTCAAGCCCCAGCACTGCACAAGAGAAAAAGAAAGAAAGAGAGAAAGAGAGAAAGAAAGAGAGAAGAGAGAAAGAAAGAAAGAAAGAAAGAAAGAAAGAAAGAAAGAAAGAAAGAAAGAAAGAAAGAAAGAAAGAAAGAAAGAAAGAAAGAAAGGAAGGAAGGAAGGAAGGAAGGAAGGAAGGAGGAAGGAAGGAAGGGAGAGAGAGAGAAAGAGAAAGAGAAAGAGGGAAAGAGAAAGAGAGAAAGAGAGAACGAGGAAAAAAGGAAGAGAGACAGGAAGGAAGGAAGGAAGGAAGGAAGGAAGGAAGGAAGGAAGGAAGGAAGGAAGGAGGAAGGAAGAAAGGGAGAGAGAGAGAAAGAGAAAGAGAAAGAGGGAAAGAGAAAGAGAGAACGAGGAAAAAAGGAAGAGAGACAGGAAGGAAGGAAGGAAGGAAGGAAGGAAGGAAGGAAGGAAGGAAGGAAGGAAGGAAGGAAGGAAGGAAGGAAGGAAGGAGGAAGGAAGGAAAGGGGAGAGAGGGGGGCAAGGAAGGAAGAAAGGAGAGAAACAGAGGTAAGTTGATACCTTTGGAGCCCTTCACAGGAATCCAAGGAGAAGACGATGGAGCTTAGACTGTGGATGTAAAATCAACAGGACTCGGGTGTCAGTTAGATAATGGGCTAAGAGCAGCTGTTGCTGACATTTTATGCTCTCTGAATCTCATAAAAAAAAATTGCAAGGTTCTTTTAGTTTCGAACAATGGAATCTCATCTTATGCAGGGGTTCGATTTGGAAGTCTGTGCATAAGACAAGAATTTCACATAGTCAAAAGGACCCTTGAAAACCTCTCTAAACCACTCTTCAAGTACAGTATGCATGGGTTTGTTTATACAGCCATCAACAGAAATTTTTAGGCACACTAAAGTTAGAGAGCCACTGAACTAGAATAAAGAAAGCAACAGAAGGAAAGCCCATATGCAAATGTCTGGGCATTTAAATCATACGCCTTTAAGACAAGGACTCATATCCCTAAGAGTGAATGAGGGGATTTTCAGGAAGAGACAATGTATACAGGGGAGGAAGGGGTGAAAATTTTCCTAATGTTCCCATTTTCCTGGATATTTATTCCTTTCAGTTTTGATACCAACCTTTTCTAACTCTAACTCCCATTGGTACTCTAATTGATTATATTAAATGGCTTATGGGTAGGATTCCCACCTTGGCCTCTACTCCACCTAGCCTCTGTTCCTTCTTCAAAGCCCCACACCCATCTCAGTCCAGATCTAGCTGAATACTAAGATGAGCTCAGCATAAGTGAAGCTGGACTCATTTTATCAGCCAGGAAAGGCAAGGTCATGCTACAGTAACAAGTTGCCCCTTAATCTCAGTGTCTTAAAATAACAAAGAGCATCTCCTACCCACGTCGCTGGGCATCATGGGTTAGATAGGAAGCTGTTCCTTATATCCTAAGTGAGCTGCTGGAGCAAACACCATCTCAAACATCAGCAGCACCAAAGCAAAGCGAATGAGAGCTCCGGAGGCTTCACGACATGATTAAATGCCCCTGCATGGCACCAGCCGTCATTTCCATTCACAACTTATTGGCCAGAATTCATCACAAGGCTTCACCCAACCACAAGAGGGCCAAGAAGTGCGATCCTTCCATGTGTTCAGCAGGTGCACAGCCAGAAATATTTGACAAACAACACTAATGACTTCCACATGCTCTAAATGTACAATGACAAGAGAGAGGAGAGACAAGCTTTAATTATTAAATCTGTGTTTGATCCAGGGCCCTGGGTAACCATGTGGCTGAATAAAATGTGCCCATTCATGCCCCAGGGGGCATAGCCTGTGCCCAGAAATTTAAAAAAAAAACAACAACTCCCAGACACCATTTGGATGTACTATCTGGGAATTAGAGAGAGGGGTCCCAACAGAGGCAGATGACAGCCTGGCTCCACTCACAACCCTCTGTTCTCTCCAAGCCCAATATTCCAGTGTGAGGAACAGTGGGACGTGCTCTGTCACCAGAAGTCTCTGACTGCTCCTGGAAGTGCCTTGCTGCAGACAAGGACTATACAGCTAAACTCTGCTCAGTGAGCTCCTAGCATAATGACCACCCTACACCACACGAGACCAGTTGCATAGGTCACCACCTCTCCCTCTTGCCCTGACCCAATGATACTCCTCTCATCAACAGGTGGGGTCCAGGCCCCTTCTCTTGAATCAGCCTGTGATTGGCATAGGCCAAAAATTCAAGCCTTAAGAACATTGTCTACATCCACTTCATCTTTAAAGCTTGCTGCTCTAGCATGAGGAGGCCAAAGCTATACTCCTGAGTGGTTCTGAGCCATGTGAATAGAATCGCTGGAGGGTGCATGACCAGCTCAAGCATCCTGGCTGCAGAGAGGGTCCCAATGGAGTGTAGCCACACTGGTCACCTAAACTCCATCAGATGGTACAGAACTGTCCAGCGGAGGCCAATCAACCTGTAAAAAACAGAGGAGATGGGGGAAACAATCATTATTGCAGGGCACTATGATCAGGGACTGTTCCAGCAACAAATAACTGACAGTACATTTGTGGTCCTGAGAAAGCCCCAGGAAAGATCTAAAGAATCCTTCAAAGTTGCTTTGGGATAGACTTTGAAATAAAGTTGCATGAAGTTTATTGAGGACAGAAAAGGTGCTCTAGAGAAATACAATTATAAAGAAGTGCTAAATGCTGGTGATTCACATCTGTAATCCTAGCTACTCAGAACCCTAAAATCTGGAGGATCACAGTTCAATGCCAGCCTAGGGCGAAATGTCCTAGAGATTCCATCTCCAAAATAACTAGCAAAAAGCAAGGCTGGAGGCATAGCTCAAGTGTTAGACCACCAGTTAAGCAAGCAAGCTGAGCAAACACAAGGACCTGAATTCAAACACCAGCACCAGAAACAAAAGGAAGGAGGAAGAAGAGGAGAAGAAGGAGATGGAGGAAGGAAGAAGAGAAGGAAGTAGAGGAGGAAGAGGAGAAGAAGGAGGAAGAGGAGAAGGAGGAGGGAGAAAGAAAGAGAAAGAGAGAAAGAGAGGAAGGAAGGAAGGAAGAAAGAAAGGAAGGGAGGGAGAGAGGGAGGGAGGGAGGTATAAAAAAGAAAGGAAGGAAGAAAGAAGATGAAATGAAGAACCGAAAGCACAGTTGATCTAGATGTAGAGCAGTGACTATGGAAAGCTGAGAAAGGCAGGGAGGAGAGAGACGAGAGGGAGGATGGATGATGGGTACCAAAACACAGCTAGATAGAAAGAACATGTTCTACAGTTCCATATTGCACAGTGGGGGAGATTTTGTGAAGAACTGCTAGGATGGCTCTTAAAGCCTCCTAATGTAATGAAAATAAGGACAGGGAAATGCTAATTACCTTGATTTGATCTGTATACATTATATCATATGTCAAAATGTCATACAGAACCACATAAATATATACAACTATTAACTTAATCAAAAATTTCAAAATAGCCAGGCACTAGTGTCTCATGCCTGTTATCCTAGCTAAGGGTAGAAGGCTGAGATCTAAGGATGGTGGTTCAAAGCCAGCCCAGGCAGGAAAGTCTATGAGACCCTCGGTTCCAGTAAAATGATTAAAAATCCAGAAATGTACTTTAGCTCAAGTAGTAGAACACCAGCCTTGAGAAGAAAAACAAAGCTCAGAGACAGTGTCTAAGCCCTGAGTTCAAGCCCTAGGACCAGCACAAAAATAAATACGTCAATAAAAAATAAAAGAATTGAGGAAGCTCAGATTGGCTTAGCGATATAGCTACAACTAGGGACTAAAGATAGTCCTTTGAAACTATGCACCTGGGAAGGAAATCCAACATTGCCCCAAACTGAGCCAAAAGAGTCCTTGAATCCTATCCTTAGCCAGCATTAGGTGTGGGCCATCCCAGGCAGGTCATAACTGTAGGGGAGACAGCTTCCTGTGACTGCAGACACTCCCTGTGGAGAGATGCAACTCTGAGTGGCCTGGGCAAAGGCGCTGGCCCTGTAGGGAACAGGCAGGAGAACACAATGTCACATTGTGATCTCATGTCAGAGGTGGCTCCCCAGCACTTGAACTGGGACAGAGAAGTTTCTGGCAAAGAGAAGAAGAGAAGAGAACTTCCAGACAAAGAAAGCAGCAAAAGCAAAAGCACCCAGTTGAGAACAAGCCCAGCAAGTATCAGAAAGAATACACAGAGATGAAGCAACACTTGTCAAAGAAATGTGGTTTTCTCTGAGACAACAGGAGCTACAAGAGAGCTCTAAGCAGGGCAGAGATTGGTGCAATATCTACTTTAAAAAGATTCCCCTGACAGCAACAAGAAAAGTGAGCCAGCAAGGTAAGACTAGAGGCAGAGAGTCTGCCAGTCATCCAAGAGAGAACTTAACTCCCAGCTCAACCCTATGGCAGCAGGTTATGCTGCAGCTTAACCCAAACCCCATTGGCCTGGTGGCTGGAGAAGAAGGTGGGTGTGTCATAGGAGGGTACATGAAGCCTGGTATCTTGCAAAGTGACCTTGTGTCAGCTTCCAGCATGAGGAAGGCAGAGGACACCCTGCCGCCTCAGAGGTCATAGAGATGTAGGATTGATTGCAAGATAATCAAGGCATTTGATCTAAAGCGCTGTGTCCATGTATCAGGGCACCAACCATGCTCTGACCAATTGAAGCCTAACTGACTTGCTATGTTGAGAATTCAATTCTCTTCGGAAATCAGCTAGCCTTTTCATTCCTTCCTGGGCTAAATCTGTTTGCTGTAGGCAAAGTCTTCATTCCATAGCAACTGGTGAGCAGTTGCCCTCTGTCTTTTATAGTCTTTTTCCAATGCATTGATTACACCTAGAAACAATCAAATAATTCCATAGTCTTTATCATTACTATTTTCTCAGAGCCTCTCAACAATCTGGGAGATTGCACCCACCCATATGCCTCCTTCTACCAGCATCCCATTTCACTTTACCACGACTAAAAGTTGGAACAGTTTCAGTGCTAGAGCAAGTCCATGGCCATTGGTATCTCTACCCAGCACCAATGACAGGCTCTCATTACCAGCAGGCCGGTGGATAGTCCAGCTCCACATTCTCATTTTAGAGTCTGTTTCCTAGGAACCACTCCCAGCACCAACTGTAGTAGTAGGTCAGGTTCCCTAGAAATAGATCAAAGATAGAGATTTGCATGCAGACAACTTATTGGAGAATAAGCTTGGGAAGATTCGTAAAAGAGAAAGGAAACAGCACTGGGCAGAGGAGCAGCTGATCTCTGGTGCCTTTGAGCAGAGGCCTCAATCCCATGGAAAGCCCTAGAGCACATAAAATGAGGCAATAATGATCACTTAGTCACTGAGTTAGAACTGCCACCAAAGAGAGGTGTAAAACCTAGGAGAGGCCCTTGGCAATTTTTAGGATTGCTTTTAGCAGTCCTTCAGGAGAGACTCTGCAGAATGTTGAGAGCCATGATCTCATTGGGACTCTCTGGGAGAATTAAGTGCTTCAAAGAGTCCCTTTGCAGGGAATCTGGGGACCCAACAAGAGCACCCATGATCATCAATATTAGAGAATTCAGGATGGAGAATGGTAGTCAGTACTACTGGATCTGACCACAAGGAAGACACTAGAGATTAGGAGGTAAATTCATTCTGGGGAGAGCAATGAGGGAGAAGCTCATGCAGGCAGCAAAGAAGAAGCAGAAAGAGAAAAGGAAGATGAGCCTCTTGACCTCTCTAAGCCCCACTAATAGATAGGCTTCCTAGGTAGACATAATGCCTAAGGCAAGCTGTCCTATAGGAATATAAACATTTTCTCAATGCAGCCATGTACACAGACTTGTGTACACATGTTAAGCTGCCCCAAAGCAAGAAGTCCAGACACAGGCTGGTGTTCATTAGCTAACAATTGATCCCCTACATAGTAACTCTCCCTGTACACCTAGAGGGTCAACCTACCCCAGCTGGAATCTTGACTGATCAAAACCTTATGAGCAATCCTAAACAAGGAGGGCCCAAGACATTGCCATATATCTAGTCTTCACTGAGTCCCAGCTTTGTTCCAAGCACCTACTATGTGCCTTGTAAGTGTTGGCTTATTTCATCTTCCGCAAGCCCTATGAGATGGGTATCTCTGTTACCCCATCTGTAGATGGAGCTGCAGAGGTCCCAACTTGCCCCAGGTTGTACAACTGGTTGGTGGCAGAACTTGGCCTGAGACTTCATGAAGGTTGATGACAGAGACAAGCAAGATATTGAGAAACAGGCTGTCTTACTCATTCATCCGGCCAATATTTATGGGCCATCTACGGTTCCAGGCACTTGGGAAACCTTCGGGAGACATATCCACAAAAGCACCCTTCCTTCACGGGCTTCCATGTCCAACAAAGAAGATGAATAATTAGCTGTAGAGAGAACAGTTGACATTACTCCTTTTTGTACGTTTAAGGCTGTGGTAGCCACTCCTGAGTGGCACTGCCCACTGGGAATACTGCTGGTCAGTTCATCCAGCTGAGTCCCTCTGAAGCTCTGTACTTGGAGAAGACAGCTGCCGCATCTAAGGCTAGCCCCTTTCCCCCAGGAGCAGCCCACAGCCAAAGTCTGGTCATAAAGGCCTCAGCCCCCTTGCCTTAATGCAGAGCAGCTCTGAAAGTCTTCCCAGCTCACAGAGCTTGAAGCTCCCCTTAGAGTGGGCTGAACTGCACTTCAACTCATAACAACGTTTTTGTTGGTGGTGGTTATGGGGCTTGAACTCACGGCCTGGGCACTGTCCCTGAGCCTCTTTGTGATCAAGGCTAGCGCTTTACCACTTGAACCACAGCACCTCTTCTGGTTTTTGAGTGATTAATTGGAGAAAAATGTTGCACAGGGACTTTTCCTTCGGCTGGCTTTGAACCATGATCCTCAGATCTCAGCCTCCTGAGTAGTTAGGATTACAGGCACCTGCCTCACAACAACTTTTGTAGTGACTGAAGCACACTTCAACTTTTCCATCTGCTCCATTCTGCTTCCTCCACTCCCTCTCCCCAGCCCCAGGAACTTGACCTGAAAGCCTTCCAGATAAACTCTCTGCAGATCCCAGTCTGTTTCCCAGTGCGTGCAACCTGTGATGGAAAGTAAATATCCACTGAGGGGAGGGGAAGTCAAAGGAAAAACCAACAGAATGAGAGCTTGACAGGGTGGGGCCTGAAGAGGCTTCTAGAAGGTTGTGGAATCAAATAGAATATTTACACTGATCTCATTAAGAAATGATAGAAAAAGACTTGAAGGAAAAAGTAAGGGAGTTGTCCAAGTATAATCTGGTAGAAAAGCATCCTCAGCAAAGGGAAGAGCATGAAAGCCAGTGTGGCTGGAATGGAGCTATGGGGAAGGTGGGAGGGAGAAGTTAGCAATGTGATGGAGTAAAAGGATATGGATCTTGTGTAAGAACTTGAAAGTAAGCTGGGCACTGGTGGCTCACACCTATAATCCTAACTATTCAGGAAATTGAGATCTAAGGATCACGGTTTGAAGCCAGCCTGAGGAAAAGTCGCCGTGAGATTCTTATCTCCAATCCCAATTAACTACTCAAAAACTGGAAGTGGAAGTGTGGCTCAAAGTGGTAGAGCGCTAGCCTTGAGCAAAAGAGTTCAGGGACAGTACTCAGGCCCTGAGTTCAAGCCCCATAACTGGGGGTGGGGGTGGGGGGGAAAATTATAAGATTCTCTGAAAAGGGCAAGGGACATGATCTGACTTTAAACCTCTTCTTGATGCAGTGCTGAGGGGAAGGACAGATCAAGGCACCTATTTGGAGGTCAGTACACTAGGTCAGGTAGAAGTCATCAGTGAAGTTAACCATGATGGTGGCTATTGGGTGTAGGAGGTGATGAGTGGCATGGTTTGTTTGTTTAGGTGTGTGTGTGTGTGTGTGTGTGTGTGTGTGTGTGTGTGTGTGTGTGTGTGTGTGTTGGTCCATTGTGGAGCTTGAACTCCAGACCTGGGCTCTGTCCCTGAGCTCTTCAGCTCAAGGCTAGCACTCTATCACTTGAGCCACAGTACCACTTCCAGTTTTCTGGTGGTTAATTGGAGATAAGAGTCTCACAGATTTTCCTGCCCGGGGTGGCTTTGAATAACAATCCTCAGATCTCAGCCTCCTGAATAGTAAGATTACAGACATGAGCCATCAGCGCCTGGCATGACATGTTTTTTTTTAAGCACAGCAGCATGATTGGCTGATGGACTGGATGTGGACAAAAGAGAACAAAGCCAAAAGCTGGTGCCTCATGCCTGTAATCGTAGCTATTCTGGAGGTTGGGATCACAGGATAGCAGATCAAAGCCAGCCTGAGCAGGAAAATTTGTGAGACTCATAGCTCTAATTAACCAGCAAAAATCTAAAAGTGGAGCTGTGCCTCAAATGGGGTAGATTGCCAGCTTTGAGTAAAATAAAATAAGGGACAGTGCCTAGGTCCTGAGTTCAAGCTGCAGTACTGACACACAGAAAAAGGAAAGAAAAGAAAGAAAGAAGAGAGACTGAGGGAAAGGAGAGAGGGGAGAAGAAAGGGCAGGGGGAGAGGACAAGAAAGATCTCAAGCTCTTTTGTCCTGAGTACTCAAAGACTTGAGGCAGGAGAGGCTGCAGGTGAATCAGGTTCAGGAGAGACCTGCTTTGGACGTGTGCTTGAGACTTACTCTGAATGACTAACATTCACAGGACTGAGTAATCTGGCCGGTTTTATGCCAAGAGTGTGCCCCTATGTAGGCAAGTGCTGGTTGGGAAATGTCCAGAGTGTGTGTGTGTGTGTGTGTGTGTGTGTGTGTGTGTGTGTGTGTGTGTGTGTGTGTGTGTGTGTGTGTGTGTGTGTCCCCACAAAGTGAGCAAGGAAATGATGCCAGCCCAGGTTCTGGCACACAGTAGCCTCCCATGGTTGTGGGTAAAATAAATAAATATCAGTGTTTGAAGCCAAGCCCCTGGGTCACCTACAGGGTAGAGGTAGAATGCTCTCTTCATCACCCAGAGTCCCCTTAATGCTCAGCACAAACAATTCCGGAACATGAAGGTCCTGCAGCTGCCCCAAGCCATGCCCTCCTGCCCCCCTGGGCTGCTTTCTGGCCACCCTGGGATATCTGCCGACACAGCTCCAGAGGGAGGAGGAGGGAAAGGAGAGTTAACTCTCCCTTTGCCATTAAACATAATCAGGGAGGGAGAAGTCTGTGTGGAGCATGCTGCTCTGACCGATAAGTGATTCCCTAGAACAACAGATAAAAGCCCGGCACTAAAGTGCAGCCAGAAATGATGTGTAATTGGGATGAAAGAATCCTTAAGTCTGCATGCTGCTTTTAACTTGGGAGGCTTAAATTACAATTAATAGTTCTCTTGAAGAAAGCAAGGGGAATAGAGGAATTCCAAGGCCTTGAGCTCAGAGCCCTGGGCTCCCGTCTCAGCTCTTCAGTATTACAGAGTGGAAGAGCTAAGGAGCACGTTCGAAGGAGAAACCTGGGGGTGAGAGCCTTCTCAGGATCTCAGGCGCACCAGGTTGGGGTACATCAATGATAAGCTCCAACCCCACCAGTTTCTAAACTCATAGGAACTCCTAGACTTTTTGCTGCAGCACCTCTGGCACATTGCCAACGATCAGAAACTATCACTCCCATTTTTGCAGATGGGGAAACTGAGGCACATCTGGACCTGGACCCTGACATGGCTGTCATCAGCCCATCTGCATTTCCAAACCTAGAAAAGGCCTGAATGCTGGTGTCTCCTGGTGATTCACTCAGAGGCCAGAGATAGCAGGGTGTCTGTCCAACTTTACACAAAGGCAACAGTGTAGACTCAGCAGGCCTCCCACTGCCCTTCCCTTTGCAGGCCTGGCCAATGAGCAGATTTCCATGGTGTGAGTCATGAGGCCCCTTCCCTGCCTCCCCACCCCACTCCCAGAGGCCTGACTGCGTCTCCCCCCACCCCAGGGGAAGTTTCTCAGTCCTGTCCTATTAGCCTGGGTCTGCCCCTCCATCTTTGTTTACCTCTGCAGGGTATGTACCCCTACTTCTCCCTTCCCCTCTCACCACATAGGCCAAAGTGCCCAAGACTACCTGCTTCCTGCCCCAAGGTCCTGCCCTAAGGACAAAGCCATTGGTCCCAGAATCATGTAGCATGCTGGTGGTTGGCTATCCTCCAGCAACAAGGCATCTGCCCCTCAGATGACACCAACAGAGAGTCTTCAGGAGCCTAGGGAGTTGCCTCCACATTCCCAGTACTGGCAGAGGGGCTGCCCAGCTGCCCTGTCCAGAGCTTAGGCTCCTATGTTGGCAGGAATTCTGAAGCTCCCCGAATATGAGCTCATGGGTGGCTGGAAACCCAGCCCTGCACCTCATGGCTCTGGAATGTGTTCTCTGGGCTGGCCGGCTTCACTCCCCCCATCTGGCCACAGCAAGTGCTGCTGTCTGTCCTGAGCCTTTCAAAGCCAGGCGAATTCCAGAAAGGGTTTTTTCCCAACACTGCCAAATTGTGCGTGTGTGTGTGTGTGTGTGTGTGTGTGTGTGTGTGTGTGTGTGCAAGCACTGTGTATACAAGCACCCTGTGTGCATGGGTGAGCTTGCATGCACCTGTCTCCAGGCATGCGTGGGCATATGTGTGCATATTTGTGTGTATTTGTATATGTTGTGCGTGTGGATTCTGTGCGTGAGTAGTTTTAAAAGAACGCAGTGGGATCCGCTTGGGGCCCTGTGTAGCTGAACCTTATTTATAGCTCTCCTCTGTCTGGTTCGTTTCCTCTAACTTCCCTGCAGAATGATATGAATGAAAATGACACTATTGACTATCTTGGTAACCATAAAAGACCTTATAGAAATAAGATTTTTATAGTTTGTGGACTGGGAGAATCAAAAGACTAAGAGTTATGGACTCAGAGGGTAGGAGAGAATCAAGCTGAGGCAGTCGGAGAGGTCCCTGGGTGGATCGTCTGTGGGTTCTTTTTTAAAACAAACTCATATAAATAAAGTGATTGTCTTGAAAGAGTTATGAGAGGCCTGAAGCTGGTGGGCAATATCTTTGTGGCCTCTGCAAAGGCGGGGAGGGCGGGTGTGCTCTCTGCCTGAGAGAGGAAGCCTTGGCTTTGTCTGAGCCCCCTCTCCTGGTCTCCCAAGAGAGGATGAGGATGCAGCTGCAGGACAGACCCTGCCCTTTTGTCTCCTGGAGATCTACGACATTCGGTACTTTGGGAGCACAGCCCGACCCTCACCCCACATCCTCGACCCCCTGCCTGCCGACTTTCACCATACACTAGGAGTCAGACCTGAAGTGGACCCTTTTCTACTCCATAAAGCCTGGCATGGGGGTCCTTCCTAAACAGCTACACGAGCCATGCAGGCAGGGCCCCTGTGGCTCCCAGACTGAGCATGCTCAATCCACTATGGCAAAACCCAAATCCACTTCCACTGACTTTAATTTGCATTTGTCTTTCCAAATAGGAAGCAGTGTACGTCCTGCCCTCCAGGAGCTCCCTATCTGGTGAGTTGGGAGGAGAAGGGAAACGTGGGCAGGAAGACACACCTGCCATTGACTGGCACATGGAAACCAGGGTAGATGCTCCCACTCAGGGAAGCAGTTACAGACAGAAAATGATGTTGAAACTTGGTGATGAAACTTCATCTGTTCAATCCAAGCAAGGTACAGGGCCCTGGATGCATGTACCCTATTCAGCTTAGTCCAACCCTAGAGGTAAAAACATCTGCCCAGAAAGAAGGGTACTGCCATAGATCTGCACAATACAGGATCTTAGTTACTGGATAGTATGGCCCAGACAGCACAGAAAAGCTCCTCAGGAGAGGCAACCTTTTTGCTGGGCCTTGAAGTACAGGTAGGAGTTCACTAGAAAGAGATGGAGTAAGGAGCATGGCTTGCCAGAGGGAATGGCAAACCCAGATGCATACAGGTGAAAAGACACACTGTGCACTTGGGAAACTGCTTGGGTACCCAGTGGCTTGCTAGCTGGAAGGAGAAGTTATATTTTGAAAGGAATATTGAGTCAGGCTGACCTTGAATTAGAGAAGAGGAATGGTCTGACCCAAGAGTCCCACTGGAGAGGCAAGAAATCAAGGAAAGATGAGACAGCTTCCTTCTTAACTTTGCTTCTAAAGACAGTTCTAATCCTGCTGATGGATTTCCTGACAAACAGCAGGATGGTGCCATGAGTGGCAGAGTAGCCAGCAGCCGGCTTCCCTGGTGCCTCTTTCCCACTCTCCCCTCTCCTTCTAGTCCCTGACTTTCCGGCCTGTCTTTGCCCTCTTCCACTTTGATAGAGACAATTCTGAAAACCAGAGCGAAGTCATCCATCTGGTTGGGCAGCCCAGTAGAAATAACCAATAGCCTTGAAAGGCCATGCTGACTCCTGTCTCCTCTCCCCGGAGACTTGGGGACATGCAGTTGAGGGCCAAGTGGTGCCCATGGCACGTGTCAATGCCCTGTCTCCTTGTCTCTGTAAGCATCGATTTCTCTCCTTCCTGACCTTTTCGGAGAGGCGTCCTGAATTCCACCCCAGGTCATTATGGAGCTGGTGGTGGAGATGCCAGGAGATGCAGCCCCCACCCCCCTGCTCCAGCCCCTTCCAATGCATTCCTGATCACAGTCCATGTGCTTGCTGTCAGCCGGCCAGCACCGAGCGTGTCTGAATTGAAGCTGGCTGAGTAGGGCTCAATTCACACCGACTCTGCAGCAAGGAGAGTTTATGGTTCTTGATTACACCCAGCAGGGAGGCCTTCTTAGTGATGAGAGAGGAAAATATTCAACAACCTGTCTTTGCAATGTGCTGATCTCTTAGGGGGGAGGGGTCTGAGAGAGTGATTTATGATTTATGAGCGAAGAAAAGGGGACTTTTCCTACAGAGCTCCAACAAAGTGTCTTGATGTGTCCTCTTTCTCATTTATTTTTGCTTTAGTGGAAGTTTGAGGCAAAATGCTCCCAAGCCTGTGACCTCTACAAGTGATGGAAGGTATAAAAGGGACATAGACTTAGGAGATGGTTCCTGTATCCATCACTCAGCACTAGCTCAGAGCTGGGATAGGATCTGGGCAGTACAGCCTCTAGAGGCCCCTGGCCATCCTCTTTGGAGGCTGCCTTATACACCCTTTTCACAATCAGCTTGATATTCAAACTGAGTCTACCCACACTGAATGCCAAGCACAGTGCTTGGTACACTGTGCTAATAAATAAACCAATAGGTTGATGTGGTGGTGTCTTTTCTCCCTCTCTAAGTGGGACCTCTGTGTGCCTCCCACAGGCCAGTAACTTTGTACAGGGTCAGCACCGAGGATCTTTTTGGCCAAACAAGTGAGATTCGCTCATCTCACATTGCACACCCTGCAGATTTGTTTCTGAAGGTCATTCTAGTTTGAAAGGAGACATTGTATACTCACCAGAAATTGGATGCTAGAGAAAAGAGGGGTGTCTTTGAAGGTGACATTTTCAGCTGCTTCTTAAAATCTGAGAAAATTTTAAGTCACTAGATCTGAGTACCCAAGTGAATGATCATTGTGTATGTGTATGAGGAAGCTGGGAAGGGGGGACCTCAAGTTTCTGCAAGAACCCTAAGAATTCTGCAAGAATCCTTCCTAAGGCATCAGGAATACAGTCACAGGAACCAGGAGACTGTGGCTCACACCTGTAATCTACTACTCAGGAAAAGGCTAAGGCACAATGCCCAGGCCCTGAGTTCAAGGCCCAGCACTTGTGCACACACACACACACACACACACACACACACACACACACACACACAGAGGATTCAGGAGGGTGGGCTGACATTTTTCCTCTCCCTTACCTCCTCTCTCCTCAATTCCCCCAGGACTCTTCTATAACCAAACCAAGCCCCTTGTCATTCCCCTTCTGCCTCAGTCTCCCCTCTTAGGGATGGAGAGAGTCATCTTGAGAAGAAAAGAAGGCAGCCTTGTTTTTATATAAACAGCAGAATACCAACCTCCAGGATGTGTCCTGGACTCTGTCCCTGAGGGCCAGCACCACACCTTGCCCACCCCCCACCCTCCAATAATAGCTACAAGATCTTCAAAGCCAGCAAGATCTAGTCCTGTTAAAAACAGAGGCAGGGGTCAGCCAGCAAGTCAGCAGGCTGGGTATCCCTCCAAGCTGCCAGGAGCCACTGGGGGGACTAGGGGGAAGCCTGCCTATCCTGTACCTTTGAACCCTACCTCCTCTCCCCAGCCCCAGGCAGCCCCACCCCCGGGTCTGAAAGGTCCTACCAGCCATCTCTACTTGCCTCTGGGTCTGTTCTGCCCGGTACCCACAAAAAAGGGGGGGAGGAGGGCCACAGACAATGCCCAGCTCTGAAACTTTACACTGAAAAGTTAATCCACTGAAGCATAAGCCCAAAAATAAGCGCACCGCCTAATGTGCCGGGAACTGGCGGTCGCAAGGCCAGACTGCGAGCGGATGTCTGCGCATCCCCGCGCCCGCCCGCCCTCCCGGAGCCTGCATTTAGCGCCAGCGAGGGAGTCTGGGCTGGAGCGCTGCTTTCACACCGACTCGAGCCGCGAGTTTATGGATCTTGATTGCACCCAGCAGGGAATCCTTTTTAGTGATGAGAGAAAAAATATTCAACAACCTGTCTTTGCATTGGGTGTGTTGGACACACTTCCCTGCTTCGGAATCAGACATATGTGAGTTGTGGGAGTAGAGCTGCTGTCAGCAGGCCAGAATGCGCCTCGCCTCTCCTCTCCTCTCCTCTCCTCTCCTCTCCTCTCTTCCCGTGTCCCCTTGCAGGGGATGGGAAGCAAGCCCCCCCTCCTCAGGGAGCGGACAGCCCACCACCCCTGTCCCCCCCTCACCCATCCAGGCCAGGGTCCCGCCCCATCCTCCGCCTCTGCTGCCGGCCGGCCCGGGGCCTCTGCCTCTCTGCCAGGGGCTGGCTCAGCCTGCGGTGCGCGCGGCTGGGCGGTCCTCCGGGAGCCGGCGCGCCCGCGTGGGGCCCGCTGACAGTGCGCCCAGTAGAATATTGTATTAGTTGGTTGTGAGCTGTGTTCTCGTCAGGGTATCTGAGTTTCACAGAACAGACGGGGTGAGAGTTTTTGTGCTATATCCAGATTGGCTTAAAATAATGTCGGTTTTGTAGCTTATTAAACCACAGAAACTACACCAAAGTCATCTAGGCTGCTGCCAGCAAACTCTCTTGAGTTGGGGTTGGGGTAAGATCGAGCTCAGCCCAAGGGTCAGACCCTTTCTATCTGAGAGTCGGAGGGATGGATGGACGGGGATACACATATACACACACATACACACACACACACACACACACACACACACACACACATACACACAGAGGAAGAGGCCTCAGCCACAACACTGGGCCCCACTCTGGCCCCAGAGCCCCAACTGGGATATGGTAGAGCTCAAGGAGCCTCTGCACTGGATTGAGTTGGGGCAGTTTGGAGCTGTGTCCTGCCCTACAGCCAGAAGCAGAGATGGGCATGACCTGTGGGAAGAGAAGCAGGCTGAGAAATGGCAGGTCCAGAACCCCATGCAGGGAAGGCCCCAGTCTAAAGGGGGATGAGGCCTTTGCTGTCTGTCTACTCCAGGACTTCTTGACTGACAACCCCGAGACTCAAGGAATAGCTTTGTTCCCTGCTTGTGGAGAGGGGAAAGGAGACTTGTCAGCCCCTTTCTCTTTGCCATCCAGCACAGATTTGAACATCATCACCAGAGCTGCCGCCATGTAGAGGCTGATCAATTTACACCTCACCAGCTTTGGAGGTATGTGTTGCTGTGATCCCTAATTGTCAGATGAGGAAACTAAGACTCAAAGTGGCTGTGTGGGAATTTGAACCCAGCTAGAGGTAGCTGCTGTGCCCCAGGGCCTCTCTGGGCACAGCAGAATGAAGAAAGAGCCGTAGGTCTATGGCTCAGATTCTTGTGTAAACCCAAGTCTTAGAGAAATGAAGAAGCCTAAGCAAAAAAAAAAAAATGCTGAAGGGAAATCTGTCTCTCAGCCTTGTGTACTGGTGCGACCATTGCTGTCCCAGCTTCCTTCCTCCCCAGCTAGGTGTCCCTTAGGAAAGAATTTCTTCAGAGCCAATCCTAGCCTATTCAGGATCAGGCAATACCCTGGCCTACCAGAAAATGACCTAGTCACTTCCGGACCCTCCTGAAAAGCCATCAGAGCTACAGCTTTCCCTGATCTCTGAAGGACCTGTCCCACAGGTATGGCAGAAGTTGCCTCCATTAGTTTCTTCCACCCACGTACCCCCAAAACCTAGGAATCATCTTCAATGGCTCCTTCTCCCAACCCATCAAGTCTATTCTGTCAGTGAATACTGAAGCTTTTGCCTCTCAAACTACATCCTCCTCCCAACCCCAAACTGCCCAGCCCAGTGGTGTCAGCTTTTCGGTCTCTCTGCTCATTGGCCTTCCTGCCTCCAGCCTTCTCCTCCAATCCATGGGCAGCCAGAGTGACCTTCTGGTGGGATCAAGCCACGCTCCTGAGGAAAACCCTTCTCCAGGGCCCTGCACCTGTACTACAGGATACAGGCGTCGTGACTTGGCCTGGCCTGCAAAGTTCCTTCACATGCCACCCCTACACATCACTCTGCCTCACCCCTGTCTACCCCCATACCACCCACCAGTAAAAACAGTCCCCTCCAATGCCACGTTCTTTTAGATACCTCTCAACTTTGACTCAGGTCAGACTACCTGTTTGACACGTCGATTTGGGGGATCCACTTGGTATCCTGCCTGTACGAAGAGCAGGAAATAGGTAGCAAGTATCAAAGTTGGTGTTCCAAAGTCCCAGCCTGAGTCAGAAACCAGGACAGCACCTCTCTAGGTTCAAGAGACAATATTTCTCAGGGGATTGGATTTGGACCTTGGCCCAAATCCAATCTCCAGTGTTTGGACTTGTCCTTGAGCCTTTCTGGGCCTCAATTTCCTCATATGTCAAACAGGGTCATAATAGACCCTGGCTGCTACACTGGCTAAAGGAATTAAGGTAGTTAATATATATAAAGATTTCAGAACAGGCTTGCAATTTAGTACGTGTTAGCTGCTTTTGTTGTCATTATCATAATAAATTTGCATAATCCACCAAAGCCCCACCTCCATTGACATTAACCTTTGATCCCTGACAACCCTAACAGTTCTTTCCCCCCCCCCCCCCTCTCTCTCTCTCTCTCACACACACACACAGAGGCAAACTCATCCATTCAGATGCACACACATTCATGCAGTATTCCCATGCCCTCCTTCCACCCTCAGGGCTTTCCTTGCATTCTGGTCCTTGCACTGTGGCTTTTAGGGCCTGAGTCTCTAACTCTCTAAACCTTTGTCAGAGCTCCCAAGAACCCTTCCCAGTCTCTCCCGCATCCTCAGCTGGTCCCTGGCCTAGCCCTAGTACACTGCTCACTCAGGCAGGAAGAAGCTGATTCCTGGTGGAGAGAGTGAGACTGGGGCAGGGTCACCCTCAGGCATGTGGTCCTTGGGAGGAAAAAATCCTCCCAGAACCACCCTGGTCCCACATGATGCCCTCGCTTCAGACCCTGCTCCAGCCGTTTTCTAGAAGCCTTCCCTCCATGGCAGGCCCAGGCCCAAGGCAGGGGGGCCTACCAGAATTAGATGTTTGTCTCCTAGGGAAGCTGGCTATGGTCTGCTGGACCAAGTGGGGAGGGCATTCCTTCAGGAGAAACACATAGCCTCACAGAAGCTTCCAGACAGGGCCCAGTCACAGCAGGAATCTTTCACACACAGCTCAGGACAACTTTTTTTTTTTTTTATCATCAAGACTTTATTTCAGGAAGAAAGGGTCAAGAATTGGAAGTGAGGCTGAATGAGATTGGAATCGGTCACGTCCCTACTGTGTGATTTCAAGAATATCACTTGGCCTCTCTGAGCTTGTTTCTTCCTGGAAAAAAAAAAAAAAAAACCACATTCGGGGTGGTGAGGGGGGGAGGATGTTGTGGGAATAGCCAGGTAAATGAATGAGAATATCTAGAGAAATGTGGGAGACGGAGTCAGATATATCACCTTGAGCCATGCAGGCTGTTCTACACTTGTTCTATCCCCAGATTAATTCTCTTCCCTGTTCTATGCCCCTTAGGAGCCTCTACTTTTAGAAAGTTTGTCCCCCAGGCCACACTGCCCACTGTCTGCTAGCCCAGGTCTCAATGACCAATGCCAGCCAGAGATGGAGAGCAGGAAGAGAGAGGCAGGGATGCCGGCTCCACGGCCTCTGATTTGCAGCCTCTAACACTGGCCATGCAGTTTCTTAGCTACAGCTCTGTCCAGTAGCTCCTCTGTCCTTCTTTCCTTTGACCTTTCAGACCCCAAAGTAGCCTATATGCTATATCCAAATGCTTCTACATCCTTTCTTGTTTCTCAACCCTTCATCGTCCTCTCAATAGTCTTCATTTGAACCTTTTCCAACATGCCAAGTTCCCTGTGCTCATCCCAATATCGACTCCAACCAGACCCCAGCATCTCCCCTCCAGATTTCCCTGAGTAGCCCACATCTTAAAGATGCCCTTGGCTCTCAGCTCTGCCCCTTCTGCTCACTGCAACGATGTAGATTTGGACCAGCAGGATGCCATGGAAAAGATGGGCATGATCCTAGGATGGCTGCTACCCAAGGGGCTCCATCCCATGCCCTCCTGCTTCCAAAGTCCCTGTAGGCAGAATGGCAGCCTGTCCAGTAGAAACTGGAGGGCAGCCCCTAGAAGGCTCAGACCAGAAACGGCCTTTGCTCCCCACACCTGGAGCTCAGAGACTGCCTTGCCCGCGAGGGGGAAGCTCTGGTTTAATTAAGGATCTTAGGAGAGAATTCTCTCTTGTTATTTTCTGAATAAATTAAGGAAGTAACTTTGATGCAATATCATTTTCATCTAATCAGGAACATTCTGAAATTACCATATTGTTTTCCATTAGAAACCCCATCAGCCCCCAAATCAGATAACCGGGGGTTGGAAGCTGCCAAGGAGGCCCCTCTGTCCTGGGGCCAGTACGCGTGCTGTGGGGATATAAAGGGACTTGCTGCTCCTGCTCACAAGGCCTTGTTGAGTTCAGGAGATTGTTTGTACCTCTGAGCGGGGCTCTCTGCCTCATCCAGGATAGAGTGAGGTCCCTCAGGCAAGGGGCAAAGGAGGGGCCCAAGGAAGCTTAAAGAGAAGGATCAGAACCTGAGGCATTTTCCCTGAGAAAGAGAAGGGTCCTAATCTTGAGGCCCCACTTGTCCCCCACCCAGGCAATGTATAGGGAAAAAGGAAAGAGGATCTTCAGGTCCCTAGCTAACATGGGAGGAGGGAGACAGAGAGAAAGGAAAGGAAGCCCAGGGAAGCAGCATTTGAGAAAACCTGAAGGTGGCCCACATAAAGTAAAGCCAGAAGCTGCCAGAAATAAAGTTAGTTTGCCATTCCTTATGAAGTTCTCTGGAGGCTTGGGTGAAAGGGTTGTCAAGCCTACAGCATGTCCTGGGTCTAGGGAAGGGAAGATGGGAAAATCCCAAAGCTGGAATGCACTCAAAGGAACATCACTACCACTGCCCAAGGTCACCTTGAGGGTTACTCCAGCCCTTCACAGCAGGAATGAGACACTGAAGCCAGTTCAAGAGTCCTGGGCACATCCAGAACTCTTGTGAGACCCATTCTATCCAAGGGCTAGTGACACATGTGTTGTTCAGTACACTAAGATAGACCTACAACATGTTTAAGAAAAGATGTGTTTCAGAAGTGCTTGGTGGGGGCTGGGAAGGTGGCTCAGTGGTAGAGCTCTTGCCTTGCATGCATAAGGTCCTGGGTTCGATTCCTCAGCACCCCATAAGCAAAAAAGAAAAAAGCCAGAAGTGGAGCTGTGGCTTAAGTGGTACAGCACTAGCCTTGCGCTGAAGAGCTGAGGAACAGTGCCCAGGCCCAGAGTTCAGACCCCACGACCAGACCCCCCCCAAAAAAAGTGCTTGGTGATGGATTCAGAATCAGTTGGTCTGTCATCCCTATAGTAGTGTCCCCCTTATCCACAGGGACATGTTCTAAGACCTCCAGAGGATACCTGAAATCACAAATAGTACCCACTCTTTGAATGTTAAGTGACAATGGGAGGGTAGCTTATACATTTTTGTACACTCTGGACAAAGAGGTAATTGACCACCTAGGAGAGATGGAGTCAGACAATTTGAGATTTCATCGACTACTCAGAATGGCACATGATTGAAAACTTATGAATTATTTATTTGGAGAACTTTCCATTTCATATTTTGGAACCATGTTTTTTTGGGCTTTTGTTGTGTGTGTGTGTGTGTGTGTGTGTGTGTGTGTGTGTGTGTGTGTGTGTGTGTGTGTGTGTGTGTGTGTGTGTGTGTGTGTGTGTGTGTGTGTGTGTGTGTGTATTGTTGTTTTTTTGGTTTTTTGTTTTGGTCGGTCCAGGGCTTGAACTCTGGGCCTGAAAGCTGTCCCTCAGCAATCCAGCTTAAGGTTAGCATTCTACCTCTTCAAGTTTTCTGGCGGTTTATTGGAGATAAGAGTCTCACAGACTTTCCTGCCCAGGCTGGCTTTGAACCGCGATTCTCAGACCTCAGCCTCCTAAGTAGGTAGGATTGCAGGCATGAGCCACGGGCAACAAGCTTGGAGCCCTGTTTTTATCCTCCAGTCCCTCCTTCCACCTACCCTTCCCTCCTCCTGCTCTCTCTCTCTCTCTCTCTCTCTTTCTCTCTCTCTCCATTTCCTATCATGCCTCAGGACATCAAGACCCTTACCCAGAACCCATGGGTACTACCTGCATCCAACCAAACAGGTTCCACCTGGCTCTGCTTCTCCCAGTGCCGACATAGGAAACAGAATGTGAGCTGCCAGGGAGGACTCAGATTTTCACTGTGTTCCTGATGCTGCTTCAGAAGAACCAAGAGGACGTGACCAGGAGCTGGCATCTACCCAAAGCCAGTGTGAAGAAAATGACAAGGAAGCAGAGAGATATGCCATATGACAGAGTAAAGTGTGTGTGAGGAGGACACAGGTGTGAACGAGTAGGGCAGGGTCTCAGGAAACTGTGGCGGCCTGGAGTCTAAGCCCCAGACTCCCTGATGCTCCTTCAAAGTATGAGCTTCCTTGTCCTGAGCCCCAGAGTTCAGCAGAAAGCCAGCCACACAGAAAGCCCAGGGACATGCACTAAACTAAGTGACTCGGGGAGCAAAACAGAGATAGAGCCAGGGCCCCTGTAAGCAGTCACCAGGAGCTTGGGCTTGTGGCTTTTGAACCTAGAGTAAATGCTGTCTGGCCCTATTCCTTGCTTGGGTTTGGGGCTCAGCTTAGTGGGACAGGCAGATACACTTGTGGGGTGAGTGGGATGGGTGCAGGTGGTAGTGCATGAGAAGGGCCTGGGGGGGTTGCAGACGGTAAGAATGGGGACAGTGGACACAGCAGGGGCAGGGCAACCCCTAACCAGAAAGCTGGGGACCAGTTCCATGATCAACCACCCATGGGAATCTCTGGATCAATCAGAAAACTCAGTTACCCAGAGGGGTTATATGTTCTGGCTTTTCTGACTGTGGTATCCAACTTGGCACTTGACAGCATGGTTCCAGACAGGCAAAAGGGCTACTCCTGACCAGTACTGCTGGGCCTACTTGGCATTTTTTACCTCCTGTCCCAAGCTAAGGCCAGCCTCCAAGTCCCCTTTCTAAACCATCAGAATATCAGTCCTAAATTGTCCTTCTTGGCCCCAGCACTACCTCCCTGCTACACCCCCAAATCTCCCAGCACCCAGCTTCCCAGGGAGAAGTTATAGAATCCCCCATAGAAGCCCCAGATTTTGCTAGAAGTATCCAATTCCTCGCCTGGGCCTGGCTGGGACCCAGCCAGCGCATTGGGACGCCCCTGCCATGGCCGGCTGAAGCTTGTTGTCTAACCCGGCCTGGGGGTGCCTGGGAGCGGGCAGGGAGGGTGGCCTGGCAGGGCTCAGAGAGCAGGCACACCCTGGGTGAGGTCATGCCTGCCTCACACCTCTGGTATTCCGCTGATCGCTATCTGCTCCTCAGCCCTCAGGTTCTGCAGGCGGAGATGTAGGCAAAGGAGGTGCTGATACTGCAGTCTGGCCTCAGGCGGGACGGGGGCTGGGGCTGGGCTGGGGCTGAGCCCTAGCCTGCCTGTCTGCTGCTCCCATCACCCCCTGCCTCTCCACCAGATGGACAGACAGCCAGGGCTGGCTACGCTCTGGGAGAGATGCCTGCTTTCCATGCACCCCCACCCTCACCAGGCTGTCTCACAGCTGGGTGTCCAGAGAAGCATACTCCTGAAGCCGGTTTGGGAAGGGAGGGGGGAGTTGGAGGACAGGATCCCAACGGACTTCCCCTGAGGAACACAATTCAGCACCTGCACCCACCCTCCTGGCCTCCTCCTTTCCACTTCCACTGAACGTTAATCGTGCTGGCCACCATACATGGGAAAGCATGAGGCTGCCTGCAAGCTCTGGAGAATGAAAGGATGGCCACCATCAGCTGGAGAGGGAGAGGGAAACTGACAAAGGATTTCCAGATGACAGAGAACGCGCACTCTGGAGAGCACTCTGGGGAGCCTGCTTCTTTGGTGTGGGCTTTCCGAGAACCAAAAAAAAAAAAGGCTTCGGCCCTTGGTCTTTTTTTCTTAAGAGAATAAGAAATTGTGGGTCGGAGAGGGGCACAAATGCCAGACTGGTCTACATTTCCTTTACTCTTGACTTAGCCCCATTTTTGACCTTGACCTTGAGCCAGGGAATTAATGACAGGTAAGGCTTTGGGGGGGGGGGGGAGAATATGCCATCTTCCTACCTTCACGCTCCTGACACACACATTCCTTCACTCCCTTCTCTATGGGCTCCAGCTATGCCAGTGGCTCTCCTGGTGTGTTTTACCAGGAAACTCGCCTGCTAGACTAGCAAAGTTTTAAGTGCCTGTCCAGACCTCCTGGACCAGAGGCCACACAGGCACACCCTGAGGTGTGCTAGTGCTAGTGTATGCACTGAGAAGCCCAGCTCCACTTGTCTCAAGCTGAAATGGCTGCACAGACCACCTTTAATCTTAGTCAAATGCAAGCTAGGGATTGCAAATGCAGAGTGGTTCGGGGATGAGGAGGTCCAACCCAAACTGATAATCCGTATTTCTCAGCTCTAAGATAAGGCTAGTCCTGCTAAGTTGTCAGCTCTCACTTGGAATAGCAAGGTTCAGTACACCTCTGTTCTCTACCCTGGCTGCCCTTTAGAATCACCTAGGGAGCCTTTAAAAACAACACCAACAACAACAACAGTAGTGCCTGAGCTCCGACTCCAGAGATCCAGATTCATTGATCAGAGGTGAACTGGGGCATGGCTGGGTTTTACAATCTCCCCAGGCAAGTCTCAAACACACCAATGTTCTCAGTCAAGGGTGAAGTGGGGACATGCTTGGTACACACACCCACGTACCCACTCACCCTCCAGCATGCTTCTTCTCTCTTCAGTCTTCCTGAGCTTCATCCTTGTCTGCTTGCCCACAGTCATAAGCACAAGGTCATGGATAGAGGATCCGGGGAGAAACAGACACAGACACACCAAGCTGCAGACAAGCAGGAGTGTGCATGTAAGCAAACCTAGATACGGACAAACCCATTTGCAGACGTGTTGTGAACCCCGCCAGCTACAGGAGATGGGGAGCACACACAAGCCAACATAGAGAACAGGCAGAGCACGTGTCTGCCACGGAGGAGTCAGAGCCCCTTCCACAAGTCCCCAGTGCTATGTCCCTGTTATATCACCAGACCATGAGGCCTAGAGTCACAGCAGTTCAGTCTGTCCCTAACATTGGCCTCCTTGCCAAGACAGGTCTGCCAGTCTTCCATCATCAGAAAGGCTGAACATAGGTCTTCCCTATCTTTTAGACTGACCAAGGTCCCCTAAGCTAAGTACTGACCTTCCCAAGGGGGACATGAGTACCTGTGATCTCAAGATCTTAGGCAGAGGTTGGGGGGAGGCTAGGCGCTGGTGGCTGAGATCTGAAGATCACGGTTTGAAGCCAGCCCGGGCAAGAAAGTCCAAGAGACTCTTATCTCCAATTAACCACCAGAAAACCAGAAGTGGCGTTGTGGCTCAAAGTGGTAGAACACTAGACTTAAGCAAAAGAGGTCAGGGTCAGCAAGCGGGCCCTGAGTTCAAGCCTCACGTCAAGAAGAAAGGAAGGAAGGAAGGAAGGAAGGAAGGAAGGAAGGAAGGAAGGAAGGAAGGAAGGAAGGAAGGAAGGAAGGAAGGAAGGAAGGAAGGAAAGAAAGAAAGAAAGAAAGAAAGAAAGAAAGGAGGAAAGAAAGAAAGAAAGAAAGAAAGAGAAAGAGAGAGATGATCTTTCTCCCTTATGCCCAGCTGGGCCATGGAGGGGATACTGCCCTTAGGAGGGTTTCCGGTCCCTCAGCAAATCATAGTCCTGCTGTGTTGGGGCTCACTTTGAGTTTAAATTCCTGCACCCCTCACCCCGTGAGCTGGGACCCTCTGCAGACAAGCCTGATTGATGACTTGGGGGGGCCTGTGGCTGCCACAGGCCTATTTTATGATGTCATTAGACAGCTCTGGCAGCGGGAAGGAATCCCTCCTGACATCATAAAGGACTTGATATTTCGCTAATGTTATCTTGGCGGCGTGTCGCCCTGACATTTTCTCTCCGCTGTGTTCCCCCCCAGGACCAGGAGTTGTCTAACTACAGCCTGGAAAAAATGCAAAATAGACAAATGCACCCTCGGGGGACAGCGGGAAAAAGCTAATAGACCAGTCCCCATGTCCCCACCCACAGAGGTGGTTTAGGTGGGAAACATGATATGTTTGACAAAAGGGACCCAAGGCTGCCTTCTCTTCTTTCCTTACCAAAGAAAGAAGCCAGACAAAAATTGTGTCTGGCCATGATTGGTTCTGGTTTAGGAGGATCATCCGGGCCTAGATGCATCTCAGGCTCCAGAGGACCATCTGGCTCCTTGAAAGAAGTGACTTTAAAGATAGAAGTCTGGCGCCAGGCACCAGTGGCTCATGCCTGTAATCCTAGCTACTCAGGAGGCTGAGATCTGAGGATCACAGTTCAAAGCCAGTCTGGGCTGGGAAGGCCGTGAGACTCATCTCTAATAAACTACTCAGAAAGCCAGAAATGGTGCTGTGGCTCAAGAGAAAGAGTGCTAGCTTTGAGCAAAAGAAGCTCAGGGACAGCGCCCAAGCCCAGAGTTCAAACCCCAGGACCGGAAAAAGAAAAAGAAAAAGTGGCATTGATGCTGGAGGAGTCTTGCAGACTTTTCCTGCCCAGGCTGATTTCGAACTGCAGTCCTCTGGATCTCAGTCTCGGGTGGGTAGGACTCTAGGTGTAAGCCACCAGCACCCAGCTCCCTAAACTCGTTTCAGAGGTAGTTTAGAAGACACCCAGTGCTACCAGGGTCTTTCTCCTCCAGCCAGCCTTGAGTCATCCACAGCACTGGGGGGAGGGTTGGGCGGAGGGGATGGCCACTCTCTGCTGGCCTCTGCTTGCTGTGTATGTACAGAGAATATACACTAATGCTCCCCACCCCCACCCCCAGCTTCTCCAACACCTGCTCTGAGGCTCAGCCCGAGCTGTCATGTTTCTTCTTTGGGTAGATTCTCCCACTTTGATACCAGGTATTGATGGACCTACTGAGAACCAGGCACTGTTTGACGCACGGGCAGGACAAGAAAAGGTTGACCAGCCCAACCCTAGCTTGAAAGAGAAGTTCTCACAGCCAGAATAGACATGTGGCAGCCTGGCTATACCTTTGGTCTGCTCTTTCCCCCACACCTGATTTCTGGGTCTGTAATCCTCTTCCCTCCCTTGTCTCTCTGAATTCCGGCTCAGTCTGGATTTGCTCCAGGCTCTCCACAGAGAAGCCTGGCTGAGTGGGAGCCTTCATCAAGCATCACTTTGCCCTTGGACGCATGGGTAGCAGTGGGGCAGGAGTTAAGAGAAACTTCCAGAGTATGCAGTTGTGGCCCAGGAGCATACCGTGTTAATCCCAGGCTAGGTCAGGAGTCAGCACCACCTCCTCCGCAGCCAGCTCCCCTACACGGGAGGAACAGGAGTCCAGCGTCCTCCCAAGCGCCCTACTGCTGACCTAACCCCCTTTTGGAAATGCAGGACAATGACACAGGAGAACCGTCACTGCCGACTACCCAAGGTGGTACACAATCAGTCTTGGGCACTGACACTTTCCAAAATGATGAGCAATTCATTCACTCGGTGAGAAGTTTATTTGCCAGGCACTGTACCAGATACAAAGACAAAAATCCCCACTCGCAAGGAGCTTCCATTTGCTTAGGCATAAAATAAGCAACACAGAAAATAAGTCACGTGTATGGTGAGATAGATAGTAATTAGGATTATAGATAAACAGAAAATAAGCCAGAGAGGAAAACTGCCGTAAGACCTGAAAGAAGTAATAAAGAGAATCTTGATAATACCTAAAGGAACAAGCATTCAAGCAGAGCACAACACATGCAAAGGTACTGGGGCAGAAATATGCATGGCACATGAAAGTGTACTTGAAGGGAAATGAGATGGGGGAGCAACAGAGACAGTGACACATGGTGGGGCTTTGAGGTCACTGTGATGACCTTGGTTCTCACTCCAGATGAGGCAGCTTTTAAGAAAGATTTCAATGGACACGTGATGTGACGGGACTCCCATGTTAAGAGGACTAGTCAGTGATATTGGTTTGTTGCCATAACAATGGAAATGGAGGAGAGAGGTGCATTCTGGGTCTATTGCCCCACATTGCCCCTGGCCCTGCACATTACCCTATGAGGTAGGGCCTCTCTCCCCACTGTACAGTAAGGAAAGTAAGGCTCAGAAAGGTTGCAGGACCCCTTCATGGAGGATTCAACACAGGCTAATCCAAGCCAAAGCCCAAGTTCTTCCTCCTCTGCTTCATTTCCTGCTGGAGACGATTCCTGCCAGACTTCCTGTCACAGTCAGGGCGCAGAACAGGACCGAGGCGCTTAACCAGCTGGAAACCTGATACCAACTTGGAATTGTCCCGAAGATGCCATCTTACCATGCTTGTGTCCTTTCTATCAAAGCTTAGGCACTGATTGGTAGTAAGCATTTTCTCCTTTACGTCACTACTTTCCAGCTTTTAACCAATGTTTTTAGTTCCCTCCAGAATGGTGAGTGAAAGGAGAATACTGCAAAGAGAAGGGGAGATGAGGAAGTTGAGGGAGGTTTGGGTTATGAAAATATGAACTGGGGCCCTTGTTTTCTCACCCCCTGGTACACTCCTGCTCCATGTGATACTGCGGGCCAGGCCTGGGCTAGGGGGCTGGGGAGTGGATGGGGTGAGCTAGACTGCGTCCCTTCCCAGAAGATCACTCGGTGGTGAAAACAGATGAGACATTTACAGCCAGGACGCAAGGGAGAGACGTGTGCAGAGACCCTCCCCCCCACACACACACACACCAGGGGCAGCATCTGCACCAGGGCAAGAAGAAGAAGGCCCTGATCAAAGCCCAGAAGAAAATGGCAGCAAGGTCTTTGGGCTGGAAAACCAACAGTGGAAACAGGAACAGAGGCGCTCTGGCAGAAGCTGATTGGTCTTCCCGCAGGGGTGGAGTCACCATAAGCTGGCCAGCACTGTGCAAAGGAAGCCTGGCAAGAGATCCTCCCCTAGGGATGGAAAGTCAGGGGTCTCAGCCTGAGCTACCACTGAGGGCCATTATTAAAATAACTCAGCACAGAGCTAGGTGATGGTGGCTCACACCTGTAATCCTAGCTACTCAGGAGGGTGAGATCTGAAGATCGTGGTTTGAAGCCAACCCAGGCAAAAAAAAGTCCATGAGACTCTTATCTCCAATTAACCAGCAAAAAGGTTGGAAATGGAGCTGTGTTTCAAGTGGAATAGTGTTAGCCTTGAGAAAAAAAAAAAGCTTAGAGACAGTGCTCAGGTCCTGAATTCTAGTCCCAGGACCAGCATGAAATAATAACATAATAGTAATAACTCAGTACAGCAAAGGATCCCAAGGTGGGAAGGGGAAACAAAGAGGAGGCAACAATGCTTGATAAGAAATGTACTGGTTATCTTGCCCATGTAATTGTAACTCCTCTGTATGGTATTCTCACAATTAAAAAAAAAAAAAAGGATCCCAAGGCTCTTGCCTTGAGCAGGGCAAAGACAGAAACAGTCCTTGCAATGACCACAGAAGCATGGGAGAGTCCTCCCTGTGCACCTTGGTCCCCTAGCCTGCATCCTCAGGCGCACATGCAAAATTGCAGCAGCCACAGAGACACTGAGTGACACATGGCAAGGGGCAGAGTCACAGATGCATATGATATGTATACTCAACACAGGAATGAACTCACGTATGCCCTGACAGAGACCAACAGATGCCAACCGAAGAGCATGGGCCGTGTCCACAGACACCAGCAGAGGTGTCTGCGGGGCAGCAATACGGACTCACTCACACGACTAGAAGCTTGCACAAATACACACTCGCAGATGCAGGCAGCAGTGTACAGAGACCCACATACACACACACACACACACACACACACACATGACAGATGTACACGAGCAATGTGCAGGTTCACACCATCACAAAGACACACCTTGATAGAACTGGTGTGTGCCCATACCATAAGAACACATGTACCCCAACACGTCCTCTGACACACAGAAACACACACAGAGACACAGGCATGCTCAGAGGCCTGGCTGACACACTTGGGCACCGCCAGCAGTCAGGAAGACACAGCTGCTGCTAAACTCTGTTCTGGGGTTCAGGTCTGGCTCTCAGAATCCCTCAGCAGACTGTCCTCAAGCCAGGTCTTCTCCTGCTCCTCTTCTGCCAATTGCTAGCTCTGGCCAGCTCCCTGGTGCTCAGCCCGCCCACCAGCCCTTCATCTGCCTACTGGCCCTGGCCCAGGCCCCAGGCTCCAGGAGAGCAATTGCCCCATTCTCCCAGGTGCCAACTCAGCCAAATTTCACACCCAGAAGTGGAGCAAGGCCAACAGGGCTTGTTGCAGCGCGCTGGGGGCATCGGCGTGGGGGTGGTGAGAGGGAGCCAGGATCCTGCAGCGGCAGACAGGCCACTGTGCAGGCCTGCCTGAGAGGCTTGCTGCTCCTTCTCCAAGCCCTCCACCCTCTTCAGGCCTCAGGCTCCTCGCCTCTGAAATGGGACAATGTGCTAATCCCTGACATGTCAATCACGCGGCCATGTGATGGCCAAGAGACTTTACCTAACCTTCTCAGTGATGGCCTGAGCCACAGGTTTCCATTTCCCTGCTTTCTCCTAGGAAGCCAAGCTGAGAAAAGGTAAGGCGGCAGGCAGGACTAGATCTGGTTTCTCACTCCAAATTTTCTGTGTGTGTAATGTGTGTGTGTGCGTGTGTGTGTCAAAAAATAGGTAACTCAAGGCCTGCTAGAGGACTAAGCCAGCACAAACTCTCTTTTTGGTGAGTCCAGATTTGGCCTCAGAACTCTTCTCAACACAACAGTCCAAGTAGCCATTTGTGATTGGCCAGAGTGGCAAAGTAATGGGAGTGTCAGAGACGCTTCAGTATGGCTTTCAATCCTGAGTGCATGCTAGACCTCCCCAGCCTTCCTGCACCAGCGTGGGTAGACTGAGACAAGACGGTCACATCTCCAATTAACCACCCAAACGCCAGAAGTGGAGCTGTGGCTCAAGTAGTAGAGCACCAGCCTTGAGCCAAAAAGCAAAGTGAGAGCACTCCAGCCCTGAATTCAAGCTCCCAGTTCCAACACAAAAGGAAAGAAGATGGGGCTAGGACCCAAGCATCAACTCCATTTGGGTCCCCTTTGTGGCTACAGACCTAAAGCCCAACAGGCCAGGCTGGAGTCAGTGAGCCCGTGGGATTCAGGGCTGGGCGGGGAGCAGGAAGGCCCATCTCCTCCCAACAGAAACCCTACAACTAATTGGTTCAGAGTGCTTCTTTTGACCCTAATTAGCTATTTGTCATGTCTCCATTTGCATAGCAGAAAAGAGGCAAATTTGCATATTTGTAAATGAGACGGGGGCCTGGATGTGGATTCTGGAAGAGCCTGGCAGTTGCTGGCAGGCAGGGAGGCAGCTGGCTCTTGCCACTGAAGCCTGGGCCGCTATGGAAAGAGATTTGGAAGACAGCTCCTTGGCTCAGGGCTATAAGGTGCTTTCAAAGGAGGTCAGAAGAGGCAGAGCCGCCTGGCTCGCTCCAGGGCTGAGGGGTGGGCAGGGAGAAGGGGTGAGTCTAGTTCTGCTATTTTGATTAGCTGAACCAAGTGGGGAGGGGGGGATAGAAAGTAATTTCAGGACGCTCTGTGCTAGGAAACCTTCTGTTCAAGTCCTTGGATAGAATCTGTACCACTTGCAAAGTGGGGGAGACATCCCCTCCCCCTGCCCCCCTCTGTGGAGAGCAAAAGGGTTGGGAAAGGATGGAGGTCGGGGGGAGCACCCCCGAAACCTCCTCCTTTCTCTTTCTCTCTCTCTTTCTCACCCTTTCCCTCTTCCCCTCACACACCTCCGTGCATACACATACACATGCATGTCCACGCGCACATCCACACATGCATGTGCGCATCTCCCCCAGAGCATCCTTGCACACGACACCTCCAGGCCCACAGAGGTACACATGCGCCTGTAACTGGAGAGGCACATTCGCACATGCAAACATTCCCAGACTTTCCTCGACATCCACATTCACGCCCTTACACATACAGACACACACTCAAACACTTGAACATAGATGTAGGCATACAGACTCACTTAAGCTGTGCGTAAATATTTACACACAAGACCTACTCACGCGAGCACATCCTTGCTAAGACCAAATTTCCCAGCAAACTCAGCAAATTCTGACCCCTCTGCCAGAGTATCTGGTGCCTCTCTGGGCATCAGACACAAAGGAAGCTACGGAACTGTCCTGAGAAGGCAAATAGTGTGACCCAAGGAATAGAACCCCAAATTGGGATTGCTTTCCTCCCTTCCAACTAGCAAATGCTCTGGTGCCTTCTGAGCTTTGACCTAGGGCTTGGAGCAGGGTCTGGGGACTGGGGAGAACTGGGGAACAAGGATGGCAAACCACACATCCCAGAATTTCCACGTTGACTTCAGAAGCCAGGGACTGGGTCACACAAACTGCCACACCTTCAGGCGCAAAGACATAAAGATGCCTAGCTCCAAAGGGAGCCCAGGCCCATTGCTTCCCAGGCTCTGGGGCCCAGGTGCTGGACACTGGAGCCTAGCCTCTGTCACTGTCCCCACCCCACCCCCAGCATCTCCTCCCCAAAGCCTGCATCTCAAAAGGCAAGCTAAATAGTTCTGTATTTGTAAATTAAATATAGCTGCACTTCATCTTTCCAAAGAGCTGGGAAGGAGAGAAGGAGAAAGAAAAAGAGAGAGAGGAAGAGACGAAAAGCTGCCGCCCTCAGGAAAGTCTGGCCGGTACAGATTGCCTGAGTCATGAATATTCATCTGGCGAATGAGGAGAGCGGGAGTTTGCATAACAGCTCCACCCACCCAACTGAAAGAAATGTCACCGCCTTTGCCAATAAAGTGCCAAAGGAAGCCGGTAGAGGCTGCCAGCCAGACGGTGCCAAACGGCTGACTTCCACTCTAAGGCGTGGAGAAAGCACATTGTTTCCGGCCCAAGGAGCCGCCACTTGGGGCTCAGAGAATGGAGCTGGCTGCTGGAGAAGAAGCAGGAAGTAAAGTTTCACTCGCCACCCACGGGAAGCCTAGTGGGCACAGGGCCTGGGCCATAACCCCACCCCACGTTCCAGCCTCTCAAAAGAGAGGCCGAAGCCCACCTGCCCCCAAGGACCCACTCCGGGCATCACCAAGGACCCAGCTCCCGAAGCATACATCCCACCCTAGATGGTAGCCCCATTCTTGAAACTGTTTTAAACCAACCTCCAGAGGGTCCTCATGAGTCCCCTCCATGGTAAGTAGAGACTAGGAAGCAAAGGGACAATGCAGGTGCCACTTTGAGACCTACAAGTCTACAGGAAACTTGTCGTTACTGTGTCCCCAACTGCAGGTAACTCGTCCTTCTCTGGTCACAACCACGTCCAGGGACCAATGCTTCTGCCTCTTATTCTAATCAGTCTTCTCTGACTCCTGTCCCTAAGACAGAGTCAGTCTGCCCTTGGCACACTCCATCCAGAAAGGTACCAGAACTCAGTGTGTTTGAGCGTTGAGGGTCAGGAGTGGCTGACGCTGGCACAGTGTCCCAGCTCAGTGACATAGGAGGCATCTCCGGCCAGTTGAACTGTGCCATTTCTTCTGACCACTCCAGACCACAATGCACCTGGCCTGGGTTTTGCCTACTGCTCTGACTGGCACTTGTCGAGTCCTTAGGAGGAGAGGTGTCAGTCTTGAACCCACCGGCATCAGAAACAGGGTGGAGGGAAACTGGTGTCCAGCCTCAGGGGACACCCATTAGTGGCCTGTTGGCCACTCAACCTGTAACTGCCTAAGTGAATGGGAGAAGCAGCACCAGCTGAGAGGCACAGCAAAGCAATTAGGGCTGTGGGCATCTCCAGCTGCCACTCCTGCGCTGGACTTTGGGCATCACTGAGGATATTGATGTTTGCACATCTTACCTTCATAGACTGTTCATTGCAAGCATGCAGCACTCCTGGACAGAGCACATGGCAAGACAAGAATGACTGCAGGGTCTGGAGAAGGGTCACGTCTAGACAGCCAGAGTGCCTTCTCCCAGGACTCACAAAACTCTGACCTGTATGATGACAGCCACCTAGAGCCTCAGCACCCCCCGGGCAGCGTCCCTGAAGAGCCCATATTCTGCCTGACACCCAGGAGTTAAGATAGCCTTCCCTGCCTCGTCCTCCACTCAGACTTACACAGTGGTTATAAAGTTCTTCCTAAAGCTGACCCAGACATGCTATTTGTCCACCTGATCACAGTGGCCCAAACGCTGCCCCCCTAGCCCAGCCCCAGCTCCTGGATCACACACAATGTGTTTCGTTCTCTGCCCCCTGGCCAGCCATTATTCCTGCAGGAAATAAATGGGAGTTAAATTGAGAAAGGGTGTGTGTTGAATAAACGAGGGAGATTCTATACTGAACAAATTTCCTCACCGAAGGACTTCTCAGCGTCTTTACTGTACTTACATGTGCTACAGTTCAAGCACGTATATATATGCTCACAGAAGCCTTTTCTGTGGAGCAAGTTCAAGAAATGAAGGTATCAGTGAGCATGTTTTATGGAGCTACTGCTGTCAGTCTCAAAGTGAGCTTGGAAATCCTTGCCCTGGACTCCTTCAAGCACTCGTAAACGGGCTCTCTCCAACCTAGTCATGTTCTGTAGGTGAGCTCTGCCCATGTGTCTAACTTCATTCCTCCCCTGCACCAGATGAGCTCGGATCCCTGACAGTCCAAACCAGCCTCCACCTCCTCTTACCCAGGCTCTCTCGGATGCAACCAAAATGCCGTCCTCGGCACCGTGGCGAATTCCTTTTTCCTTAAAAGTCTCCCTAACAGGTCACATTTGAGCTCCCTGTTCTGCTCTCAGGCCCTGCTTTTGGGACGCATCCCCCAACCCCTGACAGATGTCTATTGCAGACAGGGAGATGCCTTTCCTGGACCACCAGATACTGGGGTCACCATGAGCCCCCTGTGCACTGACTGGTTGTTCACACACAGCCAGGCTTCTTCACAGCCTGTTCCAAAAGCATAAGCTTGTTCGAGCATCTAGTCAGCTCACACCCACAGGCAGGTCTCCTCCCCAGCTCCCAGCTGCCCCTGCTCCCAGCTGCACTGTCACCCCAGTTGAGCCTGTAGTTCACGCTTGCCGTCCACACCCGCATGAACCTGAGAATAGCTCCACCAGCCTCCTTTGTCCTGCCGCTCCAATCGCTCCTTCAATGCACAACACCTCGTCACCGTCAAGGATGTGTCAAGCCCTGGCAAGAAAACAAGGTTCACATCCCTGGCCAGTTCACTGATGGGTGACGACTCCCTGGACTAGCTATTGGGCTAAGCAGCAGAACAATTAGTGAAGCCCACCAGAGCTGGCCAGGCAGCACTCTGACCAAGGCTCAGCTCCCTCAAGCTGAACCCTCTTCTCTTACTCCACAAACTCTGTCCCTCCTGCCCAGACAAGTAATAGCCCTCTTCCTCTACCAGGTCACCAACAAACTCCTTCTCGTCAAGTCCTGTATCCTTTCCCAGGTCTTGATAGCTTTGCATCCTTAGATATGGCTGACCTTCCTCTGGAAATCCACCCCCACGCCTGTGGACCTCTGTGTGTGCCACTGGAAGCCTCATACTTCTGATGGAGGCAGCTTGTCACATGGCCGTTTCCAGCCCTGGCCTGCTCCCTCCACAGCCTTCCTCCCTCTCTCAGAAGGTCTCCTGTGCAGCTTTGTCATTGGAGAAGGGCCCAAGGACAAAGCAGCTGCCTCTGGACTGGCCAGCAAAAACTCTGAAAGCCCAGTACCGTCTCCTTCCTGTTGCTGCTCCAGGTTCACCATGATGCAGAATCCTTCAGGCACCACAGCTCAGATCCTTGGCTTCCAACTCCTTATCTACATCCATGAAACGGCCACGTGTTCATGGCCCCCCTGTTTAATATTTATTGTTGCTCCCAAATGAAAATCACTTTGTTATTTGTCCTGATTGAAAAACAGGATCTGTCTTCATTATAAAAACAAAAACCAAACCAATACTTAAAAGTAGGAAAAAGAAAGTAAAAAAAAAAAAAACCTTACGACGCTGATATAACTTCTCGTAGCATTTTGGTGAACAGCCTTCCAGACATATCTCTATGCATATATACACATGGAGCCCCATGTATATAATTTTATAGACGAGGACTTGTATTATACATACTGTTCTCGCTGACACCTGCTTTTCTCACTCAACAATATGTCACAGACATCTTTCTATGTCAATAAATAGAGCTCTGCAAATTTATTTTAATTACTTCGTAGTATTCCATTGTATGTATGTATCATCTTTGTATGTTATTGGGTCTCCAGTGATGATCATTTAGGATGTTGTTAAGCTTTTACTCTCATAAACAATGTAGTGATAAATATCCTGATGCCTCTTTGCTCATTTTGGTAGTTACTTCCCTCTTCTTAGAATTAAAAAACTAGCAAATGGAGGCTGCTGTGATCAAAGGTATAGGATTGCTAATGTGGCCACACTACCCTCTGGAAAACTCACACCAATGACTGGCACACTAGGGCCTGCCTGTCTATGCCATACCCTCACCAGCCCCAACTTCTCCCAGCCTCCACATCTAACCAAAGGAACATGGGCAAAGGGCAGTGAATGGGCTTTATGGGTAATGATGCAGAAGTGTATCCTTCCTTTGATTGTGCTTCTAATAAAATGTTTCTCTTTATCTTAATGATTTGTAAGAGTTCTTTGTATAGTAGAGATAAGATTAAAATTTTTTCTATTATATGTCTTCCCTCTATATTCTGTGTGTGTGTGTGTGTGTGTGTGTGTGTGAGAGAGAGAGAGAGAGAGAGAGAGAGAGAGAGAGAGAGACAGAGAGACAGAGAGACAGAGAGAGAGTGCATGCACACGCACGGTACTAGATATTGAACTCAGAGCCTAATACTATTGCTTAGCTTTTTCACTCAAAGCTGGCACTCTACAACCTGAGTCACAGCTCTACTTTCAGCATTTTTCTGGTTAATTGGGGAGGATAAGAGTCTTGGAATTGTCTACCTGGCCTGGCTTCAAACCTCAATTCTCAGATCGCAGTCTCATGAGTAGCTAGGATTACAGTTGTGAGCCACTGGTACCCAGCTCTGTTTTTCTGATAATGATTTTGTTTGTTTGGGGGAGGTACTAAGGTTTGAACTCAGAGCCTTGCATTTATTAAGCAGGCACTCTGTCATTTGAGCTACCACCTTTTCACCCCATAGCTTTAGTTTGTTTTTCAGGTAGTGTCTTGCTTTTTCCTAGGTTGTCCTTGAGCCACAATCTTCCTATCTTTGTCTCCCACATAGCTGTGATTATAGGCATGCACCCCACACCAGGCTTTAATGTATTTAGGTTTTACTTTTTTGTATAGTCAATTTTTGTGGGTGATTTCTGGATATCATGACAATACATAAATATCTTCCCTGCCCTAAGATGAGCAAGATTTTCACCTAGGAAAATCATGGCTTAATATTACTGGAATAAAGAGGAAAAGCAACTTGTGTTACAATGACTTGCCCTAATCCCAGCTCAGTTGTGATACATAGAATAGTCCATCTTCCCCCAACTCAATTGAAATGTTACTTTATCATATTAAAAAATCCCTTAAATATTTGGATCCATTTCTGGACTCTCTATTCTGTCCCAATGACAGAATGTATCTATTCTTAACACAAGAATTTTAATTATTGTCCCTTATAAACATGTTAATATCTGATAAATATTCATCATTTTTCTTTTTGGAATTTTTCTGACTACTCTTATTTTTTTTCTTCCTTCCAAATTAACTTTATAATTATTTTTTCCAATTAAAAAAGTGTTGGAATCTTGATCAAATTATCTTCATTTCATACATTCAATTATGAATTGGCATCCTTATAGTATTATATCTTTCCACTTAAGAACTAGGTAGGCATTGTATTTATTCAAGCCTCCTTCATGTTCTCCTTTATATTCTAGTTTTCTTCATGTAATGACACACCCTTCTTGTGAAGTTTATTTCCAGGCATTTTTTGGGGTTTGTTTTCTTCTTTGTTCCATCAAAGACAACCTCTTCAGACTGTCATTTTATAAATAGAAAAGCTATTAGTCTGAGTATATCATTTCATTACTGACCATTTTACTAAGCTCCTCTTTTTCTGACCATCTCATCTTTAATCTGTGAATATTTGCTCCTCCCTGCTCCAGTATTTTATATTTTCTATTTAATTGTCTTATCTAATTGCAATGTCTAGCACTTTAGGAAGTATCTTCAATAATATTGATTGGGAGACTGGTGGCATGGCCCAAGTAGGGGAGACAGTGAACAGATCTGATTCCTTCCACTATTCATTTCCAAACCTCTGTCTCATTTCCTGTAGTCCTCACTTACCTCCCCCCCCTTATGCACCCCTATTACACACCCTTATCATGCTTTACTCCACCCTGGATATTCACCCCTCTACCAGTACCCTATACCAAGCAAGCGCTCTCCTCCCCACACTTCCTTCCATCAGCTTCCACATCTGCTTTCATGCTGCAAATAATTTTTTAAAGCTAAACAGGTTAAGCTGGGCGCTGGTGACTCACACTTGTAATCCTAGCTACTCAGGAGGCTGAGATCTGAGGATCATGGTTCAAAGCCAGCCAGGCAGAAAAGTCTGTGAAACTCTTATCTCCAATAAACACAAGAAAACCAGAAGTGGCGTTGTGGCTCAAGTGGTAGAGCGCTTACCTTGAGCTAAAGAGTTCAAGTACAGCACCCAGGTCCAGAGTTCAAGCCCCAAGACTGACAAAAAAAAAAAAAAAAGCTAAACCAGTTACACAAAGTAGATTTAATAGTTCACTTAGTAAGTACTCTAGATGGGCCAGGCTACAGTCTGATCAGAGCTAGGACTCCATTTTCCTATAATGTTCTAGGCTCTTCACACCTCCATATATTGGGCTATATTTTCAAACCAGTGCTTCTAGTCATCAGATGCCTATCAGAAATTAGAGACATATGTTTCCTCTTCCAGATAGAGAGAGATTGTATATGCTTCCTTAGCCATCAAACAAAAATCCCACGCTTCTGATTGGGCTAATCTGCACCAATTCCTATGACCAGAGCACTGTGCCTGTGATTGATATAGAAACAAACTGAGGTGAGACAGGCCTTCTCCTCATTGGCTGAACCTAGCAGGAACCATCTCTGGAGCCACACACACTCTTCAGGATGAGCTCACTTACACCACAGTGATTTCCACTCCACCAGACCTCTGGAGATGCATTCCTTTCTTTTACTCCAAAGCTCTTACTTTGCTCAACTCAGGCTAAGCACAGCCATATGTGATTTAGTTATTTTTATTGTATTTTATTATTTTTGTTGGTCATGGGGCTTGAACTCAGGGCCTGCGCACTCTTCCTGAGCTTTTCTGCTCAAAGCTAGTACTCTACCACTTTGAGCCACAGCTCCACTTTCTGGTGATTAACTGGAGAGAAGAGTATCAGGGAATTTCTTACCCAGGCTGGCTTCAAAGCATGATCCTCAGATCTCAGCCCTCTGAATGGCTAGGATTACAGGTGTGAGCCACCAGCACCGGCTATGTGACTTTATTTATACAGTTGTTCAACTGACCTTCCCAGTGAGTAATCACAGAACAGACAAAAGTCTACAGGAAAGTTTACATAAGCTAGTCCCACAACAACCCTGTGAGACTCAGAGAAGTTCAGTGACCTGCCTTACGTAACACAGCCAAAACCAACATTGCCTCGGAGACTGGTAGCCTATCTCTTTCTCTGTCTCTGTCCTCCCACTTCTATTTCTCTGTCCCTCTCTGTGTCTCTGCCTCTGTCTGTCTCTCTCACTCAGACATAAGAAACCCACACACCACTCCCTCCTCCAACCCCCCAGCTCTGGCCTGACCTGGAGATACACAGATCCCTCGTGACCACCTCCTTTTTCTTATTTCACCTCAATTTCTAGAGCTTAGTCTTTCTCCAAAAAGTACAGAGAAAGTTTTCTTGCCAGACAGCAGTTTTTAAGATTTGTGTGACAAGGCTGGGTAGGATTCAAATGACTCTGGGTGATTTAATCTGCTTGGGGCTGGGGTGGTAAATCAGGGCGGCCTAGGCTGCCGCAGCCGCCCCAGAAACCCACAAGGCGGCAGGCAGGCAGGCAGGCAGGCAGGCAGGCAGGCAGGCAGGCGCTTATCAGCAGATCTGCAGGTGAAGGCCTGGAAGCATGAACTGTGGCCAGGAGAGTTCCCCTCGACTGCTCTCAGAATCTATTTGGTGGGTCCCACAGCCCACAGCACTCCCGACCTACATGTTCCACCACAAGCCTTCCTTCCCAGGCTACAGCTCCCCACCTCTCCCTCCTGTCCCAGGCCCCAGCCACACTGGACCCTCCAGGAAACCGAGGCCAGCCTCGGTACAGAAACTATACCATCACCCATGATCTCACTTCATCTTCACAACAACTTAATGAGCAAGGTACAACCTTCCCTAGCTTATGGATGGCTTAATTGAGGCCTTTGGAACAATTAAATCACTTGCCCAAGGTCCTTCCATGGCTAGGAGGAGGCAAAGCCAAGATTCAAACATAAGACTCACCAGGTTAAGGGGAAAAGAAAGGGAAGGCTGCTGTGGATCATGGGACCTGTCACCCACTGAAGGGAAGTTGTTACTTGGAGCAAATAATACAATCCTTTTCCCTTACTAGGGAATGGTCAGAGGAGAAGGCCATCACACTTGGTAAGTACCCACTGTGCACCCAGCATGTGTGTATTTATGGGTACGTCTTGCCCCCATCTATGGCAGTACCCATCATCCTGACCACACTCTGTAAATAGTAAATAATGCATTGTAAGCTCAAAAAGAACAAAGAGCCCCTATTTGTAGCAACTGTCAATTCCTATGGTATCAGTACTCCCCTGACTGTCCATTTCAAGGGGATGTTACTGAACACTATTGAGAACAGACGTCCTGGCTGAGTTCTGGGCTGCTGGGCCCCACCCCAGCACCCCACAGCCAGGAAGAAGCTATGTGAAACACACGCGTACTGAAATCTCTTCCTTGACAGTTTTCTAATGTCCACATTCTCTCCCCAGCTCCACGGCCCCCAGGGCACAGATGAAGCTGGGAGCCACAGTTACAGATTGTACATCCCGGAAGGGGGAAACGGGGAGGCTTCTCCCACACGATGTTGAGAGGTGGAAGATGAAGAACATTCTGAATGCCCCTCTAGGCTGACAGCTACCGGAAAAGGCAGCGACATCCCCCAGCAATGTTCCTCATGGAGCAAGTGGACACAGGAACAAGCCAGCACACACGTGGTCCACAGTCGCCTCCGCCTCCCCAACACATTGCCTTCTCCTCCTGTGCTTCCTGACTCTTCCCTCCTGCTGCTCCCCACCTTCCACCAACCAACAGACCCCACCTATTCCACACAGGTGTTACACCTGAAGGCCAGGTGGCTGTCTTAGGCCCATGAGCACACGTGCAAGTACAGCTCAGCCCTGGCTTTCTCTCATTGGTGCAGGCCCTCCTTCCAACTCTCACCCTTGGCTTGTATCTATCCCATCCTCTGTGGAACCTCCTCAACAAAACTGCCACCTACCTAGGGGGTGGAGTCAAAGCTCCTTGGTCCTCTGAGACACAGCCCTATCTTCCTCTTCTGCTTAATCACTCTCTTCCTCCTCCTCCTCCTCCTCCTCCTCCTCTTCCTCCTCCTCCTTCTTTTCCACACTACTATCACCATGCTAGTCTTTGTTCTTCAACAGCACTAGCCTGTCCAGTACATATATACAGCACCCACGCATGTACACACATGCACACACACACAACCCTACCTCTTGTCTCCATCCAGGCCTTTGGTCACACTGAGTCAGGTGCCAGGGTAGTCTTTTCCTTTGCCTCCATGGCTCCTCTTCATCCTTTAAGGAGCAAATAAGACTTGAGTTGAAAGATTCACCCTGACAGTTCATCATTCTATGGAGAACAATGTCCCTCTGGACTCCATAGTCACTAACTTTCTTTATAAGGCCCTACAAGGGTCCTTAGGGGTCCTTCAGTCCAGTTGTGTCATTTTGCAGAGGGGAGACCTTAGGCCCAGAGGGGATTTGGCTAAGATCACACAGCAAGTCAATGGCAGTGCCAGGACAAGAGTATCCCGCTTGCTTTCTAGCCCAGGGCTCTTTCTTTGCCTTATATTCTCCAAGCTGATTCTCCATGTGGGACCCATTCCCCAAGCCAGAACCACCAGCTTCCCTCCTCAGTTCCTTTCCCTCTGCTGGCTTCCACTTACTTCCAAGGCCCTCAGCATCCTATCTTGGTTATCAAGCCAAGCCCATCCACACCCTCCACCACACCCGCGCCCACACCCTTCCCCTAGCCAGCCCTGTCACAAAGAACCCGGCTCCCAGGCCTTGACTCACTCAAGTAATTTTCACTCACCAGGCATGATGCCCCCTCCTCAGCTTTCTCTTCCTCCTCCTCTTCCTCCTCCTCCTCCTCTTCCTCCTCCTCCATTCCTCCTCCTCCTTCTATATCCCACAACTCAAAACACATGCTCTGGGTCACAAGGTAGAGCCAAAACAGCAGAGTATCTGAAGTCCAACAGAGAAATTCAAACCCCAGCTCTGTATAAGCCTGAAGATGGACTTAAACCACCAAGAGCCTCAACTTTCCCAACCTATACAATAGGTCTACCCACCCAGGGCTGTTACCAGGACTGGCTGAGCATATCCATGGTACAGGCCTAGCACTTAGTAGGCGCTTTAAAAATGACAGCACCATTTACCATGGCCTTTCTCAGAGAACGCTAAGACATTGTAGAAGCAAGCTCGGGGGGCTGGGAGGTGGGCAGACTCTGCACCCCTCCCCTGCCTCCGTCCTCAACAGGCTCTGAGCAGGCTGTGTGCAGAAACATGGGGCGTCTCCAAACCCCCTTCCCTACCCCCAACAATCTGCTTGAACCTTCCTATCACAAATGCCTTGTTTATCTCAATATCATCCGTTTTACTTTTCCGTTCTTGCACCAAAAAAAAAAAAATCACAAAAACAGATTTAAGAGGAAAAGAAGTATTTAATGAGTAAAGCTGCCTGCAGCCCTGTTTCTTTCTCGGGAAAAAGTGGCTGTGATCCTGGCAGGAGAGAGGGAAGCTCAACAGCTTCACTGCGGTGCAGCTGCCAGGAGAAGTGCATTCCAGAGCGGAGCACAGCCTCCAAATTCAACAGCGCGTCTCCCCGCCAGGCTCTTCCTGTGCCCAACTCAGTTTGGCAGGTGACACCAGCTCAAGTTGGAGATTCAGGCCCCCATGTGATTAAAGCCAGGCTCCCTGCTCCAGCCCAGCCCCCAGCAGACCAGAGCCAGCCTGACTACCAGCAAAAGGATGGTTCAAAGGGGCCAGACAAGCCTGGCCAGGGACCAAGGGGACCAGGAACCATCCCAGTGTCAGAACTTGCAGGAAACAGCATTTTCCTCTCCCTCATCTGATGAGGAATCCAGGTACAATGACTCAAGACTGTAGTCCTTGCTGATCAAGAGTAAAGAGCAGGAGGATCATGGTTCAAGGCCAGCCCTGGCCAAAAAAAAAAAAAAGTTTTAAGACCTTATCTCAATCAATTAGCTGGGCCTCCTGGCATGTGCCCATAATCTCAGCTACACAGTAAGCTGTAGATGGAAGGACTAAAGTCTGAGTCTGCCCCCAGGCAAAAACATGAGAAATAAAACATAAAAAGTCTGGAGGCATGGCTTGAGGGGTAGAGCACCTAGATACCTAATAAGTGAAAGGCTCTGAGTTTCAAATTAAAAAGAAGACCCAACCCAAGAATTGCTGCTCAAACAAAAGCTCCATATATCTACAACTTCTTTCCCCACCTTTAAAGGTATCATTTGGGGGCTGATCTGTGTGGAATCCAAAGGTCAGACTCCAGGAGGGCTCTGTCTCTCCTAAGAACCCACAAAGAAAGACAAAGAAAACTGAAAATAGAAAACAGCAACTGACCTTCAAATATGCTCAAAGAAACTATAGCAAGGCAGAGGCTAGAGGGTGGTCCCCTCCCCTCACCCTAACCCCATACCTCCATCAGCCTAGCCTGCTGATCCACACTGAGTCAGCTGACGCTTGAGTTCCTAAGTCCCTTTCTCACGGGCTGCTGTTCACCTCTATAATATTCCCTTGTAGTCAGGATGGGCCCCAACATTTATTTCTGTGATACTTCATCATGCTAAGCGTACCTTGTCCCTCCTTCCTTGGCCTGCCAAGATCTTTCTAGATCCTGATTTGGCTACCTGAGATGGCATGTGGCTCTCTACTACCTTCTCTGGTCAAAACCCTGCCCCGGGCATCTTCTTCCTGGTCCCCAACATAGACAGGTAAGAACCCACAGCCATCTCCAAAGATGGACCAGGTCCCGCCTCACAAGCGCCCTGCAGCTGTCACTCAGCCAGCTTGCAGCCCTCACAGCCTCGGTCCTCCCTGGAGAGCCCTGCTAACCATTGTCTTCAGAGCCATGTGACAGAGCAGGACAGCTCAGACAGAGCCAGCTTTGAATCCCAGCGCCACCAGCCTTGGTCACGTCACTCCCCTTCCCAGAGAGAAGAGTGATGCAGATGGTCACAAGAGCGTGTGAGGATCTAGTACAACCTGGCACATGTATACAGGACCCAGCACGTGCCAGAGCTCAGAAAAGAACTTTCTTTTCTACCCCACCTTCCTTGCTCCTTTCTCTTGTTCTCTCTCGTTCTCTCTCTCGTTTTCTCTCATTTTCTCTCTCTCTTTTTTCTCTCATTCTCTCTCTCTCTCTCTCTCTCTCTCTCTCTCTCTCTCTCTCTCTCTCTCTCTCTCTCTCTCTCTCTCTCTGTTGGTCATGGGGCTTAAACTCAGGGCCTGGGTGCTATCCCTGAGCTTGTCTGCTCAAGGCTAGTGCACTCTGCCACTTTGAGCTACAACTCCACTTTTGATTTCTGGTGGTTAATTGGAGATAAAAGTCTCACAGACTTTCCTGTCCAAGTTGGCTTTGAACCATGATTCTCAGCTCTCAGCCTCCTGAGTAGCTAGGATTACAGGTGTGAGCCACTTCCACCAGCTCACCCTGCTCATTTCTTCACCCACCAGTCACAAGGCTTACCCAGTCTTGGTGAAGCCCGGCTGAACCCAGGGTCACAAACATGGCCATCCATGCTACGCCCTCATGCTGGCTATAGATGGGCTGAAACCCTGGTCTTCTGTAACTGATGTCCTCCTTCCTAGATCTGGGCGCTGTTTAGTAACAGCAACAGGCCTTGCATTGATGGCTCATGCCTGTAATCCTAGCTACTCAGGAGGCTGAGAATCTGAGGATCACAATTCAAAGCCAACCTAGGCAGGAAATTCCATGAGACTCTTATCTCTAATTAATCACATGGAGCTGTGGCTCAAAGTGGTAGAGTGCTAGCCTTGAGCAGAAAAAGCTTCAGGGATAGTGTTCAGGCCCATGACCAACAAAAATAATAGTAATAGTAATAATTAATAATAATAGCAACAATAGTAATGACAGTTTCATTCCTCCAAGACACGTGACAATAAAAGAAAAGGAAAAGGGCTTGCATTTTGCCGCTGAGGAAGTTGAGGTCCAGGGAAGTTAAATAAACCTTCCAACATCACACAGCTGGTCAGCATGAAAGCCAAGCACAGCTCGGTCAGCCCCTGAACATGGTACCGCTGGGGGAGGGAGGAGCACTGGGTCTCTGAATCTGCTGCATCGATCTTTAAGGTTCAGGCTGGAAGCTCCACTGATCCTGGTTCTGTTGTCCACAGGGGGCCACATCTCACCCCTCCTTCCAGCAGCTCTGCCTACCAGCCTCAAGTAGAAGGAACTGAGTGTTGGCACAGACCCCATCACTCCCTGCAGGGGGGATCAAGGGCCTTTTCATCTTGCTTGGTCCCAAAAGCCGATCTTCACCTTGGCATCCTAGGTTCCCTTATGCTGTGCTTTTGACTTCCAGCCAGGCTTGTGGTGATCAAGACCTTCTTCCCCAGCCCTTGATCAGGGCTCAGCCACATACTGCAAAACCCCAATGCCTCTGACCAAACCCTACTACCTATATAAACCCTGGCAGGCTAAGATCCCACCCATCAAGTGCCCCTCAATGCCCCTCTTTCAGTCACATCCCTGGCCATCCAGATACTGGGACCAACTGCCAGCACCACTACCAGCCTTCACACCCCTCCTCCTGCTGTCCCAGCTCAGTGGTGCATACCAAGACCACACCTGGAAGGAATTCTCCAAGCTCAGGATATACATCACACATGGGAAGCGGAAAGTGGCTTTGGGGATGGCACTGAGGCTTGGGCCTGGGGACAGCCAGAGGCAAAAAAGACTCCCAAGGGAGCCATTGGGTACAAGTCTTGACCACGTCCAAGCATGACAGCCAGAACCCAATCCTCTATCCAGAGGAGCCTCTCTGACAAGGCATGGGAGCAGCTCATCTGCTTCACACCCCAGGCACCCACACAGCCACACTGCAGCCGCCACCGTCACTGGCATGTCCCATAACGCCACATGGCCACTCCACCCTTCGTACCACAGAGAAAGCCATCCACTCCTTCAAAAAGTGTAGCCAAAGTACCTGGGCTGTGTACAGCCCTGGACTTGGCCACTGGGGTGAATCAGTGGCCAAACTGAGCCCAAGTCCTATCCCAGGGACAGTTTTCACTCTGATGGGAAGACCAACAAGGTACAACTTAGAAGAACAGAGAAAAGTAAGCAGAAACGAGTACGTCACTTGGTGCAATGGCAAAGGAAGTCTTGTTCTAACAAGTGTGGGTGAGCTGGAGGGTTGAGAGGGGGAAGGTTAGTGTTTTAAGGAGAGGGGCCTCTGCAGAAACCCAAGAAGCAGGTGTTGGAGTCAAGCATTTCTCCATTCAATAGATGTGCACTAGCGTGCTCATTGGTGCCAGGGATACTTTTAAGGGCTGGGACACAGATGTGAACCAAACTGCTAAGATGCTCAGCTGGGTGCTCAAACCTGTAATCTTAGCTACTCAGGAAGCTGAGAGCTGAGGATCTCAGTTAGAAGCCAATCCAAGCAGGAAAGTCCATGAGACTCTTATCTCCAATTAACCACCAAAAAGCCAGAAGTAGAGCTGTGGCTTAAGTGGTAGAATGCTAGCCTTGAGCAAAAAGAAAAACAAAGAGACAGTCCCCAGGCCCTGAGTTCAACCTCAGTATTAGCAAATACACACAGACACATACACACAGAGAACACAAACCTTGCTCCCTCTTCCATATAGGAAAGCGGGAGAAGGCTTGGAGGGTTTCCTGAGATGGTCACATCCGTTATCTACTTCATCTCCCACCCACCCCACACATCATAGCTGGTCCTCTCAAATCAATCCCACCGGCCTCCCCCCTCCCCGCTCACCCCTCCCCCACACTAACATGGAACCATGAGTTGGTGGGTGGACAGGGACCTTGAGTGGCTTGGGTGTGTCTTGGAAAGAAGAGCACATATAGGGAGTTTGAAATGGGTAAGTACCTTTGTGTGCGTGCACACACACAGGCACACAGGCACAAGGGCGCACATGAGTGTGTGCCTACAGGCTCCTAGGAAGACACAGAAATGTGCCATTCTAAATCTTACTTCTCCTGGGGATGAAAGAAAGTGAAGCAAAAGTTCAGGTTTAAATCACACCGCCACAGACAGGGGTTCCCTTGGCTCGAGTGATTATCTGCCAGTGTACAGAGAGCCTGGCTGCCATAGAGCCGCCCTCCAGCAGGAAGTCATTCATTGTCTCCAGGCCCCTGGGACCTGTCCTGGGTGATGCAGTGCAGAGATGACTTTGACAAATCCACGTCCGTCCCAGTGCTGGTGTTCCAGAGCCAGGCACTGCAGCCAGAGAGAAACTCAGGCACTTCTTGGACTGATTGCAAGTGGCACAACTTCAGGGCAGGCCCTGCCCAGCCCAGCCAGCCTATTCCCTGACCTGGATAGCGGCCTTAGAGCTCCAGACAGCCAGAGCCCAAAGCAGCTGGAGCCACCCTAACTCCTCCATCTCTGTCCTGCTGTTTCTATGTATTTATGCCTTGTCTCTTCCTGTCTCTGCATCTCTAAGATTCTTTGCCCTCTTTGCATGGGATTGCCCACAATCATCTTGTCTGTCTGCCTTGCACTCTCGAATCCTTCCATCCATCCAACCTCAACACTGTAGACCCCATGCTGTGGCTTGTCACACTCCCCAAGTCTGCCCTTTGAGTATCTCACATTCCTCTGGGGCAGGATAGAGGGGTAGAGATTAGAAACCCCATTTCACAGATGAGGCCACTGAGCCTCAATGCTTACCCAAAGCTACACGGACAACATGGAATTTCAAATCCAGGTTAACCAGGTGCTGCTGGCTCATGCCGGTAATCCTAATTACTCAGGAGGCTGAGATCTGAGGATTGCAGTTTAAAGCCAACCCAGGCAGGAAAGTCCAGGAGACTCATCTCTAATAAACCACCAAAAGGCTAGAAATAGAACCACATAATTGAGCACTAGCCATGAGCAAAAAAAAGGCAAAGAAAAGAAAAGAAAGAAAGAAAGAGAGAGAGAGAGAGAAAGAAAGAAAGAAAGAAAGAAAGAAAAAGGAAGGAAGGAAGGAAGGAAGGAAGGAAGGAAGGAAGGAAGGAAGGAAGGAAGGAAGGAAGGAAAAAGGAAGAAAGAAAGGAAAAGAAAACTATTCAAGAGTGAGAGAGACTGAGTCCAAGTCGTAGTACTAGCACACACATGTGTGGACATACACATGCACATGAATCTAGGTCTTTCCCTTGGGTGGCCTGCTCCTCATAACCCCATACCACCTGCAAACCTGAGCAGTTCTCCCCAGTTCTCCTTATCCCCAAATAAAGAAAATCCAATGTCCCAAAACAGCTCATCCCACCACAGCCCAACCATTAAAACTGACTCAGATGAACCCAAAGTCCTATAAAAAAGAAGGGGGATCTGGTGGGTAGGGACATCATCACTAGTACCTCCTCCTGAGCTGTTTAACCTGGGATGAATTCACTTCCTGCTCTTGGACAGGTGAGCTCCTATGTGCCTCTGGTTTTCCATCTGTACAATGGGGATAAGGAGTGTTTACTCAGGCTTCTAAACTCTGCTCCACCAAATACAGCAGCTTCAACCCCTCCCTTTCCAGAACCCTGACCCCGGAACCCTGAAGCCCTTCCGGAAAATTGCCGAAGTTCAACCAAGCCCCTACCAGCTTTGAGTGCATGGGCAGCTGGGCTGCAACCAGGAAGCCAGGGGTCCAAAGGCAGAACCCCCAACTACAGCGGGGTCCCACAGGCTCCTGAAGCTTCCATGGCTGCCTCCAGCCCCCCACCCGAGAGGCGTGAGCAGCAACGACCCGCCAGGGCCTGCCCATTTTCCTTTCTTTTCATTGCCGGCTCGGCTCACAGTTATAGAGCCAGGTCTCCACAGAGTAATTTACTGGTAGAATCTCTCCCAGAATCCAGCTTGAAACCAAGCTGTAAAAACAGCTTCGAGTGTAAATAATTCATGCAGACAATATGACTTTTTTATGTAAATTCGGTGCATTAACCCTCTGTTATAATGATGGACGACAGATAGGGGCGACGTTGCCTTGGTAAGAGCTAATGGATGGCCGCCATAAATTCACTGCACATTTTATTGTGTTGCTGGAAATTGTGCCTTCAGGCAATGCTGTTTACTTTTATGTAAAACTCTAGGTTCCCTAAATATTACAAATATTTTACATCCAGCTCCTCAGCATTTGGGCTCTGCCCACAAATCAAGCTTTCTCCATGTGAGTTGTAATTAAAGGTTTGTTGTTTCTTTTCTCTTTTTTTTTTTTTCCTGGGACAATTATCTCCCAACTATAAAGAGAAATATTTTTCCCCTTTAGATGTTCCGTCATTGACTTATTAACAAATCCTTTGAAGGAGGAGGTTGTAAGTGACTCGCTGTGGTACTTGGCAGGAGGCGGGCCTGCAGGAGCAGGGGCGCTGTGGGCACAGGAGCTTGGTGGCTGGCTGGCTGGCTTTTATGTTTGCCCGCCACGCCGGTTTATTTACACATACGATATTCCGGGCCTTCCTCCCTCTCTTCCTTTCTATAATTCATGACCACTTTAGCGGGGTAATTCCTCTCGCCACCTTTGTGAGGGATTGGCCCCTTGCAGGCCCCCTGGCTCACACTCCTCTGGGAACACAGATCATGGGGTCTTGTGTCTGGAAGGGTCAGAAGTAGTCACCACAGTTGCCTGTCCACACAGCAGCCCATCTGCCATTCCTTGTCCCTGCCAGTGCACGTGGCCCAGAGTTCCTGGGATGGAAATCCAGGATTTCCTTACATTCAGTCACCTTCCATCCAAAGTGTTCAAAATGCCCTTTGGACTCGGCGATGCCCGGGCAAAAGTGGTGAGGATGCCACGGAGCCTGCCAGAAGTCTGGGGACGAGGAAGGCCAAGACCTCCGAGGCTTTCTAATGAACAGAGGCAACAGCTGGAGCAGCAGTCCTCTTTAAAAATAATCCTCACACTTGTTTATTATTGTCATTAATATTAATGATGTGCCATTAATATTCATATAGCTGCATTAATATCATCCAGAAGCACCTGGGATCTCTAAGCACTCCTAATGGCATGTGGTTTCTGCTTTCCAAGCTCCCCAGCCTCTGCCTGGCCCACCCCACGGGGACAATGCCACTGGTCTTGTACAGTTCCAACCTACCCTCCCAGCCATGGGAAACCCATCTCCACCACAGAAGGGCTCTGATCTGAACATGGGACCCAGTGCAGACTGAGAAGCCTGGATATTTCCCGCCTCCCCATGGGGCACAGGAAAGCTCCGACAAGGGTGGCCTAAGAAAGTAATGCAGTTTATCTTCCCCGAAAGGGCTCAATTTCCTGCAGAAAGGGAGGGGAGGGGAGGGGAGGGAAGAGACAGAAAGAAAGAAAGAAAGAAAGAAAGAAAGAAAGAAAGAAAGAAAGAAAGAAAGAAAGAAAGAAAGAAAGAAAGAAAGAAAGAAAGAAAGAAAGAAAGAGAGAGGAAGGAAGGAAGGGAGGGAGGGAGGAAGGAAGGAAGGAAGGAAGGAAGGAAGGAAGGAAGGAAGGAAGGAAGGAAGGAAGGAAGGAAGGAAGGAAAAGAAAAAAGAAAAGAGAGGAGAGGAGAGAGAAAGAAAATATATTAGTTAAAAACAAAGATGAGGTATCATTTTTCACTAATAAGATTGGCAAAGTTAATAATAATAATGGCCCCAGCCACGATGTCCCCTTTCAGGTCCAGCCCTGTGCTTAGCCCCGCAAGTGAACCAAGCACACTATCTTCACAGAGCACCCTTCCTGGGATTGTAAATTCATGCAACCTTCATGGAGAGCAATTTACAGCATGTGACAAAACGCAAGCTCTGCTTACTCTCTGACTGCCCTCCCACCCCGAATTCCACATGTAGGCATTCTCCCAGATGTTGATAATTGAAAGTACTACTCCCTGCCTTTTGCCCACTCAACTTTGTTCTTTGCTCTTTTCTGGTCATTTTTGTGGTGTGAGGTATTCAACCCAGCACTTTGCACATACATGCTGGGCAAATGCTACATTCCAGGCCCCCAACCTTCTCTGGGAAGCCTTGCTTGATTCCCAAGTCTACTTGCCTTTCTTGCTTAATTGTCTCATGGCTAGTACGCTGTTGCTGGAACTGCTTGAACAGTGCTGGTTGAATAATTGCTTAACACACATGTTCACCAAAAAGAAAAAAAAAGAATTGACATCTTCCTGCTAAGAGGGGCCCAATGCCTTCATTATCCACTACATCATAAACTCTGTAAGAGCAAAGGCTGACCATATCTATTTTGTGCCCCATTTCTATATCCCACACTTGGCATTGGGCTGGTACATAGAACATAGCTAATGAACATCTGTAGAATGAATGAAAGTGAATGAATGAGATGGGAAATGATATAAGCACACAGATGTTCACTGCAGAGACTTTGGTAAGAGCAAAACAATGCAAATCCATGTCTCTCCATCGGCTGCAGAGGGACCAGTGAGACATGGCCATGTGATCCACACACACAACGCAGACAAGGCAGATATGAGAACTGTGGGGTGGATGTATACGAACTGACACGAAGGATGTCCATGACATATTGCTGAGTTGGGGGGAGGGAAACAGGTGACAGAACAGCATGTGTCATCTGATCTCATTCGGGGTACAATGGCATACGTGGAATCTATTTGTGTATATTTATGCATACAGAGAAGTCTGGAAGGACGTTCACCAAAATGTTATGTGGTTATCTCTGGCTGGCGAAATCTGAGGTGGTTTTCACATTTTTCTTTGAACTTTTCCATATTGTCTGATTTTTTTTTTGCAATGAGCATATGTATCTTTTTTTTTTCTTTTTCAAAATGATAAAGCTGCTTTCAAAAGGGGGGAAAAGTGTAGGTACATAGGGAAAGGTTAAGGGGAGGACTTTTCATGAGCTCAAATCCAAGGAGGCTACAAAATGACTGGACAGGAGCCAGGGCCATGGGGGCCAAGGGTCCGTCTCCTCTTCTGGCACAGCTGGCCACCATCCTAGGCTACGGGGGAGGGCAGTGGGGCCGACACCCCTGCCCCACCCCTCCTCTGTAAGCTCTGCGTGTCCAGAGTGGAGTTTCTAAATAGGGATTTCCACATTTGTGTCTTCTGACATGCTTTATCGCCTCAGAGCCGTTTTGCAAAATTCATAGCAAGATTTTCCAAGGCTCCAAGCTTCCTGGGACCAATTCCATTTTGAACAATAGCACCATGCCTGTTTACAGGAAGGGTCCATACACCCCAGAGCGGCCTCCTAGCCCCTGTGAGCTGGGACTGTGGGACTGAGCACCACAGCCATGGCATGAAAATACATGAGCTTGTCCTTGTTGTCCTCGTCCTCATCCTCCCTCCTCCTCTCTTCCTATTCAGAAGAATACATGAGGGCCAACCCCCCCGCCCCCCACACACACACATACATACCTGCAGACCTCCAGTGCCCTGAGGGGACCCTGGACTCCAGGAGGCAAAATAAAGCCCTTCCCAAGGAGAAGCCAAGTGACCTAACCAATCCAAGGCCCAGATCAAGAAGTTAAGGAGTAGAGTAGAAATCGGGGTTTCTGTCCATAATCTTGCAATTCTGTTTTAAAAAAAAATCAAGAGGCTGGGAAGGTGGCTCAGTGGTAGAGCGCTTGCCTTGCATGCTTGAGACCCTGGGTTCGATTCCTCAGCACCACATAAGCAAAAAAGAAAAAAGCTGAAAGTGGCGCGTGGCTCAAGTGGTAGAGTGCTAGCCTTGAGCTGAAGAGCTGAGGGACAGCGCCCAGACCCAGAGTTCAGGCCCCACGACCGGACCTAAAAAAAAAAATCGATAGCCAGGTGCTGACGGCTCACACCTATACTAGCTACTCAAGAGGCTGAGATCTGAAGATCACAGTTCAAAGCCAGCTAAGGGAAAGAAAGGCTGTGAGACTATCTCCAAATAACTACCAAAAAAGCCATAAGTGGAGCTATGGCTCAAGTGGTAGAGCATCAGTCCTGAACAACAACCAAAAAAAAAAACAAACCCTCAGGGCCTCTATAGATCACCTTTATAATAACAATATAAAATAAAATAAAAAAGCTCAGGGACAGTGCCCACACTCTTGAGTCCAAGCCCCAGACTAAATCCAAAGGGAAAAAGAGGTGTCCACACCTCTCAAGACCATTCCAAGAAACACAGTGTCATGATCATTACCTGAAACTAAGCCACAATGACACCATGGTTGCCTACCTGCCTTCCATCTAGATCCAGGACCAAGAGGGTGCTCTAAAAATTAAAATTAAAAATCAAACAGTGGTGCCTCCACTTTAAAGCCTTCTGTGGCTCCATCTTCCCTGTGGAGAAGGGGAATAAACTTCATCTCAGCTTAACACACAAGGTCTTTTGTGATATAGCCTCTTTCTGTCTCCGCCCACCCTACCCCCCTGCTGCACCTCACCACTGCACATACATGGTATAACAGCCACTATAATAACTTAAAACTCTGCCAGCCCCACCCTCAAAGCTGCCACACCGCCACACCTGTGTCCATGCTGACCCTGTTCCTTTTACTTGGAGCCTTCCCTCATCCCCCACCCAAGGGCACATTGGATGCCTTCTTCAGCTCCTGCAGACCCCAGTGCCAGTCTCCATCCAATCAGCAATTTACTCATCAAATATTCATTGAGCATCTACTACCTGCTAGCCTCTGTCACAGTAGGCTTGTCTTCTCCAGGCCTATTAGACAGGAATACCCTAAGGGCAGGGACTTATCTCCAGGACCCAAATTCAGTCACTTCACAACTGTGTGGCAACAACACAAAGCAGCCCCACTTCACAGACTGCAAGACCAGATCCCTCAATTATGGGGCATGGGCAAGAAGAGCAGGAAAAAGATTTCCTAAAATACAAACCTACCAATGCTTTCACACCTCCCATTGGTCTTCTCCAAGCCTGTTTCCTACTTTGCCCGTACTGGCAGGGCCCTGCTCTCTTCTGTCAACAACACTCCCCACATCCTGAGCCTTTCATATTCCTTCCCAGAATCCCCCATGTGTCTTGCTCCTGGGCCTTTGTCTCTGATTCTAATTCTTCCTACAGCAATCTCCCATCTTACTCATCTTGTTCTCTCGATGCTTAATACATGCTGAGGGAATGAATGAATGAATCATGGATGGATGCACGCAGAAATGAATGACATCTCCTTCAAAGGAAGCTTCACATCTCTTCCTGTGAACATCCTCACCCACCTCCCAACCACCAGGACACAAACTGGGTACTGCTGCTGGCTGTCCCCCCAAGAACACCATGAGCCCATCCACACCTTGCCCTTCCTCTGCCTCTGCAAGTCACGAATGTGATGTCCTACCTCTGGCCATAACCAACCTCCCTGTTCCTTCCTCCTGTCCAAGAGAGCTTGCTCCTTCATGAAGAAGGAACTTGGTGGCTGCCAGTTGTCCTCAGGGTCCACATCCCTGGGAGGCCCTGTCCACCCACGCCTACTCCTGCCCACCACATGGGCCAGGCAGAGCCACCACTCCTTGACTGAGCTCCACCCAGCTTGCTCCCTCTTCCTGGGGTTTTGTCTGGTGAATTTCTGATCCTCTTCTTAGATGCCACTCAACAGCCACCAGCTCTGAGAAATGCCCTCTGACCCCAGCTCACCCTTCCCTACCTCCCACTCAGGGCCAAAAAATGCTCCCTGGAGCACCCTGGGCTGGCCTCAGCCATCATCCTCCATTGACCAGGTTGTCATAGCTTATTTCCTGGTTCCTGTGGTCCACTGTACAGTGCCCTCCTTGGCTGCAGGGCCCCGCAACCTGAGAGCATGCACTCTTGTCATGGCGGAGTAGGTTCCTCAGTCCTGTTTTACAGATGAGGAAACCAGCTCAGAGAAGTGGAATGGCTTTCCCAAGGCCACAGAGCTGCAAGAAGTGCAACTAGGATTTAGATGCAGAGGTCACTCTGTAGCACTGCAACTTCATTCCATAAACACTCTAGCAAGCATACAGATGAGTGCACACATACACACAAGTGACGTGCACAAGAATCTACCCATGCACACACAAAGGCACACGAACAGTCATATTGACTTAGAGACTCACAAATGATCCACCCAGAGGCATTTACATGTCAGTAGCCATGGCATACACATATGAGCGTGGAAATGCATGACCATACATATAGACACATGTGTGTATAGATATACACAGACATGCAGACACATAATCATGTACATGCCCCCAATGAGACTGCACAGAGCCACAGACATGTACCTGAGCGCATGCACGCACGCGCACGCACGCACACACACACACACACACACACACACACACAGTCATATAAAACCACAGAAACCTGTATTATACTCATGCCCAGACCAACAGAGAGGCACACTCAGACACAAAGACCTTCTCACATGCATGCACACCCACACACAAGGACACACGCAGGCCACAGACCCACACAGGAAGTAGCACACTGGCTAGTGTGCACAGACGTGTGAACGTACCCAGGCTCCCCCAGACATGCTAGAGAACCATGCAGGTCAAATAGAGCTGTCTGCTAAGGGCGGAGGCCTGTCTGAGGTACCTCGGGGCGCTCACATTTTTGCAGCTCAGGAAGGCAGCTGACATACCAGCCCGGCTGTGATGGTATTTTGCATAAATGCTAATGTATTAATTACCATGTACAGTACACAGAGCTGCCATTTAAAAGAAAAAGTTAAGACTTTTTAATTCAAAAGCCCCATGCTGCTGGGGGTGGGGACCTGCCCTGAATAGGGGGTGGAAACAGGCAGGGCAGCCCTACCCATGCTCCACAGTTCCTGCACCCCAGTCCCAGCCCAGGGCTCACAGCTAGTCCTCTGCCTCTAGGCCCTCGTTGCTGCCTGGTACCCAGTCTGGAAGAGGGGTAGGGCTGAGAAGACCTAAGGAGATAGAAGGTTGCTCTTCTAGTAGAACTGGATGGACATAGGAGTCAGAGGGGTCGAGCATGGAATGCTCCCTCCATTCAGTCCCCCTCCCTAGATAGTCACAGTACCTCACTAAGTCTTTCCCAGGCTGCAAACGTCTCTCAAGGTTCCTATCATTCTTAGACAAGTTTACACTGACTGGACATGGTGTAAGCCCAGCCCAGTCTGAGACACTGAAGCAGAAGAATCACTTGAGCTCAGGAGTTCAAGACTAGCCTGGGCAACATATCTACATCCCCATCTTAAAAAAGAAATAGGAGGAGGAAGAGGAGGAGAAGGAGGAGGAGAGGAAAAAGAGGAGAAGGAGGAGGAGGAGGAGCAGGAGAGGAAGAAGAAGAAGAGGAGAAGGAGGAAGAGGAGGAGGAGGAAGAAGAAAGAAGAAGAAGAAGGAGGAGGAGGAGGAGGAGGAGGAGGAGGAGGAGGAGGAGGAGGAGGAGGAGGAGGAGGAGGAGGAGGAGGAGGAGAAGAAGAAGAAGAAGAAGAAGAAGAAGAAGAAGAAGAAGAAGAAGAAGAAGAAGAAGAAAGAAAAGGAGGAGACAAAGGAGGAAAAGGAGGAGGAGGAGGAGTGGAGGACAAGAGAGGAGGAGGAAGAAGAGGAGGAGGAGGAACAGCCACATCCCAGTGCCATTGGCTCTTTGCCTAGAATCCTAAGGGCTACTCAGGAGGCTGAAATCTAAGGATCACTGTTTGAAGTCAGCCTAGGCAGGAAAGTCCATGAGACTTTTTTTTTTTTTGGGTCCGGTTGTGGGGCCTGAACTCTGGGCCTGGGTGCTGTCCCTCAGCTCTTCAGCTCAAGGCTAGCACTGAGGAATCGAACCGAGGGCCTCAGGCATGCAAGGCAAGCGCTCTACCACTGAGCCACCATCCCAGCCCTCCATGAGACTTTTATCTGCAATTAATTGACAAAAAGCCAGAAGTGGAGCCATGGCTCAAGTAATAGAGCACCATCCTTGAGTGAAAAAGCTAAGGGAGAAGCACCCATACCCTGAGTTCAAGCACCAATATTCACACACACACACACACACACACACACACACACACACACACACACACACACACACACACACACACACACACACACACACACACGAGAAAGTTCAGACTCCTAAGGATCTACAAAGCCCTACCTGACCTGGCTTCTCTCCTACCTTCATCCTCTCCCACCAAGGCCCTCCTTACTCCATAGGACCTTTGCTTGCCAGCTCTTCTTTTTTTTTTTGGTCTGGTCGTGGGGCCTGAACTCTGGGCCTGGGCACTATCCCTCAGCTCTAGGCTAGGACTCTACCACTTGAGCCACAGCGCCACTTCTGGCTTTTTTCTTATGTGGTGCTGAGGAATCAAACCCAGGGCCTTGAGCATGCAAGGCAAGTGCTCTACCACTGAGCCACCTTCCCAGCCCTGCCAGCTCTTCTTTGAGCATCTCAAGCTGGCTTCACCTCAGTTAAGCCTCCACTTACCTGGTGCCTTCTCAGGAGATCCCTGCCTCCCTGCCCACCTCTTCTGAACTGAAGAAGGCTTCTCACCATCATCACTATCGTCAGAGGGGTTGCTTCTGGCTCATTCAGCACTGCTGCACATTCTGCTGTTTCTGTACCCTACTGATTTATTTCTTCTTTTATTTGTCACTATCTGTTGCCCCCACTGCTCAGTGAGCTTTGGGAAGCCAGGATTTTGCCAACCTTTGTTTCACCACTTTATTGTAACCTCAAGGCCAGGACCTAGCACTTTTCTTTCTTTCCTTTCTCTCTTTCTTTCTTTCTTTCTTTCTTTTTGTAGTTATTAGAAATAAGAGTATCACAGACTTTCCTGGAAACACAATCCTCAGAGCTCAGCTTCCTGAGTAGCTAGGATTATAGGTGTGAGTCACCAGCACACCAGAGGGCCTGACACTAAGTATTCAGTTAAACACTTATTGAATGAGTGAACAAACTTGGAATAAACTCTTTCTAGCCAGCTCCATCTCAGGTGCTAAACATGAGTAGCTATAGTCTCTCCACCTGCCAGGCAAGACTACCCTGACTCTACTTCCTAGCCAGATGACTAAGGTCCAGAGTGGCAAGGACATATCCAAAGCATCACAGCACATCTTACAGACTAGAGTCCAGATCTCCTGAGCCTCCACCCTTCGACCTTGCTGAATGATGCTGTAAACCAGCTTGGCCTAGCTCCCAGTCTTTTGCCACACCACTGTCCCCACATGGCCTGGAGGGAGGCTTTGCTTCCCAAGGCATCACTTCCAAAGAAATGAAGGTACAATGAATCCCACATGAATCTCTGTTTTACAGCTCAAATCAGCAGTCAGGCTTTAAATCAGGATCGATACCCAGATGGGAACTTCTCTGCTCACCCTACACCTACTGTCCCTTCCTCCTGCCCCAGCCCATGAGGATGCTTCTGGCATCCGGAACACAGCAATTCCAGAGACCCCAAACACATCCTTTCTCCCAACGAGGCAGGAAGGCCATGGTGAGCCTACCAGGCCCTGTGACAAAGCTGACTGGTTCTTTCCCCAGGCCCAGGGTAGGAACCCCAACTCCACCCTCACTCCCACACCCAGCCAGCCAACAGCTACTGCCATTCCATGTTCTCCCAAACCTGTCCACTGCCCTGCCCTGGTCCAGGCTGCATAGCCGCTGGCTTCCACCTATATTCTGATGACTGCCTCTCCCTGCCACCCAGCCACCCTCCCTAAGCTGCATTCCCACTTCCCTCCCCAGCAGCCAGTCCCCTTACTGACTGTGTAAAGGTATATAACTGATAAGAATACACTCTAAGCCAGGGACTGGTGGTTTACACCTGTAACCTTAACTACTTAGTGTAAGGTTCACTCCTGGATGGCTAGCAGACTCCACCCTCCTCGCAGCAAAGTCTCCACCCAGTACCTGCGTTACCTAGGCAACTGGGACACCTGGAAGAGGTCACATCTGCATCCGCTGAGGTCACATCTGAATTTGATGTGGCCACACCTTTCCACGCCCATACCCTAGATAAGGGCTAGCCCAGGCCCAGACTCTCTCTTTCTCTCTCTGTTCGTTTCTAGCTCTCTTGCTCTTCTTTTCTAGCTCTTGCTCTTGCTCTTCTTTTCTAGCTCTGTCTGCTCTCTCTCTGCTCTAGCTCTTTCCTCTCTCTTTCCCAGCCACGTGGAGTGCCAACCTTGCCTGGTCCCAGCAGGTCTACTGAATAAACCTACCCCTTACCTGAATACCACGTGCGTGGTGCTGTTCTTACTCGGCTACCTCTTTTTAAAAACCTAACATAAATGGTGCTGTGACTCGGATAAAGGCTGAAAGTCAGGATAGCTGGGATTTCTCTGTTTTTTTCCTCTTTTTTCTCTTTTTGTTCTTCCCTTTTTGCTCTGAGGAATACCCACAGTTCTGACGGCCTTTTGCGAACCAGTCTGTCTGCGGCGGAATCAGCGCATCGATACCATTGCTGCCTTCACATTCACGTCCACACCACTTCTCTACTCTGGTGAGTGAAACTACTCTACGGCTCTCTGTTACTCAGTCTCTGTCCAGACGTGGCGCCACGCCAGAGAGCTCCTACGGCCTTTAGCTGAAAGGCCGGTCACCTCTGCAGCCGAGGACGCTTGGCTTTGGGGGCTTGGCCATTTCTCTCTAGAGGGCTCTGGGGGAAGTCGGGACGCCGCTTCTGCCTGGTCAGCTCTCCTTCACTCACCAGACTGAGTCTCCTACTCATTTAATGGGGTGCTATGAATCACGCCTGAGCCGTGAAACCCCTTTGAAATGTCTCCTGCACTCCCTGGAAAGCCAGAGAGCCTCATTTTTATGCCATTCTCAGAAGTACAGTTTTTGCTACTGCAATGGTAAATGATCAGAAGTCTGTTTACTTTCGGGCTCTCTTTGCTCTCTCTCTGCCATTCATGTCCAACTTTCCCTATCTCTCCCTTTCTCTTTTCTACATTTTGGCTTGTGCCCTGAAGAGTGCGACGCAGGCTGGGTCCCAGGGACCCCCCTCTAGGTTCCCTCTCAAAGGCTAGCCAATGTAGGCTTGATCTATTTGTTCAGGCTTTCTTTGCATTTTTTCAGAAATTCGCCATCTTGAATTCGCCATCTTGGCCACGTGGTAGGTTAAGGGTTTGGCTCCATCTGACCCTTAACCTTCCACTAAGTTTACTACTCCATCTATTCTAAGGTGCCTTGCTAACAAGTTGCTCTTTTCACAGGCCCTGGTAACGGAGGCCCAACCATCTGATATGCTTTGTTAGCAAAGATGTCTAAATGTTGTCGAAATTTTAGGTTTTGAGTTTTGCCTTTTTTGTTTTGTGTTGTATATTCTACTACTGACTACATGGTTCTAAAATACTGGGCATATCTATGCTAAAATTCTCATCACATCTAATGAGTTTTGTTATTTCAGAATATTTGTTGGTCAATTCTTGATAAGAACCAGGTAAGCTCTACTTATTCTACTTGATCTCCTTGTTGCTTTAATTGGAAATAATAAAGGGCTTTTGTGGCAAAGATTTTGGTTCAAAGCCAGTCCAGGCTGAAAAATCCCTAAGACTCCATCTCCCAACTAACCTGCAAAGAGCCAGGCTGGAAGCATGGCTCAAGACTCTTATCTCTAACCAGCCAAATACTGGAAGTGCTATTGTAACTCAATGTGGTAGAGCACTAGCCTTGAGCAGAAGTGCTCAGGGACAGTGCCCAGGCCTTGAGTTCAAACCTCCTTAAATAATAGTGGTACTATAACTCAAAGTGGTTCAGTGCTAGCCTTGAGCAGAAGTGCTCAGGGACAGTGCCCAGGCCTTGAGTTCAAATCTTGAATACCAACTGGGACAAGCCATCCCAGCAACGAGTACCTAGACTCAGCCAGTCTGGGGAACAAGGGAACATGGAGAAGAGTAAGAGGAGATAATGTCACATCAGCTACTTTGTGCCTGCCATTTCAAAATTAACCAGAGCCGGGAGGTCAGTGGAAGTAAGAAGCCTACCCAGCTAATGTCTATACCTGTGTACCTATTAACTGAACAGGAATTTATATTCTTGCCTTTGTCACCTGACTTCTCTACCTAGTAGCCAGATGTCAGAAGTAGCTAGGGACATTTCTAACAACATTTTCAGCCCAAGTCCTTCCTCTTGCCATTTATTTGCTCTCTAGTATTTTTTTCCAGCCCCTCAATGCTCATGAGACTTCTCCAGACTTCACCTAAGGACTCACGCCACCAAGGGACAGCTGCTGCTCACTGCCTTCTCTGGGAGGAGACCAAATTCCAGCCTTTTACCCCTATTGTCGACGCCCCTTGTCAGCAGGAAGTAGCCAGAGAGAATCCTCGCCCTATTTCATGATTATTAAAAGGCTGGAATGTAAGGTCCGCTCCTGGATGGCTAGCAGACTCCACCCTCCTCGCAGCAAAGTCTCCACCCAGTACCTGCGTTACCTAGGCAACTGGGACACCTGGAAGAGGTCACATCTGCATCCGCTGAGGTCACATCTGAATTTGATGTGGCCACACCTTTCCCCGCCCATACCCTAGATAAGGGCTAGCCCAGCCCAGACTCTCTCTTTCTCTCTCTGTTCGTTTCTAGCTCTCTTGCTCTTCTTTTCTAGCTCTCTTGCTCTTGCTCTTCTTTTCTAGCTCTCTCTGCTCTCTCTCTGCTCTAGCTCTTTCCTCTCTCTTTCCCAGCCACGTGGAGTGCCAACCTTGCCTGGTCCCAGCAGGTCTACTGAATAAACCTACCCCTTACCTGAATACCACGTGCGTGGTGCTGTTCTTACTCGGCTACCTCTTTTTAAAAACCTAACACTTAGGAAGCTAAGATTTGAGGATTGAGGTTCAAAGCCAGCTCTGGCAGGAAAGGTAATGAGACTCTTATTTGCAATTAACCACCTAAAAAACAGAAGTGGATCTGTTGCTCAAAGTGGTAGAGCACTAGCCTTCAGCAGAAAAGCTCAGGGACAGTGCTCAGGTCCTGAGTTCAAGCTCCACAACTAACCAAAAAAAAAATTCTGAGTTCAAATCCTGGCTCAGCTACTTACAAGCCATAAGACTTCCCACAAAGTCACCTAAGCTCTCTAGGCGTCAATTGCTGGATTTATAAAGTGGGAATAATAACCCCCTTATCTAGTTGTTAATGGGATGAAATGAGTTAAAAGTATAAAACAGCCAGAATGGTGCCTAGAACCTAAAGAACACTGGGTAGGAACAGCTGATATTTGCCACTGTTTTCTTCCACTGATCAGAGTCTTTCTCCTCCACAAAATTACAAGCTCCATCAAATGGGGTTAGACAGGCTGGCTGCTCAGATACTATACAAGTCACAACCCCCCCTGCCTGTAGCCTTCGTTGTATCTTCTTAGCAGGGCTGGAGCTGGGGGGAGAAGGCCCTACCTCCTCAGGAAGTGTTGTCACAGACAGAAAAATTAACACAAGAGTACCATTCCCCATGGATAGCTAAGGCAGCCGCTGTACCCCCCAGAGCCCCAAGTTCCTGGGAGTCCCCACAGGGCCAAAGCTCCCTTTGTCCAGAAGGTCAGGCTCAGCTGGCCAGCTGTTAGGGAGTTCCGCTGCCCGATCCTGCCAGCAGCCCAGATGTGTGTGTTTGTGCAGCCGAGTCCTGGCTCTGAAGGAGCCTTGTTGATCACTCATGAAAGAGAGCTTGTGCTGAGATCCCAGGCCTCCTCTCCCCAGTCTGCCCGCCTCCACGGCAGCACGCAGGAATGTAGCCTGCAGGAAGCCCTTCCTTCCAGTCCTGCCAAACACCCTTCTTCCCTGAAAAGTCAGGGCCCCTGGCATAGACAGCCTGAACTTGCTAAGGCAAACCAAAAGCCAGGGCTCTGATCCATGACCGTTTTGTCTTTCTGTGAGAAAGAGAGAGACCCCAGTCTCAAAATCCAATAATCACATAGTCATCCTAAAGAGTTCTATATGCCTGTAATCCTAGCTACTCAGGAGGCTGAGATCTGAGAATAGAGGTTCAAAGCCAGGCTGAGCAGGAACATCCACGAGACTTTTTTTTTGTCGGTCATGGGGCTTGAACTCTGGGCCTGGGCGCTGTCCCTCAGCTCTTCAGCTCAAGGCAAGCACTCTACCACTTAAGCCACAGCGCCACTTCCAGTTTTCTAGTGGTTTATTGGAGATAAGAGTCTCATGGACTTTCCTGCCTGGGCTGGCTTTGAACCGCAATCCTCAGATCTCAGCCTCCTGGAGTAGCTAGGATCACAGGCTGAGCCAATGGCGCCTGGCTTCCATGAGACTCTTACCTCCAGTTAACCACCAGAAAACCGGAAGTGGTGCTGTGGCTCCAAGAGCCAGATGAGCATGGCAGGTCATAGCTGTATGCCCAGCTACTCAGGAAATAGAGGTAGGATAGCTGTATGCCCAGCTACCCAGGAAACAGAGGTAGGTGGATGGCAGTTTGAAGCCACACTGAGTAAAGCTAGTGAGAGACTCTATCTAGAAAAACAAACTAAAAGCAAAGGGCCTAGGGGTATAACTCAAGCACACTGGAGCACAAAACCCTGAGTCCAATCCCTAATACTGCCCCCAATAAAAAGATGAGAAAAAAATCTTCATCTCTATGAACCACAGTTTTTCCACCTGTAAGTGGGGTTGATAACTCCTCCTCCTGGGCTTGTCCTGGGGATGAAATGACCTAATGGGCAGAGACGGCACCAGGCATGTGGTGACAGTGCTCACTAGTTCTGCATGCTAATCCCTAGACTGGGCACCTTTACCAGGTACAGCTGTCCCTGAACATAACTGACAGTTGGGAAATGCTTGTTTCTAGACATAGGTAGTCCCTGGAAACAGTCTCTAAGCACAGGCACTGCTGTGCACAGCCAGCCACTGGGAACACTGGCTCCCTGGCCATAGACACTCTGAGTGCCATCAGACCACAAGCAGTCTCGGTTAGCATTCAGGCAGTCCCAGGAGAGCGTCAGCCTTGGGTACAGATGGGCCCCAACACAGTGATCCCTTAAAGGGGCTCTGCCACAGTCAGGTAGTCCCTGAACCTAGCTGGCTCCTGGACGGCCAGACCCCCAGGACCCAGACAGCAGCCAGACCCTGTGCACAGGTGGTCTCCAAGGCACTTGATCCCCAAGCAACCGGTCCCTGGTAAAGAGTCAATTCTTGGGGGCAAAGCAGACTCTGATACAGGCCAGTAAGGCCACCCCTGAGGATTAACATACAGGAAACCTTTCCCCGCACAGCTTCATGGCCCTAACCTCCCAGAGGACCTAGAGCTAGGACCACAGAAGGGACAGGAAATAAGAAGCGGTCTCTGAGTCCTGTATGACCTATTCATGCCAGGTGGAGGTAACAAGCAAGGGACTGAGGGGAGGAGAGTTGGGCCTTGGCCTTACCACCCTCCTAAGGAGAAGTTTGCGTAAGGGGGGTGGGGAGAGGGAAACAGGTGTTAGAAATAGGATCCCCCCAACCCCCTCTTCAGAACAGAGCCATAAGTGTGAGGAAGAGCTCAGGCTGCCTGCTGCTCAGTCTCCCCAAGCCTGGATGGGGCATTAGGCAAATGTCTTCTAAATTGTAAGGATAGACATCCACAACTGGCTGGGCCTGTCCTCTAGCCTACATCCTCACTACCACAGGCATGGCACTAACAGCAAGGAGGAGGGGGCCATCCCTGGGGCGGGGTTCTTCAGCTGCCAGCAGACCCTGGTGCTGGGTGTCTGAAGCATCGGGTCTCATCAGTCCCACAGCATCATCACACCCTAGTCCCACCAGAGACAGAGCAGCCCCATGGTCATCCAGGATCCAGCCACATGGAGGCCCTATTCCCAGCCAGTCCTGCTTGGTGCTCATTCCCTTTGCCCAAAGGTAATACAATGTGGCATCGCATCAGCCAGCACCTACCCTGTGCCCACCTCCCTGCCTCAACCCCACACACAACAATGCTTAATTGGTATGATCTGTTTCAGGATCTAGGAGTGAAGTGAGCAACATGCACGTAAACTGTGGCAGGGGACACCACCCACCCACCTCTCCCTGACTAGTCTCACTCCACAGGGGACAGCTCCTGTCTGCCCATTCACATTCCCTAAATTGGCATCTTCAGAAAGGAAGAAAGCCAGATGCTGGTAACTCATACCGCTAATCCTAGCACACAGGAGGCTAAAATCTGAGGATTCTAGTTCAAAGCTAGCCCAGATAGGAAAGTCTATAGGACTCTTATCTTCAATGCTACCAAAAAGCCACAAGTGGAGCTGTCGCTCAAAGAGCATAGCACTGGCCTTGAGCAGAAAAAGCTTAGGGACAGAGAAGGACTTCCTCCAAAAGTACCAAAACTCTAAGACTGAGAGGCAAGTCAACTTGGGAGACTGGCAAGGACTTAAACTGGGTCAATCCAGTGCAGGCTGGTGCTGGCTAGTGGCAACCAGATCTAACTGATTTGAGCTCGCTCAGATCAAACCAGACCTGTTGGGACCAGCTCAAAATGTACAGGGCTGGCCAAGACTGGATCAAGCTGAACCAAACTGACTATGACCCGGGGCCATTGGCAGGCTGGCAATCGGCACACCTTCTTTTGTATTATTATTCTTGGCTTGGTATGTATTTATCCCTTCCTCTGAAATTCCTGAATCTATTTGTCTTCAGTACATATTTTGTAAAGAATTTTAAAACAGCATCATATGGCATAAAAATGATGCACAATATATGCTTTCTCCCTTTATTGGGGGAATGCATGGGCTATGGAAGACTTGAAGTTTCCTAGCTGCTAGCTCTTTGGATTTTGTTGTTGTTTTGTGCTGGTACCAGAGCTTAAACTCAGCTTTTTTGCTCACAATTGGCATTCTACCACTTGAGCCACACCTCCAGTCCAACATTTTGCTCTTTCATTGGACGTAAGTTTCTCAAACTTTTTTTTTTTAATTTTGTTTTTGGGTCCAGTCGTGAGGCCTGAACTCTGGGCTCAGCTCTTCAGCTCAAGGCTACTGCTCTACCACTTGAGCCACAGTGCCACTTCCGACTTTTTTCTTTTTGCTTATGTGGTGTTGAGGAATCGAACCCAGGGCCTCATGCATGCAAGGCAAGCGCTCTACCACTGAGCCACCTTCCCAGCCCCTTCTCAAACTTTTCTACCAAGGATGGCTCCCTCCTGAGTCCCTAGCTGTATATCTCAAGTAAATTACATTTTTCTTAGTCTCGTGTAGATAAAAATAGTAATAATTAACTAACTACAGGAACTTCCTCAGTGAGCAGAGATATAGCTACAAATATAGACGTATAACTTTGAACATAGATATAAATATAGAAACACTATGTTTATTTAGTATGGATTTGCTATTGTTATATTATTATTAGTGATGGCTCTGGTCATATCCAACAAACCTACAGAGTCAAAAGACCAGAATTTAAAATCCTATTCTATCTCTTCCTTGCTGTATGATCTTGGTGTTTTAATATCTCCCCAACTTAATTTCTCCAACTTTAAAATAAAAAAAAAAAAGGGAATGTCCTGATGCCTGCCTCTAATGTTGCTTGAGTAATAACAAGGTTTACAGTATACAGCAATGAGCATCATGCCTGGAACGTGAGCACTATATTTAAACATAATACCCACTGCACATTGGATATTATGATATTAATGATAAGCTCAGCTAACTCCTCACCAGGCAGGGTACGAGATGCTTATGCACACCAGCTCAACTGATTTTTCACAACAGTCCTGAGAGAAAGGGGTGTTGTTCCCGTTTCAGAAGAAGAAACAGGTATGAACATATCACAGGGCTCAGCATGTTTCCAAGATGTGAGAGAGGCAAGGAAATTGTACACTCACCCAGGTGGACGGCGGGGAAAGGTGAAGCCAGAGGAAGAATCTTATGAGGAAGGAAGTATTGAAAAAAAAGGCAGGTTGTGTAGGTGAGCATGTGCGGTCTTGAGTTCCCAGATCAAACCATTTCTCATCCTTCAAATGGGAATAAAAAGCCTTTCTCCATGGAAATGTGAAAATGCAATATCACTTTAGCACTCAGAAAATGCCAGCTGCCTCTTTTCTCTTTGGGTCTTAGGACCCAAAATAGTATGTGTTTGTACAGGGACATTTGTTGGGAGGTAGGGGGTGGAGGTAGGAATTTTAAACTTTCAGATGCCATGAGGTGTGTGCTGTACACATGTAATATAGCATCTTCCCAGAGGCCACCTGCCCTCCCTTGCCCAGGGAACATCTGCCAGCAGACGTGAATCCCAACTACCCCATCCACTTGCCCCAGGTTTCTGCCAGAACCACACAGAGATGCAGTAGAGAAACTGGCCAGACAGATGTGGCAAGCTGAAGATATATGTGTTGCAATGAAGTCCAGCAAGAGAGGAAAGGAGGCCTGGATACTCAAGTGTCCTCTGAGGGACACTGCTACAGGAAGGGCCTGGATGTCTGGCCTTGAACTAGAAAGGACCCGTTTGATCAGAATATCTAAGCCCCACTCCCCACTGATGACTGCCTTGAGTTGAGACCCTTCCTAGATGACCTCCTCTGCTCCCTACCTGGATGTAGGGGAAATGCTACACCCTGATCCTGTGTGACCATGTTAATGGACATGGTGGTATGTATTTAATGCAATGTGCTATAAACTTTTTTTTAATCGGTGGTGGGGCCTGAACTCTGGGCCTATACACTATCCCTCAGCTCTTCAGCTCAAGGCTAGTGCTCTACCATTTGAGCCACAGCACCACTTCCTGCTTTTTTTTTTCTGCTTATATGGTACTGAGGAATTGAACCCAGGGCATCATGCATGCAAGGCAAGCACTCTACCATTGACCCACCTTCCCAGCTCACTATAAACCTTCTGACTCTACCTTTCCTAAACCACTGGGAATTCCCAATTCCCAAGAGACTGGGACTATTATCTCCTTTGGAAGAAACTCAGAAGCTGTGCGCCAATGGCTCATACCTAGACTCCTAGCTACTTGTAGAAGGCTGAGATCTGAGGATTGAGGTTTGAAGCCAGCACAAGTAGACAAATCCAAGAGACTCTTCAATCTAGCAAAAATAAAGCTGGAAGTGGAAGTATGGCTCAAGTGGTAAGAGCACTAGCCCTGAGTGAAAAATGTAAGGGAAAGTGCCCTGGTCCCTAAATTCAAGCCCCTTGCTATAGTGACAAGAGAAAGAGACAGAGACAAAGACAAAGAGAGACACAGAGAGAGAACAGGATAAAAGAGACAGAGTCAGTGCACATATCTAGCCAAGGGATACAGTGCTGGTCTGATAAACTGGAGATCTGAGTGTATATTGCCTCCTTCCAGAGAAATAGCTAAGGAGATATTTTCCACCTTCATCTGAATGCTTCTGGAAGTTCCTTTCTATATCTGCTTTCTGCTGCCATGGTTAATGTCCCCTGTGCAGGACACTAGGCACTAGGCGAGAATAAAGAAGAATAAAGTGTGGCCACTGGCCTTCAGCTGATGAAGATGAAGAATGGCTGCAGGTCTAGCTGGGGAGAGGAGGAGGCTGGGCTTAGCATGAGCTGCTGCCTAGGTGATGAAACAAACTTGGAGTCCAGCCCCAGGCAGCTGAACAGCAGCAGGCCGGCCTGTCAGTCAGGCTGGCGAGGCAGGACCACCGGAGCCACAAGGACTGCTACAACTTCAGGGGTTATGTACACAAACACTTGCTTCTGTTCAAAGTCTCTGTGGTCCAGCCACTCTCCAGGCCAATTCTTCCTTTCCAGCACTGACCAGGGTCCAGGTTGCTTGTGTCCTACAGTGACGCCATTGGGACCACATGGCTCACAGGCCACCACAGCCAGGAGAAAGAGCCTGAATGTCACTTCCCCAGCTCCTAAATGTCTCATCATCCATCCATCCCTGCAGCTCCCAGGCCACTGGCCAGGTGAGTCCCGTGGCTCTGCGGGAACTACTGGAGCACGTGAATTCAATGAGCAGTGTCTGTCTGCATAGAAGGAAGCTGCTTACCCGAGTCTGTCTGGATCATTAAAGGTTTACTATCCAGTTTGAAGAAGGTGATGGTTCTGCTTGGCCAATATGGCGTTCAGACCATCTCTGAGGTGTTCAGTCGTGATCTAGGTATTGTACTTTAGAGGCTCCCAGGTGTGCTGCATTCCCATGAATGCATGAAAAGAGATCAACCTGAGGAGGAGACTGAAGTCTAGTCTGGTGAGGAAGAAATGGAGCAATGTTCAAAAAAATTACTTGCAGCCGGGTGCCGGTGGCTCACGCCTGTAATGCTAGCTACTCAGGAGGCTGAGATCTGAGGATCACGGCTCAAAGCCAGCCCGGGCAGGAAAGTCCATGAGACTCTTGTCTCCAATAAACCACTCGAAAACCAGAAGTGGCGCTGTGGCTCAAGCGGTAGAGCACTCGCCTTGAGCTGAAGAGCACAGGGACAGCGCCCAAGCCCAGAGTTCAGCCCCATGACCAACCAAAAAAAAAAAAAAAAAAAATTACTTGCGAAGTACATCTAGGAGAGAAAGGAATGCTGTCAGAAAGACAGGAGGCTGCAGACAATGTCACATCTCTGAAGAGCTGACAAAGGAAAGCAAGCACTCCATGGAGACAAGACCCAAACCAGTGGACAGTTCCAAGGGGAATAGTTGAGCGTTCCTCAAGACTGTATCTCAGGGAAGCATGTACTCCTGGCCCCCAGCATATGTGAGCAGAATCCACAATGCCATTTTGTTTGGATGCTGTAAAAGTATACAGGTATTGAAAGGCATCACAAATAGAATACAGTGGTCCTTACATATGGGGTGTGAGTGGTGACAAAGGGAGAACAGGTGCATTTAGACCCTTACACATGATGTGTCAGGAATGACCCACATTCACAGGCCTTGCTAGCACATTAGGATTTGCTACAGTGACAAAAGCAAAAGTGCCAGTCAGGTGTGATGGCACATACCTGTAATCCCTGCCGTGTGAGAGGCATAGGTAGGAGGGTCATGGGCTGAGGCAGGTCTCAGGGGAAAACTAGACACCCTACCTGGAAAATAACTAAAGTTAAAATGGATTGTGGTTGTGGCTCAAGTAGTAGAGCATTTGGCTTAACAAGTGCAAAGTCCTGAGTTCAAACCCCTGAAAGAAAGAGAAGAGGGGAGGGGAGGGAGAAGGGGATGGGGGAAGATGGGGGCGGGAGGAACGAGGGGAGGGGAAGGAGAAAGGGAAAGGAGGGAGGAAGAAAATGAGGGAGGGGGGCTGGGAAGGTGGCTCAGTGGTAGAGCGCTTGCCTTGCATGCATGAGGCCCTGGGTTCGATTCCTCAGCACCACGTAAGCCGGAAAAAAAAAAGCCGGGAGTGGCACTGTGGCTCAAATGGTAGAGTGCTTGCCTTGAGCTGATAGAGCTGAGGGACAGCGCCCAGGCCCAGAGTTCAGGCCCCACGACCGGACCCAAAAAAAAGAAAAAAGAAAAAAAGAAAATGAGGGAGGGAAGGAGGGAAGGAAGCAAAAGGCTCTATAGTTTAACAAGCTACAGGTTTGTTTCTCAGGGTCAGGATGGTCTGTCTGGGCCTGTTTGTCCCTGGACCTGGCCTTGGCCTTCTCCCTGCTGCCCTGCAATATGAAGTTCTATGTCTATGCCTGCCTCTCAGGGACACTTATGAAGGACACCCAACGTGAAAACAAATAAAAGGAAATCACCCCATCAGAGCTATAAGTAATAATCAATAATTCAAAGCCTTGATAAAGTCTTGCTGGAGCGCTTCAGAGAGAAGGCACGAGCTGAGTTTCATGGTTAATTCAATGTCAATTAGCTGATTGCTAACTTCCCTCTAGCGAAATCGCATGCAGTGCAGGGGAGAGAAATCAAACGTGCTCTCGCTTTAACAAGCCTGGTGTTTCAATCATTCATCTCTGGCCGCAGGCTCAGAATCAATGTCAACAGACGTTCCCTCACAGTTCCATCAACCATTTCTGCATGCCACTGTTTTCTCAGCTGTCCTGAATTGTCCCAGGACCATCTCTAGGAACCAGGGCTATTTGAAACCCAAACTCAAAAGAACAGCCTCTAGTTTCCTAGAAGGTATGAGGAGCCACAGCTCCTGAGACTCAGTCTCCCCATGATGACCTCCTCCTTCTAGTCACAGGCTGTGATGGGCCAACACACGTGAAGTGAACCACAATGACCTTGGCCCTTAGTACATGCTCAGTTAGGGTAGTTTTCCTCCACCCTCACAGGTTTTGGTGGGTGCAGGATTCTCACCTCTCATCTCCAAGGCCCTGTGCAGGTCATAGCCACCTTCAGCACCATGGCCAGAGCCTCTGTCCAGAAGCTGGAGATGGGATGGGAGGAGCTCCATGAAGAGATGCAACAGGGATCTGAGATGGGGGAGAGGGGTTGGTACAGAGGAAGCCGCAAATCACAGAGGCCACCTCCTCCTTCTGCATGGAAGGAAACAAGCCTAGGGAGGCAAGGTAGTTCCCCAAATGAGCAAGTGGGTACCAGGTCTGTGGCTCCTAAGCATTTCTATAGCTCATGTTGCAGCCAGGATTCTGAGTCCCCTTGCTCTTTCCTGGGACCCTCTGGAGGTAAGGAAAATAGGAGAGTTATTGAGGGACAAGATGAGGTTGCTTGATGGAACAGGTGGTGGCAAAAGCCCTGTCCACACTTCCTGTGAAGTCCTCCTTGCCTACCTCTCTTCCTCATGGTTCTGAGTTGAGTGTTCAATCTTTCACACTTCTAGCCCTTCGCCCATGCCCAGCATCTTCCCTTGGCAGACAGACAGCCATGTCTCTCAGTGTGTAGCAGACCTACAAGTGTAATGGGAATGACCATGCTTCCCCATGCAAGACACAATATTCTTTGTGCAATCCTCCCATCTCTTCTCCTTCCCCTGGGGTGTGTAAGGAAAAGCAACCCTTCTAGCTTTCTCTCTCAAGGCTGCCCCTGGGGGCTAGAACTTGCCCAGGGATAGAATGAGGAGGGCTCATTCAGCCAAGGCTGAAAGAACTAGGAACTGAATCCAGCAAGCTTGCTTGTGCCCATTCCTATTTAGGGATCTGTAGAGCATTTGTTTTCAGAAGAGGAAAGAACCACAATGTCTGAACCTTGCTAAGCAGAATAGTCCTAGCTCCAAAACATGCTAGCTGTGGAATATTAGGAAAGTTACTGAGCCTCTCAGAGACTGTTTTTCTACTTTTAAAATGAGGAATGGGGTGGCCAGGGGAGAGTTGGATGAGACTGTTAAAAGAGGTGACATTAAGACATAGTATATTCATAAACTGCTTTGTTAAATGGAGACTCCTTGATACAACTACTTAAAGGTACTAATAATTAAAAACTGAAAAAAAATGAGGATAATGCAGAGTGCCCTTGCACAGAGTGCCCTAGCCTGTAATCCTAGCTACTCAGGAGACTGAGATATGAGAACTGCAGTTCTAAATCAGCCAGGGTAGGAAAGTTTGTGAGACTCTTATCGCTAATTAACAGCCAAAAAAATAGGAAGCAGAGCTGTAGCTCAAGTGGACTTAAGATAAAAATTTAGGGACAGCATCCAGGCTGTGAGTTCAAGCCCCAGGACCAATATGTACACACAAACACCCGCATAACACACACACACACACACACACACACACACACACACACACACACACACAAAAGGGAGGGGGACAAGAAAAATGATGGTTCCTAACTTAAAAATTGTTGCGGTGATTCATGCAATGTGCTCAGCATGGTGCCTAGAAAAAACCAACACAGATTTCATAAATAGTAGTGATCTCCCAGCCAGCTGATGGCTCACACCTGTCATCCTAACTACTCAGAAGGCTGAGATCCGAGGATCACAATACAAAGCCAGACCAAACAGACAAATCCATCAGACTCTTATCTCCAATTAACCAGCAAAAAGTTAGACATAGAGTTGTGGTTCAAGTGGCAGAGTACCAGCCTTGAGCAGAAAAAGCTCAAAGATAGCATCCAGGCTCTGACTTTAGCTCCTAATATTGTCGCGTGCGTGTGCGGGGGTACACACACACACACACACACACACACACACACATTCACTCACAAAATCCTAGTGATCTTTCTATAATAAAGTTGCTTTTGGAAAACTTGTAAATCTCTAGAGTATTCCAGTGTGGCACAACTCTGAAGCTGGGTCAGGGCTCAGTGTGAGGTCAGGTTCAAGTTCAAAGCCCTGCAACTAATTCACAACATGGCCTTGGAAACACACCTTGCCAATGATCCTCCGTTTCCTCACCTATAAAATTCCAACAAGGGTCTTTAGGCAGCTTGCCTCCCAGAGACACTAGAAAAGCAAAACCATGAGTAACCATGCCAGGCTGCACAAACCTCGGGGAATAACTCCACATATTTATGCTCCACTGGACCTCAGGGCTGCTGAGCTGGATGAGAGACTCTTTTCTGGTTCCAGAAATGCCTGGTAGAGGCCATAGGGAGAGCAGCCAGGCAGGGCACCAAAGGTGGGGTGGGGACGGCCGCCCTGAGGCTCTGCTGCTTCTCCCAGGAGCTGGGAACAGAAGGCTTGGAATTCACCGCTCACATATTTGCTGACTTCTCTGCACTCTGCCAGCTTCAGGCATTCACTTCCCAGAAGTTTATTCAGGAGACACAGACAAGCCGGATTTGGGGATTTGGGCTCAGCAGACGCACCCAGACAAACAGCCTGAGCCCTTTTTCTCACTCCCCCTCACACACTCACCACCTCCCTCTGTTTCTCTTTGTCTGTCTGTCCCCATTCTCTCTTTTTCCTTGTGCTGTTTACCCTCCATGGGATTCCTCTGCTCAGACTCATCCCTGCCCTACTCGGCCCTGTGCTGGGCCCCAGCTGACCTCAGATGCCTGCAGGGGCCTGGGTGTCCCTGGTGAGGTCTAACCGGTGGGGGCACAGGCAGAGGGTGGAGGAGAGAGAGAGATGGAGGTCTGGATCTCCCCCCATGCTCCTCCCTCTGGGACAATTCCAGAAGGGGCTGTGTTTCTCCATGATGACAACGGGCACTGGGCTGGCATCACATGCTCCACAGCGCCAGCACTCCTGGGACCCTACAACACCATTTCCACTTCCTGTACCACACACCCCCATGGCTCCGTACACAGCCCCTCCCTTCATTACAGCAAAGCACTTGTTTCCTGCCAGGTCCCTGGCCTGACACTCAGCCCCACTCGTGCTCTTCCCTGTGTTCCATGTCTCTCCCTCACAAATGAACTCAGGGCAGGCGTACTCTGACTGATTCTGCACCATCGATTAGTGTGGACCACCCAAGGGTGCTGAGGAATGGATGGGGGGGGTCTGCTCTTGCAACCCATACTCACACCCAGTGCTCAGAACCCCTCTCGTCTTCCCCTCAGTAGGGACACATGGCTAGGACTGGACAGAGTGGAGTTAGAAAACTGGTGCTGACACCCCCCTTCACCACAAGCCCGCTAGGACATCTCAGAACCCCATTTCCATGTGTGAAGTAGCCAGCCCTGTGGCGGCTTTCCGAGACCTGTCAGCTAAGGGTGCAGACGTGGTTTGTACAGCAGAAACCGGCCTGGGGAAGGGGAGTTACCACTGGGCTCTTAGGGGAATGGCAGAGTGAAGGCAGGTGGGGAGAGGATGACAAGTGTCATGGCTGCTCCCTGCCAGTGGGTGAGGAAGAGCTGCTGCTTCGCAGAGGACAGACAGGTAACAATGGAGGGGTGGGAGCGGGGCAGCTGATATCTCAGATAGAGACTTGGGTTGAAGTCTAGGTTGGGGCTGAGATGAGGCCAGGGGTACTCATAAAACAGGGGCTGAGGATGGGGTTGGATCTATGGTTGAGTAGCAGCTGCGGTGAAAGCTGATTTGGGGGTCAAAGAGCATCCAGGCTAAGATGAAGGGCATGAGCCCTGAGGATGAGGTGAGGGCTAAGGTTGGATCAGAACTATTTGGAGTGGAAGCCAAGGGCCACAGTTAGGGCTGGGAGTGAGGCTGGGGCTGGGGGGCTGAGGAGATGGGTTAGTAGCCAGGGCTAAGGTTAGAAGTTGCATTGCACCATAGGCAAGAGTTGGATGGGGATTAAAGTTAGACTTGGGATAGTCTGCAGTTGGAGTTAGACTCAGAGTAGACCCACTTAGGGGATCAAGGATGAGGTCAGCCTAAGAGTTTGGTCTGGGGCTAATGTTGACATTAGGGTGAGAGCTGAGGCCTGGATACAAGGCTCCCTGCCTGACCTGCATGGAGAGATGTGGGCCCACCGACATCGTCTCCACCCCCCTCCATGTCTACCCCGTTCTTTCGTTTATTCTTTCAAACATCCAGTCAAGAAAGTTTGACCCATACTCTATGGTGTGCCAAATACCATACTACATCCTGGAATAGACATAATCCAATCATACCTGGCCACAGCCCTCAGGGAGCTTCCAGCTTAGACGGGAAGACAACTCAGTACTGGACTCTAACTGCAAGCACATCAAGGGCTGTGAGTGAAAATCCAAGGAGCCATTTGCCAGAAAGCACAGTGGGTAACAAGGAGTGAACGCTTCCTGGGTGGTTCAAAGATAGTGGCAGCCAGGTACCAGTGGCTCATGCCTGAAATCCTAGCTACTCAGGAAGCTGAGATCTGAGGATTGTGGTTCAAAGCCAGCCCAGGCAGAAAAGTCCATGAGACTCTTATCTCCAAGTAACCACCAAAAAGCCAGAAGCAGGGCTGTGACTCACATGGTAAAACACTAGCCTTGAGTGGATAAAGCTAAAGGACAGTACTCAGATCCTGAGTTCAAGTCCCAGTACCAGAGCACATGCACACGCATACACACACACACACACACACACACACACACACACCACAAAGGTAGTGGCAGAGGTACAGAAGAAAAGTCAGCTCCAGCTTAGGAAGCAAGGAGGGCTTGCTGAAGGTGGTCGCATTGTACTCGGCTCTTCTCAGCTTCCTCTAACCAGGATATAGGCTGCTGGATTTGAAGTTAGAAAACCTAAGGCTCAAAGCCAGACTGCTAGGAGCAAACCACAAACTGTGCACCTCTGGGTAAAGACGGTAATAGTAGTTCCTACTCTGTGGGGCTTGAGGGGGACATTCACAACAATGTGCATGAGGCTCCCGAGAAAATTAGGTACCGCTAATGAGGTCCCTCTTCCCTGTGCAGGGCAGGGGCTGCAGGGAAGCGGCTGATGCCCCGCAGGCAGCTACACAGGGCCCAGCTCAAGCTGGCACCCCCACCCCACCCACCCCGGCTCAGTCCCTGCTTCTCCCCAGAGCTCACACTCCCCGGGACAGAGGCATGATTTACACAGCCATCGGGACAACTCCAAATTGGACTAAAACCTAATGACTGGAAACGAGACGAGTAATGAAATTCTACGCAGAAAATTTACAGGGGAGATTTATTAGGTGAGTTTTATTTATGATGCCCGGCGCTTAAGGCTCTGGGGTGGGGTGTGGCGTCAGGCAAATAAATCCAGTCCACACACTCCCTGCCCAGGGTATCACCTGCCTGGACACCACTTCTGGACAACATTCGAGACTCCTGTCAGACAGAGGTTCTAGCATCTTCTCCCGTGACCACTGGATCAACCCCTCAACCCAGGCTCTTCCCTCTTGTACCACCTCCTTTCTGGCCCACACTGCCAGCCTTCCCAGCCCCTGGATCCCTCCTCCTGTTCATCTTGATCTGGCTATGCTGGACCCAGGGCCAGGGCTGCCCTTAGCTAGGGCCTTCTCATGTTCAGGAAGGGAGTAACTTGAAGGCATTCCCATGCTGCACCAGGATCTATGAAAGCCCAAAGAGGCTTTATGTGTGTCAGTACTGGGCTTGAACTCAAGAGCCAGGGTGCCTTCCCTGAGCTTTTTTGCTTAAAGTTGATGGTCTACCTCTTGAGGCACAGCTCCACTTCTGGCTTTTGGGCAGTTAATTGGAGATAAAAGTCTCACGGACTTTTCCTGTGGAGGCTAGCTTCAAATCGTGATGCCCAGATCTCAGCCTCCTGAGTAGCTAGGATTACAGATGTGGCACCTAACTCTAAAGAGACTTTTTGAGCTACTGGAAGTAGTCTTCCCCTGCTCCTCATAACTGACCCTCCCTAGAACACAGTGAAAATCGGCCCCATTTTACAACCTTCTCTCTTAGTCCTTCTCTACCTGCTTCTCTTGATTCCAACAACTTTTACCTATTTTCTCCTCCATGCTCCTCCTTCTAAACACCCTGGCCTGCATGTTGCTGCTCACACATATCCAACAAGTTCCTACCCCACGTCCTTTGCACTGCCTAGTATCTTCCTTTCCCTTCCCCCAGTAAATAACTGTTTTCTCCCTCCCTTGGTATCTGTCACCTACTCAGTGAAGTCTGGCAGGCTGTGAACCAATCTATTCATATTTCAACCTCTTTGGGAGAATTCTTATCCCTTCTCCTGCTTTACATGTTTCTCTTTGAACACCTATCATTAAAGACTTCATATCTCACTTCTTCATGGGTCTCTTGGATGTCTCCCTGACGAGAACATAAGCTTCGACTAAGAGAACAAGGATTGTTTCAGTTGGTTTCTCTGCCGCTGAAATCCTTAGCCCTTGAAACAGGGCCTGGCATGTGGAAAGCAATAACAAAATACACTGACTGCTGGAACCGGTATCTAACAAGTCCAGAGGCTCGGCACCAAGCCTCATCTACAGGGTCAGGTGCCAGGTGCCTGCATAGGTTCCCCTCATCATCCCGTAGTGACCCAGGGCTGGCCCCTGCACCAGACAACATGGAACAAGCCAGACCAGGATTGCAATCTTGCTGAAGGGGAGCGGGAGGGGGGCGGGGGGGGAGAGGGCACACGGGGAGGGCATCAGGAGAAACCCAAAACAGCTAGCTCTGTGTATTCAATGTGTGCCGACCGCAGGAGGCAATGAGGCTGCAGCCTGCGACCAGGATCTGAGGGCAGGGACTGTGGAGGCCGAAAGTGGTCCTCACAGAGACCCAGAACCAAGCTGGTCCCTGGTGGCCCAGATGGTGGATCTGGTGGGGATCCCAGCACTGTCCTGTCAGCCGTGTGACCAGATGATCCTTAACCATCTCCGTGCCTCAGTGACTTCATCTGTAAAATGGCTATGGCATGGTGCCTGCTCACAGCAAGGCCGCACTCATGACGTGAACCTTCAGACAAACCCAGGTCATAACTAATAAGTACACTAGAGATGTTCACCACTCTCATTATGGCTTTTTTTTTTTGTCGGTCATGGGGCCTGAACTCTGGGCCTGGGCGCTGTCTCTCAGCTCTTCAGCTCAAGGCTAGCACTCTACCGCTTGAGCCACAGCACCACTTCCAGCTTTTTTCTGCTTATGTGGTGCTGAGGAATCGAACCCAGGGCTTCATGCATGCAAGGCAAGCGCTCTACCACTGAGCCACCTTTCCAGCCCTCTCATTAAGGCTTTTAATATTGTTACTCAGGAAGGAAGAGGAAGAAATAATGAAGGGAGAGGAAGTGCAGAGGTCAAAGGCGTGCCCAAGGTGAGATGCAGCACACTCTCCCTACTGGACCTAGAGAGGGCCCAGGCTGGTCAGAGCCCAACTACTGACTCTGGACGTGGGACACCATGATGTTTTAGGAGTGCTGATTGGACACCGGTGAAAGATTTCAAAGTACCAGTGTGACACCAGTCAACAAGAACAAAGAGTCACACACTTGTGTGGCAGACCCACACTTGCTGACCTCCAGCAGGAAGGTGGGCCAAGGAAAGTTCCTCTACCCATCCCTCTAGAGGAAACAAGATGGGTAATGGGCAGGGGTCAGGCAGAAGCCAGCTCAGGTACAGCCTAAAGTCCAGATATGGCTGGACCTACCTAAGTTCTTTGACCCAGGGTATCTCAAGGGCCAGAGCCTGTACACACACACACACACACACACACACACACACACACACACACACACACACACACACACACACACACACACACACACACGGCCTAGATATGGGCATGTCCTCCGTGGGAAGGGCCAGGGCTGGGTAAGCTCTGCGTCCTAAATGGATAGAGGGGAGACGGCCCTTGGGACATTCCTAAGACCAAGACACGCCACCCCCACACCCCACACCCCCCTACCCCAAGACCTTTAGCACCCCGCTCCCTCCCACAGACCCCCTCAGAGAAGATCCAGGAGGCTCTGAGGCCAACTTCAGAGACTTGGGGCTGCGCCAGCCCCGCAGAGCTGCTGCGCTTCAGGGACAGCCCAGAAGCTCTGGGTTTGCCACCTTGCTCTGGCCTCCCCCACCGCCCTCCGCAGCAGGTTATCAGCGTGAAAACAGGAAGGCTGGCAGGGCTATTAATAATACATGAAGCCGAGTTCTGCCCTGAGCTCAGGCAGGCAGAGGCGGAGAGGCAACTCCAGCTCCCACGGAGGGATGAGCCACCAGCTGCTGGGGGCAGTGGGGGGGGGGGGGTGGCGGCCGGCCTGCCTGCCTGCCTGCCTGCCTGCCTGCCTGCCTGCCTGCCTGCCTGGGACTCCACAGTGAGGGCCCCTGCTCCTTCTCCACTGACTTGATGTACCCCCACACTGAGGCCAGACTCCCGATGTACCTTCCATGTTGATAACTAATCTCCCACCTGCAGAGGCCTCGGTCAGGACCCCAAAACTCTGGCCTGGGATGCAGGAAACCAGGATCCCAGAGTTTGGACAGCTAGAGTTTAGGGGGGAAAAAAAAGCCAAATCTCACTGTCAGGTGCAACTACTGTGTGACTTTAGACAAATCACTTTACCTCTCTGAACCTCAGATTTTTCATGCAAAAAAAAAAATGGCGACTCCTGAGAAAATGGGGGAACAGACAGAAGAAATGTATAACTACTAGTACAGAGCAAATGTTCAATCAAAGGTAGCCGCCTATTACTTTTAGGACTGTGAACTTGAGCAATGTCCTTCCTTCCTGAGGCCTCACGCTTCCTGTCTATAGATGCAGAGGTGTAATATTACATGAGAATTAATGATCAGCCTAAGGGATTAGAGAGGAGTAGGAAGGCATCTCTTTCTTTGCCATGGTGGACAGAAAAGGAAAGAGGGATTGGAGTAGAACTCTGAATCAAGCAAAGGAGTGAGATGCGAAATCATTTCTAGCAAAGGAACGGCAAGTGCAAAGGGCCTGGGGTAGAAAGGAAGTAAATCACCATCATTTAACACTACCGGTGAGCCAGGAAGCAGGCTGGGCCTGCCCCTCTGAGCTTACCCACGGGGGCCAAGATTCCTGTGGATTTTCTTCTGCCCAGGGTGGGTTGACTGGGTGGACAGTCCCTCCTCTTACTTCTCCCAGATACACACAGACATTCATGTGCAAAACCCAGGCCTGATAGCCAGAAGGATTAGAAAGACAACAGGCATGAGGAACTGAGTCTGGGCTGGGGTCCAATGGTCAGGGTTAGAGTCCAGGGACGCTAAGTGAAACCATGAGCATGGTATGAAGGAAGCTTGCGGAGGAATCTACTGGACAGACTGTCTGGAACACCCAGGAGAGAGGGAGAGAAGGAGACGGAGTAAAGGGAGGGAGGAAGTTGTCAGTCATCCTAAGGCTCCAGCCAATCCCACAAGGAGCTGGGGAGGAGGGACCGGCCCTGCAGGATGCTCTAGGGAGGAAGTAAGGGGGCAGGCCGGGGTGTGCTCACCACCAACTGCTGCCCAGCACTAGATGCAGGGAGCTCAGGAAGGAGAGGTAAGCCTGAGAAAGATGCTCCCAATTTCACCAAGGCAGTCTCCTGAGCTGGGCCCTGACCTACCACAACAGAGGGAAAGATGAGTGCCCCACCACAGCCTGACAGCAGGAGACAGGAGGGAGGGGACAAGACAGAGGCCTCTGGTGGGTGACTTCCCCCAGAAAGAGGGACAACAGTGTCCTGGCAGCAGGACCCGACAACGTAAGACAGCAACGTTCACCCCAGGCTGCGGGATGTTGGGGAAGTCTCAGGCCCAGTTCAGAGTTGAGACCACTCACCATCCCAGGTAGGGAGACCCACTTCGCATCGGCCCTTCCACCAGCGGCTGGAGCGCTTCCCTGCCCCCATCCAGCCAGGACACTCTGAGGGGGTTTTGTCCACGGTGGGCTGCTGTGTGCATGGCAGGCGCCTGGTGACGCTTCCACACCCATCTGCCTGCCACTTCCTCCTCATTCTGCTCTACCCTGGCTCCCTACCCCAGCTTCCTGCGAATCCTCCCTCTCCCCATCCCTCAGCCTCTTCTCTGCATCTCTGTCTCTATCTTGATGTAAGTCACTCTCAGTGCTTCTTCTGCAGCTCCACCGCCAACAGGCAGCTTGGAGCCATCACCTGCTAGCTGCCTACACTTGCTCCCCAAGCCAGGCCTGGTCTGGGCAGGGAGAAGGATAAAACAGGAAGGAAGAGGAGAGCGGCCTGAATTCCCAGGCTCACAGCAACAGCCTGGTCCAAAACCATACTCGCCCCTCCCCCATATACCTCAAACTCCATTGGGTATACCTGTTTTGCCAAAATGACAGCTCCCCTAATTCTTCCTGCTTCCCAGGCTAGGAGTCTCTGACTGCTTACTCCAGCAACACAGAAACACAACTGCATCACTCCAAATGTTTTGCGTTCACGGGGGGCACCAGCAGCCCCTACGGCAGAGTAGGCTGCCAGGTAGCAAGGCCAGGTAGCAAGCTGCCAGTATGCCCACAGCGAGACAGAGCCCTTCCTCTTCATTCTGTAGAGGGGGGCTCCCCTACGCAAGGAGCTTCCCCACAAAGCAAGTGGGAAAAAGAAATATACCAATAGGTGGGTCACAAATGTAAACATTGACTGGTTCTCCAGCACATTAACTCAATAAGCATAACTGAGCGAGAGACTAAATTAGGCATCAGTCAGCAGGTGGACAGATGGGTAGGTGGGTGAGTGGGGGGGGGTGGATGGATGGATGGATGGGTGGGTGAGTAGATGGACAGATGATGGATGGACATATGGATATGTGAATAGATATATGGATGGGTGGGTGAATACATGGATAGATGAATGAATGGATGACTATATAGATGAGTGGATAGATGGATGGAAGAATGGATGGATGGATGGATGGATGGATGGATGGATAGGTGGTGAGTAGATAGACAGATAATGAATGGACATATGGATATATGAATATATGGATGGGTGGGTGAATGGATGGATGACTATATGGATAGATGGATAGGTGGATGGATGGATGGATGGATGGATAGGTGGGTGAGTAGATGGATAGATGATGGATGGACATATGGATATATGAATAGATATATGGATGGGTAGGTGAACAGATAGATAGAAGAATGAGTGGATGACTATATGGATGAGTGGATGGATGGATGAATGAATGGACAGGCAGATGGAGCCACAGTTTCCAGATTGGCACAGCTCAACAGCAGAATTTTATTTTTCCTTTACCTCACCCAAAACCCCTTCTCTCAGGTTTATTTACTCACAAAAGGCAGACCGAAATGTCAGGCTCTGAATGTTGAGCAATTTTATTTTCTGCCCATTCTCCCCTAGAAGATGAGGAACTCAGGGCATGGGGTGTGGAGAGCACAAAAAAGTGGTGGACACTCAGGAACCAGAAGACCACTCTGCCTAAGGACCAGTGCACTGACCCTCCTGAAGAAAGGGCAGAGGAAGCCAAGCAGGACACACAGTGGCCCCGCTGCCTCCAGAGGAGCCCGTGAGGCCCCAGGGAGCATCTTGGGACGATACGAACAGAAAGCAGGTGTGGGCCTTTCTTCTCCCCTTGCCAAGAGCCTCAGCCCCAAGCTGGAATCTGGCTCTCTGAGCAGAGTCAGAGGACAGCACTTGAGCCATGCAGATGGCTGGAAGAGTCAGAAGATGCACTGCAGAGAGGTGACAGGGAAAATAGGAAGTTCTGAGGTGGAGCTTGCTGGGTGGTCCCCCACTCTCCCAGAAGCTTCCAAGGCAAGAAAGATCCAACAGCAGAGCTGCCCCTAATGCCACCTATTGTGAGGATCCTGATGGCCATGAAGAGCCTGGAAAAATAAAAGGGAGACCAACTGTCCCCCGCCAGGCTTCCCCAACTCACTGTGGTGGTGCATAAAATGAATCAATTTGGTCAAGTACTGATTGTTAGGATGGGACCTAGCACAAAATAGGTACTAAATACTTGTTGACTGGGTGAATCTTGCTCCTATTTAACTCCTCCACTGGAGGACGGGTATCTCTATAGATACTATGGAAGATGCTCACAAGAAACTCATCCCCAACCCCAGGGCTTTTGCACTGTGCACTGGCTGGTCCCTCTTTCAAGAATGATTTCCCACACTCCTTCACCAGATTCAGATCTCTACAGCTGGAAAGAAGAAAGGGTCTTGACCATTGCCTATACACACACACACACACACACACACACACACACACACACACACACACACACAGAGGCAAATCTTAGACACAGCTATACATTCTCAGGGTCCCCTTCTCACCCAGACTAGGACTTGAGGCAACAGTGGCTCTGGCCTAGCAAGTGTCCCCAGTCATGTGCTGATGGCCAGCTGTGTCTAGGCGTGACAAGGTTCCACCCAACCCACATGCTCTACCCCCAACCACCTGCCCTCTCAACAGCCCTGGCAAGAACCATGGCTCCATGAGAACTGCTGAGTCCCACAGGCCAGGATTGGAGAACCCTGGCTCCGCCACTTAGAAGAAAAGAGTACGCCAGGTGCTTGTGGCTCACACCTGTAATTCTAAATACTCAGAAGGCTGAGCTCTGAGGGCCACAATTCAAAATCAGCCTGGGCAGGAAGGACCATGAAACTCTTATCTCCAACAAACACCACCAAAAAGCTGAAAGCAGAGCTGTGGTTCAAGTGGTAGAGTGCCAACTTTAACAAAAAAGCCAAGCAAGATGGCTGGGAATGTGGCTTAGGGGTAGTGCCTGCCTAGCACGCATGAAACCCTAGGTTCGATTCCTCAGTACCACATAAACAGAAAAATCTGGAAATGGTGCTGCGGCTCAAGTGATAGGGTACTAGCCTTGAGCAAAAGAAGCTCAGGGACAGTGTCTAAGCCCAAAGTTTAAGCCCGCGCGCACACACACACACACACACACACACACACACACACACACACACACACACACACACACACACACACACACACACACACACACACACACACACACACACACACACACACACAGAAAAAAGAAAAAAAAAAAAGCCAAGCAAGAGCCAAAGGCCCTGAATATTGGCACCAAAAAAAGGCATTTATTGAGCACTTAACTGTGTTCCAACCACTGGAGCAAAACTCTCAACACACTTGAGCTTATTTTTCCCACACAAATTAAATGACCGTTTCTTTTATCTGATCCTCAGCTGAGCCAGAAGGGACTATATGCTTGGACTCTGGAAGAACATGGAGTTGGATTCCAATCCGGGTACCTTTACTCATTTGCTGTGTGGTGTTGGATAAATTAATACAGCTCTGAGTCTCTTCTTCCTCCATTCTGAGGAGAGATGCTAGCCACAGCCCCTCTGGGCCCACCCAAGTAAAGATTACAGCAAATAAAGGATCTAAGCAGCACAAGGCTGGAGCTCTGCCGGCACGTACAGATTTTCCCAGCTCCTGTCTAGACCCTGGTTGCAAATTGCACTCCCACTCCCGGAATACCTAAGCAGCACTGGGGGAGAGGGGACCTGGAGGGAGGGCCTCGTATCTCTGAGCTTCTACTCTGGAGGAAGCTTTCTCCCAGCTCCATGGTCCTGCCCTGGACCCCAGATTCTGTCCTGGATTGCCAGCTCTGCGCTCCTAAGTGCACACCCTTGCTGGCAAACTGGCTGCAACAAGAATGTGGCCACCTGCAGACCCTGGTCCTGAAGCCTTGAGCAGCCCGGCTGCTCATACCACCCACAGGCTCCAGGCTTCCTATCAGTCACCCCAAAACTTCAAAAGCTACTTTCACCCCACCCAACAGCCATACCACACATCATACACACACACACACACACACACACACACACACGCACTCTCTCTCTCTCTCTCTCTCTCTCTCTCTCTCTCTCTCTCAAAGCTGTGCCCACATCCACACTAGCCACAGCCTCTAAAGCCTGGCAGAAAAATCATTAAGATACTCATAAATAAACATGTGTAAATCATATGCAAACCAGGTAGGAATTTGCATCTTTCACTGCTAGGTCAGCATCTCCAGGTACCCAGGAGACTGCCTGCCACTCAGGAGGGTTGGGACAAAGAGTCTTCAGCAGCTGGGGGGGCCACTGAACTATCTCAAATTCAGCTTTTGAGACTCAAGAACCTTCCAATCATAACAGCCACCATTTATTGATTGCCCACTTTGTGCAAGACATTCTCCTACCCACACTGCTACCTGGATTAAATGAGATACTATAGGAAACGCTTAAAATGGAATTGGTATTAAGCACTCTACATGCATTAATGTTTTGTTTCAGTTTGGTGCTGATGAGGATTGAATTTAGTGTCTCCCTCACACTTGTTAGGCAGGTGACTACCACATGAGCCACACCTCTAGCCCTTTTTTGTGTTGGTTATCTTTTTTAATATAATTTTAAACTGGGTGCTGGTGGCTCAGGCCTGTAATCTTAGATACTCAGGAGGCTGAGATTTGAGGATTGTGGTTCAAAGCCAGTCTGGGCTAGAAAAATCTGTGAGACTTTATCTCCAATAAAGTACTCAAAAAAGAGGAAAGTGGCACTGTGATTCAATTGGTAGAGTGCTTGCCTTGAGCAAAAGAAGCTCAGGGACAGTACCCAGACCCAGAGTTCAAGCCCCAGGACTAACAATATATGTGTGTAGAATATTATACATATATGTGTAATATTATAATTGTATTGTTTAATTAAAGTGTCATAACATTTCATAAGTTAGATAATGCGTTCATTTCTTTCTTCGGACAATGTCACCCCTTTCTTTGCTCTGGGTTGGTTATTTTTGAGGTGGGTCTCCTTTTATGCTCTGGTGGACCTGAGCAGCAACCTTCCTCCTTGGGCTTCCCCGTAACACTGACATGACACATGACAGACATGTGCCACTGTGCCCCACCATTGGTTGAGATGGAGCCTCAACCAATGAATTTTTATATCCAGGCTGACCTTGAATCTTGATCCCCCAATCTCTGCTTCCCAAGAAGTTAGGATTAACAGGCCTAAGCCACTACACTCAGCTACACTGTTTTTTTAATATCATCTAATTTTATTCTCACAATAATAGCAATAATCATTAATAATAACAGTAGCAATCATTGCTGTCATTTATTAGGTCCTTCCAATACCACAGATTAGCAGAGAGCTCCTATCCCTCCAGGCCCTACCATGTCAGTGCCTACAGTGGCAGCTTTGCCTGAGGGCTTCTGATGTGGAGGAGGCTGCCCAGCCCTGGAATGACTGCTGTATGGGGAAATAAACAAACCAGCGCCTATACATGATTCTCCTACCCAGTGCGAGAACTTTCCTGTGTGCAGGGTCCCCTGTGAGGCTTCAGTGCTCATGAGCAGTCCTAGCCCTTCCAATCCCACATGCCCTTTCCCCACCAATGTTCCCTGACGTACTTCCCTGCACATGCTCACATCCTCATCTCAAGCACTGCATTGGGGGCAATCTGAACTGTGACACTACACAGACCTCATGCAATCTTCAGGACAACCTTAAAAAGTAGGAACTTATAGCCTATGCCTATAATCCTACATACTCAGGAAGCTGAGATCTGAGGATCAAGGTTCAAAGCCAGGGGTTGGAAGTGTGGCTCAGTTGGTAGAGTGCCACCCAATGAGCAAAAGTGTCAGGTACAGAGTTCAAGTCTCAGTCTTAGACCAAAAAAATAAAAAAGGTTCAAAGCCAGCCTGATCCAAAGCCCTACTAGATCGAGGCTCCCTTCTCCTGGCTCTCCACTCCAGCTCATCTCCTCTCTGCCCCTCTCTCCAGCAACATGGCCTCCTCCAGTTCCTTGAATGCATCAGAGGCCCTAACTGATGTCTGATCAGAACCTCTCCCTAAGGCTCACTGGATGGCTGGCCCTTCTTCTCCTTCAAGTCTCAGCTCCAACATCAGTCTTTGAAGAGACACTTCTCCTCTCCAGCAACTTTATCACTCCAGCTGAGATCCCTGCACAATGCCTGCTACAGCCTGTGGTCATCTTGACTGTGGAGTAGTTTCCTACTTTACTACCTGAATCTCTTTTATCCTTTTCTAGAATATGCATTCCCTAAGGATAGGAGACTCATCTTTCACTGTTATATCTCCAATGGCTGGCCCAAAACAGATGATCAGAAATATTAGTTGGAGCCAGGCATGGTGGTGCACACTTGTAATTCTAGCACCTGAGAGGCAGAAGGAGTTTGAAACCAGCCTGGACTACCTTTTGAGACTGTGACAAAAAAAAAATTGTAGCTGTGACTATCCATATGTTTATACATAACACCTCCATAGATGTAAATGTATATCACAACCTACAGAACTCGCCAAGTCTCAGTTTCTCCATTTGTAAAATGGGGATAATACCTTCACCTACCTCGTAATGTTCTTGTAAGGACACAATATGTACCCCACCACAGAGGCATTTAGCCCAGCACCTGCACATAATACGCCCTCAATAAATCCTGGCTTGTTTTTAAAAGTGTGCATCCATGCAAAAAGGCTTGGAAAGATGAATCCAATAGGATTAGTTAGGACAGATGAGGCAGAGAGGCCCATGGAGGGCTTTTACTTTCTTCTTCAGATACTTCTGGGGTAAAGGATCTATACAAATGAATTCGTATTGCTTTTATCAGTCACAAAAGCAATAAAGACATTCCCAATTGGCAGAGTAAAAGCCACAAAGACTGAGCCATAATAAAGTCCAGGGAGCAGCCGGGCCCTGGTGGCTCACGCCTATAATCCTAGCTACTCAGGAGACTAAGATCTAAGGAACATACTGGGATCTAAGGAATGCAGTTCAAAGCCAGTCTGGTCAGGAAAAATCTGTTAGACTCTTATCTCCAATTAACCACAAAATGCCAGAAGTGGAGCTGGGGCTCAAGTGGTAGAATGCTAGCTTTGAGCAAAATAGTTTAGGGACAGTGCCTAGGCCCTGAGTTCAAAGCCCAGGACTGGAACAAATCATCATCATCATCGTCGTGTCCTCAAGTGCTCCCACTCTTCAACCACCTACCTCTCCCCCTCTCTCTGGGATCCTCTCCTGGAACTTGGCACCCCTCTGACCCTGGCCTAACTAAGGAGGTCATCTTGCTCTGGACACAACTATGTATATACTGTGTATATTGAAAACACCTGTCTGTCAGCACCAGCAAACCTGATGACCCTGTAGCTTTTCCACTTGAGCCAAGCAGGACTGTTCCCTGTCAACCTCAGATCAAGGTTCTGACACTGGCCTAGACTCCAGTCCATTCCCACATCTCCCAGACAAGCTACTGTGCCTGGACCTCAGCCTCCCACCTGCTCTCTTCTGCTCCTGTAGGCAATCAGCATCAACTCTTATCATCCACTACATCTTCATCTTGCTCATGAATAAAGAACACTGGATAAGGACTGAGCCCCAGTAGATCCTTGGCCTGGGTACTCTGGGCCCGCTACACAGCCCTACTTGGCTACCAGAACCAAACAGGTGTGAAGTATATCTGCCCCATCCTCTGAGACTGAAAGCCAGTATCTACAGTATCCCCCTCATCCTCTTTTTATAATGTAGGATCTAAGGCACAGGGGCACAGCCACATCTCATTAGATGGGCACTCTTGCTGGAGTGGTGGCATGACCTGTAATCCCAGCACTGGGGAGGTTAAGCCAAGAGGATCAAGACTTCAAAGTCAGCCTGGGTTCCAAAGCAAAATAAAGGAAAGAGAAGGGGAGGGGAAGAAAAGGGAGAGGAGGAGAGAGAGGAGAGAGGGAGGGAGGAAAGAAAGAAGGAAGGAAAAAAGGAAGGAAGGAAGGAAGGAAGGAAGGAAGGAAGGAAGGAAGGAAGGAAGGAAGGAGGAAGGCAGGCAGGCAGGCAGGCAGGCAGGCAGTCCACCTTCCCATGGGAAAGAGAGACACACAGAGCCTATCACACTCTATAAGCCTTACAAATGCTACCACAGAGCCACCTTTGGAAGTGTGGCTAGACTGTGGCTTGGTCTAGCAAGGGAAACGTCCCACAGCCAGTGACCCTTGAGCTGAGACGTAAAGAATTTGAAGCAGGAAAGTGCAAAGTGTGGAAGACCAGGAAGGGCTTGGAATCTTTGGGGGAACAGAGCTAGGCACGGCTGAATTCAGAGATGTAGACACAGAACCACCTGAGGCATAAGTCTGAGCACATACATAAAAGAGATCAGGAAGGTGTCTCAGGAGCCAGAGGGACATGTCTGAGTTGTGTCTCAGCAAGAGCATCCTCATTTGAGTCAACTCCCCAAATGAAGGATCCAGATTTTTTTTTTTTTGGGGGGGGGGGGGTTGGTCGTGGGGCCTAAACTCTGGGCCTGGGTGCTGTCGCTCGGATCTTCAGCTCAAGGCTAGCCCTCTACTTAAGCCACAGCGCCACGTCTGGCTTTTTCTGTTTATGCAGTGCTGAGGATTCGAACCCAGGGCCTCATGCATGCAAGGCAAGCAGTCTACCACTGAGCCACTTCCCAGCCCCAGCCACTGGATCTCACAACCTGCCATTGCCCTTATCCCACCCGTTAATTTTGGTGTTCAGGAGCCACTGGAGTGTAGCAGGCTTCAGCCAGTCCTTGAGATACCTAAAGCAACAAGGCCAATGGGCCCATCGTTAAAGGTAAACTGAGGCACGTGACCTAAGAGCCCTTTCCTGACAGAAAGGAAAGCAGAGGTGAGAGCTCTTCTCCCACTCTGTTCTCAGCCACAAAGCAAAGTTGAGGCTTGAGGGTGATTTTATCTGCAATGGCAAGGCCATCCCCAGGCTCAGACAGGTATTTATGCCAGACCCAGTAGACATCCCCACGTCAGACACAAGTCCAGGGCTCGAACAGACACTGCCCCCAGGCCAAGACGACGCTGCACCAGGCCCAGACAGATGTTGTGCCAGGCTCAAACACATGTCCTGTGCCCAGACAGAAGCTGTCCCGGGGCCAGATCATGTGCTGGGCTCAGCCAGGTGTCCCAGCCTCAAACAGATGTTGTCTCCAACCCAGGCAGATGCTACCCTAAGCTCAGACAGATGTCTGCCACCAGAGATATATAAAGATGCTGAGAAGTCCCTGGGAAAATGTAATTCCTAAAATCCTCATTCACTACTTCCACCCTCCACCTGCTGCCCACAAGAAGGCTAGGCAAGGGCAGCACTGAGCCCAGACAATTCGTTAAGCCAAAGAGCTATACCATTCTTTCCCCCTGCCCCCAGGCAGCTACCATAAGGAGGAGGGAGAGACACACAGAGTAGCCAAGAGTGAAGCCCAGGTACGGGAGTGGGCCACATGTGCAGTGGCAGGCAGTGATGCCCTGGGCCACCGGGGCTGGGCATATAGGAAGGGGGCATTTGAGCAAGGACCAGGTTTATGGAAGACCCAATGAATCTCACCTCATACCCCTGGCACGAGGACTGGGGGTCAGGGGAAGTCTGTGACCTCATCCACAGCATCCACCAGCCACAGGCATGTTCAGGGGAATATCTTTCCTGAGTCATTTGAAGGGATTTACCACTCCCAAACTGAGCTGAGCTGCTGGAGGTGAATGAGAAAGATCTGGAAGCCAACCATGGTGGTGGGAAGGGGGGGGAAACACGACGATGATGACAAGGACACACAGTGTGGAGACAAACATCAATTTGGTGGTGGCTGAAAGGACAATCTTCCTTCTCCAAGAGCCTTCACGGGGGCATCCAGGCCTGGATGGAAGGATGCTCTCTCCTCAAGGCCCCCTGTGCTAAGGCTGTGAGGTGGCGGGGGGGGGGGGGGGGGGGGGGAAGGGAGCTACTGAAAGCGTGGAGTGATAGATGTCCCTGGGTAAAAAAGAAAAAGGCAGTCATTATATCCAGGATGGGAGGGAGGTGCCTGAGAAGCCTCCACTGGTGGCCGGCTCATGCTATGCAAATCAACCCTGAGCCACACCCCCTAGTCAGCACTGGTTGGGCACTTCCCTCCAGTTCTGCCCTCTTGTCCTCACCACCAACCCTAATGCTGCTCTCACACAGGAGAAAGGGGTATCCCCCTAACATAAAACATTCCAATCCCTTTCAAATGCACACAGTCACAAATACAGGCATACACACACAGTAATATAAACCAAGCCCAAGCACCTTAACAAGAACACACAAGTACTTACGGGCTTCCATAAACTATAAACGCAGGAATGCATGCAAGCATGCTAACATACAGTCACCATATACACAAGCACACCACGACACTAACTTAGAATTGCAAACAGTGTGAGTACAAGGGAAGTCCTTTCTTTCCACCTTTAGCCCCCTCCAAGCTGCCGCCTGACTCCCAACCTGCAAGTGGGCCATAAAGTCAACCTCAGGCCCAGGAAGGCACCTCAACTCTTCTAAAGATGGTGACAAGGACCTAAATGATCACTCTCTGTCCCCACCCCACCCCCATCACAGCTATGGACATGAAAGTGTAAAAGAAAGAGAGAAAGAAGGAAAGAGAAAGACAGAGACAAAAAGCACAAGAAAGAAACTAAAACCCAGCCCCAGCCTTTCAGAGTGATTAATCCCCCCGCTAATGATTTACCGATTTGCAGAGAGCGTGCTCTGCATTACGGGACTGTGGGCATTAACACCAGCTCACAGGCTCCGAGCTGCTTAAAATAAAAGTAGAAGTTTGAAGAGCCATTGACTGCTCCTAATTTGAATATTCTACCGATCCATTTAGTATGGCTGGGAGAGGACTCTCACCCTCATACAGACCGAGAGAGTTTAAAACAGAGGGGGAAGTGCAATGAAAGATCGGTCCCTATTTCACCTTGCATGCCTCCTTCCCTTGACCAGCACTGAGACAGGAGGCTGAGATGAAGTAAGGAGACTACTTGTTTCTCAGTCAAGGGCAGCCATGCCCCATATCCTTGCCCTCCTCTGCCCTGGGCTCTAAAGACACAGAAGGAAGATGAACTGGAAATCTGGAGTTCAGAGGGAACTGAAGCTTGGAGCTAGGATCATTACATCTTGGTCTAGCATACCTCCTGGGTCGGGCAGATTTAAAAAAAAAAAAAGATCCCTTATCCCCCAACTTCTGCCTCCCAAGACTAGGAATCTGTGACAGCCAGGGCCCCTCCACTCTTCAAAACTGCATCCCAGGAGCCAGGCACTGGTAATCCTACACAGGAGGCTGAGATCTGAGGATCCCAAATCAAAGCCAGCCCAGGCAGGAAAGTCCTTGAGACTTTTATCTCCAATTAATCACCAAAAAAGCTTGAAATAGAGATGTGGCTCAAGTGATAGAGTGCTATCCTTGTGTAAAAAAATAGCTCAGGGGAAGTGGCGCTGTAGCTCAAGTGGTAGAGCGCTCGCCTTGAGTTGAAGAGCTGACGGACAACGCCCAGGCCCAGAGTTCAAGCCCCACGACCCACAAAAAAAAAAAAAAAAAAATAGCTCAGGGGCAGCACCCAAGCCCTGAGTTCAAACCCCAAGACTGGCATCAAAACAGAAAGTAAATAAAATTGATTTTTTAAAACCTACATTCCATCCCCAAACAAGCAGGGTCCTGAAACCCTTCACACATCTATAATCCCAGCTACTCGGGAGGCAGAGATCAAGAGGATCAAGGTTCAAGTCCATCCTCAGCAAAAACTAAATTTTAAAAAAGTCAGCAAGATCTTATCCAAAAAAATAATTGTAACAGTAACTAAAGCAGAAAAGCATGACTCAGTGGTAGAAGACTGCCTAACAAGCACAAGTTCTTGAGTTCAAACCCCAGTATTGCAGAGAAGAGGGAAGGTAGGAGGGAAGGAGAGAGGGAGGGAGGGAGGGAGGGAGGGAGGGAGGGAAGGAAGGAAGGAAGGAAGGAAGGAAGGAAGGAAGGAAGGAAGGAAGGAAGGAAGGAAGGAAGGAAAAGAAAGAAGAGGAAGAGGAGGAGGAGGTGGTGGTGGTAGTGGTGGTGGAGAGGAGGAAGAAGAGGAAGAGGAGAAAGAGAAGAGCTGAATAAGGGTGCAGGGAACAGGGAACAGGCAAGCTCTGCTCTTAACTGCTTACCCCAGAAGGTGGAAAAACAAGTCATATGTTTCCTTCATATGTTTCCTTTCTAAACTTCCATTTGAGTACTGATTTCAACCCACCTTCCCAAATAGCCCAACAGAGACAACCTTGACCAGCTCACAGATGAAGGTTCACACTAAGGGTCACAAAGATTAGGAGACCAAGACTGGCCCAAAGTGATCCAACAAACTTGAATGAGGACCCAAATGAGACCCTGGGTGGTGATTCCTAAGTCAGGCTCTCTGGAAATGCACAATCTAGGGCATGAGAACGGAAAGGAAATAGGTGGTGAATACTGTCCCAGCACAGACAGCCTCAAAGACTCAAAGGCCACAGGTGCAGAACAATATCTAAGACACAGTTCCTCCAGCAGCCCTCTGCATGGGTCCCTTCGCTCCCCTGTCTACCTCTCCCCCTCATTCTTGACTTGCAAAAACTCCCAGTGGCAGGTGCTAGAGGAGCATGGAGATTAGGAAACTGAGATTACCCAATATCATGGATTGGCCTGAGTCAGGGCCCCCACAGCATTGAAAAGGTCTTGGATCTGTGGCTACACCTGCCCTCTTTGTTTCCTGGACTCCTGACCCATTGGCAGGGGAGGCAGGGGTAAAAGAGGACTCAAAGACCTGAGGGGAAAGTAGCCAGACCCAAGGGGAAAGTAGCCAGACCCAGCTGCTTGCAAAGACAAGCTGAGTCAAAATGCCACTCATTCTCCACCCCGCCCCCAAGCCTGGGCTCCGTGTGCCATTGTGCAGGCTGCCCTGCCTGGGATGTGGGGCAGAGCATACGTGGCCTCCAGGGCGCTGATGGCGACTGGCTGAGCGTGGTCGTGTTCTGGAGGCCAGCCCAGTCTGCTGCGTCTCCAGGGAGCAGGTCTGTGTCTGTGACCCCAGGCTCTGCATACAGCTTTCAGAGCTAGAGCTTGCTGGAGCTCCTGCTCCTCCCCGCAGGGCCTCCCTCACCCCACCCCCACTGCCCCTCTGGCTGGGAGACCCCCCACAGCGAGGGCCCCATCTGCTGGAGGCTCGGTGACCTGTGTCAAATGAGCAGGCGCTCGGTCACACTCCAGAGCTTGGAGGAAGCAGCCCCGCTCTGGGAAAGCCATGCAGCTCCCGCCTGGGGCTGGGCTGGGTAGGGCCCCCCGCTGGGGAGGGAGGCCCTGGAGCCTGTGGAGGCTAGCAGCCGCCTCACTGAGAGCTGTTCTCCACAGACAAGAAGAATGGGAGAAAAACAGGAAAACAAGAGCTTCTCTGGCTCTTTGGGCCTACTGTTGTTACAAAACTGCATATAGACAAAACTCTGGGCAGGACACAATGCTTTTCTGATGTCTGGTCCCTTATGAGTTTGAGTGTAGATGTCTGCATATCTGCAGGATAGAGACGAGGCTCTTTGTATCTGTGCATTTGAGAGTGTGCATGGCTGGTTCTGTGTGTGTGTGTGCTAATAAATACGATGGTCTGCCTATTTGTGTGGATAATGGCACATGCCAGCTGTGAGTGTCCATGTCTATGACCCCCACAGCCTAGAGGTCTCACGTGTCTAACTATCTGTGGGCCTAGTTCAGCCTATACGTGAGTTCCCTGTTTGTCCCCAATTAGACATATGCCTGTATTTATCATTAAGTGTTGCTTTGTGTAACTCTGATTATTTGGTCTAATGACATATGTCTGTAGGTCTATATTGAAACAATAATATTTGCCTGGTGTTAAACTACCTGGTGTGTGTGTGTGTGTGTGTGTGTGTGTGTGTGTGTGTCCCTTGGCATGTCCTCGGTGTTTGGTTTCTGCATGGGTCAGGTGAGTGTCCAGCTTTGGCATGTACACCTTCAGTTGAGTATTGTAATATAAAGAATTCTATTCAGGATCTGTGAAGTTGGTACTTCTAGACAGATCAAAACTTACAGCTTCAGATATTTGCCAGGAGCTGTGTCACAGCCCCCAGTGTCCCACATCGAATCTCCAGGAACAAGAAGAAGGAGAATGTTAAGACTTTTGGGGAAAAACTTAACTCCCAAGAAAATTGTGACTCAAGACAAACCCAGATCATTATACAAGGTCTAAAATTTCCAAAGCCATTTTTACCTTCCCTTTAGTTCACACTGCTAATCACCCCTAGGGCAGTGTCTAATATGTAAAGGACACTTAAATCACATGCTTTATCATTTCCTTGGAGTTTCAGAGCAATCCTGAGACGGTATGCATTACTATCCCCATTTTAAGATGGAGATGCTGAGGCTCCAAAGTAATTTCACACGAAATCACATGCTGCTAATGGAGGGTGATGGGCAACAAGCTGGAAACCTACCATCAGCCTGGCTACTATAGACAACTCTCAACTCAGCACTAAACTGGGAACACAGATTCCGGAGGGCCAGCTGGCCCTGGCCTGCTTCTGAGAGCTGCCAGGGTGAGGACTTCGGGTTCTCTTTACTGACAGTCTCAGCTGCCACTCCTCAGGCAGCCTCCCCCACTCCACAGCAATGAGGAGAAGGACAGGCAGGAATGCACCAGCAAGTCTCATGCTTTTTATTTACACGCTGAGGGTGGTGATGGGCAAAAGAATGGTCGGGAAAGTACTTTTTAAAGCACCTTACCTACTGGTCCCTATTCTCTAAGCCTCAATGGCAACCTCAAAAACCTGGACATCAACACACGTGTCCACTATCTGGACATTTCCCATTCTCCAGGAGGAACAGGCACAGATGTACGGAATCAGTTGTATAAAATCGTAGACCATCACAGCTAGAAGTATGTTTCAAACCTCCATAAGCCTCCTCTACAGAGGAGAAGCTACGATTTTGCTAAAGAAAGGGAGTGCCTTGCCTGCCCACCCACTAGACCAGAGTAAAAGCCCCTTCTGAGGGATTTTCATTTCCATTGTTTTCTATCACCCTAGTGAGCCAAAAGAGCTGTTTCTGATACTAAGGATTTTTTGTTTGTTTGCGGGGGGGGGGGGGGGGGGGGGGGTCATTATTCCTTTGTTGTTTTTGTGTTTCCAATTTACAAGGAGGAAAACCAAGGGCCAGAGAGGATGGAGCAGAGTTACTCTTACCTAGAAAGATAGTGGCAGTTACAGATTAAAAGGAAGCCCAGGCTTCAGTGTCACACAGGCTGGGTTAGGTTAGGTCTGATTAATGTTGGGGTGAAATGAAACTTCACTGCTGGACTCCCAGCCTTGATCTTACTTCCTGGTTCGGAGTGGGAGACCCTGGGTTGCCTCCAAGTGACCACTGCCCAGGCCAGAGTCCAGAAAGCCCGGTATCCTAAGCTAGGATCAGGCACAGAGATCTGTTACAGCTTCTGCAGCTAAAATGAGCTAAAGGACCCTGTTCAAGATAGAGCCACTAGCCAGACAAGGGCTATGTCCTGTCCTAATCCTTCCCTCCAAGGAATAGCCAGAGACTGGACTTGGAGCACTCAGGGCTCGGATGAGCATCATCTTTATCCACGATAACACTTGTCACTCTCGATTCTGTCCCACCTGCTGAAATATCTTCACAGCAGCTGCCTCTAGAGCAAGCCCCCATCACCTATCTTCACACCCTAAGGCTTTATTCCACAGTACTGACTTACCTAGTCTGGCCCTAGCTAAGCCCTAGCTGAACCTTCATTCCGTCCTAGGATCAGGTACCCAGGGCCCTGGAATCTGTAAATCCATTTGAAGGAAGACCAAGAACAAAAAGAGAGAGAGAGAGAGAGAGAGAACTAGCAATGGAAAAAAAAACTCTCCAGGACCCAAACCTCCATGTGGGGGTCAGGAGGAGGCAAAGGGCCTGGTAGGGCAAGAAGGTACAGAAGAGCTGCAGCTAGGGTCTTCCTCCACTCAGGATGCTTCAGGAAGCTCTCAGAGCTGCGGAAATGAGGAGGCGGTGAAATTTCACCACCCCCAGCTTTTCCAACTAGAACTCCTCAACCTCAGTTCCCTTTTGAAAAGCTCTGCGCAAGTCCAGGTAAACTCCAACCCAGGGCTCCACACCAGGCTGGACAGCTCCCAGTCTGCAAGAGGGATCTCTGAAGTGCCAGCTTCCCTTTTCCTTCCCTGAGTCCACGCCACTCCCCTTTTATAGCAAGCTTCCTGGGGCGTGACCCCGCATGACCACCACCAATGAACCATTCAAACTGGGGCAAGAAGGCTACAGCCGCGCAGGACTGGGTCCGGTGTCCATCACCCCCTCCCCCCAACCCTCCGAGCTAGTGATGTTTTCCCCAGAGCCACAGTCTCCACCTCGAGGTCGTCCGGGAACCAGGCAGGGTTACAGAAGCGCTGGTCTCCACACAAAACGTCTGCCGCCGGCTGTCCCGGCGCGGAGCTCCCGCGCGGTACTCACCTGGCCTCGGCGCCCAGAAGAAGAAGAAGAGGGTGTCGCTGCGAGGCCCGAAGCGGGAGCCCATCCGACGCCGTCGGCACCCGAGGCGCTGGCAAGGCTGTAAAGGTCCGCGCAGAAGAGCGGGAAACCGAGACGGGCCAAGGTGGCCCGCGCAGGAGCGCTCAGGGCAACCTGGAAGCTGCAGGAGGCGAGGCAGGAGAGGGGAATGGCCGCGCCGGAACCGAGCCGGGAACCCGAGCCGCCTGGAGCTCGAGCTCGCAGCAGCCCAGACCCGCGGGAATGCCGGCCCGCAGGAAGCGGCACTGCGGAGAAGAGGAGCCAGGGGCTGAGTCGCTTCTCGGAGCCCGAGCGCCTCCCGGAGCCCGTAATCCATGCCGCCCAGGTGCGATGCAGGCGGGAATTCAGCCCGCGTGGAATGTGGGACCGGCCGAGCTCTGAGTCTCCAGCGTTGGGGAAAAGCGGGGCCCACGCAGCCAGGACGAGAGGGGGTGCGGTCCCAGGGCCACCCCCGCGCCACTCCCCACGTGGCGACCGCGCCCCCGGGGCGTGAATGTGTACGCGGAGGGCTGGGGGGGGCGTGAATGAAGCCCCAGCGGCCAATCAGCATGGCCGGCGCGCGGGACCCCCGTAGAGAGACCCAATGGCGAGCTCCGGGCTGCCGGGCCCGGAGGCTGGCGGGCGTGGGGGGCGGGGGCCGAGGCCGGGGGGCGGGAGGCGGCTCCGCGGGCAGCCAATGGGCGCCCGGCGGGGTGGGGCTCCAGAGCGCCGAGCCGGTCGGGGCTTTAAGCCGGCGGAGCGCGGCGGCGGGGCCCGCAGACGGAGCGAAGCGGCGGCGGCGGCGCGGCGCGGCGCAGGGCGCGGGGCGACATGGCCACCACAGCGCAGTACCTGCCGCGGGGCCCCGGCGGCGGAGCTGGGGGCACGGGACCGCTCATGCATCCGGATGCCGCGGCGGCAGCGGCGGCGGCGGCGGCCGCTGAGCGGCTACACGCGGGGGCCGCGTACCGCGAAGTGCAGAAGCTTATGCACCACGAGTGGCTGGGCGCGGGCGCGGGCCACCCCGTGGGCCTAGCGCACCCCCAGTGGCTTCCCACCGGAGGCGGCGGCGGCGGCGACTGGGCCGGTGGCCCTCACCTGGAACACGGCAAGGCGGGTGGTGGCACTGGCCGAGCTGACGACGGCGGCGGCGGTGGAGGTTTCCACGCGCGCCTGGTGCACCAGGGGGCGGCCCACGCGGGTGCGGCATGGGCGCAGGGAGGCACGGCGCACCACTTGGGCCCAGCCATGTCGCCGTCGCCTGGGGCCGGCGGGGGCCACCAGCCGCAGCCGCTTGGGCTGTACGCGCAGGCGGCCTACCCAGGGGGCGGCGGCGGCGGCCTGGCCGGGATGCTGGCGGCGGGCGGTGGTGGCGCGGGGCCGGGCCTGCACCACGCGCTGCACGAGGACGGCCACGAGGCACAACTGGAGCCGTCGCCGCCGCCGCACCTGGGCGCCCACGGACACGCACACGGACACGCACACGCGGGCGGCCTGCACGCGGCGGCGGCACACCTGCACCCGGGCGCGGGCGGTGGTGGCTCGTCGGTGGGCGAGCACTCGGACGAGGATGCGCCCAGCTCTGACGACCTGGAGCAGTTCGCCAAGCAGTTCAAGCAGCGGCGCATCAAGCTGGGCTTCACGCAGGCCGACGTGGGGCTGGCGCTGGGCACGCTGTACGGGAACGTGTTCTCGCAGACCACCATCTGCCGCTTCGAAGCCCTGCAGCTGAGCTTCAAGAACATGTGCAAGCTCAAGCCGCTGCTCAACAAGTGGCTGGAGGAGACCGACTCGTCCAGCGGCAGCCCCACCAACCTGGACAAGATCGCGGCGCAGGGCCGCAAGCGCAAGAAGCGCACGTCCATCGAGGTCGGGGTGAAAGGCGCGCTGGAGAGCCATTTCCTCAAGTGCCCCAAGCCCTCGGCGCACGAGATCACGGGCCTGGCTGACAGCCTGCAGCTGGAGAAGGAGGTGGTGCGCGTGTGGTTCTGCAACCGGCGGCAGAAAGAGAAGCGCATGACCCCCGCGGCCGGCGCGGGCCACCCGCCCATGGACGACGTTTACGCGCCCGGGGAGCTGGGGCCGGGCGGGGGCGGCGCGTCGCCGCCCTCGGCGCCCCCGCCCCCGCCTCCAGCCGCGCTGCACCACCACCACCACCACACACTGCCGGGCTCGGTGCAGTGACCCCGCGGGCTGGGCTCCCCCCGCCCCCAACACCCCTCGCAGCCGGCGGCGAGGCGCGGCGAGACGCGGGCGCGCAGACCTCCCGCGCGGCCTGGACTCTTTTTGTTCGGTTGCTTTGGATTTTACAAACAACAACAACAAAAAAAAAAAAAGCCCAGAAACTTTCAAACAAAAACCAAACGCCGGGACGACCCTCTCCGGCGAGTGGCGGAGACAGTCCATCGGGGCTGTGTCGCCCGAGCCCCGAGAGAGAAAGCAGCGAAGATCGGGGACGCGCCAACTCACCCTGGGCATCCTGCCCGCTGCCTGCGCCTTGTCCCCGTCCCCTCGACGACCCCAACCCCTACCCCACCCCACCCCGGGCTGTTCGGGGCCGGATCCCGGCAGCGGCCTCCCCACAGCGACAGGTAACGCGGTGCGGGGTTTAGGGATATCCCCGGGAGAGAGGACGAAGCGAGGAGAGAGATCCGCATCCCCTCTCCCCTCTGCCTGCGGGGCAGGGGTGGGGGGCTGTCACGTTCTCCGCTCCGGGCCTCTTCTCTCCCAGAAGGATGCGCCCCATCCTCCCCTTTCCCTTTCTCCGGGCTTGGGGTTTTCGTTTTTTGTTGGGGTTCTTTTTTTTTTTTTTTTACAGTTTTTATTTATTCCTGGGGCCCCTCTGCTCCTGGGGTCCTTCTAACTCCGCCCGCGCCCTTAATTTAAATCGCTGTATACTGTATTTATCGGGGCCCCGGAGGGGAGGCCGCGAGAGCCGCGTCTGTGTATAAAAGCAGGAAATAGCCAAAGCTTTAATCTAGCCTAATTTATTTTTCCCCTCTTTATCTTTCCCAACCCTTCTCCCCCTCCCCAACACACACCCCCCAAAAAAAAGCAAAACAAAAACAAAAAAAACTGACAAAATATTCGAGTGTTCATTTTTCGTTTCGTTTTATCCGAGCTTCGGCTCGGATCCTGGCCTCGCCAGAGGGGTGTCCGCGGCCACACACACCGGATAGGAGGGGGCCTCCCCCCTCACCCCCGCTCCCGGTCCCCCGCAGCAGACTTCAGTCACCGCGCGGGGCGGGGGGTGGGGGGGTCCCCGCTCCCCGCCGAGCCCTGCCCTCCTGGCCAGGACGGACGAAACTTGGAAAAGTTTGGAGATATTTTTTAACCAGCTGTAGAAATAAGCCGTTCCCTGAAAGGAGAAAAAAAGAAAAAAAAAAAAAAAACCTTCTGCCTGATTCCCTCCAGCTTTCCTCTACTCCCTTTCCAGCCCCGGGGAATTGCAGGGTGCTGGGGGAGCCCCAGAGAGAAATTCCCCAAGTTTGGGGTAAGGTGGGAACCATGTAAATATGTGAGATATGTACACACTGGCGGGGGGTGGGAAAGAAACATTTTGTGCTTGGTTTTTATTTTTGGTTTCCTGGGTTGTCACCCCCGCCCCCGCCCCATCCTAAACGATTTTGTACACCCGACTAATCCGAAAAAGATATTTTAATATGATTTCCTGATTTCTGGCCCATCTTTATTTATTTTCTCGATGTATTTTGGAGCTTCCCCTTTTTTTCCATTTCTTTCTTCTGTTATGGTTTGAATTTAAATTTTGTTATTTTATTTTTTATTTTTGGAACAATGTTTTGGTGCGTTCTCTTTGTATCTTTATTGCAAATAATAATAATGTAGACTGGGAAGTTCCCTTTATATTTATGTTATAGTAAATATTTTATTACTCACATAAACATGTACCCCAGGGCTGTGTCCTGTTCTCTTTACTGCTAGGGCTGGGTTGGTTTTCCCGGGAGCTTCACCTCCTCTAAATTTCTGGCCTCCCTAAAAAAGAGAAAGGGAACCAAGCTAGTATCAGGACCGCCTGTTTCTTGGGCAACAGTTGGGTCTGTCTGCCTTAGGTGTGTCAGTGTAGGGAAAGTGAACTCACTTCACATCCCTCTCCCATGGACTACAGACACCGTACCAGTGCCTAGGACACCACCCAAAACATGGGTCAGCTGTTCCTCAGACACAACTTGATTACTACTCTCCACTTAGGAAGTAGCTCACCTACTTGGATCACCAGCCTAGAATCTATGCATCTCCTGCCCAATACCACAACGTCTAACTTTGGTTTCACTTTGCACCCCACACCTGGGGTCCAGGCCAAGTTCCCCATTTTAATTCCTGGGGCAACTGGAAACCTGATCCCGTCCCACTCTTCTATCTCAACTGGTTCTCTGCCCAGAAGTGGTGCCCAAGCCCACCAGGGTCCAGTGGGCGTGTGACAGCTTAGACTGAGGTCTATTGGGCAGTACTGCAGAACTGAGTCAGCTTGGGAGGGAGCTCTGCCTTGTTTGCATGGGCAAAGCCTCGAAGAGCACATGCCCTAACTTCTCTTAGGGAAAAGTGGGGACACAGGCAACTGTACTGTGGGGAAGGATTTGACATCCCCAGAGACAGGCACCCAAGGACCTTCCCCACCACCGTGGACCACCTTCACCTCCACGGAGTAATGCATATACTGAAGGAGCGAGGACTCCACACCTTCAGAGCAACATCCTCTCCGAGGGTCAGGGTTGGGGCAGATGGGGCAAGTTAAAAAAAAAAGTCAAGAAAACCTTCGTCAAAAGTCAAGATAGTATATTTTCCTAAAACAACTCCTTTTTCCTTGATAGATGCAATTCTTTTCCCTTCTCGGGAGAAATCACAGGAGGTTTCCTTGATCCTTCATGGAGCCAAAGTTGAAGGCACAATTGCTTGTCTGAGGAGAAAGTTATATCCATGGATCCATAGTGAAGGGACCTGGGAGCCATTCCTGCCAGGGGAACTGTCGTAAGTCCAGTTCTGTGAGAGCCCTTGGCTGTTGGCATCAGGGATGTCCAAAGAGATGTTCCTGGCCTATACGACAGTCACTAGGCTGATGATTTCTGGCAACTTTCTGGGCTCTGCCCCCACCCAATATTGCAGGGGGAGGGGAAAATTATCTCAGCATGTACAAAGGCTGCTGTGGTTTTCAAAAGTTCTTGCTGCTCCTTTTTATTTTCTGTATTTCTTTGGTCCAACCATAGTAAATGAATAGTCCTGTGACGAACACCCATGTCCCCATCCCTGTGCTCCCCATATGGTGGGCCAGGGAACCACCTCCTGCTTCTTAAGGAGGCCGGGAACTTGTTACCAAAAACACAGCCGGAAGCCAGCCACTACTGGCCATCCTACCTTGGCCTCTCATTTCCTATTCTACTACATATAAAACTTTTAAGCCATCCCACTCTCCTCACTTCCTTATAATTTCTCCATGCTCAGATTTATTCCAGCCTCCAGGTGGGGGTAGGGGCTGAAAGAGAAATAAATGAATCACAGGCGCCTGGTCCCACCAGCCTCTGCCCCAGATCTCAGCAGGTTTTAAGGTTGGAAAAGAGGCTTCAGAAAGAAGGGGGCCTTTCACTGGTCTCTTGCTTGCAGCTGACACCAATTGATTGATTGATTTCCTAATTGTCTGCTTAATCCTGTACAAGAGGGTGGGTTTCTTATTTAAGCAAGTCAACTCAAAAACAGCAAAACAATGTGACCTCCCAAGAACCAGCAGCAGCTGAGACAGAGAAAAGAAAAAGAAAGAAAGAAAAGAAAGAAGAAATGGAAGTGGGAAAGGGGATGGAAGAAAATCTCCCACTTTACAAGGATTTTACTTAATGAGACACCAGCCCAGAACAGCTACCCTGTGATTAAGCCCCATGGCAGAAAGTCCTAGGGTTTCTCCCAGACTCTAGCCCCTGATGATCAACATAGCAACTTCATACCTCTAACTTTACAAAGAAACACACACACACACACATACACGGAGGGAGGGAGGGAGGAAAGGAGGGAGGGAGGGAAGAAATGTTTTCCCCTGGAATCTGTCTAGAGAGAATAGAGTTTAAGAAAGGCACAATGAATGGTGGACATGTCCACAGTTTCTCCATCCCAGACATTTGTATATCTACCTGCTTGCTCCCAAGAGCCACAGAAACCCTCTTGTTTCAGAGAGACATATGTTAACTTCCCAGGCATCTTAAGCATTCCTTAGCGAACTGGGAATTTTTGGACCCTATCTCCCTCCATCTCCTTTGCACTTGAACAAAACTATTTCCAACGGCCATGCCAGTCACTGGTTCATCTAAATAGAACTTCACCCTGTATGGAAATACCTGCTTGAACTGGTGTATATACTATTCATTGGTTGTGTAAATCCCAGAAGTAAGAACATAGGAAAGAAAATCCAAGCTATACTGCAAATTCTGGGAGCTAGAATATTTGCAAGGTTAGCCAATGCTGGGGGAAAAAAAAAAGGAAGGTGGTTGTCATGGTCCCTTGTAGTCAATGAAGGCAAACACAGAAGGCACCGGCCCTAAGCCTCAAAAACTTGGCAATTCTCCCTCAACTCCTGTCCTTACACTGGCTCCTATGCATGACATAGGCCCTAGGCAATCATCTCATGGCCTGGACTTGACTCTCCACAGCTCTAACTGAACCCTTACCACAGTTTACTTGGAGCTATTTGGAACTTGGCCTCCGCTGGACAGGTTCTGGCCTACATGGGGAAGAATCAATATTTGACCCGTTCAAGGCAAAGCTGCCTGTCTCCCACGAACTTTCCCCAGCCCATCATTAGCTCCAGAAAAGAGAATTACCTAGGCTGGGGGTGGACCAAAAAGAAGGCTGGTCATCTGGCCTAAATGCTCCAAGTAAGCTCAGCCAAGAATATCTACCCAGAGCTTGCAGCTTAGAAACTGGAGCCATCAATTTTGTCCCTGCCTGTCTTATTTGAAGGTCTAAGAGTTTGTGTTCACTGGGCCATTCAGGGCTCCCCTTGCTCCTCTCAGGACTCTATGGGGGAGGACTGCCCTCTATTGGTCCCAGAACTGGATGGTGGCAGCAGGGCCAGCCTCACCTTGAAGTTCATAAGCCTGCCTCCCCCCCCCCCCCTCCGATCAGTTTTAAGGTGGCTGTTCTATGAGATATGCCAGCTAGGAGAGAGGCAACTTTAGCTCCTAATCCTACTTCACACACACACACACACACACACAGGCCTCCTTCCCTTTCCATCTACCACCTGCTCATTTGTACAACCATGCTCAGAAACCCACTGTTACTCACTACTATTAGTTCTTCTGTTTCCTGTTCATCCCCTTCCCCATCATTCCTCTCAGCTTAAAAGCCCAACCCTCACCAGTTTACTCATATACTCACACACCCATGACCTCAGCCACACCAGTGTTGGTCATCCAAGGATCAGCATTTTGATTTTTGATACTGAATTCTTGGGAGTCACCAGGTACCTGGCACATGTAATATTGGATTTAGCACATATCACCATCTTGTGTCACATTTAACCAAGGCCCTCTGTTCCCAGGATTTCCAAGCCCTTGTCCCACAAACAGCTTTCTAAACACAGCCCTGCCCATCACTGTCCCTGCTCCTCCCGGATCTCTCCCTGCTCCTTTCAGATAATTAAAGTTAGTCTGTGTGTTTGTATGTATGTGTGATCTTATTTTTTAAACACACACCCCCACACGTACATATGCGTATATATATACAAACACACACAGCAATTAGATCTATTCTTTCCGCCATCATTTTTGTGCAGTAAAACCTCAGCCATTGCACAAACCCCCACATCCACCATGCAATGAACCCAGCTTCACCTAGTCACAGGCTTCTGATGTCACTCCCTTGTGCTTATGCTCTCTCTCTCTTTCTGTCTTTCTCTCTTCCTTCTCTCCGCCCCTCTTTTCTCCCTCCTTCCCTCCTCCTCTTTTTTCTCTTACACACACACACACACACACACACACACACACACACACCCCTGCATTCACACATGCAGGTACACACAGTGACACTCTCACTAGGTTACCCCCATGCCTAGCTCCCTGGTGTTTCCTGGAGGGCATAACCCACCTCCTGTTCCCACCCCCACCTCCCTCCAGGGCATCTGAGTGGGCTCTCCTTAGATGACCTAAGCACTAGGAAGACTTTGCTCCATCCCCTGCCTCACCCCTGCACACACACACACACCAGTGGACACATCTCCCGCTGAGTCCGACCAGGGTGGGTCTGGGTATTATTAGGCTGCAGAGACAGCACGGAGGCATATGGTCTCATACACAAGAAATAATGTTCATGTTAAATCAGACCTCATGCATAATGCATGGTGCCTGATCTCACATTATTTTGGGTGTTCGTCAAAATCAGTGTTCTTTCTTGTGAGGGCTCCTGAAAAGAAGGGAAAAAGGCATTTGTTAATTACACCCACGGCTAAGACCCAGGGAGCCCAGCATGCCCTCAGATCCTCTTCTGTCCCAATTCACCCACCAGTGGGTCCTAGTCCTCAGTTCTATTCCGTCTCCCCCCGTGGAAGGAGGGGTTGCCTCGGGTTTACAGCAGGCGTGCGGCCTCGTGTTATTTTTATTTCTTTTCTCTCGGCTCTCTGTCCCCGGAGGGTTGTGGGGAATAGCAGTGCCTCTGTCGCTCTCACACCCGATTCATTTGCCGTTTTATGAACTCCCGGTTGATTCATCGCCTCCCTAAGTCAATGATTCACTCCTGATGGCTTTTCAGAAATCCTTCAAAGGCTCCAGATTATTCAGCTTTGAACAGAAACAAGAGTCAGGGCAGACCTGGACCCTGCACTACTGCTACTCCAGTGACCTTAAGTGCAGTATTGTCAGTGTCCTTGGGCTTTCCATGGGCTGGACTGGGCTGGGCTGGGAAGGAGAGAGTATTTCTTCATGCAGAAGCTGGCAGAGCTGATTCAAGCAGCTCCTGGATGTAGCCTGTGATAAGGCCCCCTTCAGTCTCTATGGGTCACCTGTCTCCCAGTGTCATCAAAGTCCCTCTGGAAGCATTCCACACTTGGAGGAAACAGCAGAATGACAAAGCAGATGAGCTGTAAGACTAGATAGATTAATCCTGAACCCACTTTTTTTTGGGGGGGCGGGGGCTGTTCCAGGGCTTAACCTCAGGGCCTGGGCATTATCCCTGAGCCTCTTTGTGCTCAAGAGCCACTTCTGGCTTTTTCTGAGTAGTTTATTGAAGATTCGAGTTTTACAGACTTTTCTGCCAGGGCTAGTTTCAAACAGCAATCCTCAGATCTCAGCCTCCTAGGTAACTAGGATGACAAGTGTGAGCCACCAGCACCGGGCTCTGCCTTTTTTTAAAAATCAGTGGTGCGACTTCAGGGCAGCATCTTACATTTCTGTGCCTGTTTCCTGACATGGTAACAATGGCAGTTCCGTTATTATTTTAGCTATTTTTGAGAATTAAGCGGGATAATGAACACAGTAATTAGCATAAGAGATGAGTGAAAGCTAGTTTGTTGAGAGCTGGATAGAACATTGTCCAGAAACAAGGAAAGAATATATTTACTGAACATTTACCTTGGTCCCTACTCTGTCTAAAGCACCCTGACATAGTACTTATCTATCGCTTACTTTGTGCTTTATTTTCACTATCTCACATTATATATTCCTATTTCATAAATGAGGAAACGTGCTCACAGAGTTTTAGTGACTAGCAAGACAGCAAAACTAACATTACCATCTGGGATAAAGTCCATTTTTCTTTGGTTCTTGGGTCCGTGTTCTTTTGTATACTTCTTACCAGGGCACACAACTGTGTTCAATGCTTGGCTATTTGACTAAAGCAGAATAAGTTCCAGAACTCCAGGAGAGATGTTGGCATCCAAAGGTGTTAGAGCTAATTGACTAAGATCTGACTTACTCTCCACCAACCAGTCATGTAAGTCCCATGGGATTCAAGGAAGTTGGGGACCCTTACATAGGATCAAGAAGCCATCTGAATGATCCACTGCAAGCCTTCATGCACCAAGCAGTCGCATAGAGTAACAGAATGTGGCCCTGGCTGAGCACTGGTGGCTCACACCTGCTACTCAGGAAGCTGAGATCTAAGAATCACAGTCAAAGCCAGCTCAGGTTGGAAAGTCCAAGAGATGCCAACTAACCACCAGAAAACCAGAAGTGAGGCTGTGGCTCAAACAGGTAGAGCATTAGCCTTGAGCAAAAAAGCTCAGAAACAGTGCCCAGGTCCTGAGTTCAAGCCCCATGATTGGAACAGGAAGGAGGAGGAGGAGGAGGCAGGAGGAGGAGGAGGAGGGAGAGGGAGGAGGATGAGGGAGGGAGGAGGGAGGAGGAAGAGGAGAAGGGAAGAGGAGGGGGAGGAGGAGGAGGGAGAGGAGGAGGAAGAAGAGGGAGGAGGAGGAGGAAAAGGAAAAAAGAGGAAGGAAGAGGAGGAGGAGGAGAAAAAGTCAGCAGCAGCAGCAGTCCTGGCATCTACCCAGGCAATCATCTTGTCTGCACCACTGACTACCTATAGGTCTTTTGGCAGTCTACTTAATCTCTCCATACCTCAGTTTCCTCACCTATAAATGAAGATAATAATAGCATCTACTTCATATGATTGCCTTGAGGACTAGATAAGAAAAATATATATATATACATATATATGTATATATACACTTAGAAGAGAGCCTGGCACATTGTGAGTGCACATTAAATGCTAGCTGTAAAAATAATTTTATCTGTATAATATATATTATATATTGCTAAGCTGAAACAGTTGCAGAGAAATAATGCCTACTGTTCCCTCTCCTAGAATTCTTTTATTCTCAAAACCACTCTGGAAAGAAATGTTTGAATTGTCCACCCCCAGTCCACAGATGAGTAAACTGAGACCCAAATGAGTGATGGATGCAGCCTCTCAATCTGTTCCATACATTCTCCCTGTTTATGGCAACCCCAGGCCTCCAACAATGTATAGTGAGCCCCGTCTACATACTAAAGGTCTGTGCTAGTTTCTGGAGAGACAGCATCCAGAGGGGCAGGGAACATCTCATACAGAATGGTACCATTAAGTTGGACCATGAGGAATCTGTGGGCATTTGCCTAAGGCCCTGGCCTCATCTCAAGGAGGCAAGTAGATCTGCTCTGGAACCCTTAGACCCCACTTACCACCCTCCCGGAAACTTTATGCCTTTTCTGCCCTGGTCAGGACCTTTCTCCACTGGCCCCTTGCCATATTTTGACCATAGACCAAAAGATTTCCCTGCAGCCTTGCCCAGAGGTTGACCATGAAACTATGCTCATCCTTAGGGACTGATCCAGGCCTCATTTCACAATTCATACTAAACAGGGCCATTCATCATCCCTGGACCACAAAATATGAAATAGGCTGGTCATTCTCCTTCTAGAGAGATGACTCACTTTCAGTCTTTTGGAAGTGTAGGCTTTTCCTATCATTTTCATTTTATTGGTGGTGGTGGTGGTGATTATGGGGCTTGAACTCAGGGCCTAGGCACTTGTCCCTGAGCATCTTTGCTCAAGGCTAGCGTTCAATCACTTTGAGCCACAGCTCCACTTCTGTTTTTCCAGTAGTTACTTGGAGATAAGAGTCTCATGGACTTTCCTGACTCGGCCGGCTTCAAACCATGATCCTCAGGTCTTAGCCTCATGAGTAGCTAAGACTATAGGCATCAGCTACTGGTGCCCAGCTATCATTTTCACTTTTTAAAAAAATGAAATAGGCATTCCCTTCTATATTCATCCATCCATCCCTCCTACTCCATCCATGCTTCATTCATCAATCTACTCACCCATCCATTCATCCATCTACCCACCCACCACCCATCAACTCATCCATTCATCTCTCCGCCCTTCAACCATCTATTCGACTACCCAGCTATTCATCTACCATTCAGTGATCTAAATCAGGCCCTATGTTGAACACAGAGATAGACCAGTTTCTCTGTCTCTTTCTTTCCCAGCCTCTCAGTTGTGTAGATTAGGTATATGACAGTCTAGTGAGGAGATTGTTTGGTGGCATGTCAGAGTGTTGGGACCCTCTTGTTCCCACTCATTTCTTCAGAGCCCCACAGAAGGTATCATCCATGTAACCTCTGTATGTAGCCTTAGCTCTTGTTTCTTCCTCTTTCTGATTTAGAAAGATTTCAAAGAAAACAGGAGAAAGCCAGGTGCCAGTGGCTCACGCTTATAATCCTAACAACTCAGGATGCTGAGATCTAAGGATTGAGGTTCAAAGTCAGCCCAGGTAGGAAAAGCCCATGAGACTTTTATCTCCAATTAACTACCACAAAGCTGGAAATGGAGATGTAGCTCAAGTCACAGAGCACCAGTTCAGGGACAGCACGCAGACCCTGAGTTCAAGCCACAGGATTGGCACCAAAAATAAAATAAATCAAGGCATGCACCTGGCATCCAAACTACAATGGGAAGCCTAATATAGGCAGATCATTGCCAGGCCTGGGCCCAGACAGGAAGTAAGACCCCATCTTACAGTGCAAGAAAGGGTTAGAGACATGGCTCAGTCTAGAATGCCTGCCTAACAAGTGTGAGGCTCTGATTTCAAATTCTCCACAAAAAGAGAGAAATAGAGAGGGGGAAAATGTTGATAGAAGCCACACCTCAGCACTAGGTCACTACAGGGCAAAGTCCTGGTTCCTGGCCTGTCACTATCTGGATGTGTGACTTAGTGACTTAAAGCAAATCCCTGCCATTTCCCTTACTTCAAATAGTCCATCAGTATAATGTGAAGGTCAGTGGATGGGTCTTCTTAGTTTTGACGATCTTGCTTCCAGCCTGGGTGGGCCTGCTCCTCTGACAATGGGGCCTCTCTGACCAGCCCACACACAAGGACGGATAGGAGATGACGTGGTTGAGTCCTCTGGCTATTCAGCCCCCACCCCTGATACAAACAGCCCTCAGTCACCTCCCCTTTTTATCCCCCAGAATCTGGACATAGCTGGGGCCTGCTATGCCCTGGCCACCCCATGAATCACCCCTCTATGGTCCCCGGGGAGTGGTCCAGGGAGCATCCTACGCTCTGCAAGGGGTGAGGGCCAGAACTGCAACCCTCAAGCAGGCAGTGTCCACAGAAACAATGGGGGCCTGTGGCTAACAACCGGAATGCAACCATTGTCCTGCCCTGGCCCCCAACCCCAAGGCCTCAGGTCCCCAGGCTGGGCAGGCTGGCGTGGGTCGGTGCGTCAGGCACTCGTGTGCCAGGGCCAAAGACACATGACCTGCCGCTTCTCCTCCCTCAGTAGGCAGGCGCCGAGGATGATGGGCCAGACTCCCTCCTCAGCCCGCCTCAAAAATGATTCCATGTACCCGATGAGAATCAAGATGGGACCCAAGGAAAACAGCCTCCAACCCACCCAGGCCTGGGGTACTTGGATCTGACTCTGTCACAGAAGGGGCCCAGCAGCTCTGAGACCCAAGCTATACATCACAGTGGGGAGGGCACCACATTAGAATAATGCAGGATTAGAGTGGGGTTGCTATAGCGACGTATTAGGGCAATACATCTAGGGAGTCCCGGCCCCTTGATGATGTATGTCTCTACTCAGAACAGGGGGAGGGGACCTGTTCCGCCCCTCCAGGGGAGAACAGACACCACTCTCTTCCTTGGGGGAGAATATCTGCCTCAGTCTCTAAAAATAGACATCTCAGAATTCTGTCAAGACTAAAAGAGATGCCCTGCCAACCTCTACCATCCCACTTTAGTCCACATTCTAGAAACTCAGCCTCAACTTTGAATCCCAGATCTAACCTCAGATTTAGCCCCCCCTGATTGGGTCTCATCCCCAACCCAACTCATAAAATCATTACCAAACCTTCAGCTCAGTCCAGGCCCTTCTCATTGCTAAGGCCTATTCCTATACTGTCTCCCACAGTGTCCACAGGGATTCGTAAGACTATGAAGGGAAGAGAAGGAAAGGAATTGAGATGGTCCAGAAACATTCCTCAACCAACTCACTTAAAGCTGTAATCTGAGAGATGTCCAGACAGTGATATGAAGTGCATGTGCTGTTCCTTCTCACCCAGCCTCCAGGGTGACCATCTGCCATTTCACCCCATCCCACCCAAGTCTGAGCAGGTAGCTTCCTTCCACATGTGCTTAGTGCACAGTTGGTCCTAGTGGGGAAAAAAAATCAGTGGGACTTTCACTAGGGGAGACTCATCCAAAAACCTTCACAGGATGTTTATAATAATGATGTGTGACAAAGGTGGGTTATAGGCTGCTCACCTGGGCTGGCTTGTTCATCTATGAGGCCCTAGACCTCAAACCCCTGGAGATTTCAAGGGACGATTTTCTTAAGATATCTCCCTCTTTGCCACAACCACTTAGCAATGTGAAAAGGAGAAGGAAGACAGACAGACAAACCCATTCAAGGATCACAGTTGTGTTTTTGTGTATAATTCATGTGCACATACGTGCATGTACACACACGTGCCTTACATCCTCAATGGTCATTTTTAGTTACTTCAGTAATTACAGTAATTATACAACTTCCAAGTCCTTCTGTTTCCTTTTGTTAAAAAAAAAAAAAATTATTTTTGAGATAGGGTTTCACTTTGTAGCCCAGAATGGCCCGGAATTCTCTATGTATTTTTTTTTTCCTTTTCATTTTGGTGCCAGTGCTGGAACTTAAACTCAGGGCCTGTTCTTTAGCTTTTTCACTCAAGGCTGGTGCCCTACCACTTGAGCTACAACTCCACTTTCGGCTTTCTGCTGGTAACTGGAGATAAGAATGTCAAGGATTTTCTTTGCTGGCTAGTTTTTTTTGTTTTGTTTTTGTCAGTCATGAGGCTTGAACTCTGGGTTTGGGCGCTGTCCCTGCACTCTTCAGCTCAAGGCAAGTGCTCTACAGCTTGAGCCACAGCGCCACTTCTGGTTTTCTAGTGGTTTATTAGAGATAAGAGTCTCATGGACTTTCCTACCCAGGCTGGCTTTGAACTGTGATCCTCAGATCTCAGCCTCCTGAGTAGCTAAGGATTACAGGCCTGAGCCTTAAACTCTTGATCTTCCTGTCTCCAGAGTGCTGGGATTACAGCATGCATCACCATGCTTGACTTCTCCTTTTTGCTTTTGAAAGTGGGACCAAAGGTCTGTCACCTTGAAAGTCATTGTTATGGCTTCATCTTGAGCTGCAAAATGTGGCAGCAGATGTCATCTCTAATTATTAAAGAATGATACAGCTGGGAAGGTGGCTCAGCAGTAGAGTGTTTGCCTTGCATGCATGAGGCCGGGGTTCGATTCCTCAGCATCACATAAACAGAAAAGGCCGGAAGTGACACTGTGGCTCAAGTGGTAGAGTGCTAGCCTTGAGCTAAAGAACTCAAGGACAGCACCCAGGCCTAGAGCTAAAGCCCCACAACTGGCGGGGGGGGGGGGGGATGGAGAGAAAAAAAAAGAATGATATAAATCAAAGAATAAAGAAGAGAAGGGAACACTGACCACCACATGAGCACCATGTGCAGAGACACACATTCTCATCCCAGGTATCATCCCCACTATGGAAGAAACAAGATCTTTATTCCTGATTGGGGAAAACCCATAAAGGGGATTTCTTCTCTTCCTGTCTTTCATCCTGTGTGCCTATTCTTACATTCATAAAGCTGTGCACAACTGTGCACAAATACACACAATAAACATACAAATACTCACACATAATGGAGCAAAGGGCAAAGATTAAAAGAAGGTAGGTGGAAGACAGGGTACATGTGGCCAGAGGGCAGTTCCTAGGGTTGAATGGCAGGGTGCCCAGAGTACTGAGTGGGCAGGAGACTTCATGGCTTCCTCTCTTCCCTAGCCAGCGACCAAAGGTCAGCCCAGGCAGTTTAGCCATGTGCAGTCCACCCACATCCCTAATCAGGTCATGTGAGATGAGGACCAAAGCCTCAACACTCCATTGTCTTCCAGAGCCAACTTTGTGCTGAACCAAACAAACCCCACTCCAGCCCAGGCTTAGGCTGGTATCGCTCCAGACGTTGATCATCTCCTAGTGGGTCCCTCTGCCTTTACCTAGAGGACAAGTTGAGCAAGGCTCAGCTGGATCGCATCTCTCTCCAGGACTTCACATCCTCTTTGGATATATGGTGAGAGGAGCTGAGAATGCCTGGCTGGGGAATGGGAGTGATGGAGGAAGGACCCTTTCTCTCATGTTCCTTGAGGGCCACATATGCCATCATGCCACCCCCTCCCTGCCCATTCCCCAGCTGCTCCAAGGGGGAAAGAGTGAAGCAGAGAAGGCCAAATCGCACCCTGAAGGTCATCTTGCACGTCAGAACTGGGAGGGGCCCCGGAGCCCCTTGCACCCTGGCTCCCAGCCTGGACCACAACACAGGCTCCATTGACTCCTGTGCACCCTTTTCCAAGATGCTCACAAAGCTGTGGGCTTACGGCTCCTGCCCACAGGCTCCTGAATCCCACAGGACCCACCCAGGAAAGGAAGCCAGGACTGGTTGGCACACACACCCAAGGGGCTAGCCTGTGCCATACCTGTACAAAGAATCTTCTCTGTCTGGACTAAAGGCCCTCATGGACAGCCTCTAAGCCCTCTTCTCCGGAGCCTGGAACAGAGTCAAATGGGGACCTAAATCTCATTTATATCTTACAGAAATAAGGACATCACACCTGGTCCCGGCCACTGAGACTTGGGGCAGAGCCATTCTGGACCACCCTCTGTCTCCAACCAGGGAATCAGCAGAGGGAAGACGTCTGTGCCTGGGGGAGGGGGCCTGGAGAGAGCAGGGCTGAGAAGCTCCAGCCCCTCTGGGGGCTCCAGTAAGGGGAGGGCTGCCCCAGCAGGATGACAGAGAGATGATTAAACCCACAGAGAAGATTGATAAGGGAGCTAAACAGCTGCAACTCTGCAAGGTGGGCTGGGGACAAATCTCATCTTGTCCTGGCAGTGCTCAAAACACTGGGGGGGCTGGGCCAGCCTGGCTGAGCTCATGACCTACACAAGCTCTAGAGCAGGAATGGGGGGCAGGGGCCTGGGAGGCTGCTCCTCATTTCTTCCCCACCTCAGAGCCCAGCCCTCATTCTTGCCACCCTTGAGACCCCCCCCATCCCTTGACACCTGGGGGCAGCATGCCCCTTCTCACTGGTGCTCCTTCAGCCACAGCGTCTCTGTCTCAGCTCTGACTCTGGATATTATTAGATGTGATTTAAAGGGAAGCGCTGAGTCAGATAAATGAAGACTCCCTAGACAGAGGTAGTGGGAGAGGACTCCAGGGGAGATGATCCCAGATGGGACCTCAGCTTCTAGAATGAGCAGGGAGGTCCTCTCCACTGTTTCTCCTGCTTTCCGCAGGCTCAGGATCCTCACCTGAGACTCTTGAACACTGGGGACTCCCTTTTTGAACTCCCACTCAACCTCTGGGCCTTAGTCCTCTCAATCTCTGCCTCTACTTGGGTAAATTTGAGAGAAGGACAGGAATCCTGAAACTTCGAAGTGAGGTGTTTCTGCTGGTCCCCATGTCCTCAGGTGGGCAGGCTCATGGTTCCAAAAGCAGAGGCAGGAAAAATGAATTGCTGGGGTCCCAGCCCCCTACTTTCTACAGTGTTCCTAGAGGGATTCAAAGGCTCATGAATGTGCAGAAAGCACACGTTTCTGCTTCCACCTTGTATGGAAGAGCACACCGGGCAGGTCCCTCTCTGCTCCCTGGGTCTCTGACTCCCTGGCAGGGAGGAACTGGGCATTGTTGCCAAAAATAAACGTTCCCGCTCCCGCTCCCTGGCTCCCGGCTCCCGCTCATTAAGATGCGTGGCGTTTGGCTGCAGTCCCACACCTTGCAGCTCATTATAAATATGCAGTCGCTGCTGGCGCTACCCCAATCATCTCTGCAATCAGAGCTTTTAATTAGGTTAATTAAATTGTATCAAATCTCGCAGGGACGCAGTTCACTGATGCTGATGAGGCAGCCAAAACAGACCCCAGCTCCTCCGCTAATGAAGGCCGCTGCCTGGCGGAGTGGTGAGGGAGCAGGGGCGCATAATAAACGGGCGTGTCCTCTGGGAGGAGCTGCTGCCCAGGCCCAGCCCTGGAGACCTGAAAGGGGTCTGTATCTAGCAGGCCAGGCTGCAGCCCCCAACAGAGGCTCCTACCTTGGAGACTATCCCCTTCTGTGGAGAACTGGACGACACCAGGATCCTAGATAGGAAAGCAGTGTTAGGACCCCAAGCACCTGCCACCCCTACACAGCAAACTGAAATGTGTCCCCAAGATCACTGGTTCCCCTCTGGGGTCTCCTCTTTACCTCTCTCCCAGAATGGCCTAATAAGGCCAGGACTTCTATACACATTCAGCCTTGTCACTGCCCCTCTGGTTGTCTGATTAGCCGGAGGCCAGGCTGACACTAGATAGCCCATCCAGCCACTGCTGGCCTAGTCTCCATCTGCTGGGAAGACCATCTGCCCCTGGCAGGGGGTGGCTTATAATGCTACCAGCCAGTAACAGGAGGGGGTACTACCCCCAGCCTTCATGTGCCAGATGGATCCTGTATTTCCCTACCTACCACTCTACCTAAAGAGTTCTTTCTAAGGGAGGGACACTTGTCCCAGACTCCCTGGGATCAAATTAGCTAGGGAACTGGCAGTTCCTTACTGTTCTCCCTGAGCTGACTGTCCCATCCCACTGGGCACTGGAGACCATAGGGGGCCTAAAAAGGTCCTTCCTGCAGGAAGGTAGGAGTTGCCACCTCCAAAGGGGATTTCCTTAGTACAGACTGGCTCCAGACCCTTCCTCTTAACCCTCCAGACTCTAGTCCCAGTGACTGAGCAGATGAAAAGATGAGGGGGATTTTAACAGTTTCAGGACAAGTTGTTTCTGCTGTACAAGCTGGGGGTTTTTTTGGAATGGAAAGGCTTTCACTTTTTTTTTTTTTTTTCCACCCAGTAAGTGAAAACCTGAAACCTGAAACCAACCCCCCACATTTGTCACCTTACAGAGAAGGCTTTGGGGTACTGGGAGAAAGCTGTAAATGAGTCAGGCAGGTTCAGGGGGTGGGAGGGGCCGGACAGGGAGCTGCCTCTAGGCACTGGTTTCATTAACACTTCCAATCTGAGCATGGCCATCGTGACAGATAGGGGACAGGAAAGGGCTTCTTTCCCACCATTCTCCTACTCCCAAACATAGCAGTGCCCTGCCTAGAAGTAGACAGGTCCTTAGCTCTGTTCTGGACCAGACTCTTGCCACGTCACAGAAATAGAGGGCTCCAGACTCACCGTGAAAGGAAACAGTCATCGCTCTGTTACTAAAGCCATGGAGGAAAGTGGACTAGGAGAGCTGACACAGCTGTGACAGGGCCTCCCAAATGTCATGAGGATAGACCAGGAACATGGAGCAGGGAGATTCCTTATTAAGACATCTTAAGAAACAGGATATTTTTCCTCTGACCAGGGTAGTTTAGAAAAACAAGCACAAACATGAACTGGGCAGCCTCTTCTAGTTTCCTAAGTCTCAGAAATGGACTTCAGTATACTTTTATCTATTTATCTATTTAGTTATTGGCAACGCTGGGGACTGAACCCAGAGCCTTGCACATGCTTCCTAAGTGCTCTCCCACCGAGCCACACGCTCAGTCATGGGCTTGGGAGCAGCTCTGCTGCTCCATGTCTCACAGCTGTTCTCATCCTTCCCTACACATTCTGGTAGACCCAGGAGCTGGTGGGAGTCCTGCCAGCAGGGAGGCTCCATGACCTGGCAGCAAGAGAGAGAAGAGCGCACCCTTTGACCCTAGAAGGCAGCTACACAAGCCCAAGAAACCTGCCAGCTCAACTCAGGATGGAATTTCAGGTCCACCCCCAATTCCACCACTGGCTATCTGCTTCAGGCCAGGACTCCCACCCAAGGTTCCACCCGCCCTTCCCTAACACCTAGTGCATGAGGCTCCGGGAACTGGCAAGCTGAGGGCTTGAGGAGGAAGGAGCCCAGCACCACACACCTACTTGCCTCACTGCTTCAAGTCCCAACAGGCCCTGGCCCCGCCAGCCCCCACAGGCAGGAGCAGCAGCCTGCATCTGTTGGCTGCCTTCCCTGCTGGAAGACGTGCAGCTCTAATTGTTTGGTGACCCACAGCCAGTAAGCAGCACAGGGAGAGAACAAGCCATACTCCACACTGCATGGAAGCAACCCTTACCACGTCCTGCAGAATCACCTTTAGGGAAACTGAGGCTCTGACACTGCTCTGAAAAAGACTAATACTCCCTACACCATCCTCACCAGACACAGGAAGGCAAAGTCACATTACTCACACTTGGGAGTAGCAAACTTTTCTTCACCAGGGGCTTTCCCTCAAGGCTGCCTTGGTAGCTTACACTTATAACCCCAGCAACTCAGGAAGCAGATTGAGAAGATCATAGTTTGAGGCCAACCAGAACAAAAAGTGAGACTCCCTCCCTTCATTTCAAAAAGTAAAGTTGGTAGTCTTGAGCTGAAGAGCTGAGGGATAGTGCCCAGGCCCAGAGTTCAAGCCTCATGACCAACAAAAACAAAAAACAAAAACAAAAAGTAAAGTTGGTTATGGTGGTGCATGTGTATGATTCCAGCCACAGCAGAAGACACAGGTGAGGAAGTTTGTGGTCCAGGCTGGTCCCAGGACAAAACCAAGACCCTGCATGAAAAATAACTAAAGCAAATTAGCTGGGGATGTGGTTCAAGGATAAAGCACCTGCCTAGTAAGCACAAGGTCCTGAGTTCAACCCCAGTATTATCAAGAGTAAAACAAATTTTTTTTTAAATGATACCAAGTACCCAAAGCTTCAGACAACACAGTGTACCTACCACAGTAGGTGAACACCAGCTTTTCATGAGAACCAGCCCAGGGAAGGGGCAGCAGCTCCACCTGCTGGGGCCTTTCCCAGCCTGTCACCAGGAACCAGTTCCGTCTATGGAATAGATTCTTGTCCTATTCAACACACTGAGGGCTTGACATACTGTCCTGCTTGGTCAAAAAGGCCCAAAACTGACCATGAACAAAATACTGAGCCAAGTACATTCTCTTGGGCAGTTCCCGGGGTTCCATGAGCCCCACATAGTTCATGGAACTGTGCTTTGGAGACTTGGCTTATGCAAGGAGCCCTGAGCCAACACCAACCCAAGAGAAGCTTTCCACTTGGGCAGGTTGTCCATAGCCTTGGCACAGCCAGTTATATGCCACGAATGACCCAAACCACCCCAAGTCTAGGAAGGTAAGCACTAAGAAAACTCTCTCCAATGACCCAGGAATCTAGGGTGCCATTGAACCAAAGCATCAAAGCTCTATTCTCAGAACCCTTGAGGTAAAGCCTGTCAAGTATTACTTAGAACCCTTGGGCCTGACGTAGCTCTTCGTGTCAAAGCAATTCAGGAGGGCTGGGAAGGTGGCGCAGTGGTAGAGCACTTGCCTTGCATGCATGAGGCCCTGGGTTCGATTCCTCAGCACCACATAAAGAAAAAAGCCGCAAGTGGCTTTGTGGCTCAAGTGGTAGAGCGTTAGCCTTAAGCTGAAGAGCTGAGGGACAGTGCCCAGGCCCAGAGTTCAGGCCCCAGTACCGGACCCAAAAATAAAAAAAAAAAAAGCAATTCAGGACACCTAGCCTTATTCTCTTGCTTCTACCTTCAGCCTGAAACTTGTTTCTAGCTACTTTTGGTGTGCACATCCTCTCCATTTGTGTCCACATGCCAGATGTGTAGGTATGCCCATATCTGTTTATGATGCCCTAGTTATTGGTGCCTTGTGCATCCATGAATGTGAGAGCCTATGAAGTGCATCTTTTAGTAGATGTACACTTCATGAGAAGGCACTCAACCATATTCCCAATCCTCTCACCTCCCCATCCAGCAATGGCAAGAGCCAGAGCAGTAGTACCCAGCTGCGGATCCCCAAACACATTATTCCTTGGCATCTAAGACAGACTGTGAACCACTTTTGCAAACCACTCGGAAAGCCTCAACCTTCCCTTTCACTCTGGCTTCTTGGAACCTTCCAGGCCCTGTCTAACATCCTTGTGATGAGTCTGGAACTCCAATTAGCATTGGCTGTGCTCAGGTACCTCACCAGAATGGAGTGCAACTCCTTCTTCAAAGTAAAAGCTGCTCATTACTGCTCCCCTGGCCTTTATTTTCAGGGCTCTAGATATGAAGACAATGTACCATCCTTAAGAAACAGGATTTTATTCTAAGTTTTACACAGGAACCTAGCAGTCATAAGCACTTCTTAAGTATTAACACTAATTTTTTTCCAAAAGAAACTCTCAAATCCACGCAAGGCTGTTCCTCCTCCAGAGGGTGAGGTGTGAGCAAGCTTCCCAGAACCCTGTTCCCTGTTCTCCCATACTTGCTCTAAGCATGCTCAGTCCTGTTCTGACTGGTCTTGACTTACTATCCCTATAAGGGTAAAGAGAGGAAGGGTGGAACCCTGGGAAGAGAAGGAAGCAGCCCAGTAGAGCCTGGGATCTGTATTTTCAAGTGAAGCCATTTATACCTTGGAATTAGCAGTTGGCAGAAAGTGTTCTGTTCTGTTTTTTTTTTTTTTTTTTTTTTTGGTACTGGGTCTTGAATTCAGGCCTCATACTTTTACTTGGTTTTTGTCACTCAAGGATGGCTCTGTCATCTGAACAACACCTCCACTTCTGGATTTTTGCTGGTAAGAGTCTCAGAATTTCCTGTCTGGACTGGCTTCAAACAATGATCCTCAGACTTCAACCTCCTGAGTAATAGGCTTACAGATGTAAGCCACTGGTGCCCAGTCTCTATTCTGTTTTGCTGTCTGCTTCATTGATAAAATAGATATGTCCTGTGTGTTCCTAGTTCTTTGAGTTTCTATCTTCAGATGTAAAAGAAAAAGTCGAGCACCGTGACTCATACCTGTAACTCTACTCAGGAGGCAGAGACCAAAAAGATTACCGTTTGAAGCCAGCCTGGGCATAAAAGTTCACTAGGTGCCATCTCCAAAACAGGCAACTACGAACTAGGTTGGAGCTATAGCTAAGTGATAGAGCACCAGCCTAGCAAATTGCAAGTCCTCATTCAAACCCCAGTACCACCAAAAAGAGAAAAAAAAGTGTAAGAAAATAAATTATCCTTGGATAAAGGTACCTGAGTAAATGGCAACAAAATCAGTCTACCCATTGACTAAAACACTAATTACTAAAAATACTTATTTTAATTTTTACTGTAAGTATATATTACTTTTGAAAAAGTCAGAGATAGCCAGGCGTTGGTGGCTCACGACTATAATCCTAGCTACTCAGGAGGCTGAGATCTGAGGATCACGGCTCAAACCCAGCCCAGGCAGGAAAGTCCATAAGACTCTTATCTCCAATAAACCACCAGAAAACCAGAAGTGGCACTGTGGCTCAAGTGGTAGAATATTTGCCTTGAGCTGAAGAGCCCAGGGGCAGTATTCAAGCCCAGAGTTCAAACCCCACAACCGACAAAAAAAAAAAAAAAAAACCTGTCAGAGATGTATCACAATGGAAAAGAGCTGGTCTAATTAAAAACTAGGTTATAGGGGCTGGGAATGTGGCTCAGTGGTAGAGCACTTGCCTTGCATGCATGAGGCCCTGGGTTCGATTCCTCAGCACCACATAAGCAAAAAAGAAAAAATTCGGAAGTGGCGCTGTGGCTCAAGTGGTAGAGTGCTAGCCTTGAGCTGAAGAGCTGAGGGACAGCGCCCAGCCCAGAGTTCAGGCCCCATGACCGGACCCAAAAAAACAAAAAACTAGGTTATAAAATATACTGTAATTACAACTAGATAAACAAAAATATAAACAAAACCTGATTGCCCAGCTTTATAACTGGAAGAAATTGTACATAGTAGTTGTTCAGCTCATCATTCTAGTTCCTAGAATTCAATAAATATTTGTTCTAGTGTAAGTATTGGAATTAAAAATGAATTTTAAAAACTTTAAGTACCATACACAAAAACAAGACTGATTTCATAATCCACAACAATGCCATGGAGGAAGTTACTTTAATGTTCATAGAAAGGCATCCACTACCAGACTGACAAGAAACCATGCTCACAAACAGAAAACCCACACATCTGGACCAATAGAACCATTCATACTTCAAAAACAACGTATTGTTGATATGGAATGATAGGGCTATTTTATAACACTTCAACGTTTTCGACAATGCTGAAATCTATAAATAGCTGGGGAGTTTACTGTTTCTTTCTTCACCTTCACCTTCTGAGTTTTATCCTGTAAGAATAAAAAGATGATCAGTAAACAGAAAGAGAAGGCTTATGAAACAGGAAAACTGAAAAGCTTCCTCAGAAAAAGCCTCTAAGACATCCCTCAAAGTAGTGAAGGCATGGAGCCCTTCTGCCCTGGGCATCCACCGTATGCAATGAGTGACCTTCCTCCAAGCATCCAGACAGTACTGTACTGGCTATGTAGGAAGCACCTAGAGGAGTGCTCAAATAACTGTTGCATTTAAAATTCTAATTCTCATTCTCTCACGGAACCCCAGTTGAGAAAGACTGACCTCAATGATCTGCAAGGCTAAAGAATTTGACATTTAGAAGAGTAATAATATGAAAGAGGCATCTTCTATTCCTTAGCTCTGCTATTTAACTACACAATGTTGTCTATTTTTAAACACCAATGAGTGACATGCACTGTTTTGTTAACCTGTTTAAATGTTACAGGAGCTGCTCATAAGCTATAAAGTTCATATGCTACCCGATCCTACCCTTTGCTGTTCCAAGGCACTGACTAATAACCCCCTTATTACCTTCTTAATCAAGGAACATTTCCACACTGTCAGAGCAAGAAACACTGGCTCAAACCACTGCCCCTGAGGAGCAGACATTTTCACTGGGCTTGATTTACACACAGCTGAAATTCAGTCTCAGTTAAGACCTTTACAAGGAGAGAGAGGGAGAGGGAGTTGTGCCAAAGGCTCTCTGTACTCACCATAAGATCTTTGCGTGTTTGTATTTTCTGAGAAATAATGAACATTTTCTTCTCTCGTTCAATCCGCTGCATCAAGCAGTTATACTGCTTTTGCCTTTCTTTAGCTATCCGCTAGAGAAGAAACACATATATTTTAAGCAAAATAATTAACAGGCAAAAATTAACAAGAAACTGGCTCTTAGGTTACAAATGAAACCCAAATGCATAAATGGTTTTATAGACTCCCTTCCTTATTCCAGAATTAACACAATGTCTTTACTATAAAGTTGGCAACTCTAGAAACATCACATTCTATACCTGAAAGGAATCTTGCAGACTACCTTACTGAAACTTTTCATTTTGCAAATGTAGAATGAGGTCTAGAGAAGAAAAATAACAGCCCAAAGGACATATAGCAGTGAGGACTGTCCTGGTTCCCCTAAACCAAGTATTTTCCCATTGCTATGCTATGCTAAGCTTTTTCAATCTCTGTGTGACCACCTCAATTACCTGAGATGATAGCAGCAATGTACTGGAAATCCTATACAAAGTGAGCAGGGAGCAAAGAAAGGCCATTGGCCATGATGGCAAAAGGATTTTTTTTCACAGGAGCTGACCTGAGAATACTCTATGCTAATACCTCAGAGGCCACTGGTTCCTTCAGTTTGGGGGAATCATAAACCTCTGAGAAACTGATGAAACATTGGATTTTTCTTGAGATAGCATGGCACGTTACATATCCCTTATCCAAAATGCTTGGGATCAGAGTGCTATGGATTTTGAATTTTGGGGGTTTTGGAATATTTGCATGTATATAACACATATCTTGGGCACGAGACCCAAGGTATCTGAAAGCAAAGTTTCCTATACAGCATGAAGATAATCTGGTACATTTTCAGTATACCTGAATTCTGACTGTGACCCATATGAAATCAAGTATGGAATTTTCCACTTGTGGCATCACGTCAGCACTCAAAAAGTTTCCAATTCTGGAGCATTTTAAGTTAAGAGTGCTCAACCTGTTATACATATTTGCACAAAATTTCAATGTGGGAGGTGAGTGTTCATAGATCTCCTAAAGCCCATTCATGGATTGTTCACCCACTCCAAGTTCCAGACTTGCAATCCACCCACAAGCAATCTCATAACAAAATCTGAACAAAACAATACCAGACAAAAATGTCAAGATCTAAACCTTCATAACTTCTAAGAACTGTGATAGTGAACTATTCTTCACATGTGTTTGGAATACTAGTCTCTTTAAGAACTACCACCACACTTGGGAAGTGTCAGCAACACAGCTAATTGAAAATACAACTAATTGACAAACAGGGTTATCACAAGAACACTAGTCAGCTGGCTCCTCAGCTGGAAGTGTTATCTTCATAAAGAGGAATATTACTGGGCTCCAGACTTCCAACGACTCACCCATTCTAGCATAGTCTCACAGCAGTGGTTTCAGACAGCTTTTGTTTTCACTTTATTGCACAGACTGTCAAATTTATGGGATTACCCAATATAGTCAAACTAATTAGGGGTATTTATATTACTAAAGCAAGTTTAGCTGCCTCTGAGCGAGAGAAAACTGCTGTGAAATTAAACATTGGAAGCAAAACTGATGCAGTGTAAATGATTCAAATCAAAACAGAACAGCTGTCTGCTTGAAACACATTGACAGCATTTTTTTTTTTTTTTTTCAAATGAATCAGTCAGAAGTGAGAGTTCAACTCCAGAAGGCTTTGGGGAAAAGCGTATCTGCTTTACGACCTAGTTAAATAATAGAAAGTACCATAAAGAAAAGTCAATATAAAATTCTGATTACAAATACATAATATGAAGGACCTCCTAATATGTGTATGCACTGCTAAAGGTTCAGCATCAAACACTGGATACTACATACCTGAAATGTCAATGCTCCCGCCTTAATCTGCATTTTAAAAATGTTGGTGACTGGTGGGCACTGGTGGCTCAGGCTTATAACTTAGCAACTCAAGAGGCTGAGATCCGAGCACCTCAGAAGCCAGCCCAGCCAGGAAAGTCTCTGAGAGTATTATTTCCAATTAAACACTAAAAAGCTATAAATAGAGCTGTGGTTCAAATGGTAGTGTTACCCTTGAGCAAAAAAGTTCATGGACAGTGTCCAGGCCCTGAGTTCAAACCCCACGACCGGCACAAAACGCACAAAACACACACACACACACACACACACACACACACACACACACACACACACACACACACACACACACACACACACACACACACACACACACACACACACACACACACACACACAGCATAGAACACAGAGCACAGAGCACAGGACACAGGATCAGGGTTGAATTCAAACCAAGAATCTAAGCTCCTGACCATTGATTAGGGTCACACGTTCTCCAGCCTTAGATTCTAAGGAACCCTTCCCCACTTTCACTTCAATCATCAAATCCTTCCACAATGCTAAGGTAGTGACCAAGGAAAATAAAAAATAAAAACCAATAAAAGACTCAAGATTGTCCCAAACTCCCATCTGAGCAAAATGGGGGAAATTACCTTAAGTCGAGTCTCATGGGTAACTCCTTTCACTTTTTCCTTCTGCAAGGTCTCTATCCTGGGTCTATTAAATACTCTGTCGACTAGTTCCGGGGCTGTTTGCAGGTGAGTAGCAATATCAAACTGTGCAACTAAAATTCAAGACAATCCTTAAAAAAATCATCCATCTCTAACACTGGACCACAATAGTAATATGGTAGGTTGTCCCAAAAGTCTTCAAACATTTCATACCTTCCTTTTTGGTATCAAAAAAGAACACATGCTTATTTTGTTGCTTCCCCTGGAAATCCAGCAGATGGAGCTCTGATTTTAGTCTTTCAATTTTCTAGAATACAGAATATGGCCTTTCTTTAAATTGGGTTCTTCTGCAATCTCAGATACAAATTTACAAAAGCTTAGAACATTTTACATTATATTATTACTGTTATTATTATTATTATTGATAACTTAATCAATAATTCATTTCACTCTTCAAAAGGAGAGAACCAAAATTTATCAAGCACCAACCAATTTATCATACACCAGGCTAGACATTCTACAGAACTCAATCTTTGCAACAGTTGTATAAAATAGGAATGAACAAACAGCCTTAATTTACCTACAGCCTTAATTTACCTACAGCCTTGGGACTTACAAATGGCAGAGTCAGAACCTGTCTCATTCTTAAATCTGAACTCTACTCTCTATAAGTTTACTTCTAAATCTTATTACAATCAAGTACACTGTAGGCAGGCACTCTACCATGTAAGCCATACCCTTTACCCAATAAAGCATACTGTAAGACTGTAAATGCCAGAAGAAATCAATTGGTAACTTGAGATTAATGGATTTCTTTCCTTTCATACATCAGAACCAAGAGTTAATTGTTACCTTAGCTTCCGCAAGCCTTTTCATTTCTATGTATTTGACATCCTGTGTTCTCATCAGCTTGAGCTGTTCTGGAGTTACTTCTTCCTTAGTCTCCTTAATAATATGAACTCCATCCTAAAATCCAAATTTTAAAAATACATTCCCTATTAGAATATGATCATTAATATGTTATTGACATAGTTCATGTTTAGAAGAAGTACAACTCAATGCTGCCTCAAGAACAGTAACTCAAGGCAAAGGGCTTCTAAGATGTACATTCACTGCATCCCCTCTAATCACCTACTCTCAGCAAACTACAAGTGTAAGACAATGTGCACACAGAAGCAGGAATGCATACTGTTCAAGAAGAGACAGTTCTGCCTTGGACAACAGCACCTGGACCAACTGCAAAAGAGCTAAATTTAAACCAAGGATCCTTCCTCCCATCATTTCCCTCACCTTTCTTTTCTTTTTTTTTCTTTTTCACTAGTCCTGGGGCCTGAACTCAGGGCCTGGGCACTGTCCTTAAACTTCTTTTTGCTCAAGGCTAGCACCCTACCACTTGAGCCACAGCATCATGTTAGCTTTTTCTATATATGTAGTACTGAGGAAGCAAACCCAGTGCTTCATGCATTCCAGGCAAGCACTCTATCTACCACTAAGCCATATTCTCAACCTCACCTTTATTTTCAAATACTTAAGGATCAAAACACCAATTCATTCATTTTGTACCCACCTGGAGCTTAACTCGCGTCATTTTATAATAGAATTCATCTGGATTTTTTTCAAGAGCCTTCTTTCGAAGAGCTTTGAGGAATTCTTGTTTTTTATGATAATCACTTAAAAAAAATAACAGGTTAACATAAGGTTCACTGGGGATGGAAGGCAACAAAATACACACATATACACACACACACACACACACACACTGAGAAGACTTTACAAGCATTTAAAAGCTGATATAAGCTGGGAATGGTGCAGCATTCAGAATACTAAGGAGAATCAGAAGCTGGAGGCACCAGAATAGACTACACAGCAAAACTTTGACTTAAAAACAAAACAAAAGGGCTGGGAAGGTGGCTCAGTGGCAGAGCTCTTGCCTTGCATGCATGAGGCCCTGGGTTCGATTCCTCAGCACCACATAAGCAAAAAGAAAAAAGCCGGAAGTGGCACTGTGGCTCAAGTGGTGGAGCACTAGCCCTGAGCTGAAGAGCTGAGGGACAGCGCCCAGGCCCAGAGTTCCCGCCCCACGACTGGACCCAAAAAAAAAAAACCCTAAAAGTTCACACAAAAATGAAATCTATATTCCACTGAGTTAGGCTGGTGTCTCTGGAGGGTCCTTATCTTCTTTCCCAACCGTATCTAGAATGAACTGTTCCTATTCCACATAAATCTTTGTGCCATTTCTATTACAATGGACACCCAAAGAAGCCCCAATTCTCCTTGGATGTGGTTCTGGTACAACTTTCAGCACCAGATATCCAGTATGATTGAGAAACTACATACTGTCAGAGCCAAATGACTGGAGTGGTGGATTCTGAAGCCACACTGTCAGGTTCAAATCTGAGTTCCTCATTCACTTCTAGCTGAGTAACTGTGGAGAAGTAAGTACACTGTTCTATATCCTAGCATCACTGTAAAATTAGTATAATCAGTAACCTACCCCCCAGACGGTTGTTGGAGAAATATAAAAAAAAATGTAAATCTCTTAGAACACTGACACACCCAGTCATAATACATGCTTATTACTATTAGTTTCAAAAAACTAAAAGAAAAGAAAATAGCCACACAACTCTGGAACCTACGCTAAAAGCATAAGAAGGGCCTCAGCTGAAACATATAGCTATAAGCCCTTTGCAAATAAAGTGCTAAAGAGAAAAGGGGCATAACTGTTTTTTAAAATGTTTTCTAAGTTCATTATCATCCACGTGTAGGCTCATGAATCCATCTTTCATATTTCTTCATTCCATTCCATACACAGTGATATAAGAGACTCAAAAAATAGAACTTTAGATCCTATCTCATACTTCAAGAAAAGGGAGAAAAAAGATTCACCATTTGATTCAAACACAAAGAAAGAGGGCAAATCAAAACCAGTAAGAGGAAATTATCTGGAGCAACACAGTAAAAATGATTTATAATGCAGCTAGTTTAGAGAGAAGCTTAGGAAAAGAGAAATATATCCAGCAGATTTCCACAGCTTTGGCCATTTTATCAATGACATGAATTATTTTCCAGTTGGACACGGACCCTCAGTTGCAGTGCAGAGAAGTTGTAAGCTTTCTTGGCAGCACCCCTGCCAAAAAGACTGGACTTACTCTGCACGAAGTTTGTAATCTTTCTTTTTCTCCAGAAGACCAAGATGTTTTCGAAAGCCAGGCTATAAAACAAAAGGAATAAATTTAACCTTAGTTTCTCCAGCAAAAACATGTTCAAATCAACATTAACATCTGATGGGACCAAGTCTGCAGTGCTGGGTAAATCTGTGTCCTTGGAGCAGACCCATTACTATGTTCCTTTCCCCCTCCCCCTAACTGGGCTCTGCCCAAGGATGAGAGGGACTATGTAGGCGCCAGACAGGTCACAAGCACTGCCATAGTACGATTCTTGGCCTATTAAGGTCAGAGAAAGGCAACAATGACTCGGCACTAAGCAAGCAGTTGCCAGTTGTACTAAAATTACTACCAAGTTAATCCAAGGGCTTATAAACTACTACAAGAGAAAAACATAGTAACAGGAGGCAAATGTGGTAAGGGAACTAAATTTAGAATCTGGAGAATTAGGTTTAAATCCATGCTTTACCTCTTCACAGTGTAACCTTGGGCGAGTTACTTAACATCTCTGAGCTGATATTTCCTAACTGTAAAATGAGATTAGTAAGGGCAGGAGTGGTGAAGTCTAAGGCAAGAGGATGGCCAGCCTGAGCTACTCTGTCTCAAGAAGAGAAAATGGGTACCAGCAGCTCACGCCTCTAATCCTAGCTACTCAGGAGACTGAGATCTGAGGATCCCGGTACAAAGCCAGCCTGGGCAGGAAAGTCTGTGAGACTCTTATCTCCAATAAACCACCAGAAAACTGGAAGTGGTGCTGTGGCTCAAGTGGTAGGGCACTAGCCTTCAGCTGAAGAGCTGAGGGACAGCACCCAGGACCAGAGTTCGGACCTTATGACCAACCAAAAAAAAAAAAAAAAAAGTGGTAAAGTGCTAGCCTTGAGCAAAAATGGCTCAGGGACAGTACCCAGGCCCTGTGTTCAAGCCCCAGGATCAGCTCAAAAAAAAAAGAGAAAAGGGAAGGGGAAATCAATAGTACTTAGCTCTCAGGGCTCAGTGAGCCCTAAGTAGCAGAGCCTATACATGGCATGTCACATGGCAGGTATCCATTTCACATGTACAGCCATCCCTCACTAAATCACGGTTCACATTGTGGCTTCACTTTATCACGGGTCGGGGGGAGAGGGGATTGTTTTGTGTTTTTGCCAGTCCTGGGGCTTGCACTCAGGGCCTGGACACTGTCCCTGAGCGTCTTTTGCTCAAGGATAGCACTCTACTACTTGAGCCACAGCACCACTTCTGGCTTTTTCTGTTTATGTGGTATTGAGGAACTGAACCCAGGGCTTCATGCATGCTAGGCAAGCTCTCTACCACTAAGCCACATTCCCAGCCCATTTTTTTTGTTTTGTTTTGTTTTTTGTTTTTAAAATAACCTGTGATAGGGCTGGGAATGTGGCTTAGTGGTAGGGAGCTTGCCTAGCGTGCCTGAAGCCCTGGGTTCAATAAACAGAAAAGGCCGGAAGTGGCACTGTGGCTCAAGTGGTAGAGTGCTAGAGTACGAAGGGGCTCTGGGGCAGTGCCCAGGCACTGAGTTCAAGCCCCAGGACTAGCCAAACAAAACAAAAAACAAAAAACTCTAGTGATCCCTCACCTATCACAGAAGTTACATTCCAGAGAAGCGCACCATAGGTGAGAATCTGAGAAGTAACAGTAAGTGACCTGCAATACAGCAAGGGGTAACTATATAATGCTGCTACTTTGCAGATTTTCACCTATGGGGGGGGGGGGGGGGGCCCTCTGGAACATAACTCCAGCAATAGGTGAGGGATCACTGTACTGTTCTTGTACATTTAATGCAAGGTAGAAGAAAACCATGAATGATGGAAAGTACTTTCTCAGACAGACTAAGCATGGAGGTATATGACTAAAGTACCTTTCTACAAGCTACCATTCATTAGGGGTGTGCTATATATAAGGATCTATGCAAGCTGTTTTTGCCTACATCATCCTAATAGAACATGTTACAAAGCAATGCACTTTGTATGTTACACCATCTCATTTAATCCCCAGTTACAAAAAGAAAGCAAAGCACAGAGTTACATCAATTTTCCAGAAGGCAGATAAAGATTATCTATGCAAGAGTATGGAACCAGGAAATAGCAATTCTAACTCCAGAACTCACTCTGCCTGGGCCAATCCAGGACCTCACACACTCCATTAGACTCTATCCTCCTCTGCTCTGAAGATTCTTGATTCTGAGAAAGTACATACATTTCTCTACCATTGAAACCTGTATTTAAACCTGTGAAGTTCTTTTTGTGTGTGTGTCGATCCTGGGGCTTGAACTCAGGACAGAGACCTCTCTGTCCTTGAGCTTATTTTGCTCAAAACTATCACTCTACAACTTAAGACAGTTTCACTTCCAGCTTTCTGGTAGTTAATCAGAGTTAAGTCTCACTGACTGTCCTGCCTGGGCTGGTTTTAAACTGTGATCTTTACATCTCAGCCTCCTGATGAGCTAGGATTTCAGGTGTGAGCCACCAGTGCCTGGCTTTAGGTAGAATTCTTAACAGTCACCTTTACCACCTTTTTTCTTTCAAGAGACACAACAGACACAACTCCACACCTCTTCATCAGAAGACAGCTTTTATTTTAAATACAGCCAAAGGAGTTTGACAGAGAAATGAACCTTAAGAGTCAAAAGAACATAAAGCAGAAATCTTAAAATCTTCTGGCACAGCAACTCCCACCTATTTTTTTTTGGGGGGGGAGGTTGGTCCAAGGCCTGGACGCTGTCCCTCAGCTCTTCAGCTCAAGGCTAACACTCTACCACTTGAGCCATAGCGCCACTTCCAGCTTTTTCTGCTTATGTGATGCTAAGGAATTGAACCAGGGCCTCATGCATGCAAGGCAAGCACTCTACCACTGAACCACCTTCCAAGCCCTGTCTCCCACCTACTAATCCCAGTTCCAAGGGAGGTGGAGAGATAAGAGGTCTGAGCCTGACCCAAGGCCAAAATGAGAGACTATCTCGAAAATGACTACAGCAAAAAGGACTGCTACATGGGTAAGATCCTGAGCGCAAGTCCAGAGTTTCATCCTCCTACCTAACAAAAAAACTGTGATTTCATCCTCCCTCCTAACAAAAAATCTTAAGACCTGTCATGTTGCATGAATGTACATGTGTTGTTATAGAAGGAAACCTGATATTGCCTATGTAGTCTACATATGTATCCCCTCCATATAAGGTTTCTTCAGTTGCTCCTCCAACTGCCTCACTAAAGGAAGAATGGGATAAAGTTCTGAATATATAATACATACAGGGAATTCCCTGAATATATACAGGGAATGTAATAGTCAATGTGTTCACCCAACTTTTCAGTATGGCCTTTTCTTCTCCTTTCCTACAATGACATTCAATTCCTGTGGAGACACTGCCATGACCAGGCTTCAAAGCCCCTCTCTGTTACTTCAATCTTCTTGCAACAGTGGCTCAGGATATACCAATCTCTTTAAGCATCAGATTCCTACTTGTAAAACAGGGCAACATCATACCTCACAGGGATATATTACCACCTTGTAAAGCATGTAGGGATGTGCCTTATATATTGCAATGTTCAAGATATGTACCTTCATGTGGAGACTTGTGGTTCTTGCCTGTAATCCCAGGAATGGGGAGGCTGAGACAGAGGATAACAAGTCCCAGGTCAGCCTGGGCTACACAGTGAGAACCTCTCCCAACCAGTCAATCAAGTGATGGCTTTGCCTTGAAAAGGCAAAACTGCTCTCCAAGTCCAAATTTTACAATAAAGTTCTCTTATCATCTCAACCCCTTTCCACACACATTCCACATTTAGAATCTTTTATGTGCCATCTCTTATAAAGTTGCATCATTATAGATCTCCTCGTAGTCTCTGGATTCAAAATACCTGGTTGTAACTTCTTGCTTTGCCCCTTGCCAGCTTTACCTGTATGACTTTGGCCAAAGTACTCAACCTGTCCAAGCCTTTGTTTCCTCATCTGTTAAACCTGAGTTACTTCTGAAAAATTTTTGAGTTCAATGGTAATGAGAATAAAGCATTCTGCACTTGGTTGAGCACTCCTAGATTGACCAGACATTGACGTTACTAAGTGGTGGTATCAAGTATGGGATCTGTGGATCACGAAGATCTGCCACATTGGGTTTATACCTGTGAAACAGGTATAATTAATTTTAGATTAGTCTGCCTATAGCCTACTATACAAAATGACAAATTATACCGTGGCTTCCAGTTCTCTCACTGAGCATATAGCAGGTACACAATAAATGCTAATAAGCAGAAAGACTGCACTGTGTTCAAGAGGTCTTAGTTCTATACCATCAGTCAGCTGTATAACTTGAGACAAATCCATCTGCGGCTGCTCCCACCTAAAATGAGGTAGGACTAGATGTCTATAAGGGCCTTTCTGAAGCAGGTATTACGTGATTTCTGACAACAGTCATGTGGAGAAATTGAATCTACATACGTTCTTATTTCTATTCAACCTTCTCGCACAGACATCCTTCTGGGAAACCCAATATCCACCCATCTATCCTGCCTTAATTGAGGGACTGTAAATGATCGTCTATCTGTTTATTCTATCTGTAAATGGTCAAGTCACTCTCTGGATCTGTTTCACGGGTATAAACCCAACATGGCAGATCTTCGTGAACCACAGATCCCACACTTGATCCCACCACGTAGTAACATTGATGTCCAGTCAATGACCGGTGTACTCAGCAGGCAGAGCTCAGTGTCTGTCGGGTGTGGGTTCCAATTCCAGCTTCAAGGCCAGGCACTTGACACACACCATCTCACTTAATTACCCACTGAAACCTCTGCAGGGTAGATCTGTCCCCACGTGGAAGGGGAGGGAGGCGGCAGCCTCTCTTCCTATACAGAAAGCCGCCCCAAGCCTCGGCCCCGCAGCCTCCCAGCGACGCGGACGTCACTCTCAACACTTCCGTCTATTACATATTTGGCAAACACGCTAGGCCGCGACCCAGACGCCGAAGAGGCGAGGGAGTCAGGGCGGGAGCAACTCAAAGGGCCACCAGCCAGCGCTCGTGGGGCCAATGCGATCCTACCTGGCTTCGCTCTCGGTGTTCCCGCTGCCGGGACTTAGCCGCTTTACGAAAAGCCGCGGCCATGGCCGCAGATTCCTGGAAAATCTCAAAAGACTATGCAGGTTACCGTACCGCCCGGGCCACTACGTCGATTTAGGCTTCCGGAAGCGTGCTCGGCCCGCCCAGGAGCTTGGAACCACCCACTTCCGCCAGTCAGCCTATAGGAAGCCTGATTTTCAGGAACTATGTCACCAAGTTCAGGGCTCTTGGGACAAGCGCCTCCTGGGAGATGTAGTTTCCTCCGTGTAGTCCTGTGACTCAACGAAAGCCAACTCTTACTCGCCAATGCAGATCCACGCGTCCGGAGACGTCGTCCGGAGACCTTGTCCGGAGACGCTCCGCCGCGCGTTGGCACCTGGGAACACGTGGTTTGAGCTTTGCTTCGGGCTGTACTGGGTTTGTGTGCGTTGGTGTCCTCACCTGAAATTCTTCCTTACTAGCATTATTTACGTGGTACATTTAAAGCTAGGATCAGTGTGAATCCTACAGCTTACCAGAAAACACACCAGGAAGAGACAAAAAGGCTTATTTGGCTCTGGTACTGAATCACTGGCTCCATGACTTTGAGCTAGTTTCTTGACTTTAATGAGCATCGTTTTTCTAACCCATAAAAGGCAGATAATAATAGCATGCACTTCGTGCCTCATAGGACAGTCGAGAGCATAGAATTGAGGAATTGTCTATAAGCAGCATTGAAGAGAATCACCTAATGACAGTAGTTTAAAAGTTCTGAGTCACTCACACCCTGGAGGGAATAGCTGGTTGGCTGGCTAGCCGAATGTGCGTCAAAGTACATTGTAAGGGTTAAGACTGAATGACCATGGGGTATTATTCTGATCCTCACTCTGATACTAACCAAAGAAAAGTTAGCTGAACCTCAAACTCCTCTGTAAAGCAGTGTAATACTAGAACCACAAGATTGTTGTGAAAGTTAAATGAAGTAGTATGGTTGATGTGCTTAATGCTGTGTTAACCTGTTAACAGGTTCACAATAAAAAATGAAGCTATCATTGTTTTGTTGTGTTTTGTGTCTTTTCTGCCAGTACTAGGGTTTGAACTCAGGGTCTAGGCCTTGTCACTTAATTTTTTGCTTATGGCTGGAACTCTACCATTTGAGCTACAGCTCCACTTCTAGCTTTCTGATGGCTAATTGGAGAAAAGTGTCTCATGAACTTTCATACCAGGGCTGGCTTTGAAACACGATCCTCAGACATCAGCCTCCTGAGTAGCTAGAATTTCACGTGTGAACCACTGACACAAGCTACCCACAGCTATCCTTTTTTTTTTTTTAGCATTACTATCCCTGCCTTCAAGTTGACAGAGAGAAAGAGAGAGAAAGAAAGACAGCAAAGCAAATCCTGAGGCATTTGGTTTCTTTTCTACTATGTGACTTTCGGCAGGTTCCATTATTGTATCCATTTCTCAAAACAGTAATCACCTCTCCAGCTGAAAAGGTCTGGGGAAATCCTTGTTTCAGAGTCCCCAGAAATGCCAAGACCAGGGGATCAGTGGGCATTGAAGGAGGTTAAAGTAGCTGGGATCTGCTGTGTGATAAGTTTTTCCTACTCCTGCACTAGATCTTTGCTCAATGAGGGCATGGGTGCCACATTCGTTAACAAAACTCCATCTTGTTTGTCACCTGCCATTTGAAGATGAGATCCTTCATCATCTGGCCTGAGTCCACTTTTCTAGCTTCATATCAGTTAAGAAACTCAGCCAGCAGTCGAAAACATCAGAAAATTCAGGTGGCAGCCCCAGGCACTTGTCTGAAGTCTCAGCCACTTCCTCTGAAGAAGTGTTGACCAAGAGAGGCAGAAGAAGCCATCTCTACATTGGATGTGGAAGATTCTGGAGTCAACCCCAGTTTGAAATTGAAATTGCACAACTATTACCTATTGACTTGTTAGTTAAAGCCATATTGTCAAAATATCTGAGCTGTATGTCCTTCCCCATCTTCTCTGTAAAGTGATAGCAATAACCACCTCACATGTTTTTTGTAAAGATTAAAGGAGTTTATGACTAGTGTAAGCATGGTACCCTGCATAGTCAACATTTAACCATGTTCTCTCTGTATTCTTCTTTCCCATGCTCTATGAAAATCACTAATTTCAAGGTCTACATCTCTGCAGGCTTGGGATCACAAGGAAAGTATCTGGGAAATTTGAAAGAGGATAATTGTTAAGCCTTGAGGTCTCCAAGGGCTCTAGGCATTGCAATGGTAAGGGTGAGCAATATATCAAGGAAGAAAGGGTATTTGCTCACAGGAGGAAGGAGGGCTTGTGGTTTGCAGACACCAGAGAGTGATTCAGCACCCAGAGAAAACCATAAGAGGCCTGTCAGCACTGACCCAAGGCTTGCTTCTGAAAATTCTTGCAAGATGAGAGGAGAAACTATGGGACTCTGAGTATGAGATAGGGAAGAAGAGGCAACCAGATACCACTTACCAAAGACTTGCTATTCAGTACCCAGGCCCTGGTTCCAACTCTTGCTCAGACACACCTGTTTCCTAGGGAGGGGGGGAGGACAGATTGGGGACAGGAACAGGGAGTCCATGTGGCTGATCCTTGAACTCCCTAGGGCATGTCTTCCTAGGCCAATGGAAATAAAGCAGAGAAATGTGAGCCCACTGGGGAGTGGAAATAGAGAGGGGAAAGGGCATAGTCCCACTGCCCCAGGCCAGACTCCCTTCCCCTGGCTGGCTGAGCCAGAGGTCTCCTAACTTTCGTGACCTCTAGATTCCAAGTTTAAGCAGCAGGACCTTAACACTTGATCCTGAAAGAGAACAGAGTTCTCACATACTGAAGACCTATTGTGTACCCTGGCCCTATCCTTAGAACAGTGCCAAAAGACAGAGTCCACCACTTAACAGATGAGGAGACAGAGGCCTACAGAGGTGAAATGATAATATAGAGCCTAATAAGCTCAATGTTGTCATAAAGGGTTTTGACAGTTGCCAGTCTGGGTTTGACTAACTTTACCATTATTAGTTGTGTGACTGGCAAATTCATCTCTCTGTGCCCCCCCATCACCATTTTCTCATCGCTAAAAAGATATATATATATATATATATATATATATATATGTTTTGTTAATTAAATGCGTTAATGTTTATCAAGTGTTTAGAGACTGGCACAAAGTAAGAACTCAGGAAATATAGGCTCTCCTGAAGGCTGTTCAGCAGAGATTCAAGGCGTGAATGAAGAACATAGCTCCCAAGACTCTGCTTTTCATCCAGCACTTTTTTTGCTCAGTTATAACCCATCCCTTTTTGATGACTCCCCATCTTTGCCCTCTCCTTACTGTAAAACAGACTCCTCTGCTCCAAACAGAAAGAGTCCTCTAAGGCATCACCCTGGGCTGAGTCTCCAGTGCCTACAAGACAAAATCCCAGAGAAAAGTCCATCCACAGGCTGCCTCACTAGCAGATGCCTATCGCCCTAACTGAGGAAGTAGGGAACCACATTGAAATAGAGTCATACATTCATTCATCAGACATTACTTACATGTCAGGCATTGGCTGTGCACCAAATGGGAATGCAGTATTAAACAAACCGGACCCAAATGCCTGCTCTCATGCCACTTACAGTTTAGGCATCAACAATAATAAGCAATTAAGTTTTAAAAGAAGGTCTGGAAGTTTACTTGGGACCTAGAGAACAGATACCGAAAAGCCAGTGGCTCACGCCTGTAATCCTAGCTACTCAGGAGGCTGAGATCTGAGGATCACAGTTCAAAGCCAGCCGGGGCAGAAAAATCTGTGAGATTCTTTTTTTTTTTTGGGTCTGGTCGTCGTGGGGTCTGAACTCTGGGCCTGGGCGCTGTCCCTCAGCTCTTCAGCTCAAGGCTAGCACTCTACCACTTGAGCCACAGCGCCACTTCTGGTTTTTTTCTTTTTGCTTATGTGGTGCTGAGGAAATCGAACCCAGGGCCTCATGCATGCAAGGCAAGCACTCTACCACTGAGCCACCTTCCCAGCCATCTGTGAGATTCTTATCTCCAATTAACCACTAGAAAACCGGAAGTGGTGCTGTGGGCTCAAGCGGTGGAGCGCTAGCCTTGAACTGAAGAGCACAGGGATAGCGGCCAAGCCCAGAGTTCAAGCCCCACGACCGACCAGAAAGAGAGAGAGAGAGGAGAGAGAGAAGGAGCCTCAGGCTTCCCAAGGGCCCTGCATTGAGAGCTTGGGGTATTGGGGTGAAGGGGAGCCTCTATGGGCATGTGCATCTCCCCTAGATGCTGAGGTGGTTTCCAGGGTTAGTTTGTTGTCTTGTTTTGCAAACAGAACAGCAAAACCTCCTCCTTTCCTCCCCCACCCTTCCAGACTGAAGCTATTTATTCCTAGTGACAAGCCTGAGGATCCCAGGGGGGGTGGCCTCAAAGACCTGGAGGGGCCCTGTGTCCCTGGCAGGCGCCAGTCCTCTCGCCCAGGCACGCTGACAAGCCAGAGGGTCAGAAATGACAGAGGGTTCCTTGGTCGCCGCCCTGCAGCGCCCCAGCCACTCACACTGCTCACACCCCTTCCGGAGAAAGGCAGGGGACTTTTAGGGTCTCCTGGGCCGCTAAAGGTCCCAACTATCCCAGGCCTGCCCTTTGGACACAGAGGCAGGACCCCCTCGGTGCCAGGACGCAGCCAGGGGTGGGAAGGCGATTTATTGTCACTCAGTTACCGAATAAAGCCCTTTCAAGGTCAGATCCTAGAGGTGTGTGCTGGGGGCGGGGGTCCTCCCTTCACCCCTCTGGTCCCCACTGACAGGGCCATGAAAGTCAAATAAAAAACACTCCCTCTCGGGCAGTCAGTCGGGGGTAAGCTGGGGTTGGGGGTGAGGTGACGGAGGAACGCGAGCACGCGTGAGGACGCTAGGTTCCCCAGAGGGATCCCGTCCCGGCTGGGTCCTGCGTGCGCCCCTGGGGGAGAGAATACAGGGGTCCCTGGCTGCAACTGGGGTTTGGGAAAGGGGACGCGGAGAGAGAGAAAGAGAGAGAGTGGCTGGCGCGGCCGCAGGGGGGCCGGGGCGGGGTGCTAGCAGCCGGGTAGTTTGGGGAGCCAGGTTGGGCAGGGCCCGAGGGGGGCTGGCGGGGGCGGGCTGGCGGCCGGCGGGGAGAGGGCGGGGTCTGGCCCCCGCCCGCAGGCTGGGGGGCCGGGGGGGCGGGGCGGGCCCGCGCTCACTTCCTCGGAGCCTCGGGGCCGCGCGCCCACTCGCCAGCACAGCCCGAGGTAGCCGCTGTCTTGGCCGCGCGGCCCCGGCTCGGCCCCGGCCCCGCAGGTAGGAGTCGCCCAGGGATCCGGCTGCCCGCCCCACTCGCGCCGCGCGCGCGCCCCGATCTCGCGCACGCTTGGAGGTGAGCGGCCCCCACCCCCGCCCGACCCAGTTCCCGGGACCGGCTCCGCGCCGGAACCACGGGGTGCAGAGGGGGCCCCGCGAGCCGCCCGCCCTCCCCTACACACACACTTCTGCCTCCGGTCCTCCGCCCGGTTCCACCGCGGGCTCCCGGGACACGCGGAGCCCAGGAGCGCGCCCTTTTCCGACCACCCCGGCTGGGCGGGAGCCGCTGCGAGAGTTGGGCGGGGGAGGGGATCAAGTTTAAAATTGAAAAATCGAGAGGGACATTGGAGGGTTGGAGAAAATGAGGCTTCTCGAAAGCCTGTCGAAGGGAGAGACCGAGACAGACAGGGACACACCAGCCACCGGAGGCTGCAGGAGACTATTCAAACAGGGACCCAGGCTGGACGGACTGAGCTGCTGAGCTACAGGACCCAAGGCAAGGAGTGGATCCGGGTTATGGGGAGCATTTGAAGAAAAAGCACACATAGCTGGGCCCTTCCCAAGGCCGGGGAGGGCCCTGAGGCTAGAGCTTCCTTAGGCTCGTGCTAAATCTGCCTCAGGCCTTAGAGACCTTACTAGAGACAGACACTCCCGGCAGGCCGAGATGCTAAGAGATCAAGGACTGGATGCTGAGACAGATAAAGAGGGGGTGGTGAAACCAGACGTCCAGCCCTTTAGGGACACTGAGACATCAAGACATGGGATGTACAGAGAGAAATAGAGATCTCCAGAGTGGAGGAAGAACCTCTTTAGAGATTCAGAGAGACCCAGACCTAAAGACAGCAGCCTAAGTGTGCAAAACTGCTGAGTGGAGGCCGGCTAGGGCTCTGAGATAGACCTCCAAGAAAGATCCAGCCTTGAAGGGGTTGGGGGGGGGAGAGTTAACAAAGCTATGGGAAGATAGGACTCTAAGATCATCCAGAAAGCTGAGGGCCTGAGACTAAGAGAGATAAAAAGGAGCCCTGTGCACAAAACTCAACCACCAAGACAGCCTTAACTTATTTTTAAACTCAAATCTTGGAAGAGCTGCTTCAGCCCTGGGGGACCCGGGTGAATGAACTGTTCCTCTCCTATCCCTAGAGCAGCTGCCAGATCTGCTCCCCACCCCTTTTCCCCTAAACTGCTTGGACTTCCAAGCTTTGTGGGGGAGGGAGAGGGAGAGCAGAGTTTGGGGTTAATGCCTGGTAGCAGGGAGGGGAGTGGGGGGGGGGCAGTGGAGGAGGACTTCTATTTCTTTCCTTTAAGTCTCCTGTCAACTCCTAGGAGTTGGGGGAGGGGTCTGCTGTGATTCTGACTCACAGCTGTGAGGCCTGGCCTAGGTCCTCTTAGACTGTGTATGGTAGAGGGTGGAGTGGGGGGTAGACAAAAGGGTTGAGCAGTTGGCATGGGTAATTGGGAAGGCTTCTGAGTGTCTTCCAATCACAGGACTGGCAGGAGGAAAGCTGGGCTCTGGTGTCTCTCTTGTCCTCCCTTTGCTGAAAAGCTGACCACCCCCTCTACCACCACTGAAGCATCTCTAAGGAGAGGACTCCAGGTTGTAAGGTACAAGAGCCTCCTCTGATACCTGAGCAACCTTGGCCATGTCCCTGCCCTGTCCCTGGCTGCTTTGTGCTCTGCCTGCCTTTTGTGAGATCTGATGAGACGATAGTGGGAATGTACTTTGTGAGGACAGAGCAGAAAATAGGTGTGTACACCTGTGTGCCTGTATGAGACCTCTTACAGCTATGCCCACTGGAGTCCGGCTAACTAGGCTGGAATCACTATTGGTCCCAGTATTTTTCCCTGCTAGACACATGGGCCTCCGACCTCCACTATTCTCTCTAGGCCTATTCTGAAAAGGTCCAGGCCAGCTCCCTGATCCAGGATTGCTGGAGACCTGTCAAATGCCAGCAAGGGGCTCATAGAGAAAATACAGATGGCTATAGTTTCCTGAGGAGTTGTTACCTGCCAGGTGCTTTGCAAGGTTTCTCATATTTAAGTCTGACAACAACTCCAGAAGGTAGAAGATAGCATCATCTCATTTAATTAGATGGACTCTTGGACTTAGGGTGTATGACTTGTCCAAGGTCACAGGATGCCAACTCTGGTTTATATTTCACAGCTTGTGCAAGTCTATACACACTATGGCACTATACAGATATGTGGCTATTCTGAGCTCCACGAGGTTTACTGGGGAGGGAAAGGGGTGGTGTGTTGTATCTAGGTCTAGGTATAGTGGTGTGTGTTGGTAGGCAAAGGGGATGCAAGCCATCTCCTGTAAATCCTGCCCTTATCAGCCAGAAAGGAATATAAGACTACCCTTACTTACCCCTTCGGTCCTGCAGCCTTGCCAGAGAAAGGGGGAGGGACAGGGACAGGCAGAGACAGGTGGGCTTGATGGTGCCCTTTACTGCCCTCATCAGAGTCCATCTGGATAGATTAAGGGATTGGGGGATTCTGGGAAGGAAGCTGAAGCCACACCCATACCCTATTTGGAGTAACCAGTCTCAGTGCCCAAGCTCCCAGAGGGCGGATCCAGGGCTAGCCTGGGCCTGGGAAGGTGGCTGCTGCTGCTGCTGCTGCTGGCCAAACCAGGAAGGAAAAGACCCAGGGCACATGGCTGAACTCCATCTGTGTGGCCCCCTGCTGCCTAGTGGCTTACAGCCCAGGCAATCCTCAGATACTGGGCCAGAGGAAACCTAGGGCTAGTGTCAGGGAAGATACTCTCCACCTTACAGCCTAGACCTTACCCTAAAGGTTCTTGCTTTGAAGACCCTAGCTCTAGTCACCACGTGCTCCTCTTGGAGTGTTCTACCATTGTACACAAGGAAGGCTTCAAACTCATAAGCCCCAAAGATTCAGGCCCTACAGGCTTAGGGCATCTGTTGGCGCCTGAAGTCTGAACTCCAAGCCAGAGTGACGCTGTTGGTGAGAATTTCCCGTTGGGGGTGGCTGAGAAAAGGAGGGCTTTTTCCTTCAACTTGAGCCAGGGCAGGCTCTGGGGACTGCTAGTGCAAGAAATCTAATAGGGCGGGAAAGGGGGTTGGTGGGTTCTTTTGTACTTCCAATTAACTTCCCCAGGCCTATAGTACAGCTGGCAGGACATCCCCTTCCTATGGGTCCTCATGTTCCTCTTCACCACCCAATTCTCAGGGAGCAGGCTTCATGGTGGAGGAAGACAGAGTCCAGGAGCTTGGACTTTGGGGCCAGAGACTGGAATCAGGCTGTAGAAGGGATTGGGAACCCCACTTTCCACACACATGCACACGCACACCCTTGTTCCTCATGTTCCTGTTCCACAGGCAGCTGTGTGGATGACCTCATCCCACAAACATGCTTTGTTCCTGAGAAAATGGAAAGTGTCTGAGGTTTGGTGGGGGGGCTGGGTGTCTGTAGCAATAGCTCTTAGGACTCCCCTATGTCCTCCCCACCTAAGAAGGGGGCCTGATTGGGGAAGACATGTCTCTTCCACCCTTCACACTCAGTCTCAGATACTGAGGAATCAGGAAAGGTGGGTAGAGGCTGTTTCTCCAGAGGTAGGGGATTGGAAGTCGTGACCTAGAGAAGAGAAGGGTCCTGAAGACTTTGAGATGCAGCCAGGAGAGATGCCTGGCAGAAGGTGCCAAGGGGCACTCTGTTCTTGTCTCCAATTCCTTTCTGCTTCCCCTGGCATCTCGTTTTCCCTTTTTCTCCCTCCTGCTGGCAGAATCTGACAGCTGGCCCTCAGTGCCAGCACAGCTGCAGCAGATGTTTGCAGGCAAGGCTGCCCAGACTGATGTGACCAGAGACACAGCAAGGGTGGAAGGGGATGAAGGTAGAGGGTCCAGCTGGGGACACTTAGCTGTGTCCAGCTTGCAGGATTTCCTTCCTGCCTAAACGTAGGCTGAATGTCTCAAATTCCTTTTGCTTGGCTGATCCTCCTGGGAGGGGAGGCCCGACTTCGGACACCACCCTCCATGCTTCACCAGTCCAGCATCGCTCTAGCATTCCACCGTTTCCTGGATCAGGATGGGGCCTACACTGCCCCTTCTCATTCCCTAACTTCTCAGGTCAGAGCTCTAGGTAAAGGTTCTTTTATACCCAGGGAGGTGGGGGCTCAGGAGAAGGTGAGAAGGCTGTCCATATGATATAGAGTAGGGGGCTTCCTGTCCCTGCTATCCTGGGACAGTCAGGGACATGAAGGCTAACCTCAGGCTGGGCAGGAAATGAGTCACTGACCCAGGAAAAGCCCCTTCCCCCCCAGATCTGCCAAGGCCAAGATAAGAAAACAACTCTGCTTCCTGACCCTTTTCCACTTTTTTTACAGAAATAAATATGTAGGACTTTGGAGTTTCCAGAGCAGCCCTTCTCTAGCCGCACCTGCTGCCCTCTGGCTCATCTGACATTTTTTCTCTTTGTTTTCTTTTTTTTGGGTGGGGGAGGGTATGGTCCTGGGCCTGAACTCTGGGCCTGGGCGCTGTCCCTCAGCTCTTCAGCTCAAGGCTAGTGCTCTACCACTTGAGCCACAGCGCCACTTCTGGCTTATTTCTTTGCTTATGTGGTGCTAAGGAATCGAACCCAGGGCCTCAGGCATGCAAGGCAAGTGCTCTACCACTGAGCCACCTTCCCAGCCCATCATCTGGCTTTTCTTGTGCCTGGTTTCTTCTTGCTTTCATTTGTTTGTTGGTTTGTTTGTTTTTGTGCCTGTACTGGGGCTTGTATTCAGGGCCTGGATACTGTCCCTTCACTTTTTTCACACAAAGATAATGCTCTAGCTGGGCACCAGTGGCTCACGCCTATAAATCCTAGCTGAGATTTGAGAATCATGGTTCAAAGCCAGCCCAGACAAGAAAGTCTGTGAGACTCTTGTCTCCAATAAACTAGCAAAAAAGCTGGAAGTGGAGCTGCGGCTGAAGTGACAGCACCTGAGTTCAAGCCTCAGGACTGGCACTGGCGCGCGCACACACACACACACACACACACACACACACACACAAGTGCTCTATCCACTTAAGATGCACATCTCTACGTCCAGCTTTTTGCTGGTTAATTGGAGTCTTATGGATATTTCTGCCCAGGCTGGCTTTGAACCACCTTCCTTTTTTTTTTAATGCAAATTGCTCTTTGCTACGGGATAAGTTAGAGCCATTCTGGATGACCCTACCCCACGTTCTCTTCCTAACAGGGCTCACTCACATTGCAACAATGAGCGAGACATTCGACTGTGCAAAATGCTGCGAGTCCCTGTTTGGCCGTAAGTACATCCAGACAGACAGCGGTCCCTACTGCGTGCCCTGTTATGATGACACCTTTGCCAACACCTGTGCTGAGTGCCAGCAGCTTATTGGGCATGACTGCAGGGTAAGACCCAGACAACAGGGCAAAAAGAGTGGACCCTGGCAGGAGGAGGCAGAGGATGAGTCTACCTCTCCTGGGTGCCAGTATCCCTGCCATGCCTCCACAGGAGCTGTTCTATGAGGACCGCCACTTCCATGAGGGCTGTTTCCGCTGCTGCCGCTGCCAGCGCTCACTAGCTGATGAGCCCTTCACCTGCCAGGAGAGAGAGTTGCTCTGCAATGACTGCTACTGCAGTGCCTTCTCCTCACAGTGCTCTGCCTGTGGAGAGACCGTCATGCCTGGTACGTCCCAGGGGCCTCATCCAGGGTGGCATGCCTGGCACTTCTGTAGGACCTTCACATTTGCCTGATACATAGATGGAGGCACAGCATGGGTAGCTCGCATGACATGCACACACATGCTTGCACAGGCAGTACGTTCCTGGAAATCTCTGGTGTGCCAGTGAGGTTCACAGGGATTGGCACATCCAGTCTGCCCATGAAAACTGGGCAGGTGCAAAAACTGGTGCTCTCCTAGGAGCTAAGCATGTGTGGTATGTGAACCTGCATGCATAGAGGAACTTTAGGGTGTGCTAAAACTTGTGCTTGCTGTATTGGAACTTTATGGGAGGAGAGGTTAAACCAAGCATGTGTAGAGACCCACATGCTTGTCTGACAGACATGTGAGGACTTGGCATGTATGTAGAGTAACATGTCAGGAACATGGAGGAGTGTAACATGCCTACACCTATAATCCTTGCTGCTCAGGAGGCTGGGATCTGAGGATCCTGATTCAAAGACAAAGTTCATGAGACTCCAATTAATCAGCAAAAATTCAAAGTAGAGCTCTGACTCAAGTAGTAAAGCACTATGAGCCTTAAGTGAAAAAACTAAAGGTCAGTGCTTAGGCCCTGACTTCAAGCCCCAGTACTGGCACAAAACACACACACACACACACACACACACCATATACTACACATCCCATACTTGGGACATTAGTACTTAGTGCAGGAAGAGATTTGCTTGCATAGTGTATGTGGGCTTTCCTCTCGTGTGTGTGTGTGTGTGTGTGTGTGTGTGTGTGTGTGAAATTCATTTCTGGTGTATAAGGGCTTAGCATGTACTGAATCAACATGTCGATTACATGGAGGATGTTAAAATAATCTTGGGGATAATCTTATCAGACATAGAGGCTTTACACACTTGCCTAACGTGTTGAACACAGTGTCCAGTGTTTGGGGAGAGCCTAGCATGTGCAATATACATGGTGGGGGTCTTGCTGCATGTGTGTGGATACCACCCTGCTCAGGCTATAGAAGCAGTAGGGATGCTGGGGAAGGGGTGGTTAGGGGTGGTTAGCAGAGTGGCCCTCAGGAGCTGGGACACAGCCTCTAAGTGGGACTCCTGTTTCCCACAGGGTCTCGGAAGCTGGAATATGGAGGCCAGACGTGGCATGAACATTGCTTCCTGTGCAGTGGCTGTGAGCAGCCGCTGGGCTCACGTTCCTTTGTGCCCGACAAGGGTGCTCACTACTGCGTGCCCTGCTATGAGAACAAGTTTGCTCCTCGCTGTGCCCGCTGCAGCAAGGTGGGGGCTGGGCCAGCGGGCTAGGGGTAAGGCCTGCTGTGTGGGATGGGAATACCCACTCCCTCTGCTGATGGATGCTACCCCTGCAGACGCTGACCCAGGGGGGAGTGACATACCGCGATCAGCCCTGGCATCGAGAATGCCTGGTGTGCACTGGGTGCCAGACGCCCTTGGCAGGACAGCAGTTCACCTCTCGGGATGAGGATCCCTACTGCGTGGCCTGTTTTGGAGAACTCTTTGCACCCAAGTGCAGCAGCTGCAAGAGCCCCATCACAGGTGGGACAGGTGGAGGAGGGTGCAGGCAAGGGCTGGGTGTGGTAGTGGGTACTGCTGTGGGGTAGGAGTCACCCCAGATCTGCAGCACTAACCTCTCTTCAGGACTTGGTGGAGGCAAGTACGTGTCCTATGAAGACCAGCACTGGCACCACAGCTGCTTCTGCTGCGCCCGCTGCTCCACCTCCCTGGTGGGCCAAGGCTTTGTGCCCAATGGAGACCAAGTGATGTGCCAGGGCTGCAGCCAGGAAGGGCTCTGAGCCAGGGCTCCTGGCCTGGGCTTTCCCAAACCAGGGCTCCAGGACACCAGGACTCTGGCTACTTTCCTGAACCATCTCTGGGATCCAGCTCCTCCCCAGAATGAGGCTTCTCCTGAGCTTCAAGATTGTCTCCCCTATTCCATCACACCCCAACTGGTACTCACTGACCCAGGGCCCCCAAACTCAGGCTCTTTTGGATTCAAGCTGCACTATCCCAAATCTGAATTCCAGAACTGGGCCCTCTCCTACAGTCTGACTTTCCAGATCAAGCTCCCTCAACCAAATCAGGGCTCTAGATTCCCAGCCTTCCAAATCTAGACACCGGGACCCAGATCAGTCTAGACTTCTAGACTTCAGTCTAGACTTGTCTGAATCCACCTAAAGTTTCTTATCTGTGTCTGAGAAGTCCTCAAAAGCCCTCTGTCTTTTTTGGTTCCACCCTGCCTAAGTCCCATCTGCATCCCCAGAGCAGCGGGTGGGGGTCCTAAGGTACTGGGGGCTGCCCAGCTCATGTCCATCTTCTCATTTTATTTCAGCTCCATCTAGCCCAGAGATGGGCAGAGAGGGGTGCGGGTTAGCTCACCCTGTCCTAGATTCTGCAATAAAGCAGTGTGAGGAGGCCCAGGCCTCTGCGTGTTGGTCTGTCCAGAGGGTGACAAAGCTTTTCTTTGCGGACTCTAGCTCTTCTAGACCTCTGTGGGGCGGGCCATGGGGTGGGAAAGCCCCTCCCACCCCCACCCCCCCCAGGAAGGGGATCCCCCACAGCAGCTACCGGGCGGTTCCAAGCTTGGCCTGCCAACCCCCTGCTGGCAGCGGGCTCAAGCTCCCAGTAGGGAAGGGAGGTCCCAGACTGGAGCCAGAAGACAGTGGGGTTCTCCCTCCCCTAACAGCTCCGCCCCGATTCCCCACCCCCCCCTCAGTGCAGGCGCCTAGATTCCCCAGTCAGGCAGACCCCTCAGGTCTTTTAACCATCACCATCACCCCCTTCCCGAGGATTAGTGGGGGCGGCCCAGGATCCGGATCCGCTGGCCCGCCGCACGTTTTTTTGCCAAAAAAGGCAAGGATGTTGCTGCACGCGCCGCGGGAACATCTGGATCCGATTCCCAGTATGAATGGGTCATGGCCCCGCCTCCCCCCCTCCGTGATTCAAGGGCGGGGGCGGGAATAAGTGGGAAGGGGGGGACTGTCCCCGAAGTGGGGCGATGGGCGGGGCTCGCGCCCCTGGTCCCTCCCCCTCTCCCTCCTACCCCGTGGCTGCACCGTCTGGCTGCGGGTGCAGGTTTGTGCGCTCTGGGGGCCTCCGCGGCCCGAGGCTGGGGAGCGAGGGAGGGGTAGACCCGGCCCTTACCCCCCCACCCCGGCTCCACCGCCCCACCCCTCGGCCTCGGGAAGGCGGGGCCCCACCGCAGGGCAGAAACCGGGACAGGCACCCTCCCCGCCACCGAGCTGCCGGGGTGAAGTCACCGGTGCACCCGCGCTTCAAAGCCCTCCCGGCCCCAGTGCAAAGCCTCAACTTCATGACGCCTGAGTTGATGGACCTTGTGGACAGATCTTACCAAACGCCTTAACGCCAGAGCCTCTAACGAAGAGCTTCCACTTGTCGGTTTAGGTTCTCCTTGTGTCGTTTCCCTCCCCTTCCCCGCCAACCCTGGGGCTGGGCTCGCCCCTGCCTGGCTCACACCTCCTGTTCAGCTCCCGGCATTTACTGCAGGGTCAATAAATACTTGTTGAGGAAGAGCAATCCCAGTTTAGAGAGCAGCTGGCCAAAGCCCCCCCCCCCCCCCCCCAGGCCTGGAAACATGCGCTGCTGTGGGGAAGCAACGCGTCATTGCATTTAAAGGAAGTGGCCAAAAGACTAAAATGGCATGGTAGAGCCCAGCTCCTGAGAAGTCAGATGCCAAGTTAAACAGACCTCACCCTGTGGGCAAAGCAGCCCGTGCAAATATGTAAAAGCAGAGAGTGGTGAGAGAAGATGGGGTTCAAGGAGATTACTAGCAGTGCGTGAATAATGAATGGATTGGAGGGGTAAGTTGAGCAGGTTATCCGGGACACTCCTGCACTGGGCAGTAGTCCAGGAGGCAGAAGATGGGGCAGCAGGGACAAAGACAAGACCTAGGGACCAGTTTGTGGCAGTGTAGGTGAAAGAGCGTTTGGGGGCTGGAAGGCTTCTGTTTTGAGGCTGAATGACAGAGTAGATGCTTGAGTGCTCTACCTTCCTCCTGAAGAGAAAGGGATCCTCAGCTACAACCTGTACTTCATTTGTTTCTTTGTTGGAAGTTAATCAGATATGAGTCTCACAGGCTCTCCTACCTGAGCTGGCTTGGACACACAATCCTCAGATCTCAGCCTCCTGAGGATTACAGGCATGAGCCACCAGCACCCAACTTTCCTTTATTTCTGTGTAAACATTTATTTCATTGAAGGGATGGAGTTTGAACATGGGCCTTGAACTTGCAAAGCAGGCACCCCATTTGAACCAGGCCTTCAGCCCAAATATATAAAATTTTTAGATTTAACATCTTACAAGCAATTTATTTTTAAATTTGAAAAGTAATATATGAGGTTGGGGCCTGTCACAAGTGACAGATAAGAAAAAAAAAGCCAGTGCCGGGCACTGGTGGCTCACACCTGTAATCCTAGCTACTCAGGAGGCTGAGATCTGAGGATCGAGGTTCAAAGCCAGCCTGGGCAGGAGAGACCGTGAGACTCCTATCTCCAATAAACCACCAGAAAACCAGAAGTGGCGCTGTAGCTCAAGTGGTAGAGTGCTCGCCTTGAGCTGAAGAGCTGAGGGACAGCGCCCAGGCCCAGAGTTCAAGCCCCACGACCGACAAAAAAAAAAAGAAAGAAAAGCCAGGTGCTGATAGCTCATGCCTATAATTCTAGCTAATCAGCAGGCTGAAATCTAATGATCATAGTTCAAAGCCAGACCAGGAAAACTCTTATCTCCAATTAACAACCAGAAAACTAGAAGTGGTGCTGTGGCTTAAAATGGTAGAGCACTAGTTTTGAGGGGAAAAGCTGAGGGACAGCACCCAGGCCATGAGTTCAAGCCCCAGGACCGACCAAAAAAAGAAAAGAGAGGGGAGGAAGGGGGAAGGAAGAAAGAAAACAAACATGTACACCTAAAAAATATCTCTAGCCAGTCACCAGTGGCTCAGGCCTGTAATCCCAGGTACTCAGGAGGCTGAGATCTAAGGATTGTAGTCTAAAGCCAGCCGGGGCAGGAAAATCCATGAAACTCTTATCTCCAATAAACCACTGGAAACCCAGAAGTGGTACTGTGGCTCAAGTTGTAGAGCACTCGCCTTGAGCTGAAGAGCTCAGGGACTGCGCTCAGGCCCAGAGTTCAAGCCCCAGGACCCACCAAAAAAAAAAAAAGTTGACCAATTTTGGAATATTCTTCTTACCCAAAAAGGATTCCTTGGAACCATTTGTAGTCATTGCCAGTTATAAGAAACCACTCATCTACTCTTTGTCTCCATGGATTTGCTTTTTTGACCACACATTGTGTCATTTTTGCATCTGACTTTTGTATGTAGCAATGATGCTTTTCAGGGTTCACTCCTAGAATTCCTTCATTGCTGAATAACAATGCATTGTATAGACTTAGACTTACCACATTATGCTTATCTGTTAACCAGCTAATAGATCCTGGGGCATCTAGTTTTTGTTGAGAATGAATAATCTCATATGAACACATGGCCATACATTTTCATTTTACTACCTAGAAGTGTACATACACACGATATCAACTTCCTAGGCCTGCCTTATGCTGGGGATGAAATCAGTGGCTTTCACATGCAGGGCAAGTTTACTACCACTGACCCACATCCCCAGCCTTGACTTTTCAAGACTGTATAGCACTTCACTGTTTAGGTGCACCATACTTTGGATCCCTTGCTGATAAAACAAATGAAGGTTCTTAACATGTGAATTTTGTTTAAAAAAATCAAAAAAGCACTGTTGGGGCACCAATGGCTCATGCCTATAGCCTAGCTACTCAGGAGGTTGAGACCTACGGATCATAGTTCAAAGCTGCTTGGACAAGAAAGTCCATGAAACTCTAATCTCCAATTGATCACTGAAGAGCAAGAAGTAAAGCTGTGGTTTAAGTGAAACAGCACTATCCTTGTGCAAAAATGCTCAGGAACAGTTCCCAGACCCTGAGTTCAAGCCCCAGGACTTGCATAATAACAACAGCAACAATAATATAAAAATAATAATAAGCAGCAGCATCTCCATGTTAGAAGAAAGACAGTCGGGAGCTGGTGGCTCAGGTCTGTAATCCTAGCTAATCAGGAGGCTGAGATCTGAGGATCACTTCAAAGCCAGCCCAGGCAGGAAAGTTCATGAGACTTTTTTTTTTTTGCGCGTCATGGGGCCTGAACTCTGGGCCTGGGTGCTGTCCCTCAGCTCTTAAGCTCAAGGCTAGCATTCTACCACTGGAGCCACAGCACCACTTCCGGCTTTTTCTGCTTATGTGGTGCTGAGGAATTGAACCCAGGACCTCATGCATGTGAGGCAAGCACTCTACTACTGAGCCACCTTCCCAGCCTTCCATGAGAGTCATCTCCAATTAACCACCAGAAAGCCAGAAGTGGAGCTGTGGCTCAAGTGGTAGAGCTGAAGAGCTCACGGACAGCTCCCAGGCTCAGAGTTCAAACTCCATGACCAATAGAAGAAAAAAAGGAAAAAAAAAAAAAAAAGGAAAGGGCTGGGAATGTAGGTTAGTGATAGAGTGCTTGCCTAGCATGCATGAAGCCCTGGGTTCAATTGCTCAGTATCACATAAACAGAAAAAGCCAGTAGTGGTGCTGTGGCTCAAGTGGTAGAGTGCTAGCCTCGAGCAGTAGCAGCTCAGGGACAGGTCCCAGGGCAAGCTCAGGGCTGGCAGAGAGAGAGAGAGAACAGACTTTGAGGAATAGAGAAAGGAAAAAGTGTTATCTGAAGTCACAAAGCAAGATTGAAATTCCAGTTTCTCAACTCCCAACCATACTCAACTAGTCCACCTACTCAAATATGCCTACCCTTCCAATGGACTCGAAGGAGCTCCAAGAAACTAGGGACCCACTCATCCTCACAGTTTTGGGTTGAGTCTATAGGCTGACGCCTCTACACCTCCGACCAGCAGGGGGCACTGTGTCCATCCCGGTAGCATAGTCTCGAGCTCCCTGTGTTCCTTTTCCCTCGGTCCCCGAGGCACTTCCGGCCCGCACGGAACTTTGGCGCAGCCGGCTGCACAACGTGAGGGATACGCAGGCGGGACAGGCGGCAGGAGCTGCTTCCGGCCTTGGTGGTGGTGTGAATTGAAATTCCGTGGCGGAGAGAAGATGGAGACGATTCTGGAGCAGCAGCGGCGATACCACGAGGAGAAGGAAAGGCTCATGGACGTCATGGCCAAAGAGATGCTCACTAAGAAATCTACGGTGAGTGGGACGTGCTCAGGGCCGCGTCCGGGCCCCTGTCCCGCTGACTCTCCCAACGCCTTCTCGGGGCGCAGACCCTGCTTGCGCCCAGGCCCCGCCTCCTCTTGGGTCGCCTCGGAGCACGGGTAACGCTCTCCCGGGGGTCCCCGCACCCCAGAACACCTCTGCTTCAGCCGCTAAGACCTAAGCGGGTACGCCCCGCCCTTGGGCCGCCTTCCCATCCCCAGTACTCATCTAACGGCCTCTGTGTCACTGTTTGCCTTTCTGCAGCTCCGGGATCAGATAAATTCCGACCACCGCACTCGGGCCATGCAAGATGTGAGTACCCAGCAGTCTGTCTCTTCTTGGGTCCTGGTGGGCGGGAAAAGCGGGGCGGAGAAGGTGGGAACTCGACAGGAGCCTTGACCGCAGGTAAGTGGGCTGGCCAGTCCACGGCTGTCTGATGCGAAGGAGCTACACTGCCCTTCCTCGCCTCTCTTCAGTGGGGAACGTGTTCGTTCTTAGATGCTCGCAACCAAGACCCTTGATACATCTTATATCCCTTGGACGTACACAGAAGGTTCACTGTCTTTGAAATAAGGGAGCAGTATATGTTCATGTTTTTCTTCCAAGACACTGGGGTTTTTTTTTTGTTTGTTTGTTTGTTTTTGTTGTTGTTTTTGCCGGTCCTGGGGCCTGAACTATGGGCCTGGGCACTGCCCCTCAGCTCTTCAGCTCAAGGCAAGCTCTCTACCACTTGAGCCACTGTGCCACTTCCAGTTTTCTGAGTGGTTTATTGGAGATAAGTTTCACAGACTTTCCCGCCTGGGCTGGCTTTGAACCACCATCCTCAGATCTCAGTCTCCTGAGTAGCTAGGATTACAGGAGTGAGCCACTGGCGCCTGGCCACAAGCTGACTCTTAAAGGTTCCAGAAAGCATGGGAACTTATAAGGCATATCTCATGAAGTCCTTGGGCCCTTGTTGGTTGTTAGCTCTACAGTTGTACCAATTATTTCATTCTGATGTGTTTGTGTTTGCATTTCAGAGGTATATGGAGGTCAGCGGGAACCTGAGGGATTTATATGATGACAAGGATGGGTAAGTTGACACTCAGCCAGTCTAGGATTAAGGGCTTCTGAGGAGCCATGTGATGAAAGAATTAACTTTTTGCACTAATCTATTCGGATTTTCCCTGAAATTGCAGGTTAAGAAAGGAGGAGCTCAATGCTATTTCAGGACCCAATGAGTTTGCTGAATTCTACAACAGACTCAAGCAAATAAAGGAATTCCATCGGAAGCACCCAAATGAGGTATGGCCTGAGAGAATATTTCTTCCAAACCTACCTAAAGACCATACTAAAAGATTTAAGGACAAAAGGAAGGAAGGAAGGGAGTTTTTTCATGTAGGTTTTTTTTGTCTTTTTTCAAACATGAACTTTTAGGTGAAGTGTCTCAGGAGCAGTTGGAGTTAGGTGACAGGTTAGTGCAAGAAATGAAAGCTTTAGGGCTGGGAAGATGGCTCAGTGGTAGAGTGCTTGCCTTGCATGCCTGAGGCCCTGGGTTCGATTCCTCAGCACCACATAAGCAAAAAGAAAAAAGCTGGAAGTGGCGCTGTGGCTCAAGGGGTAGAGTGCTAGCCTTGAGCTGAAGAGCTGAGGGACAGCGCCCAGGCCCAGAGTTCAAGCCCTACGACCGGACCCAAAAAAAAAGAAATGAAAGCTTTAGCCAGGCGCCGGTGGCTCATGCCTGTAATCCTAGCTACTCAGGAGGCTGAGATCTGAGGATAGAGGTTCAAAGCCAGCCCGGGTAGGAAAATCCATGAGACTCTTATCTCCAATAAACCACTAGAAAACCGGAAGTGGTGCTGTGGCTCAAGTGGTAGAGTGCTTGCCTTGAGCTGAAGAGCGCAGGGACAGCGCCCAAGCCCAGAGTTCAAGCCCCACGACCAACAAAAAAAAAAAAAGAAAAGAAATGAAAGCTTTGATTTGGATTTTGGATCATTACATGGACTTTATGGTTAAAGCTAGTAGCCATAGAGTTGTGGAGACATAAAATGTAAAAAGAGATTGTCAGAATTATTTATTTTTTTTAAATGCTCATCTGGGGGGTTTGAAGACAGGGCCTGAGGTAGTGTCCCTCAGCTTTTTTGCTCAAGGTCAGTACTGTACCACAGCTCCACTTCTGGCTTTTTGGTGGTTAAGTGAAAATAAGATTCACAGACTTGCCGGGCGCCTGTGGCTCAGGCCTGTAATCCTAGCTACTCAGGAGACTGAGATCTGAGGATCACGGTTCAAAGCCAGTCCAGGCAGGAAAGTCCGTGAAACTCTTATCTCCAATAAACCACCAGAAAACTGGAAGTGGCACTGTAGCACAAGTGGTAGAGCGCTCACCTTGAGCTGAAGACCTGAGAGACAGTGCTCAGGCCCAAAGATCAAGCCCCACGACTGACCAAAAAAAAAAAAAAAAGATTCACAGACTTTCCTGCTGGGACTGGCTTTGAACCTCAGTCCTCAGATCTCAGCCTCCTGAGTAGCTAGGATTACAAGTATGAACCACCAGAACCTAGCCTGTAAGAATTTTTTTTTTTGGGTCTGGTCGTGGGGCCTGAACTCTGGGCCTGGGTACTGTCCCTCAGCTCTTCAGCTCAAGGCTAGCACTCTACCACTTGAGCCACAACGCCATTTCCGGCTTTTTTTTTTCTGCTTATGTGGTGCTGAGGAATCGAACCCAGGGCCTCAAGCATGCAAGGGGAGCGCTCTACCACTGAGTCACCTTCCCAGCCCAAGAATTTTTTTTTTAATTGTGAAAATACCAGACAGAGGGGTTACAATTACATGGGCAAGATATTGCCTGTAAGAATTTTTCCAGGTACTTTGGGGCACACTTAGGACAGTGTACTTAACAGAAAAGCTATCCATGAACACTTATATCACAAAGGCTCAGAAAGGTGGTCAAGGTATCAACTATTGTTGATTGCCAGGATTATTGTTTCAGTGAAGTAGTGGAAATGAACTCTGGTTACTGGGGTAAGGTGAGTAATGAGTAAGTAAAAGTATGGATTTGGAACATGCATAAAAAGGCTATTAGAAGCCCAGCACGGTGGCTCTCACCTGTAAGCCCTACTCTGGAAGTGGGGGAGGCAAGAGGATCTTGAATTCACAGCTAGCCCAGACAAAGTTAGTAAGACCTATCTCAACACACACACACACACACACACACACAGCAGGTAAAATAGAGATTCTGAGCCAGTGGACCTTCAGCCTGGGAACTATTCAAACACACACACACACACACACACACACACACACACACACACACACACACACAGCCTGGGAACTATTCAAACACACACACACACACACACACACACACACACACACACACACACACACACACACACACACACACACACACACACACACACACACACACACACACACACACACTAGAGTTCATTGCTCAATTGTAGAATACTTTCCATCCTCAAGGCCCTGGATTCTATCCCTAGAACCAGAACAAAAGAAGCTGGCAGGAAAAGGTTAGAGGGAGGAATGTCTTAAGTATCCTAGAGGAGACATACATACTGAAAGGAACAGATTAAGGAGGGAGCCTAAAAGGCCAGAAAGGAGAAGCTCACTACTACAAGAGTGTGCCATCTGTTCTCATTTGATTTAATCAAAGTCAGGTACATAAGGGGTTTTTTGTTTTTTGTTTTGTTTTTATTATCACCAGAGCTTGAACTCAGGGCCTCAGGTTCTTCCTAAGCTTACTTGCCTATGGCTGGTGCACTGCCATTTGTGCCTCCCGTCCAGCATTTTTCTGTTTAACTGGAGATGGCTGCTTTTTTTTTTTTTTTGGTCGGCAGTGGGGCTTGAACTCTGGGCCTGGGCGCTGTCCCTCAGTTCCTCAATTCTTCAGCTCAAGGTGAGCGCTCTACCACTTGAGCCACAGTGCCACTTCTGGTTTTTCTGGTGGTTAATTGGAGATAAGAGATGTTCCTGCCCAGGCTGGCTTTGAACTGTGATCCTCCTGTCTCAGCCTCCTCAGTAGCTAGGATTACAGGCATGAGACACCAGCACCCGGCATAAGGAATTTTTTAATACTCCCCAGGTAATGCTAACATACAGCAAAGTTTGGGAACTTGAAGTGTAGAAAAAGGTTGTTAATAGTGGCTACCTATTTTCAGAAGTAAAAGTTTTCAGTAAACGAGGATTTGCATTCTTTTATGTTATTTGAGGTTTTCTTTCTTGTGTTTTCTTGAGCATGTATTTTTAGACAATACGTGAAAAAAGTAACAAAGTAACTGGCTTCTCTTGAAAAAAGTAAGGCCAAGTAATATGTCAGAAGTGCAACTTTATGTATGTCTCATTTCTATGACATTGAGTTTTACATCAGCAAACATTTCTCTTGTCTCCCAGATCTGTGTGCCAATGTCAGTGGAATTTGAAGAGCTCTTAAAGGCACGAGAGAATCCAAGTGAAGAGGCACAGAGTAAGTCAGATTTAACATTTCTCTCCTTTACAAACATACAAGTTAGTGACAGCTCAGATTTGTGCACCAGGCCTCAAGGAGCTTAGAGCTGGGTTTTTCTGCTGGTTTTATATTCACTGGTTTTTAGATCAGATTGATATCCTAAGCTGGCTTTTTACAAAATGTTCATTTTGTGCTGTCCTTGCTTAATTAAGTACACTGGCCTGGAAAGCTGGTCTGTTGACTTTGTAAGATAGGAAAGACATTTGGGAAAAAGATTGCCTCATGGAGTTGGAAACAGTCCATTGGAAAAATGTCTAATGTCTGAGTCATTAATATGTGTGATTCTTTCAGACTTGGTGGAATTCACAGATGAAGAAGGATATGGTCGTTACCTTGATCTCCATGACTGTTACCTCAAGTACATTAACCTGAAGGCATCTGAGGTAAGGATGGGGAGAGAGGAGAGAGGGTCTGATTCTTGGGCTATATCATGCTGCTGAGCAAAAACTAAGACATGGACAGGACTGGGAAGGTGGCTCAGTGGTAGAGCACTTGCCTTGTATGCCTGAGGCCCTGGGTTCAATTCCCCAGCACCACATAAGCAAAAAGAAAAAAAGCCAGAAGTGGCACTGTGGCTCAAGTGGTAGAGTGCTAACCTTGAGCTGAAGAGCTGAGGGACAGCGCCTAGGCCCAGAGTTCAGGCCCCACGACTGGACCCAAAAAAAAAAAAAGACATGGACAATCAACAGTTTTTCCCTGTGCTTAGTAACTATTGCATGAATAGTAAATAGGCAATTCACTTTCATCAGTGAAACTATTCAAAATGAAAGTCAGGTTTTTACAGTAAACTCAACAAACTTTATGTATTAATGCATTATTTTGTTTATATAACATGCACATTTACTTTTGTGAAAATAAACTCTTCTGCCTGGTGCTGGATGGCTCATACCTGTAATCCCAGCTATTGAGGAGGCAGTTTGAAGCCAGCCTGAGCAAGAAATTCTGTGAGACTCTTATCTCTAATTAGCCACCAGAAAACTAGAAGTGGAGCTGTTGCTCAAAGTGTTAGAATGTTAGCCTTAAGCAAAAAAACTCAGGGATAGCACCTAGGCCCTGAGTTTAAGCCCCAGCACCAACCAAAAGATAAATTCATAAATAAAAGTAAACATTGTTGCCAGGCACTGGTGGCTCATGCCTTTAATCTTAGTTACTCAGGAGGCTGAGATCTTAGGATCACTGTTCAAAGCCAGCCCAGGCAGGAAAGTTCAAAGCACTCACTTTGAGCTGAAGAGCTGAGGGACAGTGTCTAGGTCCAAAGTTCAAGCCCCACAACCGACAAAATGAAAACAAAACAAAACAAAAACATTGTTTAAACCCATGAAACCATATTCTGGGGTAGGTGCATATGGTACTAAGTTACGAGAAGTACAGCATGATCCTTTCCAGCAAAGGTCTATGCAATATCTTTTCTAAAGGACACTTAAAAATAGCCCATCGTGGGCTGGGAAGGTGGTTCAGTAGTAGAGTGCTTTCCTCACATGCATGAGGCCCTAGGTTTGATTCCTCAGCACCACAGAAACAGAAAAGGCCAGAAGTGGTGCTGTGGCTCAAGTGGTAGAGCTCTAGCCTTGAGCTGAAGAGCCGCCCTCAAATCCAGAGTTCAAGCCCTACAAACAACAACAACAAAAAAAATAGCCCATCATAGGAGGTGAAGTTGAATATGACAGTCTCAGAAAGGCCCCAGGAAGTTTATGATTGTTTCTTATAGAATTGTGAAGAAATATCTCCAGAGTGAAGTGACTAAACTTTAAGCTCTGAGGACAGATTGCTTATTCATTTTGTTCTTTTCTGGATCCCTCTACTTGGGAGAAAGATGCTCAATAAGTGGTAGTATGAATAATCATTTGGCACCTTTCAGGACTTTATTTTAGGATGTCATAGTTTAGCTCAAGATATGTCTGACATGTAGTACATAGCAGCAAATGTTTCTTTTGTATTACTGCTTGTTAACTTGATATTTATTTTGTTGAGTTAATGATGTATCTGATATTCTTTTACTTGGTTCAGAAGAACCAAGTCACTATTTGTACTAAAGGATGGCGAAATAAAAACTAAAGTAAGCCAGGCCTTATTATTTCACTAGACAATAATCAATTCTGATCTCACTTATTGAAGATTAATTTTAAGTTAGCACACTCACCCAACTTTTTTGTTTTCACTTTCTCCTTTTAGAAGTTGGATTATATCACATACTTGTCCATCTTTGACCAGTTATTTGACATTCCTAAAGAAAGGAAGAATGCAGAATATAAGAGGTAAGTATTTTGTGTGTGTGTGTGTGTCTAAGAGGTAAGTATTAACATCTTGTAGGCTTCTACTGAATTGGATTCAAAAGTAATGTGAAGGACTGGGAATGTGGCCTACTGGTAGAGTGCTTGCCTAGCCTGCATGAAGCCCTGGGTTCAATTCTTCAGTATCACTTAAACAGAAAAAGCCGGAAGTGGGCCATGGCTCAAGTGGTAAAGTGTTAGTCTTGAGCAAGAAAGAAGCTCAGGGACAGTGTCCAGACCCTGAGTTCAAGCCCCAGCACTGGCACAAAAGAAAAGAAAGAAAGAAAGAAAGGTGGGGGGGGGGGGGAGAACGAGGGAGGGAGGAAGGAAGAGTGGGTGAAGGCTGGGAGCTGGTGTCTCACACCTGTGATCCTAGCTACTCAGGAGGCTGAGATCTAAGAATTGCCATTCAAAGCCAGCCCAAGCAGAAAAGTCCATGAGACTCTCATCTCCAATTAACCACCAGAAAACTGGAAGTGGTGCTGTGGCTCAAATGATAGAGTGCTTACCTTAAGCTGAAGAGCGCAGGGACAGGGAGGGCCCAGGCCCAGATTTCAAGCCCCACGACTGACTAAAAAAGAAAAGGAAAAAGAAAAGTGAAGGTGGGGTGCCAGTGGGTCGTGCCTGTTATCTAGCTACTCAGGAAGCTGAGATCTGAGGATGGAAGTTCCAAGCCAGCCTGAGCATGAAAGTCTGTGAGACTCTTACCTCCACTAAATTACCAAAAAGCTGGAAGTAGAGCTGTGGCTCAAGTAGTAGAGCACTAGCCTTGGCCAAAGAAGTTCAGGAGTACTAACCAGGCACTGAGTTCAAGCCCCAGGACTGATACCAATAAAGGAAAAGAATAATATGCAGCTTTGAGGGCAAAGTTTTGAATTTTGTTGCCCAAAAAGTATACATGAGGTGGGTTTCAGTGGCTCACACCTGTAATCCTAGCTACTCATGAGGCTGAGATCTCAGGATCGCGGTTAAAAGCCAGCCAAGGCAGGAAAGTCTGTGAGAATCTTTATCTCCAATTAACCACCAGAAACCAGAAGTGGCTGTGTAGCTCAAGTGGTAGAGTGCTTATCTTGAGCTGAAGAGTTGAGAGACAGCGCCCAGAGTTCAAGACCCACGACCAACCAAAAAAAAAAAAAACAAGTATACCTGAATAACTTCTATGGCTCATTGGGTTTTTTTTTTTTTTTTTTTTTGTCGGTCGTGGGGCTTGAACTCTGGGCCTGAGCGCTGTCCCTCAGCTCTTCAGCTCAAGGCGAGCACTCTACCACTTGAGCTACAGCGCCACTTCCGGTTTTCTGGTGGTTTATTGGAGATAGGAGTCTCACGGTCTCTCCTGCCCGGGCTGGCTTTGAACCGCGATCCTCAGATCTCAGCCTCCTGAGTAGCTAGGATTACAGGCGTGAGCCACCAGCGCCCGGCCTCATTGGGTTTAAGAGCTATGAACAAAGCAGTTTTTGTTTTGTTTTTCCAGTACTACCTGGGCGTGAACTCCAAGCCTCTTAGTTTCACTCAGCTTTTTGTTTTGTTTTGTTTTTAATTATGACTGTTACTCAACCACTTGAGCCATACCTCCAGTGCAGTGTTTGGCTAGATAATATGGAAACGAAACCTCTCAGACTGTTCTACTCAAGCTGGCTTCTAGAGCTTCTCCAGTCTCTGCCACCTGAGTAAATAGGATTACAGGCTTGAGCCACTGGTGCCTGGCTTAAAAGATAGAATATTTATAATTCTCTGGCTTTGGACAAGATGAATTTGTGAGCACATCTTCAATCTTATACCCATACTATTTTTGAATTTGCTTAATTGTAGAAGGAAGCCTCCCATTCAGGGACATCTGTGTTTTTAGAGTTTAATGTGAAAAATTTTAGATTTTTCTCAGATTGTGGCAAAAATGAGGTGCCTGGATGTGATGTTAAACCCAAATTTTTGTGTTAACTCTGCTCCTGGTTAGTGAACCTATACTCCTAACTTCCCCTTTTTCTCACTTTCTTTTTACCAGAAATAGTTATTTGTGAGTTAATTAAGACATGAAAAATTGGCATTATGTTATGAGGATAAAAGGAGTGAGAAGCTGGCTCACATCTGTAATCCTGCCTACTCAGGAGGCTCAAGTATGAGGATCAATGTTTGAAGCCAGCGTGGGCAGGAAAGTCTGTAAGACTCATCTCCAATTAACCAGCAAAAAGCTAGACCTGGGGGAAGGATTCAAGGATTCAGCCAAGATTGAAAAAGCCAAGAGTGCAAGGCCTAGAGTTCAAGCTCCAGTACTGACACAAAATGGAAGAAGGAGGGGGTATTGATGTTGGCATGAAAATAAGCACATTGAAACATGATTGTTGGGCTGAAGATGCCGCTCAGTAGTAGAGTACTTGCCTAGCGTTCAGGAGACCTTGGAATCCAAAAAATAAGTGACTCAGTCTGGCGCTGGTGGCTCACACCTGTAATCCTAGTTACTCAGGAGGCTGAGATCCTAAGGATCACGGTTCAAAGCCAGCCCAGGCAGGAAAGTCCATGAGACTCTTATCTCCAGTTAACCACCAGAAAACCAGAAGTTGCGCTGTGGCTCAAGTGGTAGAGCACTAGCCTTGAGCTAAACAGCTGAGGGACAGCGCCCAGGCCCAGAGTTCAAGCCCCATGACCAACCAAAAAAAAAAACAAACTAGTATTACTAGAATTATGAGTGAAATTTATGGAGTAAAAGAGTGTATCAACAGTAGAAACCCTATTTTCTCTCTGTGTACTGTGTGTTCCTTTGTAGGTACCTGGAGATGCTGCTTGAGTACCTTCAGGATTACACAGACAGAGTGAAGCCCCTTCAAGATCAAAATGAACTTTTTGGGAAGATTCAGAACGAATTTGAAAAGAAGTGGGAAAATGGCACCTTCCCTGGGTGGCCGGTGAGCTTTCATGGGGTGTGGGTAGAGGTCATGCCAGGCCTTGAAATGGCTATTTTACTTCACTGTTGGGCTTCTGCTTCAGGCATTAGTTGCTGTTCTTTCAGTATAAGCTCTGTCTATGAAGTGTCCTCTGGCAGGCATGCTCCGTTTTCTTTGTATTTTTTTTCTTTTTTTTTTTTTTGTTGGTCGTGGGGGCAGCTTTTTCTGCTTATGTGGTGCTAAGGAATTGAATGCAGGGCTTTATGCATGCAAGGCAAGCACTCTACCACTAAGCTACCTTCCCAGCCCTTTCTTTGTATTCTTTGGCACAAGATTTGTCATTGAGGGGGCATCAGTGGCTCACACCTATAATCCAAGCTACTCAGGAGGCTGAGATCTGAGGATCACAGTTCAAAGCCAGCCTGGGCAGCAAACTTTGTGAGACTTTTATCTCCAATAAGCCATTCAGGAAACCGGAAGTGGGCTGTAGCTCAAGTGGTAGAGCACTTGCCTTGAGTTGAAGAGCTGAGGGACAGCACCAAGGCCCAGAGTTCAAGTCCCACCACGAACATTAAAAAAAAGATTTGCCATTGATTGTGCCCAGGATTTTTACTGCCTACCTTATGGTTGCTGTGTGGTTCCTGCTAACCTAAATTTTATTTATTTATTTATTTATTTATTGTTATCTACTTATTTATTTGATCAGATTGTGCTATAGAAATCTATGTATTTTTGTCGGGCGCTGGTGGCTCACGCCTGTAATCCTACCTACTCAGGAGGCTGAGATCTGAGGATCGCGGTTCAAAGCCAGCCTGGGCAGGAGAGACCGTGAGACTCCTATCTCCAATAAACCACCAGAAAACCGGAAGTGGCGCTGTAGCTCAAGTGGTAGAGCGCTCGCCTTGAGCTGAAGAGCTGAGGGACAGCGCCCAGGCCCAGAGTTCAAGCCCCACGACCAACAAAAAAAAAAAAAGAAATCTATGTATTTTTATTCCTGATGGCAAACTTAAGTTTTTCTTGGAATTCAATGACTTATTTAGTCATCTGGGTGTTTTTTTGTTGTTGTTATTTTATTTACTTATTTAGTGCTGGTACTGGGGCTTGAACTCAGCCTGAGTGTACCCCTTAGCTTTTTTTGTTCAAGGATGACACTCTCCCATTTGAACCACAGCTCTATTTCTAGCTTTTTGCTAGTTAATTGGAGATAAGAGCCTGGGATTTGTCTGCCTGGGCTGGTTTCAAACTATGATCCTGAAATTTTAACCTCCTGAGTAGCTGAGCTACCAGTGCCTGGCTTGTTTTGTTTTTTGTTTTTGCTCTCTTGAGTCTGAGTCTTGCTTTGTACCTAAGCTGGCCTTGAACCTTCTTCCTTCCTGAGTGCTTGCATAGCAGGTGTGCACTACTACACCTGGCTCAGGTCATCTGTTCTATTACTCCATTCCTGTTTGGTCCTTACTTATAAGTGTGTATAATAAAGGAGCCAACCATACCTGGTAATTTGGATGGCTCTCTTACCTTCATCTGAATAAACTTGAATTTTATTTCATTTTTTAATTTTTAAAATTTATGTTTTGCCAGTAGTGGGGCTTGAATTGAGGACCCAAGAGCTGTCCCTGAGTGCTTTTGCTCAAGGCTAGCACTCTACCACTTTGAGCTATAGCGCTACTTCCAAACTTGGATTTTAATAAGCAATTCTTTTTTTTCCCAGAAAGAGACAAGCAGTGCTTTGACCCATGCTGGAGCCCATCTTGACCTCTCTGCGTTCTCCTCCTGGGAGGTATGTTTCCAGCAGCAGTACTGGTCTCACCTGTACGTCTTTGAGAGAAAACACTTGTTCTCCTATCTTTAATACCTTGGACCTATAATAATAAGACACCATTTCCTGGGAACAGATATATATAAGGAATGCGGGAAGATAAAAAGGAAATCTAGCTGGGCACTGGTGGCTCACACCTGTAATTCCTAGCTACTCAGGAGGCCGAGATCTGAGGATCACAAGGTCCTGGGTTTGATTCCCATCACTGCAAAACAAAAGCAAATAGCAAACAAAAAGCCATATCCAACTATGAAAACTGGGAAATAATAATTCCAGTTTAAGTTAAGCTGTGATGAAGGTATTAGAACACTACCAGTATGACTTGAATCTGAACATGTCTCAGAATCAGTTCTGTGGAGAGTTTGAACTTAATACATGGCATCAGTCTGTGGAACATGCTCCCACGCCACAGCCTGGGACCTACCACACACAAACCTGCATTTACTATTTCCCCAAATTATGTGGTACTGTAATTTGTGTGTTTTATTACAGGAGTTGGCTTCCCTGGGTCTGGACAGATTGAAATCTGCACTCTTAGCTTTAGGCCTGAAATGTGGTGGGTAAGGACTCATTTTTCCATCAAAACTACCATTTGCTGTATGTTTGTGTGATCCTCTTCATGCCTCTGGTTACATTTTTTCTGTCACCCATACTGCCTGTGTAGTGAAGTCACTCTGAAATCCTGTGCCCCTCTCTCTTTAGGACCCTAGAGGAACGAGCCCAGAGGCTGTTCAGCACCAAAGGAAAATCACTGGAGTCTCTTGACACCTCTCTGTTTGCCAAAAATCCAAAAACAAAGGGCACTAAGCGGTAAGTGGTGATGGGACAGTACCTATGCTGTGGGGTTTTTTTGTGTGTGTGTTTTTGGGTTTTTTAGTTGGTTGTGGGGCTTGATCTCTAGGCCTGGACGCTGTCCCTCAGTAATTCAGCTCAAGGCAAGTGCTCTACCACTTGAGCCACAGCACCACTTCTGGTTTTCTGGTGCTTTATTGGAGATAAGAGTCTCATGGACTTTACTGCCCAGGTTGGCTTTAAACCATGATTCTCAGATCTCAGCATCCTGTGTAGCTAGGATTACAGGCATAAGCCACGGCTTCTGCTGTGGCTTTTAAGTATCAATTCCACGGAGACTCTTACTACAGTGGAAGTTTTTAAGACTGTTTCATTGCCAGTGTTGGTTCATAGAAATCCAGTCTGCTGTATAGCTCTGTTAATGTTTTTGGTTCTTATATAACAAGAACACTCAGGGGAGTGGAAACCAGTAAAATTTTTGATGTTGACATGCTGTTTTAGGTGCCTTTATTACCTTTATAAGTAATAAATACAGTGAAGGGTTTTAAAGGATTAGTAAATTCAGATATTTATTTATTTATTTATCTTGAGGGGCTTGAACTCAGAGCCCAGCACTTTCCCTGAGCTAGCTCTCTCAAGGCTAGCATTCTACCACTTTGAGCCACAGTGCCACTTCCAGTTTTCTGGTAGTTATTTGGAGATAAGAGTCTTAGAGACTTTCCTGTCTTGGCTGGTTTTCAACCACAATCCTCAAATCTCAGCCTTCTGAGTTGCTAGGATTACAGGCCTGAGCCACTGACGACCAGCTCAAAGAATATTTTTTCTTTTCTTTTTTATTCAAGTAGCAAAGAGCAAACTGCCAGCCTGCATGAGATGGAAGAGCGCAGAGACAGAGGGGAAGGAAAAGTAAAAAAGCTCAAAGAATATTTTTCTAAGCTAATTTTTTCCAATAACAGAAGCTGTTCTTGCTTGCTTATCTAGGGTATTTTTTGTAATTATTACAACAACCCTGAAAGTAATTTTCCTGATTTTTGTAGGTTGAGGATTCAGAAAACTCTTAGTATAACTTTCTTATAGTTGCTAAGAGCAGAGTTCAATATTTGGCAACGTCTGCTTGCTTGCAAACTCATTCTTCTTTACCACATTATGTTTGTAGGTTATAACATGAAATTTCAGTGGTCTCTTCCCTTGTCGGTGAGGTCAAAGAGCAAACCTCCATGCATCCTAAAAAATAACCTCAGGACTTTGTGAGGATTTGTTGAAACGAACAGAGCATTTGCTCTGTTTGTCATGTGTAATTTTATTTATTTATTTATTTTATTGGACACCAGTCCTAGGCCTGAACTTAAGGCCTGGATGCTTTCCCTGAACTTCTTCCTCAAGACTATCATTTGAGCTTTTTTGTGGTTAATTGGAGATAAGAATCTCATGGACTTTCCTACCCAGTCTGGTTTTGAACCACGATTCTAAGATTTCAGCCTCCTGGTTCTGAGTTCAAGTCCCAGGACTGGCAGAAGGTAATGTGAGCCACCATCACCTGGCTCTCATGTATATGTATAATTTTTTTTTTTTTTTTGCCTTGGGGCTTGAACTCTGGGCCTGGGCGCTGTCCATTAGCTCTTCAGCTGTCCCTTAGCTCTTCAGCTCAAGGCGAGTGCTCTACCACTTGAGCTACAGCACCACTTCCGGTTTTCTGGTGGTTTATTGGAGATTAAAGTCTCACGGACTTTCCTGCCGGGACTGGCTTTGAACCGTGATCCTCAGGTCTCAGCCTCCTGAGTAGGATTACAGGTGTGAGCCACTGACACCTGGCTCATAAGTAATTTTTTTTTTTGTCGGTCGTGGGGCTTGAACTCTGGGCTTGGGTGCTGTCCCTCAGCTCTTCAGCTCAAGGTGAGCACTCTACCGCTTGAGCCACAGCTCCACTTCTGGTTTTCTAGTGGTTTTATTGGAGATAAGAGTCTCACGGAGCTGGGCGCTGGTGGCTCACGCCTGTAATCCTAGCTACTCAGGAGGCTGAGATCTGAGGATCACGGTTCAAAGCCAGCCCGGGCAGGAGAGACCGTGAGTCTCTTATCTCCAATAAACCACCAGAAAAGTGGTGCTGTAGCTCAAGTGGTAGAGCACTCGCCTTGAGCTGAAGAGCTGAGGGACAGCGCCCAGGCCGAGTTCAAGCCCCACAACCGACAAAAAAAAAAAAAAAAAGAGTCTCACGGACTTTCCTGCCCAGGCTGGCTTTGAACTGCGATCCTCAGATCTCAGCCTCTTGAGTAGCTAGGATTACAGGCATGGGCCACCAGTGCCCGGCTCATATGTAATTTTTAATGCAGTCATGGAATGAGTGTTCTCAAACCTGGGAACCAAGATTGGGTGAATACAGGAACCTTGAATTACAGTTTATTTCTTTTTTTTTTTTTATTGTGAAAATACTGTACAGAGGGGTTACAATTACATGGGCAAGATAATGAGTACACTTCTTACCAAGCATTGTAGCCTCCTCCTTTGTGTCCCTTTCCCATCCCTTCCCATCCTCCCCTCTGCCCTTCCCCCACCCATTTTTCCTCCCCCTCCTCACCAAAGTTGAAAAGTTCGTTTTCGACATAATGATTTATACATCTCATTATTGCAATGGGTCCATCTGTATCCCTATTTAAACGATTTGTTTTTTCCCTTCCTCTCCACAAATTATACCGACATTAAATACAGTGAAAGCAGAGGTTATACCGTGGGGGAGGGACATACAAAGCAACAAAGAAATAATGTCATAAATGTGTTAGAAACAATCACATGAAAGAAAAAAACATTGACAGTTTATTTCTTGTTCTCAGAGACACTGAGAGGAACAAAGACATTGCTTTCCTAGAAGCTCAGATCTATGAATATGTGGAGATTCTTGGGGTAAGTAGCTACCCTTTTGCTTGTGTGATCTCTTAAGTGGCTCTACTGATGGTAGTAGTAAATACTACTAATGATGAAAGTAAGAGAGACAGGAACTCAGGAATTTTTTTCAGCTTCCAAAGAGGAATAGAGTTCTCTCAGTCTTTTTTGTTTGTTTGTTTGTTTGTTTTTTTGGGTCCAGTCGTGGGGCCTGAACTCTGGGCCTGGGCGCTGTCCCTCAGCTCTTCAGCTCAAGGCTAGCACTCTACCACTTGAGCCACAGCACCACTTCTGGCTTTTTTTCTTTTTGCTTATATGGTGCTGGGGAATCGAACCCAGGGCCTCACTCATGCAAAGGCAAGCGCTCTACCACTGATCCACCTTCCCAGCCCCAGTTCTCTCAGTCTTTGGCCCATTAAGAGGTTCCTGCTCTGTTGTTGGGTGATATTCTCAAGGCTGCCCATTGTCCAGAAAGGATTCTTCTGTTTATAGTGCTATCTGAGTAGTGCCTGAGCTTCTGCTGAGGCCAGAGGGTCACCCAAGAATGAGATACTCAGGTCTGGGAAGGTGGCTCAGTGGTAGAGTACTTGCCTCGCATGCATGAGGCCATGGGTTCGATTCCTTAGCGCAACAGAAACAGAAAAGGCAGACGAGGTGCTGTGGCTCAAGTGGTAGAGCACTAGCCTTGAGCTGAAGAACTGAGGGACAACATCCAAGCCCAAAGTTCAAGCCCCATGACCGACCAAAAAAAACAAAAAGCCCAGGTCCTGAGTTCAAGCCCCAGGAATGGCACAAAGGAGATAGAACGAAAGAGAGATTTGGTTTTATGAACAGAAATATCTGACAGCAGAATCGTTAGTGGCCTGGATCAAGGAGGCTCAGGCAAGTTAAAAAGTGGTTGTTTTTATGTCAGTGACAACAGAAAGGAGAAACAAAATGTTCAGGAAATTCTTGAGGGCAGAACAGATGAGACTATTTTCTGATGGTCTGCAGCTTCAGATAAATAATTTAGGCACATGATTGACAATCATGTTTTTTTGTCAGTTGTGGGGCTTGAACTTGGCCTGGGCACTGTCCTTAAGCCTATATATATGCTCAAGGTTAGCTCTGCCACTTAGAGCCAAAGCTCCACTTCCTGTTTTCTGGTGGTTAATTGGCGACTTTTCTGCCTGGGCTAGCTTTGAACTGAGATCCTCAAATCTCAGCCTCCTGAGTAGCTAGGATTACAGGCATGAGCCACTGATGGATGACATTCATTTTGTTGTTTGTTTTGTTGGTCAAAGGGCTTGAACTCAGAGCTTGGGCACTGTCTATAAGCTACTTTGCTCAAGGCTACCACTTTGGGCCACAGCTCCACTTGTGGTTTTCTGATAGTTAATTGGAGATAAGAGTCTCATTGACTTTTCTGCCCAAGCTGGCTTTGAACTGTGATCTTTAGGTCTCAGTCTCCTGAGTAGCTAGGATTACAGGTGTGAGCCACCAGTGCCCAGCTCAACAGTCTTTGACTTTTCCTTCCGGAGCAAGCAAATTGTGCTGGTAGGAAGTTTTAGTGTGAAGTTAAGACTTTTCTGTATTCTACAACAAAAAAACTTTCCCTTGGAAGTGAAGGATTAGCTAGTTTCTGGAAAATAGAAAACATCCTTTTTGTGTTTTGTTATTACTTTGCTCTGACATTCCTTTTTTATATGATCTATTTTAGGAACAGCGACAACTTACTCATGAAAATGTACAACGCAAGCAAGCCAGAACAGGAGAGGAGCGGGAAGAGGAGGAAGAAGAACAGATTAGTGAGAGTGAAAGTGAAGATGAAGAGAATGAGATCATTTACAATCCCAAAAACCTGCCTCTGGGCTGGGATGGCAAAGTGAGTCCCACACTCCCACTTCCTCCCTGTTCCCCTTTAGGAAGCAACATGCAGACTGAAGTAAACTAACAGTGTTTCTTATGTGGTTTCTTTTAGCCTATTCCCTACTGGCTATATAAACTTCATGGCCTAAATATCAACTACAACTGTGAGATTTGTGGGAACTACACCTACAGAGGACCTAAGGCCTTCCAGCGGCACTTTGCTGTAAGGAATTCAGAGCCATTGGCTTGATATCCCAGATCCAAAATGGTCACAACTTCAGTTTCTCTTCCTCTTACATCCTCTTCACCCCAATCAGTAGTACAGAGATGGCACCAACATACTACCATACCCCTAATGCTGATTGTAGAGATTGCTGGGATCTGTCAGCTTCTCCCACAGCATATGGGAGGCATGAGGTTTGAGTTGTCATGATACTGTGGTGTTGACCTAGAAATTGTGTCTATAATACAACTGAGTCTAGAATCTAAACCTAAGAGAATTCCGTTTGCTCTTTGATGTCACCCATTTGTCAGTCACAGCAAACTTTACAAGCTGCATTTTTTGGAGTCTTACGCAGAGGGATCAGGTTAGGACTTTTGAGTAGAATGGAGTGAGTGCTTTAATTCAACTGTACCCATATCCCATTGTCCATTTGCTTCTCTCCCCTAGGAATGGCGTCATGCTCATGGAATGAGGTGCTTGGGTATACCCAACACTGCTCATTTTGCTAATGTGACACAGATTGAAGATGCTGTCTCCTGTAAGTAGTTTGTTGACTGTTTGCTAGCCTAGCCAAGTAGCCATTCCTCCTACAGCCACTGTCCCCAATACTCTTGTGTATGCAGACCGAAGGGCAATAGATAGTGGGTATAAAAAGGCTAGAGCAGACATAATTAGTACATAATTAGAGGAAAGTGTAGCAGTCCTGATTGCATCTCCTTTGAGAAGAACCTTATGCTAAGTGTAAAACAAGACTTTTAGCATGGGTCTGTGACCTCTACGTGGAAGATTTTGAGGGAGAGTTACATATTTTTTCAGAGTTGATTTTGATGTGTTAGAACCACTAATATAAAGGAAGAAAGAAGAATGACCTCAGTAAGCTTATTTCCGAGGCAACAGGGCAGAGATACAAAAACACAGCCACAAAATACCTCTTGGAGAAAGAATGAGTAGATAGAGCACATACAGTGTCAGGAACTTACTGCTACAGCAGTCAGAGGCCTCCAGTTTTCCTGGCAGTAGAAACATTTTCTGTCGCTATCATCTTCCTGGCAAACTCATTTTCTTTCTGGCTTCTCTCATCTCTGTCATGTTTCACTTTACCCACTCCCCTTTGTTGAATAACAGACACTCCTTTCAGCTATACTTAGCACCCTGCTCAGTGGTGTGATCAGCTAACTCCTTTGGCTCCTATGTCTGGTTGTCAGATCCTCCATGGCAGAGCTAAATAAAAGTGACCTTTCAAAATGTTGCTGTGTGCCGGGCGCTGGTATCTCACACCTGTAATGCTAGCTACTCAGGAGGCTGAGATCTGAGGATCATGGTTGAAAGCCAGCCTGGGCAAGAAAGCCTGTAAGACTCTTATCTCTAATAAGTCACTCAGAAAACCAGAGTGGCGGAGCTGGGAAGGTGGCTCAGTGGTAGAGCACTTGCCTTGCATGCCTGAGGCCCTGGGTTCGATTCCTCAGCACCACATAAGCAAAAAGAAAAAAGCCGGAAGTGGTGCTGTGGCTCAAGTGGTAGAGCGCTAGTCTTGAGCTGAAGAGCTGAGGGACAGCGCCCAGGCCCAGAGTTCAAGCCCCACGACCGGACCCAAAAAAAAAAAAAACCAGAGTGGCGCTGTGGCTCAAGTGGTAGAACATTAGCCTTGAGCTGAAGAGCTGAGGGACAGTGCCCAGACCCAGAGTTCAAGCTCTGCGACCAACCAAAAAAAAAGTTGCTATGTGTGTATGGGAGAGACAAGGTCATATTAAAAAGGCCACTTGAGCCACAGCTCCATTTCCAACTTTTTTGGTGGGTATTATGGTCTTTTCTGCCCAAGGTGGCTTCAAATCTCAGCTTCTTAGTAGCTAAAATTGCAGGTGTGAGCTACCAGTGTCTTGAACTTGAAAAACTTTTTTTTTTTTTTTTTAATGTCGGTCGTGGGGTTTGAACTCTGGTCCTGAGTGCTATTCCTCAGCTCTTCAGCTCAAGGCTAGCACTCTACCACTTGAGCCATAGCGCCACTTCTGGCTTTGTTTATGTGGTACTGAGGAATTGAACCTATGGCTTCATGCATGCTAGACAAGCACTCTACCACCAAGCCACATTCCCTTCCTTGAAAAACTTTTGGTGGTGGGGGGGCCTTGAATTCAGGGCTTGGACACTGTCCTAAGCTTTTTTTGCTCAAGGCTAGTGTTTTACCACTTTGAGCCACAGTTCTACTTCTGGTTTTTTGGTGTTTAATTGGAGATAAGAGTCTCATGAACTCTCTTGATATCAGTCTCCTGAGTAGCATTACAGGCATGAGCCACTAGCTCCTGGCCCTATTAAGAAATTTTGAGAGAAGTCACTTTCTCCTATAATTTCTATAGGTTGTTTCACATTAATGTCATCCTTTTAGAGTATCAGTTCTATATTCTGAGAAGTCTTTGGTTATGTTTAGTCTACCTTCTCCCCACCCCCCCTCCGCCCCCCCAGTCATGGGGCTTGAATGATGTCCTTGTGCTCTTCAGCTCAAGACAAGTGCTCTACTACTTGAGCCACAGCACCACTTCTGGTTTTCTAGTGGTTTATTGGAGATAATAGTCTCACGGACTTTCCTCCCCTGGCTGGCTTCGAGTCACGATCCTCAGATCTCAGTCTTCTGAGTAGCAGGGATTACAGGCGTGAGCCACTGGCGCCCGGCCACCTTTTCTTTTACAGAAAAGTAAGGTCATGGTAAATTTTGCAGTGGAAGTTTTTTTTGTTTTTTTGTGTTTTTGTTTTTTTTTTGGGGTCCAGTCGTGGAGCCTGAACTCTGGGCCTGGGCGCTGTCCCTCAGCTCTTCAGCTCAAGGCTTGCACTCTACCACTTGAGCCACAGTGCCACTTCCGGCTTTTTTCTTATGTGGTGCTTGAGGAATCGAACCCAGGGCCTTGAGCATGCAAGGCAAGTACTCTACCACTGAGCCACCTTCCCAGCCCCATGGAAGTTTTTTTTGTTTATAGGTAGTCCAAAACAAATTCAGTTCCAAAACAAATTGTTTGGGGCAGGCACAAGTATCAGAAGCAGTCGCTGGGATAGCCTGCTAGAGCTGGGGAGCTGGAGGCAGGGAATGGTGCAAGCATGTGGACCCAGTGGATAGTTATCAGTCCTTATGATGCTCATTTCTCATCTTCAGTGTGGGCCAAGTTGAAACTGCAGAAGGCTTCAGAGCGATGGCAGCCCGACACTGAGGTAGGTGCTGATATGCATTGCATTAGAGGCAGACCAACAGGAAGCACTCCCTCCCTCACCCTGTAGGTGGGAAACAGAGATGGTTCTTGGTTTATCAGTGACATGTTCTGTGTGACAGTATCTGCAAACTGACTTGACGAGAAGCCTCATTTGGTTATGATATTTGTCGTAATTTAAATATGTTAAAACAGGTTGTGTTCTCTCACTGAAATTCTGAAGTGACAAGTAGGAGTACCCAGTCTCTAGTGCTGTGGTGGCTCAGTCTTTGTCATGCACTAGATCTCCTTTGAGAACAGCATGTGCTAAGAGAGGTTTCTCCCACCCAAGGTGGGGGTGGGGTTGCTTATTGAAGTAGAGATCATCTCCAAGCTGCAGGTTTCAGAGATAAGGAATGCCCAGAGTAAGTTGTGATAGCAATAGACCTCAGGCCCCTTGGAGACAGGAAGTCGACTCCTTTTCTTTCACAACAGTAGCTTGCAGTATTTATTTTTTTAGCAACAAAACCCTTCCCAGCTGGAATGTTGGACTCTAGTATACAAAATAAAATCAAGCTGAACTGCCCTGTATGTGGGGAAACTCAGCCTTCTCAGCCTCCTGGGGCAGAAACCTAGGCTTTTTGGTAAGCCTTTGAAAACTACTGACTTAGGGCAGGCTTTCTCAGCCAGGGTTCCTTATCTTAAACACAAGAAATGATGTAAATGAACTCTCCTTAGGTACCCTAAAGGTACCATTCTGGATGTTAAGAGAAGTTCATACTCTTGTGGAACCCTATTTGAGAAAGGCTGTGCTAGATGAATGCCAATCTCATGATTGCCAGGGTGTGCCATGGGATCAGATCAAGTGGGTCAGGGTGCTCAGAGATTGGTTCCAGATGTTTCTCCCAGGGAGTATAGCTAACCAGGTGTACTCCTTCTATTGTAGGAAGAGTATGAAGACTCCAGTGGAAATGTTGTGAACAAGAAGACATACGAGGATCTGAAGAGACAAGGACTGCTCTAGTGTTCAGAGATGTTGCTCAACTTTGGGCTTGCCTAGGCTTCCCCGAGATCTTTTTCTATTTCTCCCAACCAAATGCTCTTATTAAAGACTCTTTGCTACATAGTCATGGTCTAGCATGAGTCTTGTAGAAACAAGACATGCTGGCACATTGTAGGGTTGAGATGTGTTTTATCTTCGTTTTATATTTAAAAAAAAAAAAAAAAGATTCTGTGGGAAAATAAAACCAGCCCTTATTCTCAGTGTGTCTTTTTCTGAAGCCCAGGACTGAGAACTAATGCAATCTTGTATTTCTTAATGCCTCCCTACCTCATTCTCACCAACTTGAGTAGCAGCTAAGATTCTATTTTTTTAATAGGGCACATAAGTTAGTTATACAAGGGTTTCATTGTGATATTCCCACACATGTATACAATGTATCCTCACCAACCTCACCCCCTTTAGCACTCTCCTCCAACCCACTCTCCCTCTTTCAGCAGGCTTCATTGTTCTATTTTCATACATGAATAAACTACTTCAACAGACCATACTCATCCTCATTCACCCTCTTTTCTAATCCTACCCCCATTCCACTGGTGCCCACACTCCCATCTGATCCTGTTTTACTTTTCTATCATTCTTTTATTTTTAGTGTATTCATTATACCAAGGCTTTTCCCTATGGTATTTGAGTATTGCTAAGAAATTACTTTCCCCCAACCCTTCTAATCCTCTATTGAAGGCTTTTGTTGTTGTTGGACATGGGGTGTGAACTCAGAACCTGGGTGCTATCCCTGAGCTCTTTCACTCAAGGCTAGTGCTCTACCACTTTGAGCCACAGCTCTTCTCCAATCCTCTATTGAAAAACAGCTTTCATTGAGGCTCCTTATGCCATCTTCATACATGGGCTTGAATTCAGGGCCTGGGCACTGTCCCTGAGCTGCTTTTGCTCAAGGCTAACGCTCTACCACTTGAGCTACAGCGCCACTTCCGGCTTTTTTCTTTTTGCTTATATGGTGCTGAGGAATCGAACCTAGGGCCTCAGGCTTGCAAGGCAAGCACTCTACCACTGAGCCACCAATATTTGGCTTTTTGAGTCTAGCTTATCTAGCTCAACATGATATTCTCCAGTCCCATCCATTTTTCAATAGCAACTAAGATTGAATGTGTTAAGTAACTGACCTAACTTCTCCACCCCTACCACTCTGCTGCCACTTCCCCCACAAGGAAGGAGGGGCAGCTGCCAGCTTCCAGGGACTGCACCTGAACCTCCCTGACTCATCCACATACCACAGCTGGGGGTGGGGGGAGGGATAGGAATACCAAAAATATTCTAACCTTGGAGAAGTGCTTAGGCTTAAAACAAAAGTCTAGCCAGGAGGTCACCAGTAGGCTTTGCACAGCCTTCTGATTTTCTTGAGTTGTCCTTCCAGCCTCATCTGTCCCAACTAGGGATGGAAAAACGGGCTCATGTGGGAGACCTGTGTCCTCACAATGACAGGCACCTGGCTCTAATCCTTTTAGCTGTGGAGTCTGAAATCCCCTTGGAGAAATACAGACTGGATAAGAACTGCTTCTTGAGTAGTGGAGGCTCTGGGTCAAAGGATGAGGATGGAGAGAAGGGGGCCCTATTGTTCAAACTGCACTTCACCCTGAGCATGGCCCTATTCATGTATCAAACACCACCATCACAAGGCACCCAGACAGGTGGTTTGCTGACCGCTTTCCCCTGAATCACAGCACCCTGGCAGCTGTCACCAAGAGACAGGTGAGGGCTAATGGAGAATTAGTGCCAGGAGGAAAAAGATCAGATGCCCCTTGGCTGTAGGAGTCAGAAGTGGTAGCTGTGCTCAGCTTCCTAGGTAAGACAAGAAGATGAGAATAATGTCCACTCCCATCACCACTATGAAAAAAAGACTTCCATGAAAAAGCAGACACATTGGGATAAAGTCTGGGATTGAAGAATCCGAATCAGAACTGCCTCCTGCCCTTGGCTCAGATCAAACTTAAGGACGAGTTGGAGTCTGAATCCTGAAGTAGCTTTTAACAAAGTAAACCAGACTTTTTTTTTTTTTTTGTCGGTTGTGGGGCTTGAACTCTGGGCCTGGGCACTGTCCCTCAGCTCTTCAGCTCAAGGCCAGCGCTCTACCACTTGAGCTACAGCGCCACTTCAGTTTTTCTGGTGGTTTATTGGAGATAGGAGTCTCATGGGCTCTCCCACCCCGGCTGGCTTTGAACCGCGATCCTCAGATCTCAGCCTCCTGAGTAGCTAGGATTACAGGCATGAGCCACCAGCACCCGGTTAAGCCAGACTTCTGACTGAGGGTTTCCCCTTGAGCCTCGGATGTTTTTGTTGACAGGCCAACAGCATCCACTCTCAGGGGGGCTATTACTAGGATGCAACTCCCCTAGGCCTGCCTCAGGCTGTCCCTGTAACAGTAGGGCCTCTAGGAAGCAAAAACTGAGCTCTTGGGATCCTGTGTTTCCTACTGGTTGGCCTCCCTGCTTGACAGCCTCAGTTTACCCATCTGTGGTGTGATGACAGGAGTTTTCTCTTTGCAGCCTTGCTTGGGCTGCCCTAGGCTGGTTCTTCATTCTTTAGATCCTGCAGTACTCAGTCAGATGTCTGTGGTGGGGCTGCTTTGCTCAAAGGTAGCTGTTCTCAGCTCAGAGACCCTGGTCTTCCCTGCATGTTTTTTGGGGGGGGGGGGTCAGTCATGGGCTTGAACTCTGGGCCTGGGCACTATCCCTAAGCTCTTCAGCTCAAGGCACGTGCTCTACTGTTTGACCCACAGTGCCACTTCTGGTTTTCTGGTGGTTAACTAGAGATAAGAGTCTCATGGATGGGGGCTGGGAAGGTGGCTCAGTGGTAGAGCACTTGCCTTGCATGCCTGAGACCCTGGGTCTCAGCACCACATAAGCAAAACGAAAAAAGCCAGAAGTGGTGCTGTGGCTCAAGTAGTAGAGCGCTAGCCTTGAGCTGAAGAGCTGAGGGACAGTGCCCAGGCCCAGAGTTCAGGCCCCACAACCGGACTCAAAAAAAAAAAAAAAGAGTCTCATGGATGGGCTGGGAAGGTGGCTCAGTGGTAGAGTGCTTGCCTCACATGCATGAGGCCCTGGGTTCAATTCCTCAGTACCACATAAGCAGAAAAAAGCTGGAAATGGCGCTGTGGCCCAAGTGGTAGAGGGCTATCCTTGAGCTGAAGAGCTGAGGGACAGTGCCCAGGCCCAGAGTTCAAGCCCCATGACCAACTCCCCCCTCCCCCCCCGAAAAAAAGAGTCTCACAGACTTTCTTGCCCGGGCTGGCTTTGAGCCGTGATCCTCAGATCTCACCTCCTGAGTAGGTAGGGTTACAGGCATGGTAGCTCAAGTGGTAGAGCAAGCACAAGAGTTTGAGTTCAGATTCCAGTACTGCCAATAAAAAGAAGAAAAAAAGTCAGCTGACCCCTACTCCTGTCTAGGTAAGCAACATGTAAAGGAGGGAAAAACCTTAACCAATACTCTCCTGCCACCTATGAGGATGGGAGTCACACAGTGCTCCAACCCATCACAGACAAGCTAGGACTATCATTGCTCCATAGAGATGCACCACCAGGAGGCAAGGATCTCCCACCAGATGGCAGAGTGTGGGGCTCAGGGGATACCACTACATGGTGTAGGGCTGGAGCAGGATGGAGCCCAGACAAAATGTCATTCTGAGGTGAAGGGGAGAGGAGGGCCTTGCTGGCATCCAGGCACGGTCAGACACAGAGACTGAGGAGCGAGAGGGAGAACAGTGTATTTGGGATGCTGAGAGAAGCTGAGATAAGGCCCAAGGTGGCTGTACCTCTTCCTCCTGGGTAGCTGTGATGCATGAAATAGAACCAGTTGTATCTCCTCCCTGCTGACCACTGTCTAACAACCCAAGTCCCAGCCTTGGTCCAGCCTCTTTGCCTGGTGCTCAGTGAGTCCACCTCAGTCTCTAGTGAGACATCCCTACCCTTGGTGCTCATCCCTAGTGCCCCAACTCCTTCTGTCTCTCTGTCTCATTCTCTTAACTGGGTCTTGAACTTAGGGCATGGACACTAACTTTTTTCACTTAAGGCTGGTGCTCTACCATTTGAGTCACATCTCCATTCTGATTTTATGGTGGTTAATTGGAAATGAGAATCTCCCAGACCCTGGGTGCTGGTTGCTTACACCTATAATTCTACTCAGGAGACTGAGATTTGAGGATCTTGGTTTGAAGCCAGCCCAGGCAGGAAAGTCTGTGAGACTCGTCTCTCTAATAAACCACTTAGAAAAAGCCAGGAGTGGCACTGTGGCTCAAGTGGTAGACTGCTAGCCTTGAACAAAAAAGCTTGGGGACAGCACCCAGGCCCAGAATTCAAGCCTCCTGAGACTGGCAAAAAACAAAGAAACCAAAACTTCAATCCTCAGATCTCAGCCTTCTGTGCAACTGGGATTACAGCTATAAACCACTGGTATATGGTTAGGTCTCAACTCTGAGATACCCCTCTACCCCAACTGCTATAACCTCTGACTTCACAAGCTCATAGTCCTTCTGCCCACTACTCACCCAGCTCTACCTTAGCCTTGAATAGGCCCCCAAATCACAGCCCGATTTTCACCAGCCTCTCAACCTCTTGTCTGCCTGACACCTACCTCTGAAGTTTTCCTCCCCAATAAGTTCTCTAAAGCTGGGCTACCTGCTCTCTAACAGATCCTCTCACTTCCCCCAGACCAACTTGTCTAGTTTTTCCAGCTCCAAGGAGACATAGAGCAGCCTGTGTCTGTCCAGGGGAGATTACAGGTTGTGAGTTGTTCACAACACAACTTTTCAGAGGAGTTGCCCCCACCCCAAAGGTGTGACAGTACTTCCCCAGGCTGCCTGTTCTACTCCCAAGCTGGCAATCCATCAAAGGACAAGCCACTCCCCACTCCATCCCTGGTAACCACCATCTTGTTACAGATGCCTGCTCTGAGAAGTGGAGGAGAAATCATTGTCAACATGTGGTGGCTGGCCAGGACCAGTGACACAGGCACAGTGTCCCTGTGTCACAGTGTTGAGGTTCCTGTCTTAGTGTCCTGCTTTCTCTTCCAGGAGAAAAACTGCACCACTTTCTCCTGCCAAGGAAGCAGTTGTTTCAAAAGGGCAGGAAGCTGTGAGCATGTGCTCTGAGGGCTCAGAGTTCTGTGAAGTAAGCTTGAGGCACACCAAGGTTTGGGCTACTGTCCTCTCTCAGAGCTGCAGTCCTGGAGTCTCATTGGAGTTCGATCTTGGGCAAGCTAGCCTGCCTGGACTCTAACTAGTTTGACTTTCTCAGCTCTACATAATGTCAAAGCCCAGGGCCACAGCTAGAATTTTTCACATCTCCATGCTATGCCTACTTGTTCCTGATCTTACTGGTCTCTGGGGACTGGCTGACCTCATGGGAAAGGAGCTAGGAGACCAGTGAGGAGCAGCTCAGCCCAAGTTTCATTTCATACTGTCTGCCTCTGTGAGGAGAAGAGAGGGATAATGGGAGGATGAATGGTCCCATCTGCAGCTCTGACTACATTGTCAGTTGCAGACAGGTCCTCATGGCGGGAAGCCCCAGGGGTCATGAGGCTGAGGTTCAGCCCAGCTACTCATAGTGCTGTCAAACTTTGGTCTCAGATACCTAACTCCTTCAGGATGGGAACCTCAGTTTTAGGGCCCACTAGTATCCTCCTGTCATGGGTCCAGGCTGCTTACACACCACTGCTCCTCTGTTCTTTGCTCCTGATCTTATTGGCTTAACAGAATCAGGGTATAACATCTAGGAAGACCCTGTAGGCTTTGCAGGCCCCCAAACCACCTGTTCAGATCCCTGTAGCTGTATCCTTAGTGAACAGGATTCATTCATTACTCCATAGCCTAGGCCTGAACAGGGGCCCATCTAGATGGCAGTACCTTCTTTACAATCCCAAGAGAGGCTTGGATTTTTCTGGGAAAATCTCCAAAAGACAGAAAGCTTCCTACCCAACTCCTATATAGTGGAGACTCCAGAATCCTTCAAAGACAGTCTTTTCTTTTTGTTTTTTTGTTAGCTGCAGAGCTTGAACTGAGGGCCTGGAAAAACTAGGTGCAGCCAGGTACTTTTCATAGATGAAAAAACTGGCTGGGCACTGGTGTTTCATGTCTATAATCCTAGCTACTTAATGTTAGGTTTTTAAAAAGAGGTAGTCGAGTAAGAACAGCACCACGCACGTGGAATTCAGGTAAGGGGTAAGTTTATTCATCATTCTGGCTGGCACCAAGCCATCTTGGTCCTCCACGTGGTGGGGAAAAGGCCTGGGAAAGAGAGCTGGGAGAGAGAGAGAGCTGGGAAAGAAGGAGAAAAGAGCTAGAAAAGAGAGAATCTGGGAAAGGTGGGAAAGAAAGAGCTAGGAAAGAGAAGGGAGCGGGAAAGAGAAGAGAAGGAATGAGCTGGGAAAGAGAGGTGGGAAAGAGAGCTAGGAAAGAGGGCGTCTGGGCCTGGGCTAGGCCTTATCTAGGGTATGGGTGGAGAAAGGTGTGGCCACATCAAATTCAGATGTGACCTCAGTGGATGCCGATGTGACCTCTTCCAGGTGTCCCAGTTGCCTAGGTAACGCAGGTACTGGATGGAGACTTTGCTGCGAGGGGGGTGGAGTCTGCTAGCCAGCCAGGAGCGGACCTTACACTTAGGAGGCAGAAATCTGAGGATCACAGTTCAAAGCCAGCCTGGGCAGGAAAGTCTATGAAACTCTTATTTCTAATTAACCAGCAAAAGAACTCAGGGATAGTGCCCAGGCTCTCAGTTCAAGCCTTTGACATTAAGAGGAAGATTAGAGCCATGAACTAATGGCTCATGCCTATAATCTCCTAGCTACTCAGAAGGCTGATATCTAGAGAATAGGGGTTCAAAGACAGCCTAGGTAGAATAGTCTGTAAGGCTTCATCTCCAAAATAACCAGCCCCCTCCCCCCCAAAAGGGACTGGATGTGTGTGGCTTAAGTGGTAGAATGCCAGCCTTGCAAACAAACAGAGGCCCTGAGTTCAAATTCCAGTATCAGAAAGAGAGCAAGCAAAGCAAGCAAAGAAAGGAAGGAAGGAAAGAAAGAAAGAAAGAAAAGGAGACCTCAGGGTCGGTTCCCTGACATCTACCTCCTTAATCTCAAAGAGTCGGAATCAATCCCTTTCCCTTGCATCCCCCATTTGACTTTGAAACTAAATTCTAATAAGCTTGTGCTCCATTAGTGTAGTAAATGTTTCCAGGAAAATAACTAAGATTGAACATCTGCTTCTGGAAAGGGCTGAACTAGTCTTTAGGGGAAGAGGAGGGGACTAGTTAGAAATGAAACTGGTGGGGTGACATTGTCCAAAGAGAAATGTACTCATTACTTGAGTTATGTAACGATAACCCTTCTGTATATCACCTTTATAATAACAAAAAGAAAAAGAAAAAAAAAGTTACTCCTTCCCCACCACTGGCCCAGCTGCTCTTTCACTGTGGATCATTAGAGATCACTAGAGAGCAGGTGTTGTCATTAAGATAATTCATTAATTGAACAAATATGTCCTGAGATCCAGTTATTCAAAATGGATGAGTCCTCAAGAAACTCATTTTAGCAAATGGCCCACAGGCCAAGAGAGACCTTTCAGGAATCTCTTATCTAACCTGCCCATCTGGAACAACTTCCTAAACTTAGAAGAGGATAATGAAGCCTGAAAAGACAAATCTCTCTACCAAGGGCACGTGGATAGGGTAGTTATTTAAGGGAGAAAGAGTCTCAGCAGAGGTCAGAACTATCCCCTCTAGGGAGTGAGTGGAATTAAGGAGAGGAGATTTTTTTCCCCCTTTGAGGGGGAAAGGAATCTTGGTTCGATGATCTGGAGGACTGAGGATACGGCATGGACTAGAGAGGTTTCCCAACACTGGAAGCCCAGCTATCCCAGGACCTACGGAGTTAACAGGGATGTGGAGACGCCCCCAGTACTGACTCGGGCATGCTGGGACTTGCAGGCCGTCCGGCGGTCCTGTGGCACCAGGGGCTGCTGGGAAATGTAGTTCCTGGCTCGGCCTCAGCCCGTGTACCAAGGACCTAGCGTTGACAGCTGGGGAGGTAGGTGGCAATGGCGGGGGAGGCGGGGGCGCTATAAGGGGATGCGGAGTGAGAGGAAGTGGACAAGCTGACGGCTGGGACCCCTGCCCAGCGGCTGTCAGACAGCCCACCCCTAGTCCGAGGCTGATGCAACGGGCCTGCTGGGTGGGGTGAGGGCAAAGAACAACAGGGCGAGCTGCTTTTCCCGCCTCCAGATAAAAAGGAGCCAACAGGATTGGGCTTCTTTCTTGGGTGGGATTCTCCCTTCCTAGAGTAAGGGGAGATGTCTCTCTCTCTGACTATATTCATATATGTCATCACCTTCTCCCAGAGAGGACCAATCCTGGAGGCCGAGACCTATCCTAGAAGCATGGGAACCCGGTCTCCTATTTGCAACAAGAAGTCTGGTCCCCACTCAGGAACAGCTGGATGCCCTCCCAGACAGAGGGTGGGTGGTACAATGAATCAGACATGGTCAGAGGAAAAGGGATGGGGACCCTGGAAACTCAAAGGCACATTGTAGGGAGAAGACCTGTGGGGAAGGACCAGGCCTTTTCTTCTTCCTCTACAAAGTCCCCCTCCCCCTTCCTCTTCAAAAGCCCTCCCCCTCCTTCTGTCACCTCATGGAATTGACCCAAATTAATTTCCATCAACTCTCCTCCATGCATGTCTGCTCAACAGGATCCAGCATGGACCAGTCTGTGGCTATCCAGGAGACGCTGGCAGAGGGGGAATACTGCATCATCATATCCTTTCTAAACTTGAGCTCCCCGCAGGCTGGGCCTGCCCTGGCTTTGAGAAGTCGAATGGACAATGTCAGTCACTGTCCCTTACCCCTCTTTTAGCCATCAGAAGAGAAGGAGCCTACTATTTATTTCTAAAGTACTTACTTGGTCCTAGACACTCTGCCAGGTGCTTTAAATATGCAACTTCCAACCTGGAGATAATGGAAACTATTAATTCCAATTTCACAATGACCAAGGCTCACAGGTGAAATGACTTATCCAAGCTCACACCTTGGGGAGGGGGGCAGGGCAGGAAAAGGCAGGGATTAGTGGAGTGAACTGGATTTGGAACAGCCTGGCCTGGACTTTGATTTTCCCTTGACTGAGCAGCAGGCAGTACAAGGTACGCTGTGTGAGGGAGACAGCAGGCAGAGCCGCCTGCTGGGGTTGGTGCGCTACCGCCTGGAGCATGGTGGCCAGGAATACGCGTGAGTGATAGGGTCTGGGCACCCGGTTTTCTGGGCCATAACAGACTTCACTGTACCCTCCAGTTGGACTTCAGCCATCCCTCCAGGGCTGGGTCTAAGTCTCCTAGAGAGAGATAATGATAGTGATTGTTCCTTGAACACCATATTTAAAGCCTTTTTGCATGCATTAACTCATATAATCATCAAGACATGGAGGAGACTTCTGGAAAAGACATAGTTATCACAGTGTCCACATCTTGAGCTTCTGGCCAGAATGTCTGGATTCACATCTAGGCATTGTAATCCTAGGCAAGTTGTTTTATCCCTTTTCTCAGATGAAAGATTAGAGTATTGGGGATGAGGGTATAATTCAGTGGTAGAGCGCAGGTAGGTATAAGACCATGGGTTCAGTCCCTAGCACACCCTCCCCTAGAGCAAAAAGATTAAAGTAAGTCAGTACATGTAAAGGTTTTAAACACAGTATGAAGTACAAAGAAGGTGCTCATTAAGTGTCACCTGGGAATATCTGCCTATTACACAGGAGAAGAGAATAATACTTGGCAGAGGTCTCATAGCTAATAAGTGAATCTTAGTGTCTCAGAGCTGGGGGAGGGGAGCCCTAGACATTTCCTAATCCACTCTCCTGATTTTATAGGTAGGGGAACTGACATTCAGGTAAAGAAAGGAGGTAGCTAAGCATGCACAGTTCCTGTAACATACAATCCAGGCCAAATCAGCTGTGTTTTGCTAACAAGGGAAGTGCTCTTCCAAATGAGACAAGTACAACTTTTGTGGCTTCATTCATAAATTTTTTTTTTTTTTGGGTCCGGTCGTGGGGCTTGAACTCTGGGCCTGGGTGCTGTCCCTCAGCTCTTCAGCTCAAGGCTAGCGCCACTTCTGGCTTTTTTTTTTTTGCTGATGTGGTGCTGAAGAATCGAACCCAGGGCTTCATGCATGCAAAGCAAGCAGTCTACCAGTGAGCCACCTTCCCAGCCCTTCATTCATAAATTGTACCCTTCAAGGTCATTGTGGTCAGAGGTTGAGAAGTGGGTCCAGCCAGGCTACTACCAGGACAGAAGGACTGAGAGAGCATGAGCGCTCGGGGCTCCATGGTATGGGCAGTGGGTTCTGTTCTCATTTCTGCTTTCTGCCCTTAGTCTCTTCCTGTACACACACCGGAGGATGGCCATTACAGGGGATGATGTCTCTTTGGATCAGATTATACCAGTCTCTCGGGATTTTACACTGGAAGAAGGTGCCACAGGAAGTTGGGTGGTATGAATCCCTCTCCTCTGGGAGCTCTCCCCCTCTAGGTTTCTCTGTTCTTGTGTGTATGTGTGTGTGGGGTCAGGGGACAGGGGTCCTCAGTTGCTAAAGACTTCTCATTTTCCTTTCCCACAGTATCCCCAGATGGTGAACTCTACATCCTTGGTGAGTGGTCCTGTCAGTCTGGGTCCCAGTGGAGAATAAGGGGAGGACTATTTTCAAACAGAGAGGAATGGTATGAAATAAGAACAACTCCACTATTAAAAAAAATTTTTTTTTTTGTCTGTTGTGGAGCTTGAATTCAGTCCTGGATGCTGTCCCTGATCGATTTCACTCAAGGCTAGTGCTCTATTACTTTGAGTCACAGTGCCACTTCTGTTTTTCTGGTGGTTAATTGAAGATGAATCACATAGTCTTTCCTGTCTGGGCTCACTTTGAACCACAATCCTCAGATCTCAGCCTTCTAAGTAGCTAGGATTGCAGGAGTGAGCCATTAGTACATCACTTCTGGCTCCCACTATTCTTATTGTGGTAATAAGACTATACAGATATAGCCCTGTCCACCCACCTCTTGCGGCTCATCTCTATCATTGTTCCACAGGCTTGCTGCACTGGAATCCTCTGGAAGGCTTCAGTCATCTGAGACATCACATAATCTAATGGCAGAGGTTCCTCCTTCCTACACCTAGACACTTTTTCCATGGATAGTTGTACCTTCCAGATTTCATTTCACACATTTTCTTTCTTTCTTTATTTCCTTCCTTTCTTTCTTTCTTTCTTTTCTCTCTCTTTCTTTCTGTCTTTCTTTTTTTTGTTGCTTATCCAAGGCTTGAAATCAAGGCCTGGGCGCTTTCCCTGAGCTTTTGTGCTCAAGATTGGCATTCTACCACTTGAGACACAGCTTCGCTTTTGGTTTTGTTAGTAGCTGATTGGAGCTAAGAGTCACATGAACTTTCCTGCTCCAGTTGGAAAACTGTGATCTCCAGGTCTCAGCCTCCTGAGTAGCTAGGATTAGAGGCATGAGCTATATAGTGTGAGGCACATGCCTTCCAGCTCCCAGGAAGTCTTTGACAAAGCTCTGAAATTGCTTTTCTCTCACTGATTTGTGTCTTTTCTCATCCTAACCAGCCCTCTGTAACTCATAGGAATTTAATTATTTGTTTTCACTTAAATAATGTCTGATTTCTTTGCTAGGCAATAATAATAGAGGTGAATGTTTAATCAGTGATTATCTTCTGCCAAGTTATCTGCTAAAAGTTTTATACACAAAATTTGGCAAGATTGAGAGGTTGGTGTTCAAGTGGTAGACTATCTGTCTAAAAAGTTCAAAAACAGAAGCTATGTTGGGGCCTTTAATTAAAAAAAGATTTAGCAAGACCTATAAATCTCTGTGATATGAGATTATCACTGTTTTCATCTCAGATTTGGCAAGATCTATAAATAAATCTCTGTGATATGAGATTATTGCTGTTTTCATCTCCATTTTATGATAAAGGAACTGAGGTGCAGGGAAATTAAAAAAATTAGTACTTAGTGGAACCAGGATTCAAACTCAGAATCCAGAGTCTGAAGCCTATACTTTTTAATTTTTTTTTGGGGGGGGGGGTCGGTCGTGGGGCCTGAACTCTGGGCCTGGGCGTTGTCCTTCAGCTCTTCAGCTGTAGAGTAGCGCTCTACCACTTGAGCCTCAGCCCCACTTCCGGCTTTTACTGCTTATGTGGTGCTGAGGAATCGAACCTAGGACCTCATGCATGCAAGGCAAGCACTCTACCACTGAGCCACCTTCCCAGCCCCTACTTTTAAATTTTTTTTTGGTGGTAATGAAGAGTGTATTTAGGGCCTCACATTTGTTAGGCAGGCAATCTCAAGATAGGGTGTTGCTTTATGTCCAACCAGCCTGGACTGTGGTCCTCTTACTGTGCTACCCTGTGTCATTTGGGATGGCAGGTACATGCCACTAGGCCCAGCCATTGTGTCTCCCATATAGTTGGGATAACATTTGTGCATTGTCATGCCCAGGGTGCCAGAACCCTCTCTCCCTCCCCGGCCCTCTCTTTCTTTTTTGCCAGTCCTGGGACTTGAACTCAGGCACTGTCCCTGAGCTTCTTTTGTTCAAGGATAGCACTCTATCACTTGAGCCACAGTGCCACTTCCAGGTTTTTCTGTTTACTGGTACTGAGGAATTAAACTCCCGGCTTCATGCATGCTAGGCAAGCACTCTACCACTAAACCACATTCCCAGCCTATCATTTAACTCTTATCACTCTGCTACATGGCTTCTGTCCATTCTTTTTATTTTTTTTTCTTTTTTCAAGTGCTCACCTTGGGCTGAGCATATGATACGTATAAGGAGCTTCCTAGTCTAGTTCTCTGAAGATAGACTCACATCTGTTTTCTTGACTGTGCCTTAGCAAAGAGCTTGGGACTTCCAGGAAGACCAACTCATGGACTGTTCTCCTAGTCCCACCTCTATGTGCTGTTCATCCTGCATGGGGTGAGGGTGGTGACGGAAGGACTACAGCTCCAGAGAACTTGTCTCTGCTGGAACCATGCAATGCAGTAGTGAGGCGTATTGACTTTTCAGAGTCTTGAGCTCCCTCTGAAAAGTGGGAGCTCATTTGGAACTGAGGGGCCAAAGGGTTCCTTTATCCTTTATTGTCCTATCAGCAGTAGTAGTCAAAGGACCGTCTGGAGCCAGGGCTAAATTCTCTATTCTAGGGACTCCATACTTAAAATTAATCTAAGAGCCAGGCACATACTTATAAGCCTAGCTACTCAGGAGGCTGAGACTGGAGGGTCATGGTTTGAAGCTAAACCTAGCAGGAAAGTCTGTGAGACTCTTATCTTCAATTAACCACCAGAAAATCAGAAGTGGCACTGGGACTCAAAGTGGTAGAGTGCTAGCCTTGAGTAAAAGGAGCTCAGGGACAGCGTCCAGGCCCAGAGTTCAAGCCCTAGGACAGGCAAAAATTTAAAAAAAAAAATTAACTCTTCACTCCTGGTGGCCAAGGGCTCATTTCCTGCTCCTTCTGTAGGTTCAGATGTGACTGTTCAGCTGGACACAGCAAAGCTCAGCCTTGTATTCCAACTGCCCTTTGGTTCACACACTAGGATGTTCCTCCAGGAAGTCACCAGGGCCTGTCCAAGTAAGTAAGACCTAAGGCTCACAGGGTGGGTATCTACTGGCTGGGGCACAGACCTGCTCACTCTAGTCCACTTTCTAACTTTTGAACTCATACATTACAATTTCTGTGGCCCTCCCAAGTTTCCTGGCATGGAATGGTGACACTCCCAGACTGTATGCAAGCCATGGTATTTGTGTTTCTGCATTAAGGTTTTTGGATCTAAGCATGAACTATATAGCATTGGACCCAAGCATTAACTACTGTAGAGCACTTTAGTTCTTCTGGCTCTAAGCAGGGCTGCAGAGTATGGGTTGTGACTTTGTGGCAGAATTTCTTTTTTTTTTTTTTTTTAACTGTATTTTTTTGTCTTTTCTTTTTTTTTTTTGGTACTGGGGATCGAACCCAGGACGTTGCACTTGCTAGGCAAGCGCTTTGCCACTGAGCTACATCCCAGCCCTTGTGGCAGAATTTCTTACAAGTTAGCACGGCCAGCAGATTCTAGAGGCCCATCTTCTCTCTGCCACTCATAGCTGGAATCAAGAGAAGCCTGTCATGTGGGTTCTCTTGCTCTTGAACCCTGCTCTATCCCTCACTACAGCTGAGAAAATGGTCTAGCTTTGGCTTTGCAGCAAAAGGTTAGAGGCTTCTAGACAGCATTTGTTTTGATTGGAGGTAAAGGAGAGTTTGTGAGGAGGAGAGAACCAATTACAGAACATGCAAATTTAAGCCACCAGGTGCTGGGGCTCAGGTGTTCACTCAGTGGCATTAGTTGTTTCAGGCCAATATCTAGTCTCTGTGTTGGGGGAGGGGGTGTAAGGGGAAAGCTTGGCCTTGTGTGATTGTATATTGGTCTCAAGCCTGAGGCTTGAGGGCTCAGGTGTGCCAGGAAGAACTGGCAAACTGGCTTCTGGGTGGAGGAAAGAAAGTAGAAACAAGAACATAAAGCTTTGAGTGGGTGGCTAAGGAGTTTAAAATTTATTCTATAAGCAGGGGAACATTTATTTATTTTTAATTTTTTTGTCAGTTGTGGTACTTGAACTCTGGGTCTGGGCCCTGTCCCTCAGCTCTTCAGCTCAAGGCGAGCACTCTACCACTTGAGCTACAGCCCCACTTCCAGTTTTCTAGTGGTTTATTGGAGATAGGAGTCTCATGGTCTTTTCTGCCCTGGCTGGCTTTGAACCGAGATCCTCAGATCTCAGCCTCCTGAGTAGCTAGGATTACAGGCCTGAGCCACCAGTGCCTGGCGAACATTTATTTCTAAATTTTAAAATAATTACTTGGGCTGGGAAGGTGGCTCAATGGTAGAGTGCTTGCCTTGCATACATGAGGCCCTGCGTTCAATTCCTCAGCACCAAATAAGCAGAAAAAGCTGGAAGTGGCTCTGTGGCTTAAGTGGTAGAGCACTAATCTTGACCTGAGGAGCTGAAGGACAGTGCCCAGGCTCAGAGTTCAGGCCCCATGACCAGCAAAAAATAAAAAAAAATAAAATAATTACTATCATTTAATGATTATTAGTAATGGTTTTAGGAGGGATAGTAACAGTAATACCAGTTGAGCATCCTGAATCTGGAAATCCAAACTCTGAAATGCTCTAAAACCCCAAAACTTTTTAAGTGCCAATATGATGCCAACAAGTAGAAAATACCACACCATCAAAGTTTGTTTTATGCACATTTTTTTTTTCCAGTCCTGGGGCTTGAACTTAGGGCCTGGGCACTACGGCTCAAGGCTAGCACTCTACCACTTGAACCACACTGCCACTTCCAGCTTTTTCTGTTTATGTGGTACTGAGGAATAAAACCCAGGGCTTCATGTATGCTGATCAAGCACTCTACCACTAAGCCACATTCCCAGGTGCGCCCGCCCCCCCTCCCCCCCGGTTTTGGTACCAGTCTTGGGGCTTGAACTCAGGGCCTGGGCACTGTCCCTTAGCTTTTTTACTTAAGGCTGGCACTCTACTACTTGAGCCACCGCTCTACTTGTGGGTTTCTGCTGGCTAATTGGAGATAAGAGCCTCATAAACTTTCCTACTTAGGCTGGCTTTGAAATGTAGTTCTCAGCATTCAGACTCCTGAGTAGGTAGGATTATAGGCATGAGCCATAGGCATCTGGAGCCATCAGCTCTAAAACCTACTGAAGCACTTTTGGTTATAAGTGTTTTGGAAAGGATAGCCAACCTGTAAGAGCAAGGAGACAGCCTCTTTGACTTGAAATCCATTTCTGACAGTCCCTAGCTGTGTGACTTTGGCAAACCACTTCACTTTTCTGGACCTTCATTCTGGTAATCTTCTACATGTCATGAATATCCCTCATGGAGTTGTGAGAATTAAAAGAAAGAACACACGTGAATCAGGTGCTGGTGGCTCATGCCTGTAATCTTAGCTACTTGGGAGGCTGAGATCTGAGGATGATGGTAGCTTGAAGCCAGCCCTGGTAGTCCATGAGACTTATCTCCTCCAATAAACCACCAGAAAACCAGAGGTGGTATTGTGGCTCAAAGTGGCAGAGCACTAGCCTTGAGCAGGAAAAGCTCAGGGACAGCACCTAGGCCCTGAGTTCAACCCTCACAGCCAACAAATAAGAAAGAAAGAACACATGTGAAAGTTCCCATCCAGATAGCAACAACTCAGAAAATATTTTCTCCTTCTTGGACTTATGTGTTAGACACCATTCTAAAACCTTTTTTTTTTTTTAAACAAATGATCACATTTAATACTTACCACAGCCTTCACGGTTAGTATTATCAAGGTCTCCATTTTACAGATAAGGAAACTGAAGCTCCAAGACAGTAGGTGCTTTTCCTGAGTGCACAGCCGGTACACTGTGGAGAGCCAGGATGAACAAGCTTAGCTGAGTCTTACTCCAGAGTCTGAGTTTTCAACTGTTTTGCTCTTGTTCTTCCTTATTTGGTCTCTCTCTGTCTCAGTCTCTGTGTGTGAACAGCTCTAGGAGGCCTTGATGAAAGAGATGGTGTTAAAGCTTAGAAGAACAAGAGAATCCCTTCCTCCTCTGTTCCCCCTCTCCCTCCCCCCCCCCCAGGCTATGAGGGAAAAGGGCATGCAATGAGAGGGAGGAGTGCAGGCTGGACTGATCTTGGAAAAGCTGTGGAGAGAGCTGGGCAGGAGAGACCAGCAGAGGGCAGCTCTTGAAGAGCCTGAAATAAATAACAAGGAACTTGGACTCTGCCCTTGTGGAGAGCTCTTAAGGAAAACTGGGGAGTGGTTAGGCAAGATTGGGAAATTAGAAAAGCTCCCCTGATAAAAACCATAGAAAGGAGGAGCCTGGAATGAGGAGATCAACAGGAATGTATTACAGTGCTACAGGCATTTGGAATGAGGCTGAGAGTAGGGAATTGGCCATGGGATAGGACTGGGAGATTGGGAAGGAAAGATGGGCTGGAGAAGTACTAAGGAGGCTCTACTGAGGACAGTGAAATTGCCTTGGGAGCTGTGAATTTGGTTTGGTGTTGACAACTTTAAAACTGATTAGAACAGTGACTAGCCACTTAACAAATGTTTGTTAAATGGATGGACAGAGCTGTATGAATAGAGGAGAGAAGTCAAGGATGATTTAACAATCCAAGGTTTTTTTTTGTGTGTGCAGGTCCTGGGGCTTGATCTCAAAGTGTGCGTGCTATCCCCAAGGGTTGTATACTACCACTTTAGCCACAACCCCATTTCCAACTTTTCTCTTTTGTTGCTTAATTGCAGATAATAATGTCATGAACTTTTCTGCACAAGATGACTTTGACCCGTGATCCTCAGATGTCAGCATCCTGTGTAGCTAGGCTTACAGTCATGAGCCACTGACACCCCACTTTTTTAGGGTGGATCTGATAAGACTGAATTATAGGTAATAGTATATAAATGTTGAAAGTAATTTAAAGTCATGGATAAGTTCTTTTTCTTCTTTAGCATCTGTCTTGTAGGTCTCTTAGCTGCTCTGGGGTTCACATCCCATTTCCAGTAACTAGCAGGAAGTCTATACTATTTCTGTCTCTCCTGTTTTACTCTTTCTCTCTCTCTTGTTGGTAGTGTGGCTTGAACTCTGGCCCTACCCTCTGTTCCTCAGCTTTTCAGCTCAAGGTGAGCACTCTACCACTTGGGCCACAGTGCCACTTCTGGTTTTCTGGTGGTTAACTGAAGATAAGATTTTCAAGGACTTTCCTGCCAGGGCTGGCTTTGAACCGTGAGCCTCAGATCTCAGCCTCCTGAGTAGCTAGGATTACAGGTGTAAGCTACTGGTGCCCGGCCGGCCCCCCTTCTCTTTTATTCTGCCTTTATTAGGGCTTAAACTCAGGGCCTGGGCATTGATGCTTAGCTTTTTCATTCAAGGCTGTTGCTTTACCACTTCAAACACAGCTCTACTTACAGCTTTTTGGTAGTAAATTTGAGGTAAGAATCTCATGGACTTAAAGTCTGGACTGGCTTCAAACCACGATCCTCAAATCTCAATCTCCCGAGTAGCTAGGATTACAGGCATGAGCCACCTGCACCGGACCCACATCTTGGCTTTCTGATTTGCACAATGGAAATATAAACATGTCTTACATAACAATCCAAGGTGGATTTTGTTTTGTTTTGTTTTTGGATTAGATGAGACTGGATATAGGTCAGTATATAGAAATGTTAAAAAGTGCTGTCCTGTCACAGCCAGGACAGAAGCCCAGGTCTTTCCATTTCTGATGTCCTTGCAAGTCCAATTCTGTTGGATCAACTTTATGTAGCTCCACAAGCAAATATGCAGGATAGGAGAAGGGTTTCTATCAAGTGTTTTAAAGTCAGACTGACCCGGTTATGAGTTGGAAGCAAGTGAGGCTCAAGAGCTTCTAGGAAGGAGAGGTAGTTAAGATGGATCCAGAGGACCAGCACTGATAGTCTATTTTGCGTGCATTTGACTCAGAGCGTATGTCCCTGGGGTGGCTTGCAAACTGCAGACGGAGGTTACACGTTAATGCGCCAACCTACTCTAACATGCTAACTTCTGATTCATGCACCCCTGATTCTGACTCTGGACTTTACCTCTCTGAACGCAGTCACCTCGCATATAAAATTGGAAGCGTTTCCTAGCTCACAAAGCTATCTATATCTATATATATACATAGATGGAGCACAGACCTTAGCGCGCAGTTCTTTGAGGCTGGAGTAATGGCAGGCTCTCTGGGTCAGAGCACGTTACTGCATTTGGGCCTCAGACTCACGCTGTGCCCAGGGGCAACGGAGTTGAAGATTCTTCCCAGAACACAAGCCCGTGGTTCAGACTGTGCTCCTTGTTCCTGACACAGGCTTCGATCCTGCGACCCCGGATCCTGAGTTCCTCTGGCTATCCCGATACAAGTGTGTGGAGCCAGCGCCAGAGGCTGCCACAGCACGCGGTTGGAACACGGCCCCGGGTACCTCACCCTGGTGCGCGGCAATTGGCGGAGGCAGGTATCCATCTTGGAAAGGAAAGTGGGGATTCGAGGATAGCAGGTATCAGGGGGCGGGGTTAGTTCTGTTTGGGGGTGGGGCTGTGAGTCAAACGTAATTTCGATTGGCGGGAGTGGCACGCGGGGGCGGGCTCGTCTGGGGTGGGCGGAGCACGCGGGCGGGCGGCGGGATGAGGAGCTTGAGGAAGCTGGCAGGGAAATGTCCGCCGCCGCCGGCTCTCGGGAGTGCGACTCTGCAGGTACGGCGAGGGATGGCAAGCGGGACTTAGGAGGGGACAGGGGGAGGCTCGGTCGTGGGAGGCATGAGGCCGGGCCTTCGGGTAGGTTGGGCGTGCGAGTTAGCAGGTGGACGCGTGGGGCGAAGACCGAGCTTTGGGCCCTACGGGAGGTGGAGACATTGGGACGGAGGTTCTGTGGAGAACCTCAGTCGGGCATGATGGGGGGGGGGGGCGTCCGGTGATAATGGGGTGCTGAGGAATATTTGGGGGTCTTAGCAAAGCAGTGTTGTCAGACTCGCTGTGTCCCGGCGCCGCTCGCGGCCTCTTTCTGGGCCTCAGTTTTTCTAGCTGAGCGTGCTCTTCGGTCCTGATCTGAGTTTGGAGGGTGTGTTTGGAGGGTGTGCACACGACCGTGACCGTGTGTGCCTCTGGATGAGGTGCAGTGTGTTCTGAGGTTCTACCCTGGGTTTTCTGGATGGGGCCATGCACCGAGCTGGAGTCCGGGGGAGCTGTCCTAGGACTGGAAGCCAGGAGAAGCTTCAGGTAAATAGGTCAAGGTTTTTTTTGTTGTTTGGTTTTGACATCCAGCCCTTGGTGGTTAATGCTATGTTGCACAAAAGGCAGATTGTTGAGTTAGGTGTCTGTGCTTTTGGAGAGCCAGAGACTCAGGGCTGAAATTTGGGTCAGTTTGCAGACCTGATTCCTTCCCCCAAGGGCTCCCTGGTGGTTTTTGTCCCCAGGGTGTGCCCATGAAGCACTTGTTTCACGCCAGCTTTGGCATAACCACTTGTACCTATTTGTACCACTCTACTCTGTTCTACGTCAGCGATCAAGAGTCTTGTCAAGTAGTTGTGCTCTTACAAGGCTTGGAAACTATGAGGGGTAGGGAAGGGTGACAGGTTGAGTAAGAGTTTGTAAAAGGAGAGGAAATGAGGCCAGCTGAGGACTTCCTCAGCACTTAGGCTTTTTCTTCACTGTGGCTAGCACAAGATGCGATTCAAGGGCCAGATATGCTGATAGTTTCCATCTCTCTTGGGTTTATCTCAGAGTTCACTTGAAGAGTTGGTCTTGAGATAGCTATTGCTTCAGTTTCCATGATACTCCGAGATGTGCTAGCACATGTGAAGAGAGTTTAAGAGCAGGCCCTCTCATTGCCCTTCATGAAAGGCTGCCAGGATCCAGATAATTGGCAGAGGAGAACAGACCCAATGGCTACACAAAGAGGTGAGTTCTACTTCTTTAAAGCCAGTGGGCTAGACTCAGACTGCTGGAACGCTTTACCTATTTCCTTACTAGAATGATGTCTTCCCTAGAATATCAGGCCAAACAGCTCTGAACCCAATTCTCCCCACCTCCCCCCTCCAGACCTGGGGTTTGAACTCATGGCTTGGCCACGGTTCTTAGCTTATTTTTCTCAGGGCTAGTGCTCTTCCACTTGAGCCACAGCTTTACTTCTAGCTCTTTGGTGGTTAATTGGAGATGAGTCTCATGGACTTTCCTGCATGCGCTGGCTTTGAGCCATGATTCTTAGATCTCAGCCTCCTAAATAGTTAGGATTACAGGCATGAGCTACAGGTGCCCAACTTGAAAGCCAGTTGTTTTGGCCCCTGGGTGAGCAAAGTGTAGGGATCCCAGAGTATTGGATTTACTTTCACAATAGGCAAACTATCCAAGCACAGCAGAGGAATTATTAGTTTGAAAGCATTTGTTCCTACAATAAATGGTAATATAATAAGAACTGCCAAGTTGCTCCTCTTAAAATGATTAGCATGGTATCAAACCAAGTCCCCATTTCTCTTTGGGCCATCTGTGTTTCCAAATTGCTATGGTCTCAGTGGAGCAATGTGCTTCTTCAACAGATAAGAGAAACCCTTTGGGCCACCTGAGTGGAGGTCCAGGTTCCAATTCCTATATACAAATGACCAAAATACCCTCTTTCCAGTAGCCTGGGGAACCAAGCCAAGGCAAGAGGCTGTTCCAAGCTGGGCTAAGGTGGCTCGCCTCTATAATCCTAGTTACTCATGAGGCTGAAATCTGAGGACTGTGGTTCCAAGCCAGGCAGGGCAGAGAAGTCCATGAGACTCTTTTTTTTTTTGGGTCCTGTCATGGGGCCTAAACTCCGGGCCTGGGCACTGTCCCTCAGCTCAAAGCTAGCGCTCTACCACTTGAGCCACAGCGCCACTTCCAGCTTTTTTCATTTTACTTATGTGGTGCTGAGGAATCGAACCCAGGGCCTCAGGCATGCAAGGCAAGTGCTCAACCACTGAGCCATCTTCCTAGCCCTCCATGAGACTCTTATCTCCAATTATCCACCAAAACTCAGAAGTAGAGCTGTGGCTTTCAAGTGGTGGAATGCTAGCCTTGAGTAAAAAAGCTGAAGGGCAGCTCCTAGGCCCTGAGTTCAAGCCCCAGTATTGGCACCTGATGGGGCGGGGGGTGGGGGGGTGGGAGAAAGGTGGGGGTGGGGGAGCTGCTCCAAGTGCTGTTTGTTGCACAATGCAGAAGAAACTAGGCAGTCCTCCTTCCCAGGAACTGGCATTCTGACAGGCAGGGGTCTGATAGTGTATAAATAGAGCAGACAGGCCATAGGAGCAGGGCAGCAGGATGGTGGTACTGATAGAGTGAGCCAAGGGCAAGAGCATCTGAAGGCCAAGGTATTTGGGGGACATGGTGAATCTGATTTCATTCCTTACCTTCACCCTGATAGATAAGTTTGTTTTATTGATTCTTTCCAAAATGTCAATTCATTTATTTGACTTGTCTCTGCTGAATTTAAAGAGTATTAGGGTGAATTGAGTGGAGATGATAGTGGAAAAAGGAAATGGAGCTAGTTTCTGATAAAACTCCTATTTTAAAGTCAGGTCTGTTTGCAAAAGCTAAGCTGTGATCTGGAAATGAGATACAATGGTTCAACTTGTTTATCTGATTCTTTTGCGCCCCCTCCTCCCCTTCTTCCCTCTCTCCCTCCCTCTTTCTTTTTCTCATGTTGGTCCTAGGGCTTGAACTCAGGGCCAGGGCACTCACCCTTTGCTTTTTTGGCTAAGGTTGATGCTCCTCTTCTGGCCTTTTGCTGGTTAGTTGGAGATAAGAATCTCCAAGCCTGGACTGGCTTAGAACCGCAGTCTTCAGATCTCAGCTTCCTGAGTAGCTAGTATTAGATGTGAGCCACTGGTGCCCAGCTCTTCTGTTCTATCGTAGCTGCTAAAATCTTGCACTGGTATTGGTTTGTAGCTCTTTTAGGTAGGAGCTTTTCTGTTTCTTCACTTAAAAAAATTTTAAAAAATACATTTTTTTTGGTCAGTTATGGGGCTTGAACTCCTGGGCCTGGTCTTTTGCTCAAGGCTAGCACTTTACTTTGAGCCACAGCGCCACTTCTAGTTTTCTGGTGATAATTTGGAAATGAGTCTTAGATCCTTTGGGGATCTTCAGATCTAGGATTGGTAGGATTACAGGCATGAGCCACCAGCACCTCTGTTCACTTCTTTTATTACTGCTGACTTTGGGTGGATTTTTCTGACTTGAGAGCAATGCCTTGTTGCTGCTATCTGGCAACTAGATCCTCTTACCTAGACAAACCCTACTGGGAATCCTATGTTGGACTGAGTACTCATCTAAGACATTCTGTAAACAGTTAATCTGCTTTGCATCCTGGGTACCACCAAAGACCTGGAGTGTGCTCTTGCAGGAATCTGAGCCTTACACTGGAAGGGTAACTGCTACTCAAAAGTCTCTTGTGGGCTGTTGTGGGAAAATTTATCAAAGTGGTGGTTTCAAATACATCTTTTTCTTTTGAAGTGGAGCTTCCATTTTAATTTCATTATTGATTAAAGGTGAACCAGCGTTGTGGGAACACACATCGTGAATGAAATGCATTTATGAGTATTTTTTCTCTTTCTGGAGACAAAGCATTAAAGTCTGCTGGCCTGTGAAAGGAAATGAATGCTATTTATATCTGGGGTAACATAAAGGGTAACCTAGATTATCAGAGTAGGAGTCATTGAGAATGTTAGAAAAATAAGCCACAGGCTTTTTTTTCCCTCCCTCTCTTTTCTTTCATCTTGCTTTGTCTATATTAATGAGTAAAACCTGTGTGACCACCAAATCCTTTCAGCATGGAGAAAGTGAGTTTGCTTAAAACAACATTCATCACTGATACCTTTGTAGGGACTTCTGTAGGCAAATTAACTTATTTTGAAGTCACTTGTATCTTTATTTTTATTTATTTATTTATTTATTTTTGGGTCCGGTCATGGGGCCTGAACTCTGGGCCTGGGAGCTGTCCCTCAGCTCTTCAGCTCAAGGCTAGCACTCTACCACTTGAGCCACAGCACCACTTCTGGCCTTTTTCTTTTTGCTTATGTGGTGCTGAGGAATGGAACCCAGGGCCTCAGGCATGCAAGGCAAGCACTCCACCACTGAGCCACCTTCCCAGCCCCTAACTTGTTTCTTTAAACAAAACGGAACTGTACTTGGATTTTCTTCCTCTCTTTGTCATTCCCTTCTCCATTTTCCTTCTTTGCCCCATTTAATCTCACATTTGTTTCTAGTACAGGAGAATCCCCTGAAGGCCTTTTTTCTTTCTTGTGAAAACTGTATGTTTTAAATTCTACAGTGGTTGTGGGTAGAACAGGAGAGGTAACCCACAAACATTCAATTAGAAGTGGAGCTTTGTGCAGGAAAATCCTTAGAGACCAAGAGTTCAAGAAGGAGCATCAATATTTATTAGAGTAAGGACAGCTCTGGGGCATCAGACACTTGTTCATTTACATGGTTTTTGTTGTTGCTGCTGCTTAAAATTTGCTGTAAGAAAAAATCCCGGGCTGGGAAGGTGGCTCAGTGGTAGAGTGCTTGCCTTGCATGCATGAGGCCCTGGGTTCGATTCCCCAGCACCACATAAGCAAAAAGAAAAAAGCCGGAAGTGGCACTGTGGCTCAAGTGGTAGAGCGCTAGCCTTGAGCTGAAGAGCTGAGGGACAGCGCCCAGGCCCAGAGTTCAGGCGCCAACACCGGACCCCAAAAAAAAAAGAAAAAATCCCAAACAAAAAGAAAAACAATGAAAGTATTGGACATGGTGGCATGTAACTGGAAGGCCATCCTGGGCTGCCTGGTGAGACCCTGTCTCTAAAGGAAAGAAACAAAAATAAAAAGTGACTGTAACAATTTTGTAGGCTTTAGTGATGATCTATTATAGAAACTGAAGCTAATTGGGCTGGGAAGTTGGCTCAGTGGGAGAGTGCCTCGCATGCATGAGGCCCTGGGTTCCATTCCTCAGCACCACATAAGCAGCAAAAACCGGAAGTGGCGCTGTGGCTCAAGTGGTAAAGCACTAGCCTTGAGCTGAGGAGCTGAGGAATAGCGCCCAGGCCCAGAGCTCAGCCCCCACGACCAGATCCAAAAAAAAGAAACTGAAGCTAACAAATATAAATGAGGAGAATCTTTCATTCTTGGAATATTTATGATAAACATTTAAATGATGTGACTGAATGGGTTGGATATTTGTTTTACTATTGCTTCTTGGTACAGCAGAAGACATCTCTCTCTCTTATTTTTCCCTCGGTCATGGGGCTTGAGCTCTGGGTCTGGGTGCTGTCCCTCAGCTCTTCAGTTTGAGGCTAGTGCTCTACCACTTGAGCCACAGTGCCACTTCCAGTTTTCTGATGGTTTATTGAAGTTAAGAGTCTTATGGACTTTCCTTCCCCGGCTGGCTTTGGACTGTGATCCTTAGATCTCAGCCTCCTTAGTAGCTAGGATTACGGGTGTGAGCCACCAGCACCCTGCTAAACATCTCTCTTAACTGTCCTTTCTTGTATCTGTACTATGAGAATAAGAGTTTGCCTCCTGGAAGGTCACTCAGGATTTAAGGAATATGAGATTATTTAGGGGTTCTTTTCCTTGGGACACACATAGCTATAATAGACATTGGAATAACTTAGAACCCAGCTGCCCTCTGGCCTTATCCTAGGGTGGTTTCCTCTCAGTGTGAACTGAGATCTGTATTATCTTTTTTTTTTCCCTGGTGTATGTGTGTTTAAGAGACAGAGCGAGCACAAATCCTTGAGTATCCCAGACTGACCTTGAATTTGCTACCTTTTGTCTCAGCCTTCTGAGTGCTGGAATTGGTGTGACTCACCAAGGATGGCTTCACTGTCTTTTCTCTAGGACTTTTTAAATTTTTTGTCGGTCATGGGACTTGAACTCTGGACTTGGGCACTGTCCCTGCGCTCTTCAGCTCAAGGAGAGCCTCTACCGCTTGAGCCACAGTGCCACTTCCAGTTTTCTAGTGGTTTTTATTGGAGATAAGAGTCACGGACTTTCCTGCCCGGGCTGGCTTTGAACTGCGATTCTCAGATCTCAGCTTCCTAAGTAGCTAGGATTACAGGCCTGAACCACTGGTGCCCAGCCTCTAGGATTTTTTTATTCAATGCAGTCACTAAAAGCCTTGGTCATCGTTCTTTTTTTGTTTGTTTGTTTGTTTGCGTGGGGCCTGAAGTCTGGTCCTGGTCTCTGTCCTTCAGCACTTCAGCTCAAGGCGAGGACTCTACTGCTTGAGCCACAGTGCCACTTCAGTTTTCTGGTTAATTGGAGATGAGTCTCATGGGTTTTCCTGCCCAGGCTGGCTTTGAACCATGATCCTCAGATCTCAGCCTCCCGAGTAGCTAGGATTACAGGCGTGAGCTACCAGTGCCTGGCTAGAACACGCCTTTCTTATTCCACTCCTGTGTATGACTTTGAATCTGTACCAGAGCTTGTTGCCTCTAGAATAAGGTTCAGATGTGGAGGCCTGCACAACATGGCCTCAGTTCCCTGCTCCAGTCTTAGCCACAGGGCTGGGATGTAGCTCAGTGGCAAAGTGCTTGCCTAGCAAGTGCAACGTCCTGGGTTCGATCCCCAGTACCAAAAAAGAAAAGACAAAAAAAAAAAATACAGTTAAAAAAAAATCCAGTCTTAGCCACAACTCTTCTTAACTTCAAACTTCACTGCTTATTCATACTGGATAAAGCCTTCTACTTTTTCACTTCTTTGTTGACTTTTCAATCAAGTACTTTTTTAAAAGCTTGAACTTGATGTTCTTAGCATTTTGCGTTCCCTCTCCTCAAATGCCAGCCTAATGTCTCGAACTCAGTAGGTTTTCAAAAACAATGTGTTGTGTTGAACTGGAAGGACAAATATGGTTCTTCTTAGCCTGAACCACTCCTGCCCTCTTCCTCTTTGAGTGTACTCTGCACTCTGTACTCTATACTTCCCCCACCCTTCCTGGTTTGCTTTTGCCCACTTCTCTTTCAGCCTTATCACCAGACCACAGGCAGCTAGCAGAAGGCCCCCAAAGGACAGCTTGGAGAAAATAAAACCTCTCCAATAGCCTATCTATTGGATAGAGTAATTGCTCTTAGTCCTTGCTAACCTCGATTGAAGTTGCACTAGGTGCAAATTGAGGCCAGGGCTCTCCACTTTACATGGCTCAGGATGTGTTTTAGAGATATCTGGGCCCATATCAATGGCTAAATCAAGAGTACTTGTGTCATTTTCTTTTTTTAAGATATGAGATGCTAGACAATGTATAGTTTTTTAAAACAAATTAGTTGACTTTTTTTTTGTCAGTCTCGGGGCTTGAACTCTGGGCTTGGGTGCTGTCCCTGCACTCTTCAGCTCAAGGCAAGCGCTCTACCAATTGAGCCACAGAGCCACTTCCAGTTTGTAGTGGTTTATTGGAGATAAGAGTCTCACAGAATTTCTTGCCCTGGCTTTGAACCCCAATCCTCAGATCTTAGCCTCCTGAGTAGCTAGGATTATAGGCATAAGCCACTGGCACCCGGCTTTAGTTGACTTTTAAGAAAATAACAATTCAGGTACTTGTGGCTCATACATGTAATCCTAGCTTCTCAGTAGTAGGCTAAGACTTTTTTTTTCTTCTGGTTGTGGAGCCTGAACTCTGGGGCCTGGGCGCTGTCCCTCAACTCTTCAGCTCAAGGCTAGCACTCTACCACTTGAGCCACAGCGCCACTTTCAGCTTTTTCTGTCTATGTGGTGCAGAGGAATCAAACCCAGGGCCTCATGCATGCAAAGCAGCACTCTACCACTGAGCCACCCTCCCAGCTTAGGCTAAGACTCTTATCTCCAGTTAACAACTGAAAAGCTGAAAGTAAAGCTGTGGCTCAAGTGGTAGAGCTCTTGCCTTGAGTGAAAAAGCTCAGGGAAAGCACCCAGGCCCTCAGTTCAAGTCCTAGTACCAGCTCAAGAAAAAAAGAAAAAGAAAAAAAAAAAAAACAGTGTTCTGAGAGCCTTAGGTTTAATCCCCATCCACAATCACCACCCACACACAAAAGAACAACAGAGTTGCTGGAAAACTACATAGTGCCAGACTCAAATGGTAAAAATGGATTCTTTCCATTCTTTTTAATGCTAACTACCCAGTGTTATGAACACCACAGAAGAGCTCCTTGCCTTGTGTACTATGCACTGTGTAAACAAACACTTAACTTTCCTTTGCTTAAGAGTAAAATCCAAGTTCCACATGGAGTTCAAAGTCTTACAGTTTGAGCCTGAGTATATTATCACTGTTATTAACCACTCACTGTGGTTCTGTGGGCCTTATGTCTGGGCCATAAAAGTTCTGGAAGGCTTTTCATTTTTCACTAGAAGTGGGTGCATCAGCTTTTTGTTACTGTAACAAAATCATCTGAAGAAAACAATTTAAAGGAGGAAAGATTTATTTTGGCTCACAGTTCCATAGGTTTGAATCCATGCTTGGCTGGCTCCATTGTCTTTGACCCATGCAAAGCACAAACTCCATGGTGGAAGGAAAGCTGAGAGCGAGAGTCAAAGAAAGGTCTGGGGACGCTGGGCGCCGGAGGCTCACGCCTGTAATCCTAGCTGCTCAGGAGGCTGAGATCTGAGGATCGCAGTTCAAAGCCAGCCCGGGCAGGAAAGTCCATGAAACTCTTATTTCCAATAAACCACCAGAAAACCAGAAGTGGTGCTGTAGCTCAAGGGGTGGAGCGCTAGCCTTGAGCTGAAGAGCTGAGGGACAGCACTCAGGCCCAGAGTTCAAGCTCTATGACCGACAAAAAAGAAAAAGAAAAAAAAAGAGAAAGGTCTGGGGACAACTTTTATCTTTCTAAAATGTGTCCCAGGTAACCTTCGTCCTCCAATAAGGCCTTACCTTTTAGTTTTCACCATCTTTCAATAATGCCATGAAATTATGGATCCACTTTGAGGTGAGCCCTAGTCAAAAAAAAAAAAAAAGTTTGCAAGATTCTATGATTCTATTGCAAAGAACAATTCAGTTGATGTGTATCTGTAATCCTAGACAGAAGTTGGAGGATCAGGATACTAGCAAAAAGCCTGGGATTTAACTTGGCAGATAACTAAAAGAGCTGAGGGCTTGACTTAGTTGGCAAGTGGAGACCCTGAGTTCAAGCCCCAATCCTGCCAAAAAGAAAAAATTATTATTCAGAATTATTAATTTTATTTTCCCCAAGTACTCTTAAACTTTAGCTTCACCAACTAATAAGCCAGACTTTGGTGTAACAACTCTTTTCTAGACTGTAATCCTTGTTCAGAGATAGAAGTTGTTAAATAATATGGTTCTAGGATGCTTCTGTCCTGAAATTCTGAACTGATCATAGAATCATAACTTTTTTTAGGAATTGGAATCAAACAATCGAAATGCATATAACAGAATCAAAAGAGTATATACCATTTTTCCCTTCCATTAATGAATGTACTCACACCCAGTTTTTCCACAGCTTTTTTTTGTTTGCTTGTTTTTTCTAAGGAATATTTGAGTATTGTTCTTTGCAAATCTTCTCTTTTTTTTGGGGGGGGGGGGTCTGGTCATGGGGCCTGAACTCTGGGCCTGGGCGCTGTCCCTCAGATCTTCAGCTCAAGGCTAGCACTCTACCACTTGAGCCACAGTGCCACTTCAGGCTTTTTGCTTATGTGGTGCTGAGGAATTGAATCCAGGGCCTCAGGCATGCAAGGCAAGCGCTCTACCACTGAGCCACCTTCCCAGCCCTCTTTAAAATTCTTACACTTTCCTTTATGACTTGGAGAAGAGGGAGGGAAAGGGGAAGAGAAATGGTCAGTATTTAGTTTTTTGTTTTTGTTTTTTTTTTTTGGTCCATCGTGGGGCTTGAACTCTGGGCCTGGGCGCTGTCCCTCAGCTCTTCAGCTCAAGGCGATCGCTCTACCGCTTGAGCCACAGTGCCACTTCTGGTTTTCTAGTGGTTTATTGGAGATAAGAGTCTCACGGACTTTCCTGCCCTGGTTGGCTTTGAACCACGATCCTCAGAGCTCAGCATCCTAAGTAGCTAGGATTACAGGCACCTGGCTCAATATTTAGTTTTAAAGTCATTAAGTGGCAAACACAACAACTGTTCTTACTTGTTCAGATAATGAAACACTGGACCAGAACATTATGAAACTTCAGTCACATCACTTTTGTTTTTAATATATTCACCCTTTTGTGTGTGCCAGTCCTGGGACTTGAACCGAGGGCCTGGGTGTTGGCCCTGAGGTATTTTTTTTTGCTTAAGGCAAGCACTCTACCACTTGAGCTACAACTCCACTTCAGACTTTTTTTGTCTGTCATGGGGCTTGAACTCTTGGGTTGGGCACTGCTTCTGAGCTCTTCAGATCAAGGCTATCACTCTACCACTTGAGCCACAGCAACACTTCTGGTTTTCTAGTGGTTAACTGGAGATAAGAGTCTCACCGACTTTCCCTGCCCGGGCTGGTTTTGAACCATGATCCTTAGATCTCAGCCTCCTCAGTAGCTCATCCACTTCAGACTTTTTCATAGTTAATTGGAGATAAAGAGTTTCACAAACTTTCCTGCCTGGGTTGGCTTCAAACTGTGATACTCATATCCTAGTTTCCTAGGATTACAGGCTTGAGCCACTAATGGCCAGCATTACCCTTTATTTTTGTTCCCCTAGCTTTGGGCTTGCAGGAAAAAGAAAAATTATGAATCTTTCAAGGTATTAATCTATGAACAAAATTGGCATTGTGTTGATTCCTTGATCTCTCTCTCTTTTTTTAATGTCAGCCGTGGGACCTGAACTCTGGGCCTGGGCGCTGTCCCTTAGCTCTTCAGCTGAAGGCTAGCACTCAACCACTTGAGCCTCAGCCCCACTTCCGGCTTTTTCTGCTTATGTGGTGCTGAGGAATCAAACCCAGGGCCTCATGCATGCAAGGCAAGCACTCTACCACTGAGCCACCTTCCCAGCCCTGATTCCTTGATCTCTTTTCAATAATACCTCCATTTAGGTCCAAACCTTTAACCCATGAATTTTTTGGGGTATAATTCATGTCTGAATCATAATAGGGAGACTGAGGATCAAAGAGGGTAGATAAGCCTGATCCTGGTGGCTCACACCTGTAATCCTAGCTACTTAGAAGGTTGATATCTGAGGATCACAGTTTAAAGCTAGCTCAGGCAGGAAAGTCTGTGAGACTTTTAAATTTTTTTGGCCGGTCATGGGGTTTGTAAGACTTATATTTAATAAACTACTCAGAAAAAGCTGGAAGTGGAGCTGTGGCTCAAGTGGTAGAGTGCTAGCCTTTTTGTTTTGCCAGTTTTGGGGTTTGGGCGCTGTCCTTGAGCCTCTTTGTGTTCAAGGCTAGCTTCCTTGTTCCTGGCTGGCATTCTACCATTTGAGCCACGTTGCAAGCCTAGCATATTATTGGCTAATTAGAGTCTTGCAGGTTTTTCTGGCCAGTCTGACTTTGAACCATGATCCTCCAGATTTCAGCCTCCTGAATAGTTGGGAATACAGTGTGAGCCACCAGTGCCTGTTTTTCTTTGGAGACATTTTTGTATCTCCAAATGTTTCTGAAACAAAACTAAACTTCTTATCCTATATGTACTTACTTATGTCTGAACATAGTATAATGCTAAATCTTTTTGCTGGAGCTGGGAAGGTGAATCAGTGGTACAGTGCTTGCCTTGCATGCATGAGGCCTGGGTTCAATACCTCAGCACCACATAAGCAGAAAAAGCTGGAAGTGGTGCTGTGGCTCACGTGGTAGAGAGCTAGCCTTGAGCTGAAGGACAGGGCCCAGAGTTTAGGCCTCACGACCGACAAAAAAAAATCTTTTTGCTTTTTTTTTTTTTTTTTTGTCGGTTGTGGTGCTTGAATTCTGGGCTTGGGCGCTGTTCCTGAGCTCTTCAGCTCTTCAGCTCAAGGATAGCACTCTACCACTTGAGTCACAGCGCCACTTTTGGTTTTCTGGTGGATAATTGGAAATAAGAGTCTCTCAGACATTCCTGCCCAGGCTGGCAGGACTCTTTAGTAGCTAGGATTACAGGTGTGAGCTACTAGCACCTGGCTTTCTGCTGTTTTTTTTTTTTTTTTTTCTTTTTTTTGTTGGTCACGAGGCTTGAACTCTGGGCCTGGGCACTGTCTCTGAGTTATTTAGCTCAAAGCTAGTGCTCTACCACCTGAGCCACAGTGCCACTTCTGGTTTTCTGGTGGTTAATTGGAGATAAGAGTCTCACAGACTTTTCCTTTCCTGGGCTGGCTTTAAACTGTGATCCTCAGATCTCAACCTCCTTAGTAGGTAGGTGTGAGCCACCAGCACCTGGCCTTCTTTTTGCTTTTGTAGGGTTTTTTCCTTTGTTTCTCTGAGAAGTGACATTGATTATTGGCTGGGAGAACATACTGTCAACTAGAATATCCTGGGTTTGAATCTTGACTGTGCTACTTACTACTCATGATGTGCTCTTGAGCAAGTTATTTATCTCTCTCCTTATCACCTGATCTGTAATGTGAATATGATAATAGCACCTTGCTCCATAGAGTGCTGTGAGGAGAAAAGATACTAAAGTAGTGAAAGTAGTGTTTAATATTATCATGAAACTTAAGTATATATATACCATTAATGTTCATGGTCATACTTCTACCCTTACCATTATTAAGACAGCCCAACAAACACTTTTCAGTAATTGGGTCTGGATCTGTTTATCACCTGGTGAGCTGAATGCATCTCTCACTGTACTAGACTAAGATAGTCCATGGGCCAGCACCCTGCTGTGTGTACCCAACTTGACAGGTGTTGAACCAACCTACTTTAATCCTGCCCATTTCATAACTATCAGGTATTTTGGTGTACGTGGTTTGCAGTGCTTTGTCTCCTTGGTCATGCAGGTTCTTCTGGTGTCGTAGGAATGAATGCTAAGTCTGGTGACTGAGATAGGAGGGGATACTTCCTCCTAGATCTGTCTAGTAGTTGCTCAAGTAGGGTAGGGCATGATCTTCTCTCAGAAGTGACAGCCACACACCCACACACCCACACATCCTGTGGAGACCATTGTGGTACTTTTGCTTTGTTATCCAAACAGACTTAATCCTTCTGTTCACATAGTACTTAAGCCTGAGAGTTTTTAGTTCCATCAGTGATTGGAAAATCATGTTTGCAAAAGAGGAGGTTGTGTGGTTTTGACTTTAAGCAGATCTGGGTTTTGATGTGAACCATGCCATTTCTGCTTCTATGTCATTGGATATTTCTGCTGTAAGCCTCAACTTCCTCTTTTGTAAAATGGGCTAGTAAGTAGAGACAGTGGTTAAAGCATTTAGCAAAGTACCTAGCATGAGTGAACATTCAATAAATAGTAGCTGTGGTTTTCAAATTGGGAGTAGTTGTTTTTACTCATTAGGAGTGATGGAGAAGAGGGACGTGAACAATTTTATGTGCTTTGCATACCTGGATTTTCCTAGGCACCTGATCTATACTGATTGCATTTGTTTATCCTTTGGTTTCTGTGTAGGTGTGGTAGTTCTCTCCCCATTTTACAAATGAGGAAACAAACCAGCTCATTTGCTTAAAGTTTTCATATGGTACAATATTTGGATCCAGTAAAACAGGCAGCTCTCTATTTTCTTTAAACAAACAAACCACCTAAAAACAAAAAAAAAGCAAAAAAACCAACCCTAAGCAGGGCACGGGTGGCTCAAGCCTGTAATCCTAGCTACTCAGGAGGCTGAGATCTGAAGATCACAGTTCAAAGCCACCCCAAGCAAGAAAGTCCATGAGACTCTTATCTCCAGTAAACCACCAGAAAACTGGAAGTGGTGCTGTGGCTCAAGTGGTAGAGCACTGCCTTGACAGACCAAAAAAAAACAAAAAACAAAAAAACCCAAACCAAAAAACAACCCCAAGGCTTTTCTCCCCAAGTCCTTTGACTCTTTTTATTTTATTTTATTTTTTGGGTCCAGTCATGGGGCTTGAACTCTAGGCCTGGATGCTGTCCCTCAGCTCTTCAGCTCAAGGCTAGTGCTCTACCACTTGAGCCACAGCGCTACTTCCAGCTTTTTTCTTTTTTGCTTATGTGGTGCTGAGGAATTGAACCCAGGGCCTCAGGCATGCAAGACAAACACTCTACTACTGAGCCACTTTCCCAGCCCTGCTTTGACTCTTTTAAAGTGCCAGACAAGATAGATCGACAAGAATGTGCTCAGAATTCAGAAAAATGTTCCTTTTTCTTTTTTTTTTTTTTTTTTGGGTCCGGTCGTGGGGCCTGAACTCTGGGCCTGGGCACTGTCCCTCAGCTCTTCAGCTCAAGGCTAGCACTCTACCACTTGAGCCACAGCGCCACTTCCGGCTTTTTTCTTTTTGCTTATGTGGTACTGAGGAATTGAACCCAGGGCCTCGAGCATGCAAGGCAAGCGCTCTACCACTGAGCCAACTTCCCAGCCCAAAATGTTTGTTTTTGGACATAACGACTTGTACATCTCGTTGCAATGAGTCCACCTGTATCCCAATTTAAATGATTTGTTTTTTCCCTTCCCCTCCACAAATTATACCAACATCCTATATAGTGGGGGTTGGGGATGGGGGGGGGGATGGGAGATGGGAAGGGATGGGAAGGGGAAACAAAGGAGGAGGTAACAATGCTTGATAAGAAATGTACTCATTATCTTGTCCATGTAAATGTAACCCCTCTGTATGGTATTTTCACACACACACACACACACACACACACAAAGAAACAGAAAAATGCTTGCTAAAGACTAGTGTGGTTGAGTTGGGCTTCACAAAGGAGAAGGGAGGAGTTGAACTTGGCTGGGCTTGAGCAGAGGGAGCGATTTCTATATGGATGAAGAGGGCGGCATGAGTGGGAAACCAGTCTTTTTAGATTGCGTTGTCTGGCTAGTATGAGAGAGTAAAGCCAATATGCAAAGGGCCTCCCATGCCAGTTGATCCAGTTTAGACTTTGACCTGTGGGCAGTGATGTAACACTGAAAGTTTTAGAATAGACAGGGATGAAGTCCAAGTTTATTGTGGCCAAGTCTAGAGATTCCGCTGGAGGAGTGGGAGGATTTCTTTCTTGGGGAATAGTGGCAAGATCTTTGAGGCAATGGCCTAGAAGACAGGAGCTGTAAGAATGAAGAGAAGCTTGGCTGACTCTCTTTGGAGTCCAAGAAAAGGGATAAGTAGAAGGCAGGTTGGCTTCTGCATGGATAATGGTGCTGGTGACAATTGGGAGAGCTCAGGGACAGGGCTCAGAAGTGGGGTCATAGTTTTACATGGAACCCACCCATGTATAGAACATCTTATAGAAATGCCCAAAAGACAGTGGAATGCTGCTCTCAGGCAGAGCTGGAGAGCTCTATTAACAATGAACTGCAATGGCTGGCAGTCTCTTGATAGAGGAGGAGGAAGGCCTAGATCTGGGGATTGGGAATAAGCTCAATGGTAAGAAATTGTTTGCCTAAGCTGGGCACTGGTGGCTCACGCCTGTAATCCTAGCTACTCAGAAGGCTGAGATCTGAGGATCGTGGTTCAAAGCCAGCCCGGGCAGGGGAGACCGTGAGACTCCTATCTCCAATAAACCACCAGAAAACCGGAAGTGGCGCTGTAGCTCAAGTGGTAGAGCACTCGCCTTGAGCTGAAGAGCTGAGGGACAGCGCCCAGGCCCAGAGTTCAAGCCCCACGACCGACAAAAAAAAAAAAAGAAATTGTTTGCCTATAAGCATAAGGCCCTAGCCAGGCACCGGTGGCTCATACCTATAATCCTAGCTACTCAGGAGGCTGAGATCTGAGGATCGCGGTTCAAAGGCAGCCCTGGCAGGAAAGTCCCTGACACTCTTACCTTCAATAAACCACCAGAAAACCAGAAGTGGTACTGTGGCTCAAGTGGTAGAGCATTCACCTTGAGCTTAAGAGCTCAGAGACAGCACCCAGGCCCAGAGTTCAAGGCACCCCCCCTCCCCATAAAAAAGGCATGAGGCCCTGGGTTTGATCCCTAGCACTGAAAAAATGAAAATGGCAACATCAAAAACACCTTAGACTTGCTTCTCGAGAGGCTGAGATCTGAGGATTGAGGTTCAAAAGCAGCCCAGGCAGGGAAGGCCCATCAGACTCTTATCTCCAATTAACCACCAGAAAACTGAAAGTAGAGCTGTGACTCAAAGTGATAGAATGCTAATCTTGAGCAAAAGTGCTCAGAGACAGCACATAGGCCTTGAGTTCAAGCTCCACAACCAACAAAAATAAATAAAAAAACCTTAGATCTGCACTGTCCAGTGTGGTAGCCAGTAGCTGCTACATGTGGCTGTTTAAATTTTCATTTAGATAAAAGAATTAGTTTTCTGTTTGCTCTAGCAAATACATTCAGATACTTAAGTGTGGCTAAGGGCCACTGTATTCTTGAGTGCAATTATAGAATATTCTGTTTTTGCCAGGTGCTGGTGGCTTACACCTGTAATTCTAGCAACTCAGGAGGCTGAGATCTGAGGATCGTGGTTCAAAGCCAGCTGGGGCAGGAAAGTCCGTGAGACTTTTATCTCCAGTAAACCACTAGAAAACTGGAAGTGGCGCTGTGGCTCAAGTGGTAGAACACTTGCTCACCTTGAGCTGAAGAGCACAGGGACAGCACCCAAGCCCAGAGTTCAAGCCCCAGGACTGACAAAAGAAAAAAAAAATATTCTGTTTTCAAAAAAATTTATACTTGTTAGGCACTAGTGGTTCATGCCTGTAATTCTAGCCACTTAGGAAACTGAGATCTGAGCGTGGCAGTTTCAAGCCAGCCTAGATGTGAGGATTGCAGTTAGAAGCCAGTTTAAGAAAAGTTCACAAGATTCTTTTTTTTTTTTTATTTTTTTGGGTCCGGTAGTGGGGCCTGAACTCTGGGCCTGGGCGTTGTCCCTCAGCTCAAGGCTAGCGCTCTACCACTTGAGCCACAGCTCCACTTCCGGCTTTTTTCTTTTTGCTTATGTGGTGCTGAGGAATCGAACCCAGGGCCTCGAGCATGCAAGGCAAGCGCTCTACCACTGAGCTACCTTCCCAGCCCAAGTTCACAAGATTCTTACATCCAGTTAATCAGAAAAAAAGCCAGGCATTCATTCTCTCCCTCTCTCTCCCTCTCTCCCTCTCTTCCCCTCTCCCCTTCTCTCCCTCTCCCCCCATCTCCTTTCCCCTCCTCCCTTTCTCTCTCCCTCTCTCCTTGCCCTGTGCTTGCCATATAAAATGCTATCCTTGAAAACAACGGACCTGAAAGGAAAAAAGGATGATTTTAATATGAGATATTATTGGTAACTTTCCATGGAAGCAGTGTTTTCCAATACCATATTTATAGGAGACAACAAATCGTTCTCCACCATGATTATTTGCTATGTCTAAAATCAGTTCCTATAAGAAAGCCTAAAATAAAGAAAAACTGAAAAAAAATTATACAGCATTGGTCTAGATCTTGAGGACTACTTACAAAAACTAAGGGGCGCAGAAGAGGAAATGGAACAAAAGATGGAGATAGAAGGAGCAAGGAGCAGGGAACTAAGAAATAATGCTATCTCATAGACATTTTGCAAAGGAAATGAGATTTTTTTTTTTTTGCTTGTTTTTCTGGTACTGGGGCTTGAACTCAGGGCCTCTTACTTTTGCTCAGCTTTTCCACTCACAGCTGGTATTCTGCCACTTGAGCCATATCTCCTGTTCTGGCTTTTTGCTGGTAAATTGGAGATAAGAGTCTCTGGGACTTGTCTTCTGAGGCTAGCTTTTAACCAAAATCCTCAGACCTCAGACTTCTGAGCAGACAGGATTATAAACTCTAGTCACTCATGCTCGGGAGAAATGGGGCTTTTGATTTTGGTTTGTTGCTTTCCTTGTGTGAAAAAACTCAGATCACATATTCATTGTAGGCCTGGCTTCAAGATACTGAACTTGAGATGCTGTTGTTTCCTGTCTTTGTTTTGCAGTTCTGGGCTTTCAGCAGATCTGGTTTGGCTTCTAAGTGCTTTTTGGCTATGGAGTAAGGGATAGCCTTGAGGTAATCTTGGAGAAAAAGATAGCAACCCTGGGAGGAAGATACCATTATTTTTTTTTGTTCAGTTGAGGAAGCAGAGGCTTGGAGAGGTTAGGTAGACTTGCTCAAGGTCATGCAGCCAGAGTTAGGGAAAGAAGTCTAAGTCTGACTCCAAAGCCTATGTCTGTATGTAAAACAAGATATTGTAGCTAACGTTGAAAGTACATACAAGCAAAAAGAAAAGTAAATCCTTCCACTGAGAAATGACAATGGCTAGCTTGCTCCTTCCTTCCTTCCTTCCTTCCTTCCTTCCTCCCTCCCTCCCTCCCTCCCTCCCTCCCTCCCTCCCTTCCTTCCTTCCTTCTTTCCATACTGGGGTTTGAGCTCAGGGCCTCTTGCCTGTTAGGCTAGCACATACCACTTGAGCCATAACCTTTAGACTTGCTTTTTGGAGGGTCAGTCATGGGACTTGAACTTAGGCCTGGTCACTAGCCCTAAGCTTTTTTGCTCAAGGCTAGTGCTCTACCACTTGAGCCACAGATCCACTTCCTGTTTTCTGGTAGTAATTTGAAATGAGAGTCTCACTGACTTTCCTGCCCCGGTGGCTTCCAACCTTCATTCTCAGTTCACAGCTTGCTGAGTAGCTAGGATTACAGGTATGAGCCACCAGCTCCTGGCCTACAACCACTTGATCCTTTTATAACAAACCACTTTTGAGGGAACCAAGTAGGATTCCATTACCACCTTAATTTCTTCTGAGAATACCATCATCAATAACCTTATTACCTCTCTATAGGTCCTATATCTTAGCAGTTCTATCACCTCTTAACATTTGACTCACAGTACTATGCTTCCACTGAACCTTTGGGGACAAACCACAACCATGTGTAATTTATAAATGTGGGGTATATGTGCATAGACTTGTATTCCACTCCTTTCCAATGTATATAGCTATATCAGCTCATGCTCAATGTCTTTTTGGCCGTTTAGATTCCAAAGAGCTCAGAATGCTTAGAATAATTTTGTTTGGCCCAAGTTCAATTTGGCAGTATGACTTGCTTTTACTAATAGAAGACTATTTGTAAACTTTATTTAACCAAGTGTTGCTATATATAGGTTGTACTGTGCCTCAGATTCTAGGATTGTATTTTTTGTTGTTGTTGTTGTTGGTTGTAGGGCTTGAACTCTGGTCCTCAACTCTTCAGCTCAAGGCCAGTGCCCTACCATTTGAGTTTTCTGGAGATAAGAGTTTTCTAGTTTATTGGAGATAAGAGTTTCAGGGAAGCTAGGTGCAGGTAGCTCACACCTGTAATCCTAGCTATTCAGAAGGCTGAGATCTGGGGATCATGGTTCAAAGCCAGCCTGGGCAGGAAAAGTCTGTGAGACTCTTATCTCCAATAAACCACTCAGAAAACCAGAAGTGGTGCCATGGCTCAAGTAGTAGAGCACTAGCCTTGAGCTGAAGGGCTGAGGGACAGTACCCAGGCCCAGAGTTCAAGCCCCACGACCGACAAAAACAAAACAAAAACAAATACAAACAAACCCAATATATATATTTGGAGAGGGCCAGAGATGGCTTTATAGAGATGACTCCTGAGTGGGTCATGAAGTTGAAGGATGAGTTTGTACTTCATCATATGATGGTGGGCCAGCCATAGGGGTCATGGTTCTGTGCAATAGTATTTGGTAGAGATTCTGGCAACCAGATTGTGTGCCAAATTCTGGAGAGAAGAGCTTCTAAGAAGACAGTCTTGTGGCTGGAACCCCTAGACATCATGCCTTGAAGTTCCCATTGTTTGTTTTTTTTTTGGGTCCGGTCGTGGGGCCTGAACTCTGGGCCTGGGCGCTGTCCCTCAGCTCTTCACCTCAAGGCTAGCGCTCTACCACTTGAGCCACAGCGCCACTTCCGGCTTTTTTTCTTTTTGGTTATGTGGTGCAGAGGAATCGAACCCAGGGCCTCATGCATGCAAGGCAAGCGCACTACCACTGAGCCACCTTCCCAGCCCTTGAAGTTCCCATTGTGAATGAAGACATTCTAGTCTTACTGGAGCAAGTCTAGGGAAAGATTTCATGTGAGAGCCGTGGCAAGATGCAGATCTGCAAGGCAGTTTTCTTACCAGTCTACTACCCACCATGGATTGAAGCAGAATCCATAGGGACAAACCACTTGTCTCCAGGTGGCCTTTCAGTCTGACAGGAAGTAAAAAGCAAAAATCCTAAGGGAGCGCTTAGAAATCCCTAACAGAGCACTTACTCAGAATTCCCTAGATTAGGGGCTGGGAAGGTGGCTCAGTGGTAGAGTGCTTGCCTTGCATGCCTGAGGCCCTGAGTTCGATTCCTCAGCACCACATAAGCAGAAAAAAAAAAAGCCGGAAGTGGCGCTGTGGCTCAAGTGGTAGAGCACTAGCCTTGAGGTGAAGAGCTGAGGGACAGCGCCCAGGCCCAGAGTTCAGGCCCCACGACCGGACCCAAAAAAAAAAAAAAAAAGAATTCCCTAGGTTGAAAAACACAGATAGATAATTGTCTTTGCCTGTTACAAAGCCCCGTGAGCTTTTTTATGTTAAACCTACTTTTTTTTTTTTGTCAGTCATGGGGCTTGAACTCAGGGCTTGGGTGCTGTCCCTGAGCTTTTTCCATTCAAGGCTACTGCTTTACCACTTGAGCCACAGCTCTGGTTCTGGTTTTCTGGTGGTTAATTGGAGATAAGAGTCTCATGGACTTTCCTGCCTGTGCTGGTTTTGAACCATGATCCTCAGATCTCAGCCTCCTGACTAGCTAGAATTATAGATGTGAAATCACTGGCATGCTGCTATAAACAACCTACTTTTTAGGTGGAAAACAAAAGCAAGGAGTTAAGTTATTAGATCCTGTGGAAAGATAGTGAGAGAGTAGGACTTCAACTTAAGTTTTACAATACTTTGATGTAGGGAACACATGTGTGTGCTTAGGGGCCTCCCTGCATCTCAAGAATATAACATGGAGAACACCATTTCCTGCCTCATAGGGCTTGTTTACATTTAGTGGGAATGGCATCCAATTATACACACACACACACACACACACACACACACACACACACGATTTCTTATAAATGTAAGATTTGATACAAAAAAATGGTTCTAGGAGGAAAAAGTTTTAAGGCTAACTGTGGTTTCTAAACTGTGCTCTGATGCATCTCTAGAGCTCTGTAGTGATACTCAGAGGCACCGTGGGAAACTTAAATTTCTCAGGATAAATCCACATCTGCTGAAAACTAGCCAAACTTCAAGGTCTGAGTAGTTCCCAGGTCAGTAGGTCAACAGTAGATGGTGCTGCCTGCCTTCCTTTTGATGAAATCATTGTAGATCTCGGTTTTAGGTGGTTGTGATGGAAAACAATCTCTTACCCAAGATGCTTAGGACTGGAAGACTTTCAGATTGTGGATTTGAAAGAAAGAAAGATTTTGGAATATTTACACATATGAGATATCTGGGAGCAGGGCTCATCTAAGCATGACATGGTCTGTGTTTCATGTACATAGCCTGAGGGTAATTTTTTACATTATTTTTTAATGATTTGTGCATACTAGCATTTCCTGGTGTAGAATTTTCCTCGTGTCACTCAGAACGTTTTCAATTTTGGATTAGGGATGCTAAGCTTCTACTGTACATAAACTATGTAGAACATTGTATGTGTGGCATCTAACCAGATTCTGAGATCAGAGAAGGTGTGTAATACTGCAGGTCCACATTAGTGATAACTGTGGTTAAAAAGAGATGGGAATAGGGCTGGGAAGGTGGCTCAGTGGTAGAGCGCTTGCCTTGCATGCCTGAGGCCCTGGGTTCGATTCCTCAGCACCACATAAGCAAAAAGAAAAAAGCCGGAAGTGGCGCTGTGGCTCAAGTGGTAGAGTGCTAGCCTTGAGCTGAAGAGCTGAGAGACAGTGCCCAGGCTCAGAGTTCAGGCCCTAGGACCGGACACCCCCCCCCCCCCCCCAAAAAAAAAATAGACGAGAATTTTTTTTTTTTTTTGGGTCCAGTCGTGGGGCCTGAACTCTGGGCCTGGGCGCTGTCCCTCAGCTCTTCAGCTCCAGGCTAGCGCTCTACCACTTGAGCCACAACGCCACTTCCGGCTTTTTTCTTTTTGCTTATGTGGTGCTGAGGAATTGAACCCAGGGCCTGGAGCATGCAAGGCAAGCGCTCTACCACTGAGCCACCTTCCCAGCCCCCCCTTTTTTTTTTTTTTTTTTTTGGTCTGTTGTGGGGCTTTAACTCTGGGTTTGGGCTCTGTCCCTATGCTCTTCAGCTCAAGGGGAGCGCTCTACCGCTTGAGCCACAGCACCACTTCCGGTTTTCTAGTGGTTTATTGGAGATAAGAGTCTCAGGGACTTTACTGCCCGGGCCGGCTTTGAACTGAGATCCTCAGATCTCAGCCTCTTGAGTAGCTAGGATTACAGATGTGAGCCACCGGCTCCTGGCTTGATGGAGGTATTTTCTACTTTTGTGTGTTGGTTTTTGAAATGGCTTCTAAGCTGTTGGGGAAAAAATATGTGTGTATATATTTGGCTCTATTAGATAGAAGTGTTTCTTTTGGTCTAGAGGTGTGTTGACAGAATTTTTGAGGCTGTAGGGAACTGTGAACTAAAAGTTTAGGAGCCTCTGGAATCAGGGGGTAAAATGATGTGGTGGGTCCTCTCATGGAGTATCAGAGTGAGCTTCTAATATTTGAGTAATGCCTTCAATGAAACTAAGAAGTGAGCACTGTGGGGATCAGGAGGAAGCACATTCCAGATAGAGAGATCAACATGGGCAAAGAGTTGACAGTGAGCTTGATATGCTCCTGGAAGAGCAAAGAAAGGCAGAGTGACAGTACTGCTTATTAAATCCTAAATGACTTAAAAAAATTGCATGTATTCAGGTTGGTCATGATGGTGCATATTGTAGTTCCAGCTATGCAGGAGATGGAGGTGGGAAGATCCCTTGAGTCAGGAGTTCACAGTCAGCATGGGCAATAGAGCCAGACTCCCAACTCTCAAAAAAGTTATAGGCTGAGAAGGTGGCTCAGTGGTAGAGTGCTTGCCTTGCATGCCTGAGGCCCTAGGTTCCATTCCTCAGTACCACGTAAGCAGAAAAAGCCAGAAGTGGCGCTATGGCTCCAGTGGTAGAGCACTAGCCTGGAGCTGAAGAGCTCAGGGACAGTGCCCAGGCCCAGAGTTCTGGCCCCATGACTGGCAAAAAAAAAAAGTTATATAGGAAGTGGCACTGTGGCTCAAGTGGTAGAGCTCTAGCCTTGAGCTGAAGAGCTCAGGGACAGCGCCCACGCCCATAGTTCAAACCCCACTGACCAAAAAACAAAAACAAAAACAAAAAAGTTATGTACATTACTGTTTATTCTTTGTTCTGTAAAATGCTATGATTTTGCTTATTTTTTTGAGATACAGTCTCATTTTGTTAGTCCAGACTAACCTAGAATGCATTATGTGTCCCAGGCTGGCCTTGAATTTTGGGGTCCTCTTGCCTAGGCCTCCTGAGTGCTGGTATTACAGGCATGATCCATTGGTGCCCAGCCCATACTGCTATATTTTTAATACATTTAAAATATATTTTGTGAGAAAATTATGCTGGCTGGGCACCTGTGGCTCACGCCTATAATCCAAGCTACTTAAGAGGCTGAGATCTGAGGATCATGGTTCAAAACCAGCCCAGGCAGGAAAGTCCATGAAACTTATCTCTAATTAACCACCAGAAAACTGGAAGTAGAGCTGTGGCTCAAGTAGTAGAGTGCTAGCCTTGAGCTGAAGAGCTGAGGGACAGTGCCCAGGCCCAGAGTTCAAGCCCCAGAACCGAACAAAAAAAACATGAAAGAAAGAAAAAGAAAATTATGATGCTTAAATCTCAGGGTCCACACATAAAAGTTTATTGGTTTTATTGCTTTTATACTATAGTGGCAGAGTAGACCAGTTGTAACAGATGCTATATGGCTAGAAAATCCTGAGTCATCTACCCTCTAGCCCTTTCCAGAAAAATACTGTTGACCTCTGCTCACTGATAGTTAGGAGTTAGCCCTAAAGCTAAGTGAGGGAGAAGAAGGCCAGTTTCCAGTGGGACTTCTGCAAAGCTGCACTGACTTGAATGTACTTGGAATGTGTCATCAAGGAGCTGGTGGCCAGATGACTGTAAGTGACATAGCTTGGGGGAAGGTGGCAGGATTCATACTGGGAAGAACCTTGGTGACTATATAAGTTTCGGTTAATCCACCAGAGAGTCTTTGAAAGGCTTAATGCAGGGCCACATTAATTGGTCATGATTATAATCCCTGCACCTTGGGAGATGGAAAGGTAGAGACTGGGATGAATTTTCACAAGAGGCAACAACTTAAGTCCCTATCCAAAAAAATAACTAACAAAAAAGTCTGAAGGTTTAGCTCAACTAGTAGAGTGCCTGCCTAGCAAGCTCAAGGTTCTGAGTTCAAACTTAAGTACCATTCACACACAAAAACTTTTTAAAGTGAGGTGGTCAGATTTATCTTTCTCCAAAAACCCTTATGCAGAGATTTGATTGGAGCCAGGCGAGTGAAATAAGAGGCAGAGAGACTAGTTGAGGCTTTTGAAGTCATTTAAGGGAGATGCCAGTAACTGCCTCTATTGCAGTGACGTTGCTGTATTGATTGGAGAGGCATTTGGGAATCAAACTTGAAAGGCTGTCATGTCTTACTCCATTAGGATGCTATAACAAAATACCTTAGACTGGGTGGCTTACGAACAAGACATTTTGTTTCTCATAGTCCTGGAGCCTAGGAATTCCAAGTTCATTGTAGTATATTGTCTAGTGAAGAAGGCCTGTTCCCTGGTTTGCCAAAGGTCGTATGGCCAAAGGGGAACTCTCTTCTTAGCCCTTTAGAAGGGCACTAATGCGCCGGGCGCTGGTGGCTCACGCCTGTAATCCTAGCTACTCAGGAGGCTGAGATCTGAGGATCGCGGTTCAAAGCCAGCCCGAGCAGGAGAGACCGTGAGATTCCTATCTCCAATAAACCACCAGAAAACCGGAAGTGGCGCTGTAGCTCAAGTGGTAGAGCGCTCGCCTTGAGCTGAAGAGCTGAGGGACAGTGCCCAGGCCCAGAGTTCAAGCCCCCACCACCGACAAAAAAAAAAAAAAGAAGGGCACTAATGCCATTTATGTGGGCTCTACCCTTAGGACCTAACCACCTCTCGAAGGTCCTACCTCCTAATACCAATTTGGTAAGATGTGGAATTTTACCTTATGAATGGGCAAGGGCATAAATATTCAGTCCATAGCATTCAGTGATTGATTGGAGACATTGAAGTACAGCTATTTTCATGTTTCAAATGTGTGAGTTTTCTTCTTACAAAAGTTTATTCTTTTTGGTTCACATGATGCTTGTTAGAGAAACCCGTGTTTAGCAGTAGTCTTCAAAGCAAAATTCTCCAGCAGTGTTTCATGCCTCCAGTGTTCTTTCTCAATTTGTGTACTGATGTCACATCTCTCCCTGGCTTCTTCATGTTGTTCTCTGTTCACAGGAAATTTGGCTTTTAAGGAACTGAGAAACTCTTGGCAGATTAATTTTCCTTTTAAGGTTTATCTTGGTTGAACAAATCTCCCCAAATAATTTTTTTGTTGATGATCCTCAGGCTTTTTTGGATTTCAGGGGTAATTGTCAGCAATGACAACTGCTTCTTGTTCCCAGACCACTGGGTCCCTTCCCAGTTTGTGAGCTGTCTGACCTTTGCCTTTTTCTCTTCTTTAGAGCTGAAGTTTCACTTACAGAAGATGGTAATAAGATAATTATTTTCTGTTTTATAGAATGTGTTGTGTATTAAATTGCTTACTTCCATATCAATTCATTTAAGCTTTACAGTTAAATCATGTGGAAGGTAGAGCAGATCAAATTACTGACATTGAGAAAAATTAGAGGGTTTGTTTAAAGTCATATGTCAATAAATAATAAAGCAAGTGATAAAACAGGTTTCTAGATTTTGTCGTCTTCTTTTTTTTTTTGTCAGTCATGGGGCTTGAATTCTGGGCCAAGGCGCTGTTCCTCAGCTCTTCAGCTCAAGACTAGCACTCTACCACTTGAGCCATAGTGCCACTTCCAGATTTCTAGATTTTGAAGTCTTAATCTTTCTTTACTTCTTTTCCTTCCTTCCCTCCCTCCCTCCCTCCCTCCCTCCCTCCTTTCCTTCCTTCCTTCCTTCCTTCCTTCCTTCCTTCCTTCCTTCCTTCCTTCCTTCCTAACTTTTCTTCTTCCCTCCCTCCCTCCCTCCCCCTCTTCCTTTCCCCTCTTCCCTTCCTTTCCCTTCCTTTCCCTTTCCTTCCTTTCCTTTCCTTTCCTTTCCTTTCCTTTCCTTTCCTTTCCCTTTCCCTTCCCCTTCCCCTTTCCCTTCCCCTTCCCCTTTCCCTTTCCCTTTCCCTTTCCCTTTCCCTTTCCCTTCCCCTTCCCCTTTCCCTTTCCCTTTCCCTTTCCTTCTCAAGGTTTAGCTCTCTACCACTTTGAGCCATAGTACCACTTTCGGTTTTCTGGTGGTTAATTGGAGATAAGAGTCTCATGGGCTGGGTGCCGGTGGCTCACGCCTGTAATCCAAGCTACTCTGGAGGCTGAGATCTGAGGATCGTGGTTCAAAGTCAGCCTGGGCAGGAAAGTCCTTGAGACTCTTATCTCCAATAAAACCACTAGAAAACCGGAAGTGGCTCAAGTGGTAGAGCGCTTGTCTTGAGCTGAAGAGCTGAGGAAGAGCACCCAGGCCCAGACTTAAAGCCCCAGGACCAACAAAAAGAAAAACAAAAAGAGTCTCATGGATTTTCCTGCCCGATCTGGCTTCAAACCAAGTTCCTCAGATCTCAGCTTCCTGAGTAACTAGGATTACAGGCATGAGCCACCAGTGGCTGGCTGGTCTTAATTTTTCTATTTTACACTCTATCTCCAAGAAAAAGAGTTGGGCTAGTTAGAATTATTTATGTTTGTAGTGATAAAGACATCCAGGTAAGATGTTCTTTCCCCTCTGTGTTTGCACTGTGGGATTTCACCCAGATGCCAGCATGCGCCTTGCAGTGTTTCTAAGCAATATATGGACTTCCATCAATTCCCTAGGCTACCATTTGAGAAGCTGTGTTCTTTTTTTTTTTGGTTGTGGGGCTTGAATTCTGGGTCTGAACACTGTCCCTCAGCTCTTCAGCTCAAGGCTAGCGCTCTACCACTTGAGCCACAGCGCCACTTCCATGAGAAGCTGTGTTTTGTATATTAAAGCGAATTTAGTCTGTCTCAATTCCTTCTCCTCCTCTCTAGGTGGTGGCTCTAACTTTGACAGTGAAAGGCCAAATGGAAAAAACATGCTTATGAACCCAAGTTCCGGGAGTCAGGATAAACCAGAAAACTTGCTCCCAAGGTAATGCAACTCTTCTTCTTCTTTTTTTGGCTGGTTTTGGGGCTTGAACTCAGGGTGTGATTGCTGCCCTTGAGCTTCTTTTGCTCAAGGCTCACTTGAACCACAGCTCCACTTCAGGCTTTTTCTGAGTAGTTTATTGGAGATAAGAATCTCATGGACTTTCCTGCCTGAGCTATCTTTGAACTGCTATCCTCAGATCTCAGCCTCCTGAGTAGCTAGGATTATAGGCATGAGCCAGCAGGGCCTGGTGCAACCCTTTTTTGATTTTTACATTTATTATTTATTTATTTATTTATTTTCCATCATGGGGCTTGAACTCTGGGCCTGGGCACTGTCCCTCAGCTCTTCAGCTCAAGGCAAGCACTCTACCGCTTGAGCCACAGCGCCACTTCCGTTTTTCTGGTGGTTTATTGGAGGTAAGAGTCTCATGGACTTTCCTTGCCCGGGCTGGCTTTGAAGTGTAATCCTCAGATCTCAGCCTCCTCAGTAGCTAAGATTACAGGCGTGAGCCACCAGTGCCCGGCTAACCCTTTTTTTAGTACCTCTTATGACTGAGGCTCTTACCAGTAGAGAGAGAACTGTGACTGTTATTGTTTATGGTGTAAGTTCTTCCAAGTAGCCTGGGTCTAAGATGTGTTCCTAAAAAACATCTGACATTCACTGAACGCTTATTGTGTATGGTTAGCACCATCCTTTTACATGGACTATTTCTTTTTAAACTCAGGGTTTCCTACTTGCTTTACTTGCTTTTGCTTGATTGGCCACACTTTTTTTTTTTTTTTTGCTGGTTATTTTGGAGATGGAATCTTAGGGACTTTTCTGTCCTGGCTGGCCTTAATCTGTGGTTTATTTACTTTTAAAAATTTTCCAGGAGACACACTATTACAGTATATTTAGTCTAGATTCCAATGCCCCCTATTGATCATAGCCTGAATCATCTGGTCTGGATAAAACACTTTATCTTGTCAAGATTTTAATGAAGCCCATCAGCAACAATGAACAATTCCTAAATGAAATGTAGCTAGATCCATCCTTCTTTTTTTTCTTGTCAGTCCCGGGGCTTGAACTCAGGGCCTGGGCACTGTCCATGTGCATCTTTCGCTCAAGGCTAATGCTCCACCACTTCAGCCACAGTGCTACTTCCAGCCTTTTCTGTTTATGTGGTACTGAGGAATCGAACCCAGGGCTTCCTGTGTGCTAGGCAAGCACTCTTACCACTAAGCCACATTCCCAGCTCCAGATCAGTCCTTCTTTACCTACACTTGGGCTGTGGTGTTTTACACAGATAAAGCCTTCCATAGCCTTAATTAGTATGTACATAGTAGTGATAATAAACACTCATTAGACATTTATTAAGTGTTAGGAATGTTTTAAGTGCCTTATGTATCTTGGTTCATTAAATAACCTTCAACAAAACTTTCTTGGAACTGTCATGGTTCTGATAGGTAAATATGTCAGATTTTGCTTAAGTTGGTACTTGGATAATTTATAGTATAAGTACTATACAAATAATAAAGTATATATTCTCTCTCCCTCTCCCTCCCCCCCCCTCCTTCTCTCTCTCCCACTGTCTCCTTCTTTCTCCTTTTTTTCTCGATGCCAGTCCTGGGGTTTGAACTCAAGACCTGGGCAGTGTCCTTGAACTTTTTTTGCTCAAGACTAGCACTCTACCACTTGAGCCAAAACTTCTGGCTTTTTTGTGGGTTAATTGAAGATTAAAAATCTCATGGGCTTTCCTGCCCAGGCTGGTTTGGAACCACAATCTTCAGATTTCAGGCTCCTGAGTAGCTAGGATTACATACATGTATGAGCCACTACCTGGCTCTTGTTGCCTTTCCTTTTATTTTAGGTGACTTCCTGTGAAATAGAGATATAGAAGTGGAATTAGCCAGCCAGGCACTGGTGGCTCATGCCTGTAATCCTAGCTACTCAGGAGGCTGAGACTCAGGATCACAGTTTGAAGCCAGCTCGGGCAGGAAAGTCTGTGAAACCAGAAAACCAGAAGTGGCACTATGGCTCAAATGGTAGAGCAAAAGCCTTGCGCTGAAGAGCTCAGGGACAGTGCTTACTTACGCCCAGAATTCAAGCCCCATGACCAACTCAAAAAAAAAAAAAAGAATGCAATGCAAAACTAAAAATCTGAAGGTGTGTGTGTGTGTGTGTGTGTGTGTGTGTGTGTGTGTGTGTGTGTGTGTCTCCCTCTGTGTTCATATGCACATGTGCCTGCATGCACTAGTGTACACATGCTTGTTCTGGAATCTGAATTCAGGACCTTGAGTTTTTCTTAGCTTTTTTTTGCACAAGGATGACACTTTACCATTTGAGCCACACCTCCAGTTCTGGCTGTTGATGGTTAATTGGAAGTAAAAGACAAGGATTTATCTCCCCAGGCTTGGCTTTGAACCTGAGATTCTCAGATTTCAACCTCTTAAGTAGCATGAGCTATTGACTCCTGGTCTGAAAGGTTTGAAGTCTTGTTAGATGATGCACAGGGTTCTAGAAAGAGCATTGTCCTGTCTGAATTTTAGTCCACACTGTGCCACCATCCAGCCTAGAAAATTTGTAAATGATGGTGGCTTTAATTTTTCTCACTTGAACATGAATGAAGCATAGTAGATTATCTTCAAAGTCCCTTTCTGGTCTAAGAGTCTATGAATCTACTGTCCATACCAATATACTATGTGAACAACAACATACAAGTTCAGTAAGTTCTCCATGTGTGTTGTAGCAAATAAGCTTACTTTTGGTCTCTTATAGTCTTCTGTGATTCAGATGCTTCTTTGTGGGAATGTCTATCTTTGACTTATATTCACCTATTTTGCCATCAAGGACTCATCAAAATAATATAAAAATGCTTTTATTTTTCCAGGCACAATAAATCCAAGTCTGAAATCTCTGACATGGTTCGCTCTTCCACCATCACAGTATCAGATAAGGCTCATATTTTATCAGTGCAAAAGTTTGGGCTGAGAGAAACAATTGTGAAGTCACATCTACTTCAGAAAGAAGAGCAGTACACCTACATTCAGAACTTCAGGTAACTAACTGGGCCTGGAATTCAAGCACTTCCCTCCCACACCTTGAATTTAAAAGCGAACTGTGTACTATAGAACCTCTCCTCTCCTCATTTTCAAAAAGAGTGATCCCATCCAGGTTGTTGTTGTTTTTTGTTTTTTTAATGGATTTTTCAATTATTATTATTATTATTATTTTGCATGCTGGTACTAGATTTGAACTCTAAGGATTTGAGTATCAGTCTTGGCTTTTTTGTTCAAGGTTGGTGCTTTACCACTTCCACTTGTGGCTTTTTTGCTGATGACTTGGAGCACTAACCTTGAGCAAAAAAGCTCAGAGATAGTGCCCAGGCTGGGAGTCAAGCCCAGCTCTAGAAAAATAAATGAATAAATAATATTAAAAATGCCATTTATAGAGACTGAAGCCAAGTAAAATCTTTCCCCTGTTTTCTCCATATTGTCTCCAAATCGCTGATCAATTCTCTTGGGGGACAGGTTTTTTGTGGGAACATACAATGTAAATGGACAATCCCCGAAAGAATGCCTCCGCCCCTGGCTGAGCCATGGTATCCAGGCACCAGATGTGTACTGTGTAGGGTGAGTGATTCTTTTTTGGTCATCTCTCCATTCTCAAAAACACTGAACTATGATGAAGGGATGGGGACATGAATATGTAGTCAAGTCTTTGTGACAGATGAAAGAATTGAAAACTGAGCATGTGTTGAATAACAGCTGCCTCTCTGTTTGATGTTCTTCTTAGTAAACAAAAGTTTGGCAAAGTACTATGCTTGGCATTTTAATACTAATATTTAATTCTTAGTTTACCTTCTGTTAAAATCTGTACATCTTGAACTGAATTTTTCAGCAAAAAATACTTTTTGCCAGGTAAGGACGATTAGCTAAAGTCCTTTTGTTTTGGTGCTGGGAAGTGAACCCAGAGCATTACTTACATCTGTTAGACAGGGGCTCTAGCATTGAGCTGCTCCCTTAGCCCAATCTTTTTTTTTTTTTTCTCTGTCATGGGGGCTGAACTCTGGGCCTGGGTGCTGTCCTTCAGCTCAAGGCTAGCGTGCCCTACCACTTGAGCCACAGTACCACTTCTGGCTTTTTTCTGCTTATGTGGTGCTGAGGAATGGAACCCAGGCGTCATTCATGCAAGACAAGTACTCTACCACTGAGCCAACTTCCCAGCTTCAAATCATTTTTTTACATGTACTATCTTGCCACCATTATCTTGTGTCCTGTTGGTTTGGAAGGCCAGAAAAGGAAGCCTAGATGGAAATTTATGTAGACTGAGTTTGAATCCTAGTTCTCATTTTGATCCTTGAATGAACCAGGGATGGTAGGTGTAAAATGGGGATACATCAGTTAGCTCTTTGGCTCTGAATATTTATCTTTATTCCCTCTTGAGGATTCTGTAGTGTAGCTAGGCCATAAGCTTCTAAACCAGTTTGAAAACCATTTTATCCATGTTGTCTTCCTCTACTGTCTTAACTGGCTGCTTTTCTAATAGGTTCCAGGAGCTGGATCTGAGTAAGGAAGCCTTTTTCTTTCATGATACTCCAAAGGAGGAAGAATGGTTTAAAGCTGTGTCAGAGAGTCTTCATCCAGATGCCAAATATGCAAAGGTCAGGGAGAAGTCAGAGACCTCTTTTATTATTATTATTATTATTAATTTTATTTATTTATTTGTTTATTTATTGTCGGTTATGGGGCTTGAACTCTGGGCCTGAGCGCAGTCCCTTAGCTCTTCAGCTCAGGGCTAGCACACTACCACTTGAGCTACAGCACCACTTCCGGTTTTCTGGTGGTTTATTGGAGATAAGAGTTTCACGGGTTGGCTTTGAATTGCGATCCTCAGATCTCAGCCTCCTAAGTAGCTAGGATTACAGGCGTGAGCCACCTGCGCCTGGCTATTATTCTTTTTTAATTTAATTTAATTTTACTAGTCATAGGGCTTGAATTCAGGGTCTGGGCACTGTCCCTGAGCTTCTTTTGCTCAAGACTAGCACTCTACCTTTTTTTTTTTTTGCCAGTCGTGAGGCTTGAACTCTGCCTGGGTGCTGTCCCTCAGCTCTTCAGCTCAAGGCGAGCACTCTACCACTTGAGCCACAGTGCTGCTTCTGGTTTTCTGAGTGGTTGATTGGAGATAAGTCTTACAAGTTTCTTGCCGGGGCTGGCTTTGAACTGCAATCCTCAGATCTCAGCCTCCTGGAGTAGCTAGGATTATAGGCGAGCCACTGGTGCTCAGAGTAGCACTCTACCTCTTGAGCCACAGTGCCATTTCTGGCTTTTTCTGTTTATCTGGTACTGAGGAATGGAACCTAGGACTTCATGCATGCTAGGCAAGTATTCACCACTAAGTCACATTCCCAGCCCCAGTTACCTTTTAACTTTGTGCTACTGGTAGAGAAATTCTAAGATATTTTTTTCCTTTCAGTGACCTTTATTGTAAGCCAGTTCTAGTTCTGTTCTTGTTCTCAGTTCCATCTCCTTCGAACAGGTGCCTCTGGGTGGGAATGTTCAGAGTCTGGTCAACTGGGAGCATTTAGGTGTAAAGTGTGCTCAGTGAGTCAAATCTTACATCCCAGCATGCGGGAGTTGATGCTGTCAGCCAGCTTTAAGACTACTTCTCTTTAGGGACATTTGTTCCTGTTTACAATTTCTCTCTCATGCCATAACTTGAATGTTTTCTAGGTAAAGCTCATCCGACTGGTTGGGATTATGCTGCTATTATATGTCAAACAGGAACATGCAGCATATATCTCTGAAGTGGCAGCTGAGACTGTGGGGACAGGAATTATGGGGAGAATGGTGAGTCCTTGCCTGATATTCTGCCATTAAAGACCTTGACTCCCAAGTTTTGGCAGTACTACATCAGTGCTAGTTTGAGGGAGCCAGTGTCCCCTCAAGCAGAGCTGGATTGAACAGACTAGAGTTCATCTGGTAGTAAAGTCTCAGCTTGTTTTCCCAACTAGCACCTGTATTCCTGGTTACTTAGTGTTAGAGGCTCTGGTTAATCCTGACAATTTCATGAAGAATGGTGCAGAATCTGTGTTGGGTCATCAAGAAAAACAGAATGCTCACAGCAGATTTGCAAGATCCTTTTTTTTTTTTTTTGGTCTGTCATGGGGCTTGAACTCGTGAGCTGAGCTTTCACTCAAGGCTGTCACTTTGCTACTTTGAGCCATAGCACCACTTCCAGTTTTCTGGTAGTTAACTGGAGAACAGTCTCATGAACTTTTCCTGCCCAGGCTGGCTTCAAACCATGATCTCCAGATCTCATCCTCCTGAGGAGATAGGATTACAGATATGAGCCACTGGCATCTGGCCAACAGAATTTTTGGTAGAGAAAGGAGAGCACATGGCTTGTCTGTGATAGGAGAAAAGAGCAGTAAATTGAGAGAGCCAGGCTCTGGACTCATCTTTCAATACTGACTAATCCTTGTACCTTTGTGGATTCTTTAAAAAAAATCTTTTTAGGTACTAGATTTTAACTCAGGGCCTTATGCCTTCCTATTCAGTCAATCTACCACTTGAGTTATATGCCTAACACTAGATTTGTATGCTTATCTGTGAAAAAATAAACTCATAAAGCTATTAGTAAGATGGCTTAAGACAAAATATTTTGAAAGTTTGTGACATAATTGTATGTTGGATATATATATGTTTATAAAATATATATATATATATATATATATTTTTTTTTTTATCCTTTAATAGGGTAACAAAGGTGGCGTGGCAATCAGGTTCCAGTTACACAACACCAGTATTTGTGTTGTGAATTCGCACCTGGCAGCCCACACAGAAGAATATGAGAGGAGGAACCAAGACTATAAAGACATTTGTTCTCGGATGCAGTTTTGTCAGGTTGACCCAAGTCTTCCCCCTCTCACCATCACCAAGCACGAGTGAGTCTGGGCTTCTTCCTGTGAGGTTCTCCATGTGTGTGATGTGTGCAGTTGTGGGAGGGGGTACTAGCTGCCAACTTTCTTGGCAGTTCTTAGTTCCCTAACTTTACCATCTGGTAGACTTCTAGAATCATTTTCCAGCATCATTTGTCCCTGGAAGAGTATTAAATTTATTTTAATGTGAATGTGTCTAGATATAACATTATGAGAAAGGTAGCCAGAAACAAAAACAAACAAAAAACCCAAGCAGCTCAATCCAGTTTTTAGTATTATGTTTTAGGAATTTCTGCGTATTCTTTCTGGAGCACAAGAGAATTGGACAATACTACTTGCCTCTACTTGGCTCTTTTTCTCCTCTTACTTTACAAAGCTACAGTTGCAACTGCTTAGAGCATCTTTTTTTTTTTTTTTTTTTTTTTTTTATTGTGAAAATACCGTACAGAGGGGTTAAAATTACACGGGCAAGGTAATGGGTACATTTCTTATCAAGCATTGTTGCCTCCTCCTTTGTTTCCCCATCCCATCCCTTTCCATCTCCCCCTAGAGCATCTTTTACTTGTGTTCATCCTCTTTGTTTCATTTATGGCTAAACCTTGCTATTTGTCTGAATGCAAAGCCTTTGAACTTCAGGCTTTGTGGTAATAGTTGAAGCTGATGCCATTTTTTTTAAGAAGAGGAAGCCACTGGGGCCATGGTGCTTGCTTGAAAATAAAGTTATCCTCTTCTGTCCTGCTGCAGTGGAGCTGTCTCTGGCTTGTTGGTGTTCTGGAGGCTGGCATGATGGCTTTTCTTCTCCAAGACCCCCTGCAGGGATCTCTCACAGCTGAGCTTCTGTATTCTAGTGAACCTGTGGTATCGTAATTTATGAGTTGTGTGTCAGTTTGTGTGCTTTTAGCCTGTGGATGCATTATTTGGTAGTGTGCATACTGCTATTCACATTCTCCAATGATATGATTGTTGGCTTCAGACTTCATGAGATGTGTGATATCAGTATCATCAGAAAGCCTTGAGTTTGCTTTTACCAAAAGCAGCAGTTGTAACAAACCACTGTCATAACTGCTCAGGAGCTCAGTAGTTTAAATCCAGGCTCCACTACAAAGGTTGATCCTTTTGGAGGAATTCTATCTGGAGACTGAGATTATGTTTTGTGAAGTGGAATGTATGTAATGCAGCAAAGGCTTTGTGGCATTATCTGGTTTGGGGCTCTTGAGAGATCATCATCATTTCCTATTCTTGGTTCTTTTTTCATCTTCCCAGCAATGGGATAAGTGATTTTGCTTTCGGGTTCATTCATTCATCTGTGAGCGTGCGTGTGTGTGTGTGTGTGTGTGTGTGTGAGAGAGAGAGAGAGAGGGAGAGAGAGAGAGAGAGAGAAAGAGAGACAGGGAGAGAGAGACAGAGACAGAGATTAGGTCTTGCTATGTATATAGCTCAGGCTAGCCTCAAATACACTGTGTAGTCCAGGTTGGCCTTGAACTTGAAACCCTCCTGTTTTGTCTCCCAAGTACTGGGATCATAGGTATGTGCTACCATGTCTAGCATTACTTTGAGATCTTATTAGATTATTTTCTCAGTCATATAAGAACAAAATAGTTAAGGAGAATTCAACATTGTTTATAATGATCATGGGCCAAGATAATTGTAAGTCAGTCACATTTTTCACATGGTGCTAAGTGGGATGGCAAAAGAAAAAAAAAGTGGAATAGCCATGTCACTTCCCTACCCAGCTCCCAAAAGGCTGAACTTCAGGGCACTTCTGTCTGGAGCACCCTGGAAAGGATGGGTTAAAGTCCCTCCTAAACCTTGTTACCTTTGTGCTCTGTCCTCACAGTGTGATCTTGTGGCTGGGGGACCTCAACTACAGGATAGAAGAGCTGGATGTGGAAAAAGTGAAAAAGCTCATCGAAGAGAAGGCCTTTCAAACCCTGTATGCATATGATCAGGTACAGATGGCCACCTCTGTCCTCTTTGGACAATTGCTTCTGCTGTGAGGGCACAGAGAAGCCTGGCTTCCCAGCCCTTAACTTCCTCCTCAACATGGGAGCTTTCTGAGGACCTGATGTCCAGTAGTTTCTTCTTTTCATCTACTTTTCTCTCTTTTCTCTCTTCAGTAGTGGTCTCCCCATTGGCTCTTTCCTTGAGGCACTTTATCTCCTTTGAGAGCAAGAACATGTTCTCACTTATTCAAGAAGTCTAAATTTCAGACTGAAAGGGTCCCAACTTCGATAAAGAAACTACTTGGTATCTTTGAGATGATTTAATAATTCTTCTTAGGATGAACCTCCTGCTACCTGCATCCTTTTCCTCATGGGTAAGCCTGGAATCTTTCTCAGTTCCTCTCTTCAATTCTAATAGCAGTTAGTTCTATAACCTGCTGTTCTCTACCAGCATTTGTCATTAGCCATTTCCAGGACATGAGAAATGTCTTTCTTTCTCACTGTCCTCTTACTACTCCTTTCATTAAATTTGAATCCTGTTCTAGTGGTCAGAGTTGTTCAGAATGTAAATGTCTCTTTTCTTTCTTAGTCTAAACTCTCCTCATTTTAATAACCTAAGTATTGTCATGAATCTAAATCTTTCTATTATCATTTTCTTTCCCAGTGTAGATTAATTGAAGGAGAATCTTAATTTTGCTTGCTTTTTTTAAAATATAATTTTGTTATTATTAAGGTGTTGCGTAGAGAGGTTACCATTTCATAAGTTAGGTAATGAGTGTATTTCTTTTTTGGACAATGTCACCTCTTCCTTTGCTTTCCCCATTTTGCCTCCTATCCTTGCCCACAAGTTCTTTTTTATAGGCTAGTTTCTTTATTGGCCCATTTTTTTTCCTCTCTCTAGTTTTTTTTCTTTTTTTTTTATCTTATACTCAATTCTTCCTTTCTTTCTTTCTTCCTTCCTTCCTTTCTTTCTTTCTCTCTTTCTTTCTTTCGTTCTTTCTTTCTGTTGGTCGTAGGGCTTGAACTCTGGGCTTGGGCACTGTCCCTGTGCTCTTCAGCTCAAGGTGAGCACTCCGCTTGAGCCACAGCACCACTTCTGGTTTTCTGGTGGTTTATTGGAGATAAGAGTCTCATGGACTTTCCTGCCCGGGATGGCTTTGAACCGTGATCGTCAGATCTCAGCCTCCTGAGTAGCTAGGATTACAGGCATGAGCTACCTGCACCCAGCTTCTTCTACTCAATTCTTATATCAGCATTATCCATATCTGTCTGTTTCATCTGTGCTTAGGATTGAGGCATTCCCATTTTGCTATCCACCTCAATTTGCTGTCCTTTCTGGTCCTTCCTGAAGTACTAGTATCGGACTTTGTGTATTATCTACTTTCCATGTGATTTTAACATCTATATGTATCAATTCAAGAGGCATCTTCTTCCATTCAAACCTTTTTTTTTTTGGCCAGTCCTGAGGCTTGAACTCAGGGCCTGAGTGTTATCCCTGAGCTTTTTTGCTCAAAGTTAGCCATGGTACCACTTGAGCCACAGCTCAACTTCCAGATCTTTTTTTATTTTATTTTATTTTTTGCTGGTTAATTGTAGATAAGAGTCTCATGTAGTTTTCTTCCACACTGGCTTCAAACTATGACCCTCAGATGTCAGCCTCCCGAGTAGCTAGGATTATAGGCATGAGCCACTAACACCCAGCACATTCATACCTAATGTTAAAATTACTTTCTGTTGCTTTTTCCTTTGATAATGTTTCCAGAAAATCATTTTCAGAAAGTTGGCAAGTGGCTGTGTCCCCTATGTTAGAGATGACAGTTCTCCACCAATCCATGCAGTACCAAGTGTGGTCCCAAGGAAGAGGCAGGAATACATGCGGGCTTTCTTACTTGTTGTGTGTGACTTGGATGGGGCCCTGTGATTTAATGCAATATGTTACTATTCCTTTCAAAATGTGTCAGACACTTTTTTTTTTTTCCAGTCATAGGGTTTGAACTGTGGGCCTGGGCTTGAGTTCTTCAGCTCAAGGCTAGTGCTCTACCATTTGAGCAACAGCACCATTTCCAGTTTTATGGTGGTTAATTGGAGATAAAGAGTCTCACGGATGTTCCTGCCTGGGCTAGCTTTGAACGGTGAGCTTCAGATCTCAGCCTCCTGAGTAGCTAGGATTATAGACGTGAGCCACTGGAGCCTGGCTCAGACACTATTTTATTGTTGGCAGTTTTTCTAATGAGCCTATGAGGTAGGTTCTGTCATAAATCCCAAATTCACAGATGGGAAAATCAAGGCAGATTAATTTCCTCTAGTTCACATAACACAATTTAAGAGCACAATTCTCTGTATATATATTTGAAGCAACTATGCTGGATGGATGATATGTTTGATACTTGGAGCTGAGAAAGTATGTTGAAGTGTACCTAGTGCTGTTTAAGACATCTCAGTGAGGTGGCATTCAGGCTTCTAGATACAGATTTAAGATTCTTAAAGCCAGGCATAGTACATACTCATACCAACACATAGGATGCTAAGGCAGGATAGTCACAAGTTCAAGGCCAGCCTGGACTATATAGTGAGATCTTTACTCAAAAGAAACAGGTGAGGGAGATGAGAAGGGATTGAGCCTTAAAAATGATTCACCAGACCAGCATGGTATTACATGCCTGTAATCCTAGTATGAGGCTAAGGCAGGAAGATCAAGAGTTTGAGTCCAGCTTGGCTACATAATAAAACCCTATCTTAAAATTCAAGGAAAAAGCTGGGCATCAGTGGCTCACATCTGTAATCCCAGCTACTCAGGAGGCTGAGATCTGAGGATCATGGTTCAAAGCCAGGAAGATCCGTGAGACTCTTATTTCTAATAAACCACCAGAAAACTGGAAGTGGCTTATCTCAAGCGCTTGCCTTGAGCTGAATTGCTGAGGGACAGTCCTCAGGCCCAGAGTTCAAGCTCTGTAACCACCACCACCACCAACAACAAAAATCCAAGGAAAACTCCAGACACAGAGTCTCATATCTACAGTTGTAGCTGCTTGAAAAGTGGAGAAGAGCAGGAGGATTTTTGGTCTAGGATGGCCAGGCACAAATAACAGAGGGGCTGGGAAGGTGGCTCAGTGGTAGAGTGCTTGCCTTGCATGCATGAGGCCCTGGGTTCGATTCCTCAGTACCACATAAGCAAAAAGAAAAAAGCCAGAAGTGGCTCTGTGGCTCAAGTGGTAGAGCGCTATCCTTGAGCTGAAGAGCTGAGGGACAGTGCCCAGGCCCAGAGTTCAGGCCCCATGACGGACTCCCCACCCCACCCCCCCCAAAAAAAGAAAAATAACAGAAACAAAGGGCTAGACATGTAGCTCAAGTGGTATGGATTTCAAATTGATTTTCTTTCTTATTAATTAAACATTTGACTTGTTTGTGTATTTGATGATGTTGGGGATTGAATTCAGGACCTCAGACTTGCTAGGTAGGCACTTGACCTTTTGAGCCATGCTTCTGGCCCTTTTTTGTATTGGTTATTTTTATTTTTTGCCAGTCGTGGGGCCTGAACTCTGGGCCTGGGCACTGTCCCTCAGCTCTTCAGCTCAAGGCAAGCACTCTACCACTTGAGCTACAGTGTCACTTCTGGCTTTTTCTGCTTATGTGGTGCTGAGGAATTGAACCCAGGACCTCATGCATGCAAGGCAAGCACTCTACCACTGAGCCACTTTCCCAGCCCTGTATTGGTTATTTTTGAAGTAGGATCTCACTTCATGCCTGGGTTGGCCTAGGCTGTGATCCTCCTATTTGTGCTTTCTCATGTCGTTGGAGATGTAGGCACATAGAACTCACCCAGCCATTGGTTGAGATGAAGTTTTATGAACTTTTATACCTGGGCCAGCTTTGAGTTGTGTTTCCCTGATCTCTGCCTGCCTCTCAAGTATCAACCTTTATATTCTGAAGTATTTTCTCTCCCATCCTTTTATACAGCTCAAAATTCAGGTGGCTGCAAAGACTGTCTTTGAAGGCTTCACTGAGGGTGAGCTCACATTCCAGCCTACCTACAAATATGACACTGGCTCTGATGACTGGGATACCAGGTAGGTCAGAGGTCAGAAATGGTTCCAGAGGGTTGAACAAATGGTAACCTAGAAATTCTGGGAAGCAATAGACCTCATGGACTTGAAGAATATGATTTTTCTATGACGTTCCTTGTGTTTTTCACTCCAGTAAAAATTTCCATATTTATAAAAAGGAATTACAGGAAATTGGGGCAGGGTGGTAGGGGGAACATTTCCTATCAGTGTCTGCTCACTTAAGCAGCCTGCCTTCCCACAGATTGTCTGTTTGACTGCCTTGGGCTTCCATAATAGGTCAGCTGTGCTTACAGTAGTTCAAACTAACTTGGCTTATATCTAATTATTATATGCTTGGTACTATTTTTTTTTTCTGCCACTCCTGGGGCTTGAGCACTGTCCCTGAGCTTCTTTCTGCTCAAGGCTAGAACTCTACCACTTGAGCCACAGCACCACTTCTGGGCTTTTCTGTTTATGTAGTGCTGAAGAATCTAACTCTAGACCGTGCATGTGAGGCAAGCAGTCTACTGCTAAGCCACATTCCTGGCCCCTTGATACTATTTTATTTTATTTTTGTCGGTTGTGGGGCTTGAACTCTGGACTTGGGTACTATCTGTCAGCTCTTCAGCTCAATGCGAACACTCTACCACTTGAGCTACAGCGCCACTTCCAGTTTTTTCTAGTGGTTTATTGGAGATAAGTGTCTCACGGACTTTCCTGCCTGGGCTGGCTTTGAACCATGATTCTCAGATCTTAGCCTCTTGAGTAGCTAGGCTTACAGGCGTGAGCCACTGGCACCCAGCTTGATACTGTTTTTTATTAGTGCTTACTGTGTGTCACATGCTATTTGGTATATCTTATTTACATCATCTCACTTATTAGAATAGGTATGATTTTTAAAAATGAAATTATGAGAATATATTATACAAAAAATAAAAACAAAATTATACATAATAAGGGGTTTCATCATGAAATTTCCAAGCATGCATATAATATACTTTGTTCATATTTATTCTCTCTCTCTCTCACCTGTCCTAGGGCTTGAACTCTGGCCTGGACACTTTCCCTGAGCTTTGTGCTCAAGGCTAGTGTTTTACCTCTTGAGCCATACTTCTGGCTTTTTGGTGGTTAATTGGAGATAAGAATTTCACAGACTTTTTCCTGCCTGGGCTGGTTTTGAAACACAATCCTCTGGTCTCAGCCTACTGAGTAGCTAGGATTATAGATGTGAGCCACAGCACCGTAGAAAAATCAAAGAGCCTCTTAAACAATAAGTGGTAGAGAGGCGGGATTTGACTTCAGGACTAGGAATTCAGAGCTTGTTCCTTAAGGACTGTCTTTGAAGGACCATAGTGCTCTTATTCTCATATGGTTTTTATTATTATGTCCTAATTTTCACAGGAGGCTAGAGGACAGAGAGTCAGCTGTCTTTAATTCTCATTTCCTGCCAGGGGAGCAGGAAATGTTTCCCTTTTTCTATTTCTCCTTACTTTAGCCCCAGTTACTAAAATGAATCCTTGCTAACACTTTGAAAAACAAACAAAAAGAACAGTCAGTGAAGTGTGTGTTGTGTGTGTGTATATGTGTATGTGTGTGTTTTCTTTCCCCTCACAGCTAGCACTCTACCATTTGAACCATGCCTCCAGCCCAGTAAACTGTTTTCATGAAGCTTTCGTAGTTGTTTTAATGGCACACAGGATACATATTATTCCTTACAGACTAATGTTAGATCCCTGGGGTACATGGGCACTAAGACTGTCCCATTATTACCTGCCTGAGCTGGGCACTTGCTCAGCAGTGGGTCTTGCTTCTTCAGAAGTGTTCCCAGAATGGACTTTGCATTTCAGTGAGAAGTGTCGTGCCCCTGCCTGGTGTGACCGAATTCTCTGGAAAGGAAAGAACATAACTCAGCTGAGTTACCAGAGCCACATGGCCTTGAAGACCAGCGATCACAAACCTGTCAGCTCAGTGTTTGACGTTGGGGTAGGTGGGAAGCTGGTACCTGGGAAAATTCTATAAGGTACTGTTTTTCATATCAGGGCAACTTTTTGTCTTTCTGTTCTCTTTCTCTGTCCTTGAATATGAGGAAGCTTTGTAACATAGTTTTAGCTTAATAATTATTTCAGTAGACTTGTATACTTTTCCATATAGCTAGCAATTCCCTTAGTTATATCCTTCTAGATCTTTCTTTTTCTTTTTTTTTTTGCCATCTTAGAGCTTGAACTCAGGGCCAGGGCACTGTCCTTGAGCTTCTTTTGCTCGTCTAGCGCTCTACCACTTGAGCCACAGCGCTAGTTCCAGCCTTTTCTGTTTATATGGTACTGAGGAATTGAACCCAGGGCTTCATGCATGCAAGGCAAGTAATTTACCACTAAGCCACATTCCTAGCCCTAGATCTTTCTTTATGCATTTATAAGTGAGTATGTCACTATTCTGTGTACAATATACCAAATGTTTTTCCTATTTATTTATTTACTGGCAGCACTAGGGTTTATTTACCTCTTTAGCCATTCCCCCAGCCTTTTATACTTTTAGTTACTTTTTTTCAGATTAAGTCTTGCATTTTTGCTCTGGCTGGTCTTGTGATCCTTCTTTGTATACATCTCCCACATAGCTGGGATTTGCAGGCATGTGCCACTGTACCTAGCCTCTTTTATTTTAAATGTGTGTTTTTTTTTTTTCTTTTCTTTTTTGGTACTGGGATATTGCACCCAGGATGTTGCACTTGCTAGGCAAGTGCTTTGCCAATGACTACATCCCATCCCTCTCCCCCCACTGCTTTTTTTTTGGTAAAAAATATAGCACCTACAATCCTAGCTACTCAGGAGGCTGAAATCTAAGGATCACTGTTCAAAGGAAGGAAGCCATGAGACTCTTTTTTTTTTCTTTTTTGGTCGGTCGTGAGGCTTGAACTCTGGGTTTGGGCACTGTCTCTGTGCTCTTCAGCTAAAGGCGAGGGCTCTACCACTTGAGCCACAGTGCCACTTCTGGTTTTTTAGTGGTTTATTGGAGATAAGAGTCTTCAAGGACTTTCCTGCCCGGGCTGGCTTTGAACCGTGATCTTCAGATCTCAGCCTCCTGAGTAACTAGGATTACAGGCGTGAGCCACTGGCGCCTGTGCCATGAGACTCTTATCACCAATGAACCACCAAAAAGTTGGAATTAGAGCTGTAGCTTAAGTGGTAGACTAGCGTTGAGCAAAAAAGCTCTGGTAGGCCTTGAAATCAAGTCCCAGGACTAGCATCAAAATAAAGAGATAACATTATATGTATTATTCTGAGAGCATCTTTTTGTTCCTTATTAAATATGTCTTAGGAGATTTTTCCATGATAGTAAAGGTACAACTTACTGTTTTGTTTTATTTTGTTTTTAGTGCTAGTTCTGGACTTGAACTCAGGGCCTAGGCACTGTCCCTGAGTCTTTTTGCTCAAGACTAGTTAATGCTCTACCACTTGAGCCACAGCTTTCCTTCTATCTTCTTGATGGTTGGAGAGAACAGTCTCATGGACTTTCCTACCTGGACTGGCTTCTTTTTTTTGGGGGGGGGATTTTTTTTTATTGTGAAAATACCATACAGAGGGGTTACAATTACATGGGTAAGATAATAAGTACATTTTTTTTGGCGGGGGGGCTCCAGTTGTAGGGCCTGAACTCTGGGCCTGGGCACTGTCCCTCAGCTCTTCAGCTCAAGGCTAGCGTTCTACCACATGAACCACAGCGCCACTTCTGGCTCTTTTTCTTTTTGCTTATGTGGTGCTGAGGAATCGAACCCAGGGCCTCATGCATGCAAGGCAAGCGCTCTACCACTGAGCCACCTTCCCAGTCCCATGAGTACATTTCTTATCAAGCATTGTTGACTATTCCTTTGTTTCCCCTTCCCATCCCTTCCTATCTCCCCAGCTCCTCCCAGCACCCCTATACCCTCCCCTCCCCTCCCCCCACCCCGACTGGCTTTGAACTGTGATCCTCAGATCTCAGCCTCTTGAATAGCTAGGATTATAGGCATGAGCCACTGGTGCTCAGCTAATCATTTGGCAAAAATGCCAGTTTAGTGAACAAATGAAAGCTATACTTATTTCATGCTTCATTTTCCTGATGACTAGTGTTGTCGGTCATCTTTTCATTCATTATCTGTGTATTTGTTCATCAGTGACTTCTGTGTTGTGCTGTACCTTATTTCAAGGATATGGCTACTGGCCTCTCAGAACTAATGTGGGTGTTTATAGTTAGAGAAAAGCCTAAGGAATTTTATAATGAAAGTTTTATTATTGAAAAATGAATATATATATATATATATATATATATATATATATATATATATATAGTTTATAACCCAAAATACAGAAGAGAGAGCCTAACAAAATCTTCGTGGCTGACAGCAAGGATTTAAGACTTAGTTTGAGAAATGTTGCTTCATGTCATAGAAAAGCTTCTTGCTGCCATCCCTTGGGTGGCATCAGACAGAATAAAGTCATACTGTGAGCATCTTTTGCCTACGACCTCACAGAAGTAGTGGCCAACATGCTATCACTCTAATACTGTCTTTCTTACCATTGTCTTATATACCAGGGCTTTAACACAGGATCTTGAGCCGTTGCTCGGCTTCCTTGATCATGGTTGTCATTTTAGCACTTGAGCCATGCCTCCAGCCTGGTGTTTTGTTGGTTAGTTGGAGGTGGAATCTTGAGAACTTTTCTGCCTTGACTGGCATCACACTCAGCCTTCTGAGTCACTAGGATTATAGCCATCAGCCTCGTGGCCCATGTAGTATGTCCTTTCTGTATTGTTATCAACTGCTATTTCCTAATGCTGTGAATGTCCTGTACACCAAGAATGAGAAAACATAAGCCTCCACACTCAGTCTCTGATGCTTCCATTCCAGGTGAAGGTCGTAAATGAAGAACTCTATCGGAAGACTCTGGAGGAAATTGTTCGCTCCCTGGATAAAATGGAAAACGCCAACATTCCTTCTGTGTCCCTTTCCAAGCGTGAGGTAGGATGGATATGTTTAGAATATTAGCATTGAGCACTTTTATTCCTACAACTTAAATCTCCTTATCTACTACGATTGGTTTCTGGTCTTTCTTGAGGGACTGCTTCTAGATAGAGTGAGGGTGATAATGCTCACTGGAGAAAGAGAGCTTGTTTTGTCTTCTAAACTGGAAGATAATCCAGATGTGCTCCTAGATTTCAGAACAACAGGTGTGTGTTCTTGCAGTGGATTTGTGTTCCTACTGATGCTTCTCTTGAGATTAAAAAGATTCTTCGGGTTATACAGATAACTGGTCTTCAGTGGTAATGGAACTCTATTAGGTAAATACCTGAAGCAGAAACATTTCAAAGAAATGGTCCTTTGTTTTCTTCCTTGTTTGGGGTATGTGGATAAGTAGCTGTATGAAAGTATCAGGGCACTGGTTCTGACTGATCTTTGCTTGTTCCCAGTTCTGTTTTCAGAATGTGAAGTACATGCAATTACAAGTAGAATCCTTTACAATTCATAATGGACAAGTACCCTGTCAGTTTGAATTTATCAACAAGCCTGATGAAGAATCTTACTGTAAACAATGGCTTAGTGCCAACCCCAGCAGAGGATTCCTCCTGCCAGGTGAGGCCTCTCTTTCTTAGGTTTCTGGTTTCTAGTCTGAGGAATGCCTACCCTGTCTTGGTTCATTCTCTTAAAATAACTTCTTCTGAGCATTTTTGTTCTCTGCCTGAAACTTAAAAAACAAAAAACCTTATAGCTGAACATATCCATAATAAAGTATATAATGGTGAGGGACATGTGTTCAGTTTCAGAAACATTTTTAGTTATTTGTATGCTCCTTAATTTCACAGGAAGAGAAGACATAGATTACTGTAAAACAGGTGCTGGTATAAGGGAGCCATTTCCCCTATCTTAGCATAATCAACCTCAATGATCTGCTCTTGTGAAAGAGAAATTGAGCAGTACCATATCTATCCTCTGGCTTCTCCTTTCAGACTATATGAGGTGTGGTGAGGCAGAGATTTGTGAATAGTTCCCAGGCTGAAGGTCCACTGGCTCAGAATCTCTATCTTACCTGGTTTAGGAAAGGCTGTGTGTGTGTGTGTGTGTGTGTGTGTGTGTGTGTGTGTGTGTCTGCGTGTGTGTGTGTGTGTGTGTGTCTGCGTGTGTGTGTCTGTGTGTGTGTCTGTGTGTGTGTCAGTCATGAGGCTTGAATTCTAGGCCTCGGTGCTGTGCCTCAGCTCTTCAGCTCAAGGCAAGCACTCTACCACTTGAGCCACAGTGCCACTTCCAGTTTTCTGGTGGTTAATTGGAGATAAGAGTCTCATGGCCGGGCACCGGTGGCTCACACCTGTAATCCTAGCTACTCAGGAGGCTGAGATCTGAGGATCGTGGTTCAAAGCCATCCCGGGCAAGAAAGATCATGAGACTCCTATCTCCAACAAACCACTAGAAAACCGGAAGTGGCGCTGTAGCTCAAGTGGTAGAGCGCTCACCTTGAGCTAAATGAGGGACAGCACCCAGGCCCATAGTTCAAGCCCCATGACCAAAAAAAAAAAAAAAAAAGTCTCATGGACTTTCCTGCCCAGGCTGGCTTTGAACCACAATCCTCAGATCTCAACCTCCCGAGTAGCTAGGATTACTGGCATGAACCACTGGTGCCCAGCTTAGGAAAGGCTTTTTTTTTTTTTTTTTTTGGGGGGGGGGGGGTCCAGTCATGGGCCCTGAACTCTGGGCCTGGGCACTGTCCCTCAGCTCTTCAGCTCAAGGCTAGCGCTCTACCAATTGAGCCACAGCGCCACTTCCGGCTTTTTTCTTTTTGCTTATGTGGTGCTGAGGAATCGAACCCAGGGCCTCATGCATGCAAGGCAAGCGCTCTACCACTGAGCCACCTTCCCAGCCCAGGAAAGGCTTTTTGATCCGGGCCTTCTTATTGACTTAATACTTCTAACTTCGGTTATACTACTTACTACTGAATTTTTTTCTTTTTCCTCTTGCTCTCTCTCCCTCTCTCTCTCCCCTCCCCCCCTTTCCTTTTGGTAATACTAGGAATTGAATTCCTAGTTTTACATTTTTTTTTCCTTTTTGTTTCTGTTTTTTTTTTTTTTGGCCAGTCCTGGGGCTTGAACTCAGGGCCTGGGCACTGTCCCTGAGGATCTTTGCTCAAGGCTAACATGCTACCATTTGAACCTCAATGCCAATTTCTGGCCTTTTCTGTTTATGTGGTACCAAGAAATTGAATGCAGGGCATGGTGCATGCTAGGCAAGCACTCTACTACTAAGCCATGTTTCTGGCCCCATAGCTTTACATTTTCTAGGCAAGTGCTCTTCCACTTGAGCCGTGAATACAGTAGTACCTGAATGTTTTAGCACTGGTTTATCAAACAGTTTCTGTTGTCTTCATTTTCGTAGTTGGGCTATAAACTTATTGCAACTAGTTAGTGCTAAGCATATAGATACTTGTTGGTTAGTATAGACTTTATTATCTTTTCCTAACCCTTATTCTCTTCCTTCTTCTTTCCTCTTAGTTTCTCCCTTGCCAACGTTACTTTTCTTTTAATTTTTTTTTTCTGTAGATTCTGTCATTGTGATTGAATTGGAGCTCTTTGTAAATAAGACCACGGCCACAAAACTCAACTCAGGTGAAGATAAAATTGAGGATATTCTGGTTTTGCACTTGGACAGGGGAAAGGATTACTTTTTGTCCGTGTCTGGGAACTACCTACCCAGCTGTTTCGGATCTCCCATTCATACATTGTGCTGCATGAGAGAGCCAATCTTAGATCTACCACTTGAAACTGTTAGTGAGCTGGTAAGTTTCAAACTACAGGGAAACATCTAGTTCTATGTAGCAACCTAGCCAGTTAAACAAGATATTCCTGTACTTGCTTCCAACATACTTAAGTTTCTTCAACTTTTTAGAGCTTTCTTAGTGTTTCAGGTATATACTGCTGTGTAATAAGCACCCCCAAATTAAAATAATAGTGAGTTGTTTTTCATGACTGTTGTTTTCTTCTGCTGGTCTTACCTAGGCTTACTTGGTTTTTTGTTTTGTTTTCAGTGCTAGTACCAGGGCTTGCAAGGCCTTGCATTCTCACTGGGCTTTTTCACTTACAGCTGGTACTCTACCACTTGAGCCATACCTTCAGTATAGCTTTTTGTTTTTTGGGTCCGGTCGTGGGGCTTGAACTCTGGACCTGGGCACTGTCCCTCAGCTCTTCAGCTCAAGGCTAGCGCTCTACCACTTGAGCCACAGCGCCACTTCTGGCTTTTTTCTTTTTGCTTATGTGGTGCTGAGGAATCGAACCCAGGGCCTCAGGCATGCAAGGCAAGCGCTCTACCACTGAGCCACCTTCCCAGCCTCCAGTACAGTTTTTTTTTTTTTTTTTTTTTTTTTTTTTGATTAGTCGGAGCTAGTTTCTTGGGCTTTTCTGCCCCAGCTGGGTTTGCATTTTTTGTTGTTCTTGTTGGTAATGGGGCTTGAACTCTGGGCATGGGTGCTGTCCCTCAGCTCTTCAGCTCAGAGCTAGCACTCTACTACTTGAGCCACAGTGTTACTTCCAGTTTTCTGAGTGATTTATTGGAGATAACAGCCTCATGAACTTTCTGTCTGGGCTGGGTCTGAACTGTGATCTTCAGAACTCAGCCTCCTGAGCAGCTAGGATTACAGGTGTGAGCCACCAGTGCCTGACTGAGTTTCAATTTTGATCTTCACATCTTAGCTTCCTGAGGAGCTAGGACTGTAGGATTGAGCTACTAGTGTCAGCAATTTGGTTTTCTTTGTTTTGTTTTTGCTGTTGGTATCAAGGTTTGAAATCAGGGTCTTGCACTTGTACTCAGCTTGCTTGCTGTGCTGGTGCTCTACAACTTAAGCCATGTCTCCACCTCAACTTACTTGTGTATTGTAGTCAGGTGGTGACTGTAATGGCATGTTTCTGTATTGGCTGCTTTCTGGGCCTCTCTCTGCTCATGGACTCTTGTCTTTCAGGATGTGAGTTTGGGTTTCTATATATGGCAGTAAGAGCCTGAGAGCAGTAGCTAAGGTCTTTGGTAGCACAAGCTCCAAAACTCCAGTATCATCACTTCTGCAATATTATATGGGTATGCGGGTCAGAGAGAGTGATAAAGCCAACTTATGTTGGGGGAGACAACACTTCTCTAAGGGAACAGCTATGCAATGCAACTATTTTTCAGTTTTTCACACCCAGGGCTTGTCGTAGTTCATTAGGTTGTTGTAACAGAATACCATAGGCTCTGGGTTTATGAACAACAGAAATTTACTACTCACAGTTCTGGAGGCTGAGAAATTCAAGACATTTAGTGTGTGGTGAGGACCCACTTTCTTGGCTCACAGATAGCCCTCTTTTCGCTGTGTTGTCCTCACTTAGTAGGAGTGAGGACTTCTCTCTTACCTCTCATAAGAGCACTAATTCCATTCATGGGTGCACAGCCCTTATGAACTAACCACCTTGGTGATTAGGTTTCAACATAGGATTTTGAGGGTGAGTAGCACATGTATAGGAACAGCCATGGATTGTAAAATAATGAAAGTTCACAAGATTATGCTATTATTAGTTTTTTTTTTAATCCCTTAGTAGGTTACCCTAAACTAAAATTGCTTCAATCTAAAGAAGTTCCTGTGGAGACAATTCAAATATCTGGGGAACTAGTTTGGGGCAGATTTATGGTAATTTGCTGATTTCATTTTTTTTCCCCAATGCACGTTTTCATTTAGAGACTCTTGGTTTGTCACAAATCACATGAGTTGGATCTCAGATCTTTGGAGTGCCAAGCATGATATTTTTTCCTCTCTAGACCACCACCCTCTTCTTTGGTTCTAATAGGGGAATTCTAGAACAGTGTTTTTGTTGTTTTTTTACCCCTAAGAAGATGGTTCATATTTGATCTGACTCTTTGAAACTATTTGCTATAACTCTCTCCCTGGTCTCAAAAATCACCTTTTTATCCCACGTAACTTCATTTTTGTTTTTCCTCAAGGCTAACACTGTACCACTTGAGCCACAGCTCCATCCAGCTTTTTGGTGGTTAATTAGAGATGAGCATCTCATACACATTCCTCCCTGGGCTGGTTTCAAACCATCCTCTTGAGTAGCTAGGGTTATAGGTTTGAGCTACCAGCGCCTGGCTCTGACTTCATTTTTGTTTCTGGAATGTTTGGTTAGGGGCACTGCTTCCCTTCTTCCATAGGTTTACAGTCCCCATATCACTCATTCTCCTGAACCCAGCTTGGTAGAAGTTCTACCAATAGGCCATCTTGTCCTGATTTTTCTTTTTTTCCATTAGACTCTAATGCCAATATGGACAGAAGATGACGTGAGCCAGCTGCAGAGCCCCATGGAAATCCCCAAAGAACTCTGGATGATGGTTGATTACCTATACCGAAATGCTATCCAGCAGGTAGGTTGTGTTTAAATTGTATTAAAGGCCTCATTGCCTTGAGAGAGACCATCAGCCCCAAGAACCTTTTACATTGAAAGCCTTTACTCCCAGAAACTGTGGAAAGCTGTTTTTCCTCCAGCTGTTCCTCCTCCAGAGGTCTTGTGCCATGTTTTGTACCTCCTCCAGAACTGCTGTTACATGTGGAACTTGATCTTGATTTCCCCCAAGGGAACGTAGCCTTGAATAGGACAGCCTTCTTAGCACAGTATGTTCCTTCCCCACGCCTCTGGGGTCCCCCAGTCAGAAAGCCATCTGGAAGTCTCCTGGGATGTCATCCTGCTGTCCTTTGCAGGCATTCTCACTAGCTTCTGGGAATGGGAGGAGCTAACTTGTTTAGGCAGAGGCAGAGGACCAGATGGAACCCATGAATCTAGAGGCCTGATCTTAGAGTGATTTGTGCAAGTTTCATGGAGCCAATTGATCAATTTGACTAACCTGTTTGTAGGTTCCCTGGAGATCTTTACAGAGTATGATACCATGGCAACATTTTTTTTCCCCAGCCCTCATAAATGTTAGGCCAGTGCTCTCCATTAAGCTACACCCTTAGCTTCCAGCCCAGCAACATATGTTCTTATGATGTTCTGTTTTCACGTTTTTCCACCCTCACATTATTGGTGCTGGAATGTGCCAAGCTCTGTTCTAAGTGTTTATTACCAAATTGCTCCATTTAATTCTCATAGTGGGTCTTGGATGAAGAAACAAATTTCCAGAAAGGTAAAGGATCCCACAGTTGATAAATGGGAAGAGGTGGGAATCTGACTTAAGAGATCAAACCTTGGGCTGGGAAGGTGGCTCAGTGGTAGAGCGCTTGCCTTGCATGCATGAGGCCCTGGGTTCGATTCCTCAGCACCACATAAGCAAAAAGAAAAAAGCCGGAAGTGGCGCTGTGGCTCAAGTGGTAGAGTGCTAGCCTTGAGCTGAAGAGCTGAGGGACAGCGCCCAGGCCCAGAGTTCAGGCCCCACAACCAGACACCTCCCCCCCCCCAAAAAAAAAAAAAGAGATCAAACCTTTTTCTTTTTTTTTGTTGGTTGTGGGTCCTGAATTCTAGCTAGCCCTAGGCGCTGTCCCTCAGCATTTCAGCTCAAGGCTAGCACTCTTCCATTTGAGCCACAGCATCACTTCCAGCTTTTTCTGCTTAGTGTGGTACTGAGGAATCAAACCCAGGGCATTATGTGTGCAAGGCAAGCCCTCTACCACTGAGCCACCTTCCCATCCCTCAGACATTTTTCTTATTGTTTTTATAGTGCTGGGGATCCAACCCAGGGCCTCACATCTGCTAGGCAAGTGAATTACATCCCTAGGTCCCAGAATTCATATTTTTAAGTACTGTGCTCTTCTACCTTCTCTGTAGAGTTCCTTTCAAATGCAAATTGTGATCAGTACATATACTAGTGTTGTTATCAACAGAGTTACATGATTTTAAGTCACTTTATAAAACAAGTGAATATAAAATATCTAAAACCAATGAAAATAACTTTCATAAACCTTGTTTGCACATAAAGCTGAGATTCTTTTCTGGCTTTCTCTTTTTTCCATCTTTGTTGTGTGTGTGTTTATGTGTGTGTGCTGGTTCTGGAGCTGGTTCTGAACTCAAGAGCCTAGGTGCTGTCCCCGAACTACTACTTTTTTTTTTTTTTTTTGGTTGGTCGTGGGCCTTGAACTCTGGTCTTGGGCACTGTCCTTGCATTCTTCAGCTCAAGGCAAGCCCTCTACTGCTTGAGCCACAGAGGCACTTCCAGTCCCTGAACTTTTTTGCTCAAGACTAATGCTCTACCACTTGAGTGACAGCTCTACTTCTGGCTTTTTTGGGTTCTTAATTGTAGATAAGAGTTTCCTGGACTTTCCTGCATAGGCTGGCTTTGAACCACAGTCCTCAGATCTTGGCCTCCTGAGTAGCTAGGATTATAAGCATGAATCACTGGTCTCCAGCTTTATTTTTTTTTAATGCTGTGATCATTTATACCTAGACACTTTTACAAAATATTTATGGTTTGACTTTATTTCAATTAAAATGACATGTCAAAGGATATGGTTTCTTTAGATACTGTACAGAGGGGTTACAGTTTCATGAGTAAGGTAATGAGTACATTTCCTATTGAGCATTGTTACCCCCTCCTTTGTTTTTCCCCTACTATCCCTTCCACACACACAGTTTTTTTTTTTTTTTTGGTCCGGTCGTGGGGCCTGAACTCTGAGCCTGGGCACTGTCCCTCAGCTCTTCAGCTCAAGGCTAGCACTCTACCACTTGAGCCACAGCACTTCTTCCAGCTTTTTTCTTTTTGCTTATGTGGTGCTGAGGAATCGAACCCAGGGCCTCATGCATGCAAGGCAAGCGCTCTACCACTGAGCTATCTTCCCAGCCCCCCCCCCCTTTTTTTTTTGAGTATGTTACTGGGGTCTAAACTCAGGAACTTATGCTGGTTAGACAGGTACTCTGCCACTTGAGTCCCACCTCACCTCTGGCCATGCATTTTATATTTTCTTTTTTTCTGTTTAATCTCTCAGCACTACAGGAAAGATCAACTGCTTCTCAGTTTTCTTCTTGTGTTGAATCTCGTTTTGTGTGTGCCCTACCAATAGTTATGTAATAGATGCTTAATGATCTATTATAAAAGCATGTCTGAGAAGTCCTGCAAGATGGAATAACCTCATCAGCCTCAGTCATTGTCTGCTAGGTTGATTCAAATGTTTCACTGCTGCTACTTTTTTGCACTATGGTCATATTGCTAAATGGGAAATTATTGTCACTTTTCTGAGAAAATAATTGTTTTGTGATTTTCTTTCCTTTTGCAGGAAGATCTGTTTCAGCAGCCAGGCTTGAGGTTGGAATTTGAACATATCAGGGACTGTTTGGATAAAGGAACAATCGATAATCTTTGTATCCTTCAGGCATGTGTGTGTGTCTGTGTGTCTGTGTTTGTGAAAAGGGAAAGAAGAATCTTTCAAAATGCAGTCTCATATTGTGTCCTCAGCTAACATCTTTTTTTCTTAAAGTTTGCATAGAGAAGACTTGGCAGTTTTAAGCAACCCATATAGCAAGAACTCAGGAGGGTCTGGCTCAGCTGAAAAACAGCATGGTCCCTTTGAGATACTGGGCTGGCATCCCAGCTCTGTGGAGGGCCTGACTGAACAAGGCCGCACTTCTGGCATGTGCTTGCCCCTAGGCCTTCTAGCCATGGGCATCATCATCATCTGTTCCTTAACAATAGGCCAAAAGCTGCTAGCAACCATTCAGTAGCTGAAGCCTTGCTGCTTTTCCTGGAGAGTCTGCCAGAGCCCGTCATCTGTTTCAGCGCCTACCATAATTGCTTGGAGTGTTCTGGCAGTTACACAGCGAGTAAGCAGGTGAGGGGAACCACTTAGCATCAGCATACACATGTTACCAGCCCCAGGCAATGACACCTGACAATAAAGTGGGCACAGTCCCTCAAGTGCAAGTCTTAGAAACTGAATGCCCTATCTTTCCTTCTCAAACCTGTTCTTCCTCTCATGTCCCTTTTTCTTTTAATAGCATCACCCTTAATTTTAGTGACTCAACCCCGAAACCTGAGTCATTTCTGACTCCTCCCCTGTCCTTATCTCCCATGTGCCCAGTCCCATTGATCTATAACTTACCCTCTTTCTTCTGGTCTCTCCTTATCCTGTTCTCCTTCAGCTTTTGTGTGTGTGTGTGTGTGTGTGTGTCAATACTGAGGTTTTAACTTAGAACCTTGCATTTACTAGACTAGAGCACCACAATGGAACCGTGTGTGTGTGTGTGTGTGTGTGTGTGTGTGTGGCAATACTGAGGTTTTAACTTAGAACCTTGCATTTACTAGACTAGAGCACCACAATGGAACCATGACCACAATGGAACCGTGTGTGTGTGTGTGTGTGTGTGTGTGTGTGTGTGTGTGTGTGTGTGTGTGTGTGTGTGGCAATACTGAGGTTTTAACTTAGAACCTTGCATTTACTAGACTAGAGCACCACAATGGAACCATGCCTAGCCTGCTTTTTTGCTGGTTACATTGGACTTTTCTGCCCAGGCTGGCCTTAAATTTTGATTCTAGAGAGCTCAGCCTCCAAGGATTATAGGTGTTAGCCACTGTCACCTCCCTTAATCATTTATTTTGAATGTTACCATCATATTGTATATTCTAAAACTCTTTGTCATATTGTCTAAAAAATACACTTGGCTTTTCATTTTGAATTAACTTTTGTGTGTATACTGATACTGGGGCCTGAATTCAGGGCCTGGTACTTTTGCTAAGGTTTTTTGCTCAAGGCAGTACTCTACCACTTGAACCACATCTCCACTTCCAACTTTTTGCTAGTTAACTAGGTATGAGTCTCAGGTTGGGAATGTGGTTTAGTGGTAGAGTGCTTGCCTTGCATGCATGGAGCCCTGGTTCTGATTCATCAGAATTAACTTTTGTGTGTATACTGATACTGGGGCCTGAATTCAGGGCCTGGTACTTTTGCTAAGGTTTTTTGCTCAAGGCAGTACTCTACCACTTGAACCACATCTCCACTTCCAACTTTTTGCTAGTTAACTAGGTATGAGTCTCAGGTTGGGAATGTGGTTTAGTGGTAGAGTGCTTGCCTTGCATGCATGGAGCCCTGGTTCTGATTCATCAGTGTCACCTAAACAGAAAAGGCTGGAAGTGGCAATGTAACTGAAGTGGTAGAATACTAGCCTTGAGCAAAAGAAGCTCAGGGACAGTTCCCAGGCCCTAAGTTTAAGCCCCAGGACTGGCAAAAAAAAAGTCCTATCTTTCTGGGCTGACTCTGAATCTTTTTTTTTTTTTTTTTGGGTCCCGTTGTAGGGCCTGAACTCTGGGTTTGGGCGCTGTCACTCAGCTCTTCAGCTCAAGGCTAGCGCTCTACCACTTGAGCCACAACACCACTTCTGGCTTTTTTCTTTTTGCTTATGTGGTGCTGAGGAATCGAACCCAGGGCTTCATGAATGCAAGGCAAGCGCTGTACCACTGAGCTACCTTCCCAGCCCCTGACTCTGAATCTTGATCCTCAGATTTTAGCCTCTTTGAGTAGCTAGGATTGCAGGTGTGAGCCACCAACATCTGGCACAATTATTTTCTTAAATATTCAAGACTTCCCATGATTTCACCTAGTGGTTCATTTATATAACAGATATTGACAGAATAATCTAAAACACTTGCCAATAATTCAAGTTCCAGGAACTTAGCTGACAATCAGTGAATGAAAATGTCTTTTGGAATGTATTTTGTTCAAGTTTTCCAGTTGATCCCGATATGCAAATAGCTGTACTATTCATTGATTTCTAGCCTGAACAACCCTTCCATGCTTAATGGCTGTTAAGTGAGTTTGCTTCTGCCAAAAGTAATTTCTTAATAGTGTACTCTTTTCTGTTTGTCTTGCTGATTGCCTTCTCTTGATTTTTCATACTTTCTTGGCCCAGAACTCTCTAGACCTTACCTAGTAGTCTACTAGTCCAATTTTATATTACAAGACCCAACTGACATTGGGTCTGACATCTATTTCCTAAGTCTTCTGAGAACACAGAGTTAGAAGTCTGACCTTCAAATTCACATAGGGTTTGACCCTTGCTTCTCTTTTAGTATTTAATGCCAGGCAGTAAGTGGTTAAAGTTTTCTGTGCAGTCTTATTCATGCTCATATATTATATACTCAGTTCTTAGAATATAGCAGGCATCTTGGCAAATAATTGAGTGAACAAAAACGGGCAATCAGGCTGGGAAGGTGGTTCAGTGGTAGAGTGCTTGCCTTGCATGCATGAGGCCCTGAGTTCGATTCCTCAACACCACATAAGCAGAAAAAGCCAGAAGTGGCGCTGTGGCTCAAGTGGTAGAGCACTAGCCTTGAGCTGAAGAGCTGAGGGACAGTGCCCAGGCCCAGAGTTCAGGCCCCACGACCCACAGAACAAAAACAAAACAGTAAAGCCTGGTGCTGGTGGCTCACGTCTGTAATCCTAGCTACTAAGGAGACTGAGAGCTGAGGATCGCAGTTCAAAGCCAGCCAGGGCAGGAAAGTCCGTGACACACTTAACTCCAATAAATCACTCAGAAAACTGGAAGTGACACTGTGGCTCAAGTGGTAGAGCATTACCCTTGAGCTGAAGAGTGGAGAGACAGCGCCCAGGTCTAGAGTTCAAGCTCCACAACCAAAAAAAAAAAAAAAAAGGCAAATCCCACCTCTTCCTCTTTCAGGTCATTTCTACTCTTCCCAGATGCCATAAAAATGTCTTCAACTACTTGATGGCGTTTTTGCAAGAATTGCTGAAAAATTCAGCGAAAAATCATTTGGATGCGAATATTCTAGGTAAGTATCCAAGTGTTTACAGAAAGCACCTCTGCAAACAAATGGATTTATTCTGAGAAAGGAGGCTTTGCAGGGTTTCAGGTTATTGGCAGCAGAGCTTAAAATGTCAAGTTCTGGGGGCAAAAAATAATTTTTTTTAAGACAGGGTCTAGCTATATAGCTCAGGTTGATTTTGAACTCTTGATCCTGTTGCCTTAGCCTCCCAAATGCAGGATTACAGGTATGCATCACCACATCCAGCTCTGGGAAAAATTTATACTCAGTTTAGATGGGGGAATAGCTTAGTAATGGAATGCTTGCCTAGCATGTAACAACAAAATAGGTGTGTGTGTGAGAGAGAGAAAGAGAAAGAGAAAGAGACAGAGAAATAAAGGGTCTTGCTATGCAGTTTAGACAGACCTTAAACTCAACTATGTACCCTAGGCTGGCCTGGAATTTATAGTGTTGGGATTATAGCATACACCACTCCCCTATTTTTATTTATTTATTTATATATTTATTTATTTGGTCAGTTGTGGGGCTTAAACTCTAGGCTTGGGCACTATCCCTGCGCTCTTCAGCTCAAGGCGAGCGCTCTACTGCTTGAGCCATAGTGCCACTTCCGGTTTTTTAGTGGTTTATTGGAGATAAGAGTCTCTCGGACTTTCCTGCCCGGGCTGGCTTTGAACCGAGATCCTGAGATCTCAATCTCCTCAGTAGCTAGGATTCCAGGCATGAGCCACCGGCACCTGGCCCACTCCCCTATTTTTGAAACCAGAAATTATTTCTAACAACATAAAAGTAAGTAGTATTTTCTTTATTTCCACACACAGCAAGCATATTTGGCAGCTTACTGCTTCGAAACCCAACTGGTCATCCAAAGCTTGAAATCACAGAGAAGAAAAAAGCTCAAGAGTTTATTCATCAGTTTCTCTCCAACCCACTCTGAGCCTCTCTCATCTCCAGTTTCATTCAAGGCAGCCAGTTGCTAGCCCTACCTGTTTCAGCTCAAGAGATGTCTGTCTTGGGATGAAACAAAGCCACCTGGAAGCAAGAATAGTGGCTGTCTCTTCCAGATGCTACACCTACCCATTGCTAGTGCTTGGGGTTAGCATACCCTATGCTGAGTTGTGAAAACATGGGGGAATTCCACCTTGGTAAAACTGACATTTGATGTTCAACTTTAGTTATTTAACGCAAAATAGATTTCTATTCATTTTTTTATTTAAAATTTTTTTATAGAACTGTTTTTTTTGCTCACTCAACCTGCCTCGAGGGCAGTCATTGCCTTCCTACAACCTGGGCTGAACTTGTGATCAGATATTTGGACAAACTTGGAAGTCCCAAGGGGAGAATGAGTTGGACAGTAAGAATGCTCCTGGGTAAACAACCCTGAGCTACCACAGATGCTTCCACTGCTCAATGTGTATATAGGAACTCTTACCCCCTTCCAACTTAGATGTGGCTAGGTAACTCTGAGGCTGGCCACTCAGCCTTTGAGAATACAGTGGCTTAGGAAACCAGGTTCTGGTGAGTCAGATGGATTTTTCTGGGCCTGCAAATCCTCCGAGCTCTTTATAATGTATCCCTTCTTTCATAGTCTAATATATTTTAATGATAAATACATTTTTAACAGTTGTTCCTGTGCATGTTTTGTTTTTCTCACTTAGCTATTGACTTGTGAACCTTCGTAGCTTAATACTGAGACAGCTAAGCCAGTCAGGGCCCAAGAAGGCATATAGTCAACATTATCCACATTTCCAAGCAAGAGTTGGTCAAATGGCGTTAATCCCCTCTCGAGATTGTCCTACTCTTTTTTCACTTTTTTTTTTTTTTGCCAGTCTTGGGGCTTAAACTCAGGGCCTGGACGCTGTGCATAATCTTTTGTGCATGGCTAGTGCTCTACCATTTGAGCCACAGCCCCACTTCTGGCTTTCTGGAGGTTAGTTGGAAATAAGAGTCCACGAACTCCCAGCCCAAGCTAAGAACTGCGATCCTCAGATCTCAGCCTCTTGAATAGCTAGGATTTACAGGCATGAGCCACCACAGCGCCTGGACCCACTCGAGTATTCCAGAAAAGTACCTCAAGGAGAAAACAGGCAGTGGCTGCAGAGAGGGTCCAATAGCTATACTTCACAGGCATCTAGAAAAGACTGGGACATAATAAGAGGTACAGACAAAATCGTACCCAGGGCGCCAGTGCCACTACTTGGCAGGGTAATGGAGGCTGGGCGCGGGGTAAGAGCGGGCAGTGGGAGCGAGTGGCCAGTAGGTGGCGTTCGCTGAAACCCTTAAGGGAGAAAAGTTGATTTGAGACCGCCGAAGTGAGCTCGAGTGTGAGTAGATCGGAAACCGTCCACCAAAGGGTGAAAAGGGAAGAGGCGGCCGCTTCCTCTCGGGCAGGGCCAAGAATTCTCCTAACTCGGCCTCTTTGGTCCACTTTTCCTTTTCTGACCGAGTTAACTTAGATGGGCGACAAGGCGGCGCTGGTGGGGTAGAATAAGTCCGGAAAGCTCGCCCCCTGCTGGTTCAAGCCGGGCGTCCCCACTTCGGGTTGCAATAAGTGTGCAAACGGGGCGGAGAGTATTTCGAACTCGTGGCTGGGGATGCCGCTGCTACCAGGAGCCCGGAACAGCGCGTTAACGCTCCGGACACTTCCCCGCGACGCCTCCGCGGCCCCGCTCCGCCCCGCTCCTCCCGCTCGCCCATTGGAGGCGAGCACTCAGCTCCCAGATAGGAGCACCAATCAGAAGCGCCGGAGAGAATCGTGCCGCTGTCCTCTCCTTCCTCCGGAAAGAGGAAGCGGAAGTGACGGCGGGGAAAGGTGGGGGCAATCATGGTGCCGCTGGGGAGGGGAGAAGCTGCTGCTGCCGCCGCCGCCGCCGCCGCCGCCGCAGTTGCCGGGAGCCGCGGAGGTAAAAGGCGAAAACTAGACTCGGCTTGGGCTATGACTTCTCGGGGGGGCGCGGGACTTAGGCTTCCTCCTGACGCATTTCCCAGCGGAGACCTCGTTCCACTCTCCGTAGGGACCCCACCCCTCCTCCGTTTCCATGGGGATGGGCATCCAGCCCCCCTTCCCTGTTTCCATGGAGACCCGGACCCTGCCCCAGCTCGCCAGTCTTGTAGTCCGCTCCCCCCCTCCCGCCCCCAGCTTGTCTGCAGGTTTTGCTCTGTAGTCAGGGACTAGGGGCTGTCCCCGGCAGGCTCCTTACCTCAGTCTCTCTGGGGTGCTCGGCTCGCACTCCTTGGCCTCCCTCAGACCTGGTCTGGTTTGTCCCGGAAAGTTGGTCTTCGTATCGCCGCCGAAGGTGCGGGGCCAGCTCCGCGGGGCCCTGCTGTCCTCTCCTCTCTCCCGGCATCCGAATGTGCAGCCTTGGTATTGCGTAAGGCAGAGCTAGGGGTCGGGCGTGTTCCTCCCGGATTAGATCCCTTGACTTGTCCCTGGTAACAGAACGACTTCTCTGTCGGCCGCCTCACAACATCAGTGCTCACATCCCAACCCCGAGCCGAAGAGAAGGCGCAGAACCAGCTGCAAGTTAAAAGTGATATGCCGATTGTTTATAAAGTCTCTGTGCTGCCCAGCAAGCCCACATTTTGTAGAACCCGTGTGTTTGCTGGTGAAGGGAGAATCATTGGTACAAACCATGAAAGCTTCAAACTTGGTATTTTCCTCAAGGGAGTATATCTGCTTGTCTATCTGTCATTCATTTAGCTGACATTTCCTGAGCTCCTAGTGTCCCTGTACTATATTCCAGACATTCCCTAAGGACAAGAATAACTTCTGGTCCATGCCATATTATTTCAGGAGACAAAGTGATTTTCATTAGCTGTTCCTTGATAGGGATTAGCTCTTCACCTGAAGCAAAACTATTCTAGTAAGGGGGGGAAGACTTTCACGTTGTTCTGTTGTTTGCCAGGCATTTTATTTTATATACATTTTTTCTTTTGTTCCTCCTAACAATTTCTGAGAGAACAGGAATTACTAGTCTCACCATACATGTAATAAAAATGAGGCACAGGAAAAGTTACCCAAGTAAATAAGGAGCAGACACAGACAGGATTTGTAGGTGATTGACTGTATCCCAAGCCTTTCTCCTTCCACCATAGACTACAAGTGGCTATGTATGCCTTATGGTGTGATGTAGGGATATTTGAAAGGGATCTCCTTACTTTAAGGTTTATAGCCATTCAACCTTGAAGCACCCTCCTTTCTATTTGCTCCATTACCCTCTTCAAGTATTTTGTCCAATCTTGAAACTGGTTGACAGTAAAACACATTTAAAAGATCTTGTAGACTACTTATTCCTTCAGTTTTTGAAGAAAAAAAAAGCACGGCTTTCCCTTTAAAATTGTTTGATTGTATCAAAGTTAAAAATATTTCCAAAAAACATCTGGGCACCAGTGGTTCACACCTGACATCTGTAATCCTAGCTACTCAGGAGGCTAAGATCTGAGGATCACAGTTCGAAGCCAGCCTGGATAGGAAAGTTGTGAGACTCTTATCTCCAATAAGCCACCAGAAAACTGGAAGTGGCTCTGGGGTTCAAGTGGTAGAGCAAGTGGTAGAGCACTTGCTTTGAGTTGAAGAGCTGAGGGACAGCACCCAGACCCAGAGTTAAAGCCCCATACCCAACCAAAAAAAAAGTATTTCCAAATAAGTCAATTTTTCACTTGCTGTTTTAAATAAGAAGGGGAAAATGAATCCTAATGTTGCTAAGGTCAGTGTTTCTTGAGGTATGGCACTAATTCTGACTTTGTCTATTGCAGAAAGGTCATTACCTTTTCATTTCTCGAAACTGAGCTGAGCACCATTGAATCATGGGAGAACACAGTCCAGACGACAACATCATCTTCTTTAAGGCGGACGAAGATGACCTGACCCCCGATGACAAGATGCTCAGGTTTGTGGATGAAAATGGACTGGTGCCTTCCTCATCTGGAACTGTTTATGATAGGACCACTGTTCTTATTGAGCAGGACCCTGGCACTTTGGAGGATGAAGATGACGATGGACAGTGTGGAGAACACTTGCCTTTTCTGGTAGGGGGTGAAGAGGGCTTCCTAATAGACCAGGAAGCAATGTCCCAGGGTTACGTGCAACACATTATCTCACCAGATCAGATTCATTTGACTATAAACCCTGGTTCCACACCCATGCCAAGAAATATTGAAGGTGCAACCCTTACTCTGCAATCGGAATGTCCAGAAACGAAACGCAAAGAAGTAAGTAAATTGACTAGTGAGGGCCCAGTTAGGCTTTTGGGTAACTCTTTATCCAACACTTGCTGGCAGTTTCAACTGGGGAGTTAAGGAGTCCTGGGCTTAGAGCCGACTGTGATTTTTGCCTGTTAACAACACATGTACTTTGTGTTTTATGGTGACTGCTTACTAGATCTTTTGGATTGTATGGCCATATTGTAATTTATAAATACTAATTTGTAATATTTCACATTTTCCTCCCCTATCATGAATAAAATATAAATTACATTGAAGTAAATTTATGTTTATGATGCTGAAATAATTAAACTTGAATGTCTGATACTAAAATAACTAGATTTGGCTTATCTCTGGATTGTATGTAATTGATTTGTTTGGGAGATGAGTATCTTCTGGAATATATTAGTGAGTGCTTAGTGAATTGTGAAGGCTAGAGTTTATAATTCAGGCAAGAGATTGCAAATGAGTAGATCATCTGAATAAGTTGTTATATTCATATTTAGGTAATGTGAGTAAAGCATTTTACAAATTGTACTAGTAGAATAAAAGACATGGTTAGAGGTAGAGGTGATAGTTATCCAGGAATTATTACAGAAAATAGGTCACTGGTCGTTATAGTGTTGGGGATTAAATGTAAGAAGCTACCAAGCAGAAATAGGATAAATTATTTAAGGAAAAAAACCCAGAACCTTGGGGTTTGAACTCAGCCTTGAGCTTATTCCTCTTGCTTGTTCACAGCTGGCTCTCTACCAATTGAGCCACATATCCAGCTCTGCTTTTGCTGGTTATTTTATAGTTTCATGGACTTGTCTTCTGGGACTGGCTTTAAACATCCACTCTTCTTTAAATCTCAGCCTGCTGGATTGCTAGACATACTATTTTTTCAGCACCCAACAGAAGAAAACTCTCACAAAAACCTATGTTGCTGTTATTAAGGTCTTGGAATTACATATGGCGTATGCATGACATTTGGCCTTTTCTAGCATTAACCCAGAGCTAGAAAAACCTTAAATCTTGTACTACTTCCCATGGTGTGCAAGAATCCCTCTCTACAGCCTGTTTGATGTATCATGGTCTATGCTTGAACAGCTCCAAAAGGACATCGTGGCTCAATGTAATACACTGTTGGGCCACTCTGATTGTTAGAAAGCTTTTGGTTTATATAGAGCCAAATCTGCCCCCTTCAGGCACAGCTTTCTAGTTCTAGTTCTCCCACTACCAGTCCCACAATTTTCTTAAAGATCCTGAGTTCTCTTTTATCTGACCACTTCCATTTAGTTAAATATTCCTCTTAGGATATTTTCCTCCAGTGTCCCATTGGCCTGGTCACCTTTAATTGAATGAATTCTAGTTTTCCAAGTCCCTTTAGAATTTAGAGTTGAGTACAATCTCACAAGTGTGAGTCAATAGTATTGAGTACCCTGGGGCTTTATCTTTTAATCTGGACACTGTACTACAATTGCTGGGTAGTGTATGTTTTATTAGCAACATCATCTTTCTGTCACCTTGAACCTGGAAACTTCCAGAATAGTGGCTCTCAACTGGGGGTAATATTTTCCCTCAGAAGACATTTAGTAATGTCTGGAGACACTTGTTTGTCGCATAGGGGAGTTGTTCCAGGAATATAGTGGATAGAGACTGAAGATTCTACTGAATATTTTACAATATACAGGGAACTCTCTGTAGCAGTTAGCTGGCCCTAAATGTTAATAGTGCTGGCTGGGATTGATAAACTTTTCCATGTTAGTGTCTTGAGCATACTGTCAAGTCTTGGGCAGTTGAATACGAGTCATATGTTGGCCTTAAGAATACCTCCCTAGCCAGGCTCAGTGCCTCACAATTGTAATCCTAGCTACTCAGAAGGCTGAGATCTGAGGCTCATAATTCAAAGTTAGACTGTGCCAACAAATCGGAGAGGCTATTATCTCCAATTAACCAACAAAAAGCTGGAACTGGAGGTGTATGGCTCAAGTAGTAGAGTACCAGCTCTGAACAACAACAACAAAAAAGCCAATTGAGAGTCTGAGCCCTAAATTCAAGCCTGAGTACCTGTGACAAAAGAATATCTCCATACTAAATATTATTATGTTGATTTCCACCCAGTATTTGAGCTTATATAGGATGTTTCAATTAAGCTAACTTTTTCTTTTTTTTCCTGCTGGTCATGGGGCCTGAACTCTTGGCCTGGGCACTGTCCCTCAGCTCTTCAGCTCAAGGCTAGCACTCTACTACTTGAGCCATAGCACCACTTCCAGCCTTTTCTGCTTATGTGATGCTGAAGAATTGAACCCAGGGCCTCATGCATGCAAGGCAAGCACTCTACCACTGAGCCACCTTCCCAGCCCCTCAGTAAACATTTATAAAGCAAGGTGCTTTTATGCTCTGTGAGGATGGGGATGCAGATTGACAGTTTACAGAAGTAGAAATATTTGTATGACAATGATGTGGGTTGGTGCAAATTCTACACTGAGAACACAGAAGCTAGCTGTCAACATCAGAAGCAGAGACACATCCTTCTGAGAGATGGGAATGGCAGACACTAAGAAATGATATGAAACATAGGCCATCTTAGGGAATTGCCTATTACCTGTTAGAATAGAGCTCTGTATTTTTATTTTTTGTAAAAAGCTAAATCGTAAATATTCTAAGCTCTGTGATCTCTGTTATAACTACTTAGCTTTTCTGCTATAGCACCCATGCAGTCATAGATAATGTTCAAGTGGGGTGGAGATAATGCTCTGTGGTAGGGCATTTGCCTAGCAAGCAAGAGTCACAGGTTTGGAAGTGTAGCACTGGGATAAAACAAAACAAAAAGATAGTGGTGAGTGATATTTACAAAAACAAGCAGGTAGCTAGATTTGGCTGTATTGTGACCCTTGGACTAGAACAAAGAATAGTAAGAGATAAGGATGGAAGATAGCATAAATCCCTTGTTGAGGGTCAGGCAAAGATAGCTTGCTAAGGTTTGTACTGCATTCCAGATATGGTGGGAAACTATTGGGTGGGAGATTGTGAGCCTGGTTAGACAATGTGGTTAGACTAGTACTTTAGAAAGAGTGCCCTGGCAGCAGTAGTAGCTTGGAGGCAGTGTTACTTAGAAGACATTTGGAACATTGGCTTGGAGTTTTATTTAATTCTGATGAAGGAAAGAGGAACTTTTATTGATACCTCAGGAACTTGGTATATTATTGGCGATTGAATAATGTAGTTGTGAGTTGGGTGTAATTCAAAGGTTTTGAGTGAAGTGAATTGAAAAGATTCATCTGTTTTTGTTTTTTTTTTTCAAGTGTGTTGAATTTATATGTATTAGTACAGCTAATAGCTGGAGCTGGTGAAGAGTTTAGCAGTGAAAGGTCTAGTGTGGTGGGTACTTTGAACAAAGGCAAATTCACATTGTGTGTATGCTGATAGGGAAGCAGCTAACTCTACTGTCCACCTTCCCTTCAATGTTGATTCCAGTAACAAGAATCAAGACAGGAAGAGCAGAAAGTTTGGTGGGGAAATTGATGGAGTTAGTTGGAGTGTATTGAATGTGTAGTCCTTGGAGAAAAGTTAACAAACATAAGCTGAAAGCCCACTGGAAATGAGAGTCTGAAGTCAAGGAAACAATTTAGGATTAGGATTGTGGAGACAGGAAAGGGTAGCAATTAAACTGTAAGCCATTTGCTTAAGGGAGAAGCAAGAGTTGGTCTGAGAGTTTAAGGGTTGGACAGAGAAAGAGGAACCAGAGAAGATCACCATTGTTAGAGATGGGTGGAATGCCTTGTAGTAGAAGTGGAGGGAAAGCTGAGCACCAGTGGCTCATGCCTGTAATCCTAGCTACTCAGGAGGCTGAGATCTGAGGATCTGGTTCAAAGCCAGCCTGGGCAGGAAAGTCTGTGAGACTTTTTTTTCTTTTAAGATACTGTGAGACTCTTATCTTCACTAAACCACTAGAAAACTAGAAGTGGCACTGTGGCTCAAGTGGTAGAGCCCTTACCTTGAGCTGAAGAGTGCAGGGACAGCGCCCTGGCCCAGAGTTCAAGCCCCATGACTGACCAAAAAAAAAAAAAAAAAAGTGGAGGGAAGAGTGTAAAGTTTGACCGTCTATTCCAGTGTGACCCTGTGAAGGGATCACACCTCAGGGAAGCCACTTAGCTCTGCCAGTTGTATGGTTATCCTTTACATCCTGCAAGAGAAGGCCTTCAGTGGAGCACAGGTAGTGAAGCCACTGGAGAGTAAGGAAGACTGGGAGGGGATGAGGGAAGAGGCAGAAAGTGCCATGTTTGTTGTTTTAGTTGGTGTGATTTTTTTTTTTTCCTCCTAGGTTAGGAAGGAGACTGACTAGGCAGTAGCAGTTTAGCATCCTTTCTTTCTTTCTTTTTTGGCATAGCAAGTTTAAATGAGGTTCTACCTTTTGGCTACCTTCAGTTAATGATTACTATGTGATTGTGTTTCATTAGCAAATGTTTGGAAAACATTAAATCAAAACAGAAGTTTATTTATTATTTTTTCTCCTGCCCCCCCCCCCCCCAAGTTTATTTATTAGAGGTCTTTTCAGAGCGGTTGATATACTAAAAACTAACAAGGAAGAAAGTGAAGAATTTTTCAGATGTTATAAACTTGTGAACCCATTTTTCAGCTCTCATTTCCAGGAATTAAATGGAACACATTTTGGGAAATGCTGACCTAGGCAGAAAGGGAGAAGGAATGATTATGAAACTAGTGACATTGACTTTTATTTTTTCATGTTGTACTGTGTGCAATTATTCTATTTGCAAACCTGATTTGTCATTCACATCTCTGGTCATTGATAATCATGCTGAACAAGGTCAAAGGTATTATGAGGACTTTCCTTAGTCTGGTGTGGATATATCTCAACTCTATTTTATTTTTCCCATGAGATCTCTGTGAAAGATTTTATAATCAAGTCTTGAGACTGGTAGGTGTGAGGTTGGATGAGGGCTGAGAGTGAAACAGCAGTTGATTACAGTGTTTGGACATCTTGCTGAATAGACATTCAGGAGATTTGCCTTCTGGAAGCACTATCTTACCCTTAGCTTTTGATTTCACGATATTATCTTGGTATTTGCATCTCAATCTCTTAATCTACCCTTGTTTTTCCCCATTTTTCCCAACCTGTTTTTCTTTCTAGCACTGGTGCTACTCGAGAAAGTGTTTGAGATCTAGCCTTCTTGGCTTCCTAAGCAGCTTATTTCTGAGTCAGATTTTAGCCTGATTTTCCTGTTTGCTTTTGGTTGTTCCATTGTTTGCTGTAGTGTGTAGTTGGCTTACTGATTGCTTCATTTTTTTTCCAATATGCTTGTCTTGTGCAAAAGTAAACCAACCAAAACCTTGCTACAGGTATTGTCTTCCTACTGTAGGACTGTGGGTCATTCAGACTCTTAATTTCACATTTCAGATTCTTGTACTTGCTTTTTTACTGCTGTGTATTTGAAATTCTCCTCAAAATATTGTTATTCTGCTCAAAAGCATTCTTTTTAACTTATTTTGGAATAAGGTTGTTCTTAATTAACCTTATTTAAATAAATGTTCTTTTTAAATAAGGCTAGTGCCTTCAGCCACAGCTCCATTTGAGGCTTTTTAGTGGTTAATTGATGATAAGAGTCTCACAGACTTTCCTGCCTGGGTTGTTTTCTAAACTTGATCCTTAGATCTCAGCCTCTTGGGAAGCCAGGATTACAGATGTGAGCCTTGGGCACCTGACTCCTACGCCCCCCCCCCCTTTTTTTTTTTTTGGTCAGTCCTGAGGCTTGAACTCTGGGCCTGGGTGCTTTCCCTGAGCTCTTCAGCTCAAGGCTATCATTCTACCACTTGAGCCACAGTGCCACACAGAGCCTCCTGAGTAGCTAGAATTATAGGCCTGAGCCATCAGCGCCTGGCTTACTTTCCCTTCTTAAAACAGTTTCAGAAGGCTTGTTTATTTTTTTTAGGGGGGGGGTCAGTATTGGGGCCTGAACTCTGGGCCTGGGCGCTGCCCCTGAGCTCTTCAGCTCAAGGCTAGCATTCTGACACTTGAGCCACAGCGCCACTTCCAGTTTTCTGGTGGTTTACTGGAGATAAGAGTCTCAGGGACTTTGATGCCCAGGCTGGCTTTGAACCGTGATCCTCAGATCTCAGCCTCTTGAGTAGCTAGGATTACAGGTGTAATCTGGCACCTGGCTCTTTTATTTTTATTTTTTTAAATCATTTGTAGGGCTTGAACTCTGGGTCGGGGCACTGTCCCTGAGCTCTTTTGCTCAAGGCTAGTGCTCTACCATTTTGAGCCATAACTCCACTTTTGGTCTTCTTGAGATTAATAGGAGATAAGAGTCTCATGGGCTTTGTTACCTGGCTTGGCTTTGAACTGAAATCCTTAGATATCAGCCTCCTTGAGTAGCTAGGATTACAGGTATGAGCCACCAGCACCCAGCTAAAACCATTTTTAAGGTTTACTCCTTAAAGGTTTCTTTTTTTTTGTTAGTAGTGAGGCTTGAACTCTGGGCCTAGGCGCTGTCCCTGCCCTCTTCAGCTCAAGGTAAGGGCTCTACAGCTTGAGCCACAGCACCACTTCCGGCTTTTTTCTTTTTGCTTATGTGGTGCTGAGGAATCGCACTCAGGGCCTCATGCATGCAAGGCAAGCGCTCTACCACTGAGCCACCTTCCCAGCCCCTCTCCTCCTCTTTCTTCCTCATTTCTCCCTCTTCCTTCTCCATCCTTTTATTTATCTATTTTTGCAATGGTCTGTGATCTTTTTTTTTTTTTTTTTGGGTCCAGTCGTGGGCCTGAACTTTGGGCCTGGGCACTGTCCCTCAGCTCTTCAGCTCAAGGCTAGCGCTCTACCACTTGAGCCCCAGCGCCACTTCCGGCTTTTTTCTTTCTGCTTATGTGGTGCTGAGGAATCGAACCCAGGGCCTCTGACATGCAAGGCAAGCGCTCTACCACTGAGCCACCTTCCCAGCCCCTCTATTTTTGCAATGGATAGAACTTAGGGCTCACCCATTCTAGGCAGGCACTTTACAGACCATTCCCACAGCCTGAGATTTCTTTTTCAGCCTGACACATTTTAAGTATAAGAGTAAGAGGGAAGAAGAAGCTGATGTGGTAATGTGTGCTTGTAATCCCAGCACTCAGGCTGCTAATCTAAGGCAGGAGACTCAAAGCCATCCTGGGATGTATAAGATCCTATCTCAGGAAAAGGGGAGTGATGGTGCTGAGGATGTGGCTCAATAACAGAGCTTTGTCTGGCATGCAAGAGGCTTGTGGTTTGCTTTCTCTATTGCACACACACACACACACACACACACACACACACACACACACACACACACACACACACACACACACACACACACACACACACACACACACACGAGGAGGGGGTGATCCTGACTCCAGTTTGTCTTTTACTTAGGAAACCTGATTGCAATCTAATATCTTTTACTGCTCAACATAAATCCCTCAGGCAGGGAACTTACATGTTTGCCTTTCCCTAAGGGGAAACCACCTACCTTCCACTCTTTGCCTTTGCCTGCTGTGATTATATTTCTTCACAGATCTCCTCTTAATCTCCCATGGAATTGCCATTCAGAACTAGGACAGCCAGACATCTCTGCTTGGAAATATAATGTTAAGGATCCATTCACTCCCTCCCCTACCTGGCCAAGATTTGACTCCTCTATTTTTGTCAAATATCAAGCAGTACAACGCAGTCCCTGCCCTCAGAGCTTTGAATCTCCATGTGTTGAGAGTCTATAACAGTACAGAGCACCTATGTTTTCCTGTTACAACCAGGCCATGCCACATATCAGCATCAATTACATGTTCATTAATACTTGGTCATCAGTATTTCTTTCACGTAGGCCCACTGACCTAGGAAGGGGACAAGTTTGGTTTTTACATAAGCTATAGTCTATTGGATATAAGATATTGCTAAATTGTGTGTGTGTGTGTGTGTGTGTGTGTGTGTGTCCATCCAAGACCAGGACTGGAACTTGGGACCTGATACTTTCACTCTGGCTGATGTTCTACCAACTGAGCTACTTTTCCAATCCCAAAATTTTGTTATTTTAAGGTCCAGAAGAACTTGGTTTTAGTGTTCTTTTCCTTTCTATTCTTTGATCAAGCTTATTCTCAAAATAGTTTCTTCTATGAAGGATGGCTTCAACCTAGGTTCCATCTTTGTTCTGGTATATACTAGCAATGTGGCCATAAGCAAGCTGCTCTGTTTCTTCTTTTGTAAACTTAAAGTAAAAATATTACATTGCATTCTGTGAAGAATAAGTGGGATTCATGCATAAAACAATGGGCAGCAATATATGCATAACACATGTAGCATAAAGTTTGGTCTGTTATGGTAGTTAAGTGTACACTTGGCTTCTCTTCCCCATAGACTTCTGTGGTTTCACTGGAGATGCAGAGGTAACTTCAGCTCAAGAATAATTTACAGTGTTGAAACATTTTTTGTTATGAACTGTTGGGAAGCATTTTCTTCTTGAAACCAGGTGGTAAATTGTTGGGCTCTAAGATAGTCCATTGAAGACTTGCCAGCTCCCCCAATTAGCTGAACTGTTGTATTAACACTAATGTGGAATGTGAACCACCTTTGTTAACTCCGTGTGTATGTATATGTGTGTGTTTGTGTGTTTGTGTTTGTGTGTGTGCATATGTCTGTGTGTGTGCCAGTCCTGGCTCAAGGCTCTCTACCACTTGAGCCACAGCTCCACTTCTGGCTTTTGTTTTAATTGGAAATAAGAGTCTCTGACTTACCTGCCTAGGCTGACTTTAAACCATGATCCTCAGATCTCAGCCTTCTGAGGAATTTAGAATTACAGGTGTGAGCTGCTATAACTGTTTTAAAATGAAGATATTTGTGGTCCCCTGCAGGGGTTCCTGCAACACCACAGGTAGTGTTTCAGACTCATCCTTGGCTTCCTGTGACTTCTTTAGTCCCTTAACAGTGGGCATTTGGGGCACCAGGCAAAGCTGAGGGCTTTGACAGCTAAAGAAGAAAAGCTTGTTATGCTGGAAGAGGGGTAGTGAGGGTAAGACAGTGAACATCTGTCGAATAGCTGCTGTGTACTAGTTACTGTGGTGGGCTTTTTTGGTTGGTTGGTTTGTGTTTCCTTTTAGTTTGGTGTGAGGTTTTGAAGTTGGGGCTTCCTATGTAGGCTCAGTACCATTGGAACCTTTTCTACAGCCCCTTTTTCTTTAGTTTTTTTCTTAGATAAGGTCTCACACCTTTTGCCCAGGGCCAGTCTTTGAACCTCTTAGCTACACTTCCCTACTAGATGGTATTATAGACATACCCCACCCTGCTTGACCTCTGGGATTTTAGACATGATTTTGTATTTCACTTTCATAATCTTATAAAATAGATACTCACACAGATTTAAAAAACAACAACCCTGAGTTGTAGAGAACACTCAGTGGCAGTGTGGTAGAACTGAGATATGAGGTAAAGACTTTCTAAAGGCCAAGTCTATACTTTCTGTAGGAAACTACTTTCTCAGACTGTAAAGTCAGATGCTGAGACCTGTAGGCTGTGAACAGAGCTGAGAATTGAAGGGGCAGGAGATAGCATTAGTACAGCCTTGGGGGAGGGGATGAGCTATGGGAAGGATGATGAGTGTGTGAACTTGGCTCTTATGGCTGGTGTGCAAGTGCTATTGAAGAAATGGGGTCAGTTCAGAGCTCTTACATTTCTGCTTCAAGCAGTTTGGTTACCCATTTTGGGATGAAGAAATGAGCTCAGTGTCAGTATAGGGGGTCAGTTTTGGTATGGAGGAAGGCAAGGAAGTCACCTGTAATGGGGAAGAAGGGTAAGTCTTCTAGCCATAATAGTCAGCATTCATCTGTCCACATGGCCTTTCTTTATTGAGTAGAGGATAGCAAATATTTGTCCAATGTAGTTTTCTCTTCTTTTCTTTTTTCCAGTTGTGGGGCTTGAACTCTGGGCTTGGTTGCTGTCCCTGCGCTCTTTAGCTCAAGGCGAGTGCTCTACTGCTTGAGCCACAGCACCACTTCCGGTTTTCTAATGGTTTATTGGAGATAAGAGTCTCACAGAGCTTCCTGCCTGGGCTGGCTTTGAACTCTGATTCTCAGAGCTCAGCCTCCTGAGTAGCTAGGATTTACGGGCATGATGAGCTACGGGCACCCGGCTCGTCCAGCAGCTGGCTTGTAAATGGAGTTTTCTGAGTATCATCTTTTTTTTTTCCCCCAGTACTAGTCCTGGGGCTTGAGCTCAGGGTCTGGGTGGTTTATCCCTGAGCTTCTTTTGCTCAAGGCTACTAGCACTCTGTCACTTGAGCCATAGCTCCACTTACAGGGTTTTTCGGTGGGTGAATTGGAGATAAGAGTCTCACTAATTTTCCTTCCCCTGCTGGCTTTGAACAGCTATTCTCAGATCTCAGCCTCTTAAGTAGCTAGGATTACAGGCGAGAGCTACTAGCATCTGGCAAAATTTTTTTTTGTTTGTTCTTTGTTGGTGTGAGGCTTGAACTCTTGGCCTGGGCGCTGTCCCTTAGCTCTTCAGCTCAAGGCTAGCACTCCACCACTTGAGCCACAGCGCTACTTCTAGTTTTCTGGTGGCTTATTGGAGATAAGTCTCACGGACTTTCCTGCCTGGACTTTCCTGGCTGGCTTTGAACCTGGATCCTCAGATCTCAGCCTCCTGAGTAACTAGGATTACAGGCGTGCGCAACCCAGCGCAGCTAGTGCACCTGGCAATTTTTTTTTTTTTAACTTGTGTTTCTTGGAGTTCAGGGTTTAATTTTCTCACTATTGCTTATTTCCTCTACTTTTCTCTCTCTGGTTCTGTTGACTTCACAGGGCAGTCATCTTTGTTAAGTATTCCTCTTATTTTAGAGCTGCTGGGAACACTTTTTAAGTCATTACCCACTCTCCGGGAGGCTCAGGCTTCCTGCCCAGTAGTAGCATAGCTCTATTTTTTGGAGTCTTAGCACGCAGTGTGGTTAGCAACAGCTGTGTGAGGTGGTGCAAGAAAGCTGAAGTTGCCTGTTGAGTCTTAAGCTCTCTTAGAAAAACAAATTTTCTTTATATCCTGTGGAGTGTTTAGTGACATTGAATTCACTACATAGATATCATTTTGATAAGTAAAGTAATTATGTGCCACCCCTCCCTGAAGTCTTTAGATTCCCTTTGGGTGTCACCTCTGGCTTCTCTTAGTCACCCTGTCTAAGTTGCATTCTTTCCCTAGTGTGCTGAACCCACTCCTTATCAATTCAGCTTCCCAAGCCACCTGGTTCCTATCTCTTTATCTGTTTGGCTCTCCTCTTGATTCTGGGCCTCTTAGTAGCAAGGTTTTATTTTTTAATTCCTTAGCACAAAATACAATATAATTCTCAGAGCCTGAGTTTTGATACTTGTGTGTTCAACTTCATCTGCTTTAAAAGTCTCCAGTGTTGTAATACTTCCTATGTGTAATCAAGAAAAACTGCATGGATGGTTTTGTAACTTCCTGTTCTGATTCAGCTTGGAGAGGTTTAGTTTTCCCTTTTTACTGAAATTTGGTGCTATTTTAAAAGAATTCTGAAAGATACCGAGTGGCTATTTGTATTAACTATTTCTTTCAGATGAAGTGAAAGATTATTTATTTAGCTTGTATAGGGGTACTTTTGATACTCAACTGTCTACCCCTGTTTTGAATACAAATACTTTCTCAACTTGTATCTTCTAATTATCGGTCCTTAGTCTTTCAAGTTTTCTTGAAAGTGTAGTTGGTACTTACTTCCTTACACTTTGGCCACTGCCCCACTCTTGTAGTGATCTTATTAAGCTAGAGCAGCTAGTTGTTGTTGTTTTTGTTTTTTGATCAGTTGTGGGGATTGAACTCTGGGCCTGGGCACTGTCCCTCAGCTCTTCAGCTCAAGTCTAGGACTCTACCACTTGAGCCACAGCACCGCTTCTGGTTTTCTGAGTGGTATATTGGAGATAAGAGTCTCACAGACTTTCCTTATCCCGGCTGGCTTTGAACTGCAATCTGCAGATCTCAGCCTCCTGAGTAGTTAGGATTACAGGCATGAGCCACTAGCGCCTGGCTGTTTTTGTTTTTAGACAGTATTTTACTTTGAAGCCCCATAACCCAGCCTAATTTCAAACTCACTGGCTTTGAATTTGTGATCCTTCTGCCTCAGCCTCTGAGTGCAAAGATTACAAGCAACTAAGAATACTTGATCCATCTTCTCTGCTGCATTTACCTAGTTGACCATCCTCCTTGATACACTTACTTCTCACCACTTGTGGTCCTTGTCACTACTTCCATAGCATTGGAAAATGTGAATGGAGCTGGGTGTAAGTGGCTTACACTAGTAATCTTAGATATTCAGAAGGCTGAGATAGGATCACTGAAACCAGTTAGACAGACTCCATGTCCAGTTAACCAGCAAAATGCTATGCTGGTTGGTGGTGTGTGGCTTACATGGTGGAATGCCAGTTGTGAGCAGGAAAGCTAAATGAAAGTCTGAGGCCCCTAGTTTAAGTCTTAGAACAAACAAAAACAACAAACAAAAAGAACCAAAAAGAAATGTGGATGCATCACTGCTTCTCCTCAGGCTAATTTCTGAGGGTATGTTGTCAGTGAACCAGTTAAGCCTCGTCCTGTTCTTCTGGAGCTTACAGTATAGCCAATGAGTAGTTGTTCCCCTGTGTTGAATTATTTAATTCAACAAATATTTATTTAATGTCTATTATTTTCCAGATACTGTTTTGCCTGGCAACTATAGATAATGATGTAATATGTTATTTCATCTTAATTTTATCTCCTACTTTAAAGAGAAACGGTCATTCTGATTATCCATTGGGAATTAGTTCCAAAACTGCACCTCCCATGCATACAAAGTACATGGATGTTCAAGTTGTATTTGCATATAATACACACATACATATATCATCTTTTAATTACTTACATTATCTAATTCAGTACAAGCACTAGTAAATAGTTGTTTTACAGGCTGAGAATGTGGCTCAGTGGTAGAGTGCTTGCCTAGCATTTATGAAGCCCTGGGTTCGATTCCTCAGTACCACATACACAGAAAAAGCTGAAAGTGGTGCTGTGGCTCAAGTGGTAGAGTGCTAGCCTTGAGCAAAAGAAGCTCAGGACCAGTGCCCAGGCCCTGAGCTGTATTGTTTAGGGAACAATGATGAGGGGGAAATTCTGTACAAATTCAGTAGAGGCACAATTTTTTTCTAAATTTTCTTAAATTAACATACATTAGTTGTACAAGAGAGGTTTTGTCCTTGTATGTAAATTCCTCACATGTAAATAATGTCTTTCATTAACCTTCCCCTGTCACCCCCATCTTTTTCCCCTTTCCTAAAACAATTTCAACAGGTCTCATTGTCCTGTTTTTATACATGCAAATAAACTGTGCTCACTATATTCATTACCATGCACTGCCTTTTCTTGCCCTCTCTCCTCCTGTTGGTGCCCCCCATCCAAGCCTATTAACTTTACTGTTTTCTTAGTCATGTATTAATTGTACCAAGGGGGTTCACCATGTTATTTTAGAAATACATATATTTTGTTTTGCTCACAATAACTTTATGCTTCTCTTACTTCCTGTCCTCTGTTGTCAGCAGCTTACATCATGTCCCTTCTTATGTTATATCTATACATAGATGTATCATAGTTTGAAATTATTCACCTTCTCTCTTCCCTTCCTTTTTTTTTTTTTTGTCAGTTGTGGGGCCTGAACTCTAGGCCTGGGCATTGTCCCTCAGCTCTTCAGCTTAATGCTAGCGCTCTACCACTTTAGCCACAGCACCACTTCGGGCTTTTTCTGCTTATATGGTGCTTAGGAATTGAACCCAGGGCCTCATGCATGCAAGGCAAGTTCTCTACCACTGAGCTACCTTCCCAACCCTTCCCTTCCTTTTTTCCTTCTACACAATCCCTTAGTTACAGTCTTGTGTGCATGACACATAGATAGATAGATAGATAGATAGATAGATAGATAGATAGATAGATAGATGTAGTTATATATACATATATGCATGCCCTTAAATGTGTGTGTCTTTTTTTTTTTAAAGCTAGTCCAGGGGCTTGAGCTATTCTAAGCCTGGGTGCAGTCCCTAAGCTTCTTTGGTTCAAAGTTAGCACTCTACAACTCTTCTACTCTAGCTTTGTTCAAAGCTAGCACTCTACCACTTCTGGCTTTTTTTGGTAATTTACTGGAGGTAAGAGTCTCATGAGCTGGGCAGGAAAGTCCATGAGACACTTATCTCCAATTAACCACCAGAAAATTGGAAGTGGTGGTGTGGCTCACATGGTAGAGCATTTGTCTTGAGCTGAAGAGCTGAGGGACAGCACCCAGGTCCAGAGTTCAAGCTCCACAACCGACAAAAAAAAAAAAAAATTAGGGACTTTCAAGATCCCAGCAGCCTGAGTAGCTAGGATTACAGGTGTGAGCCACCAGTGCCTGGCTATGTGTGTCTTTTAAGACTAGCTTCCACATATAGTTGGCCTTTTGGACTTGGTTTATCTCCTACAAATGAATTTATTTCATTTTTTTATGGCTGTATGATATCTGATGTGTATATATATACCATATCTTCTTTATTCGTTCATCTATTGTTGGGCACCTTGGTTGATTTTGCGATTTAGCTATAGTGAACAGTGCTGTAGTAAAGATGGGTATTCAGGTATCTTTCTTGTACATTATTATCTATTCTATTGGATACATGCACAATGGTGCTGTGCTAGGGTCACAAGTACATCTATTGATAGTTTTCTGAGGCACTTCCAGACTGATTTCCACAGTGGTTACACTAATATACATTCCCACGAGAAGTTTAAGAGGGTCCCCTCCCAGCCTTGTTTGTTTTCTTTTCCTCCCTTCCTTCCTCCTTTCCTTCCTTCCTTCCTTCCTCCCTTCTTTCCTCCCCCCCTCCTCCCTCCCTCCCTCCTTCCCTCCCTCCCTCCCTCCCTCCTTCCCTCTCTCTCTCTCTTTCTTTCTCTCTCTCTCTTTCTTCCTTCCTTCCTTCCTTTCTTTCTTTCTTTCTTTCTTCCTTCTTTCCTTCCTTCCTTTTTCTTTCTTGGTTGGTTGTTGGGCATGAACTCAGGGCACTGTCTCTGAGTTTTTCTCTCAAGGCTAATGCTGTACGACTTTGAGCCACAGTGCCACTTCCAGTGGTTAAAGTCTTACAGACTTTCTGAAAGCCTGGGCTGCTTTGAACCATGATCCTCATATCTCAGCCTCCTGAGTAGCTAGGATTACAGGCATGAGCCATTGGTGCCCAGCTAAGACTGATGATTTTTTAAGTGATTATTTTATATCCTGCTACATATCTGAAGGCATTTATCAGATGTAGAAATTTTTGGTAGAGTCCATAGACTCTGTTAGGCATAGGGTCATATCATCTACAAATAGGGATTATTTGACTTCTTCTTCCCCTATTTGAATCTGTTTAATTTTTTCCCTCCCTTATTGCTCTAAAAGAGTAGTGTTTGCATACAACCTATATACCTTTTCCTATATACTTTAAATCATCTTTAGATTCTTCATGTTACCTAATACAGTGTAAGCACTAGAGTTGTTGTACTGTATTATTTGGAAAATAATGGGGAGAAGTTCTATACATAGCACAGACAGTTTTTCTAATATTTTGATGCATAGTTAGCTGAATCTCTGCCTAGAGAAGCCCCAGATAGAGAGCACAGAAGTCATGAGATCCTATAATAAGGATGCCTATTCTAGTTTGGAGTGGGAATAAGTACTAGTTGCATACTAGCCCTTAAGACAAGAACACGTAACAGAAGTTTGATTTGGCCAAGTACATAAACTCAGATAGAGCAGGGCAGAGAGGCAAGAAAGATAATTATTTGTTGCAATTATTTACCTACTAAGCAATTACCAACTGCTGTAGCATTTTAGGAATGAACTTCTAAGGTAGTATGGTCATGCACATCTGTAATTCCAGCTCTTAGGAGGTTGAGGTACAAGGATTACAGGTTTGAGGCCAGTCTCAGAACAAATTCTAGGTTAGCCAAGACCAATAAAACAAACAAAAGAATGAAATCTACTGTTATCACTCATCATTGCCATAAGCTTTATGATTGGGACATATCTCCTTTATTGCTACATGTACAGTCACTCTTCCTGACTGATCAGTGGTTATTTTGAAATCTCTACTTGGCAGCTTGGAAGTGGCTTTTAGTCTTGTTGGGAAGTCAGGATGTATGCAGAGAGGAAAATTACCAATATAAGCTAAGTGTCAAATGAGTTGTTATTGGCATTTAGGGAAGGACACTATCCTGTCGACATAGAACGGTTATAGAAAGACAGGGAAACTAAGAAAAGCAAATAAAGCATCTGGGCATTTCTAGTCAAGGCAGAGGAGAGAGAAAAGTCTAGGAAGTAGGAATTAGAATTGCAATTGGGGAAAATTATGTTGTTGCCTTTAGGCCTAGACATAGCCTTCTACTGGCTTGTTATTTAGTAATAGGGCAAAAAAGTTATGTCATTTAATATCAGGCTAAGGAATTGGGACTGGATCATTTGAGCAGAGATGGTATGTGTGGAGCACTGTTTTATTATATATATATATATATATATATATATATATATATATAAATTTCTTTTCTGCTTTTGGTACTGAGTATGGAACCCAGGCAGGGTATACTGCTTGCTAGGCAAGTGCTTGTCCACTAAACTGCATCTCAGTCTTGGGCTGCTTTAGAACCCTAGCCTGACTTCAAAACTAGGCCCTGAGACCTGAGATTAAAGGATGAGGAATTCAGTTTTATGGATACTTACTAGTATACCTGTGTGGCAGTGGGAAAGGCAAGCAGTGAATAGGTACCTCAGAAACCTGAAGAGTTGTGTAAGGTTAGATTGAGTGTTAGACAAGTGAAAGAGAGAGAGGGTGGAGGAGCTAGGCGGAGTCTTGGCCTCTCTCTTCACTCCTACAGATTTTGGTAGAGGCTGTGGCTCATTGGCCAAATCTATCAGCTGCTTGCTCATTGTTTTCCTTCCTTCCTTCCTTCCTTCCTTCCTTCCTTCCTTCCTTCCTTCCTTCCTTCCTTCCTTCCTTCCTTCCTCCCTCCCTCCCTCCCTCCCTCCCTTCCTCCCTCTCTTCCTTCCTTCCTTGTTTTTTTTTTTTTTTGAGATAAGGTCTTGTGCAACCTTGGCAAATCTTAAACTCACTATCCTCCTGCATGTACCTCCCAAGTGCTAAGAGTACATGTGAACACCATCATACCAGTCGCTTGATTTTTGTATAGCTATAGAACTAAGAATCCTTTTTACCTTGTTTGTTTGGCAGTACTGGAGACTGAATCTAGGGCCTTGGGCATGCTTGATAAGTGTACAGCCATCAAGCCACATTTTTAGCCCTAGTTTTAAACATTTTTAACGATTTGTTGTTGTTGTATTGTTGTTGCCACCGCCGCGGGTCCTGGGGCTTGAACTCATGGCCTGAGTGCCTCTTTGGGTTCAAGACTAGTATTCTACCACTTGTGCCACAGCCCCACTTCTGGCTTTTTCTGAGTAATTTATTGGCTATAAGAGTCTCATGGAGGGGCTGGGAAGGTGGCTCAGTGGTAGAGTGCTTGCCTTGCATGCCTGAGGCCCTGGGTTCGATTCCTCAGCACCACATAAGCAAAAAGCCGGAAGTGGCGCTGTGGCTCAAGTGGTAGAGCGCTAGCCTTGTGCTGAAGAGCTGAGGGACAACGCCCAGGCCCAGAGTTCAGGCCCCACAACCGGACCCCCCCCCCCCCCAAAAAAAAAGAGTCTCATGGAGGGCTGGGAAGGTGGCTCAGTGGTAGAGTGCTTGCCTTGTGTGCATGAGGCCCTGGGTTCCATTCCTCAGTACCACATGAGCAGAAAAAGCCAGAAGGGACACTGTGGCTCAAGTGGTTGAGCGCTAGCCTTGAGCTGGCAAGCTGAGGTTCAGGCCCCAGGACAAGCAAAAAAAAGAAGAAGAAAAAAGAGTCTCATGGACTTTCCTACCCAGGCTGGCTTCAAACTATGATCTTCAGATCTCAGCCTACTGTGTAGTTTAGGATTATAAGTGTGAGCCACTGGTGCCTGGCATCTTTAATTTTTTTTTTTTTTTTTTTGGGTCCGGTCGTGGGGCCTGAACTCTGGGCCTGGGCACTGTTCCTCAGCTCTTCAGCTCAAGGCTAGCGCTCTACCACTTGAGCCACAGTGCCACTTCCGGCTTTTTTCTTTTTGCTTATGTGGTGCTGAGGAATCGAACCCAGGGCCTTGAGCATGCAAGGCAAGCGCTCTACCACTGAGCCACCTTCCCAGCCCTAATTATTTTTTTAATAGAAAGAAGATGGCTAAAAACATTTTTCAAAAGACTCCATATTATATAAACTTCAAATGTCACTGTCCATAAATTTCTTTGAACATAGCCTTGTTGTTTTATGTATGTCTCCAGTTACTTTATTATTCAGTAGTAGGGTTGAGTAGCTGAGACAGACCATGAAATCAAAAGAAAACTGTTTCTCCTTGATCACACCCATTATTTTCCATTTTTGTCTTTGAAACTGAATGGCTCTGAACTACCAACCTTATGCTTTTCTCTCCATCCAGGTGGTTTTGTGTGCTGGGAACCAAATTCAGTTATTGTATACCAAGTAGTCATTCTACCACTGAGCTAAAGCCCTTACATATACAATATTGCCTTTTCTCTTTTTTCTGTTACTCCCTAGATCTTCCAGGACATTTCTCCCTTAAAATCTGCTCCAGATCTAGCACCAACAGGATGGTGTAGGTCTGTAACCCTAAGCTAGTTGGAGGTGGAGATAAGATTACAGTCTAAGGCAACAACAACACCCCCCCCCCCCCTGCAGAAACTGCCCTATCTGGAAAACAAAACAAAACACTAAACCAAAAAGGGCTGGAGGCATGTGCTAGAGTACTTGCCTAACACATGAAGGTTGAGTTTATAACTCAATATAGCCAAAATCAAAACAAAGCAAAAAAATTAGTCTTATGAAGAACACCACAAGTCCCCTTGTGCGTTTGCCTACCATCTGGACTCTTTCCACTTCCTTTTTTATTTATTCACTTCCATCCTGACCCCTGCCCCAGTCATTTGTTCGTGAGTCTTGCTGAGTCACTAGTGAATTCCTAGGTGTGATCCGCGTGTTTCCCCAGTCCTTGGCTTCCTTATTTTCTCTGCCATTTGACATTTTGATCATTTCCTTTTCATCGACACCCTGTTTCTTTTGGCTTCTATGACATTCTTTGCCTCTATGCTTCCTTCTCCCACTTACTCACCAAAGGCTTCTCTTCTTTCACTAGTAGGTTGAATTTTAGTAGCTTTGGGGGCTGCCTTTTGTCCTCTTATGAGAGCTATTACTTCATTGGATATTGGGTATACTTGATTGGTATATATGTCAATTACTATATTAAATGCTTTACATAAATTATTCTTAATAATATTCTTTGCAACAACTAAAAGAAGATAGATTTTTGGCCCCTCTATAAGTAAGGAAATTGAGGCTCAGTAAGTTTCATTTTTGTAACTGGCAGAGTTGGGCCTTATACCTGAACCTGATACTTAGTATTGTGTTACAAGTAAAGTCAGCTGTTGACTGTGTACCAAAGGCTTCTGCCATTAGAATCTTCATCGTTGTCTTCTTCATCATCTTCTTCTCCTCCTCCTCTTCCTCCTCCTCATTCTTCTTCTTCCTCCTCCTCCTCTTCCTCCTCCTCTTCCTCTTCCTTTTCCTCTTCCTCTTCTTCCTCTTCCTCTTCTTTTTTTTTGTGCCAGTTCTGGGGCTTGAAATCAAGGGCTGGACACTGTCCCTGAGCTTCTTTTGCTCAAGGCACTCTACCACTTGAGCCACAGTGCCACTTCCAGCTTTTTCTGTGTATGTGGTACTGAGGAATTGAATCCAGGGCTTCATGAATGCTAGGCAAGCACTCTACTGCAGAGCCACATTCCTAGCACCCTATAAAGTCTTCTTTTGCAGCCTGTATGTTCATGTGTATATTAGACATTTCTTCCTGGGCCCATTCAACCCATAGTGGTAGCCTCACAATTTATATTGGCCTGCAGGCCATAATTTTGAGAGTTGATCTTAGCTTCTCCACTTTGCCGCTCTCAGTCCTCAGCACCCCGTTGTCCCTATGGCAGCTGGTCACTTTATTCTTAATTTCCATGGCATTCATGTCATGATGTTCACTATCACCTCCTTCCTTCCTTCCTTCCTTCCTTCCTTCCTTTCTTTCTCCCCCCCCCCCTTTTTTTTGGCAGTCATGGGGCTTGAATGCTGGGCCTGGAAGCTGTCCTTGAGCTCTTCAGCTAAGGCTAGCACTCTGCCACTTGAGCCACAACACCATTTGGTTTTCTGGTGGTTAATTGGCGATCAGAGTCTCACAGATCTCCCTGCTTAGGCTGGCTTTGAACCATGATCTTCAGATCTCAGCCTCTTAAGTAGCTAGGATTATAGGCGTGACGCCCAGCTATCACAATACTCCATTTGAGCTGACCTCAAACTCTCCATCCTCCTCTCTGTTTCCCAAGTGCCAGGATTACAGGCATTTGCCATCATGTCCAGCTTTTTGTTTTTCTTACTCCATCCAATCTCTCACATAGTGCCATTTTTTGTGGATAACGATACCTACATGCGCAGTTGTCCTCATGCTTATTCCCTCTTTCAGGGCCTTTCTCTACTGGATTATCTGAAAAATACCTTGTTAGCTCAGCTAAAAACAAAAGAGTTAAAAAATATTCGAATCAGAACCAGGCACTGGTGGCTCAGGCCTTTCCTAGCTACTCAGGAGGCTGAGATCTGAGGATCGCGGTTCAAAGCCAGCCCGGGCAAGAAACTCTGTGAGACTCTTATCTCCAATAAACCCCTCAGAAAACTGGAAGTAGCGTTGTGGCTCAAGAGGTAGTGTGGTAGCCTTGAGCTGAAGATCTGAGGGACAGCACCTAGGCTTAGTTCAAGTCCCACGCCCAACCCCTCTCCCCCAAACAAATTTGAGTCAGAAACATCTTTTGTCTCTGGGTTTTCATTGATTCCATTTTAGGAGGGGTTAGAAGATCATTGAAGAACACTTATGAACTTAAATCTAACTGTACCAAAAAACCTTCGCTGTGATGTTTATAATACCCATATAAAGTAGTTTGATCAAATTTGCCCCATCTAGATAACTTTTAGCCCCTCTACTCCCTTCTCCCTTCTTTGTTTTTTTTTTTTTTTGGGGGGGGGGTCCGGTCGTGGGGCCTGAACTCTGGGCCTGGGCGCTGTCCCTCAGCTCTTCAGCTCAAGGCTAGTGCTCTACCACCTGAGCCACAGCGCCACTTCTGGCTTTTTTCTTTTTGCTTATGTGGTGCTGAGGAATCGAACCCAGGGCCTCAGGCATGCAAGACAAGCGCTCTACCACTGAGCCACCTTCCCAGCCCCCCTTCTCCCTTCTTTTAAATAGTTGTTGGAGGGTTTTATTATGCCATTTTCATTACATATATTACTTTTAGAATATTCACATATCTGCCCTGCCCATTAACCATCCTTCATCCCCCTTTTACAGTCACGTCATTAAAGTTCCTTTTATATTCCCAAAGTACTGTGTATGTGTGTGTTTGTTTGTAGGCTCAGAGATTTTTGTCTTTTCTCCATGATACTGAATTTGTTGTCTAAGGCATAGTAGTTCAGTAGCTGTTAAGTAAATAGCATCAATGTACTATAGTACATAAAGCTGGAGACACGGATTGCTGCCTTGGAGAAAGATTAGGACTTGTACATACCAGTGGGGAGTGCTGGCACAGACCCAATACTTAGGAAGAAGACTGAGGCAGGAGGATTGAGTCCTTGAGCTATGTTAGGGAGACAACTACCACCACCCCTTTTTGTTGTTGTTGTTGTTGTTGGTTGTAAGGCTTAAACTTAGGGCTTGGGCTCTTTTGCTCAAGGCAGGGTTCTACTATATTGAGCCATAGTGCCACTTTTGGTTTTCTGGTGGTTAATTGGAGATAATAGTCTTATGGACTTTCCTTCCCAGGCTAGCTTTGAACCTGATCCTCAGACCTCAGCCTCCTGAGTAGCTAGGATTAAAGGTGTGAGCCACTGGTGCTGGGCGGGAAGACTATTTCTTAAAAATTACTTTAAAAAAGCCCCAAGATTTGTGCATACAAAGATGTTGTTTAAAGCTAGACAATAATACTAGCATATGTGTGTGTGTATATATGTGCGTGCGTGTGTGCGTGCGTGCGTGTGCGTGTGTGTGTGTGTGTGTGTGTGTATGAGTCCTGTGAGATAGGCAGGAAAGGTATTTATACTTGCATTTGAGAAATAAAGAACCTGGAGCTCAGAAAATTCAAATGCCTTGTTCAAGAGGCAAATTTTAGACACCTCTATTTAGAGGTTAGGAGAGAAGAGAGTAGCCTCTCAGAAGAGACAGTCCTGTGGCACTGCTGTGTTGAGAAGTATGAATTTTCAGGACAAAGCACTGGTATATCAGTGGATATATTTGCAGATAATCAAGGACATTATGGGTGGGTGAAAGAGGCTGAGTACCAGGCAGTTCAAAAGAATAGTTTCACACAGTGCAGCCAGTTTGCCAAGGAGCACATGGACATTGAGGGAGATGGAGGCTTGCATGTAGCCCTGCCATTTCCTTCCATGTCAAGAAGTTCGTAGTGAGCCAGGTTCCTGTAGCTCACAAGTATAATTCTAACTATTCAGGAGGCTGAGACCTAGAGGATTGAGTTTCAAAGACTTTAACTAACCAGCAAAAACCCAGGCTGGAGGAGTGGCTCAAGTGGTAGAGCAACAGCTGAGTGAAAACAGGAGGCCTTGAGTTCAAGCCTCTATACTGAGAGCATCAGGCTGATGATCTGAAAAATGCTACATACTTTCAGATATTCCAAGAATTCATGATGCATTTTCATTTCTTTTGAGGATTTGAAAATAAGCAGTGGCAACTATTCAGAGAAATCCTGAATACTGTCTGTTGATTAGTTATATCAATTTCAGGATGCTTTAGACTCAGTATTACATTGGTCAGCAAATATCTTTAACATTGGTCAATTCTAATCAAGTTGGAGTGCCAGAGGGAAAAAAATTTAAATCACACCTTAAAACAATGTGAAGATTTCATATGAAAACATATACTTATATGTCAAGAGATAGATGGACAGCAGTGTGTAAAACCACTGTCACTTCAAATACTTACTATGCATTGTCTATGTGTGCTTTGAACAACAAGAAGGTTTCTCCCATGCCCTTGGAGGTGGTTTTCTGTGTTTATGATGGAAACCCATTTGTATTTTCTCCAACATTTCCTGGCAGCTGAATTCAGAAGGAGGTAAGTGTGGGCAGTCATTTTGCCCCATTGATGAGGTATCTTCTGTCTGCCAGGTGAAGCGGTACCAGTGCACCTTCGAGGGCTGCCCCCGTACCTACAGCACAGCAGGTAACCTGCGCACCCACCAGAAGACTCACCGAGGAGAATACACCTTTGTCTGTAATCAAGAAGGCTGTGGCAAGGCCTTCCTCACCTCCTACAGCCTCAGGATCCACGTGCGAGTGCACACGAAGGAGAAGCCATTTGAGTGCGATGTGCAGGGCTGTGAAAAGGCATTCAACACACTGTACAGGTTGGCCTCTCCTCCATGGCTTCACCAGCTTCTGACCCTGCTCTAACCTGTGGCTGCCAGCTGTTACCTTCAGCAAGAGAGATAATTCACCGTTGTGCTTCTCTATGGGACATCTAGTAGTGGAAATGCTTTAGGCTGAGTAGTAATAGTTCATCTCTGTTTAGATTTTAGAGCTCATGGAGTGACATTCTGGCCTTGGAATTTTAGCTAGTGTAGAGGAACTGGTCCCCTTGGAACAGGATCTTCATTCTAAATCTTCTGTAATTTTTTTTTCCTCCTTACCCTGAAGATAATTTCTTTCTGTCCTGAGAAATGGGAAGTTGTGAATGGATGACTATTTCTCCTTCCTCTGTTTGTATCAGGAGACTTACACTAGTCTCCAATATTAGCTAGAGAAAACAGTAATAACAGTAGCTAATACTTTGAAAGCACACAGAATGCTGGGCTCAAGTCTTAAGTGGTTAGGTAAGTAGAAGCATTTCTGTAGCAGACTTAATCCAGTAAGATGTAGGGTGGAGGTTTGAAGCCCAGCCAGTGAGTAGTCACTATTGCACTGTTTATTTCTCTCAACCTCTTTTTAGTGGATACTAATATACCCTAGATATGGGATTCATAAGTACTTGATCCTGCAGTACATTAGGCTGCACAGGAGGTTCTGTAGTACATTATACCATAGGGCATTTCTCTGGGATGTTTTGCAGGTTGAAAGCACATCAAAGGCTTCACACAGGGAAAACGTTTAACTGTGAATCTCAAGGCTGCAGCAAATACTTCACCACACTCAGTGATCTGAGGAAGCACGTTCGAACCCACACAGGAGAAAAGCCATTTCGGTAGGTCTTACTGTTCTCTTGTCAATGAACAGGTATCAGCAGGGTGTCTTGGCAACTCTGAGGAGTTTGCAAGTAGAAAAGGAAAGCTCCCTATACTTGTTCATTCTCTGGCAGTGTTGCCTTGGCCCAGGATAGCGGGAGCCAACTGCTACACATTAGAGGATTATAGATGGTTCCAGGAGCACCCACTCTGTGGATGGCACCTTCCTGCCTCATCCTTCCACTGTATTTTCAGAAAGTATTTGTTGACTCTCATGTGGGATAGGTACTTTTATGAGTATCAGGGAAATATGAAGAAGAAAGCTCTCCTTTGAACCACAAGTTAGTACATAGTGTCTGAGACTGTGAGATGCCCACAGTGGCTTGAATATTGACTGCCAATGGTTACTCTTTTTTTTTTTTTCTTTTTCAATGGTTACTCTTATCTCCAGTTAAACACCAGAAAGCTGAAAGTAGAGTTTTGGCCCAAGTGGTAGAGTGATAGCTTTGAGCAACTGAGCAACTAAAAAACCTGAGCCCTGAGTTTAAGCCCCAGGACCAGCACACACACACAAAATTGTCTCCAGAGACAGGTCTTAGACACCAGTTAAATGGAATTGAATTCTTTCAAATTTTTGAATTCTTAAATTTTGCATTTTTGAGTCATGATCCTTTTAAAGGCAAGTATGGTTAGTTTTAGTTTGTTACAGCTGCTGCTCTGAGGCTTAGTGTATTTTCCCTCTGTAAACTGCTGAGGGGATTCTAATTTTGTATTTGCTAGGCTGGCAACTCAATCACTTAAATCATTTCTCCACCTAGCATATATTTGTTTATTGGTTTATGTGCTGGTCCTGAGGCTTGAACTCTGTGCCTTGATGCATTCCCTGATCTGTTTTTGCTCAAGGCTAGCACTCTACCACTTGAGCCACCGCTCCATTTCTGGCTTTTTATTAGTTAATTGTAGATAAGAGTCTTACAGACTTAATTTTGAAGCCCTGGCTGGTTTTGAACCACAATCCTCAGTACTCAGCCTCCTGAGTAGCTAGGATTACAGGCATGAGCCACTGGTGCCTGGCCATCCTAGGTTTTCCTGAAGATAAAACCTAGAGAAATGTTTTACCTGAGCTTGCCTAAAACCACAATTCTTTCTCTAGATATCAGCCTTCTGAGTAGGATTACAGATGTGAGCCATGAGCACCTTGCTTGGACTCTCATTTCTACTTAGACCTATGCATTTATTTTTTAAATGATTAAAACTGCTATTTTTCTTAAATATTAGATAGGACTTTAGATATAGTGATTATTATAGATCATTTAAAATTAGAATGTTTTAGAGTTTTCTGTTTAAAGAAATATTTTGATTTATAAGAAAATGCATTTGCTCATACATGTAATTATTGGATGTTTACCATGTAGAGAATTCAATTACATGTGAAGGGCTACATGAATCCTGCCTTCAGTGACATCTCAGTTTAGCAGAACAGATGGGAAATGTACACAGAAAGAAATAAGAAGTAAGAGATGCCTGAAAGAAGCATGTAGATAAATGCCTTAGTAGTTCTAAAGAGGGAAAGATTACTTCTAGCCTTGGTTATCAAGAAAGTAAAGGAGAGGACCCAGCATGGGGGTGAGTGCCTATAATCCTAGCTATAGGAAGTTGAGATTGGAAGGATGGTGGTTGACAGTCAGTATAGCAAAAAGTTAGCAAGATTCCATTTCAACAAGCCAACCAAGTATGTTGATCCAGGTCTGTAACTGCAGCCTTGTGGGAGATGTAAATAAGGAGGATCTTGCCATTCAAGGTCAGCCAGAGCAAAAAGCAGGAAACCCTATCAGAAAAATAACTGAAAAGGCAAACAGCTTAAGGTATGGCTCAAATTTTTTTTTTTTTTTTTTGTCAGTTGTGGGGACTGAACTCTGGGCCTGGGCACTGTCCCTCAGCTCTTCAGCTCAAGGCTAGTGCTCTACTACTTGAGCCACAGTGCTACCTCCAGCTTTTTCCGCTTATGTGGGGGAATCAAACCCAGGGCCTCATGCATGCAAGGCAAGCACTTTACCACTGAGCCACCTTCCCAGCCCCTTGTTTTGTTTTGTTTTTATCAGTCTTGGGGCTTGAACTCTGGGCCTGGAGTTCAAGTCCCACAACCGACCAAACAAAAAGTCTCACAGACTTTTCTGCCCGGGCTGGCTTTGAACCCTGATCCTCAGATCTCAGCCTCCTTAGTAGCTAGGATTACAAGCATGAACCACTGGCTCCTGGCCTATAAATTTGATCATTTTCTTTCTTCCTTCCTTCTTTGTAACATCTACCAAGACTCTGTCTTTGTATTTGTCTCTTTCCCTACCGCTATCCCTTCCTCCCTTCCTTTCTTCCTACCTTCCTGTCTGTCTGTCTTTCTTTTTGTTTTTTTTTTTGGTCGGCTGTGGGGCTTGAACTCTGAGCTTGGGCGCTGTTCCTGCACTCTTCAGCTCAAGGCAAGCGCTCTACCACTTGAGCCACAGTGCCACTTCCGATTTTCTAGTGGTTTATTGGAGATAAGAGTCTCACAGACTTTCCTTACCTGCCTGGGCTGGCTTTGAACTGCGATCCTCAGATCTCAGCCTCCTGAGTAGCTAGGATTATAGGCGTGAGCCACCAGCAACCGGCTCTTTCAATTGTTGTTGGTCATGGGGCTTGAACTCTGGGCCTGGGTGCTCAAATTTGGTACATGCCTAGCAAGCATGAGTTCAAACTTTAATACTCTAAAGAAAAGACAGAATTTCCTTTTGGCGGATTTAATTTTTTGATATTAGGCCCTTGTCTGATGCATAGCTAGTAAAGCTCTTCTCCAATTCTGTGGGTTATTTTTCTTGCTAGTTATGTCCTTTGCCAAGCAGAAATTCTTCAGTTGATGCAGTCCTATTTATCCAGTCTTTCTTTGATTTGTTGTGATTCTGGATCTTAATTTAGGAAGTTTCAACTCATGTCTAGGAGTCCTAGTGTTTCCCCTATTCTTTCCTATAATATTTTCAGGGTATCTAGCCTTACATTGAGGTCTTTGATCCATTTGGAATTGATTCAGATACGGGGTGATATATAAGGATCTAGCTTTGGATTTCTGCATGTGTATAGCCAGTGCTGCACCATTTGTTGAAGAGGCTATCTTTCTTTCATCCAGTGTTTTTGGCTTCCTTATGGAATATTAGGTGGTTATAGGTCTGTGGGTCATTTCTGGGTCTTCTATTCTATTCCATTGCTGCTCAGGTCTGTTCTTGTGCCAATACGAAGCTGTTTTTATTACTATGGCTTTGAAATAGAGTTTGAAGTTTGGTATTGATGTTTCTCCAGCACTGTTCTTCCTGCTAAGGATTGTTTTTGCTATATAGGGTCTTCTATTATTCCATATGAATTTTTGAATTGCTTCCTCTATATCATTGAAGTATGTTGTTGGGATTTTGATGAGTATTGTATTGAATTTGTAGATAGCTTTGGGCAGTATTGCCATTTTCACAAACCCTCAAAATTAATAAAGGGCTAAAAATTTAAGAGAGACTTCTCAGAATAAGAAGCAAGGTTGGAAAGTAGACACATGAAAAAAATGTTCATCATCTTTGGCCATAAAAGAAAGCAAATCAAAACAACATTGAGATTCTACAGTTAGAATGACTATTATCAAGAAAACCAACAATAACAGATGCTGGCAGGGATGTGACCGAAAGAGAACACTCCTACACTGTTGGTAGGAATGTAAACTTGTTCAACCATTCTGGAAAGCAGTATGGAGGTTCCTCAAAAGACTAACCATAGAGCATCCCTATGACCTAGCAATTCCCCTCCTGGGCATTTATCCAATTAACCCCAAACCAGGCCACACTAAAGCTATGAGCAACAATCATGCTCATTGCAGCATTGTTTACAATAGCCAAGATATAGAATCAACCCAAATGTCTCTCAGTGGATGAATGGATCAAGAAAAGGTCATATATATACGCAATAGAATTCTATGTTTCCATCAAAAAGAATAGTATTGTCCTATTTGTAAGAACATGGAGAGTTGGGGCTGGGAAGGTAGCTCAGTGGTAGAGTACATGCCTTGCAAGAACATGGAGAGTCTTAGAAAAAAATTATATTAAGTGAAGTAAGCCAGACCCAAAGAAGCATAGGTTGCATGGTTTCTCGTTTCTAGTAAATAGAATGTATCTATAAATCTACAAGTAAACACAATGGATGATAAAAGACAAAAAATTATAATTGGGCATGAAAAATCAAACAGGACTCTAAACATTCACACAGTGAGACCAAAGGGAGCATATTCTTAGGGGAGGATCACAAAGACTCAATAGCTATGTGCCTATGATCCTATAAAATGATATTTATCAAAATGAACTCCAAGAAATGGAAACAAGGGTTTTTTGGTTAGTTTACTTTTTGTGTATGTTTGTTTTTGTTTTTGTTTTCCCTTTGTCTCTGTTTTTGACTTCTGTACTTTTTGTTTTGTATATAAGTTTATCTGTTTTGGGGTGGGTAAGAGGGAATACAGAAATGGTTGGACAGGCTGGGAAGGTGGCTCAGTGGTAGAGCCGCATGCCTTGCATGCCAGAGGCCCTGGGTTTGATTCCTCAGCACCACATAAGCAAAAAGAAAAAAGCTGGAAGTGGCGCTGTGGCTCAAGTGGTAGAGCGCTAGCCTTGAGCTGAAGAGCTGAGGGACAGCGCCCAGGCCCAGAGTTCAGGCCCCATGACCGGACCCAAAAAAAAAAAAAAAAAAAAGAAATGGTTGGACAGGGTGAGCTAATGAAGCAGTAATATTCATTAGAGACTATGTTGAAAAGGAACTATACAACTTGTGGGTGAAGGGGATTGGGAAGGGAAAAACTTGGAGAAAAAGAGGGAAGAGGTGATACTGTTCAAAAAGAAATGTACTCATTAACCTGACTAATGTAACTGTAACCCCTCTGTACATCACTAGTCATTGGCTACTTTGTTACATGGCTATGTATTAGGTACAGTATGTTTTCACGTTGTATGTCAAGCTCCCTGTATACTTCAAAACTGCTCCTGTCTCAGGCATGTGCCACCATCACCCAGTTCTCCCTATTTGCTATATGTCACTCTCAGGAGATTTTTCATATGAATTTTCACTGTCTATAATAGAGTTCTGTTTAAGTGAAGATAAAAAGGATTTTTTTTATTAGAGGTCTCAACATGTACTTTACCTATAGGATAAGAAATACTTACCTTAGTTTCTTAGCCCAGATAAGCCACCTTTCTTTTTCAAGGCCCACTTTGTTATCTCCTAGTATTTGGAACATTTGCTCTAGCTTGCATTTACAAATGTTAAGGTTGAAGGTCTCTTGGCTAACAAGTTCTGTTTCTCTTTGCATGTACACTTTAGATGTGATCATGATGGCTGTGGAAAAGCATTTGCAGCAAGCCACCATCTTAAAACTCATGTCCGTACACACACTGGTGAGTCTCTCATTTTGACCTTTATCCAGCCTATTATTGACTGTTTCCCTAGCACTAGGGAGAGAGTGAGCCTTCACCTCATCAGTTTAGCCTTCACCTGAAAGGATCTGAAGATGGGACTCAGGAAATAAATCATAAGGAACAAGTGTTTTACTTTGTATTAAGTTTTAGAACTGTGATAATTAAAGTGTAGTTTATCCAACTTGTTTGCTTTTTTTTTTTTCCTTTTGGTTGGTCCTGGGGCTTGAAATGAGGGCTGGGCACTGTCCTTGAACTTTTTCCCTAAAGGCTAGTGCTCTCCTTGTTGAGCCACGTTGAGCCATGGCTCCACTTCCACTTTTCTGGTGGTTAATTGGAAATAAGAGTCTCCTGGGCCCTGGTTCCAGTGGCTCACGCCTGTAATCCTAGCTACTCAGGAGGCTGAGATCTGAGGATTGCAGTTCAAAGCCAGTCCAGGCAGGAACATCCATGAGACATGAGACTCTTTATCTAGCCAATTAACCACCAGAAAACTGGAAGTGGTGCTGTGGCACAAGTAGTAGAGTGCTAGCCTTGATCTGAAGAGCACAGGGACAGCGCCCAGGCCCAGAGTTTAAGACCCACAACTGACCAAAAAAAAAAAAAGTCTCATGGACTTTCCTGCCCAGGGTGGCTTCCAACCACCTTCCTGCATCTCAGCCTCATGAGCAGCTAGGATTATAGGTGTGAGCCACTGGCGCCCAGCTTATCCCATCATTTAATAACTGCTTCTCCAGTCCTCATGACATTATTTACTTCCCTCTCTTATAGAAATGTAGATTTCTCAATCTACTAACATGACTTTATCATTCTTGCCAGGTGAAAGACCCTTCTTCTGTCCCAGTAACGGCTGTGAGAGAACATTCAGCACTCAGTACAGTCTCAAGAGTCACATGAAAGGTCATGATAACAAAGGACATTCTTACAATGCACTTCCACAACAAAATGGATCAGAGGTGTGCAATGTTCTCATCTCTTGTTTTGATCTGGCTACCACAGAACAGCAGTTGTTTGTGTCTTACAAAAAAAAGTTAAAATATCTTCTGTCTGTTAGCAAGAGGAAAGAAATCTGGGTCAAAATCTGAGTCTTTGTAATTGGGTAGCAGAAACCAAGAAGGTTACCATACTCACTGTACTGTAGGCTCTGCCTTAGTTCTTCTCTCTTACTTTCATCAGATGTGGTGGAAGAAGATGCTCTTGAACTCAGAGGCCTTAGAATGGCTCTCATTTTCCCATTTCTGCCTATAAAGTAACAGCCACTGGGCCACAAAGCCCCTGTGTAGTTTTGGGCAGTTTGTTTGTTCTGCCATATTTTCTGCTCCCCTGCAGCTCTGTTCCAGGGAGAACCCAGGATAGATAAATTTGCTGTTATCACTTGAACATGGTATTAAGCAGTGGCTTATGTCTTTTATTCTCGGAAAAGGAAAACAGTAAGCTTACCTTATTTGCGGGTTTATCATATACAGTTTGACCAAACATGGCAATAATAATAATAATACACTTTTTATAACTTTTTTTGGGGGGGGTCCGGTCGTGGGGCCTGAACTCTGGGCCTGGGCGCTGTCCCTCAGCTCTTCAGCTCAAGGCTAGCGCTCTACCACTTGAGCCACAGTACCACTTCTGGCTTTTTCTGCTTATGTGGTGCTGAGGAATCGAACCCAGGGCCTCATGTATGCAAGGCAAGCGCTCTACCACTGAGCCACCTTCCCAGCACACTTTTTTTTTTTTTTTTGTTGGTCGTGGGGCTTGAACTCTGGGCCTAGGCGCTGTCCCTCAGCTCTTAAGCTCAAAGCGAGCGCTCTACCACTTGAGCTACAGCGCCACTTCCGGTTTTCTGGTGGTTTATTGGAGATAGGAGTCTCACGGTCTTTCCTGCCCGGGCTGGCTTTGAACCGCGATCCTCAGATCTCAGCCTCCTGAGTAGCTAGGATTACAGGTGTGAGCCACTAGCGCCCGGCCCAGCACACTTTTTAAAATCAAAAGAAATTTCAAAAACAAGCTGGCTGCCAGTGGCTTACTCCTATAATCCCAGCTACTCAGGAGGCTGAAATCTGAGAACCATGGTTCAAAGCTAGCCCAGGCAGGAAAGTCTGTGGGTCTCTAATTAACCACTAGAAAACCAGAAGTGGTACTGTGGCTGGAACTGATAGAGTGCTAGCCTTGAGTTTAGGGAAAGTACCCAGGCCCTGAATTCAAGCCCCAACACCAACAAAAAAATAAATTAATTTCAAAACCAAAGTTTTTTAAATTACCATATGTGTGTTATGAAGCTCAGTTGTTGAAGAGCAACTCTCCTGTGTTAGCATCAGTTGTGTTTACATCATGTATGGTCAGCTGTTTCCCTACCTCAATCTTGTGAAAATCTGCCTCCCCAAAAGAAGTGGTGCCCCCAAAGCAAGGTAAAAAGTTTGTGTGCTTAATTTAAAGTGAAGCTTGGAGATTTGTTGAAAGGCAGCAGGTTTTTAGCAGAGGTTAGGTGGCATTGTGGGAAACATGAATCAAGCACCTGCAGAACAGCACTGAACTCTGTATCCTGCACATGTGGAGCTTTCTTAAGTCGGTCTCCTTGGAACTGTTTACCTGTAAATACCCAAGGACTGTGGTACCTTATATTTATTTACTTTTGTGGAGGTGTGGTCTTCAAGAACTATTTTTTTTTTGACGTTTATATTTATTTGGTACTGGAGTTTGAACTCAGGACATTGCTCTTGCTTGACAGGCATTCTACCTTTTGAATCACATATATTTCTTTGTGTTATATTTTGGATAGAGTCTCATATTTATGCCCAGGCCAGGCTAGATTACAAGTCTGCTACATATGCTTTCTCTGTCATTGAGGTGATAGACATGAGGTACCATGCCCAGCTTTTGTTGGCTGAATGGGGGTCTCTTGAACTATTGCCCACAGAGGCCTGGAACCACAGTCCTGCTCTGCCTCCTGAGTAGATAGGATTGTAAACCTGAGCTATTATGTCTATCCAGAGTTCTTTTATTATCTTACTATTTTATATATAAAGAAACTACTCTTTGTTTTTGTGTTTGTGTGTGTGGTACCAGAAATTGAACCCAAGGCCTTGTTCATGCTAAGCAAGTTCTCTATCCTTGGATAAAGAAATGGAAGCTTCCAAGTGTGGTAGCTCACACCTCTAATGCTAATTAATAAGGAGGTAGAGATTGAAGGATCATATACTAGGCTAATCTGGGAAAAAGTTCAAGAGATACCATCTCAACCAATAAAAAGCTTGGCATGGTGGCTTTCAGTCATTCCAACTATGCAGGAAGCATGCATAGGAGGCTTAGGATCCAGTGTGGCCCAAGCATAAACGTTAGGCCTTATTTAAAAAAGAAAGAAATACAAAAGGGGTATGGGTGTGGCTCAAGTGGTAGAATGGATGCCTAGCAAGTGTGAACTCCTGAGTTGAAGCCCCAGTACCACCTCTCAAGAAAACAAGAAATGGCAGGCACCAGTGGCTCACATCTAAACTCCTACTATTACTCAAAAGGCTGAGGTTTAAGGATCACAGTTCAAAGTCAGCCTGGAAAGAAAAGTCCATGAGACTCTTATTTCCAATAAATTACTAAGAAAAAGCCGAAAGTGACACTATGGCTCAAGTTGTAGAGTGCTAGCCTTGAGCACAAAGAGGCTCAGGGACAATGTCCAGACCCTGTGTTCAAGCCCTAGGACCAGGGGCTGGGAAGGTGGCTCAGTGGTAGAATTCTTGCCTTGCATGCATGAGGCCCTGGTTCGATTCCTCAGCACCACATAAGCAGAAAAAGCCAGAAGTGGCGCTGTGGCTGAAGTGGTAGAGCGCTAGCCTTGAGCTGAAGAACTGAGGGACAGTGTCCACAACTGGTCACCTGACATTTCAACCTTAAGGACATTGTAATCAAGTATTTTATTATATAATATGATTCTATAAAAGCCTAGGTTTTGCTACTTAAGATTTTTTTTTTCTCTTTCTCAGGATACAAATCACTCACTTTATTTGAATGAGTTGGGTCTTCTGTCCACAGATTCTGAATTACAAGAAAATTCCAGTACAGTAAGTATATTAGAAGTGAAGGTGGGAAAATTGAGGTAGGCTTGCCTGAAGTGTCAGATTTGTCACTCTGTATTCAGTCACTGATCATTTAGGATTTCTTTTCCTCTTCCTAGTAAGAGTTCTTTTAGGAGGGATTATTCATTGTTGCCTAACACTTGTTTATTTATTTTATGCCAGAGCTGGGATTTGAACGCCGGGCCTGATTTCTGTCCCTTCTTTTTCACTCAAGGCTGGTACACTATAACTCCAGCTACCTCTAGCCCTTTTTTTTTTTTTTTTTTTTTTTTTTTGCATTGGTCTCATTTTATACCCTTGCTGGTCCCAGGTTTTGATCCTCTTACTTGTGTTTCAGATTTTTAAAAAAATGGCCACATATTTAAGTCAATTGGTAAATTTGTATGAGATAATTATTTGATGGGTATCTGAGCTTCCAAATATATAGAATGAGCTTTTTGTTGGTTCAGGCCTTTTGTGAAAGGATCGGTGGGGGTTGTTAGGGAGTGGCCATGCTGTCTTTCAGTTGCTGAGCTCCGTGATCATCCTGGGCCCAGACAACTCCTGTGTTCTTGCTGCTCTTTCCTCTTTGCTCCACGACCCAGAGGCTTAGAGGCTCAGCCTGTTCTGTCTCTAGAGCCATTCCCACTCATTCTGCCCCTAGCGATTTTGTCTGGAAGCCTGGCAGTGGTTTACCGCTTGCCTATTTATTTTATTTTATTAAAAAAACTTTTCAGGGGGGCTGGGAAGGTGGCTCAGTGGTAGAGCGCTTGCCTTGCATGCATGAGGCCCTGGGTTCGATTCCTCAGCACCACATAAGCAAAAAGAAAAAAGCCGGAAGTGGTGCTGTGGCTCATGTGGTAGAGCGCTAGCTCTGAGCTGAAGAGCTGAGGGACAGCGCCCAGACCTAGAGTTCAGGCCCCGCGACCGGACCCAAAAAAAAAAAAAAAACTTTTCAGGGGCTGGGAAGGTAGCTCAGTGGTAGAGCGCTTGCCTTGCATGCCAGAGGCCCTGTTCGATTCCTCAGCACCACATAAGAAAAAAGCTGGAAGTGGCACTGTGGCTCAAGTGGTAGAGTGCTAGCCTTGAGCTGAAGAGCTGAGGGACAGCGCCCAGGCCCAGAGTTCAGGCCCCACGACCGGACGGAAAAAAAAAAAAAGGTTATAAAAAAACAACAACTTTTCATCCAGGTGTGGTAGTGCATACCTGTGACTGAAACACTCAGGAGACTGAGGCAAGAGAGTAAGTTCCAGGCCAGACTGGGCTACCATAGTGTGACCTTGTCTCAAAAAACACAACACACCTATCATCTCAGTTGCCCAAAAGGTAAAGGCAGGAGGATCGAGATTTTTGGAGCCAAAATTAGTGAGAGCCTATCACAAAAACAAAATTGAGCTAGGTGAAATGGCTCAGGACTATAATTCTAGTTATATTTGGAAGGTGGAAACAGGAGATTGTGATTTGAAACTAGCCTAGGCAAAAAGAGGTTCCATCTCAATCAGTGGCTGGATGAGGTGGTATGCATCCAGTGACATAAGAGGATTGCAATGTAGACTGGCCTGGGCATAAAATAAGACCCTACCTCAAAAATAATGCAGAACTGGAGGCATGGCTCAAATGGTAGAGCACCAGCCCTGATGGAAAAAAAGCCAAATGATATGCAAGGCCCTGAATTCAAGCCCTGCTTACCACCTCACACATACAAAACAAAAACATACCCAATGAAAAAAGGAGCTAGAAGTATGGCTCAAGTGGTAGAGTGTAAGCTCTGAGTTATTCCCAGTACTGCAAACAAAAGGGTTGGGAGTGTGATACAAGTGATAATATATGTACAAGTCCCTTAATTTGTCCCCTAGTACCACACACACATACACAAACCTTTTTTATTACAGTACAGTGTGCATGCAGAACGGAGCATGGGTCTTAAATGCACAGTTGATAAATCATCATAATGTAAATAACATGTAACTGTGTTTTTGTTCAAATAAACTTTATTTACAAAATTTTACTTTTTATTTTATTTATAAACTTTATTAAAAAATTTTATTTGCTCAACCTGCAAGGCAACTCCTGAGCAGCTAATTCCTCAGTAGCCAGATTTTTAGTATATCTAAGCTTTGGGGAAATAGATGTCACTTTGAAATACATGAAGGCAGAAACAGGAAGTGTATTCAGAAGTTCATTCTAGTTCTCCAGTAATGAAGAACTTTCTCAGAATGGTGGTCTCACATCTTTTATCTTTCTCCATCAGACCCAGGACCAGGACCTCAGCACAATTTCACCAGCAATCATCTTTGAATCAATGTTTCAGAATTCAGATGATACAGCAATTCAGGAAGATCCTCTGCAGACAGGTTTGTTACAAACTCTCTTCTTCTTCCTGTCCAGCCCTGGGCAGGGAGTTCACATTTATGAATACACTGAATGACTGACACAGTGAGATATTTCAATTAGCTTAAAGGAAGAGCTTCCATGGAAGGTGAGAAAAGTACAGACCTTTCCATTCAGTTCCTTAGCTCCTGAAGCAGAGGGTCTGTTTTTCCAGAATCTCATTGGCTTTCAAAAATGGAAGGAGCTGTGAACATTTCATTCTGATAGGATACACTGTTCAGAAGTGGGTGCCACACAAACCAGGCTTCAGATGTTTATCTCTCCTGCATTTGAGTGGAAATCTGTCAGTAAAGCTTTACAGTAGTCAGTTATTCACCAGTCACGCCAAAGAAAGGATGCCTCATCTCTTTTCAGGAAAACTGTAGGACACATTGTTTTTATGGCTTGGTCTTTGGCAAGCCATGGTACATAGGAACACTGTTGATCATGAAGCCTACTACTTTGACCAGAGGTGTCACTAAATGAAAGCAGAAAGCCAGCCTGCTAGCAGAGAAGGAAACAGCTTGTAACGATTTCAGCTCTTTTGTTCAGCCCATAACTGTTTTTGTGGGTCCTATGAGGCTTGGGATATGTATATATGTTTCTATTTCTTTTTCTCGCCAGCTGCCTTGATTGAAAGTTTTAATGGTGATGCAGAGTCAGTCAGTGATGTTCCGCCACCTGCAGGAAATTCAGCATCTTTATCTCTCCCGCTTATACTGCAGCCTGGCATCTCCAAGCCACCTCAGCCTCATCTACCAGCCTCAGCTCCATCTGCTCCTCCGCCTGCTCCCTCCCTAGGACCCGGTTCTCAGAAAGCTGCATTTGGCAACCCCCCTGCTCTCTTACAACCTCCAGAAGTGCCTGTTTCCCACAGCACACAGTTTGCTGCTAATCATCAGGAGTTTCTTCCGCACCCCCAGGCCCCCCAGCCCATCGTACCGGGACTTTCTGTTGTTGCTGGGGCTTCTGCATCGGCAGCAGTGGCATCAGCTGTGGCAACACCAGCCCCCCCACAAAGTACTACTGAGCCCCTGCCAGCCATGGTCCAGACTCTGCCCCTGGGTGCCAACTCTGTCTTAACTAATAATACCACCATAACCATCGCCCCGAATTCCAGCGCGGCCATTCTGCAGCCCAGCCTAGTCATGAGAGAGCAGAATTTACAATGGATATTAAATGGTGCAACTAGTTCACCACAAAACCAAGAACAAATTGTAAGTATTACTATATGCATACCCAGTAGGGAGAGGGGTACTTACACAGGTGACATGTCCTTTATTGGAAATGGGAGAATGGCTAGCTTATTTACCCAGAAACATGTAATTTTCCCATGGAGTCATTTTTGCTATAATTAAGTGATTTAAAAAAAACCAAGGGGAAGCCGGGCGCTGGTGGCTCACGCCTGTAATCCTAGCTACTCAGGAGGCTGAGATCTGAGGATCGCGGTTCAAAGTGCGGGCAGGAGAGACCGTGAGACTCCTATCTCCAATAAACCACCAGAAAACCGGAAGTGGCGCTGTAGCTCAAGTGGTAGAGCGCTAGCCTTGAGCTGAAAATCTGAGGGACAGTACCCAGGCCCAGATTTCAGGCCCCATGACCAGCAAAAATAAACAAACAAACAAAAAATCAAGGAAAACTATAATCCTCTGATAAGGAGACAGGAAAACCCCTTTACTTTTTTACCTCACAGTAGAGGCACTTGAAAGCCTATTCTTATCTGTGGGGTTATCACATCACCTAGTACAGGGAAGCGTCAAAGCTTCAGAGGTCCATCCAAGATACTTCAAAACAGCGTTCATCCCCGTATCAGAGTCAGCCTACATGAGGGCCTGATGAGACCCATTGAGACAGAATCAGACAGTGGTGGCCAAGTCAGAGAAGTACTCTGCTTCTGGAACCCACCATAGAATCTTCTTTTTTTAATCTCCATGTATTGGGGATGTAATACCACTGAGCCACGCCTCTGCTCCCCTAGAATCATTTTCTAAGGATGATTCTAGAAATGCCCCACCCTTCACCAGACTCCACACTGGGTAATTGAATGATAAAAGTGAAAAATGTGTGTTTGGGTTTGTTTTTTTTTTCCATCAAGGCATTCAGGCATTCAGGTTAAAGAGGCTAACATGCCTAAAAGTAGGAAAAAGTGTAAATTTTTTTCTCTTTTTGAGATTTACTATGTGGCCCAAGCTGGCCTTAAATTAAATTATAGGCATGTACCACCTTGCACTCTCTCTATCTGTTTGTCTGTCTCTCTCTGTGTGTCACCCAAAGACAGTCTCCAGTTGTGTTGTATAGTCTGGTTTCAACTTCTGGATTCAAGTTATCTTACCTCAGCCTTCTGAGGAACTTACAGGCATATGCTACCATATGCTACTAGGCTATTTATTTATTTATTTATTTTGTCAGTCATGGGGCTTGAACTCTGGGCCTGGGCTTTGATCACTTGAGCTGCAGTGCCACTTCTAGTTTTCTGAGTTAAGAGTCTCGCGAACTTTCCTGCCTGGGCTGCTTCAAACTGCAGTCCTCAGATCTCATTCTCCTGAGTAGCTAGGATTACAGGTGTGAGCTACTGGTGCTTGGCTCTAGGCAAATTTTTAAACTGAGGATCTAACATATGCCAGTCATTATTTTATTTTTTGTTGGTCGTGGGGGCCGAACTCTGGGGTTGGGTGATATCCCTCAGCTCTTCAGCTCAAGGCTAGTGCCTTACCACTTGAGCACAGCGCCACTTCCGGCTTTTTTCTGCTTATGTGGTGCTGAGGAATCGAACCCAGGACCTTATGCATGCGAGGCAAGCACTCTACCACTGAGCCAACTTCCCAGCCCCCAGTCATTACTTTATATACATTTTTTAAATTTGTGGGTAGATGTAAATTTTGTAATTTTTAGATTTTTTTACTTAGATGCTTAGGATAGAGTCCAGCACGTAAAACATGCTCCACCACTGAGTTACATTCCTAGCCCTCCCAGATTATTAATATTCTGCATCAGATAAGCCAAAATTAATATATTATTATTATTAATTAAAGTCCATAATTTACATTAAGGTTCATTTTGTTTATTTTTTGAGACATGGTCTTACTCTCTAGCTCAGGCTGACCTAGAAGGGTCTGTCTTTTCTTTGTGCTGTACATTCTGTTGGATTTCAGAAATGCATAATGTTTGTGTCCAGAATAGTTCTATCCTGTGCTTCACATATGCAGCCCTCTCCCTTTCTCCTCATTCTTAGCAACCACTAATCTTTTTACTGTCTCTATGTCTCTATTTGTGTGCCATACATTCCATTAACTAAGCAGTTCCCTCCCACCTCCCTTTGGGGTTCAGAGCAGGACTCTGAATGCTAGGAGAGTACTGTACCATTGAAACTACATCTCCAGCTTTTAAGTGCTTTTTTTTGGGGGGGGGTGATACTCAGGTTTAAACTCATACTCACTAGGCAGGTGTTCTACCACTTGAGCCACTCAGCCAGCCGTTAAGTACTTTTTAACACATTACAACAGGTAATTTACACCAGACAAAGCTAGGGGGCTGGGAAGGTGGTTCAGTGGTAGAGTGCTTGCCTTGCATGCCTGAGGCCCTGGGTTCGATTCCCCAGCACCACATAAGCAAAAAGCAAAAAAAAAAAAAAAAGCTGGAAGTGGCGCTATGGCTCAAGTGGTAGAGCGCTAGACTTGAGCTGAAGAGCTGAGGGACAGTGCCCAGGCCCAGAGTTCAGGCCCCACAACCGGAACAAAAAAAATAAATAAATAAATAAAAAAAAGCTAGGACTCAAGCAAAAACAAACTGCATCAGGGTCTGGGCTCTTAGTTATTTGATCGTCCTGCCAATTGAAGTGTTCAGACGCTAAGGGACTTTCTGGGTGGAGTCTTGAGATTTGGGTAGAATTAGATGAAGAAAAAGAGGTATTAGGGAGGAAAATTTGTGGATGGATGTAAACAAGCTGGAAAAATAGGATTAAATAGAGTACTCAAATTCCAGAAATGGCAGCCCATTTCCATATCAGTGGCCAGGATCATTGAGAAGGTCTGTCCAGTGTGTGACAAACTGCTTCCATGTGGCTGTGGTGTTTATTGTTTTTCTGGGCCTAACACTGGGAAGGTACATAAAGCAAGTGTCATTCTTTTTCCATGTAATTCATTTTTGTGTATTTAAAAATGGGATTCAGCCAGGTGTGGTAGCGTACACCTATACTCCCAGTACTCGTATGACAGAGACAGGAGAATCAAGCGTCAAATACTGTTTCAAAAATAAAACAACAATAAAAATAGCTAGCACCAATGGCTTATGCATGTAATCCTAGCTACTCAGAAAGCTGAGATCTGAGAATCATGGTTGGAAATCAACCCCTGCAGAAAAGTCAGTTAGACTCTTACCTCCAGTTAACCTCCAAAAAGTGAGAAGTGGAGATGTGATTCAAGTGGTAGAGCACTAGCATTTAATGAAAAAAACTAAGGGACAGTGCTTAGCCTTGAGTTCAAGCCCCAGAACCAGCACAAAACAAACAAACACCAGGGCTCAAGTCTCCATCATTTTATTTTATTTTTATTTTTGTCAGTTCTGGGGCTTGAACTCAGGGCCTGGGTGCTGTCCCCAAGCCTCTTTGTGCTCAAAGCTAGCACTGTACCACTTGAGCCACAGTACCACTTTCAGCTTGTTCTGAGTAATTTATTGGAGATAAGAGTCTCACAGACTTTCCTGCCAGGGCTGGGTTCGAACTGCGATCCTCAGATCTCAACCTCCTGAGTAGCTAGGATTACAGGCATGTGCCACCAGTGCCCAGCATTTTTTATTTTTATTTATTTATTTTACTTATTTTGTCTCAAGATCTATTATTATTTTAGCTAGGTGCCTTCACTTCTTCCCAGAGTCAGCTTGAACACTGCTTTCTAGGGCTAAGAAAAAAAGCCCTTTTAAAATATGACTTAAAGAAAGCAGAAATCTGTTAGTCAACTTAATAGGAAGTGTACTAGAGTGATAAATGTGATATAGCCACAATTTTATATTGCTCCTTAATAACAATACAAATCAGCTGGGTGTCAGTGGCTCATGCCTGGAATCCTAGCTACTCAGGAGGCTGAGATCTGAGGATCACGGTTCAGAGCCAGCCCGGGCAGGAAAGCCTATGAGACTCTTGTCTCCAATAAATCACTAGAGAACTGGAAGTGGCACTGTGGCTCAAGTGGTAATGTGTTCGCCTTGCACTGAAGAGTGCAGGGACAGCATTCAAGCCCAGAGTTCAAGCTCCATGACTGCCAAAAAATAAATAAATAAATTATATATATATATATATATATGCATATATATATATATATATATCACTGATATTTACTGGACATTTTTCATGAGTCTTTTGAAAAGATTTTTGGTTAACATTCCAACTTTTACAAGAAATTGCGACTCTTAAGAAATTGACAGATCTGGGGCTGGGAAGGTAGCTCAGTGGTAGAGCGCATGCCTTACATGCCAGAGGCCCTGGGTTCGATTCCTCAGCACCACATAAGGAAAAAGAAAAAAGCCGGAAGTGGCGCTGTGGCTCAAGTGGTAGAGCGCTAGCCTTGAGCTGAAGAGCTGAGGGACAGCGCCCAGGCCCAGAGTTCAGGCCCTATGACCAGCCCCCCAAAAAACGAACAAACAAAAACAAAGAAATTGACAGATCTTGGGCTTGAATCAGGTGTAGCTGAGTCCAGGCTCATTCTAGAACTATCCCTTTCAGCCCTGACAGCACTGCCTAGGGCACACTACCTGTGAGAAGCAGCCTTAGCCTGTTCTTAGTGTGCAGGCTAAGAGGAAGAAAGAAATTTCTACTTTCACAACAGAATGGCATGGGGGTGACAGCCTCAAGGGAAAGCCAGCCCTGGGCTCCCTCTATGGAAACCATCAGCTTAAGAAAGCAATCTTGGAGGAGTCTTCGGACACATAGCCCACTGAATTAGACAGCTGGGAGACAGCCAAGTACTGGGGTACAAAGCTAGGAACATTGTCAGCACAGAATGTCAAATAGTGCAGTGACCTCATGGCAGAGCACAAACAAAACATCACTCAGTGCAAAAACCCCGAACACTAGGGGTTTTCTATCCTCTTGGATGACCATTACAATTGGCGGTTTCAGGTCTCTGGATGTCTTCCATATTGGAGTGGCTATAAGTGTGACTTTTTTTTTCCTCCAGCAACAAGCATCTAAAGTTGAACAGGTGTATTTTACCACCGCAGTACCAGTAGCCAGTAGCACAGGTATGTAATTTTATGTTAATTTTAAATTCAAGTTAATTTTCTTGGGCCCCTTGAGATATAGTAAATTATTTCTTTGCCTCAGCTTTGAAGTTTTATAAAGCTTTGCCCATTCTCAGACTTAAATTGTATCATTTATTATAGTAATGGCTTCTGGTGCAGATGCCATTTTTCTTTCCTTTTTTTTTTTTAACCTAGTGACAGTTCTTTGCCTTTCAGATACAGCTTTTATATGCAGCCAGAAGAAAGTTTGATTCACAGTTAATGCTAAAGAGGGCAGTTGTTAATTGACTAGACTCTTTTCTAATTACAGTAAGGAAGAAACAATATCTAGGTCAGAAACTCATGCATAGCTGGAAGGCATTTTTATTTTGAACTTTTTCTTTTATATATTAAGAAACTAGGACCTAGAGCTGAGTATAGTAATACATACCCAAGATCCCAGCCCTTAGGAAGCTGAAGCAGGAGGATCAAGAGTTCAGCTCTAGGGTTGCAGGCCAGACTATTCAGTGATAATTGGTCTCATGGATAGATGGATGAATGGATGGATTGAGAGATGAATGGATGAGTGGATGGATCAATTGATTTATCTTGGACCCAAAAAAGGTTAAATGACTCCCCAAGGTCATAAGTAAACATTTGTGAGCACCAGAGCACTAGATCTCAGGCCTCCTTACCATCCTGTTGAGTTCATTGGTCCATAGCTCTGTTGAATTACATGAACCAACCACAAAGCTGCACAAGCTAGGTTAGCTGTATAAGAAGAGATTGGCTGACACTTACCATGTATCACACTGAGAAGCTTGAAGTACTAAGGAGCTTGAAGTCTAAACTGGTCCTGATCAGTGTGGGAGAAGTGCAGAAGGAAGGCAACAGCATTGTACATGTGTGCCAGACAGCTCCGTGTTGGCTTCTCATGGCCTACCCTCTGCATAGCCCATAGGAAATTCTGCCTGGGAGAAGGGGTATGAAGGATGTCAGCTCTGAGTCATGGAAGGTGAGTGGAAGTTGCCCAGAAGAAAACACTGTCTATTAGATAGGTTTAGGCAAAGAGAAGGGCCCAAGAGGTATGAAAGTGTCAAGAGAAGGGAGGTGTCTGCCGTGTCTGGCAGGGAGGTAACAGCTGAGAAGGATGGGGTACATCTGGATTGTTATGTGTTTCTGTAGGGAAAGAGGGCTTTGTATTGAGGGATGGAGAGTGTCTGAGGCTTTCCCTAGTCCTGTTTAAAGCAAGAACAAGGCCTGGAGCCTGATACCCATCCTGCTTACCATTTCTGCCTCCATGGCACTCAGCCCTTTCCTAGTCTGTGTGTGCCTGCATCTAGTCATGGCAACTTGAAGAGCAGTCTGTCTCACCTCTCTCGCAGGGAGCTCTGTTCAACAGTTTGGCCTCAGTGTTCCTGTGATCATCATCAAACAAGAGGAGGCATGTCAGTGTCAGTGTGCATGCCGGGACTCTGCGAAGGAGCGGGCATCTGGTCGGAGAAAGGGCTGTTCTTCCCCACCCCCTCCAGAGCCGAACTCCCAGCCTCCTGATGGGCCCAGCCTGCAACTACCACCCTAGACTTTTCCAGCCCCTTCCCCCTTCATCATCCATCTCCATGGGACCCTTTTCCATTGAGCAAAGCCAACAGGCTGAGGCTCCTTCCATCCCTCACACAGAAATGTTAAGTGCCATGGATGTGTCAGAGTTCCTGTCCTTCCAGAACCTGGACACCCGTCCAATCTGATTTGCATTGAAGCACTACTGTAGGGGGTGGAGGAGATGGGCCTGGCCAGCAGCTTCTCCAGGGGAAGGGCCTGTCATGCTCACTTCCAGGAAAAGGGGGAACAGGAAGCATGAAGCGTGATGCCTGCTATCATGGGGTCAGAAATTGGAAGGATGAAGAAGTCTGCTGTTTGAAAGCCTCACCTTTCAGACATATTTTCTTTATTCACATCCCAGGAGTACCCATTTTACTGACCTGATCTTTTGGAGGAGAAAAAAAAAAAGCTAAGTTATAAGTGAACTGTTTGGCTGCACTGTATGTCACTTTTGCTTATTGTTATGTGAACTTGGAAATTAAGGTTACTTGTGTGCATAAAAATACTAAATGAAAGGATGTGGTTTCCATCACTCTGGTACTGCCCATCCTTTGCACTGGGGGTTTTTTGGATTGGGCAGAAGAAAGTTCGCTATGTTGGGCATTGCTCTTCCCCATATGTCTTTGACTCTGAGGCTAAAATTTGTCTGGAAAGTCCAACCTTTGCATCATAGTGAGCAATAGCAGGGCAGGTGAGACAGCTGTGAGTTGGCTGAGATGGTTTTGTTGTTTGCACTTGACATTGGTGGAATTCCAAGTTGATGCTGCAGAGGTCATCTTGTAGCTGGCTCAGCACAGATGGGTGACTTCAAGCCTGGCCCATGGCTGTGAGTGACGGTTGTGCCAGGACTATAGGCAAGCTTTCAACTGCTATTTGTTGATGATGTGTGTGCAGAGCAGGCTCTAGCAGCACCACCTCAGTCTTTGCCTTCCTGGTTCTTTGTGTCTCTCAGTTGCTTGCCAAGGGCTTGTGGGTCACACAGCATTTTTCCTGGCAAACACCCCTGCTTTGTCTGAGTGAAAACATGGCTTGTGGCCAGTTACTAACTAGGGGTCTGCTTCAACAGTGTGTTCCTCCTCAGAGAAGAAGAGCTGCATCTTGCTTTCTCAGGGGAAGTTGCAGTTTGAAGGAAGTGTGAAAGAATTGGCAGGTGATTGGCAGGCAGGTCTTATGGTTCCAGGTTCTCTAACCAGGCTTTTTGTTGCTCCCTACCATCTCCACCTCTCACCTCTGCGATTTTGCATAAGCGTAGTACAGTGCAAAGAAGGGTGTGACTTGCTCAGCTTAGTCATGTGATTTCTAAGCAAAAAGATGAAAAAAAAACAAAAAACAAAAAAACAAAACAAAAAACCTACAAACAATGATCTACTCAGGGTAAAAAAAAAAAAAAAAAAAGTCCCCTTCCACCAAAAAGCCTGAAATGTTGCAATAAGTTATCTCATTTGGAACTTTTCATTAAGTTGTGCTATAGGGGAAAAAAAACCTTTTTGATTTGTGTATAGAATTGTATCCATCTGTCTGCCTTTGACTCCAGGTCATTGTCTCTTAAAATAAAAGATAAAATACAGTCCACATGAGAATGGAAAGTTGCTCTCTTTTGGCTACCTAATGTAGTCATGAGTGCTCACCAAGCTCAGACACCATTTGTGGCCCAAGGTGTAGAATTAGCATCTGTCTCCCAGGGATCCTTTCCCTGCTTCCAGCAAGGAGCAGGGTCCTCACATAAGGCAGTGAGATCTGTATTGGTCATTCTCCTGCTCTCTGAGCCATTACTCAGGCCCACTGAGACTTCAAGACTAACCTTGAAGCCAGAGATACAGCCTTTAGCCTGGGTTTCAGGAATAAACTTGGATGGGTGGTGGCAGCACAGTTACTGTATGAGAAGTAAAACCTCAGAACAAGTAGCTGATTCTCATGCCCAGAGTCTGGCCAGAGTTGATTTCTTTTTGACCTGTACTCCCCTCCTGCAAAAGGCTGATGGTCTTGGCATCCATTGGCCTCAGCAGAAGTTGATAAGGCAAAAAGAATCTTCTGTTACCACAATGGCTTAGTCCTCCTGAGAAAACCAGTACTGGGCATGAATTGTCCGGGCTCACTTGGCCAGGCCAGGCTCCTATAAGAATTTTTGAGCTTAGGCCCTTGATGTTTTCTGTATAACCTCTGAGAGAGCAAGTGGATGGGACCCTAAAGTGAGCTTGTATTAGAGGGTAGTCATGACCTTCCCATGTACCCATCCTTAGATCACCTTGGATTCTGAGCCCAGAGAAGGACATGTGCAAGTTCAGATACTGTTTCTTCCTGGTTAGCTAGGGCATTGGCCCCTGTCCATACAAGTGGCTTTTCCTGCTCTACAGACTTGGGGTGGAGAAGCATCTTAAGCAGTATTTATGCTGACAGACTTTTCTACTTGAAGTATCTGCCTTTTGTGGGTCATTTTAGATTTTACAAGAGAGGCTTAGCTGATTCCATCCACTTTGGGAAAATCAGAAATGTGCTTCACATGTCAGTGAGTGGTGGTGCAGAGCAGGTAAATTTCACAGGGTAGGCAGACTTTCCTTCCACAACCATGCCAGCACTTCTTCCCTCCCATTTTCCTTCTACAAGTCCAGCCTCTAGTACTAGGGACCTTAGAGAAGGAAGGGCCCCTGGTTATGTTGGAGCCAGAAAGAACTTTGATGGAGAATGTGCTTTCCTCATCCTGGGAGTGAACCTGGAGTATGAGGTTAGAATAAAAAAGAGTGCTAGCAAGTGGACTCTACCATCTTCCCATGGTAACCTCAGCAATTGTCCATCCTCCTCCTCCCGGCGCCCTCCCTCCCCCACCAGATTTACACAAGCTCCCCCTAGCATCTCAGCTGGACTCTCCCGTCAGAAGGTGATGGTTTGGGGACAGGTGGTAAAGAGACTATCTAGCACCCCCATACTCCTTGGTGAATTTGGCCCTCCTCAGACAGAGCGTTGAGGTAAAAATGGTCAATCTTTCCTGGCAGAGTCTGGCCAGTCTTGGAAGCACCACTAATTTGGTGACAGTAGTGTCATGAAAGGCTTTAAGATGGGAAGACCTCTCTGGGGAAGACAGGAAGGGGCAACTTTCTCCTCACCGCTTCCAGGAGGGTCAATGGATGGAAAGTGATCATTTCAGGGTCAAGGCAGCAGACTGGTGGGGATAATGGAGGGTAGATGGGTTTTCCTGAGACTTTGTATAATGCTGAATGTGTCCAGAGGGATGTTTGCAGAACCTCATATTGGTATGTTAAAGAAATAATAAAATTAAAACGCACTTTAGGTTATTTTATCTTTAACCCAATTGCTGCAATTTCTGTTGTGTGTGTGTATATATACTCATATATACATACATACATACATACATACATATATATACTTTCCACAAAGTTTTATTTTTTGCTCAGAATAAAAAGTTAAATTGAGGTGTGAAAAGAAAAGCACTTGTTTTGGTGCAATATGTGTAGCTTGACAGTCGTCCCATGTGGCCCTGGCCTGTCCGTGTTTTTCCGTGTTTTTTCCACTCAATTGGCCCTTGTGCTGTGAGGCTGTACAGAGGGAACCACTGTTATGCATTCTCAGCTCAATCTATGCAAGCCTTCCCTGCGTGCCCTGGGCGCCCCCCTCAGGCTCTCCAGAGAACTGCTGTGGGCATTTTTTTCTGCTGACTGTTGAGGCCCTTTTCACCACTTCTTGGTCTATTGCCATCTTTCCCCACTTCACCATTACAAAGTGATGGCTGAAAGACAGATTGTTCCTCGGTAAGACACCTGGCACCTCCTAGACTGCCATATTTATAATTACATCCATTCAGCTGGATCTTAAAAGACTTCTCCAGCATCACTGAAACCATTGATTTATGGGATTGCACCAAAACTGCTCAAGAGTTTACAATTTTTTAAATAACACCAATCAGAAATATGTTAGGGGATGGGGGAGGGGTTAGTTTGAGCCATTTCTATATGCTTCCTTGTCCTACCTGTGATGGTTCATAAAAAGGCTTCCAGCCTTCATAAAATCCAGTAAACAAAGGTATTAATAATCTACTTGATCAACTTTCTTCCTTTCCCCCACCTGTTCTTGTTTCATCTTCAATTCTCAGGCTATAGACTACAGATGTTTTAAGAATACTTCAAAGCAGAAAGATTCATGGATACAATTTGCACGTGATTCTGCTGTGACAGATGGAAGGAAAATTGTTCATTCCTTAACATTTGGGGAAAGGAGGTTAACAACAAAACCGAATAGTGCATATTTCTGATTGGACCATCTGTTTGTTCTATTTTGTTGTTTTTTTTCTTTTCTGTGGCTGACTTGGGGCTTGAACTCAGGGCCTAAGTGCTGTCCCTGAGCTTTTTTACTCAAGGCTAGCGCTCTACTACTTGAGCCTCAGCTCCACTTCTGGCCTTTTGGTAGTCAATTGGGGTAAGAGTCTCATGGACTTTCCTGCCTGGGGTGGCTTCAAACTGTGATCCTCAGATCTCAGCCTCCAGAATAGCTTAGGGTTACAGGTGTGAGCCACTGGTGCCTGGCATACCCAGGCATTTATTCTTGCATACCCTTGGGGGCTGGGGGGAAGGGAGAAGAGTCCCTTGTTTCTTTTCATGCCATTAAGGGAAATTGATGGGCATTGTTTGAGCAATTCTGTTACACTCAAGAGAGGGCTTGAGTCTGCACTGAAAAATGCAAATTAAACTGGATTTTTATGTCACATTGTACATAGTACAAGGTTGTTTTTTTTTTTTTTTCCTTTCTTGCTTTTTTCTTTTACTGGAAGTGAAGTTTAAGATCATACATTGCCCTTTTGATGGTATGTCCACTGCGCCAAAAGGATGATAAATGGCATGTCCCTTTCTCCGCTCAAGGCAGTTTCAACTTTTTCTTACGGGAGTTTTTTTCATAAAACTTTTCCCCACCAAAACCCAGGGTGTTTTCTGCAATATCTTTGCCCTGATAGTGGTGCCAAGTCAGAGGCTTCTCTTGCCCCTTTCCTCTGTGTTCTCAGGCCTCCCAACAACCTACATCTTTCATTGTGTTTAGAAGAAAGTGGAGTTGGAGGTCAGAATTCAAAGTGGCTATTCCCTTTTCCTGTGAATTCCCCCCTAGACCCAATTTGGGGAAGGTGGCTGGAAACAGGTTTTTGTGGCTCTGGGTCAGATCTGCCAGGCAAGGCAGGCGCCCCTGAAAATTGCCTTTTTTTCTTTTGACACACACCAATCATTGGCCAGTGGTCTTAGTGACAATTTTTTAAGTCCCAAATAATTTTATTTGGATTATGTAAAAGTCTCATCAAATTTATTTTAAGTGTAAAACATGGGAACAATAAACTTCCACTGAGCGATATGAAAACGTTACATGTTCAGTACTTCCAAAGGAAGAAACCTCCAAACCCAAAAGAATAAATACAAATTTGTATTTTTGAAGAATGTGAAATAATGGTGTTTGCTTAATTGCTCATTTTGTATAAACTTAATATTGTACTTTAAAATATCTGCTAAGTGAAAATTTAACTTTTTGGAATTGAAAAAGCAATATTAAATACTAATGAAATCTTAATTAAATGCTTATTTAAATCTAGTAGTATCTGTGGCATTACTTCCCATTCCTGCCCATGGCTGACCTTTTTCCATCCCCCCTCCCCAGCCATCAGTCTTGGAGAGGGGACAGAAAGGAAAGGCCCGTCACCAGGAGAGTCTGCAGGTTTCCTTTTAATCAAGGCTCTGCTGAAGGTGTTTAAGGGGGCTTAGAGCTCCCAAAGCATGAAATGAACATGTAATACCACCTGGAACCCCCAAAGCAGGCCAGACCAGACCACTCTGGCCAGCACTACTGGTCTGCCCAAATCCGAGTAATCAGACTGGGAAATCATGGGCTACATTTCAAAGCACAGCACTGCCTTCAGCCAGGATGAAGTGGGAGTGAACCCAACTGCCAACAGAGCTGCCATCCCAGGCTAACGGCCAAGTACCGCCACTGCCAGTGAAGACTAGCCCCTTTTTCCTGAAGGGAGTTATTCAGAGTCCAGCCACCAGCCCTGGGGAGGGAGAGAAGTTAGGATGCCCAGCTAGGGGGATGGTCAAGGCTCCGCAGCTCCATCGCCAGCATCCTTTGGAAAGCCACCTCTGGCAGCGGCAACTGGCTGGGGGGGCGCTCCGGGTTTAGCTGAGACGTTCTAGTGGGAACAGAAAGGAGAAAAGTAAGCCAGGGAGGAAGGGCCTTGGATTAGGGCCTGCAAGGATGTAGCCTCTAGCATTTAGATAACTTTTTTCAAAACCTCTCGCCCAGATCACAGGAGGTTAAAGGTAAAGCAAGCGGCGGGGCGCTTTTCCACCCCCTCTCCCTGGGAAGCAAGGGCTTCTTGGCCGGCCTAGCCAGTGGGCAGACACTCTTCACCACCACCCCCAGCCCAGCCCGGAGTGGGCACTGACCCCGCCACCAGCCGGCTCAGGCCGCCGGCGGCCCAGCTGCCGCAACATCTCCTCACAGGCGGCAATGGTATCCAGGAGCTGCCGCTGCCGCTGCTCCACGGCGTCCAGCAGCTGCTGGGCGCGCTCATCCCGGGGCGGCGGCGGGGGAGGCCTCCCGCCGAGCCCCAGCCCCGCCTTCCCGCGGTCCACGCCGGCAGCCTCCCTGCCGGGGAGAGAGCGAGACACCGACGGTCAAGGCCTGCGCTTGCGCGGGGTCCGAGACCCTCTCCCACCCCTCCCCCCACCCCCGCCCCGACGGGTCCCCTCTCACCCCCGTGACCAGCCTGAGCCCGGGCCCCATTCCATCTCCGCCTGCGCGGCCCGACCACCACCCCCTTTTCGGCCGCCCCCCCTCCCCAGCGCTGCGCTATGGCTCCGCAAAGCTGCGCCCCGCCCCGTCCCCACCGGTCTCCTTCAAGCCTCCTCGGGGTCGCGGTCCCTTTAAGTTGCCCGGCGCGGAGGTGGGGCCGCGCCTCCCGAGCCGGAAGCTGGTTGTGTGCGTCACTTCCCCCCGGAAGCGGGCCTGGGCGGATGTCTCCGGCGCGTCCCTGCGCGGGGCTGAGGGCCGTCGTGGCTGCCAGCGTGGGGCTGGGTGACGGGCCAGCGGGCTCTGCCCGCAGCGGCCGCCTCCTCCGCCCGCCCTGCCCTGCTCCGGCGGCGCCCGGATCCCGGCTGCTGCGGCTCCCGGGGAGCGGGGCCGTGCAGGCCGCCAGCCCCGAGCGCGCCGGCTGGAGCGCGGCGCTGCGGGCCGCCGTGGCAGAGCTGCGCGCCGGCGCCGTGGTGGCCGTTCCCACCGACACGCTGTACGGCCTGGCCTGCTCGGCCGGCTGCTCGGCCGCACTGGACGCCGTGTACCGCCTCAAGGGCCGCAGCGAGGTGAAGCCGCTGGCCGTGTGCCTGGGCCGCGTGGCCGACGTCTACAGGTGAGGCCGCCCCGACCCGGCCCCACTGGGGGCGGCACCGCGGGAGGGGCTTCCGGTGACAGGCGTGGGAGACTGAGGCGCTGGGCGCGGGAGGGGCTCCCCGAAGAATCCGGAACTGGAAATCTGTACCGAACCTTTCGCGTGTGCCAGGTCCCCGGCTGGGCGCTGAGCGACCAGCGACGCCGGAGGCCGGCCGTGCCGCGCCGCTCAGGCGCTCCCGTGCGTGTGAGGGGCGGCCCTCGGCAAGGAAGCAAACCCGGAACTTCATTTTAGCAGCGAAAGCCTTTCCAAAAAAAAGAAAAGTCAAAAAGAATAAACAGGGCTTGAGACTTGCCACAGTAATCACAGCGCTTTTCCTGTTGTAGCTCCCAAAATAAACGAGGGCTCCAAGCCCGGGTGCTTCTCTGCAGCCCTGCCTTCTGCGCAAGCTCTTTGGGAGGGGAAGCAGGAGGATAGGTGGATCATTTGTAGACCCAAAGGAACCCTTTTCCTGGAATTGCGTAAAGGCCAGGAAAGGCTCACCATTGGCTCAGTTGGCTCTTCATTTGGAGTAAGTTTATGCTCCTTTGTTTCCCAGGTACTGCCAAGTGACAGTGCCTGAGGAGCTCCTGAAAGACCTCTTGCCAGGACCAGTGACCCTGGTGATGGAACGCTCCGGGGAGCTCAACAAAGACCTCAACCCCTTTACTCCTGTGAGTCAAGTTTCCTCCTGTGTGTCAGACTTTTTCTGACCATTTGGCTTTTCAGGATCCAGAGTAGATTCATTCTCTGTCTTTGCCAACTTTCCTGATAATTCCCTTTCCTCTTGCCTCATAGCTTGTAGGCATCAGGATTCCTGACCATGCCTTCATGCAAGACTTGGCCCAGATGTTTGGGGGGCCTCTTGCTCTCACAAGTGCTAATCTCAGCTCCCAGACCAGTTCTCTGAACATAGAGGTGAGAATTGCCCAATCCTTCCCCTGGAAGCCTCAGAAGGCCAAAAATGGTTTCCTCTGAACCAGTGTGCTGAAACTGCCTGGTAGGAGAGTGGTTCTTTGGGTCCATCCTTGAGAAGTCTACTCAGTTGCCATAAGTTGAGGGAGAGCATCCAAATGAAAAAAAAAACTTAGGAAAGGTTTTGTATAATAGGAAAGACTTTGATGAAACAACTGTCTTCTCTTTGTTAGAGACTTCTGTTAGGCCATAAATCTTTAGTAGTCCTGTGAAGATAAAATTGGGCCCTGAAAAGTCACTTCTAGTCACACAGCCATTAAGTGACTAGATTTTTACATAAGTTTTGACCTTCATCTCTTATCTCTGCCACAAGGCAGGCCAAAGAAAGAATTATTCTAATCTTTCTTGGCTACATAGTTTAGAAGACATGGGAACAGAAAGAAATTTCACTTACTTTTCTTTTTAAATTTAAATATAAAGTGACAAGAGTTTTCTATGCCCAGACCTAAGTGAGCTCATGGGCTTCAGAAATTGAGAACTGCATGCTTCTCCTTTTCATGAGAATGGTGGCTTCGCTTGGTCTTGGTTTGCAGGGATGGACATGTGACAAGGAGAGAGGAAAGTTCTTACCTTGTCAACCATCAGTTGACCTGGCCAACATAATAACTGGTGTTTTTCTGCTTCGTTGAGTTCCTAGCCCTAAGTGTATTACATTGTCATCAAGTGGGGAGCTCTAGTGCAGCAAACAATTCAATCCACAATTTTGGCTAGAGCAGCTTTACCACAGCTCAGAATCAGTGATGTGGCATGTATTTGCAGAGCTCATCCTATTTTATTCCTCCTGTCCTGATCCATAGTCCATGAAGATCCAGGATCAGAATGCTAGAGCTGGAAGGACCCTTAGTGGTCAAATGTCCAGCCATCTTATTAGAAGGGTTAGATGAAGTACCTTGCATGTGTACCATGGGTATGATGGAATGTTTAGGATCAAAGCCCACATCTGTAGATGCCCATCAGAGTCCCAGGTAGTCCACTCAGGCCTCCCTAACAGCAATGAATTTGATGTCCTTTTAAGTTCTAGACAGGTGTTATATGGGACTTTTACTCAGAAGGGCAAAACCTGTTAGGATGTGGTATCCAAGCAGTCCTAAGCTTAACTAAGATGTTTCTTCTGCTAGAGGAAGATGCCTCCTGTTTCAAAATTTGGGTTTTTGCTTATCTATGCTGAGTGTGCAGTATGCTTGGCCATGCTTTTCCTTTCCCTCTTCTCAGGAATTCCAAGACCTCTGGCCTCATTTGTCCCTGGTCATTGATGGGGGACCAATTGGGGATGGCCAGAGTCCTGAATGTCGCCTTGGTTCTACTGTGGTTGACTTATCTGTGCCTGGAAAATTTGGCATTATTCGTCCAGGCTGGTAAGTCTCTTTGCTATGCTATGAAGATAGAATTTTAGGGAAATTAGAGAAATGAAACAAAGTTTTGAGGAAGTGAAGGTTGTTACTTCTTAGTCTTGCTCTGGGCAGGGAAGAGGAGGATGAGGTAGACATGGAGAAGTGGCAGGTACAGTGGGACTAGATTTGCTGGTGTTTCCTCCTTTTTAGGATCCATCAAGTGTGATGAATAGAGCATGAGACTAGTACTTTAGAAGTCCGTGATCAGCAGACTGGTTGACTCAGGGCTTTGAGAAGTTAGACAATAACTAACTTCTGTGTCCTCCTCAGTGCTCTGGAAAATACTACAGCAATCCTCCAACAGAAGTACGGGCTGCTCCCTTCACATGGGTCCTGCTCGTGACACTCAGGAGGGAGAACCAAGGACACTGCTGGATACTATGTGTCTGCCTGCTGCTGGTTGTCAGGCCTCATTTGCAGAGGCCAGTGGAGCCATGTCCCTAGCCCAGCTTTGGGCAACATGTCTTTCTGGACATTGCATACCAGAAACTGCTGGTTTATCCTCACACTTCGTGTGGAGGGTGAGGGGAGTGGATTATATTTATTCCATAGTTTCATATATCAGCCAAAAGTTGAATAAAGATAAAGAACATTCCTAGGATGGCCTGACTCTAATAATAGTTGGTTTTTTTTTCCCTTTCTTCCCTCCTCCTCTTTTAAATTATGAAATATTTTAAACCAGGCATAGTAGTGCCTGTGCCTGAAATCAAAGCACTTATAATTCCAGCACACAGAAAGGATTATAAAATCAAGGACAACTTGAGCTATATAGTATTCAAGGCCAGCCAGGTTACATAAAGAGAAGTAATTTTAAGTAACAGATTTAGAAGCTAGTGAGAGCTTCCTCTGGTGGTCCAAACCAACTAGACGTGCTAGTGTAAAGTCCCAGGGAACCAGCAGCAAGGATTTGGGCTCTTGAAGCTGGAATCTGGTTAGGATAAACATTGTAAAGCTATAGAGCAAACACTCTCCTCTGAGCCAGAAGACAATCATTTTGATCTAATGATGGAAATACTGGAGAGGGATCCAAATTAAACAATATCTGAAAACAAATCTATAATATCCTTTTTAGCCGTACTTCCTTATTTATCCCTAGAATAAGTTATATGCGTAATTTATTTAACTCCAGTGTTTACTCAGCAGCTTATTCATATGTATATCAAGTGTTATACGTAATTATTGGGCATTTCGAACTTTTAATAAAAATGCTATTAAACACATTTGTAAATGGTTTATTTTTTTTTCTGAATTATTTCCTAGGATAGCATTACCAGGTCAAAGTTATATATGCATTTATGGCTCTCTTCAAAGAACTGAGTCAAGTTTCACTGCCTTCAGCAGTGTGTGAGGTGGCTACCTCTTTACGCTGGCCTTGCCATATTTTTCCAGTTGTGTATGTGTGAAATGAAATCACTACAGGCCAACATCCATGTCTTTCCACTGGCATTGCCTACCTTGGTTTCCCTAGTGAATGCACAAGCTAGTTGCCAGGCTGATGGGGTTTTGTGTCAGTTACTCAGGGCTATGTGTCCTTGAGATAGGACCCTAGGTTCCACTTTCCCTCCCCCTTGTACTCGATTTTCAGAATTGTGAGTCAGTCTTGAGTCTGTAAATCTCAGTACAATGGTTTTCAATACACACTGCCTCAATTATATTCTAAGAATATTGACGTGGTATTCCAGAGGCCTGCTTTTTTAGGGCCTTTGCAATTAACATTAGTTTCTAAATAAGCACTGGGTTGTGTTAACTATTCCCTCTGTAAGTTTCACTTAAACTAGTAATTTTTAAAGCTGATCTACTCTTCATTGTGCCAAAACTATAGCCTTCCCAGTCCTAAATCAGTTAGTCACAGAATCTGAAGTCAAGATTTATGAGGTCTTAAGGGCAAGAAACCTGTAATTGAGGATACTACTTCATACAAATCATAAGAGCACTGAAAGTGGCTCTAGTGAGAGCTTCATCCTGTTCAGGCAGCTAAAGGGAGAGGGTGTTCTGGTCCTCTCCCTGCATTGTGTTCATCTGAGCTTGGAAATGAAAAACAATTGAACTCCCAACAGTGAAACTGAAAGAAAAAAAAAAAAGATTGCACCTAGGAGGTACTAGCCAAGGAGGCCACACCAAACAGAGTAGAAGCCTATGAGCTTTGAGGACATGACTTCCTCAGTCAGGTTTTCCCCAGCTCCAGGCTCATCCTGCAGTGCTCAGTTAATAGGTGTTGAATGTGTGAATGCTCAAGATTGTTCCTGATAACTGGGTTTAGAAATCTGGATCCAGTTAAGCCTGTAAGTTCCTTTTTTACAAAGTCAAGTATGTTTCCCTATCTTTGAGAAGACAAATGATTCTGGAACGAGGCCTGAAGAGAAGATGCAGACTGGCAGAAGGAACAGGGTGCAAGCTGGGTCATCCCTGAGACCCAAGAGCAGTAACTGGACAACTCTATTACATAAACCACCACCTGCCACAGCTTAAAGCAGAAGGATTCTATGAAACTTCTGAGGATGTGGAGCTGCTCTGCCTTGGGTTCTGGGCAGACACCTGCTAGCCCAGTACCCCAACACCACCTGTCTGGGCCCTGTGGAAGCATGGTGGCCCATCAAGAAGCACCCAACTGTTTTATTCTGGGAACCAGTGAGTGAACCCACACAATGCTATCCTCTACTGAGTTTTGAATGTCAGCCTCTCACATCAGCCACTGCTCCTTCTCCTTGATGAAGTGCTCCGCCCATCGGCGAGTCAGCTGCAGATACAGACTGGGTTGATGAGGCAGGTAGTCTAAATACAGGCGGGCTGGTGTCTTCTTTGGGACAGCCTTCTCAATCTGCGTGCCCTCGTGCCATTCATTGAAGGAGGTGATGGAAACAATCTCAGGCCTCACACTCAGGGCAGCCTGCAAGGCTGTCTCATAGTACTTCCCATTGACCCTGTTCCGTGTATTGTGGTTGTTCCAAGGCCTAATGCTGGTGTCGATATAGCCAGGCCCAACACTGGGAATGAACATGAGGTTGTTGGCATCACAAAAGTTCTTCACAGCTTTCCAGTTCTGATGGGAGGAGCCAAAGGAGAAACCATTGGAGGCAAAATAGGTGTACATGCCATCAAATCCTGCAGCCAGGATGTCGTGGGTGTGGCCCTCCTCCACCAACAGTGCTATGAAGACCCCATCATAGGGGGAGTTGCGAATCGAATGGGGCCCGTTAGGTGTTAGGAGGTGGGCCCAGGCCTCAGGAGACGTCAGGTATGAATCGTAGATATAAAAGAGTGGGAGGCTCTTGCCCATGCTGTTCTTGTAGCGGTAAAACGCACCATGAGAGCCATACCTGCAGGGCAGGGGGAAGGAGCCTGAGTTGCATGTGAGAAACCAGCACAGCTGTGAGATGGGATGGTTCTCCTCATGCACAGGCATCTTAGGATGCAGCAGCTAGTATCCACAGTTAGACTGACCTTCCTCTCCCAGCTGGGTCATCCCTAAACCTTACTTCTCTATGCTTAGCCAAGCCACCACCCTTTTTCCTCTGGACAGTGGCAATAGCCACTTAGCTGGTGTCTACTTTCACTCTGGCCTTCCTATTTCTTCTCATTAAAATATTACTCAGGGCTGGGAAGATGGCTCAGTGGTAGAGTGCTTGCCTTGCATACATGAGGCCCTGAGTTCGATTCCTCAGCACCACATAAGCAAAAAAAGAAAAAATCCAGAAGTGGCGCTGTGGCTCAAGTGGTAGAGCATTAGCCTTAAGCTGAAGAGCTGAGGGACAGCGCCCAGGCCCAGAGTTCAGGCCCCACGACTGGACCCCAAAAAAAAAAAAAAAATTAAAAAAAAAAAATATATATATGTGTGTGTATATATATATATATATATATATAACTCAAACCAGGAGCTAAGAATCCCCACCTACTTGGTGTGATCCTACCCCTCTCCTTTCCTGTGACCACCTTCTCCATTCCCTTGTCTACCTTGTCTCTTCTTTGCCTTTTTTAGGCCTTTCCTTCTGCCAGCCTTCTGTATGAAACTTCTTCCTTCCCTCAGATCTTTTTAGATCTGAACCCTCTTCAGGGCCTTATACATACTAAAGCAAGGTAGGTGTGTGTGTGTGTGTGTGTGTGTGTGTGTGTGTGTGTGTGTGTGTGTGTGTGTGTGTGTGTGTGTGTGTGTGTGTGTGTGTGTGTGTGTGTGTGTGTGTGTGTGTAGCTTAACTGCATTTATTTCTCACAATTCTGGAATCTGAGCAGTTCAAAATCAAGGTGCCCAAGAGAGTTTTGGGTCGGGGCTCACTCCCTGACTAGCAAATGATCACCAATTCACAAACTCACAAAAACAAGAACAAGAACTTTTTTTTCTGTCCATTGTGGGGCTTGAACTTTGGGCCTGGGTGTTGTCCCTCAGCTCTTCAGTTCAAGGCTAGCGTTCTACCACTTGAGCCACAGCACCACCTCTTTTTCTGGTGGTTTATTGAGAGATAAGTCTCATGGACTTTCCTGCTCAGGCTGGCTTTGAACCGCAATCCTCAGATCTCAGCCCCCCAAGTAGCTAGGATTACAGGTGTGAGCCACTGGTGCCTAAACTTTATTCATGTCAGCTCATGTTGTCCCCTAGAGAGGTGTATGTGGTTCACCCATTCTAAAGTAGGTTTAATGTATGTGTGTGTTCTGGTACTGTGGTTTGAATTCAGTGCCTTGCTCACTTGTTTTTTTACTCATGGCTGGTGCTCTTGAGCCATGCCTCCAGTCCGGCATTTTGCTGGTTAATTGGATGGAGTCTCACAGACTTTTCCTGCTCAAGCTAGCTTTGAACCATATATGATCTTCAATCTCAGCCTCCTGGGTAGCAAGGATTACAGATGTAAGCCACTGGTACCTAAACCTCAAGTAGTTTTGTCAGTATGGAGCTTCAACTCAGAGCCTGGGTGCTGTCCATGAGCTCTTTTGCTCAAGGCTAGCACTCTAGCACTTTGAGCCATAGCTCTACTTCCAGTTCTGGTGGTTAATTAGAAGTCTCATGGACTTTCCTGACCTGACTGGCTTTGAACCTTGATCCTCAGATCTCAGCTTCCTGGGTACCTAGGATTACAGGCATGAGCCACCAGTCCAGTGCCCAACTCTCAAGTAGTTTCTTTTCTTTTCTTTTTTTTTTTTTGGTCAGTTGTGGGGCCTGGAACTCTGTCCCTGAGCTCTTCAACTCAAGGTGAGTGTTCTACCACTTGAGCCACAGCACCACTTCTGGTTTTCTGGTGGTTAGCTGGAGATAAGAATCACAGACTTTCCTGCCTGGGGTGGCTTTGAACAAAGATCCTCAGATCTCAGCCTCTTGAGTAGCTAGGATTATAGGCATGAGATACCATCACCTGGCTTGAATAGTTTCTTGAGGGCTGAAGAGTAACTTGGTAGCACAGCATACACACAAGGAGAGAGGGAGTTTCTCTTTGGTAAATTCTTGACTTAAAACTGCTTTATTTCTTACGTTTTCTTAGTATGGGCCACTATTTTGTTTTCCCTCTTTAATTTTTCTTGGCTTCCCTGTTCCTCTAACACACTAGAATGTAAACACTGAAATCAGAAACTTTCCTAGTTGTGTCCATTACTGTATAACTGACAGTACTTAGGTACACATAAACATTTAGATTTTTGGGCTGGGAAGGTGGCTCAGTGGTAGGGTTCAATTGCATGGGTTCAATTCCTCAGCACCACATAAACAGAAAAGGCTGGAAGTGGTGCTGTGGCTCAAGTGGTAGAGTGCTAGCCTTGAGCTGAAGAGCTGAGGGACAGTGCCCGGGCCCAGAGTTCAGGCCACATGACCAACAAAAAAAAATAAATAAAAGTTTTAAAAAATTACATTTTTTTTTTGGAGGCAGGGTGCAGGTGCCTGTAAAGTTAGCTGCTCCTCAGGAGGTACAGACCAAGAAGATCATGGTTTGAAGCCTGCCCAGCAAAAAAGTAGTTCTGTTCTATCTCAGCAGCAAAAGCTAGGCATGGTGACAAATATTTGTCATCTCAGCTACAGCAGGAAGTGTAAACAGGATCAGGGTTTGGGCCAGCCTGGGCAAAAAATAAGACCCTATCTCAAAAATAAAGAAAAAGGGTGGAGGTATGACTCATGGAGCTAGCAAAGGTAAAAGCATCTGGATCAAACTTCAGTTCTGCCAATAAAACAAACAAAAAAATTCCTGACTACCAGTGGTAGAGAACTGGAGGATCATGGTACAAACATAGCCCAGACACAAAAGTCCATTAGGCTCCATCTCCAAAATAACCAGCAAAAAGCTGGGCTGGGACATGGCTGAAGTGGTAGATTGCCAGTTATGAGCAAGAAAGCAAGAAAGAGCATAAGGTCCTCAGTTCAAACCTCAGTACTAGAAAGTAAAAAGAAAAAAAAAAAAGATTTTATGAACGATACTGTGCAAGCACTGTAAGAATCACATGTGTGTATTAGATAAATCAAAGCTTATGAAGCTTGCCTCTTATCAGACTGCAGAACTGGAGTTGACATTCAGATTGTCTGACTCTTAAGTCCAGCACCTTCTTCCTCTAAAACAACTGTGGGGCTGGTGGGGGGGGGGGAAGGGGGCACTTGTATGGTTCAAATGGTAGAGCAACCAAGGCTCTGAGTTCAACTTCAGTGCCACCAAGACAAAAACACTGTGTGAGTGAGTCTTACTTGACTGTCAACCTACTACCTTGATTCCCAGCAACACCTAGCCCCTGGAGCAGCCTTACGTGTCAATGATGTACTTGATGTTGTCATGTACAGTGATGTCATCCCGGCCCTTGTAGGGTTGGATGTGGAAGGCCACCTGTGACAAACAGAGCAGTTACTGGTCAGTGGATATATGTCCAACAACTCCCCCTCTGTGCCAGCTCCAGTGAGTGGCACTGGCTGCCTGAAACCACTGGAAGCAGTGGACAGAGCAATGGACGGGAAGGTGCTGTGTCTGTTCAGTGCGGGTTCAGGGATGAGGAGTGGGCTTTTCTGTGTCCTTCCTACTTCACCACAGCAGTATCCAATTGGTATGTCTAGGGAAAATGGCCTCATGTTAGCTCATGTCCTTCCACCTGAAGGTGACCCTTCCTGCTTAGCACCTGGTCCAACACTGCTTCCAGAGTTCAGTCTGAATTCAGTCTGCAGGCTTATTGGGCTCTTGCTTAACAGGGACAGGGTCTGTAACCTACATTAAGTTTTCTCAGAATTCAAGAAAGTAAATTGTATAGACCTTCCCTTAATACCACACTCAATGTTTAGCTATTCCTAGACAGCTGCTAAGAGCTCCCCTAGAGGCACTGTGGGGTAAAGGGCAATCTCCACAGAAAACAGATGACCTTTTCTTAGAAACTCACCTGGATGTTGTGCTGATGGGCAGTGTCCAGAATGGCAGGTACCAGGTCATCTGAGGGCTCCCCATTATCATCAGCCATGCCAGGTGGGTACCAGGAGAGGACCAAGACGCCTGAGACAGGACAGAGGCCTGGTAGGAAATAGTGTGCCCCTCCCCCAAACCAACTCTAGTTGCAAAATAATTCCTGAAAATCTTGGGCCAAGTTCATCCTAGGCAGATCACATCCCAAGAGTTTCACGTTCTGGAGCTGTCCTCGCCAGAGGTGCTGAAATTGCTGCCAAAGGAGCAGTAGCATGCCACACCAGCAGGAAGCCCAAGGCTTCCACTGGTGCATCCGCAAGTGGCATAACAAGCAGGAGTGAGCAGGTGGCCACCAACACTACTATCTCCCTAGAAGAGGCACCCACCTGGGGTCCACATGGATGAGAGCCCTGCTTAGAGGTCAACTTGCTTTCTACAGGATACAGCATTTTTGCCTTGATTATCCATCTGCCCCTCTGTACTGTAAACCTAGACAGTTCCCCTAGACCCCTATTTTATTTGTCTTTGTAAGGCTCCCCACCCACCTCTTTGTAGTTCCCTTATCTTTTTACTTTCTGTGTTCTTTCTTCTCCCTCTCCCCCTCACATCCTTTAGACAAAGTCTTGCTATGTAGCGCAGGCTGGCCCCAAACTGGTGATCCTTCTACTTCAGCTTCTCAAGAGCTAGAGTTATAGGCATGTGTTGCCAGGCCAGGCTACTGTCATTCCATTTTCCTCCTACTTACAAGCTATCTCCAAGCATACTGACTGTACTGTAAAATCCAGCAGAATTCAGTGACAAAATCTTAACCAAGCCTCCAATGTGGGAAGATCCCAGGGTCCTGTCTTCGAGTTAGGCATTTGATGAAAACTGTCTCTGCCCAGCAACATGGGCAAACTTTCTTCTCTGCAGTCAGCAGAAACAGGAATAGCTACTGCTTTCTTCTGCACCTGGACTCCATGCTCCTGAGGGGTTTCCTAGTCCTTGCTTACCTGGAACTTGGAAGTCCAGTAGATATGAAGTCTGCCTCCCTCTCTTTGCTGTCCCTACCTAGGACAGATCTGGCGCGTACCCAGCAGCTCTGCCTGTAGCAGAGCCCTGGAGCTGTTGGGTCCGGACAGGCAAAGGGAATACTAGAAGGAAAGGACAGTGCCAAGTAGTGGGCCCAGGATGAGAGCGGGAGGGATAAGAAATCAGGCTGGTGGAGAGTGGTGCCCGTGAGGGGACTGCAGGGGCTGGGGTGGGGTGGGGGGGCCTCACCGATGGCCGCTTCCTTGAGCTGGGTCATGTGCTCTCGCAGCACGTCGGGGTCCCGGGAGCTGTAAGGCCCCAGCTCCGGGTAGAAGCTGGAGCCCAAGTCGTCCGGGGGGCTGTGGCGGCCGCGGGGGTAGCTGGCCGAGATCTTGGGGTCCCAGTGCGGCACCATGACGTGGTCCCAGTGGATGTAGTGGCCCTCGCGTCGCGGGCTGCCATACCACGAGTAGTAGAAGGCGTGCAGGTCTGAGTAGACGCTCAGACTCCGCCCGGGGGCGGGCTCGGCCTCGGCGGGGCCCGGCCCGGACGAGCTGCGGGGGTCCGCAGTGCGGGGCGCCGGCGGGGGCGGCGGCGGGGCAGCGGGGGCGGCCGGGGCGCGGGCGGCCAGGGCAGGCGCCCCCTCCGGGTGCCGCTCAAAGGGCGCCAGCTCCGGGCCCGGGCCCAGGGCCGGGAGCCCATCGGGGGCCTTGAGCGTGCGCAGGCCCATGAGCGTGCCGAAGGCGAAGAGCAGCACCAGGAACAGCGCGATGCAGGCGCGGCGGCGCCGCCGGGCCATGGCGGCCTCTGCGGTCCGGTTTCCGCTACCTGCCCGCCTGCTGGTCGGTCCCGCTACCTGCCCGCCCGCCGCGCCATGGCCGCCCGCCCGGGTCCCCCCGCGCCCGGCTCCCCTCGTCCCACGGAGACGGCGACGCCGCGCGACGTGGGCGGCTCCCGGCCTCTTCCCGCAGTGCGGGCGGGCCCCGCACACAGAGAATGCAGGCGGTGCAGACCAAGTGGCGCGAGCCGAGGGGGGACTGGACTGGAGCAGACCAAGTCCAGCTCGCCGAGCCGCGCGCCTTGGGGGCCGGGGGAGCAGCAGACTCGGGCGCGCGGCGTCCCGCGCGATCTCCAGCCCGGGCTGCCGGGTGAGGGAGAGGGGCACGGCGCGGCGCTCGGGGCGCTGGGGGCGCTGGGGCGCTGAGGGCGGGACGGGGAAGGGAAGGAAAGGAAGCGGGGTCTGCGGCTCTCCTAGAACCGCCCCTCACGGCAGCCGCCTGGCGAAGGCGCGTCGACGCCCCCGCGGGCATCCGCACCGGCTGGGGTCGGGAAAGAAGGTGCCAGTCTGTGACTAGCCAGGCTGCAGGCACGCACCAGGCCTGGGCCAGGGCACGAAGGGCCTCTGTGTCCCTCCTTATAGGGGGAGACCTGCGTGGCACGGCTGTTTGCACAGCCCTGACAAAAGATCCTGCGGTCAGCCTGGGTCTTCATTCCTTGTTAGTCAGCTACTGCTCCAGAACAGGGTCTGGGCACCCCACTCCCAGGGCCGTTGGCTGAGCGAATACTACCTAATACAAACTGACCAGCCAAATTGAATGGTATCAACTCAGGAAGTAAGAAATCCACCAGTAGGGCAGTGGGTAGATTTGTCTAAGCAATGCCCTTAGAAACTGAGATGTCCCCACCATTGACTTCACACTAAATCCAGCTCCCCTTAGATCACAAATGGCTGCCTCAGCAACAGTTCTTTTTCCCCAAGGAGATTCATATCTCTTTTCCAGAAGTCCTAGGCAAACACCTTGAGTTAAGCCTGTAATCCTAGCTACTTGAGAAGTAGACATTAGAATATTTTGTTCTCAAGTCAGCACTAGTACAAAAGAAGTTTAAGAAACTCCAGCTCCAAGGTGATGTGGTATAGTCCCCTAAAATGAAAATAAATCCCTTGGAATTGTGGGGATTAAAATTTTTATCATTATTATTATTATTATTTGTCAGTCATGGGGCCTGAACTCTGGGCCTGGGTGCTGTCTCTCAGCTCTTCAGCTCAACGCTAAGGCTCTACCTCTTGAGCCATAGCGCTTGTGGGGATTTTGATGAAGGGATAAAGCCCCTTTATGTTTAGTAACATATAAATAAAGAAATAATGCCAGTCTCTGTGGTGTCTTCATTCTCAGGTTTTCAGAAATGAAATACAGCTCTGTTTTTCCCTTTGAATTAATTTCATGATCAGTTCAATTAGAAACAGTGAAAACAGGGGCTGGGAAGGTGGCTCAGTGGTAGAGTGCTTGCCTTGCATGCATGAGGCCCTGGGTTAGATTCCTCAGCACCACATAAGCAGAAAAAGCCAGAAGTGGTGCTATGTCTCAAGTGGTAGGTAGAGTGCTAGCCTTGAGCTGAAGAACTGAGGGACAGTGCCCAGCCCCAGAGTTCAGACCCCATGACTGGCAGAAGAAAGAAAGAAAGAAAAAGAGAGAGAGAGAGAGAAAGAAAGAAAGAAAGGAAGGAAGGAAGGAAGGAAGGAAAGAGTGAGAACAATTTTAAACACAGCCAAAGATAGTGGTATTTTTTATTCATTCAGCATGGTTAGCAATTCTTTACCTAGTCACCTTCATTATTTGAAGTTTAGATGGATATACAATTCTTCTGAGAAAAAATACACATAAATAAAATAAACAAAATATATAAACAAAACCATATTCCTGGACAAAATGGTAAAATCACACAGATGACTTTGAAGCATATTTTTAGCAAGAAAAATAAAAGAAATAAGAAAATTTACTAAGGGGCAGCAAAAGGACAGAACTAACAAGCCTAAGGTGATACCCTGAGTTAAACCCCTATTGCTATGTAGCTTAGGCCACCCTTGCTTGAACTGTCCTGCTTCAGCCTCCCAAGTGCTGAGATTACAAGCATGTACCACCAATCTCTCTTGATTTACTTTTTTTTTTTTGAGACAAGTTCTCATGTATATCTCAAGTTGGCCTGGAACTTGCTATGTAGCCCAGGCTGACCTTAAATTTGTACCTTGATTTAAGAATATCTTAATTCAGGTTCTAGAACAGGGCAATGCTTACTCTGTAAAATAGACTAAGTGCACTAATAGGCTGAACAGAATAAATGGGTTTTTATAAACAGAAAGGCTGGGAAAGGCAGAAATAAAAGAATAAAAAGTAGATTTGTCAAACTGAGTGCTGGTGACTCATGCCTGTAATCCTAGCTACTCAGGAGGCTGAGATCTGAGGATCACAGTTCAAAGCCACTGGGCAGGAAAGTCTGTGAGACTCTTATATCCAATTAACCATCAGAAAACCAGAAGTGGCACTATGGCTCAAGTGGTAAGCACTCACCTTGAGCTGAAGAGCTCAGGAATAGCACCCAGGCCCAGAGTTCAAGCCTTTCGACTGACCAAAAAAAAAAAAAAGATTTGTCATCTAAAAGTTACTTTCCTTGGAAGGCAGAGGTGGGGAGACAGCAATGGGAAAATGACTAGTTACTACAATCAGATTGTTTTCGTTACTTATTTATTTTGATAACATCAATTTAAATTTGTCTATTTTTCTAATGCTGGTATTTAGAAGTTCAAATTAATAGTTTCAAGTTAGTAACATAGACCTTTATATAAATAATTTAATTTAACTTTTTGTCCTGGTCTATTGAAATTCAGTGGCGCTTAGTTTAAACCGATAGCCTTGCTAGGCATAGCAGTGCAGCCTGTAGTCCCAACACTCAGGAGGATCATGAATTTAAAAGGCCAGTCTGTGCTATACAGTAAAACCTTGTTTCAAAAAGATATATCAAAACAATGGCCTATTTATTTTTCCTGAAGCTGGTGATTAATCTCAGGGTAAAGGCAAGCACTTTACCACTCAGCTATATTCCTAGCCACTATTATTTTTTTTAGTCAGCATTTTTCTAGGTAGCCCAGGCTGATTTTAAAGTGGCAATCTTTCTGCCTCAGCTTCTCAAGTGCTGGGACTACAAATAGATTTCACCATGCTGATCTCTGTTTTTGGCAAGCAATTCACCTGACCTGAGAGAGAGCGTTTTAAGGTATGCATAAGGACAAACAGAGATGCAGTCTGAATGTCTTTGTGTCTAAAGTGATATGCTGGCCAGCATAGGATAAGTCTAAGCTGGCTTGTTGTACATGCAACCTAGCTGTATTTGTTGTCCTAACAAATACTATAAACTTGGCAACTGAAAACAGTCCAGAAATTTTTTACATAGTTTTGTAGTAATATCCAGAGCATGTTGGAGCAAGAGCTGTCTTTAGAATTCTACTTCCTGCAGCAATTTCTTGAAATCAAGGCAGACTGATGCAATGTGACCCAGGGCCTCCAACTATGACCCATGACCTCTGCTACACTCTCTCTAACAGAATTTTTCAGCTGCAAATAAGAAAAGAAACACCCAACCATGGCCTATGATGGTGTTTCCCAAACTTTAATGGGCATATTATTCCCTGGAAGATTTTAAAACATCATCAATTTATTTTCTCATAATTTTCATGTAAGATTTTAGCTAAGTCCTCTACTCAAGGCTTCACAAGTAGAGGCTAAATTTTAAATTTTAATAGAAAGCTTGAAAGATTAGGCCAAATAATATTCCCAGGAAGTAAGGGGAAAAACTGTGAAGATGGAATTTGCAAGAAAAAATGAAAAAGTTAAAAGACCGACTCTAGAGTTTAATGTGTGTGTGTGTGTGTGTGTGTGTGTGTGTGTGTGTGTGTGTGTGTGTGTGTGACAGTACCAGGGTTTGAACCCAGAGCCTCATGTGTTTGCTAGTCTATCTTGCTTAATTAATACTGGCACTCTACTACCTCAGCCATGCCTCCAGACCAGCATTATTCGGGATAGTTGGAGATGGAGTCTCGTAGACTTTGCTGCTTAGGCTGGTTTCAAACTGTGATCCTCCATGACATACCTTTCAGAATGATATGCCTGTTTGGTGTTCTGTAAACCTCCTTCACCTAGATAACCCTCTATGTCTCCAAGTTGGAGAAGCTTTCTGCTATTACTTTATTTCATAGTTTCTCAAAGTCCTCCATTTGTACCTCTTCTCCTTCATCTATACCAATGATTTGCAGATTTGATATTTCTTTAATTTCTTTCTTTCTTTCTTTCTTTCTTTCTTTCTTTCTTTCTTTCTTTCTTTCTTTCTTTCTTTTTTCTTTCTGGCTTTCATGTTAATCCTGGGACTTGAACTCGTGGTCTGCCTGGGCACTGTCCCTGATCTTTGACCATTTGATTAAATACCTCTAATTTATCTTCAAATCCCAATATCCTATTTTCAACTTACTCTGATCTATTAGCTTCCCCCACCCTTTTTTTTTTTTTTTTTTTTTTTTTGCTTGAACTCAGGGCCTGAGCACTGTCTCTGAGCCTCTTTGTGCTCAAGGGTAGCACTCTACCATTTGAGTCACAGCGCCACTTCTGGCTTTTTCTGTGTATGTGGTACTGAGGAATTGAACCCAGGGCTTCATGCATGCTAGGCAAGCACTCTACCACTAAGCCACATTCCCAGCCCCTTAGCTTTCCTTTTGATTGAGTTTTAGCTAGGCTTTTTCGTTTTTTAGCTAGGCTTTAAAAAGAAAAAAAAAGTTTTTTTATTGGGGCTATTGAGTTCTTCATTTGAAGGATTTCAATTTTGTTTTTTCGGTTTTGTTCTGTTTTGTTTTGTTTGGTAGGTTGTGGGGCCTGAACTCTGGGCCTGAACACTTTCCCTCAGTTCTTCAGCTCAAGGCTAGCACTCTAACTCTTTTTTTTTTTTTTTTGGGGTCCAGTCATGGGGACTGAACTCTGGGCCTGGGCACTGTCCCTCAGCTCTTCAGCTCAGGGCTAGCGCTCTACCACTTGAGCCACAGCGCCACTTCCGGCTTTTTTCTTTTTTTGCTTATGTGGTGCTGAGGAATCGAACCCAGGGCCTCAGGCATGCAAGGCAAGCACTCCTCCACTGAGCCACCTTCCCAGCCCCTGCTCTCTAACTCTTGAGCCACAGTACCACTTCCAGCTTTTTCTTTATAATGTAGTGCTAATTAATCAAACTCAGGGCCTCGTGCATGCAAGGCAAGCACTCTGCTACTGAGCCACCTTCCCAGCCCCTTTTCTGTATTTCTATATATTCATTGCATTCCTCTTTAATATCCTGAAATGTTTTCTTTATTTCATTCAGCTGTTTGTTTTGTCAAATCAGTTGTATCTTCTTTGAATATGCTCAGCTGCTTGTATATTTCCCCCTTAATTTATTACTTTTGTCACATTGTTTTTCTGAATTCATTGTTTGACTGTCCTTCCTCTTCACTCTCATGTAAGTCCTTTATTATGGAGTTGTTGGCTTTGGGAAGAGACATGTTGCCTTGTTCATTCATGAATCTAGTGATTTTCCTCTGGGATTTTTATATCTAAAACCAAATTATAGAGAATATTTCAAACTCCTGTGTCTTTTTAACAGGTAATTTCTCTGGGTCAGTGGCTGAGTTGTGTTGCATTTTCCTTTTACTATATTGAAGAGGTGTGTCTAAGTTGTCAAATAATCAATTTCTCTCTCATGGTTACTCACTCTTTCCCATCTGCCCTCACCCAAGCAGTTCCACAGTGCTATGAAATAAATCTAGGGTCTCAAGAGTGCTAGGTAAGTGTTGTACTACTGAGCTACATGCTCCACCTCCCCCCTCTTTTGTCTTTACTTTACGGTAGTCTTACTATGGAATAGTGACATATGATTTTCTTTGCCACCATGTGTAGCATCCATTAAATATTGAAAATGTCCAGCCTCCTTTCCTCCATTCTCAAAGCTGCCTTCAGCATCCTGAATTGGCTTCCTGCACATATTTTCAATAGGGGAATGCTGTGATGGACATGGTGATGTGTAGGTTCTGGATTCCTTGGTAATTCCATTTCACAGCAGAAATGAATGTAATGGGTCTTTGGCTCAGTTAGAAATGATCAACCTTTGCCAGGCGCTGGTGGCTCATGCCCGTAATCCTAGCTACTCAGGAGGCTGAGATCTGAGGATCGTGGTTCAAAGCCAACCTGGGCAGGAAAGTCCGTGAGACTTTTATCTCCAATAAATCACTTGAAAACCGGAAGTGGCGCTGTGGCTCAAGTGGTAGAGTGCTCACCTTGAGCTGAAGAGCTGAGGAACAGCCCCCAAGCCCAGAGTTCAAGCCCCAGGACAAAAAAAGAAATAGAAAGAAAGAAAAGAAAGAAAGAAAGAAAGAAAGGAAGGAAATGATCAACCTTCCAAACCCCCAGTATATAGATTCTCTGTGAGTGATGCTGGAGTTATATTTGTAGATCTGGACCATGATGATTTCACCAAGGTATAAGTCACCCTTGGTGATTTGCTGGCTGGTGAGCCTACCCTGATAATACTTTTGCCTCTCCAAATACATGTCTTCCAGACCACTGTGCCTGCTAGCCACATTAATCTAAGCCAGCTGTCTCCCTCATTCTATCTTTTCCCCTACAGATCTCTCCATAATTTTCTTTCTGTCTTTTCCTCTACAGATCTCTCCACAATTTTCTCTCCTCCTAACCAACACTAAACATTTTTTCTATTTCATTTTAACTTTGCTTAAACCACAGAGTTGAATAATAAGAGCTACATGTGAAGCATCATACTGGGTCATTTATTAAAACTATATTCTGACCTCACAATTGCTCTGAATAGCTTCTGTTCCTTACTTTGAAGAGGAGGAAATGGTGGTGCATAATAGCTAGGTAGTGTGTTCACACTTTTGAAGATTTTCTATGCCCATTTTTCAGTTAGCAAATCATATGTTTTATGTTTCCTTTACCTGATGAAATGTTAAAGTTTTGTATTTAACCTCCATCTCAGTTGTGCTTGTGAGTCAGTTATCTTGGAAAAGAATCTACCTCAAATATGGTTTTTTCCCTTAGGAAGAACATTTCTTTTCTTAATAAACTTACATTATTAACTGGAGGGGGATTTCACTGTTACATTTTTCACACATATTGACAATATGCTCCAAACAGTCTCACCCCCTATCACTTGTCTTTTCACCTTTCTTTCTTCCTCACTTCCCAAGACAAGTTCAACAGATTTCCCTGTCCACTTTTCATAGCTGCTAACAATCTATTTTGACTGTATACATCATCTTTCAAAATGCAGTTTATAATTGTTCACTCTCTATTATTCCTTTTCCCTTTCCGGTCCCTTCCTAAGTTAGATTTGTGTTCTGTAGTTATCCATAGAAAAGAGCATTTTTATTTTATTTTTTCTTTTCTTGACAGTACTAGAGTTTGAAGTCAAGGCTTTGTGCTTGCTAGGCAACTGCTCTAACACATTAGCAATGCCTTCAGTCATTTACTTTTTATATTAGAGGACAGAACATCCTTCTGAGTGAGACAAGAGGCCAATTGAAGGTGTCTCTTTGAGTAATAATGCACCATATAGCTCTTTTTTGTCTAAGACCAGATTCAGATTCATTGATGCTTTCATTCATTGGCTGGCACTACACCACCTAAGCCATGCTTCCAGTCCCCAAAATATTGGTTACTTTTCCTTACAGCTCTTTGCTGCTCTCTATTCACTTTCCTGAGAGCCTGGGTTGACCTTACCCTGCTTTCTCTGGTGTGATCTTATTGTACACCATGGAGGCCAGTGAGGCCACACACACTTTCAGCACCAGTGAGAATTGAGGAAATTAAAATGTCACCTGGATTTATAACTCTCAGTAACCTGGAGATTGAAATTGAAGTAAAGTTGCATGTGCATCCTGGAAGACCATGTGCTGTTGTTTTGTGTGTTGAATTAGGCTGCACAGCCCCAATATCCCCCAGTGGCACTAGAAGGTAGTGGGGCACCGGTGGCTCATGCCTGTAATCCTAGCTACTCAGAATGCTGAGATCTGAGGATCACAGTTCAAAGCCAGCCTGAGCAGGAAAGTCTGTAAGAGTTTTCTCTCCAATTAACCACCAGAATACTGGAAATGGGCACTGTGGCTCAAGTGGTAGAGTGCTACCCTTTAGCTGAAGAGCTGAAGAACAGCGCTCAGGCCTAGAGTTCAAGGCCCATGACAGACGAAGAAGAAGAAAGAAGGAAGAAGAAGAAGAAGAAGAAGAAGAAGAAGAAGAAGAAGAAGAAGAAGAAGAAGAAGAAGAAGAAGAAGAAGAAGAAGAAGAAGAAAGAAGAAGAAGAAAGAAGAAGAAGAAAGAAGAAGAAGAAGAAGAAAGTTAAATAGATGCAGCATCCATCTTGCTTCAGTAGTAGGTCTGGCAGGACAGTAAAACGGCTGTCTCCCAGTATGTCCTAGGCTCCTCTGATGAGAGGGCTGCAGCACTTCTGGTGACATAGATCTTAGGAACTTGGTTGTACATTTGGTGTAGTCAGTTTGCCCGGGGATGAGGATCACAGGGCTGCAGCAGCGGAGAAGTTTTGGAGGGTCCAAACTCTAGTGGGTTCAGCACCACGGACAGAAGCCAGAGCAGGAGAGCAACTGTGACTCTGAGGTTTCAGCACCATGGCCAGAGGCTCTCACTTTGCTTGCAAATCTTATCCCTCCGTATACCAGAGAGTTACCTAACCCATAAATGATGGCTTCGTTACCTTCTACGGAGCTGTCTGTTCTTACTAAGCTGTAGCCTCCTGATAGAGCGGGGTCCACCTTGGAGCAACTCTAAGAACCGGCTGATTTGCGTATATCTTCATACACTGGGGTTTCTCCACTCTGGTTTTATTATAAATATATTGATCACAGGAAGAAAGAGAAGGATTATATCGCTTCTTTTCATCCTCTTGCCTTACCTCTAATTCCTAAGGTTTCAGTCTGGCTGTTTTCCTCATGTATCTGACTACAATCATATTCCCAAGGGCTAGAGGTTGGGGGGCTGTGGGTATCCTACATAGCTTTCTTCAGTTAATTTACCCCATCTGTTTGGCTTCTGAGGTATTCTTGGCAAGGCTCACAGGTAGTTTTGCATTTTGTTTTCCACCTAAGGTCAGAAGCTTTAGGCTCCCTGGTAAGAAGCCATGGCTGGCACTTTAAAGACAGCTGCAGTGATAGGACCTGGCTTTGAAGAGAGAGGAGTGAGGGGTGGTGAAGTGAGGACTCATTTCGAAATGAAAGGAGTCCTGGGTCTCTAAGCAGCTTCTAAAAATACCATCTCCCAGAGCTGGGAGGAGGGGGAGAGGAAACCAAGCGTGAGCAGAATGAAGATGGGAAGGAGGTGGGGATTCAAGAGCCCTTCTTCAGGTAGATCTCATTTCAGAGGCCCCGCCTGCATCCTGGAACCTGGCAAATGCCACACCTCCTGCTTCCCCTGGGAGCTTGTCTCCAGTGATGTCCCAGACCCAGCCCTTCTGGATGACCTTCCTTTCTAAGAGCAAAGGAGAACACCCCCCTCCCCTCCCCCCCCCACACACTACTCCTCCTATGGCTACCATTCAGCAAGTACATCTGTGAGTGTGTACACAGGCACCGGCACACACAAGTGTGTGTGCACACCCAATGAAATAGTACATGCAAGTGGCTTGTCAATGGTCAGTGATTTATGATGCCACCAATTCTTTTTACACACAGTGCACTAGGAGGTATAGAATGCGGCGGAGATGGAGTGATTCAGAGCACAGCGCCCAGGACGTGTTGGTTGGTAAAGACTGCATAATGTACAGAATGCACAGACACTCAGACCACACAGACCAAGCATATGCAGGACTCACGCTTGCAATCCAAGCAGCTCCCTCTAAGCGTCCAAAGGGAGTAGGGGGTGGGGCAAGACAAGAGCGCTGCAAAGCCAAAAGGTGGGTGTGGTTTTCTCTCCTCAAGTTCAGCCCACATGGTGAAGCTCAGTAGCTGACGCCCTCCTCCTTCCCCCTGGAAGGCCCCAACTCTTCCTACTACCAAACGGTTAAACCTTCAGCTGGTACATAAATGACCTTCACTAAACAGAGGTCGCCTTCCACGTTTTCTTGCGGCTTTCCAGCTCTGCTGAACTCTGCGAGGATTGCTCCGCCTCACTCCCAGATTTCTTGGATTACCCAGCTTCTCACTAGTCTCCTGGGGATGAGAGGATTGGGGTGCTCAGAAGGAACCCCAGCCTGAGCAGACTGAAGGCAGAAGTGTGCTTGTATCTTGAAAGCAAGAGCAAAGATCCGCGGACCCAACCTTTCATCCCAAATGTACCACCGCCCCCAGCCCGGCGTCTGCAGGCTTTCTCAACCTGGGAAGGGATGCTGGTAGGGTGGGACCTTGTCTCTCGCTTGGCTGTCTTTTCTCGAACACCTCCTGGGGTCGGGCTCAGCCCCTCCCGTGTGTGTGTGTGTGTGTGTGTGTGTGTGTGTGTGTGTGTGTGTGTGTGTGTGATGTGGGTGGGGCTAAAAAGAGGAGGGATCAAGCCAAGACACACCAGGAGCCGCAGAGACAGGAAGAGAGCCAAGGGTTGGAAGAGGCAGAAGAGCTCCTCGGGGATTGGGGGTCAAGACATCAAGCTTGGGACCACCCCCCCGCCCCGAAAGTCCAGGAAACGGGAGCTACTGGGCCAGCTGACTGGGAGACTGCAAGTGTCTCTGCTTGCCTGTGGCCGCCCCCTGTAAGCCACGCCCACACCGGCTACTTCTGGAGAAAAATGAGGGGCTAAGGTTTAGCTGGGCCCACCCCCCAAAGCTTGTTCATCTCGCTCCCCAGCAGTCCCCCTAGTGCTTAGGTCTGCCCCACCCCCACGCGTCGAGATCTGCGGGACCCCTTCCATTCCTCCCTCCAGTTGGGTGTTCCGCCCCTGGCTTACAAAACTCCACCCCTCCCATCTTCTGCTGGCGAGGATTGGCGGGCCTCCCGCGGCGCTGCCTAATGATTGGTCCCCGTGGATGATGGTGACCGACGAGACCCCGCCCCCAGCCGGTGTTGGGGTCTGGGGGCGCTGCTCACGGTGCTGGGCTGGCGCGGCTCGAGCCGCCGCCGCCGCCGCCGCACTGACAGCTCGGGCTGCGGACCATGGAGCCTGGCGCCGGTCCACACCCGCTGCGTCCCCTCGCCTGCCTGGTGCCCCTCTGCCTGGCGGTGCTTTGGGGACCCGGGCGACCTGGGACCGCCGAAGAAGGTAAGGAGACGGACTGGTGGCTGAGCTTGCGGCCGGGGATGCCAAAAGACTGGGGGACTAGCGGGAGGGCAGGGGGGTTGGGGCAGGGGGAGAGGTGGCAGTTAATGGAGAGACTGGTCTGTATTGCGTTTTGAAGCCAGCGGGCACGGGAGGCGCAGAACTGGACAGAGAGGGAGAAAGATGGTAAGCGATGGGGAAAAGAGGGGCGTTGGAGAGCTTGGGGGCTAGAGACCCCTCCCCGAGGCTGGGGGAAGAAAGAGACCAGGAACCGCGGGAGCCAGAGGCGGAGGTTCAGGGGCCGGTGAGTGATGGGAGGTGGGAGGTGTGGGGGGCGGGGAGATGAAGGGAGCAGAGGGGGCGAGGAGATGCGGAGGTGAGGTCGGAGATGGGATGGACTGGAACAGTGAGGAGGAGCTGGGGGACCGCTGTGTGGCCAGCAGAACCAGCGGGAGATGGGATGCTGGTGGCCAAGACTGGGTCCAGACTCAGCCCGAAAGTGCTGACCGTGAACTGTCCGCAGTGCTGAATTGTGAGCTCGCCTACCCCGCTCCGTCCGTGTTGCAGGGAGGTTTTGGAAGGTTGTGGGCAACACCAAAGCCTGCGTCTTGCCTCTGATTTTGCAATGGGTGTGTGTGTGTGAGTGAGGTGAGGGGGCCGTATACTCGGTTGAATCCAGAGGTGTCATATCCAGGTACAGAATCCTGAGGCGATGACCACAGGGTTGGTCCAGGAATGGGATGGCAGATGCCTTCCAAATATGCAATTACAGTGTGCTGTCAGTGATGAGAAATCAACACACCGTCAGTGGTCCTGACCACTGTGGCAGTCGCCTCTGAAGCCAGCTTCTCTTAGAGGCCCTCACTTTGGCGGCCCAGACCCTTTCTTAAGATCCAGATGAGTAATCTGCCAAGATAAGATTTGGTGGTGGGGGTTGGGGAAGGGTGCCTGACTTCCTGTCTCCTGGCTGCTGGCACTGCAGTCCAAGCCCGTGCCTTCCTGTGACCAGTGCTGCTGATCTGCCACCTCCCAGAGGAATAGAGACTCCAAGCTTCTTTGGTTTACGTAGGGGCGGGGAGTGTCATGGATTATATATAAAAAGGCCCCCAATGTAAAGGTGTCAGCCCCTGGGAAAGGGGCTGGCTGGGGAGATGAGACATGTTTATATCTCCTGTTGCCAGCAGGATCTTTTCACTTTGTTTTCTCCAGAAGACCTGGGGTCAAACTAAATATTTAAGCCTCCATCCCTGGTGACTGAACATCAGGAGGGTTCCTGAATCTGAGTAGATTTGGGAATGAATGCAGAAATTACTTGATACCCCCCATTTTCTCTCTTGAACTGTCACTCATCTATAATTTGGGGAACCTGGTAAGGCTAGGGTCACTGGCACTCCACCCCCAGGTTGAGAACTGGCCTTCAGGCTGCTGTGGAGTCTGTGGAAGGGCGAATAATCACATTCCATAAACAAACAAAATATGTCCCAGTCTCCAGAGTGAGCCACTGGTGCCTGACTTTCCATTAAAATTTTCTGAGATATCTGTTCTTCCCTCTTCTCAGTTGTCCTCCTGGATTCCAAAGCCTCCCAGGCTGAGCTGGGCTGGACTGCACTGCCAAGTAATGGGGTAGGTGTTGAACTGTCTCTTCCTATCATGGGGATCCTCTAGGAGTCCAAGACTTATACCCTCTTAGTTCACATCAGTTCACAATCCCATGACCACATCAGGTCAAATGCACCTCTTAGTGTGTGGTCTCCAGCAGCCTTGTTGTACAGACTACTAGAAAATGTTGTGTTCAGTTAGACAGTCAAATGTATGTGTGTACAAATGAATGAATAAATAAGTAAAACAAGAAAACAGAAATTTGGCAGCTAGATGGAGCTAATCTGGACAGCACACACAGTAGATCCTACAAACAATGTTGTCCTTTGAATGATAGAGCAAGCAAGATTAGGGGTCCTAAAAGAGGACTGGGAACTTGAGGTGGGAATGGGCTTAAGCAGTGTGGTTTGTAGAAGGGGCACTAGGTAGAGGAAGAGTCAAACGATTCAAGCTATACCACTAACTCAGTGTACACACTGAGTCATCCCCCCTCTGGAACCTCAGGTTCCTCTTCCATAAAAATAAGAATAACTGCTTGTGGATGGGCACCAGTGGTTCAAACCTGTAATCCTAGCTACTCAGGAGCTGAGATCAGATAATTACAGTTCAAAGCCAGCCTAGGAAGGAAAAGTCCATGTGATTCTTATCTCTAGTTAACCATCAAAAAAAAACAAAAAAAACCCAGAAGTAAAGCTGGGCATTGGTGGCCTCCACCTATAATCCTAGCTACTCAGGTGGCTGAAAGCTGAGGATCACAGTTCAAAGCCAGCCTGGGCAGAAAAGTCTGTGAGACTCTTATCTCCAATAAGGTACTCAGAAAAAGCTAAAAGTGGTGCTGTGGTTCAAGTGGCAGAGCAATAGCCTTGAGAGGCTCAGGGACAGCTCCCAGGCCCTAAGTTCAAGCCCCAGGACTGTCCAAACAACAATAACAACACACACACACACACACATTGCTTGTTCTACAGCACATGTACTAAATCTGGAACAATATAGAGAAAATCTGTATGATGCATACTCAAGATTGACAGACAAATTCATAAAGTGTTCCATTTCCTTTTTATTTTCCCATCCCAAACATTCCATATTTTAAAAAGGAGAACCAGGTGTGGTGGCACACTCCTAGAATCCCAGTATATCAGGAGGCTGAGTGAGGATTGACAATCAGAGGCCCCCTGAGTTACCTACAGACCCTTTCTAAAAGAAAAACAAAAAAACCCACAGACTCATTTGTTTCCAGAGTTTCTCCTAGCGCTGCACGTTATCATTTTACGTGCGTGTGTGTGTGTGTGGTGGGAGCAATTAAGGAAAAGGTAAAAGTTGATGGAGCAGGGCTAGCACTTAACCTCTTGGAGTACGTGGGCTCTGAGCTGTCCCCGGCTTCTTTCCCCCTGCTTCTGTCCCAGTGGGAGGAGATCAGCGGGGTGGACGAACACGACCGTCCCATCCGCACATACCAAGTGTGCAACGTGCTGGAGCCCAACCAGGACAACTGGCTGCAGACGGGCTGGATCAGCCGCGGCCGCGGGCAGCGCATCTTCGTGGAGATGCAGTTCACACTGCGTGACTGCAGTAGCATCCCCGGAGCCGCAGGCACCTGCAAGGAGACCTTCAACGTCTACTACCTGGAAACCGAGGCCGACCTGGGTCGGGGGCGACCCCGCCTCGGGGGCAATCGGCCTCGAAAGATTGACACCATAGCCGCGGATGAGAGCTTCACGCAGGGTGACCTGGGTGAGCGCAAGATGAAGCTGAACACCGAGGTGCGTGAGATCGGCCCGCTCAGCCGGCGGGGCTTCCACCTGGCCTTCCAGGACGTGGGCGCGTGCGTGGCTCTGGTCTCGGTGCGCGTCTACTACAAGCAGTGCCGCGCCACGGTGCGGGGCCTGGCGGCCTTCCCCGCCACGGCGGCTGAGAGCGCCTTCTCCACGCTGGTGGAAGTGGCCGGAACGTGCGTGGCGCACTCGGAAGGGGAGTCTGGCAGCCCCCCGCGCATGCACTGCGGTGCCGACGGCGAGTGGCTGGTGCCCGTGGGCCGCTGCAGCTGCAGCGCAGGATTCCAGGAACGTGGTGACATCTGCGAAGGTATCCAGCGGCCAGGGAGGCACGTGTGGGAGTGGAGAACGCAGGAGACACTTGGGAGAGAAGCAGGGGGTGGGGGAGTGGATCATAGAGCTTCTAAGTGGGCCTAGTTAGGACCAGGGAGCAAAGCTCCTCAGACCGTGGAAGGAGGCATTAGGGACTTGTATGGAAGGCAAAATCGTCCGCATCTTACACTGGCTGTGGTGTCTTTCTTTTTATTTAGGAAGGTACTGGGAGTTCAACTCAGGGCCTGCCCACTGTCCTGTAGCTTTTTTTTCTCAAGACTGACACACTGCCACTTGAGCCATAGCTCCACTTCTGGCTTTTTTTTTTTTTTTTTTTTGGTGGTTAATTGGAGGAAAAAGTATCCTGAACTTTCTAGCCTGACCTGGGCTTTTTAACCTAGATCCTCAGATTTCAGACTCCTGAGTAAATAGCTAGGATTACAGGTGTGAGCCATTGGTGCCTGGCTTAAGCTTTCACTTATTTGTGCAGCAGTAAAGTAAGGCTTCGATGTCCCTACTTCATAGAGTGCTCAAAGAGATTAATACAGCAAAGTTAGGCAACTGGGAGCCAGGGCTTAACTCTGAATTTGCCATACTCTCAAGTTCTTTCTATTACACTAGGCTTCTGTCTCTGTATCTAAGAAAGACACCCATTCAACTCAACTCAAGCTTTTAAAGGAAGCCAGCCTCCAATCCCCTATCATAGAATACATACAAGCCCGCAACAGGCAGGGTGCACTTCAGAGGTCAAGAGAGAGCAAGAGGCAGATTGCAGTAGATTTGACTACTGAGATCCCACTCACCTCTCTGAATTAGACTCATCAGGTACCTCAGAGGAGATATCACATGATGGGGTGTTTGCCAGGTCCTGGGGTCTATGGGAGGCATTAGGAAATGGAGGGTAAGGAGGGGGCTAGGAACGTGTGTATTTAATGTAAAAAAAAAACAACTTCAAGGATCCATTTTCTAAACCAAGTCCTTTTCTGGGTGCCAGAGCATCAGAAATGAATCAAACATAATCCCAGCCTTCGCAAAGCTCATGTCTAGATGGAAAACAGCAAAGATTTCTTTTTTTTGGTGTGTGTGGGGGGTCTTTTCTTCTTTTTTCCTTTCTTCCTTCATTCCTCCCTCCCTCCCTTTCTTCCCTCCCTCCATTTCTTCCTTCCCTTTCTTTCTTGCTTTCTTTCTTTCTCTCTTTCTTTCTTCCTTTCTTTCTCTCTTTCTTTCTTTCTTTCTTTCTTCCTTTCTTCCTTCCTTTCTTTTTTTGTCATGTGGGACTTGAACTCAGGGCCTGGGCACTGACCCTGAGCTCTTCTGCTCAAGACTAGCACTCTACCACTTTAAGCCACAGCTCAACTTCTGGCTTTTTCTGTGATGAATTGGATAGAAGAGTTTTATAGTGACTTTTCTGCTTGGGCTGGCTTTGAGCCTCAGATCTCAGCCTCCTGAGTAGCTAGGATTACAGGTATGAGCCACTGGCATCTGGCTCAAAGGTTTTTTTTAAGTCACAAGAAGGTGATATATGTAGAGGGGCATGCTGAATTGTGGAAAGACAGAGGAGGAAGACAGTGGCTACACTTACTGTCATTCCTTTGTTCAATCATCCATTTAATATGAACTGAAAACACACCAGCTGATTTATTTAGGTCTTATTATATGTGTGTAGATGAATGCCACCACCTAGTCTCTGGGGGGAAATTGAGGTTTAGTCTTTCTGGTCTCTGAACAACTCAGTCATGGCTAGGATCTATGTCTGTGCTTTCCAGCACTCACAGCCAACTCTAATACTGCATTTACCCTACAGTATGCAGGAGTCCTCTTATGTGTACTTCCACCACTGGAGTGGCACTTCTTGAGCCCAGGCATTGGGTCTCATTACTCTCAGCAGCTGCAGTGTACACTGCAGGATACAGTATATGGCAGATGCTCAGTGGAAATGCCTTGGACAAGCAAGTAGTTAGTATGGGGGTGATACATGTCAACAGAGCACCGACGAAACATGGAGAAGGGAGAAGCCAATTCTAAGGATGGAGAGAATTTTCTGGAGGAAGTGAGAAGGCATCTCCTCCAGGTAGCAGAGAGAATTCTGAGCTTTGGGACTGGCTGCATGCCAGCAGGAAGGAAGGACCACAGCATGTGTGGTGTTATAAAAGTAATCATGTGTTTAGAGCAAAGGGAATGTGGGATATGAGGAATGATAAGGCTGGAGAGGGGTGGGAAAAATCATGAAAGGGCCTTGATGAGGTGGATTTTAAGGTGTGTGTGTATATGCGCGCGTGCGCTTGAACTCAGGGGCAGAGTGCTGCTCCTTAGTTTTTCTTGCTCAAGGCTGGTGCTCTGTCACTTGAGCCACACCATTTGGCTTCAAGCTGTGATCCTGAGATTTCAACTAGGATAACAGCTGTGAGCCACTAGTATCCAGCTTTAGTGTTTTTGATCAATAAATCATGTTCTGATTTATATCCTCCAAAGATCACCCAAGTGGTAGTAGTATAGCAAGGATGGGAGAAAAACACATTGGACACCAGAAGATGGAGAAGACAATCCAGTAGCCCAGGAGAGAGCACAAGCTCTGAACAGAAGCAATATGGAGATCACAGAGAGTTAATGTGTTTGGGAGACAGCCTCTGAATCGCCTAGTGACCATGTGACACAGGAAGCAAAGGAGCACTCTGGTCTTGTATTCTGCTGTTGACTGAGTGACCAGAGGGATCATCTGCTAGGTATGGAGCACAGGGTGCAGTTGGACAGGTACATTCAAGACAAAGTAGTTAGCTGGAGTCCAGCAGCATAGGTACTACTTGAAGCTCTGTATGTGTAACAAACCAGAAAAAAAAGATGGGGTAAGAAGCAAGAGGAGCTGGACACCGGTGGCTCATGTCTGTAATCCTAGCTACTCAGGAGGCTGAGATCTGAGGATCGTGGTTCAGAGCTAGCCTGGGCAGGAAAGTCCATGAGACTCTTATTTAACTGCCAGAAAACTAGAAGTGGTGCTGTGGCTCAAATGGTAGAGCTCTTGCCTTGAGCTGAAGTGCCCAGGCCCAAAGCTTAAGCCCCATTACCAACAATAACAACAACCAAAAAGAGAAAAAAGAAGAAAAAAAGAAGCAAGCGGACTAAATATGAAGACTCTCATAAAAACAATATATAAGGCAAAAAAAATCAGACTGGGGCTGGGAATGTGGCTTGGTGGTAGAGTCCTTGCCTAGCATGCATGAAGCCCTGGGTTCAATTCCTCAGTACCACATAAACAGAAAAAGCTAGAAGTGGCGCTGTGACCCAAGTGGTAGAGTGCTAGCCTTGAGCAAAAGAAGTTCAGGGAGAGTGCCCAGGCCCTGAGTACAGCACTAGGATTGGAGGAAGAAAGAAAGAAAGAAAGAGAGAGAGAGAAAGAAAAAGTGAGAAAGAGAAAGAGTGAGAAAGAGAGAGAGAGAGAAAGAGAGAGAGAAAGGAAGAAACCAGACTGATGGGAGACCGAGGGATGTAGCTCAGCAGTAGAACACTTGTCTGACATGCGTAAGGCCTGCTGGTTCAACCCCCAGTACTGCCAAACAAATTAAAAGCTGAAAAGAGAGAGTGGTAAGGAACTGGAGGACAGGGAGGAGAAGGTGACATCATGGAAGCCTGGGGGTGGGGGGCTAGTGGAGACTTCTGGGAAGGAGCAGCCTACAGTGTGGTCAGATTAGATGATGTCCTCTTGGTGGGTTTGGTAAGAGCAGTTTCAGCTGCTCTTGTCTGAGTTGCACTGGGCTGAGGGATAGCGGGCACTGAGGGGATGGAGTCAGAGAATCTCACAGCTTGGATGGGAATGGGAAGAAGACAAGAGGGCATTGTCAGGAGAACACTGAGTTGGGAGGATTTCTACTTGGACACAAAGGGGACTTTTACAGTATAAAGGAGACTTGCTTGTATGCTAAAGGGAGAGACCCAGTCGAATGCCCAGTGTGTAGAGCAGTATTCCACTCTAGGAGGAAGGATTATTTTCTTCACTGATGTGGGTTAGAATTACTAATGTATGTTGCTAATAAAGAATCAGGCCAATTTTAAGTCAGTTTTAGGATTATTTAAAAATAGAGTCAGGTACCAGTGGCTCACACTTAAAATCCTAGCTACCTGGGAGGCTGAGATCAGAGGATCACAGTTCAAAGCCAGCTCGAGCAGGAAAGTCTGCAAGACTCTTATCTCCAATGAACCACTAGAAAACCAGAAGTGGTGTTGTGTCTCAAGTGATAGAGCTCTCACCTTGAGCTGAAGAGCTCAGGGACAGCACTCAGGCCTAGAGTTCAAGCCCCATAACTACCACCACCAAAAGCTCAGGATAGCATGAATGAAGTGGCTGGCAAGTGGAGTTTTGGGAGACTTTTAGAAAGGGAAGGGAACTGGTTACTTGTATTTAGCAAGGCCATTCCTTCCAAATTCTTGCAGGATCTTCATACCCCTCTGTAAAAGTAGAGGGCTGTGGAGGAGGGAGGGGATAGAGCAGTCTTCTTTTACTTTTTCTGTCTTTAGTAACCTTGACTTGTTCCCCCTGTCCTAGCCACTAGAGAAATGACAAAGTAGGGTTTCCTTTTAGGGGAAAGATCAGGACATATAGCTTATATCTTCAAACTCATGGGTCATCCCTGGAACCCAGAGACCCAGGAAGATCTACTTTCTGAGGCTCTGCAAGGCATACTGATGCCTCATGATGGGGTAGCCTGGCCAGCATTGCATATAGAAGGGAGAGCGAGGGATAATCAGGCATCTTCCTAAGAAGCACTTTCTAAATGCCTGCACATTAAGAGCTATCTGAGCAAAGACCAGTGTGCTGGGAAAGCTGCCAGAGGACCAAGCCAGTGGGAGTTGAAGCAGATGACCTCTGAAATCCTGATTCTGACCTTGAGGAAGAGAGGGAGATGTTGGCTGCAAGGATTCCTTTCTGAGTCTGCCCTTCAACAAGCATCTCTTCTAGATAGACAGTCTCAGAAAAGAGATGCCCACAGCTGCCTCTGATAGAGCCACACAGATAGCAGCCAAGATGGCAGACATCCGTATACTCTTCCCCCTAATGCCTGCATCCCTGCCCACCACACAGGTGGGCAGGCAATGATCAGCATTCTCATTTACTTGATAGTTTCCTGGGGCTACAGAGGCATGAGTGGCCTGGCTAATATGATAACCCAGGCCCTCTGAGTCCCAGCACTGTGATGGCTGGACTTGGTGCTCTGTGTGAAGAGAGACCCACAGCCGGCTAGGGTGCTGAGACCCTCCCTTAAAGTGTGCTGGTCAGGCTCTGAACCCTTCTAAATCTAAGCCTTCTATACAATGGAGTAACTCAGCATCCCCCACCCCAGTTCTTCCCAAGGAGCAGTTTGCTTACCAGCTACTGCATTGCTTTCTTGGAGTCGAAGAGCTAGAATAGAGGGAAGGGAAGGGATAGGGAACAAGTTCATAACCACCTAGGTTAGAAAGGAGGAGCCAGGAACCACTACTCCTCTCCCTGGCCCATCTGGTGAGACAAAAAAAAAAAAAAAAATAGAGGACAGTGTAAGTTTTCTTTTCAGGCCTGTGAGGAGGAATACTAATCAATTCGATCGCTGTGAAAAAGTCCTGTACGCCGGTCTAATCGGTTTACATGTTTTATCTCAGTTAATCCTCCAGCAACTTTAAAGTAGCTCTTCCACACAAAGCTCAGAGAGGTCAAATGATAATGCTCAAGGCCACTCAGCAAATAAATGGTGCAACTTAGTTACAAACCAGGATGTTCAGACATAAGAGCCTGTGCATGTAGGTAAGTGCTATACTCTTGGTGAGGTGGGAGAAGAGAGAGAAGCAAAGTCACCCTGCAGGTGTCAACGTAAGAAGAGGTTAGCTCAAGGTCCAGGTAACTTTCTGGGTGCTTCTCCTCTTCTCCACAGTTATCATCTTACCAGCTCCACTGGAGTCTAGGATATGAGTTGGGGATTGATGACACTAACTCCAAAGGTGGGAGGATGAGGTTTGACAACAGTGTGTGTGTATGAAGAAGTGGGTGGAATGTGTCTGGCCCAGGGTAACTGAGGCCCAGCCCTGGGGCACACTTCCATTATCTCTCTAGAATCAGGACTCCCTAATTTGGCTCATTTTCTGTCTGGGAGCCTTAGAGCAGCCTGATGAGGTCTCTGAAAGTGATGTGCCTGGGTTGGCATCCCATTAACCTGGACAACTTACATAACTTTCCCAGCTCTTAATTTCCTCTTTTGGGTGTATGTGGGGGGCGGCTGTAAGGGGGGGAGGTGGGCAGTTCTGGGGCTTGAACTCAGGGTCTGGGGGCTGTCCCAGAGCTTTCCTGCTGCTCAAGGCTAATGCTCTACCACTTTTAAGTACAGCTCCAATTTTGGCCTTTTGTTGGTTAACTGAGATAAGAATCTCACAGATGTTGCTGCCCAGGCTGGCTCTGAACCTCCATCTCAGCCTCCTGGGTAGCTAAGATGATATATTATGATGCTTGGCAGTTTCCTCATTTTAATTTTTTTAATGAAGTCATACCTCATAGGTTGGCACTAGGATCAGAAGATTAATATAAGTGAAATATGACAAAGTCCCCCCCCCCTCAATGTTTGCCAAAAACCCTGGGTTGCTCAGGAGCTGCCATGCGCCAGCCACCCTGGTGGTGCGGGGTCCCTCAGTTTCCTTATCACTACTGGACAAGAGGAACCCCAGCCTCATGGGGGGCCAGGCAGGAAGGGGGGGGAAGAGAGGAGCTGTGGAGGAAGTCCCCCTCCTCACTGGCTCCCTCCTTGCAGCCTGCCCCCCAGGGTTTTACAAGGTGTCCCCACGGAGGCCTCTCTGCTCACCGTGCCCGGAGCACAGCCGCGCCCTGGAAAACGCCTCCACCTTCTGCGTGTGCCACGACAGCTACGCGCGCTCGCCCACCGACCCGCCCTCGGCCTCCTGCACCCGTGAGTGTCCTCGCTGCGCGCGCGGCCGAAGGGTAGGGGTAAGAACCCGGGGACCACCCCCCCCCCCCAACAATGGCAAGCCTGGGTGGGGCTGGGGACCAAGCCCGGAGTTGGAAGATCCCAGACCAGAGAGAGTCCGGATGCAGGAGGGATGAGGTTGGGACTCCCGGAGGGTCGCCCTCCCCTCATCCCCGCCCCCTCCAAGGCCTGGAGGGGGCACCGGTCTGTTCTCAGCCCTCACACCCCCATCTCCTCGTGCCCCTGCCCGCTCCTACACCGCCCCCCGCCCAGCCCCGTCTCTCCATCCCCTCCCCGTTCTGGGCCCCCACGTCCGCTCTCGCCACCTCATTGGGGTGAGGAGCGGATCTCCGCCCGCCCCGTCGGTTCCTCCCCTCCCTCCCGCTGAGCCTCCCCCCCCCCCCCCCCCGCCCCGTGCCGCCCAGGGCCGCCGTCGGCGCCGCGGGACCTGCAGTACAGCCTGAGCCGCTCGCCGCTGGCGCTGCGGCTGCGCTGGCTGCCGCCGGCCGACTCGGGCGGCCGCTCCGACGTCACCTACTCGCTGCTGTGCCTGCGCTGCGGCCGCGAGGGCCCGGCCGGCGCCTGCGAGCCGTGCGGGCCGCGCGTGGCCTTCGTGCCGCGCCAGGCCGGGCTGCGGGAGCGCGCCGCCACGCTGCTACACCTGCGGCCCGGAGCGCGCTACACCGTGCGCGTCACCGCGCTCAACGGCGTCTCGGGCCCCGCGGCCGCCGCGGGAGCCACCTACGCACAGGTCACCGTCTCCACCGGGCCCGGGGGTAAGGCCGCGCCGCGCGCCCGCCCGCCCCTCCTCCCGCCGGCATCCCCAAAGCAACCACAGTCCACGTGCATGCACGCCGGCACGCAGCTGGCCTCTCTCCAGGACTCCCAGGCACCCCCAGCCCGGACCCCGCTCCCACCCCCTCCCCGACTCCCCAAGGAGAAACTGAGGATGCAGGCAGGGGATCAGAGAGGATGGGAGGCTCCAGGGGCGGGGATGGCGGACGATGGCGGGGGTCCCCTGCCACCAGCTACGCGGCAGACAGTGCCCCCAGAGAGATGGGAAGTCTTTTTCCTTTTCTTTACAACTATTTCGGCAAAAAGCTCGTAGTACTTTTTCCTCTGTCGCCGAAAGAGGTGGTGGTGGTGGGGTGTCTGCCGTGTCCCCCGCTTCCAGTCACCCTGTCCTGATCACCGGGCGGGCACGGGCGGCGCACGCGGGGGCAGACTGGGCACCGAAAGGACTGGCAAGGCACAGCTCAGTCTGGGATTGAAGGGAACGAATGAATCCGGAAGACATGTTACCTCCGTCTCCTTCTTGACATTTACTTTTGAGCTGTCTCCCTTCTAAAGGGAGGTGGTGGTGGTGGTGTCTTTCAAGTAATCCCTTAAGTGCCCTTTGCAAGAAAGAGTGGTGGTGGTAAGGCTTGGGAGGCGCTGCCTGTCCGGCGGGTATGATTGCTTCCTGACCTCACGGCCTGTCTTCTGCGACCTGCCTCCATCTTCATACAGCAGCATTGGCAGGAGAGAAGTCTGAGTCTAGGGTTATTTTGTTCTGTTGTCAGTAACGTGAGTGTGCATATACATACATACATACACACACACACACACACACACACACACACACACACACACAAACACTGCCTATCTGAATAATTCATTAACCTATTGATAAGAATTAAAATTTAACCAATATGGCTTTCTTTCCATTTGAGTTTGTTTGGAACAGAGTAAACCATTGGATCTGCACACACACACACACACACACACACACACACACACACACATTTAATTCCTAGAAAAGTTGTCTTCAGTTATTGCTTGGACCTAGAACTTCTGATAGCTCCGGTGTATCTTCTAAGACTATCTTCTAAGCCTTAGCTTGTACATCCATTTTCTGATTCTCCAATCTTGTCCATCCCTTTATCATTTTTAGCGCTTAATCCCTTCCCTTCTCTTTGCCTTTTGAGAGTGATTTCCCAGCCTGCCTGGCTTTCTACCACAGCGTTTCTGCTCTTTATTCTCTCTCTTGTGATTTAACATTTGCTATTGTACTTACCTTTTAAAAATTCAAAATTCAAGGGCTAGGGATGTAGCTCAAAGGCAAAACTGCTTGGGTATTACACATGAGATCCTGGGTTTGATCCTCAGTACTGATAAATAAATAAATAACAACTGAAAACTCAGGGCAGAAAGAAAAAGAAGGAAAGAAAGAAAAAGCCCTCAGGATAGAGAAAGGAATAAATAAATAAACAATCCAGCTGGGCACCAGAGGCTCACATTTATAATCCTAGTTATCCAGGAGCCTGAGGTATGGAGGATTGAGCTTCAAGACTAGCCTGGGTAGACAAGTTCACTAGACTTCATCTCAAACCACAACAACAACAACAACAACAAAAAGCAGGGCTAGGTTGTGGATGAAGTGACAGAGTGCCAGCCTAGCAACCCTTGGTACTGGCAATTGATCAACAGCTTTTATTAGGTTCCTTATGCTATCTTAATACATACTTGGAGCATATTTTGAAGTTATTCACTTTCCATCTTTCTTTTTTTTCCTTCTCTGATCACCCTAAACAGTCTCATAGTTAGAATCAGTGAATATGTGTGTGTGTTTCCAGTGTAATTTCCATACATGCGTGAAAAATATATTTGGTTTTTCGAGCTTGGCTTATCTCAATTAACATGGTCTCCAGTTTTACCTTTTCTTGCAAGTGACATGATTTCATTTTTCTTTATGGCAGAGTAATATTCTATGGTCTATATGCACTATTTTTTTTATCCATTTGCTTGTTATTGGATGCCTGGGCTAATTCCAGTTAGGCTCTTGTGAACAGCACTACAATAAACATGGATAAGCAAGTACCTTACTTGTATATTGATGTGTACTCCTTTGGATATATGACCACTAGGGTGGTATGTTAGGGTCGTAAGTTAGGCCTATTTTCAGTCTTCTGAGGAATGTCCTTATTGATTTCCATAGTGATTGCAATAGTTTACATTCTCACCAGTAATGGATGAGAGTTGCCCTACAACCTAACCAGCATCTGTTGTTTGTTTCCTTGATGACTACCATTCCGACTGGGGTGAGTTGGAATGTAAGTGTAGCCTTCATCGGGTGCTGCTATCACATACCTGTCATCCTAGCTACTCAGGAAGCTGAGATTTGAGGATCGTGATTCAAAGTAAGCTGGAGCAGAAAAGTCTGTGAGACTTTTATCTCCAACTAATCACCAGAAAACCAGAAGTGGAGCTATGAATCCAAGAGGTAGAGCACTATCCTTGAGCAAAAAGATCCACTCAGGGGTAGCGCTCAGGCCCTGAGTTCAAGCCCTGAGCCTGAAAAAAAAAGGTTCCTTTGATTTGCATTCCCTTTATAACTAAGGATATTGGACATTTCTTTTTCTTTTTTTTTTTCTTTTTGGCAGTCCTGGGGCTTGAACTCAGGGTCTGGGCACTGTCCCTGAGCTTCTTTTTTTGAGGGGGGAGGGGCCCGGTTGTGGGTCCTGAACTCTGGGCCTGGGCACTGTCCCTCAGCTCTTCAGCTCAAGGCTAGCGCTCTACCACTTGAGCCACAGCGCCACTTCCGGCTTTTTTCTTTTTGCTTATGTGGTGCTGAGAAATCGAACCCAGGGCCTCATGCATGCAAGGCAAGCGCTCTACCACTGAGCCACCTTCCCAGCCCTGGACATTTCTTAACCATTTGTATTTCTTCTTCTCAGAAGTGTCAGGGCTGGTTTCAAACTAATATCCTCAGATCTTAGCCTCCTGAATGGCTAGAATTACAGGTATGAGCCACTGGTGCCCAGTTAATTTTTTAACTAACTTACTAACTAAATATTTAATAGTAATAAAAATTAATTTTTAAATTTTATTTATTATTTATTTATTTATTTTTATTGTGAAAATACCGTACAGAGGGGTTACAATTACATGGGCAAGATAACGAGTACATTTCTTATCAAGCATTGTTGCCTCCTCCTTTGTTTCCCCTTCCCATCCCTTCCCATACTCCCCCCCTTCTGCCCCCCACCCGATCCTCCTCCCCCCCACCAAAGTTGTAAAGTTCGTTTTTCGACATAACGACTTGTACATCTCATTGTTGCAATGGGTCCACCTGTATCCCTAGTTAAACAATTTGTTTTTTCCCTTCCCCTTCACAAATTATACCAACATCAAATACAGTGAAGGCAGGGGTTATACCGTGGGGGAGGGACATGCAAAGAAACAAAGAAATCATCTTATAAATATGTTAGAAACAATTGCATGAAAGAAAAAAAAACATTTGAATACTTATCTTGGGGTTCATTTCCCTAACATCAACTTATCTGACCTTTTCTGCTTGTCTCAGACATACACTGGTTATTGCAAATAAGGGAAACCATGGGACCTATGTTTCTTTGGGCCTGGCTTACTTCACTTAATATAATTTTTTCTAAGTTTTTTCATTTCCTAACAAATGGGCAATATTATTCTTTCTGATGGAGGCATAGAATTCTATTGTGTATACATACCACAATTTTCTTGATCCATTCATCTATTGAGGGACATCTGGTTTGGTTCCATATCTTAGCTATGGTAAATAATGCTGCAATAAATAGCAATTTTTTTCTGGTACTGGGCCTGGGCATTGTCCCTCAGCTTTTGCGCTCAAGTCTAGCCTTCTACCACTTGAACCACAGTTCTGCTTCTGGGTTTTTGATGATTAGATAGAGAGTCTCGTGGGCTTCCAGGTGCTGGTGGTGCACACCTGTAATCCTAGCTACTAAGGAGGTTGAGATCTGAGGATCATGGTTCAAAGCCAGTTTGGGCAGCATAGTTGGTAAGATTCTTATCTCCAAACTACCAGAAAACCAGAAGTGGCACTGTGGTTCAAGTGGTAGAGTGCTAGCCTTGAGCTGAAGAGCTGAGGGTCAGTTCCCAGGCCCAGAGTTCAAGTCCCCCTCCCCCCCCCCCCACAGAGTCTTCTCATGGGCTTTTTCTTGGCCTTGAACCTCCATTCTCAGATCTCAGCCTCCTACATAGCTAGGATTACAAGCATGAGCCACCAGTACCAGGCTTAATTTTTTTTCTAAATTTCTGATCTCTAAATAGTTGTACAAAGGGGTTTCAATTCAATGTCTCAGTTTATGAGTGCCACACATCTTGGTCAGTGTTACCCCTTCCATCATTCTTCTCCTTGCGTCCATCGCAACTTCCAACCCCTCTGCTTACCCATTCATTTATAAATTAGATTAAGTTTTCTTTTGATGGTTAACTTTTTTTTTTTTTTTGCCAGTTCTGGTCTTGAACTCTGGCCTGGGTGCTATCACTAAGCTTTCTCAGCTCAAGGCTATAGTGCTCTACCACAGCGCCACTTCCGGTTTTCTGGTGGTTTTTGGAGATAGAATCTCAAGGACTTTCCTGCTGGGGCTGGCTTTAAACTGTAATCTTCAGATCTCAGCCTCCTGAGTAGCTAGGAATACAGGCATGAGCCACTGGTGCCCGGCTTCAATCCTCTTTTTAAAGAACTTTTTAAACTCTATATATTCTGGATTTTAATCTTTGCCTGTTGAATTATTAGCAAAGATTTTCTTCCGTGAGTTGGCTCTTAGTTCTGAGGATCATTTCTTTGGCTATGCAGAAACTTTTTAACTTGATGAAGTCCCATTTGCCAGTTCTTGTTATTATTTTCTGTGCTATTGGAATCCTATTCAGAAGATAATTATCTGTGTCTATTACTTCCAGAGCTTTCTCTATGTTTTCCTTTAGTAGATTGAAAGTTTCAGGTCATACTTTCAGTTCTTTGATCCGTTTGGACAGGCTGAGAGATAGAGGTCAAGATTCAGTCTCCTGCAGGTAGACAACCTATTTTGCTAGGATGATTTGTTGAAGAGGTTGTTTTTTTTTTCTAATATTTGTTTTTGGTTCCTTTGTTAAAAATTACATGGCTGTGTGGTTTTATTCCCGGATTTTCTATAGTGTTTCATTGTTCTTTGTGTCAGTTTTTGTGACAGTTCCAAGCTGTTTTTGTTACTATGGATCTGTAGTATAATTTGAAGTTTGGGCTTGTGATTGTCTCCAGTGGTGTTCTTTTGACTCAGGATTGCTTTTGTTATTTTGGGTCTTAGGTTTCCATATGAATTTTTGGATTAATTTTTTTATGTCCGTTAAGAATGACATTGGAACTTTGTTATTATTATTATTTTTTGGGGGGTCCAGTCGAGGGGCCTGAACTCTGGGCCTGGGCGCTGTCCCTCAGCTCTTCAGCTCAAGGCTAGCACTCTACCACTTGAGCCACAGCGCCACTTCCGGCTTTTTTCTTTTTGCTTATGTGGTGCTGAGGAATCGAACCCAGGGCCTCAGGCATGCAAGGCAAGTGCTCTACCACTGAGCCACCTTCCCATCCCATTGGGACTTTGATAGGTATTGTATTGCACTTGATCTGTACATACTAGTCCATAAGCATGTCTTCTGGTGTCTTCTTTGATTTCTTTGTTCAAGTTTTATCATTTTAATTGTAATTGGTTAATACCTAGGTATTTTATTGCTTTTGGAGGCTAATGTGAATGAAATTATTTTCCTGATTTCTTTTTCTTTCATTATTGTTGTATAATAAAGCTACTGATTTTAAGTGCTATGTTTCTGAAGGTATTTATTGGTTCTAGAAGTTTTTGATGGCATCTGTAAAGGTCTTTTAAGTATTGGATCATACCATCACCAAATAGGGGTACTTTCACTTCTTTCTTCCCTATTTGAATTTCTTTTCTTTCTCCTGCCTTATTGCTCTGGCTAGAAATTCTAGTATCATATTGAATAACTATCAAAATACCAGACTGGAGATGTGACACAAGTGGTATAGAGCCAGCTGTGAGCAAGAAATCTGAATGAGAGCAAAAGGCTCTAAGTTCAAACCCAATAGTGACACACGCACACATGTGAACATAACTGTTTGTAATGGAGTTTTTTTCTTTTCTTTGTTTCATTGTTTCTCTTCCTTCCTTCCTTTCTTTCTCTTTCTTTCTTTCTTTCTCTCTTTCTCTTTCTTTCTTTCTCTCTTTCTTTCTTTCTTTTCTGTGCTAGTTCTAGGGCTTGAATTTAGGGCCTGGGCTTTTTCTTTTTCTTTTTTTTTTTTTTTTTGTCGGTCATGGGGCTTGAACTCTGGGCCTGGGTGCTGTCCCTCAGCTCTTCAGCTCAAGGCGAGCGCTCTACCACTGGAGCTACAGCGCCACTTCCGGTTTTCTGGTGGTTTATTGGAGATAGGAGTCTCACGATCTCTCCTGCCCGGGCTGGCTTTGAACCGCGATCCTCAGATCTCAGCCTCCTGAGTAGCTAGGATTACAGGCGTGAGCCACCAGCGCCCGGCTAAGGGCCTGGGCTTTTTCAAGACTAGTGCTCTACCTCTTGAGGCACAGCTCTACTTCTGACTTTTTTGTGGGTGACTGGGTAAAAGAGTCTCACAAGCAGGATGCTGGTGGTTCACGCCTGCAATCCTAGCTACTGAGGAGGCTGAGATCTGAGGATCACGTTTCAAAGCCTGCCTGGGCAGAAAAGTCCATGAGACTTTTATCTCCAATTAACCACTAGAAAACAGGAAGTGGTGCTGTGGCTCAAGCTGTAGAGCACTTGCCTTGAGCTGAAGAGCTGAGGGACAGCGCCCAGGCCCAGAGTTCAAGCCCTATGACCAACCAAAAAAAAAAAAAAAGTCTCACAGACTTTCCTTCCCAGTCTGGATTCAAACCATGATCCTCAGATCTCAGTCTCCTGACTGATTAGGTTTACAGATGTGAGCCACCAGCATCCAGTAGGGCTGTTTTTTGTTGGTTGGTTGGTTGGTTGTGGGGATTGAACTCAGGGCCTGGTTGGTTGTGGGGATTGAACTCAGGGTCTGGGTGCTGTTCTAAGCTTTTTTTTTTTTTTTCTGGCCAGTCTTAGGACTTGAACTCAGGGCCTGGGCACTGTCCCTGAACTTCTTTTTGTTCAAGGCTAGCACTCTAACTGGACCCATACCACCATTACTGGCTTTTTCTGTTTATGTGGTACTGAGGAATTGAACCCAGGGCTTCATGCATGCTAGGCAAGCACTCTACATTCCCAACCCTCCCTGAGCCTCTTTGTGCTCAAGACTAGTGCTCTACCACTTGAGCCATAGTGCCACTTCTGATTTTTTAGTGGTTAATTTGATATAAGAGTCTCATGAGACTTTTCTGCCCAGGCTGGCTTTGAACTGCAATCCTCAGATCTCAGCCTCCTTAGTAACTAGGACTACAGGCATGAGCACCCTACTGGGCTGTTTTTTTTGTTTGTTTGTTTGTTTTTTGCCAGTCATGGGGTTTGAACTCTGGGCCTGGGCACTGTCCCTCAGCTCTTCAGCTCAAGAATAGCACTCTACCACTTGAGCCACAGTGCCACTTCTGGCCTTTTCTGTTTATGTGGTGCTGAGGAATCGAACCCAGGGCCTCCTGCATGCAGGGCAAGCACTCTACGACTGAGCCACCTTCCCAGCCCTGTTGTTTGTTTTTGAGACAGGTTCTTGATATGTAGCCCAGGTTGGCCTCAGATTTGCAATTCTTTTGCCTCAGCGTCCTGAGAGCTAGGATTATAGGCATGCACCACCACACTTGGTTCTATTTTCTTTTAAATATTTCGATTTTGCTAATATGTTTTTCATTTCCCATGAGACATTCTTGCCTTGTTTCCTTCTGCTTCTTTCCCTCCTCTAACTGCTTTATCCTCATGGCCTTCTCCACCTACTTGGCAGAGGCTGTGTCATTTTTCTTTTTGACATGCCCGACAGTCTCCTTGCATGTTCCCCTTCCAGTAAATCGCCTGTCGAAATAGACTCCTATCTCTGAAGACAGTCTTCAGTTTGTGTATTCTGACATTTGTTTTCTGCCCAATTTGTTGATGTTTTCCATTTATATATCTCCTTGAGCAGGAGATAGCTGGTGACATGCGTTGGTTATTAATAACTAATGATAATGATGATTGTTAGAGTAAATTAGACTTCACCAGAAACCACTGTGGACATCCAGGTACAAAGAACAAAGAAAAGGCTTATTTCCAGTAAAGGGGCTGGCCAGACCCCTTCTCACAAGGGAGAGGAAGTGAGAAGTGCCGGCTATTGTTTCAAGTGACCTTTATAGCCTCATAGATTTGGGGAATCTTGATGCCTTATATGGTCATAGGTATCCCAAAGGGGTTCTCTCTCAGGGAAAGGGGGGGAGGGGCTAATCTTTTGCTGCCTTTACTATATAGGCCTAGTGTTGCCTAAGGAAAGAGCATGTTAAGCTATGAGGGAAGAGGCTTCTGGGGATAACAATGACAATAATAATAAGCATGATTTCCTCGTGTTGGTTGTGAGGCTTTTGCTTATAGATAACAATAAATCTCAATCTAACTAGCTGAGATTCCAATGAAACCCAAAATGATTTCTTAAGAAGACTCCAGTTAGAGCTTGGTCAATTCAGCAGGTCAACAGTGTCTTCCAGGACATAGGTTCTTTCTGTCTTTCTGCTCTCCCATCCATTGCACCTAGCCTCCTAAGGACGGCAAGTTGGCTATGGCAACTCCAGATCTCATATCCTTACCATCCAGAAGCATAAAAAGAATGCTTTCTTCCATGCAGGCTTTTAAAAAGCAACAGACCTTTCTCAGAATTCTTTTTCCCCTTAGCTGAGTTCTTTTGTTGGCTGGAACTGGATTGCCAACCCAACCCTAAACCAGATGTCTTAGAACAGAGAATCTCTGGGAGATCTGGGAAGACTGTGGACCCTGAATCACAAATGGCTCTCTCAGCAGGGAAAGGGACTGGTTGGCTATAGATAGGTTTTCCTTGGTGGTTACCGAACTTTTGGCCCACCTGGGTACCAGTCGAATTTTATCACAAACCTACAGGTGGACAATAGGGGCCTGGACTCCAAATTTAGTTTTATTATCAGCACTTCCTTTCCATTCTTTGATCGTGATGGTGGTGGTGGTGGTGGTGGTGATGTGGTGTGCTGGTAGTGGGGCTTGAACTCAGGGCCTTGTACTCATGCTTAACTTTTTGCACTCAATGCTGCTGCTCTGTTGCCTGAGCCACACTTCTGCTTCTGCCTTTTGCTAGTTAATTAGAGATAATAGTCTCTCAGATTTGTCTGCTTAGGCTCCTTTTTATCCTCAGGTCTCAACTTCCTGAGAGGTTAGGATTATAGACAGGTACCACCAGCATCCATCTTTATTTTCCATTCTTAAAACTTCGTTGTTGTTGGTGGTGGTGGTCGTGGCCTGAATGCTGGGCCTGGGCGCTGTCCCTCAGCTCTTCAGCTCAAGGCTAGCACTCTACCACTTTCGGCTTTTTGTGCTTATGTGGCGCTGAGGAATCAAACCCAGGGCCTCATGCATGCAAGGCAAGCACTCTGCCACTGAGCCACCTTCCCAGTCCCCTGTTCTTAGGATTTAAAAAAATTGTTATTATAAAGGTGGTATAAAGAGAGGTTACCGTTTCATAAATTAGGCAATGAGTACATTTCCTTTTGGGCAGTATCACCCCTTCCTTTGTTTTCTTGCATTTTTTTTCCTCCTGTTCCCATCTAGAAGTTGTATAGCTCTCTTTGTTCTTTCTTTCTTTCTTTCCTTCTTTCTTTTTTTCTTTCTTTCTTTCTTGCTTTCTTTCTGTCTTTCTGTCTTTCTTTCTTTCTCTTTCTTTCCCCCTTCCTTCCTTTCTTTCGTTCTCCTCCCCCCCTCTTTCTTTCAGTTTTTGGATGGTCCTGGGGCTTGAACTCAAGGCCTGGGCACTGTCTCTGAGCCTTTCTGGGCTCAAAGCTAGTGTTCTACCACCACTTCTGCCTTTTTCTTGAGTAGTTTATTGGAGATGATAGTCTCATAGATTTTCCTGCCTGGGCAGGCTTTGAACTGCAATCCTCAGATCTCAGCCTGCTGAGTAGCTAGGATTACAGGTGTGAGCCCCTGGCACCCAGCTGTAGTTCATTTTTAACATAGTTTCTACTGAATACCACTGCTACATTTGTTCATCCTATGTCCCTCCATTTTTGTGACCCCCTTTACCATTCTTAAAAATTTTTAAATCTAGCAATATCTCTGAGGAGCTGAAATGGAAACACTTCCTACCTCTATATCTAGCCCTCTAAGGCACTGAATGGCCTTTCCCCATGAGACAGAGAAAGACAGGCCTCTACCTGTATCTACAAAGGACAGAGCCACCTCCTAGGAGGCCTCATCACTCCTGTCTTTGTGCCAGATCTTTCTGATGAATTCCTTCCAAGAGGCACTCTTAGGAGCTGGCCATTGTCAGGTAACAAAGACCTCTCTCTCTCTCTCTCTCTCTCTCTCTCTCTCTCTCTCTCTCTGTCACAAGGTCAAGTACTGCGGGAGGAAAAAAGTATTCTCAAGTTATTTTTAGAATGGGAAGCAATGCCACTCTGTGGGCAGCACAGGCTGGGCTTTACCACAATTACACCTTCCAGTCCAGTCCCACGAGCTTTATCTTAGGTAAAAATACACCACTCTACTCTACTCCCTGTCCCCACTGTGGCAATCAGGCATCTGACTGCATTGGAATGCTGCTCTCTCTGAATCCTCAAATCTTCATTGAGTTTGGAGAAGTCTGGAGGTGGGGGCTGCTAGGCTGATACTGTTAAAGACAGAAAGCTACATTCTAGCCATTGCCAAAGTGGGAGTCATGATGCTTTTGTTCCTACTTGCTACTCCACTGCTATGTGACATCTACTTCCCCCAACCCCTGAAGTCCAAGAGCTCCAGGATGTGAAGGCAGGCGAGAATTCTGGATCATCTTATTCTGCCTGTTCTCTGTACATGAAACTGCTGGCCATGAGTTCCTTAATTCACTGAGTACTTGCCCTGGGTCAGGGGTTGTGTAAGTCCTTAATGAGTAGGACTTTGGAAATTCTCACCTCAGGTCTAGCATTTTACATGTGAGAAATCTAAGGCTTAGACAGTGAGATCATCAATGGACACAGGAAGGACCTACTGTGCTGCCGATTGAACCCAGGATCTCACAGGCATGCTAGGAAAGTGCTCTATAGTTGAGCCATATCTTTAGTATGGGGGCTTTCTTCATCATTCTGTTCACTAGATTTCTATAGCTTTGCTTGCCCCCTGCTGTTTTCCTTCTGCTGCTCTGGCTCTTCCTTTTCAGGCTCCTTTGGCTATCTCTTAAATGCTTTATTTCCTGTGGCTTATTTCTCTGTATATATTTTCCCTGGTGGTTTTATCCAGTCATCTCAGTGGCCTGAATTTCCACCCCTACCTCCTATTCCAGACATCTTCTCTGAGCCTGAGCTTCTTTCCAATACCTGCTCTTGGAAATAACCTGACAACACACCCAGGTGAGAGCCTGAGTTCTCCTCCCAGGGATGCCACACATTGGAGTGTGTGTGTGTGTGTGTGTGTGTGTGTGTGTGTGTGTATGTGTGTGTGTGGAGTGTGACTGTTCACTGACATTATCTAGACAAGTCAATCTCAAACTTGCCTGCATGTTGACATCACACACATTATATGTGTAGGAACATGACTGTAAATATATATCATGTTTAAACCTTGTTCCACTTAATTGCTTTGAGATATATATCGAGCATTGGTATTTGTGTGTGTGTGTGTGTGTGTGTGTGTGTGTGAGTTGTGGGGCTTGAACTCTGGGCCTGGGCACTCTCCTTGAGCTCTTCAGCTCAAGGCTAGCACTCTACCTCTTGAGCCACAGCTCCACTTCCGGCTTTTTCTGTTTACATGATGCTGAGGAATCAAACCGAGGGCCTCATGCATGTGAAGCAAGCACTCTACCACTGAGCCACCTTCCCAACCCTTGGTATTTTTTTGTGCTAGGGCTGGAACCCAGGGCCTCATACATGTTAGACAAATGCTCTACCCACTGAGGTGTATTCCTAGTTCTTAAAAAAAAAGTCACAGGCAGAGTCTCACTGTGTAGCCCAGGCTGGCTCCAAACTTCTGTTTATTTAATTAACATTTATTTATTTATTTGTGGCAGCCTTGGGCTTGAACTCAGGGCCTGGGTGCTGTCCCTTAGCTGTTTCACTCAAGGCTGGTACTCTACCACCTGAGCCATAGTTTCACTTCTGCCATCGCCCATTATTGTAAATAAGGTTTACCTGTGTGTGGGGTGGTGGTGGAAGGATGCTGAGGATCAAACTCAGGGCTTTGTGTGTGGTAGGAGCTATGGAGCTACACTCCTAGCTTAATTTCCCTTTTGAATTGTTTGTTGTTAGTGTATAAACATGGAATTTATTTTTTAAATATTGATTTTATGTCCTCTAACTTTGCTGCATTTATCAGTTTTGAAAGTATTAAAAAAGATAAAGAAAAAAATATAAAAAAATAAAAATAAAGAACAACCAAAAAGAAAATCTTTTGTGGACTCTTCGGACTTTTCTGCATAAAAGATCGTGCCATCTGGGGCTTCTACTTTCCAGTTTGGACACTGTTCATTCTTTTCCTTGCCTAGTTTTCCTGGCTAGAACTTCAAGTCTTGCGGTGCATAGACATGATTAGAGCGGGCAGCCTTGACTTTTTCCTAATCTTAGATGGAAACGGTCTAGACTTTCACTATTGGGTATTACCTTCAGTATGACTTTCCATGAATGCCCTTTATCTCGTTGGGGAAATTTCCCTCCAGTTCTAGTTTGTTCCATGTGTTTATTGTTCTAATGACTAGATTATGGGAATAGTTATGTAGCTGGTTTCCATGCTTCTAAATGTTCTCTTACGTCTCCAAGCCATAGAAACTGCAGAAAAGAGCCTGCGGGATTAGAACCATTAGGGATGCTTGAATGTAGAGTAGCAGGCAGCAGGAAGCCTCTAGCTGGCCCTGTAGGAGGTCTCACAAACTCCACCCTGATGCCTCAGCCCCACCCCACCCCATGCCTAGGCCCCGCCCATCCCGCAGACCCCACCCCACCCCATGCCTAGTTCCCGCAGTCCAGACCCCAGGGCAGGAGGTGAACCCCACTCTGCTTAACTTCCAGCGCCCTGGGAGGAGGATGAGATCCGCAGGGACCGAGTGGAACCCCAGAGTGTGTCCCTGTCCTGGCGGGAGCCGGTCCCTGCTGGAACCCCTGGGGCTAATGGCACCGAGTATGAGATCCGGTACTATGAGAAGGTGAGTCTGAGTGGGAGCCCTCAGCAGCCTGCGCCGCACCTGCCGCCCCCTTCTGCCTCTTCCTGCCCCTTCCTCCCTTCCTTTCCAAACACACCAGCCTCCTCAATATCTCTCCCCCCCACCACTGAAGATTCTCCATAGCCCTCCTCACCCTGGACCTGCTGACCCCTGCCTTCCTCCCCCCGCCCCAAGTTGGCCCCATCCCCTCTCCCCCTCCCCCCCCCCCCCGCCTTTGCCCTTCCAGATTTTCTATGGCTAGATCTGTACAAACCATTTTCTCAGCCTTTTTAAAGGGAAAGAACACCGTGCGCGCGCGCGCGCGCGCACACACACACACACACACACACACACACACACAGAGTCTCAAACTTTACAAAATTTTCTGACCATATATACCCACTGTGGTGTACTGGTAATATTTAAAAACAGCTCTCCATGGGGCTGGGAAAGTGGCTCAGTGGTAGAGTGCTTGCCTTGCAAGCATGAGGCCCTGGGTTCGATTCCTCAGCACCACATAAGCAGAAAAAGCTGGAAGTGGCTCTGTGGCTCAAAGTGGTAGAGCGCTAGCCTTGAGCTGAAGAGCTGAGGGACAGCGCCCAGACCCAGAATTCAGGCCCCACGACCGGCAGAAAAAAACAAACAAACAAATAAAAACAGCTCTCCAAAACAATGAGGGTGTGAATTGTTATAATTATACTAATAAAAAGGACACATGCGTAACACATTGTTTATAATATTAAAATACATAAAATACTCGGTATAAATCCCATATATCCAATTGAACCTCATAGGGTATTTTTGCAAATCTTGTATTTGTATTTGATTTGATTTTTGCAGGATTGAACCCTGGACCTCCCTATGTGCTATGCAAGTTCCCAGCTGTGTGTGTGTGTGTGTGTGTGTGTGTGTGTGTGTGGTGTGTGTGTGTGTGTGTGTGTGTGGTGTGTGGTGTGTGTGTGTGGTGTGTGTGTGTGTGTGTGGTGTGTGTGTGTGGTGTGTGGTGTGTGTGGTGTGTGTGTGTGTGTGTGTGTGTGTGTGTGTGTGAACTCAGGGACTCATGCTCTTGCTTGGCTTTTTCATTCAAGACTAGTGCTTTACCATTTGAACCACACCCCATTTCCAACTTTTTGCTAGTTAGTAGAGATAAGAATTTCTCAGATTTGACTACCAGGGTTGGCTTCAAACCTTGAACCTCAGGTTTTAGCCATCTGAGTAAGTAGGGTTACAAGCATGAGCCACCAGCACCCACTTGTAATTTTTTTTGGGGGGGGTCCGGTTGTGGGGCCTGAACTCTGGGCCTGGGCGCTGTCTCCCTCAGCTCTTCAGCTCAAGGCTAGCGCTCTACCACTTGAGCCACAGCGCCACTTCTGGCTGTTTTCTTTTTGCTTATGTGGTGCTGAGGAATTGAACCCAGGGCCTCATGCATGCAAGGCAAGCGCTCTACCACTGAGCCACCTTCCCAGCCCCTGTAATTTTTTTTTGAGATGAAATGTTTCTGTGTTGCCCAGCCCTGGCTCTAACTCCCACCCCGCCCTTTTAAGTAGCCGAAACTCCCTGCTTTCATCACTATGCCAAGATTTTTTTCTTATATGCATTTTTCCCAATTTTTAGCATTTTCTATAACTCAAACAACGTGGCTTTATAGAAATTCACAAAGCTGCTAGAGCTTGCATGCATTTTTCATGTAGAGTTGCAGGTCAGTCTTGATTTGATAAATGGAGTTACACCACAACCACTCTCTCATACATTCCTCCTCCTTCCATCTGAGGTATAATCTGCTGTTAAACAGTTTCTCACCTTAGTACAAATTAAATTCATTAAAGTAAAACCTCTTTCAGCGCCAGCTCTAAATGCAATCAGAATTCTGCTCACTCCTCAGTGACACGCAGGACTTCTTTGCTGAACCAGATAATCGTTTTGTAATATTAGAAGTCTCTTGAGAGCTGGGAGTGTCAAGGGGACGTGGAAGGAGGAGGGAGTCACTGCTGGATGTATGGCCTAGGTGACCCAGAGGACAACACTGTGCCCTGGCTGAGATGGAGACCCGTGGAAGAGGAAGAGCAGGTTGGGGCAAGATAGTGTCAGTTTGCTCATGAAGTATTGAAGGGGCTGCTTTTGGAAATAACCTGACTCAACACACACAGGTGAGAGCCTGAGCTCTCTTCCCAGGGATGCCACACATTGGAGTGTGTGTGTGTGTATGTGTATGTGTGTGAGAGAGAGAGAGAGAGAGAGTGTGTGTGACTGTTCACTGACATTAGACTAGTCAATCTCAAACTTGCCTACATGTTGACATCACACACACATATTATCTGTCTAGGAACGTGACTGTAAATATGTATCATGTTTAAACCTTGTCTCACTTAGTTGCTTTGAGATATATCTGGATTATCATTTTGTTTTGTTTTTGTTTTTGTTTTTGTCAGTCGTGGGGCTTGAATTCTGGGCCTGGGCACTGTCTCTGAGCTCTTCAGCTCAAGGCTAGCACTCTACCACTTGAACCACAGCTCCACTTCCAGCTTTTTCTGTTTATGTGGTGCTGAGGAATCGAACCCAGGGCCTCATGCATGCAAGGTATCCAGGGGAACTTACAGGTATGAAACTCACAGTAGAGCTGCAAGCTGGGGAGAAAAAGAGCAGGGTTCTTGTGTGAGTGACAGCTTTCAGCATAGGGATGGTAGCTAATGTCAGGAAGGGAATGTATGGATTTCTCTTCCTGGGCTGACTTCAAAACTTGATCCCCAGATCTCAGATTCCTGAATAGCTAGGATTACAGGTGTGAGCCACTGGTGCCCAGCTGTACTTTTTTTTTTTTTTTTTTTTTTTATAAAGCCTCTAACTCTGAGTGTATCCAGGAAAGGCTTCTGAGGAGCAGTGTTTAGGAGGCAGCAGTGAAGGATATTGGGAAGGAGCTATGTGCGCAGTCAATGCTTAGAAAAGACTCACTGAACTGACATTTAGAGATGAGAGTGTAGATGAGAGTCCCTTCACAGCTGGCTGGATGCTCACAAGCCCTTAATCAGGGAATGTGGATATGCTGGGAATGAAAACCATCAAAAAGAAGCGTGAGTCTCACAAGGTGCTGTATTTGAAGTATTGTTGGGTCATTAGGTCTGGACAGGTGTCAGGGACCCTTCTCTGGAGCCACAGTGCTTCTCATTTTCCCTTCTCTCTGCACCCCAGCACAGCCTTCTCCACAGAGGGGCTGGCTCCTAGCTCATGAAAGCAGCTGTGGTCTGCAGCTGTGCTGCTCCACGCAGTCCTTCCCAGCCTCCTCCCTGCCTCACTGTCCTGCAGCTGTCTTGTCTTCCCAGGAATTGTTCCAATGAATGCCATAGCCAAAAAAGATATTACAGGGAGTGGGACTACAGGGCGTGGGGTTTGTACAGTCCAGCGCAGTGGTGGGCAGTGAGTAGGCTCCCATCAGTGATGTCCTTCTCTCCAACTGGGGCCTGGGGTGAGTCTTTACCCCCACCTCATCCAAGTGAGCTCAGTGTCCTTATCTGTGAAACAAAACAGCAAATGAGATAATGCCTCCTGTCCCCCACCTTACAAGACTCTCATGAAAATCAGATTCACAGAGATGGCAGCCCCCCAGCAAGAGTGTCTAGGGCAGGATGGGGCAGGATCATTTTTCTCACTCTGCAATGTCAGGCCTGCTCACTTGGGGTCCCTAACCCCATCAGCTCTGAGAGGGAGGCTCTGGCATCTTTTCTTAAGTATGTCTTAGGCAGATGTAGATGATAGTCCTCTTGGTTACAAGAACCCTGAGTATGACTGCTGTGAGGAGATTTCTCCCATGGGAGAAATCTCTGCGACCCTCAAGATGATTGGAGTCCTTCCTCCGCACAACCCACATTCACTGGGAGGTAGTCCTCTGGCCTCTCCATGGCTGTCCTCCCATCCTTCTCCCCGAAGAGTGGTTCTGGCCTTGGATCTGGCCTCACTTCTCCATCTTCTCCAGGGTCGGAGTGAACAGACTTACTCCATGGTGAAGACAGGGGCACCAGCCGTCACCGTCACCAACCTGAAGCCTGCCACCCGCTACGTCTTCCAGATCCGGACAGCTTCCACAGGGCCCTCCTGGGAGGGCCAGAGCTTCAGCCCCAGCATTGAAGTGCAGACCCCTGGGGAAGGTGAGTAGTACATTGCCTTGGTCCAGAAGCCAAACACAGGACACAGGAAAAGGAGACAAATCAGGGAGGGAATTAGGTGTGCTGGGCAGGGAGCCTGCAGAACAGTTGAATTACAATGTAATTACTTAAGCAGTTTTGGGTCTTCCGGCATGAATTTGACTGGTACCTGCCCTGAAGAAGTCCAGCAGGAATGGCCAGAACATTTGTCTCAGAGTGTGCCTCCCTTCTCACAGGGCATGTTCCATGTCCTGTGAAACGTTCTGAGACTCAGACACGGGGTCCACTCTGAAACTCAGCCATTTTCCTGAAAAGTGTTTGAAGTCTCATGACCGCCTGTTACCATGACCACTAAGTCCTTCTTGTTCTTCTTTTTCTCTGCCATGGTAGAGACCTGCCAAGGGGCAATATTTCCTCTTCTAGTAGGCTTAGCCCCTGAACCAGACTTCTCCTAGGGGTAGAGGATGCTCACTTGAAGGGGTTTTGAAGGCAGCAATCAACAAATCCAAATGAGCTTTGCATACTTCAAGTGGACTGAGTGGTATTCGAATGATCTTAGTAAAGCTCTGATAGCAGCAAAACAAAAGCTGAACATTAGACTTCCTGATCTCAAAATAGCTCTGCCTCCTCCATAGTATTGGGTGGGGGCAGAGGGGGGAGCACTGCCCCTTATTTCCCTCCCCATTGCCTCTTCCTCAAACCCACCCCCACGTTCCCTTTCATGATGCCTACAGAAAGCTTTGGCTTCCTCTTTTGTTGTTTTGCCTGATGCTCACAGCCCTCAGGATCTCACCTCTATCTACCCCGAGCAGCTCATGAAAGTATTTTCTTGAACAAAGGCAGTTCCCCTTAAGAGGCATTCTGGCACCAGCTGTCAAGATAATAATTCTTTCCAACCTGCTATACGACTCTAATCCTAGATAGGAAGAGCTCTGGGCCCAAAGGGAGGCGAAGATAAAATACCAGGGAGCCTAGGTTCCGAGAAGGATGACAGCACTTCTGACTTAAATGCCTGTCTGTGTCAGGCCTTGGCCAGGTGCTGGGAAGAGGAGATTAGAGCTGAGGCTTGAAGACTAAGGGGCGTTTGAACAAGTAGAAATGGACAGGGGAGGTATTTAGGTAGCAGAAGCTGTTGAGCAAAGGCTCATGAGTTTGAGGGGCAGGAGCTGGGTTGTCAGCTGACAGCTGATCCTGCCTTCCTTGCTTTGGGTCTGGCTATGGGGGGGAAGTTCCCTACAACTGTAGAACAATTTTTCTAGTGACTTCTGACCCCAAGATAGGGTGCTGATGAGGAATCATGCTTCACCACTATGTTAGTTATTTTTGCTGGGTAAGAGATAAGCCTGTGACTTAGTGACTGAGAACGGCAAGCATTGCTCTCTCATGGTTCTGAGGGTTGGGAACATGGGTGCCACCACTGTCTGTGAGTCTCTCCCAAGGTCGGCATCATCTTACAGTTTGTTCATTTATTAATTTAGTGCTAGTTCTGGGGCTTGAACTCAGGGCTTGGGCACTGTCTCTGAGCTTCTTTGCTCAAAGTTAGTGTTTCTATCACTTGAGCCACAGCTTCACTTCCATGCTTCATTGTAGATAAGAGTCTCAGACTTTCCTGCTTCAACTGGCTTTAAACGGTGATCCTTAGATCTCAGCTTCCTGAGTAGCTATGACTAGGTGCCAGCCACTGGCACCCTGCTCATCTTAGAGTTTAAATGGCTTAACTGGGAGAGAATGAGGCTCTCATGGCTGCTGCTGGGGACTGATAATCTTTGCCCCAGAGGTCTGTCTAGGGACACTCCACTCAACACTAGATTCTTTCAGAGACTGTGAACCAGTGAGAGCACAGAAGACACTCAAGATGGAGCCATCTCTGTCAACCAACCTTGAGAATAGCATCCCATGTTCTGTTCATTAGAAGTGAGTTGCTAGGAGCTGGGCGCCAGTAGCTCACACCTATAATCCTAGCTACTCTGGAGGCTGAGATCTGAGGATCATGATTCAAAGCCAGCCTGGGCAGGAATGTCTGTGAGACTCTTATCTCTAATAAACCACCGGAAAACCAGAAGTGGCGCTGTGGCCCAAGTGGTAGAGCCTTGTGCTGAACAGCTGAGAGACAGCACCTAGGCCCAGAGTTCAAGCCCCATGGCCAACAAAAAGAAGGAGGAGGAGGAGGAGGAGGAGGAAGAAAAAGAGGAGGAGGAGGAGGAGGGAAGAATGAAGAAGAAGTTGTTCAGCCTGTCCTCAAGGTGATGTAGACTAGGAAGCAGGAATCAAGAGGACCATTCCAAAGTCTGCCTCCCATGGTGGCAGTGTCTCCTCTCCACCTCTGTGTCTGCATGGATGCCTCATGCCTCATTTTGAACAGTTTCGGCAACTCCATTCTCCTGCCATTGGCCAGCCCCAGGCCCCATGGCTCTATAACCCTTGGCTTTTTGACCTTGCATTGTTGGTCTCTAACTCTCCGTCCTGTCCCTTCTCCCTTCTTCTGTGGCATCCAAGAGAGAGTTTTCTGTATTCTTCCTCCTCTCCCAGACTCTCAGCATGCCTGGCCTCTTCCACCACTTCCCAGCCCTGGCAGGTAATCACAGGGAAATACTCCTGGCTCTGCCTGCCTCACTCCCTGCATGTCTTGCCACACTTTTCCCATTGCTTCCCAGCTTGGGCCATCTTCTTCTGTTCCACATAGACACTATAAAGACACGGTGTGTGTGTTTCCAGTCTCAGTTCAGTGGTCAGGACTGCCCAGTACCGTCCTTGCTCTGGACAGTTATTCCAGATCTTCCCTTTCTTCAGCACCTCCCTTGTCCCCACTCCTAACTCAGCATGTCACCTCCGGCCCTTAGAACAGTGTTCCTACTCCTCAGCCTGCCTCCAAGATCCTCCAATTCTATCTCCCCTGGGCCCTCCATCCTCCTCCAGTGTCTCTCCTGGCTCCGCAAGTCCTTCCATTCCCCACCTAGCTTCTTTCTTCTTTTCCTTTCTCAATGCATTCTCATCTCTTGCATTTTCCAGACTTGGCATTGCATCTCTGGTTCCACAAAGCAGCATCCAAGCCCTTTCTGTCCCCCATCCACTTTAGACTACCCCTCTTGTGTAAAGCTTCCTCACTGGCTTTAGGAAGGAAAGTGTTGGGCCTCTGCTCATCTCTGTGCATTTCTTTCTTTGGTCATTGTATGGTTAAGGTGTGTGTGTGTGCGTGCGTGTGCATGTGTGTGTGTGTGTGTGTGTGTGTGTGTGTGTGTATTTCTATCTCCCAACCTAGGCCTGTGTACTTCTCCAGATTAGTCATTCTTTCTTGTTGACATATTACAGTAGGTGGAATGGGGTGGGTAGATGGATGGATGCGGTCCTGGGCTTCTGCCCTGGGGGAAATAGTTCCAAGTAGAGGCTTTGGCATCAAGCAGAGGCTTTGGTGTCAAGTTCAAATCTTAGGTTATCATTTTCAGCTGTCAGCTTAGCCAAGTTACATAACTTGTCTTCTCCTTGGATTCCACCACTGTGAAAGAGTCAGAATCACCTCATTGGACTGTTGCAATGATGAAATGAGAGTGGCAGAGTTCAGGAATGAAGCACTGTGTCTGGAAGAGTGTGTATTTAGTACTGGCTCTTGGTGGTGGTGGTGATGGAGGGTCTGCATTGGGTGCAGGGAGCTCCATGCAGAGGCCATGCCCTGGCAGAGCTTCTGAAAGGGAGGCCAGGCTCACCTCTCTCAGCACTGGCTACAGTGGAGGTGCCCTGCCCTGGAGCAGAGAAAGTGCTTGCTTGGGATTCTAGGTGCCACTTAGTCCCTGTGGACTGATGACAGGGGTCTTTGTCTGGGAACCTGTCTGGGAGCCTGGTGCTCTTCCTGCCTCAACCTCCTGCTTTTCCTCCCAGCTGCCTCAGGGTCAAGGGACCAGAGCCCTGCGGTCGTCGTCACTGTGGTAACCATCTCAGCCCTCCTTGTCCTGGGCTCCGTGATGAGCGTGCTGGCCATTTGGAGGAGGTAGGTGCTGGCCCTAGCCTGGGTGACCCCTGCAGGCTTATGTCACTGTGCACATGGACATGGGCTCAAAGACACTGATATCTGTGTCTGCCTTGCACACATGCAGATTTGCACATGCAAGCACACTGTTGCAGAGATATCAGTGTGACCAGTCCAGGACCCCTCCCCCCTGCTCATACAGCAGCCTGCACTGCGGCTAGCTCAGCTTCACTGGGATGAAGGGATTTAGCTCCTTAACTCATTAAATGTCAGAAAGCTTCACTGAGGATGAAATCAAGCTTGGTGTGATTAAGATTCTCCTGAGGCTCTGGGAGGTGCCCAGCCTCTACTGCCAAGGGAGCTGAAGGCAGAGAGAGAAAGGCAGAAACTGTGTGTGTGTGTGTGTGTGTGTGTGTGTAAGTGTAAGCTTGGAAGGCAGGGAAGGGAACTCATAAGCCCCAAACCCTCTACCTCATTGGAGGAAGCTTGAAGGAGAGCAGGCAGAGAAAGGGTGGGAGAGATGTAGAACTAAAGACTGGTTATATCTGGCTGAGAGAAGATTCCAGGCCTTTTGCACATAGCAGAGGCTCCGCTGCCACACCATCTCACCCCCAGGGCCTAATTCTACAGCAGAGGCCCAGGTGGTGATAGGCTGGGGCTGCAGTCAGCAGATGGAATATCTGCCTGTAGTGAACTAGAATGGGGAGCAGAGGCAAAATGGGTAACCAGGGAGCCGTGTCTCACCCACCTCTGCCTCCTGGAACTGCCTTTGGCTGGATGGGTAATGGCTATCCCTTTGGCACTGGTTGTTTTCATGGCCTTGATGGAGGCTCTGATGGTGACTGAGGAGGCAGAGACATGTCCTGCCTGTCTGGAGGCCATTTCTGTCCCTGGTGGGTCAGGAAGGCAGGAGAAGGAGCTTCTTCCTCACAGAACTTAAGGGTGATGGAAAAGCAAAGATGGGTGTAGGGGTTCAGGCGGAAAGGGGAGAAAAGAGGCGGCATCTCATCTACTCAGAGGGCCTACGGGGAAGGAGCAGCAGCCAGGAGTGCTGCAGAGGCAGGTGGACTGGGCAGGCAGAGGTCAGTGATAGACTTCCATGCTTATTCCAGCTGGCCTGCAGGAGGGAGAACCAGGGGTCTGGTGCTGAGGACAGGAAGGCCACATCTCCCAACCATGCAGACTGTGGCTTTCCTCTGTGTCCCTTCTCTCCATGTCACTCAGGCTGCAACCCTCTCCCTCCAGTTCCTTCTCCAGTCCTTCCTGACACACCCACTTTTCCCTGGAGGGCTTAGTCCTCTCAGCCTGCAGCTTCTTAGCCTTCACCACTGTGTGCTTCTCTTTAACCATGTAGCTCCTGCCTGCTTCCTCTCTACCCATCTCTCCTGGATGGATGGATGTTCCTCCTCCTGCATGGAAGTCCCATCCATCACCATCTTGGGTGACTACAGCAGCCATTGGATGGCCTGCCCCACTCCCTGCCCCGCCCTGCTCCCCATGCAAGTTACTAAGTTTTGAACTCAGGGCCTGAAAACTGCCCCTTAGCTTTTTCACTTATGGCTGGTGCTCTACCAACTTGAGCTACACAGCTCTATTTCTGTTTTTTGGCTAGTTAATCAGAGACAAGAGTCTCAGAGGCTTTCCTGCCCAGGCTGGCTTTGAACCGGGATCCTCAGATCTCAGCTTCCTGGGTAGCTAGGGTTATAGGCGTGAGCCATCCATGCCTGGCACCCCTTGCCTCCTGATTCTTTGACTTCTTTATTCCCAAGGACCCTCTAACCTAGCCTCCTGGCTATCAGCCTAGACTGCCCTCTCTCACCACCTCCTACCCCCACCCCATGTCCATGATCCAGTTTTCCTCCTTTGGGCCCTTCCAAAGGCCCTGGCTGGTTCTTTACCTTGTTCTTCACTCTTGTTCTCATTGGCTCCTCGGCTTCTTATCACCAAACCTGCAACCCTGTCTCCTCATACAGCGATCCCTCACCTACCACAGGAGTTACATTCCAGAGACCCCACTATATTGTGGTTTACTTATTGCTACTTTGCAGGTTTTCACCTAGAACATAACTCCTGAGATAGGTAAGGATCACTACTTACATATTAAAAAAAAAAAAAACCCAAAACCCATAATACAGTGGAGCTGCAATAAGTGAGCCATGATATAGCAGGGGATGACTTTATTCCTTACACCCTCCAACGCCCTTTGCTCTAAAAGAGAAGCCTTGCTCCTAGCCAGCATCAGCCCTTTTATCTAGGATATAGTCCCTACTTCTCTTCATCCTGGGGACCCATTATAATGTTCCCTTCTTCCCCACATGAGAGAAAACATATAGTGAGGCTTAGTAAGTGTTTTAGTCAGCTTTCTGGTGCTATGACAACATTCTCTTGAGAAATTTGGCTTATAGGGAGAAAAAGATGACCTTGGTTTGCAGTTTCAGGGGTTCCAGTCCGTCTTGTCCTTTGGACCTGTGGTGGCATAGATCATCATGGTGGGAGGGAAGCAGGGAGATGGCCATGGAAGGGCTGGGGTCCCTTTACCTTCTTCAAGGTCATTCTCCAAGGGACCTGACTTCCTCTTCCCCCCCACCCCAACCCCCGCCAGACATCACCTGCAAAAGCTTCTACATTCTCCCAATAGCACTGTAGTCTAGGGACCAAACCCATAACATGTGGGCCCCTGGGGAGCATTCAAAATACAAATGTAATGGTAAGCTCTTTGAAATGGTGCGGCACAGCTTGGCTGTCTTTATCCCAATTTTATTGAAGAGAAAACTGAGCCTCCTTGGTCCCAATTCAGTGGAGGATCTGAGAGGCAGGAATGTGCAGTTTGATTCCAAAGCCAGGCACCAGCACCTTTCCATGCCGCACATGCTCCTTGTGGTCCAGACATCATCCCACCTCTCTTTTGAAAACTTCCCCCTTCCCTCCTCCTCTAACCTTCACATGCCCTTCCTCACTTTCTCCTTCCCTGGTTCCTATGACATCCCCAGCCCATTTCCCTTCTGTTTTCCATCCACTCCTGTGACTTTCTCCTTTCCTACCCAACCTCTATCTATTGGCTTTCCCAGACTTGTTCCTGGTCATTTCTCCCAGTCTCCCTTCTTTCTTGGGGCCCTTGATTTGTATCTTCAGAGCAGATCTCTCTTTGAGGTACAGAAATACAATCAACAGGGGGGGTACTGGGGGGTTGGGAGATGGGAAGGGATAGGAAGGGGAAACAAAGGAGGAGGCAACAATGCTTGATAAGAAATGTACTCATTACCTTGCCCATGTAATTATAACCCCTCTGTATGGTATTTTCACAATAAAAAAAAAAGAAATACAATCAAATTCCCTGTTCACCAGTCTTCCCTGAGCTGCCTACTGCCATGAGCTCAGATGTCTAAACATGAACTTTTCATGCCCTGTCTTGGTGATGGCACCCCATGGATTCTGCTGGGCCAGTTCTCTCCTTTTCTGCCATCAGCAGTCTTCTCCAAGCCCTGTAGTCCCTGAAGCCTTCTTGTCTCTTGAGCTCCTCAACCTCTGTCTGTCACATGGTTACCCCTCAGTGTCAGCCCTTGTGCTGCCTGTGCAGGGATGGTAGAGCTAGAGCGGCCTGGAATTAGCAGCTGGGAGGATCTTTCTAAAATGAAAATTAAATCATGGCATTGTACCAATCCCCAGGGGTTCTCTGCTCCCAGAATAAAAGCCAGGGTCTTTATCTGGGCCATCATTACCCTGCCTCAGGGGGCCCTTATGCCATCCTTTGTGGCTTAGGTTTGTTGAACTTTGGAGAAGAGAGGCAGGGCACAGGAAAGGAGAAAGGAAAGGAGGAAGGTTGGAAGGAAGAGAGAAAAGGAGGGAGGGAGCGAGAAACTTAGCTACAGAGAAGGCTTCAAAAGAGAACAAGAAGGTCCTTCCCCAGGGTGCACACCCTGCCTTTTTGATGAGACCAAGAGATGCTACCCTGGGCACTGGTCAAGTGAGAAGGGCTGGGATGGCCTGGTACAGGATAACTCTGCACTCCACAGGCCCTGCAGCTATGGCAAAGGAGGCGGGGATGCCCACGATGAAGAGGAGCTGTACTTCCACTGTGAGTTGTCTGTGCCCCGCCTCTCCCCTCTCCTGGTGATGGAGTCCCCTTCCCGCAGCCTCATCTCTTTCCCTGTCTGCATTGTCAGTCAAAGTCCCCACCCGTCGCACGTTCCTGGATCCCCAGAACTGTGGAGACCCACTGCAGGCTGTGCATCTCTTCGCCAAGGAGCTGGATATGAAAAGTGTCACACTGGAGAGGAGCCTGGGAGCAGGCAAGCCAGGCATTCTGGACACCTGATCCCACCTGGAAGCCCCACTCACTAGAGAGGTCCCACCCACTGGGCAGTCTCTGCTCAGAAAGTTCCACCCAGTACTCCCACATCTATTCTAGAAGCCCGCCCCTCCCTAGCTCCACTTTTTTGTCCTCTCAGCCAGCCTCTCTCAAGTCCCTGTCCCATGTCCAGAAGCCCTGCCTTTTTACTGAGCACAGGCTTTACTCAGAAAAATCCCTTGGCACACCAAAGGATTCAAGACTCTGCCTGCCTACCCTCTCAATCCTAGGCCTTCATGGGGGAGAGTAGGGCCAAGCCTTCTCAATGTCTGTTTTATTTTAGTCTTGGCTCTGTAGTGGATGAGCTGCATGACTAGGGGTATGTCCCACTTTTCTCAGAGCCTCAGTTTTTTTTTTTGTCTGGAAAATGGATAAAACATTTACCTTCTGAGGCTGATGTGAGGACCTCCTAGTGCTCACCCCAGTGTCCGGCTTTCTGCCTATCTACCTGGCCTTAGTTCCTGTACTTAAGAGGCCTGGCTGTCTCCACTGGTATTGTTGCCATCACAGAAACCAAAAAGAGTGCTGCAGGGTAGATGCCCTAACCCCCTGTCCTGGGTCATACTGGGTTCCATGGCCCTTGATGGTCTGGCATGCACAAAATCCTTTCATAGAGAAGCAAAGTGAGGCCAAAAGAGAGAAAGAGATGAAGGCCCAGGCCTCATTGCTGGTACTCAGGTTACTGGGAGTTATGCTCAGGGGTTCCCCCAGCAGGCCACAAACAGCCATGACCCAGGGTCACTGTTGCTTCAGCTTAGCCTGCCCCAGCCAGCCAGGTCCTGTCCTCCAGGGAGTAGTCTGAGGTGCGGTTTCCCTGTAGGGCACTTTGGGGACCTGTGCTGTGGCTGTCTGCAGCTGCCGGGCCGCCAGGAGTTGCCGGTGGCTGTGCATACGCTGAGGGATAGCTGCTCTGACTCTCAAAGGCTCAGCTTCCTGGCAGAGGCCCTCACGCTGGGCCAGTTTGACCACAGCCACATCGTGCGGCTGGAAGGCGTGGTCACTCGAGGTAGGACCCATGCTCTTTCTAAAGTGGCCACTGACCCAGAATGACCCTCCTAGCTGCCCACTGGATGGGTCACTTTGGCCCTGGGTGATCTTTTGTAGCTAACTTGCTGCTGCTGCTCCTGACCTCGGCCTCTGGCCTTCTGAAGACACTTCTCTTTTGTTCCTCAGCATAGGGGGTTGAGCAGGGTGGGAGGGTGGTAAGATTAGGCAGCTTGCCTTTATCCTGGCTATCGTGGCTGCAAAGTGGCCCTGTGAGCTGACTGTGGAGTAGATGACTTAGTGTGTGTCCCCTGACCCAGGAAACCCTTTGATGATTGTCACAGAGTATATGAGCCATGGCGCCCTGGACGGCTTCCTCAGGGTGAGTGGCCTGGGTCCCGGGAGGGCACTGTGGACCATGTTACACTTAGTCCTTCACGCTCCTTTTTGGTGGGCTTGGAACTGGCATCATTGCTGCAGTCTTGGCTGACCCAATGGTCACTGGGTAGACTGAAGTCTAGAGAGGGCTAAGGGATATCCCCTGCCACTGTGCCGGGGGATCCCAGTGTACAGCCCTGGCTTCAGTTTTCCCCCATCCACAGCATCATGAGGGCCAGCTGGTGGCTGGGCAGCTGATGGGGTTGCTGCCTGGGCTGGCGTCAGCCATGAAGTATCTGTCGGAGATGGGCTATGTTCACCGGGGCCTGGCGGCCCGCCGCGTGCTGGTTGGCAGTGGCCTCGTCTGTAAGATCTCTGGCTTTGGGAGGGGTCCCCGGGACCGAGCAGAGGCTGTCTACACCACCATGGTGAGGGTTCCCTTCCCCCAGTCCAGCCTGTGCTCTTCCCACACACTGTCCCTTCAGCTGTTGGGGAAGGAGGCTCTATTCCCCCCACCCCTGCTCTTCCCTGCGGTCAGAGTTGCTCCCTGCCCTGTCTATCTACCCCTGTGGTCCTGAAATACTCTGGGGAACCATCCATCCTGTGGTCAGCTCAGGGATAATGACCAGGGGTTGCCTGGGAAGACAAATAGGGCTGGAAGTGGGGTGGGATGGCCTGGGTATGACTTCATTCCTTTCTGACCTAATCTGCCTATGTACCCACAGAGTGGCCGGAGTCCAGCCCTCTGGGCCGCCCCTGAAACACTCCAGTTTGGCCACTTCAGCTCTGCCAGTGACGTGTGGAGCTTCGGTGTTGTCATGTGGGAGGTGATGGCCTTTGGGGAGCGGCCCTACTGGGACATGTCTGGCCAAGACGTGAGTGATGGGTGACTCCAGATTCTTGTCTTCTGATCTTACCCTCTGACCTCAGATTCCAGCTCTCTGACCTCTTCTCATTAACCCTTGACCTAGCTCCAAGTCTGTCTTCTCTGTCATCTGCCTGGACACAATCGGAATCCTCTTTGGGATAGTGTGTTAAGGGGATCTGATCTGAAGCCCTGGCCCCCCCCTTGTACCTGTCCCTCCCCCCTCTATCTTTCCCCATCCCTGTGGCCCAGGTGATCAAGGCTGTGGAGGATGGCTTCCGGCTGCCACCCCCCAGGAACTGCCCCTCCCCTTTGCACCGACTGATGCTTGACTGCTGGCAGAAAGACCCAGGTGAGCGGCCTAGATTCTCCCAGATCCACAGCATCCTGAGCAAGATGGGGCAAGACCCAGAACCCTCGAAAGGTGTCACGACCACCTCTCCCAGGTACATTCTCACCAATCGCCAGTTGTCCCACATAGAGCCACCCTTTCATCTGTCCACTTAATGGCTTTCCCAGTGTCCCTGGCACAACCACCACCTGCTCACTACACCTGCCCACTGCTCAGCGTTATCCCAGCCATCTTTGTCCTGGATTTTGCCCCACATAGCCTGTGTATAATGACCATGGGCTGAAAAAGACGTATTTATCATCATCCTAACAAATCTGTAGTTCCAATAAGTGAGTTCAGTGAAGTGAAGGTTAGTTGTTCTAAATAGGCATCACCTGCCACACCTGTGTCCTAGGCGTGTGGGGCCTGGCTGTCCCAGATACCCTCAGTGTCTTTAATTGATTCAGTTTTCTCCTAACTCATCTCCTCTGGAACGTCACAGTGCTCATGTCAGCTAGGCCTCTCCCAGGGTTTCGATCTCCTTCCTTTCCCCCTTGTGCTTTCTCACAGCTTCTCCTCAGGAGAGTGACCAGGTCTGGGTACCAGACCCTGGCCATTGTCTGACCTCAGCTCCTCTGCTCCCCAGGCCTCCCACCCCTCTGGCAGACCGTGCCTTCTCCTCCTTCCCTTCCTTTGGCTCTGTGGGCGCCTGGCTAGAGGCTTTGGACCTGTGCCGCTACAAGGACAGCTTTGCTGCAGCTGGCTATGGGAGCCTGGAGGCTGTGGCTGAGATGACTGCCCAGTGAGTCTGAAGAGCCAGGGTCAAGACTGGGACGTAGGGAACCCAGGGGCCTGGCCCTGCCTCTCCTGGTACTAGTGCTGCCCTGTGCAGAGAAGGGGAGGGAGGGCCAGGGGACTCCATGGGAGGAGCAGAACAATGGGCTGGGCTAGCTAGGCCTGACCAGCCCTTGTTCCAGGGACCTGGTAAGCCTGGGCATCTCCTCAGCGGAACATCGAGAGGCCCTTCTGAGCGGGATCAGCGCCCTGCGGGCTCGAGTGCTGCAACTGCAGGGCCAGGGGGTGCAGGTGTGAGGCCCCCAACTCTTCCACAGCAGACTTCAACCCTGCCCAACAACCCTGCAGCTGTTCTCCACCTCGGGGGAGGGGAGGGCTTCCTTCCTCCTCTTGGGCTCCTAGCTAGTTTGGGGTCATGAGGTACCTCATTTCATTTTCCCCTCTGAACACCTGGCTAACCTAGTGCCCCTGGAAGAGGTCCAGTCCCTGGAGAGGACCCCCAAGATCATAGCAAAAGGAATGTCAGGGTCTCAGGGACATAGCTGAGCAATGATGGGGAGAGAAGACATTATTTCAACTGCCCGGGCTCATGCCCATCTATCTTCCATACCCACTGGCCTGGATGGATGTTCCCCCTTGCTTCATAGATCTATTGGCAGTCAGACAGCAGGGGTCCCTGAGGGACATCCATTTGACCTGGCAGTGATTGTAGCTGCCTGGTAGCCCAGGTATGGGAGGCTGGGCCAGAGGATCAGGGTCCCAAGGAGCAGGGTCCCTGTGCCTTGGCTGGGGTCTGTTTGGACTAATAACTAAGGCCCTGGCAGGCAGATGTTCTGAGCTCAAGGGCTAGACTTCAAGTCTGACACTCAGGAGTTCCCTCTCTTGGGCTGACAGTTCAGGATGAAGGCCAGCCAGGGTCCTGAGTGGACTATACAAAGCCCTGGTGCTCCTCCCCTAGGGCCCCATGAGAGGTGAACTGACACAGAAGAGTTTGAGGGACTGAGTCTTCTCCGTACGGACCCAAGAGCTTTTCTTTTCAGATTGGGGGGCTAGTAAAGAGGACACTCAGATCTCTCTTTTAACAGGCTGTCTAGCCCCTGCTCCCCAAGGACCCTGGAGAAAACAGAGTCCATGGAGCTCACAGCCAAAGCTGGGGTCAGACCCCAGTCTAGAGAGGAGGCTGGCTCAGCACCCACAATCTTTCCTGGGGCTGCCCAGTGGATTATCTAGAGGTGACTCCTCTGACTAGCTCTGTCCCTGGGCACAATGCATCCTCAGAGCCCCTCCTCCTGTGACTTCTGCAGAGCCCTGGCAGGAGCCGTCATGCTGGACCGACTCTACAAGTGTCCGTCTGGAAGGGCCCTGGCAGTGGCGATCTCAAGGCCAGGGCTTTCATAGGAGGGCAGGCAGGTGGCTGGATCTAGACAGGGCCACAGGAGCCAGGTTTGTTCATGTCACTGGTGACAATGTCTGCTGCTGTTTGGCTTTGTGGGATGAAAAACCCACTTACCCTCAATGGGGAAATGAGCTCAAGTACCAGGAAGTAATATATGGTGCCCTCCTGCTAGCACCCAGGGCCACCCACCCAGGACCACTCAGGGCAGCTGGACACTCACAGTGTGAGGAATCCAGGGATATCCTGAAAGGTTTCTTAGCTGAAAATAATTGACACAGGGTCTGAGATGAGGGTTCTTTGGTGTGGGTCGTTTTCAGCAGGCTAAGGTAGACAGCATATGACAAGAGGATTCCCAGCAGGTGCTAGCTAGAAAAGAACCCAGGGTTGGATGGTGCAGCTCATCTTTGAGGAGCACCCCATAGTGGAGGTGACTCCCAGTGGTGCCTTTGGCTGCACCCTGAGAGCAGCGGCTCCTTCCTCCTAGGAGTCTCCTCTACTCTTGGCTAACCACTCCACTGAACACCTGCCCCAGCTCAGTAACTTTGGGGGTACTGGGACATCACTCCCACCTTTGACAGGTTCCCTCTAGGCTCTTCCTTCAGCACCCCCTCCAGGGATGTCTGGACCAGTGCCCTGTCCTGGGTGGTAGAAACCGCATCCCCATCTTCAGCCTCATCTTGGGTCATTCTCTTAAGGTCAAAGTCCTCTCCTCCCCGAGCTGTTCTGCAGGGAAGTGGCGGGGGGGGGGGGGGGGCACTGGCTATGTGGGCAGAACTTCGGTGTTCAGGGTAGGTCTCTCCTCCAATGAGGAGTGAGGCCCTAGCCCAGCACCGGCACCAGCGGGAGGCAGGGTAATGGGTCTCCGAGAGCCCTTCACAAATTTATTTTTATATGGAACTTGTTCACTGGACCAGAGGTAGCCCACAACCCTCAGCATGACCCATCTGAGCCCACCCAGGGAGGGAGGGAGCTGGTGGGGGAGGTGGGTCCTTTGAGTAATTCGGGAGTTTTTCTATTTCTTGGTTCTATATGGAGGACAAATAAAAACTTGTCTGTGATCTAGTGCTTCTTTGAGTGGCAGTTGTTTAAGCATCAAGCAGCTTGGAGGTAAGGTATGAAAGTGCATCTCAGATCCCTGTGTGGAGGTAGATCAACCCTGCTCTGACCATGAAAAACACTGCCATCTAGGAAAAGATGGCAGTGTGGTCAGGGGGCATAAGTCATGCTGGGTGCCCTAGGTGAGGAAGTGCCTTCCTGAGATTGGAAAGAAATGAGCTGGGTTTTGCACATGCATTTGAGGTGTGTGGGGACATGTAAGCAGAGATGTCCAGGACACAGTTGGACTCAGGGTCTGGAGCTTGGAACACAAACGTACAACAGCTTTACGTACAGGTGGGATCGGAAGTCATGGCCAGCATATAGTGAAGACCCCTGGGGAAACTTCAACATTAGAGGTAGCTGGATGGAGGAGTGCAGGAACCAGAATGCAAGCAGCAGTGGAAGGGAGAGACTAGGAAGGAATTATACCATGCAGCCCAAGAAAATGTGAATTTAGGTGTTAAATACAGAGTAACTGTGGTGGAAGCTGACAAAAGAGGGGCTGTCGGTCTGAATGTGATCAGTGGTTGCATTAGATTGCTAGCGCTACTGTAACAAAGGACCTGAAGTTGGGTGGCTTACCCAATAGGTGTTTATCTTAGCTCTGGACTTGGAAATCCAAGGTAAGGTGTTGGCAGGGTTGGATCCTTCTAAGAGCTGAGGATCTGCTCAGAACTCTTCTCTCAGCTTGTAGCTGCCATCTTCTCCCTGTATCCTTGCAATGTCCAGTCCTGTGACAGTCCAACCCATGCTTAAAGTCCTGGGATGGGGAACTCTTCACCTTCTAAGCCAGTCCATTCTATAGCATGAAGGCCTGCCCCATCTCAGTCACAGGCATCAGTTAAGCGCTTGCTGTATACTATGCTTTCCTACAACTGGTTTACTTAGGCAGTGGTGTGAATGGAAGGCTGGAAGACTCTGGATAAAGCGGGTGGGTCCTAAGTGTTGCCTTGATGTCAGGGTGTTCTCAACACTGCCCAAAGGAGGAAGGGGAAGGCGGGAGCTCAGGTATGTGGCAACCACAGGTCAGGTGACCGCCTTGTAGTAAGAAACCTTTCTTCAGGTGACCGCCTTGTAGTAAGAAACCTTTCTTCCAGCTGTCCCTGGGCTAAGGGATTGCCAAAGAGCCTCTCCTGGAGAAGCTGTCATGACCTCGGGCTGTCTTCTTTGAAGAGTTTCATGTGGGTCATTTTGTAGTAGTAGTAGTTCTAGGAGGCAGAGATCTGGGCCTAGAGACTGGAAAAGTGTGACTGCCGAGAAATCCTCTACGCTTGGCTTTGTCTTGAGATTTCACTCTACAGGTTTACTATAGCTATTGGAGACTGTCCCCTCCCATGTAAATTCTAGATCCTGAATAAAGTGTGGGGGAGCTGGGTGACGGTGGCTCACGCCAGTAATACTAGCTACTCAGGAGGCTGAGATCTGAGGATTGTGGTTCTAAGTTAACCCTGGGCAGAAAAGTCCCCAATTAACCACTCAAAAACCAAAAGTGGTGCTGTGGCTCAAGTGGCAGAGTGCTAGCCTTCAGCACAAAGAGGGTCAAGGACAGTGCCCAGTTCAAGACCCATAATGGACCAAAAACAAAAAAGTGTGTGGGAATCTGCTTAGGGCTGAGGTTACTGATGTTAAGACACATTTTAGATGTCAGAGATTTTGCCTGTAGAAAAGGTTATACACTTCCCAAGGATAGTAGCTGTCCAATGACCCCCCCACTCCAATAGATTCAGCATCAAAACAGCCCCCCCCCCTCCCATAGCACATAGCACAACCAGAGATGTGGGGACAGTCAGAATATTGATTTAAAAACAAACCAAGATTTATTTGAAATAGATATCTTTCAGTATACAACATTACTCAGAAAAACTATGTATAAAAGTCTCACAAAGATAGAACTTGAAAACAACTCAAATTCTACAGGACTGAATTAAAAATACAGAACTGAGATCACCAGGCCCAGTGTTTCCCAAGGAGAAGTGCTCCCCACAAGAGAGGTGCTCTGCAGTCCACAGGCCTGGGAGGGGCCGCCACACCAGACAACTCAGTCACTAAGACCCTAGACTACAGACAGAGGCGCAGGCAGGAAAGCTGCCTCCAGGGCAATTTTTGCTCATTGCCAAGGAGGGATAAAAATGAAGCACTTCCAGAGCAACTTGACAGAACTACTGGGCAAAGCAGGTGAAAGAGCCCAAGACTCATTTCGAACTTTCTCAGTGGGAGGAGGAAGGGGAGATCTGCACGTGCTGCTGCTGGGGTGTCACTTTGCACCCTCCGGCTCTGCTGTCTTCTCATCGGTGGGTCCCCAGGTTGTTGCAGATTTGGTAGAGACGGTTCTGAAAAGGGGACATTTGGGTCATTCAAGGGAAAGGGCACCTGGCATGCTTTTCGTCAACCCAAGCATGAGTCCATGTGAACCATATCCTCTATTCATTGTATTACACATTAACTAATCCTTCTGAAAATCAGTTTTTCATCTGAACAAAGGAGAAAAATCATGAATGAGACAGTGGAAGTATCAAGAATATTAAGAACAGTAGTGCAAACAACTGTTACCAGGAGAGAAGGGGAAGAGAAAGTGGAGAGGAGGAGGGAGATGGGGAGAGAGAGAGAGAGGGAGAGAGAGATCTGAGTGTTTTAGAATCTAGCTTCACCCATATCTCTTTAGAGTGTACCTTTCACAGACTGTGGGGTCATAGGGCAGGCTATGCACTATGCCTATAAAGAGTACTCTTCTCCATACCTAAGACTGACTGGATCAGGGAGGTTTATCACATCAGAGCTGAGCCAATTAAACTCTTCCTCTCAAGAATTTAAGGCAGGAAACCAAACAATATTGGAGCTGGACAATATAGTTCAGGCTGGAGTGAGGCTTCCCAAATGACATACAAATCAATGAAAATAGAAGAGAACCAAGAGCTAAAAGATTATGTGCTAGGAGGGAGGACTGAGATGTGCAAGAGAAGTGAGTGCTGAGCTGCAGAGCCAGGGAGTGCTGTAGTGAGTCCCTAACTCCTGCTGCTGCTAGCTTCACTGGCTGCAGCCTGGTTGTCCTACTCTTTCCTGGACTCTTCAGCATGACTGCCTCACTGAGGCAGAGCTCAGACTCAACAGCAGTGGCAAGTACTGGTCCATACGTAAATCACAGAACTAAAGAAAGTTAAGCTAGGTACCAGTGGCTCACACATGTAATCCTAGCTACTCAGAAATCTAGAGGACTACAGTTTGAGGCCATGCAGGCAAAAAAAGTTCACTAAATCCCATCTCCAAAATAAAAAGCAGTAACATGGTATATACCTAACATTGATAATGTATTTTTTCAAACTGGCTGGATTTTATATTGTTTCATTAAAATCTGCTTAAAGATAAAATAAAAAATAAAAAGCAAGCAGTAGTAGAGTAAAAGCTTAAGTAGTAGAGCGCAAGCCTAGCAAATGGCAAGGTCCAAACCCCATTACCACAAAAAAGGAAAAAAAGGAAAAGAGATACTAAACCAAGAAAGATCCTGAAGATTCTGATATGTAGAGGTAAATAACTATGAGACTTACTGAGAGCTTCTTAATGTTTCCTATGGCCTCTGGATCCAGCTCTGTAATATCCATCTTTTGCAAGTCACTGGCCAATAACCGCATACTCTGTATGGAGGAGAGAATGGGTTGAATGGCACGTCCTTCAGGGTAGAGAAGTCGTGAGGCAGGCAGGAGAGGCGTTTGCACCATCAGTGCTATCTTTGTACTGGATCACCAGTTAGAGCGCTATGCAGATCACAGCCCTGATCCCCTCATGGAAACATAGCTCAGCAATTTCTCGCTCTTCACAGTGCACAGAAACCACGCTCAACCTGCTCAGAGTCCCTCAGCTTTGCAGAGCTTCTGCTGCCCTTTTTGGACCAAGTGCACACCTCACAGTTCTTTCTTCTGGCTCTCTTTACTGTTGCTGTTTTTGCACTGTGTCATAGAGGTTACCACTGGGGCCTGCTGTCCTCAGTGGTAGCTGGTGAACAGAGGCAGATCTGGGCAAGTGTCCTCCCAGCCTGGGACAGGAAATGGAGTTGAGTCCTGTGGATATGTGGAGATCAGGCCCCACCCCACCGAAGGGACTGTTGAGTGAGAGTGGGACAATGCCCCCCTCACTGAAAGGACTGTGAGGGAGAGAGTGGGATGATAGCCCAGGGAAGAGAAACGCTTCACTGGGCAGTGTGCTGTGGCCTGGCTCCCTGGAACAAGACTTACCGCACCACCAGCCACTGGCACAGTGAGGGAGATTTCTTTGCTGTCAGCAAGAGGGCTGCCATTGGCCGAGATGTGGTAAATCTGTTCTCTGGCTGCTGGAGTGCGGAGGCCCGGGGTCTTGAAGACCCTGCGAAGTGGAAAATCTCTGTGAAGATGGCTTGGCAGACTCAGTGACACCAACCATGATGAGCCCTTCCACCCCCCATCTGGTCTCAAGCTGTAATTTTCAAATCCCACATTTCTAAATGGCAAATTTTAAATGTAGGGAAAACATTTTTAAAGCAGTAATGACTAAACACAGCTGGAGAAAGATTATAATGATCAAACATACATCTAGCAAATATTCATGCATGCTAGTTTTAGGACCAAAACTGTACGGATGCCAGTCACCCACCCATCCAGAACCAGAAATAAACTAGTTAATGTGCCTCCAATAGTGGCTCAATGCTTCCACTAAGAGACGTTTCCCAGGTCAAAGGAGGATGATTCAGAGATTACACCATTGTGTAATTCCCAACTAACCTCTATACAGTGAAAATGCTGCTACTTGTATTCCCAGAAATGTCTTTTGCTACATGTTTACCCAAAAATTAGTAGGAAATAAAAGTGGAAAGTAAGTTTTCCTTACTATATAACTACTTCTTGCGCCACTACCCCCAAGGTAACCACTCTTAATCCCTTATCTATTTCCCCAAACTTTCCACATGTATAAAGCAAATGGGATAAAAGAGTACATGCAGCTCTGGAACCTGCTGGAGATGTTCTTTTTTTTTTTTTTTGCCGGTCCTGGAGCCTGAACTCGGTCTGGGCACTGTTCCTCAGCTCTTCAGCTCAAGGCTAGTGCTCTACCACTGGAGCCACAGCGCCACTTCCGGCTTTTTCTGTTTATGTGGTGCTGAGGAATCGAACACAGGGCCTCATGCTTGCAAGGCATGCACTCTACTGCTGAGCTACCTTCCCAGCCCTGGAGATGTTCTTTTTAAGGGCTACACAGTGTTTCCTATTTAGTCAGCCAGCCTCATGAAGGCATTAACTTATGCTGTAATCATACTTGTTCACGTTGCTCTCAAAAAAGGTACCAGCAAATTTCCTCCTACACAGTTTCAAAAAAAAGAGCAGACCAAGGGAGTCATGTAGAGGCCTCCAAGGTGTTAGATGCAGAATATTCTCTTAGGAGATAAACCACCATTTGCAAAAGCCACAAGTGGTAGAGCACCATCCATGGATGGAAAAAGCTGAATGAGTGTGCCAGTCTGGAGTACAAGCTCCAGTACCAGCGAGTGTGTGCCTAATTTGCACTTGTGCCCACACCTATCATTTTGCTGTTGAAAATGGGTGAACAGCCACTCGGAGAAGAGGCAAGCACTGGAAAGCCCAGACAGCTGCCATGTTCCGAGGCTTCCCTGACCAAGGACTTGAGAGCATTTCCTACACACTCTTGAGTGCTGGGACAGAACTCACCTAGAGTCAAACCTGGGTGTCATGAGTGGGGTTGGTTTCACCATAGATAACTCTAGTCTGCCCCCAGCTGGGGTTACAGTGTTGTTATAGCTTGACCTGTAGGTAAGAACAGCCACAGAGTATGTCAACTCACACGTCCCATGCTACTCTGGATAACCTGTGCCCAGTCATGCAACTCTCCTTGCCATCCCAGAAGAACGTGACTATTATACTATCCTCCCAGATGCAGAAATTCATGCATGTGGCATTTAAAGAACTTGTCCAAGATCACACAGCCCAAAAGAGGAACCTGACTTGAACCCAGGTAGCATGCTTCCTGTACCACCTCAGTACCTTCTTGACAATGCAAAAACTCCCTGGCTGGCATCTCAGTCCTCTCCCAGGGCAGCTGGTTAACATCCTGTTGCCTCTGCTCAGGGGTGGGAGGACTTCCCTCCTCTACAGACTTGCACCTCCAAGCCTACTCTACCAAGTGGTTCCCCCTTCTCCTAATGATTTACGGTGGAGTCTTAACAGGACCAGCAAGAACATGTCAAGAAACTAATTATGGGCAGGTAATAGCCTTTGTAACTGATTCTGGGGCTCTTAACAATACTGTCAGGCAACTAAGCATAATATGCAGCTAACTGTATGTTCTGAGCCCCCCTCTTCCTGTTGGTATTTTAAAAATACAATGGAGGAGGAAGATAGAGAATGTCAGCAGAACTGGAAAAGATTTTAGTTTAACCCATTTCTAGAGACCCCTCTAGCTTGGATACTTGATTCCATGTAAACTCCACACGTACATCAGCCATCAAAGCCCCTTTGACTTGATTTCTGCCATGATGAACAGAGTTCTCCAATTAAACCAAGTAACATAACACATCTGACTTTGGAAAAACCATTACCTTTTGCTTCTGCCTATTCCTTGTATGGACTGGGTTCTCTTCTTGGATGGTGGGCACTTCTTGACCTAAAGTCACAATCAAACTGAGATCACACAAAGCCCAGCAAGGGGGAAAGGTAAGGAGGATTAGAGAGAACTGGGAAGGGATGGCAGCCTTAAAAAGGGAAATTAATATTGAACAGAAGGTCCATCTTAGCGAGGCATAGTGGAACACACCGGGAATCCCAGCATTTGGGACACTGAGGTAGGAGGATGGGCTACATAGCAAGACTCTGTCTCAACAAGAAAGGTCCTTCAATCAACTAGGATCTTATACAAGGCTGTTTCTTCTAAATAGAGGATTTAGGCCAAGATTAATGGAAAATCTCTCTTGAACTGATTGCAGCCTGGCTTGTTTCTATGACTTTGCTGCTGTGGAGGTCACTCAGGGCACCCCAGGTGCCCAAGCCAACAAACTCTCTGTAGTCCTCACCTTTTTGATTCCTGAAAATATCTGAAAAGAATCACTCATCTCTTGGTAATTCTCTCTTCCCTTGCTTCCCAAGCCTAATCCAGCTGGAAGTCCCTTGGCAGTCTGCCTCCAGAGCCCTTTTCCCTTCCCTCCAGAGCCCATTGCAGACTCCCTTCCTTCTCCTAGCAGAGCCTTTTCCTGCTCTCATCCCTGGACAAGCACCTATAGACCTGGAGGTCAGTGTATGTTTTAATCTCTTCCTTCTTCCTAAGTTCCATGCAGTAATTCTGTCTAGCACAGATGTCCTAGAAAGGTGCTTTAACCTAGCAGGTCAAGGAATTGACATCTGTTCTCCCTTACCCTACACAGCCACTCTGCCTCCTAGGCCCTATGTTTCACTGGATGGCAGCTGCTTAACCTAGAAACCATCTTATTCCTCCTTCTTATACTGATGACACTCTTTTTATAAAACTTATTTCAAATGAACACTTCAGTTCTACCTAACTGGTGCTCTTGTCTTGTTTTCCTCTCTTCCATTTATCCTGAATACTGCTTTGAAATATCTATCGGATATCCTTACCATTACCTATCCAATAGAAAAGAAACTTCCAAGCCTGGCACTCGGGCCTTGTGCTCTTGTTTGGCTTTTTCCCACAAGGCTGGTGCTACTACTTGAGTCACACCTCTACCTCTGGCTTTTTTGTGTATGTCAGCTGTGGGGCTTAAACTCTGGGCTTGGGTACTGTCCCTCAGCTCTTCAGCTCAGGGCAAGTGCTCTACGACTGGAGCTATAACACCACTTCCTGTTTTCTGGTGGTTTATGGGAGATAAGAGGCATGAATTTTCCTGCCCGGGCTGGCTTTGACCCATGATCCTCAGATTTCAGCCTCCTAAGTAGCTAGGATTACAGGTGTGAGCCACTGGTGTCCGGCCTGGCTTTTTTTTTTTGATGGTCAACTGGAGATAAAGAGTCTTGTGGACTTTTCTGCCCATGTTTGGTTTTAAACTGTGGTTCTCAGATCTCAGCCTCCAGAGTAGATAGGATTACAGGCATGAGCCACAACCATCCAGAGTCTTCCTATTGTTTTACTGGACACCTTTCTAGATTGTTCTGAACTTTTGCCCTTTCTTTTTGGTGGTCATGGGGACTGAACTCAGGGCCTGAGCAATGTCCCTGAGCTCCTCTGCTCAAGACTAACACTCTACCACTTTGAACCATGGGGTCACTTCTGGTTTTCTGGTGGCTAAATGGAGATAAGAGACTCAGAGTTTTCTGCCTGGGCTGGCTTTGAACCAAGATCCTCAATTCTCAGCCTCATGGGTAGCTAGGATTATTAGGCATGAGCCATCGAGCCTGGCCTCTTGCCTTTTATTTAGTCTCACACTGTGAAAGGACTGGCTATATCCTATTGGGGAGGGAAGGCTAGCTAGCTTCCTCTTCTGTGTTCCACACATTCTGCACCATGTCAAATGGTTTCTTGCACTCACAGTGCAAACTTCCCAAGCTGTAAGCTCTGGGAAGGCAGCACTGTGTTCCACATGTTTTTGTATTTGCTTGTCTCCTGCCAGCCCGCATACCTAATCTGAACTCCTACTTACCCTGCTAGTTTGAAGATTTTTATGTTTATTTTCATCTTCTTCCTCCGCTATCATTTCATCCACTTGTACTACTTTCTGTTCTATAAGAAACAGTTTTAACAGCATGTTATTTCTGATGAGAATAAACTCTCAGGCATTCACATTTCTCATAAGGACTTGAATTCACATAATCTTAGGCTACAATCAAATAGACTCAGGGGCTTGCAGATGTGGCTCAAGTGTTAAAGCATCAGCCATGAGGAAAAAAGCTAAGAAACATCTTGAGGCCCTAAGTACAAGACCTAGTACATCAAGGAGTACATCGTAGGCTCAGGCCTAAGAACCTGAGTTTACCATATAGCTGAAGTCTACTGATCAATGAGGTACAAAAATAATTTTAATCATTTGTTAATATTGGCCCTGATGTGTTCGGTTCCAAAGAGTGACATTAAAAGATCTTTTCCCTACTATGAAGTAAGCAAAACTGATGAACCAGAAGAGAAACAAATATTATCAAAATACAGAAATGTTTCCAAGTGACCCAACAGATTGTAAGTATATGGCTGAGGAACTCTAGTTCCATTCTATTGCCACGTCAGGGAGCAGGACACTAAGAAAGCAAAACCCCCACCATGTTTTCTTCACTCTATAGCGCAACACTGATGAAGGGCGAATCAGAACTAGAGGTGGACAGTGTTTCTAGCCCTGATCAGAGAAGATGGTACCCTGAAGGACAGCCCTCATATCCAGGCCATTGGTCAGGGCTGTCCTGACCCATCTGTCAGATGCATGGAGCAATGTATTCACAGCGGTGTTCCGTCTATATCTCATTTATCTTGGCCTGATTCCGTTCTCATCAGTTACAACCTGGCTTCCTATACAACTTTCCTGTAAGTATTTCTCAGAGTGTGGTACACATTAGATTTACATATATGATAGTAAATACTATATATATAATTACTGCTCTGAGTCACATGGATTATATGCTGAGAAAGTTCTCTGATGATATCAGGGAGTTTCAGTTGGCATGAACTGTACTTTAATACCTCTCTGAAACTTGCTAACCATTTTTACTTGAAGGAAAGTAAGCAGGCAATAATGCTAGCTCTTTTCCTATCCTTTAGCCCACATATCTGTCTTAGAAGTTTGGTTAGCATCAGCCTTACATATAATTAACTGAATGTAGTGACCAAAATCACATTTTTTGGATTTATAAGCTTAAGACAGACATTCTTGGAAGAGACAATGCACCAAATAAGGCCCTGCCTGAGGAGTTTTAAAAACTCCCAGGACCTTAGCTCTCTCTGTTCAATAAGGGGTTTTGAAGAGTACTCACAAAAGCTGTGTGATGCCTGTCACTTACTTGGGAGGCAGAGATAGGAAAATTACAAGTTGGAGACCAGTCTAGGCTGCATGACTAGACCATGAAAAAAACCATGAAAAACAAAACAAAAAGTAACCAGTACTTACTTCTAGAAGATTTCAGAGGTGTCTGAATAGCTTCTGCTGTTAGTTTGTTTATTTCTGTGATATCCACATCAGCCTGTGTAAAATACAGCCACAAAGTACAAAGCTCATCAAAGAATTTATCAAGATGAAATACAAATTGAAAACCACATCATATATGTGACAAAAAGTTGAATGTTAATAACACAAAATAGTGAACTTTCCATAAACCTAGCACAGTCCAAGATCTAGAACAGTGGCAATAACTTGTATCTAGCTACTCCTTCTCCACTTTGTCTCCCCTAAAGATGACTGGTCATTCCTCAGCAGTAACCACTATCATTCCACTACCTCAAAAGAAAGTTTACATAAATATGAAATGTGTTCACATATACCTACATATGTGTATGTGTATGTGCATGGTCTTTCCAGTACTGGGTTCTGAATTAAGGTCTTCATGTTTGTTAGGCAGGTGCTCTACTGCTGAAGCCACCATGTATCCAGCCCTTTTTGCTTTTGGTATTTTCAAGTTATAATCTTATTTTCACCTGGACCATTATACTCCTATCCTGCTTCCTACCGTAGCTGGGATGGAAGGTGTATGCCACTTTGCCCAGCTTTTTCTGTTAAAATGGTGTTTCATGAACGTTTTTTTTTTTTTTTTTGCCAGGGCTACCCTGAACTGTGAACCTCCTGGTCTTAGCCTTCTACATAGCCTCCTACATAGTATGACCCACTGTGCTTGGGTTTGTTTTCCTTTTTTTTTTTTTTTGCCAGTCCGGGGGCTTGAACTCAGGGCCTGGGCACTATCTTTGAGCCTCTCTGTGCTCAAGGCTAGCATTCTACCACTTGAGCCACAACACCACTTCTGGTCTTTCGTTGTTTATGTGGTACTAAAGAATCAAACCCAGGACTTCATGCATGCTAGGCAAGCATTCTACCACTAAACCAGCCTTTTTCCCCCCTTTGTTGAGATAGGATCTCACTATGGAACCCAGTCTGGCCTCAAACCTATCACATAGCCCAGTTTTTTCTCAAGTTCAAGATGCTTCTGGCTCAAATTACAACCACGTGCTGGCTGTCTGGTCCTTATTTCTGATTGCAGTTAATTTGTTTTCTATTATATGCCACTGTGTGATATCACAATGAATTTGTCCATTCTTTCATCAGTACTTTTTTGCTATTGCAAAACAGAGTCTTTACATGTGTCTCATCCAGTAGTTACCCAGAGACTTTCCAGAAGTTACCTTATCAACATAAACTTGGGCAAGGTTGGAAGGGCTTTGTTATAAACAGGAATAGACTTGGACTCATTTGGACTTCATGTCCTCAGTGTTTGACATAATCATATTTTTCAGCTGACACAAAAAATGTCCCGATGAAACTTTTTTTTTTTTTTGTCAGTCTTGGGGCTTAACTTAGCCCTGTCCTTGAGCCTCTTTGTGTTCAAGGCTAGCTCTCTGCCAGTTGAGCCACAGCTCTACTTCCATTTTTTTGAATGGTTAATTGGAGTAAGAGTCTCATGAGTACTTTTCTGCCCTGGCTGGCTTCTAACCATGATCTTCATATCTCAGCCTCCTATGTAGCTAGGATTACAGGAGTGAAGCCACTGGAGCTTGGCATGATGAAACTTCTTCTACAGCATACAGCCCAATGGATGGATTTTATGACTAAACTCAAAAATTAAAGAAAAGTAACTTACTGTTGCTGCCTCTTCCAGGGCCTGCTTGTTTCCTCCAAGGGCTTAAAAAAAAAATTAGTTACTATCAGATTTGAATAATAAACCTTTTTTGTGTGCCAGTACTGGGGCTTGAATTCAGGGCCTCACACTCTTGGCTTTTTCACTCAAAGTGCTACCACTTGAGCCATACCTCCACTTCTGCTTTTGGGGTTTTTTTTATTTGTTTTTGGCTGGTTAACTGGACCTAAGAGTCTTTTCTGCTCAAGCTGGCTTTGAACCACAGTCCTTAGATCTCAGCCTCCCAAGAAACTAGGATAATAGGTTACCTTTCTAAAGCTGGATAGGATTAAGCCCTAGGTCTAACAATGAAAGAATGTCACAATTTAATCTCTTTCCAAGCTTGATTCCTCCCCCTCTTAAAGGAAAAGTGCTCTGTGAGATTTAAATGTAGGATAAAACCTTAGATCAGATCTTGCTAGAAACCCTCATGGTATCCTTTATGACAGAGTTAAGATCTCAAGCTTTACAAACAGAATGCCTAGAGCTCATGAATCCTCTGCTACTAAGTAGCTTATGAGACCAAGAGCGCAGTAACCTCTATGCCTTATTCTTGTCATTCTAAAACAAGTACATTAACTTGTTAAAGATAAAATTAATGCTAATGCAAAACATTTGGTGGCATGCCCATCTGGCATAAGAAACTCACTGAGGCAGTACTCCAGTCTATCTCTTTTGTAATGCTTACAAGTCTAAATACATACCTGTAATTGTATATGTAATTAATTCCAGAAATAACACTGTCACTGACACATGTTCAACTGTTTTAGAAATGAGCACATAGATTTGTCTTGTATACTTGAGCCCCTGAGTTTGTTTGCTAGTACCAATAAAAAGGAACCATTAAACTGGTGGCTCACACCTATAATCCTAGCTACCCAGAAGGGGAGATCAAAGCCTGCTAGCCTGAAAGCCAATTAACTACCAAAAAAAAAAAAATCCAGACCTGGAGCTGTAGGTCAGGTGGTAGAGTACTAGCCTTGAGCAAAAAAGCTCAGGCCCTGAGTTCAAGCCCCGGGACGGGAATGTGAGCCCACGCACACACGCACGCACGCGCACACACACAAAACTTAAATTCTTTGTAAGCGGAATTTGCATTGCTATCTAGGAAGAAAAGCAACACACAGGACCATTACTAATCAGGAAAATGAGAAATTAAGGGTAACAGTAGACAGTATCTGCATTTCCTTGAATATTTTAACAAGTCATTCGTGAACAAACCATTTATTCAGTCATTTGTAAATGGATGAACATAATACACACACAAATAGTAGTTCCTGGGAATGGCGCTGTAGCTCAAGTGGTAGAGTGCTTGCCTTGAGCTGAAGAGCTGAGGGACAGCACCTAGGCCCAGAGTTCAAGCCCCACGACCGACAAAAACAAAAAACAAAACAACAAATAGTTCCTAACCTGTGGAAATGAACATTTCAGAGTGTCCGTACATAAAATTTTATTGGAAGGACACTCCATTCACTGTACTTGTTTTGGAACTGTAACAGCAAAGATGAGCAGAGAACCCTCTGACTCAATGAAAAGGGGAGAGGGCTGGAGCAGCAGGTGGTCCCTAAGTGAGCTTAGCCCTCATTTATCTTCTTGCTGCTTACCACAGGTGCTAACGATCAGTTCCTACAGGGACCGTATAGAAAGAGGAGACAAAGAAAAACCACCCTCTATGCGCCTCAGCCAGGCTCTGGGCCTGGTGAGTATTGTGAATGGGGAGACAGGCGGAGGAGAAGGGGACATCAGAGCGAGTCCTTTCTGAAGGCAAACTACAAGGGAACTACAGTTGGGCTACACGCCGAAGTAGGCGAGGTGGTGTGCGTGCGTGCGTGCGTGCGTGCGTGTGTGCCGGGTGAAGGAGCGGGGCCTCGAGCAGCTCTTACCGAAGTACTCGAGCCAGTTCATGTCGCGCAGCGCCCGGGGGAGCCGCAGGATCTCGATGTTGTAGAGGTTGTCCACCTCCTTGAGGAGGTTCTGCCGGTCGGCCTCGATCTGCTTCATTCGTACTTGCACTGCCAGAGAGACACAGGCCCCGGGGGGCGGGGAGGGCGTGTGAGTCGGCCTCGCCGGCGCGCCCCACCCGCTGCGCCCCGCTCGGCCCCGGGGAGCCGCGGCGGCCAGGAGCCCGCGCCCGCTCCTCACCTTCACGATCGAAGTCCTTGAGGAAGGAGGCGAGTTTTCGGCTCCGCAACGAGTTGGTCTTGGTCGCCCGACTGTTACGCTTCCGGGGAGCCATGGCGGTCGGGCGGAGGCCCAGCTTCAAGGATCAACGGCGGAGGCAGGGAGGAGAAAACCAAGGAGCTGCGCGGGACGGAGAGGGAAGACGGCAGTCGTCCGTGGGAGTCTTGGCTTTTTCCTGACCCAAAGCTCTGGAAGAACCGACTCTCACCGACGCCGCAGCAAAGCAGCGGCTCCGCGGTTAACCGCCGTCCGATTCAAACTTCATTGCTACCAGTTGGCGAATGAGAACTCGCTGTCTTAGGACAGCACCCAATCACAAGGAAGCTCCTCCCTTTCTCCTCAGGCAGCCAATCCTTGAGGAGGACTACAGCGCCCAGACGCCTTTGCGGCTTTACGACGTATTTCCCCCCCCCCTTGCCCTACCCCGACCCCCCAGCCTGGTAGTCGCTTTTGAGCTTGCGCCTAGGAGAGCGTGCCAGGCTGTGTGCTGTTTCTGGTGGCTTCCTTGGCTTCTTAGATTTTCTGAGGGAGCGCGACTGGGCAACTTTCAGGAAAGGAGACGAGACCCGGGCCCTGAGGAAAACCAGGCTGGGCCTCTGAAAATCCGCAGTGAGAAGCGATCGCAGAGGATCTGCCTTGGAAGGCCCGCGGCTCGGTTCCTGAGGTGGGCCGCCCCAGACGACGCCCAGCCGGGGTTCCCGGCTGGCGGGTCTGGAGACCCTCCCACGGGGTGGGAATGGGTACCTCCCCTACCGCCTTGGCCCCCCGACCCTATTTGTTGTTGTTTTACTTTTTCCAACAGAAGATGCCTCAAGGGCAGCCTTTGCTTGCTGTGCAGGAGGCCCTGAGGAAGTGCTTCCCCGCGGTGGAGGAGCAGCAGGGCTTGTGGCAGGGCACCGTGCAGGACTGCCAGCCCCTGCTGATCTCGCTCAGCAACCTGGCGGAGCAGATGCAGGCCGCGCACCGCCTGCGCTTCGAGGATGTGCCGGCGCTTCGGGCCTTCCCGAACGTGCAGGAGCGCCTCCGGCAACAGCAGCTGGCCTCTGGGGACATCGTCCTGGACCAGCTAGCCCAAAGACTGTAAGGTTCCTGGGCGCTTCCTCTTGAAGGAAAGATCTTAAACCTAACTGTCTTATAAGTAGTTCGCCTGATCAGAAGGGTGGCTTTCTCCTTCCTTAAGAGCTTGATATTTGGATGTGTAGCCCATTCCCCGCCTATCCTTACGTTGCTGTGCGACCTCTTGTCAAAAGCTATCAGCTAGGTGGGCGGCTGGTGGCTAACGCATGTAATACTAGCCACACAGAAAGCTGAGGTCTGAGGATCGCGTTTCATAGCCAGCCCGAGCAGGCTAAAAAACCTGAAGTGGTACTGTGGCTCAAAGTGGTAGAGCACTAGAATAGGAGCTCAGGGACAGCACCAAGTCCCTGAGTTCAAGCTCCATGACCGACCCCTGCCGCCCCCGCCCCCCCAAAAAAAGCCATCAGCTACCATTCTCTTGTCAGAAGCCAAGCATGGTAGTCAGGGGTGGGGTAGGGGATTAAGGTAAGTTGCAAAAGCAGAGAAGGATTAGTCCGCCTCTATAGCTTTCTTTGGTAGAAGATTAAAAAAAAATAGATGGTAAGTTCATACAAAGAAATATGTTACTAAGTTATTAAAAAAATTAAATACTGATATATGCCACCACATATATAAAACTTGAAAACATGCTATGCAAAAGAAACCAGACACCCACATTTTGTATTATTCTATTTCTATGAAAAACTCAGCATAGACCAATCCATAGAGATAAAAAGGAAGTAAATTGAGAGCATTGTGGTACACACTTATAATCCCAGCTTTGGGGAGGCTGAAGCAAGAGGATTATGTGCTTGAGATTAGCCTGATCTGTGTAAGGGAGACCCTGTATCAAAAGGATAAGAGTCTAGAGTCATGGTTCAAGTGGTAGAGCACCTGCTTAGCAAGTGTGAGATCCTGAGTTCAGATCCTAGAACACACACACGCACAACAAAGAATTTAAAAAAATAGGTGCTTAGGGGAAGAGGAGAATGGCAGAATGAATACTATTGAGTGAATGCAGGATTTCTTTGGGGGAAGATGGAAATGTTCTGGAATTATATGGCAGTGATGGTTCATGATTTTGTTGAAATGTGGAGATCCACTAATTGTATACTTTTTTTTTTTTTTTTTTGCCAGTTTGGGTGCTGTCCATGGCCTCCTTTTTTGCATATTGGTTTGTTGCTTCAGTTTTCTTGGCATAAGTGAGCATTTCCTCTCGCTTCACAGTTTAATGGCAGCCCCAGATAGCTTCCTTGATCCTTACTTTCTTTGGCAACTGGGCTTTATCTTTGAGAATCACCACTTTTTTAGCTTCTCCATCTTCCTTTTCCTTCCTTCCTTCTTTTCTTCCTTCCTTCTTTCCTTTCTTTCTTTATTTCTTTTTGTTGTTGTTTTTTTTTTTGGTCCGGTCGTGGGGCCTGAACTCTGAGCCTGGGCGCTGTCCCTCAGCTTTTCAGCTCAAGGCTAGCACTCTACCACTTGAGCCACAGCGCCACTTCTGGCTTTTTTCTTTTTGTTTATGTGGTGCTGAGGAATCGAACCCAGGGCCTCATGCATGCAAATTCAAGCGCTCTACCACTGAGCCACCTTCCCAGCCCCTTCCCTCCCTCCCTCCCTCCTTATCCCCTTCCCCCCTCTCTTTCTTTCTTTCTTTCTTTCTTTTTCTGTTTTGTTGTTGATCCTGGGGCTTGAATTCAGGGTCTATGTGTTTTCCCTTAGGCTGAACTCTTTTTGCTTAAGGCTGGTGCTCTACCACTTTAAGGCACAGCTCTACTTCTGGTTTTCTGGTGATAAATTGGAGATAAGAGTCTCAGACTTTCTTGCTCCAGCTGGCTTCAAAGTGCAATCCTAAGATCTTAGCTTCCTGAGTAACTAGGGTTATGATGTGAGCCACCAGGGCCCAGCTAGCTTCTCTATCTTTAAATTAGTTCTTCTTTTTTAAAATTCATTTTTATTTTGTTTTGCTGGTCCTGGGGCTTGAACCCCCGGGTCCGGATGCTGTCCCTGAGCTTCTCTGTGCACAAAGCTAGGGCTCTACCACTTGAGCCACAGAGCCACTTCTGGCTTTTTCTGAGTTCTCTTTCTTTCTTTCTTTCTTTCTTTTTTCTTTATCGTGGGGCCTGAACTCTGGGCCCGGGCGCTATCCCTCAGCTCTTCAGCTCTAGGTGAGCGCTCTACCACTTGAGCCACAGTGCCACTTCTGGCTTTTTTTTTTGCTTATGTGGTGCTGAGGAATCAAACCCAGGGCCTCAGGCATGCAAGGCAAGCACTCTACCACTAAGCCTCATTCCCAGCCCTCAATTGTCAATTCTTGAGCTACCTCTACCTCCAAGGTACTACTACCTATCTCTTTAGAGCATGGTCTCAGTTGGGAGTGATTTTTCTGTGATGGGCATGTGGTCATGATATGGACATTATTATCATAATTTGAAGAGGACATGGCTTACTCCTGCCACCTAGTAGGTTGAAGCTGGGTATTCTATTAAACATCCTGCAGTGCACAGGATAGCCCGCCACAACACAGCTATCCTATCCCAAATACCGGTAGTGCCAGGGTGAAGAAACTCACCTACCTCTGCCATGATACTGCTTAATGTTGTAATCTCTCCCCCAGAGCCACCCTTCTTAAGGTGCGTGACACTGTCAGCAACCATGTGGAGCAAGTGTTCCAGACTTATGAGCAACACGCACACACAGTGGGTATTGATGCTGTCCTGCAGCCTTCAGCTGTGAGCCCTTCTGTGGCTGACATGTTGGAACGGCTGCAAGATATCGAGAGACATTATCGGAATTCATATCCTTTATGTCCATTTCAGGTAGTGCCCAGAGCTGTTCTAAGAAGTCCTTTTTTACTTTCAGTTTCACAAGATAGAAAACTTAATGATTTCAGTCTCTTTTGTTCCTGAACTTGGATTCCTTCTGCATTCTTTTTTTTAAAAATAATAATCTGGCCTCAAAGTTTACCTGTTAGGCATTGATAAAGATGTTGAGAGATGGACATTAAGAAAAAGAAAATAGGGCTGGGATGGTGGCTCAGTGGTAGAGTGCTTGCCTTGCATGCCTGAGGCCCTGGATTCAATTCCTCTGCACCACATAAACAGAAAAAGCTGAAAGTGGTGCTGTGGCTCAATTGGTATAGCACTCTCCTTGAGCTGAAGAGCTGAGGGACAGCACCCAGGCCCAGAGTTCAAGTGCCACACCGACAAAACAAAAAACGTGTTTGGTAGCAATATGTTCTATGGAAAAAAGTATAGTGGGGATGTAATGTTGAGTTTAAAATAGAATGGTAAGAGCAGGTATTGGGAGGAAGTGACATTGGAGCAAAGATTATTTTTGTGAGTCTTGTGAACTTTTCTTTTTTTTTTTTTTTTTTTGGTCGGTTGTGGGGCTTGAACTCTGGGCCTGGGCGCTGTCCCTCAGCTTTTCAGCTCAAGGCGAGCGCTCTACCACTTGAGCTACAGCGCCACTTCTGGTTTTTGTGGTGGTTTATTGGAGATAGGAGTCTCACGGTCTCTCCTGCCCGGGCTGGCTTTGAACCGTGATCCTCAGATCTCAGCCTCCTGAGTAGCTAGGATTACAGGCCTGAGCCACCAGCGCCCGGCTTCTTGTGAACTTTTCTGCCCTGACTGGCCTTGAACTGCAACCCTGCTGCTCTCAGCCTTCCAAGTAATATTTCCCCAAAAGTATAACAGGAGTGAGCCACTGGTACCTGGCTTCACATGGATTCTTAATCATGGGTAGCTTCTCAACAATATCTTTGTGTGTTTCCAACTAATGACAGTTGTTCAAGTGTCTTCAGAAAGTCCAGTAGTGACCAGGCACTTCGTACAGAATTATCAGTGGCTTCTGTCACTAGTCGGCAAAGGCTCAGAATTCTTATCTTGGTCTTGTGTGTGCTCTGTGTTCTGGCTCACACACCTTTTTTACATGTCAGTTGCCCTGGAAGGCTTGCTTTGTCTATCCTCCCATGCTTCCCCGCTCCCAATGCCTTTGCTTCTGTGTCTCCTACCAGCTGGAATGTTTTGCTCTCTTCGAAAATGAATGTATTCATCTTTGAACCACCACTGAGTTTTATCTTTTACCTCACCTTTCTTTTCAGTTTCTGGTTCTATAGGTTTCACGGAAGGGCTGGGTTTTTCTTCCCTAGTAGCATAGAACTGTGTCACTAGAGCTGCTCAGGAAATACTTGTGGTCCAGGTCGATCTTGTCACATGGTAAAGTATAATGGTGATCACACTTTAACTTTGCAGCTTCCCATTGCTCTCACCAGGGTACTTCCTTCCTGCAATAGATTTTCTTTTCTTCTTTTTTTTCCCCCAGTGCCAGTCTTGGGGCTTGAACTCAAGGACTTGGTGCTGTCCTTAAGCTTTTTTGCTCAAGGCAAAAGCTGATCCACAGCTCCACTTCTAGCTTTTTAGTGATTAATAAGAGATGAATCTCACAGAATTTCCTGCCACGGCTCACTTCGAACTGTGATGCTCAGATCTCAGACTCCTGAAGTATCTAGTAGTACAGGTGTGAGCCACTGACACCTGGCTCTTCATTTTCCTTTTCTTCCTCTTCCTCCTCTTCCCCCCTCCCCCTCCCTTTCCCCCTCCCCCCCTCCTCCTCTTCCTCCTCTTCCTCCTCCTCCTCCTCTTCTTTTCACTGTGGGGCTTGAATTCTGGGCCTAGGCGCTGTCCCTCAGTTCTTCAGCTCAAGGCTAGCTCTCTACCACAGCACCATTTCCAGTTTTTTGGTGGTTTATTGGAGAGAAGAGTCTCATGGACTTTCTTGCCCAGGCTGGCTTTGAACCGTGATCCTCAGATCTCAGCCTCCTGAGTAGCTAGGATTACAGGTGTGAGTCACTGGCACCTGGCTTCATTTTCTTTTTGAGCAGTCCTTAACTTCCCAAAAAGTACTTGAAGAGAAAGAACCTCCTCTCCTCAATCCATTGGGAAGACTTGGCAGGCATCCAAGCATTGCCCAAGGCCTGGGACCAAATTTCAGAACACGAGCACCAGGACCTTGTACAAGGTACCAGTTTTGTTCATTCCTTCCTATCTCCTTTCCTTAAGTCTGATGTTTTGTGTTCTCTGGCAAGGTGACCTGTTAATTTTTTTTTCTTTCTATTACAGATACCCTATTGACTGTTTCCTTCTTCCTGAAGGAGTAAGGAAACTGTATGTTTATCTGGCAGCCTGGAGCCCCACAAATGAAGGCTGGTGTTGCCACATTCTTCTAAAGAAACAGTGTAACAGCTTGGTGTGTTAAAAATATCAATGCTGCTGGGAATGTGGCTTAGTGGTAGAGTGCTTGCCTAGCATGCATGAAGCCCTGGGTTCGATTTCTCAGTACCATATAAACACAAGAGCCTGTAGGGGCGCTGTGGCTCAAGTGATAGAGAGCTAGCCTTGAGCAAAAGAAGCTCAAGAACAGTGTCCAGTCCTTGAGTTCAAGCCTCAGGACTGGCCAAAAAAAAAAAAAAAATCAATTCTAAAAAGCCCAGGACTGGGTCTTGGGGACAGTTACTGGTAGATGTCTCTGAAGCTTCTCCCTGCCAGGTCATGGATGAGGGTTACATAGCCACTGTGTCCTCTTCTGAGGGGCAGGGAAGATGATGGAAGAAAACAGGAAAGGCTGTGCTGGTTAGCACAGTGTCTGTCTCCTATAAGGCCCAAAATGGTAGGGAGCCCCTCGCATCATCTGAAACATTGTGTCTAGTTGATACCAGGTCCTAGTTTTGTTTTTGACAGTATCTGACTTCATGATGATTGAAATGAGGATGGCGTTCAGTTGAAGAGTGCACATTTGGCTTGTATGAGACCCTAAGTTCATTCCTCACGTACAAATGAAAGGAGAAAGTGATGTTGGTGGAAAATGTTTTAAAATGTTTGAGCAATCTCAAGACTTTATGAAGTCAATGTCTGTTTCCAGAACCTGCCACCAGGGGGAGATCGTGCAGCATGAATCCTTATGAAAACTATCTTAGGGAGCTGTTAGTAAGGGCTAGTAACTGGGAATGAGACTCCCAGAATAAGGATAGTTTTCAAAATAAAAATGGCTTTGTGTTTTTCTTATGTTTAAAAAGTATAGGAAAAATGTAAATGTAGAACAATATAATATTCCATCAGAGTCATCTTGATATCCTTTCAAAGTTCATTCCCAAAAGAAAAATAAATAGGTTATGGTTAAATTGTCTTTTTTGAAATTTTATGTATAGCGTGGCCATCTTTCATATCCACAAATACACTCAACACAACTATATGCCATTAATACAATTTTGTGAATTATTATGCCTTTTGTATCTTACATTTTATTTGTTATTTTACATTTTACACATACTTTCCAAGGTCTTCATATTGTCTGTCTATAAAGATAACACATTCAGATTGTAAAAAATTGAAATATTACAAGAAATGCACCATTGTCCACTTTTTAGGTAAGATGCAATATATTCTTTCAGGAATTAGGAAAATTATCATAAACTTAACTCAGAAGATATTTGAATATGGAGGATAGTACCCAGGGCCTTGTGTATATTAAGTAAGTTCTCTGCCACTGAGCTACTTCCCATACCCATGGATTTTTGAGACATGGTTTCAGTGTGGCCCAGGCTACATACTATGTGTACACACACACACACACACACAAGTGTAGCATTTCAGTCAATGAAGGACCAGTATATGAGGCTGGCCTCTTAAGGTGACTTTACTGAGCAACATTCTAGCCATCTGTATGTGTATAAATACACTACATGAAGTGCACACGACAAAATCACCTCATGATGCATTTCTCCGTTTGTGTTTGTATAATTAAGACTTCTTAAGCCTTCCTCTTTAAAACAGGTAGTGATTAAAGAGAAACAAATATGTTGATATAGTGCTTAGTAGTAACTATAATTTTTATTTAGTTCCCTCATAATTTTCTGCTATTAAAATGCCATCTATTTAGCAGGGCATCAATGGCTCACACCTGTAATCCTAGCTATTCAGGAGAGCTGAAGATCTTAGTTTGAAGCCAGTGTAGGCAGGAAAGGTCCCTGAGACTTATCTCCAGTTTGCCAAGAAAAAGCCAAAAGTGGAGCTGTGGCTCAAGTGGTACAGTGCCAATCTTGAGTGAAAAAGCTGAAGGATACCACCCAGGCCCTGAGTTCAAGCTCCAGTACTGGCTCCAAAATTAAAAAAACAAAAACACAAAAAACCCAGAACACTAATTTAGTACAATCACCATACTGAGAATAGTTCTCATTAGGTAATGTCTCTCAATCATGGAGCAAGACTTCTGTTTCCCTTGGTTGGGTCAGAGGCCCCCCTCCGTCACTGTGAGATATAGTGGACTGGGACTAAACAAAAGGATTTTGGCCTCTCTCCTATACCTATCCTGACCATATTCACAAGTTGGTTTTGATGTTCTGCTCTCAGAGTAAGAGCTGTCCCAAGCCGGTGGGCCGCTTGGGCTCTAAAGAAAAGGACTCCTGCCCGCCCAAAGCCTTATGGTGACTGTGCTTTGTCTGCCAATAATAAGGATGAGAAGCCAGGTACTTTCCCAAGTTGTACAAACACGGGCTCCTTTATGCAGCCTTTTTCCTATGAAAAGGGAGGGCCAATACACATTTGAGGGCAGATGTAGGAAGGAGAACATTCATAATTGACTCAGGAAAGTGTGTTGCATTGCTTCTCACCTAGATCTCAGATGGGGTCTCAGGCTCTAGGAAGTTACTTCTGGGGAGTAACTTACCTCAGACTGCTCAGTTTCCCTGTCTGTAGAATGGAAAGGATTATATGTGTATATAGGGCTGTAAGGTTCATGTGAGAAAAGTGAGGATTTTGCATACATTTGAGGAATCAGAATTCACAGAAGAGCTATTAGTCATCTACTCAATGCATAGCTCTGGGCCATACTCTTGTTGGATGTGTGTGTGTGTGTGTGTGTGTGTGTGTGTATGACTGGACTTGAACTCAGGGCTTGGCACTCTTGCTTAGCTTTATCACTCAAGGCTGATGTACCAATACTTAAGCTACAACGTCAGCTTCTGGCTTTTTGCTGGTTTATTGGAGGTTAAGAATCTCAAAGCTGGGGCTGGGAAGGTAGCTCAGTGGTAGAGCACTTGCCTTGCATGCCTGAGGCCCTGGGTTCGATTCCTCAGCACCACATAAACAAAAAGAAAAAAGCTGGAAGTGGCACTGTGGCTCAAGTGGTAGAGTGCTAGCCTTGAGCTGAAGAGCTGAGGGACAGCACCCAGGCCCAGAGTTCAGGCTCCATGACCGGACCCCTCCCCCCCCAAAAAACTCAAAGTTTTGTTTGCCTGGATTGCTTGCTTCAGACCACAGTCCTCAGATCTCAGCCTCCTGAGTAGCTAGGATAACAGGCATGAGCCACTACACCCAGCCCATACTCCAATATCCCTTCTCTTCCATTGTTGCGTTTTACTTGCCTCTATAAGCAGGTGGGAAGCCTGAGACATGAGTTTTCTCTGTTCCCATAACTTTTCAAAGATGCCACCAGGATTTGTACCTGGCTCTTTCCCCCATACCATTGCCCTGCACAGGTTATGGGTCCAGCACAGAGCTACCCCCATTTGGCTCATAAAGTGTCCCAATCCCTTTCTGGGGCAGCTGCAACCTTACTAGTTACTCTTCCTTCTGATCCCATGGCCAAAGGGGTTGGAATGATTCCTGGAGTTGTCTGCCAGTCTTACACTTTGTCCTGTATGCCTGGGCCTGAAAAAAAGGAAAATCAGTCCTTAAAAAATTGGCAGAGGGCCGGCACCAGTGGCTCACACCTGTAATCCTAGCTACTCAAGAGGCTGAGATCTGAAGATCATGATTCAAAGCCAGCCCAGGCAGGAAAGTCCGTGAGACTCTTATCTCCAATAAACTACTCAGAAAACCAGAAGTGGTGCTGTGGTTGAAGTGGTAGAGCGCTTGCCTTGAGCTGAAGAGCTCAAGGGCAGCACCCAGACCCAGAGTTAAAGTCCATGACCAACGAAAACAAAAAATGGACAAGGCTGTCCCCTTCCAGGCACTCTCCTCCCCATCTTTCTGGAAACACTCCCTAGCCTCTGCATAGTGCAAAGGAAAGTCATTTTTCTGAGACTGGTACTTGGTAGAGAACATTAGAGCTGAGCTCTGGGTATCTGATTTACACACGTAGGAAAGAGTGCACTATCTGCCTTCTTAACTAGTTCCCTTCAGACAGCTACAGGATTGCTCTTTTTTTTTTTTTTTGCTCTTTAATCCCGAGGAAAAGGGACCAAGCAGGGGAGGCATGGGGGATGGCCGAGAACAGCAGCTCCAAATATTGTCTGAGAGAGAAACTGGCCTCATCCCTTCCTCATTGTACCTCCTCTTTCTCCATCCCCTTGCAGCACGTGGCTAAAACTCAGCATTGCTCTCCTAGAAACTCTATGCATGCTGTTTGGAGTGGGATAGTAGGAACATAAATCTGCCACATCCATCCTGAAGTCTCCCTGAGTCCCAGCACAGCACTGACCACTGGCAATACAAAGGTAAATAAGAGAAGTAGAAGCTAGACACTGGTGGCTCATGCCTGTAATCCTAGCTACTAAAGCTGAAATCTGAGGATTACAGTTCAAAGCCAGCCCCAGCAGGAAAGTCTGCGAGACTCATCTCCAGTAAACCACCAGAAAACCAGAAGTTGTGCTGTGGCTCAAGTGGTAGAACGCTAGCCTTGAGCTGAAGAGCTGAGGGACAGGGTGCAGGCCCAGAGTTCAAGTCCCACAACTGACAAAAAAAAAAAAAAAAAAAAGTAGATTCACAGTGTAGATGCACGCCTGTTGGGAATTGTACTGTCATGAAGAATGCAGTGAGTGTATAGGCCATTATGGCTGATTCTTTCCATGAGAGGCAAGAATAAGAAATTGGAGACTACATCCCTGAGCAAACACCATTCCCTTGGTCTCCAGTGGAGTAAATCACAGGGACAGAAGCAACATGGCCCCTCTGCCATCCTGTAAGCAGGCAACAATGTGCTCTGCCCCCAGCCTCTCCTGATTCAAACTCTTGAGGTAGTTCTTAATTTGCTCAGAGAGCCCAGACTAATAAATAAATCCACCACTCACTTGCAGCCCCCATGGCATTTATAGGCAGCAGCTGACTTTTATCAGCTAGTTTGTTCTTTCATAGGAGCAGAGTTTTATGAGGGTCTCCTGAGCTGGCTTGTAAAGTGATGAACCGTCTACAAAACTCAACCATAAATCCCCGGCACCTGCCAAACAGAAAGATGCTAGTTTTCAGGCACATTTTGTCCAGCTGGCGGCTCTGTCCCCTTGCCCAGTTTGCATTTTTGCACTTGTCTCTTTAAAAAAAAACCTTGGGTTTGTTTTTCAGTTCTCTGCGGTCTCTTTAAAAGCAACTGAAAAATGAGGGGTAGGAAAAAAGGAACTAGAAAGTTACATCTGGGCTAAAAATTACCTCCTGGCTTATGTCGCTCGGAAAGATGGTTTTGATCCTATTGCTAAAACAGAAACATCAGGCTTCTCAGTCACATGAACCCCAGGGCGGGGATCCTGGGGGACAAGGCCAACTGAGCCCATTATTACTACTTTGATTCTTTTCTGGGCCATCACCCTTTGTACTTGCCAATATCCCCTATTCTTGATTGTCAGTTCTGTAAATTGAAGAGATAGCTCCTGAGGCCTCTTCCCCAGCTAGTCTCCAAGTGTGACATCCTTTCCCCATCATCGTAGCTTCCTCAACACCAAGATGGAATCAACCCACACTCTCTCTTCCCAAACAGGCAAGACCTGGAAGCTGGAATTGAGACTGGGCACCTGTGAGGTCCTCCAGAGTCTTCGAGGACCATGCTGTCAGACTCAGAAAAAGGTTGACTGTGGCTGTATTATCCGCCTTTGTGTTGGTGGGTTCTCTTCATGTAGGTCAGAAGACCACTGAGGGAAAAGGCTCCTTTGGCTGTCCCCCTTGTGGCCTCCTGCCTCTGGCTGGCTTTATGGATGTGTGGCCCAGACTTAGAAGGGTCACTAAGCTTGCTTTTCAATTCTGTGCCATCGGCCTCTTGAAAGTCACCATCTGATTTTTAAACAAGGAGCCAGATTGTTCATTTTGTCGTGGGTCATATAAGCAATGTCACCAGCCTAGCCTTGCCTCCCTCTGGCCCTGCTGCTCCCAGCTACCTGCCCAAGAGCTCTGAGCAGACCTTTGCTCTTCCAAATCCAAGTCTAAACAGAGCAGGTTGCTGAACTGTCAGTGCTGTCAAGGAGGAATCTGACTCGCCCCCTCTCAAAAGCTCCCTGCCACCCAAGTCTCTGGTTACAACCAATCTCTACTATGTGACAAGCTCTATTATCTCTCCGGGCCCCACAGAGATGCCTGCCAGCCCAACTCATCATCGTCAGCTGCTCCTGGCCTCTTACCACCTCCCAGAAAAGATGTCTATTTAGTGCACTCTGCTTTGAAGAAGTTCCTAAGGGGGGACTCAAGTCTCTATTAGAGAAAATAGTTCTTTACCTCCAAGCCAGGAATTGTTCCCTGGTATAGGAAAGGACGCTCATTCTTTCCAAGCCAAACTCAAATACCATCTGAGGTTTTTTTTTCCTCCTAGTCAAATGAACCCTTTCTCAGCCTATTACTTGTATGTCTCTATCTCTTTATAGTTTCATGCCCATCCTTATATCTCTGCCAGCTCAGTGAAGAGCTCAGCCTACCTGGAAGTTGAATCAAGTGGTTCAATGGCAGAGGTCCTTGCCATTACCTGGTATGGGGGGAATTAGGCCCTGCTCTACCTGATAGGGGTGAGTAGGGGTTAGCCATGGGCTCCAGTTGTGGAGCCTCCAGTAAAGCAATGATGTTCTGGAAAGATCTCAAGCTTTGGCTAATCCTGGCTCTTCCCTCCAGGACTGTCAGCCTTGGGCTTCATTTCTCTGACCTATAAAGTGAGGATAGTAATACCTGGCTTATTGGGCTATTGTAAAAATCAAAAGAGTTTAGCTAATCCACTCAAAGCACGAGGATAAGGCCCAGCACCCAGTAGGTTATTAATTAATTGTAGGTTTTATCCTCTCCCAGGAGGAAGACTTGGAGGCTGAGCCTCTTCTTGTCCTCTGACAGGTCCCTGCTGGGCTGAAGAGTATGATCTCTGACTACCTGTGCCTAGGAGTTGGGTCGGATGATGGAAGTGAAACAAGACAGGAGACCCCACCCCACTCCCCATTCCAAAGGCAAAGAGCCCCAGGCCAGGCTGGGTAGAGCATCCTACTTACCCCAGCCTTACACACTCGCAGACCCAGATCCACCCAGCATTGCCACACTGGCGGAAGTGGTGGCTGCTGTCCCAGCCAAATCCCAGGACTGTGGCGACAGCCCTGCCTGGACCCAGCCACCACATCAAGGACCAACTCCACCCTCCACTCAGCACCCCTCCCACTTCAAGCTTCCCACCTCCCCTCCCAGAGAAGCCCAGGCAGGCTCTCTTGGTGCTGGGTAGCCACAGCCCTCTGTGGCTACTGCTGTGTGGCAGAGAAAGTCCTAGTCAGGGAGACATCTGGGTTCCTGACCCAGCTCTGCTCTTCAGCCCTGTGGGGCCCATGCACATGACTTGATGTCTGTGGATCCAAGCACTTCATCAGAAAGAGTGCATGGAAAGGGGGCTGGCAGGCAAGTTTCAGCTTCCTAGGCTGCTGTGGAGAAGATGAGTTTAATGCATGTAACAGAACTTTAGACAATACTGGTTCTATGCTACAGAAAGAAGGGTTGCCCAATTGTGGACTAGAAAATCAAGAGTGGAATTTCTGAAGTTTTGAGTTTGATCTCTAGCACAAGGAGGGAAGGAAAGAAGGAAGGAAGGAAGGAACGAAGGAAGGAAGGAAGGAAGGAAGGAAGGAAGGAAGGAAGGAAGGAAGGAAGGAAGGAAGGAAGGAAGGAAGGGAGGGAGGGAGGGAGGAAGGTAGGGAGGGGAGGGAGAGGGAGGGAGGAAGGAAACTTGGGCTACAGATATAGCTCTATTCTAGGGCAGTTACCTCATGCGCAAGTCCTGGGCACTGCAGGAGGAGGAGGGGGAGGGGGAGGGGGAAGGGGAGGAGGAGGAGGTGGCAAGACTTTCTAGAACTTTAAATCAGATTATATAAATAAAATGATTTAAGGAACAAATAAAAAGAGTAATACAAGCCAGATGCCAGTGGCTCACGCCTGTAATCCTAGCTACTCAGGAGGCTGAGTTCTGAGGATCGCAGTTCAAAGCCAGCCCAGGCAGGAAAGTCCGTGAGACTCTTATCTCCAATAAACCACTAGAAAACCGGAAGTGGCGCATTGGCTTAAGCGGTAGAGCACTCGCCTTGAGCTGAAGAGCGCAGAGACAGCGCTCAAGCCTAGAGTTCAAGCCCCATGACTGCCAAAAAAAAAAAAAAAAAAGCAATACAACTTTCAGATATCAAGTGGTTTCTCTGTGGTTTCAAGCCATGTATAGAGCTTTTGTAACCATTACATGAACCCTGTGAGGCATCCAGCCCCCTCCCCACTATGGCAGAGATGAAGGTGCTACTTGGGGAAGGTCAACTGACTTCTGACTTCTCCAAGGTCACAACGCCAATCAGATTATAATTCTGGGTGGCCTCCATGCAAATCTCCTGACTTCTCTGCACCTTAGTTTACTCCACCTGTGCCCTGGGGAGGGTGGTGTCAGCACCCTCTTTCAGAAGCACTGGGATGGAGGAAGTCCACGTGTGGAAAGCACCTGTGCAGTCCTGGGCACATTCTTTTCTCTCCTCATTGGAGCCAGCAGCCTGTTAAGTGCCCTGGCATGGACAGTTACTTTGGAGCCAATGGTGACTGACTGCAGCCTTCCCAGGGACCAGCTGTTCCCAGTTGTGGTTTCCTGAAGCAGGCTCATTTCAGGAAGCACTCCCCAGGTAGGAGCATAGGTGTGTCATGTCCTGGTAACCCCTCAGAAGTGAGGCCGGTAGGCAGCGTGAAGCTCCCCCTCTACCCAGGGCAATCTGGAGACAGGCCTTTGTCTAACTCTGTCCACTGAAACCACCATGCCCCAAGGCTTGCCAAAGCACCAGAATCCCACATTCCAGCATGGAGAAATGTCCCCGGGCAATGAGCCCCGTTGGCATGTCTGTAACCCTAGCCAATGCCACCTGTAAAGCTGCCAGTCCTCTCCTTTGATCCACTCCTGGCACCAAGGAGGGTGGTTCCCCACTGAGGACAGCAGGAAAGCTTCCTACACCTAGATGCCCTCAGGTCTAGTTACCTAGTCCAACAGGAGACAGGTGAGACTTGGAGATGTCACTATTTCTATCCTGAGGAACCCTGACTAGATGAGGAATAGACAGTCTCTTCCTTAATAAAAATTAGAGAACCCAGACCATAGGTATTTATTTATGTATTTGTTTATGTATTTATTTCATTTTTGTATTGCCAGTTCTCAGGCTAGAACTAAGACCTGGGCACTGTCCTTGAGCTTTTGTGCTCAAGGCTAATGTTCTACCACTTTGAAACACAGCACCATGTCTGGCATTTTGGTAGTTAATTGGAGTTAAGAGTCTCGTGGACTTTCTTGCCCCAGCTGGCTTTGAACGTGATCCTCAGAGCTTAGTCTCCCAAGTAGCTAGGATTGCAGGTATGAACCATCAATGTCTGGCTTTTTGTTTTTTGTTTTTTGGTACTGGTCTTGGGCTTGAACCCAGGACCTAGGCACTGTCCTCAAGCTTCTTTTGCTCAAGGATAGCACTCTACCACTTGAACCACAGCTCCACTTTTAAGTTTTGGCATATTACTTGGAGATAAGAGTCTCAGAAACTTTCCTGCCTCAGTTGGCTTTGGACCATGATCCTAAAATCTTAGCCTCCTGAGTAGCTAGGATAACAGGTGTGAGCCACTGGCATCCACCTTTATTGGGAGAACTTTATAAAACTCAGCAGACTGAGAACCAAGGGGGTCATTGTATGAGATCAGCCTGGGAAGAAAAATATGTGAGACTCTTATCTACAAGATAATCAGAAAAAAGCGGGGCTGGAGGTGTGGCTCAAGTGGTAGGATACCAGCTGAACAAGCAAGCCAAGCAAGCTCAAGGCCCTGAGTTCAAACCAAAACACCACCAAAATAAAGCAAATTAAAAAAAAGAAAACAGATCACTTGAGAGGGTAATAAGTGCTATGAAGAACATGGAAGAGGGACTGGGAATGTGGCTCAGTGGTAGAGTGCTTATCTAGAATGCATGAGGCTCTGGGTTTGATTCCACAGTATCATATGAACAAAATAAATATAATAAAATTATATTTTTAAAATTATTTTTAAAAGCTGGGCACCAATGGCTCATGCCTGTAATCTTAGGTACTCAAGAGGCTGAGATCTAAGGATCACGGTTCAAAACCAGCCTGGGCAGGAAAGTCCATGAGACTCTTATCTCCAATAAACCACTAGAAAACCAGAAGTGGCGCTGTGGCTCAAGCGGTAGAGCGCTCGCCTTAAGCTGAAAAGCGCAGGGACAGTGCCCAAGCCCAGAGTTCAAGCCCCAGGACCAACAACAACAACAACAACAAAAAAGAACATGGAAGAGCCTGGCGTGGTGGTGCATGCCTGTAGTCTCAGCGTATAGGAGGCTGCAGCAGGATCTCAAGTTTCAAGCCATAAGGAGCTATTAAAGAGACTGTCTATAATAACAAAAGCAAATAAACAAAATATGGAAATGGTAGAATGGTGAGAGGGAATAAGAGAGGCAGCAAAGGCTCTCTGCCGAAGTGACATTTGACTCAGACATAAGTGAGTAAGTGGGATGTGAACTTGTCTGGGTTCTCCATGAGCCTGGCAGGATCTGCGAAGGAACACTATAACACTGAGACCATGACTGCCTTTTCCACACCCACTGGCTCATGCATGAACAAGAGCTTTCAGATGCCTTATCACTCTGACAGCTAATGAGACGTGTACTTGTGTGTTCTCATATTTAAAAAACCTATCTGGAGCTGGTGGCTCACATTGCTAATCCTAGCTACTCAGGAGGCTGTGATCTGAGGATTGAGGTTTGAAGCCAACCTAAGTAAGAAAGGTCATGACACTCTTATCTCCAATGAACCATTTTTCAAAAATGGAAAAGCTAAAAGTCGAGGTATGGCTCAAGTAGTAGAGTACCAGACTTGATTGAAAAGGCTAAGGGACCATGCCCAAGCCCAGAGTTCAAGCCCCAGTACTCCTCCTACACACACACACACACACACACACACACACGCACACACACACACACACACACACACACACACACAATCTTTTGAGATGGAAAAGAAGTAGGTGACAGAGTGAACAGCATATACAAAGGGGTATTTCAAGATGAAGGAGATGATTATGAGACAGGGTGTCTGGCTGGCAAGTAGGAGACAAGGTCATTTCCTGAAATGGCTGGGATGGCACAGTCTGGAGAATAAAGGGGAAGTACTAATGAGCCACTGCGGCTGCCAGGTGAGCCAGTGACAAGCCTGGGTTTGGGATTTTCTGTTCCTGCCCTATGGAGAACTAGACTTAGAAAACACCAGTATACCAACTTTAAACTGGGGTTCCCCTCAAAAAAACCCTCCGTAAGCCAGGCGTCAGTGGCTCACGCCTGTAATCCTAGCTACTCAGGAGGTTGAGATCTGAGGATCGAGGTTCAAAGTCAGCCTGGGAAGGAAAGTTCATGAGACTCTTATCTCCAATTAACCACCAGAAAACTGGAAGTGGGGCTGTGGCTCAAGTGGTAGAGCACTTGCCTTGAGCTGAAGAACTCAGGAACAGTGGCCAGGCCCAGAGTTCAAGCCCCATGACCAAAAACAAAACAAAATAACACCACCACCAACAACAAAAAAACCTTGGGGCTGGGAAGGTGGCTCAGTGGTAGAGCGCTTGCCTTGCATGCTCGAGACCCTGGGTTCGATTCCTCAGCACCACATGGCCTCACTACCGGACCCCCCCCAAAAAAAAAAAAAAAACCAAAAACTTCTTTGGCCAGGTGCTGGTGGCTCAAGCCTGTAATCCTAGCAGGAGGCTGAGATCTGAGGATCATGGTTTGAAGCCAGCCTGGACAGGAAAGTCTACCAGACTTTTATCTCCAATAAACTACTCAGAAAAAGCTAGAAGTTGGTCTATAGCTAAATGATAAAGCACTAGCCTTGAGCAAAAAGCTCAGAGAGAGAGAGCCTAGGCCCTGAGTTCAAGCTCCAGGACCAGCAAACAACAAAAACCGCTCCTTGGGGCTGGGAAGGTGGCTCAGGGGTAGAGCGCTTGCCTTGCATGCATGAGGCCCTGGGTTCGATTCCTCAGCATCACATAAGCAAAAAGAAAAAAGCCGGAAGTGGCGCTGTGGCTCCAGTGGTAGAGTGCTAGCCTTGAGCTGAAGAGCTGAAGGACAGTGCCCAGGCCCAGAGTTCAGGCCCCATGACCGGACCTCCCCCCCCCCCAAAAAAAACCTCCTTTCCTTCCTCCAGTGTTCCCCATACTGGGAAGACAGAGACAGACAGAGTGAGAATGAATATCCCAACTTAGTGTAGAGAATAGAATACTGAGAGAAGAACAGCTCTCTGGAAACTTCTGGAAGTAGTGAAGACTGACCCCAGACTGACCACTGGACCACCACATCTGAGCAACCTGCTGCTCCTCTTGCCGCCACAGGCTTCCATTGACCCACTGCTCCCCTGATTTCTGGCCACAACAGTCCCCAAGCTCATTAGTTTCCTAGAGGGTGACAACTGTCCAAACCTCTCCTATTTCTTCCTTTCCCACTAACGGGTAGCTGCTGGACTCGTCTTCCTCCTTCCAGTCCGCCCCTGGCTCACAGGATTACTCTAATCTGAGTCTAGCCTTGTTGTCATCCTTTCAAAGTCTGCAGAAAGTCTTCGGCATGGTGTTCCAGACTCCCGCTGAGCCCACCAACTCCTCTTTATCTCCCAGAAGTCCTCAGGTCCTCCCTGCCCAGGTACAAAATGCTCTCCTCTGTGCTCTTGCCATGTCATAGGGGACCTTCGATGGGACACCTTGATTACCCAGAGAAGTTCTGCTTGCCTTTCATGGCTCAGATTCCCTATCTCCTGTTCCAGGAAGTCTTCTTTGACCACTCAAGCCAGACATCTCCCTCATCTGAGTCTCCCTGAGTTCAAGCCCCAGTGCAGAGAAACTGGCCACCTGCACTTCTCTCCTCCTTTGCTTGGACACTGCATTCCTCCAGGACAGGGCCAGAGTTGATCCTCAGAAACAGAGCTTGGAGCTCCATGGATGCTGGAATGAATGAATGAGTGAATGAATAAATGAACCCAGTTAACCAATCAATGTTCTCATGGATCCTATGTTTTCAAAGTGAGAACCATTCCTGTAGCTATCTTCTTTAAGTTTTTTTTTTAAAGTGTAACCTGTTTTTGTTTTTGTTCCAGTTCTGGGCTTGAACTCAGGACCTGCGTGCTATTCCTGAACTTTTGTGCTCAAGGTTGGTGCTCTACCACTTGAACTACACACAGCTCCACTTCTAGATTTTTTGGTGCTTAATTGGAAATAAAGACTCTCATAGACTTTCCTGCCCAGGCTAGATTCAAACCAAGATCTTTAGATCTCAGTCTCCTAAGTGGTTAGCATTACAGGCGTGAGCAATGGGTGCCTGGCTGGTTTTCTTGTTTTATATAATTAAAAAATGCATAAAGATCCAAAGGTCCATAGAGGAGGGCTTTTTTTTTAAAAGGAGGACTTGGCCCCATGGAGTATGCACAAAGGGCCACTGGCATCTCGCTTCCCTGGGTATCCCTGCCAAATTCAGTACCCATGACCCTTACAGAATCTCACCCTGCAGTTGGGCCTCTAGACAAACCAAACCCAAGAAACATGGATGACCAGGAGGCCCAAGAGAGGTAGCAATCATTCCTCAGCCCAGACTGGCACAAGGCTTCCCTGCCCACAGGCAGGGGGCTGCATGAAACAAACCCCCCTCTAAGAGGCCCTGGCTCCCCCACCCTCATGACAGCCTGGAAGATTCACAGTGGTGGTGCCCAGTCACATCTGCAGGTAATTTCTTCATCCCTCTGCCTGGGAGTGGATCTTACTCAAGTCCTCAGAACACCCTCTGTCCCAGTGCCATCTCTCAGGCAGAAGGGGCCACTGTGTCCCCTAGAGAGCACATTGCTCAGGCTCTGTGCTGAACCCTTCTGTCTCCCTGCTGGCTCTCATGGCAATAGAAGTAACCATGAGATCAGCAGGCATGCTTGTTACGCCTGCCTGGCCTCCAGCCGCCTGGGTGCGTGCGCAAGGAGTTCCTAGGCCGTGCTGCCTGACATTTGCAATCGTTTAATGTGAATAAGTTCCATCTTTGTGCTCTTTCAGCCTTTCATAACAACTGCCAAACTGTCCACCCTGGATAGGACATAAATCCTGCTGGCCAGTCACCAGGCCAGCTCTTCCTGGAGCTGCTTCCTTCCCAGATCTCAGCAGGGTGCATCTGATGACCCCCTAGTTGGGAATAGGTCCCAGGAAACTGATGAGTGCAATGGAGAGAAAACATAGGAATGACAGGCAAATCCCCAAAGAGCAGATTCCAGGCTGGGCAGGTTCCTTACCTCTGAGTTGTGTTTTTGTCATTTGTAAAAGAGGGTGCTTGATACCTGCTTCTTTCAATGATCTTAAGAATTACAGGGTTGAGCTGGCTGTCAGGTACCTCACGCCTGTCATCCTAACAACTCAGAAAGCTGAGATCTGAGGATCACAGTTCAACACCAGCCTGGATAGTATAGTCCATGAAACTCTTAACCAGCATAAAGCCAGAAGTGGAGCTGTGGCTCAATTGGTAGAGCGTTAGCCTTGAGCAAAAACCTAAAGGACAGTGCCCAATATCTGAGTTCAAGCCCCAGTACTGGCACAAAATAAATAAGAAGATTACAAACCTCTATGTTTGGCACCCCATAGATAGAAAATGTTTCTTTCCACTACCCAGGAACTAGCTGTGTGGCCTTGGATTAGAAGCATCACTTCCCTGTGCTCCCATTTCCTCATGTGTAAAATGAGATCACGGTAGGGCGAATCTCACGTGGCAGTTGGAGCTCTAAGTGAAGTAACACGTGTGGAAGTAAAAACAGAGCCCGGCACACAGCAAGCACTGCGGACACACGAGTTATCCCTCTCCTTCTCCTGTGGACCCAGCTTGAAAGGCCTGGTAAGTATGAGACTTGGAGTGACTGGGGTAATATGGGAGGAGAAGGAGGGCCAGTGGCAGTACTGAATGCTTAAATACCTCACTCACTCTACAAATACTTGCTGTCATCCTACTGTGTGTATAGTTGCTAGGGATTTCTACCGAGACTCCTGTTCATTCGTACAACCTACTGGCTTTATGTTTTTCCCTTCATTGGCTTATCCATTAAAAATTAAATTATCTTTAGCTGTATAAAGTTGTTTCCATTCAATGTATTCATTTATGAGCACAATGTACATCTTGATCAATGTTACCCCTTCCATTGTTCTCTCCCATCTTCCCAATTGCACTCATTGCTTTACATTACCTAGGGGTTTTTGTTTGTTTGTTTTTCTGTGTGTGTGTGTTTTTTTAATCATCAATGAAAAGAAGACCACCCAAGCTAGGCTTTGGGTGACATCTTCTTCTAGAACCTTCCTCTGGTCATCATTTCCTGCTTTGTGTGTGTGTGTGTTGAGGGGCTTGAACTAAGGACCTGGGCACTGTTCCTGAACTCTTTTTGCTCAAGGCTAATGCTCAACCACTTTGAGCTACAGTCCCACTTCTGGTTTTCTGGTGGTTAGTTGGAAATAAGAATCTCACAGACTTTCCTACCTGGGCTGGCTTTGAACTGTGATTGTCAGATCTCAGCCTCCTGAGTAGCTAGGATTACAGGCATAAGCCACCAGAGCCCAGGCTCAGTTGATTCTTTCTAATTCATTGTCTTAAAATTTTCCAGCTACTTGTCCATGACTGAGGATGGACTGATACTGAGTCTCTTGTTCCCTGCCTTTCTCTCCAAACTAGCAGGTGCCAGGCTCTGAGTGGATATTCTACAAACAGTTCTCAAAGGGGTGATACCTGTGGCCAGGCTTATGACTCAGGCTCTAAAACATGACCTAACTTCTCCTCAAGCCTTATCCCACACTGAATCCCATAGACCATCTCCAGAGTCAAATAGGTATCTTTCTTCCTCCAAGGTCTTGATCAGAAGTTCTTCCCCATATCTGCCTTAGTCTCCAGAAATAGCCAAAGCCTGTTGTCTTAGAGACAGGCATCATGGAGGTGATCTCTCCAAGGAAAAGGCTACATGAGGGACCAGAGCAGAGGAGAGAGGAGGGAGGTGTGGGCACGGGGGTGTGGGATGGGAATGGAGTTGACATTTTCCCTGGGGAATCTAATGTCACTGTAATGAGTGGAACTTGGCAAAGGTGGGCCTGAGTCTGATCTGAATCTTAAGAGCCCTACAGCCATGGGAACCCAGGCCCACCCCAGGGGTGGTGGTGCAGGCTGGGTGTAGGCATACAGCTCCCTGAATCTTGTAATGCCTACCAAACATGATGGAAGGGTCTTAAAAGGCACCCTAACCCTAATCCCTAAGTGTGATACACACTGCCAGAAGGCAGGAGATGGATGTGACATCTTCACAGGGACCAGAGCCTTGGGGTGGAGGGAAAGCAGGAGGAGCTAGGTGAGGAGAAGAGCTCTGAGTGTGGAAGTGACCTCAATCCATTGGCCCAGCCTCCATCTCTCCAGGGGCATCTGAAGTGGAGGGCACCAGGCCTGGCTCCCAGCCTGTGCTCTGGAAACCCCTCATTGCATAGCGTCTGCTTAATCCCTGTTAACAGCAGGCTGACCTCGCCTCCCCCAGGTCCTCGCAGACCTCCTTTGAAAAATAAATAAATACTTTCTCCATTATCCCATTAGCAGCTTCACAGGTTTTCCCTGCTATTAGCTCCCAGCTCCAGTGAAAGTGGAAACACGTGTCCACAGAGCCTCTGTTTGCCCACCAGCTACCACAGGGTTGGGCTGCACTCAAAGTCCACCTGCTGAGGCCCACTGGGGACAGGAGGGCTCAGAATCGATTTGGCTTCCCCCGAGACAGATAGCATAGGCTGCACCAGGAGCTGGGAGATGTTGTTTCTCTGTATTGCCCATGCCTCACTGCATGTCTTCAGGCAAAATCCTATGCCTTCCTGGGCTTCAGGTACTTCTTTAAATTTTTGTTTGTGCTGGTATTGGGGTTTGAACTCTGGGCCTGGATGCAGTCCCTGAGCTCTTTTGCTTAAGGCTGGTATTCTATCATCTTGAATCATAGCTCCACTTCTGGCTTTTTTGTTTGTTTGTTTGTTTATTTGTTAACTGGATATGAGTCTCATAGACTTTCCTGTCAGGGTTAGTCTTAAATCAAGACCCCCAAGGCAGCTGGGCACCAATGGCTCATGCCTATAATCCTAGCTACTCAGGAGGTTGAGATCTGAAGATGGCGGTTCAAAGCCAGCCCGGGCAGGAAAGTCTGTGAGATTCTGTGGCTCAAGTGGTAGAGTGCTCGCCTTGAGCCCAGGACCACAGTTCAAGCCCCAGGACAAAAAAAAAAAAATCCTTAATGCAGCTCTCAGATCTCAACCTTCTGAGTAGCTAGAATTACACAGCCATCAGCACCTAGTTCTTTTTAATTTTTTTTAAAAACAGATCATTCATTTCTTGAAGCATTGAGATAATGTGGGAGAATGAGAATGGGTCTTAAATGGCACCGTATGTTTGTCAGTGGGGGTGAGGAGGATTTTTCCATTTTTCTGGCCTTTCTTGCTTATCTGTTCTCCTGTTGCTCGAGAAGAAGTAGCAGGCAACGTTTTCTCCTACTGCAACGTTTTCTGCAATAGGATGCATTCTATGTCCCAGCACCACTGTTTTCTGAGAAGTTTCTAGGATGCCAGCCCATTGGTTCCTCAATGTGGTGAAGCTGCCCAGGTGCTTGGTCTTACACTCCCATAGTGCCCAGCCAGAGCAGAGTCCAGCTGGGAGCTGGGATTGTTTGTCCCAGGTTCCATCTCTTGGTCCCTTCTTTCTTCTTCTGCCCACAGCCCCAGGCAATGAAGGAGGGGAGCAGGACTCCAGTGGGCAAGCAGGCAGCTCTGTTAGTCTGATCAGAACCTGTTAGCTGCTGGGGTCTGTTAGCAGTACCTTTGAGGTCTCCCTTTGCCTTTCCATTTCTCATGAAATCCTAGTTCAAGCCGTTGCTAGGAACACTGGTCCCTTGGCACTGACCTTTGTTCCTGCCTCCTCTGCCCTTCTCTTGTCTGTGAGCTTCTTTCTGACAGACAGAAAGGGGCCTTATCTGTGGGTGAGCCTTGGGGTCTGCCATGTGCTCTGTTCCATACTGTGGATATTTGGCAGGGATGGGGAGCACAAAGACTGCCCACCATTCCTCACCCCTAGCAGGCTGTAAAGGCCTGGGAAACCACTTGGTACATAATGTGATAGACACGTATGCTTTTTATTGGCTACCCATGGCCGTTTGCCTAGACTGACAATTTTGTTATGACACACAAAGGATGTTATAAATACCTAAATGGCCCTTGGCAGAAAAAAAAGTCTCCAACCCTTTGTCAGGCTGCACAACCTCAACGGCATGACCTAAGTTTTCTGTGCCTCTGCTTTGCTCATCTTTAAGGTACAGATGGCTCACAACATTGCCCTGAGGGTTTTAGGATTGCATTAACCCAGAATCAATACTGTGTAAGCTCTCCAAACTAGCTTCTTTCTTTCCCTCCCTCCCTCCCTCCCTTCCTTCCTTCCTTCCTCCCTTCCTTCCTTCCTTCCGTCCTTCCTTCCTTTGTTTTCTAGTATTGGAGCTGAATTCTGGGCCGGGGCTCTGGCCTGAGTCTCTTTGTACTCAAGGCTAGAGCTCTACCACTTGAGGCACAGCGCCACTTCTGGCTTTTTCAGAGTTGTTTATTGGAGGTAAGAGTCTCACAGACTTTCCTGCCTGGGCTGGCTTTGAACCTCCATCCTCAGATCTCAGACTCCTGAGCAGCTTAGGGATTATAGGTGTGAGCCACCAGTGCCTGGCTTCAAACTAGTTCTTGTGATCGCTTGCCTTAGATTCCTGAAACTCAGCACCAGGCCTCTAGAGAGCATGGCACGCTCTAGATAACTGTGTGTGAACATGCTCAGTTCCAGCCTCTCCCTCTGGTGCCCTGCTAGGTGGAAGATGCTGCCCAACCCTTGCAGAATGTGGTTTTTCCCAGCATGGGAAAGGGTGTCCAGATACCTGGGAGCAGAGGACGACTGTGCCCAGGCAGCCTCAGGGCCCACAGCCTCCCTGGCGGGGGGGGGGGGGGGGGGGGTTGGGTCAGCGGGAGCCCAGAGCATATTCTGGGTGAAGAGTTAGTTGGCCTTGCTCACCTGTACCATAGACTTGGCCTCAAAGTTCAGTCTGCATTGGCTCTGTGGTTCTGACTCCTCGCTCTGGCTGCAGGTCCACTTCAGCTGCTCTACAGTGGTTGCCTTCCTCACCCTGCCCCCTAGGAAGCCTCTCTCATCTAGCAATCATCTCCCCAGGGGCCCCAAAGGTTGCACGAGGAGGGCACACTAGGGCATTCTCACACTCTGGCCTGCCACAGGCCCTCTCTTGGAGGCTGAGGTGAATTTGGGGGACCAGCTGAGGGGCATTATACGCTGCTATCTTCATCTCACTCAGTGCTGGCCTTCAAGGAGCCTGGGCTGAACCTCCTGGGCGCCTGGGCTCTCTCAGGTGCTTTACGGGCCAGGACAGGGGTGGCTAGACTGAACCCCCTCCACAGATAGCCTCCTGGGGAGCTGTCCTGGACGTGGCAGGGAAGGGCACAGCATCACCTGACCTCCAGTGAGTCCAGAGCCTACAGCGCTGTGCTTGATTCTCTCCTGGGAAAGCGAAGGTCTGGGTAAGAGGAGGGGTCTGCAGGGCCCATATTCAGGGGAGGATTAGCTGGGGGAAACTGCTCCCACCAGCAGGGAGGGGAGAGATAAAGCCTGTGAGCTGGAGAAGGGGGCCCAGCACAGAGACATTCCCTCCCCCGACCCCAGGCCTGTGCAGCTCGTGTCTGTGGTGGGGGAGGGGACTGCCCCCTTTCCCAGGGTACCGGCCAGCCTTGGAGCCCAGCACTTTCTCAGGCCCTTTATTAAATTTCTCAGGAGCTAGAGGGGAGGTTATCCCTCCCCCTCATCCCCGGACTCCCCTCCTTTTGTCTCCCTCCCCAGGAGGGTCGGGAAAGAGCTTTTCTCATTATTGTAGTTATTAAAAATAAATGAGCCAGAGACAGAGACACAGGGAGAGAGACAGAGGCTGAGAGACAGAGGCAAGCAATGAGACAAAGAAAGACAGACAGAAGAGGGAGCTGGGAAGATAGAGACAGAGGAGGTAGATATGGAGACCCTCAGAGACTGAGAGACTGGGCAGAGGCTGCCTGCTTTGGAGTTGTCAGGCCTTGAGCAGCGCATTTCATCTCCCTGGGCTCGAGTTTCAGGCAAAATAGAAATCCCTGTCCTTGCTTTGTAGTTTCACTATAAAGCATAGAAAAAATGTCTCAACAGTCTTTGTGTATGTGTACACGTGTGTGTGTGTGTGTGTGTGTGTGTGTGTGTGTGTGTGTGTGTGTGTGCGCGCGCGCGCGCGCGCGCGCGCGCATGCGCGCTAACCCACACACGCTAGCTCTGGGGCTTGAACTCAGGGCCTGGATTCTATGAGCTTTTATGCTCAAGGCTGGCATTCTACCACTTGAGCTACAGTTCCACTTCTGGCTTTTTGGTGGTTAATTGGAGATAAGAGTTTCATGGAGGGGCTGGGAAGGTGGCTCAGGGGTAGAGCGCTTGCCTTGCATGCCTGAGGCCCTGGGTTCAATTCCTCAGCACCACATAAGCAAAAAAGAAAAAAAGCCGGAAGTGGCGCTGTGGCTCAAGTGGTAGAGCACTAGCCTTGAGCTGAAGAGCTGAGGGACAGCGCCCAGGCCCAGAGTTCAGGCCCCAAGACCGGACCCACCCCCAGAAAACAAGAAAGTCTCATGGACTTTCCTGCTTGGGTTGGCTTCAAACCAAGCTCCTCCTCAGATCTCAGCTTCCTGAGTAGCTAAGATTATAGGTGTGAGCCACTGGCACCTGGCATCTGTACAATCTCCAGTACTTAGTAGGTGTTTGAGACAGGGCTTTCTTTATATATACATATATATGTATATATTTGATATTTCATATCAAACATATATATATATTTGATATGAAATCATATATAATTTTTAAGGAACTTGAGCATGAACTCTGTTTAAAGGCAAACAAACTTGACATTGAAATTTGCTATGAATACTTAAAAGCAGAATGTCTAAAGTTTATCTCACAGGGTTTTGTTCTGTTCTGTTTATTCGCAATGCTGGGGATGGAACCTAGGACCTTGTACTTGTTAAGCAAGTACTCTACCCCTGAAGGATGTTGAACCTAACATGTCACCCATGCTAGGCAGGCACTCTTATCTCTTGAAGCACACTCCCAAGTCATTTTTGTTGTTGGTGGTGGAGCTTGAACTCAAAGCCTGGGTGCCATCCCCGAGCTCTTTTGCTTAAGGCTAGTGCTCCACCACTTTGAGCCACAGCTTCACTCCCAGTTTTCTGGTGGTTAATTGGGAGATGAGTCTCACAGACTTTCCTGCTTTTGCTAGTTTTGAATGTGATCCTAAGATCTCAGACTCCTGAGTAGCTAGAATTACAGGTGTGAGCCACCACTACCCAGCTGCCCAAATTCCTTTGTTTGTGTTTTGTTTCTGAGGGTCTTGCTAACTTTTCCTGGGCTTGAACTCAGGATCCTCCTGCCTTCATTTCCCAAGTAGCTGGGATTATAGGTGTGAGCCACCATATTCAGCTCTTAAACAGATTTCTTGAGGCACAAAATTTACTTATAAAATTTACCAGCTAGCCGGGCGCCGGTGTCTCACGCCTGTAATCCTAGCTACTCAGGAGGCTGAGATCTGAGGATTGTGGTTCAAAGGCAGCCCAGGCAGGAAAATCCGTGAAACTCTTATCTTCAATAAACCACTCCAAAAAACTGGAAGTGGCACTGTGGCTCAAGTGGTAGAGTGCCTGCCTTGAGCTGAAGAGCTGAGGGACAGTGCCCAAGCCCAGAGTTCAAGCCCCACGACCGACAAAAAAAAAAAAAAAAAATACCAGCTTTAAGTTATAGTTCTGCAATCTTTGGGATATATCCAGTTATGCGACCATCACCATAGTCTAACTTGGGAATATCCTCATCTCCCCTAACATCCCTCCCACCCACCCATTTGCAACCTCCTCCCATTCTCACCCTGTTTTCTGTCTATAGAGACCTGCTTTTCCTGGATATTTCACGTAAATGGAAACCATGCAGTATACACATAGAGCGTGAATATACCTCATTCCTTTGCCTTACATTGGGTGTAGCTCACCACACAGTTGGATCACTTATGGAGGTACTCTAAGGGTTAAATAGAATAGAATAGAATACTCAGTGATTAGATCAGTAAACATCAGGTCATCTTAAATAGATTAGGGAGAGAGCAGTGGGGGGGGGGGAAGAGAGAGAAAGAGAAGTGGGGGGGATTTTCCAGGCTTGCTTGTACCAGGCACAGTTGGAAGTACTTTAGATGGCTCACGCCACCACTCTGGAGTGGGTAGCATTATTCTCCTCTTCATTCTGCAGAAAGGGCAGCCATGGCTCGCAAGGGGATTGGCTTGTCAAAGTCACACCCAACGAGTGTGGAGCCGGAGCTGAGCCCAGCTGTGGGCCTCAGCCCTGCAGCTTCTCCTCGCCTCCCCAAGCCCAGTACAGGGAAAGGCCTGATTTCATGGTGGAGAATAGTGGCAGGCCGGGCTTGCCCATGGGTCCAGGGAGGTTTAGGGGAAGACTGGGATTCCACAGGCATCCTGCCACCCGGCCCTGGGCTCTGACCTCCAGCTGCAGGGCCTGCTGCATTTGCTGTCTCTCCTTCTCCCCACCCTCCTATGTGCCAGGCACTATTTCACAAGGATGGTACCAATGACTTACTCTACTCCTCCAGTAAGCCTTGGGTGCGGGGGCAGTGATACAAAGGCCCAGAAAGGTTGATAAAGTTGTCCAGCATCACACCGCACATTCTCCCATCTACATCTGTTTGATTCCAAAGGCTACTCTCCCTCTCTCTCCCTCTGCTCCCCTCCCTTCTAGAGGCTACAGCTCTACATCTGGGTCCCAAATGACCCCCCCCACTCCCCAGAAGGGAAGGCAGAGCCTGGGAACATTGTTGTAGGGAAGAGTGTACAGGGGGCTAGGGGTGGGGTGGGCAGAGGGGCTGCTGGCCTTCTTCCCTCCACTAGTGCTCGCGGGGAGCCCTCCCCAGGGAGGCGGGGTGCTGGAGCTGCCCTCATCTCCAGTCCTGCTGGGAGACAATGTGCTTCTCATTAGGCTGGCGTTGGGTTTTGCAAACCACAGGTCTAATTGGGAAGGGTTGGGGGGTGTGAGTAACTGCGGGCAGCATCTCATGCGAGGGGGAGCAGCCATTCCCCTCCCAACTCCCCAGGGTGGCTTCTGGCACACTGGAGACAGCTGTGCTCTCAGTCCTTGTCCAGTGCCAGCCTGGAGCAGGGCATTGAGGAGCCAGCTTCCACAGAGAGTACTGGGGGGGGGGGGGGGGAAGAAGCAGGGTGGGGCTGAGATCAGGTCCAGAGGGGCCTTTATCTGCTTCCTCGGGCCAACCAGCCATCCAGCAGTGGGCTCTTCTAGGTCCTTCCCCTCTGATGAAGTTCCTGGGGGTAGGGGTGGGCAGTTGGGGGCCTCATACTTGTGTTCCAGGATGGGCACACCCAGCAAGAACAAACCACACGCCCTGCAGGCTCACACGGCACCCGCCTGCTCCAGCAGCCCGAGGCGGACAGCAGAGGAGCTGGGTAATGAGCGTGTAACTGAGTTAGGCCCACGGGAGCCTCACAAAGCTCCGATTTCCTCCCCACCCAGTGGGGCTGTCTGGGTGACTGCGAAAAGGCCAGGATGCCGCCCTCTCAAACGTTCTGAAATCCTCGGAGAATCGGAGCCAGGACAGGGACAGGCAGGGTGTGAATGTCAGGCCGAAGGGGCTCCACGTCACTGCACACAAACACGCCCACCACAGCCATGCAGGCCCACAGAGACCTCGTGAGGCGCTGACATCGGCTGCTGACTTGTATACCCAGCTACACACGCACACATGTGCTGCCGGCACAGATGTCTGTACACTAATCACATACACACATGCATACAAGTGCCTATTCGTGTGGATGAGCACAGTCACCCTACAGGCACTGAGAGTTCCTGACACACTTGAGCAGTCTCCGTGGGCACACACTCAGGCACGCCCATGTCAATATGCATGCTTCCAGACTTGCATGCTGACAACCTGGCTGTGTCTCATCCCCAGACAGCGTTACTTGTGAAGGGCTCTGAGTTTCTAGCCCTAGAAGGGAGCACTTTGTCCCTCCCCCATTCAGCAGGCTCTCCCCAGCTGCTGTGACCTTACCCAGGGACGGACCAAGTTGGCTTTGCCCATGTACCTTGTTGATCTGGGCCTTCCACAGGTTCTGGAGCCCCAGGCTGGCTCTCACAGGGAAAGGGGGCATGGGAGAGGGGGGGAGAGCAGAAAGATTCACTGGGGGCCCTTGCCAAAGGGAGGACACCTCATCCCATCCAAGCTGAGAACATTTGGTTTATTTGTTTGCTTCAACAAAAGAAGGAGGAGCAAGAGGCCCAGGCCGTCTGTCCCCACAGTGCCCTCAGCAAACTGGGAAGGGACCAAGGCAGTAGCAGGTCAGAAAACTTGAGCCTGAGTAGGGGCTGATCTGCCTCCCATAGGCTGGGCAGGCTAGGTAGGGTGGGATGGCATCCTGAGTGCTAAAGGACAGGATAGGGGCCAGAGGATCCATCCTGACTGTGGCTAGGTGGACCACAGGGACCCCGGAGAGTGAGCTAGAGCAGGACTAGCTTCTGATGGGGGCTGACGCCTCAGTGCTAAGCCACAAGGACTTTATGAGTCTACTCCTCTCATTCATTCCAAGGTAGAGCCTTCCTCAGGCTCCCCAAGGCTTTTGGGCTGCCATTTGTCTCTCTCTGTATTGTAACAGTTACCTGTCTCCCTTATTAGGCAATAGCACGTGGGTGCTCTCTCTCTCTCTCTCTCTCTCTCTCTCTCATTTCTCATTCCTTCATTTGTTAACAGCTGCATAACCTGGGGCAAATAATTATCTTCTCTCAACTATGGTGTACAGGATCTTCCTTATAGGATTGTCAAGACTGAATGAGTTATTACGTGTAAAGCTCACAGAATACCACCTTGCACAAAATAAACTCCACATGTTACCTTTAAAAAAGTGACAGCCAAATGCCAGACACTGACAAGCAGAGAACACAGAGACTAAGGTACATGCAAAGACTAAGATACACTCAAAGCCTGTCTTCAATGAGTGCAAAATCTTGGATGCCTGGAAAGGGGTGTCATCCTCAATCAGAGGATGAGAGGAGGCCGGGTTTTTAGGGGAGCACAAAGGAGGGGCTCCAAGCCTAGGTCTGCAGAACGCAGGGACGATCTGAAGAAGAGGAGGAGTGTTGCTGGCTGATAGCAGGATGTCACTGTTTTCAACTCAAGGCCTGGTCTACACTCAACTCCCTCAGGCAAGATTTGTCGAATGGAGCACTGACTCTTTACCAGCTTCTGTAGCTGACTCAAAAATCTCGTAGCATTGGACCTTGGTGTCAACCTTTGTGAGGTCAGAGTCGGGTGGGGAAGGGGTACTGATGTACACTAATTTTCTGAGCATCACGGAGGCCCAAGCTGCTTACATAGATGGCCAAGGTCACATAGCTAGTTGGTGGAGGAGTCAGGACCCTCCTCATACTCTCTCACACTTTTTTTTTTTGCTGGTTCTGGGACTTGAACTTAGGACCTGGAAACTGTCCCTGAGCTTTATTGCTCAAGGCTAGTACTCTACCATTTTGAGCCACAGTACTACTTCTGGTTTGGGAGAGGGGGAGATAATTGGAGATAAGAATCTCACAGACTTTTCTGCCCAGGCTGGCTTCAAACCACCATCCTCAAATATCAGTCTCCTGCGTGGCCAGGATTACAGGCATGAGCCACCAGCACTGGGCTTCTCCTGGCACACTTAATCTGGATCTTGGGGCACTTTGCTGCTACTCTAGAGACCAGGTGACACTGGCATACTGGGACAGGCTCCTTTCAGAGACAACCCTTGGGATCTCAGAGATCAAAACCCCTGGAAGCTCAAATTTCTAGAAGGCCCTTGTCCCTCCTGAGCCTTGGGGGTTGACCTCTCACACCCAGCTTCTTGAGGGCCTAGGCTAATTGACCTAGTTCCCTGGGTCCTCTTCTGCCTCTCTTCCCCTCTCTGGGGTCCCTGGGTACAGCATCTGGCTGCTCCAAGGAGGCCTCTGGGCCTGCCTTCCCCAGGGAGTTCTTTGGAATGTGTTTCCGCAGCTGTGGCAGTTGAGGGTCTGGGACCAGGCGGAGATGAAGACTGGGGCAAGGCTGCCAGGATGCCCTGTCCAGGGCCTCCCTGAGCTCTCTTCTCCAGGTCCCTCTGATACTGGGGCAGGAAGATGCTTTCACATAATCACACTGAAGAGACCAGGAGTTATTTGGGGGGGGGGGGGGGGGGAAGAGGAGAGCGAGGGGGCAGGGAGGGTCCCAGGGCCAGGCCCAGGGAAAGGCTGGGATGAGGACAAGAGGCTGGCTTAGGCTCCCAATCCCTTTGTCTGGTCAACTGTCAGTCTATGGCCACAGGGAAAATGCTGCTTCTTTTGGGTGCCAAGTCTCAGGCCCCAGAATGAACACCAACACTACTACACGGACAGGAAAACCAAAGCCCATGGATGCTCAGAGAGGCTGGGGGCAGCTCTATCTTCCTGCCTTCCCAAGCCAGTCTGTCTGTCCTTCCATTCACCCATCTTTGGGCCGCTTTGAACCTCCCAGCCCCGCTAAATGCTCCCTGGAGCAGGGGTCCCTGGCGACCCCCTTCCAGGGAACGCGATGAAAGGTCTATTTATTATACTTCAGCTCGGACAGTTGTTTCAGATGTTTCCAATTCGTCAGCCTGTTCAGACATCTGTTCCTGGTTGAAGTCAGAGAAGAGAAAGAAAAAAAGAACTTGATGTATTTCACACAGCCTCACTCAGATGCAACCGACTCACATTTGCCCTTCTCCCCCCCCCCAGACCTGCGCATGCGCACACGCACGCCTTTCATCCTGCTCTATCATTTAACACCAGCCTTCCCAGCCACCTTCCCCACCTGATCCGCCAGAGCTACACTCATCCTCACCCACACAGCCTGGAAGGCACACTCTCAGGCCCATCTGTCCTCACGGGGACCTCACAGCTGGAGTCCCAGCCCCAGGGGGCCTGGGTCAAGTCCTGGGTCCAGTCTAGACATGCAGGTTGCTGCCTCTCTTACCCCATAGGTCACGTGCTGGATAAGACTGTGGCTGTGGGATGTGGCCTGGCAGTGAGCTGGTATGCTGGCAACACTGGCAACCGTTCATATTGCCATGTCCACCTTTGCCTGTACACGCCCACATATGTACATGTTCCTATATATACAGGCAGAAAGATCTCCAGGGGCCCTAGGGACCTGGAGGTCCTGGGATTCTTCATCTCCCCACACCCCCAGATATACACAGATGCACATGGGTGTGTGCTCAGCAACACAGGCAAACAAATCCACTGGTATCCTCCCTCTTGCACACACCCCTACATGTGCACACACCCCTACATGTGAATACACCCCTTCATGTGCACACATACAAACCTGGCCACAAGGCCATTTTACGTGCTCTTCCTCTCAGCTCACTCACACATTCCCGCTAAGGAGGCTGGGGAAGAAAGGGGTTAAGGAAGTCTAAAGGGTTAGGAACTCAGCTTCATGGGCTAGGCTGGCTGTGCTGGGGTGGTTGGGAGAGGAACTACTCTCCAGCTTCTGGGCATGCTGGGAGCATTACTATAGGGATGACCAACACGACTGGACTCTGGAGGTGCAGGGGAGCCTGAGCATGACAACCCCCTCCTAATACCTGGCTGTGTCCACTCTGGCCACCCCATTGGAGGCCCTTAGAACTGAGTGAAAGCTTCAGGTGCAAGGGGAGGCTCTGGGGGGATCAGTGAGGTGCAGGATGGTGACTTCTCTGCCCAGAGAGCTCATTGGTTAGAGACTCTGAGTTGCCCATTCCAGTCTATGGACATAAAAACAAAAGTGGCTTCCATCATGGCTCCAGCAGCCCAGACCAGGATCTCTCCAGCTTAGGGCTCTCCGCTGATCTCTTCACCAGAGCCCCTCCACACCCTCAAACTCCAAAGGGGATGGTAGTGGATAGCTGTGGGGCTGAGACGTTTTGAAAACCAGACAGCAAGGAGACTGGGCTGAGAGCCCTGTCTGTGAGCCCAGATCCCTAAAGCTGGTGGGAGAATGGATTGTCCTTCTGCTAGCTCTCAATGACCCAGGAAGCCAGGGAGCCCACAAGCCTGCTCAGCATACATGTGTTGGGGAGGCTGAGCTGGAGCCCTGCCTTCAGAGGCTTCCTCAGAAATTCCTCCCTCCCATTGAGTTAGGGCCCTTTGGCAAAGGAGGGCCCTCCTTCCTCGCATTTCTTGGGGCATACCCTGGTGGTGGAGTCAGATGGAACAGACTCATATTGACTCTTCTGTGATTGAGGGGAATGCATTTCACCTCTCCTAGTGTCCCTTTGCTTCCTTATGCCTTTGTAGACTCTCATGGGGACAATGGCCACCAATAGGCCTGACAGTGAGTTCTCAAGGGAAGCTTGTTTCCTCCTCCAGCAAACCTCAGGGGGAGGAGCTCCTGCATGTCTGAGGAGGGACAGCATTTTCTGCAAGGCCAGAGACTACCTGGGCTCCTCCAATTTTCCTAGCAAATCCCTGCAACCCCAGATTCATAGATCCCTCTGGAAAGGGAGAATGTGGCTGAGTGACAGGTGGTGACTGGCAATGGCTGGGTCTGTCCAGTGCCTTCCCATGGAGCTCTTCCCTTCTGACCACAAGGCAAGCAGGCCGGACAGAAACCTTCCTCCCTCCTTACTCCAAGGCCAAAGGCAGCAGTGGCTAGTGCTGAGCTTCTAATTATTGCACATCTGCAGAGTCTGCAGCCAGACACATCTGTAGAGCATTGAGGTGATGTTTGTGAACTGTGAGGGCAGGGCATCAGTTGGCTTCTCACCTAGGAAAATGTTCTCAGTAAGGAGAGGGTAAGTGGGGAACATATACTAAGTACCACCTAGAGGCCTGGAGTCACACTGGGTCAATGCACAGGGCAATGTACACATACTAGAATGTAAACTCCACAAGGGCAGACAGTTTTCCATTTTGCTCACTGTTGGAACCCCAGTGGTGACACTTGGTAGGCACTCAGAAATACATGTTGGGTACATAAATTTATGCCTGTCATTCTCATTGTAATTCCATGAGGCGCGGGTTGAGTGATGTGCCCAAAGGCAGTAAGCCAGGGAAGTGGCACAACTAACCCTGTCTGATTATAAAGCCATTGCTCTGTCTACTGTACTCCTGAGCTGACCCGAATGACCCGTTGGAATTAGCGCGCACAGGACATGGGTGAGAGTGCAGAGTACAGATCACAGGGTAGTCATTAGCCTCTATGGGGTACACAATGCCCTAGTCAGCTCTTTCTAAGACTCCCAGGCTGGTGCTCAAGTGGGCATAGTTACACTCATGCATGGTATGCATATATATGTATACATACCCTTGTTAGTGTCTGTGTCTATGTGTGCGTGTGTGTGTGTGTGTTGTGTGCGTGTGCATGCACATGCGAGCACGCAGGTGACCCTTGGTTGCCTCTACCTTAGGGTTGCCCCTCAAGGTTCAATTATTTTTCTTTTCTTTCTTGCTTTCCTTTCTTTTTTTCTTTTTTTGTGTGCTGGTTTTGTGGCCTGGGTACTGTCCCTGAGTTTCTCACTTGAGCCACAGCTCCACTTTGGGCTTTTTTTTTAGTAGTTAGTTGGAGATAAGAGTCTAAGGGACTTTCCTGCTCTGGTTCACTTTGAACCATGATCCTCAATCTCAGCCCTCAGAGTAGCTAGGTTCAACAGGGTTCAAGTCTTCACAGACAAAATAGGGTCTCAAGAAGACTGGAAAAAGTGGCTAGAAGAAATCAGCCATCAGCCTGTTGCACTGGGGGGGACAGCTAAGGGAACTGTCCAGGCAACTCCCCTGCAAACAAGAGGTTCCCACACAGACTCAGAACTGACCACTGCACGCAGCCTCAGGCCCCTTCCACCTCCCTGCTCTTCTGGCTCTATCTCTCGTCACTCCCCCAGCCCAGTGTACACCCCATCATCTCCTCCTGCTTGGGACCTCTGATGGCAGTTGATCTTTCACCTCAGGACTTCCCATGCACTCTTGCTCTCCATGTGGCCCAACCACCTTGTGCAGTCACATTCCAGATGAAGGTCACTTCTCTGGAAATCTCCATAACTTGTCTATCTGCTCAGGCTCCCACCACCAATTCATCTTCTCTTGAGTTCTACTGTTGCCCTGCTGTTCCTCCTCAAGCTGTCCCCAGGGAAGGGACCAAGGCTGTTTTTCTCCTTTGTGCCAGTGCTGGGTCTTGAACCCAGGGTTTGGGTGCTGTCCCGTAACTTTTTTTTTTTTTTTTTTTAATCAAGGCTAGCACTCTACCACATGAGCCACTGATCCACTTCCAGATTTTTTTTTTTTTTTTTGCTGGTTAATTGGAGATAAGTGTCTCACAGACTTTCCTGCCTGGATTGGCTTAGAACTATAATGTTCAGATCACAGCCTCCTGAGTAGGTAGGATTACAGGTGTGAGCCACCAGTGTCGCTACCTAGTCTGTCTTTTTGGTCATTGTTTTCTAGTTTCTTTTTTGCTTTAATTTTTGAATATATAGTTAGATCAGTAGAACTACATGCTGCGGATGCTTCATTCCCTTAGAAAGAATGCAAGTATAATCTGTGCCTGTTTACTTAAATCATCTGTACATTACTCACAATGCCTGATACAATGTAAATACTGTGTAAATGGTTGTTATGCTATATTTTAAAGGAAATAATACCAAGGAAAAGATCTGAATATATTCAGCACAGGTACAACTTGGAAAAAAAGTGTGTGTGTGTGTGTGTGTGTGTGTGTGTGTGTGTCTGTATGTGTGTGTGTATGTGTATATATGTAGAGAGAGAGCGAGCAAATGCTTAATAAATATTTATAGATAAATGAAATGAGTGAGTGAATGAATAAGAACTTTGGCTTGACCTCCTAGCAGCTATCTGGTGTGCTTAACAGACTGGCCAAACATGTGGGAAGGGTTTCAGATAGGAGGGGCTTCCACTGGTAGCTGGACACCAAGGTTCTAATCCCTAGGTTGCAGGGTAGCGCTAGGTATGTCACACACACATACACACTCTCTCTCTCTCTCTCTCCCTGGACACATTTCCTCCTCTGTGAGATCAACAAGAGCTGTCACTGGATGCTTCCTGGGGTCCCTGCAGCTCTGCCGCCTCCTAGCAGGTGTCCAGCTGTGGGCCCCACACAAGAGTACCATTAGTCCTAGATTTCTGAGTGGGGAAACAGGTATAGTGGAGAAACTGAACATGCTTCATTCTAAAGGATGGAGTCTGAAGCTGCTGCTGGTGCTGGTGGCTCACACCTGTAATTTTAGCTACTCAGGAGGCTGAGATCCAAGGATCATGGTTCAAAGCCAGCCTGGGCAGGAAAGTCTGTAAGACTCTTATCTCCAGTTAACCCTCCTCCAAAAAACAAAACTGGCAGTGGAGCCCTGGCTCAAAGTGGTAGATCACTAGCTTTGAGTAAAATGAGCTTAGACAGTGCCCAGGATTTGAGCTCAAGCCCCATAACCAGAAGGAAAAAAAAAAAAAAGGGATGGAGTCTGACTCTGGCTTAGTATTCAAGGTCTTCTCCAAAACAATTCCTTCCTCGTTTCACTCCATTCCCTTGCCCAGGCAATGTGTGTACACATGCACCTTCATCCACACACACCCGTACACACAACATCAACAAACTATAGCTCAGCCAAGGCTATCAAGACTAGTGTAGTGAGAAACTGGTATCAGAACTAGTACAAGCTGCCAGTTACTGACTTCAGCTTTTCCCCCAAGTAATGTCAATGGAGGAAGCACAAGCTATGGAATCAGACAATTGGATTCGAATCCAGACTTGGCAACATACAGCTAGTGCGCTCGTGGGCAAGGCTCCTAGTTTTTCTTGCCTCAGTTTCCTCAGCAGCAAAATGGAAATGGTGATATTTTCCCAGTGGGAGTCTCAGCTAAAAAGTAGAGAAAATGTCTGTGAAAAAAACATTATCTGTTGTGTGACCCTGGAAAACAATTCACTGGAAGGATCTGAGAGAGACAAGAAAAGTCTGACTTGGGTATGCCCTGCTTTAGCATTTATGGTCTAGCTAGGGGAATGGCTGCAAGTACAAGAACCCTGTGGACCAAATCATGTGACCTGGCTGGGAGAAGTAGCTATAATGGATGTGTCAGATGAATAATTAATATCCTTCCCATATTACAATCTTGTACATCTTAAGGGGGAAAACACAGACTCTACAGAGACTAGTAGGTTAATGAGGTCTCATTGTAGAAACAATAAGGACAAATGATACAAATACAGAATTCACAGGAGAGAAATGATAAATGTTCAGTGGCAGCCATTCATGGCTTTTGTTTTGAGGAGTGTTTTCGCAGCGCTGGAGATTGAACTCAGGGCCTTCCATGTGTTAGGAAAGTGTTGTACCCACTTGAGCAATGCCCCCAGTCCTCTTTGTGCTTGTAGTTTATTTTACAGAAAAGGTCTGGAGAAGCAGGCTCCGGTGGCTCATGCCTGTAATCCTAGCTCCTCAGGAGGCTGAGATCTGAGGATCGAGGTTCACAGCCAGCTCGGGCAGGAAAGTGCGTGAAACTCTGATCTCCAATAAACCATCAGAAAACCAGAAGTGGCGCTGTGGCTCAAGTGGTAGAGCGCTAGCCTTGAGCTGAAGAGCTGAGGGACAGGACCCAGGCCCAGAGTTCAAGCCCCATGACTGTCAAAAAAAGAAAAAGAAAGAAAGAAAGAAAGAAAGAAAGAAAGAAAGAAAGAAAGAAAGAAAGAAAGAAAGAAAGAAAGAAAGAAAGAAAGAAAGAAAGAAAGAAAGAAAGAAGAAGAAAGAAGGAAAGAAAGAGAGAGAGGAGAGGTCTGGTGATCTTGTCTTAGCTGGCTTTGTTAGATTATGATCTCCAGTCTCTGCCACTTGAGTAACTGGGTTCACAGGGGTAGACTACCACACCTGACTCTATTTTCCTTTTTTAAAGGCAGAGTCTTACCATGTAATTCAAGCTAGCTTGGAACTTATCATCTTTCTCCTATACCACCTAAGTTCTGTGATCACAGACATGCATCACAATGTCTGGTTCAGTAGCAGACTTTGATAAAACGTATCCTACCTTATTAATAACCAAAGAATGCAGATTATAGCAATGATAATTTTTCTGCCAAATTCATTAGCGAAGTATTTCTTCTGTAATGAGCATACATAACATAGGTACTAGGATGGCAAAGACCTCCACATAGCTCTTTTTCATTCCTCAAATTGATTACTTATTTTGCAGTATATGAGTGCTGTCCAGGGGCTAGAAGGCAAACTGGCAATATGAATAAGAAACCATCAAAACATAACACACAGGGGGTTGGAAACATGGCTCAGTTGGTAGAGTGCTAGCTATTGAGTGAAAGTGTCAGGTACTGAGTCTTGGACTTAAAAAAAAAAAGAAAAAGAAAAACATACATCATGCTGGGCATCAGTTGCTCATGCCCAATAATTCTAAACACTGAGGAGGCTGAGATCTGAGGATTGTACTTCAAAGTCAGCCTGGGCAGGAAAGTCTGTAAGACTCTTGTCTCCAATTAACTACCAAAATGCAGAAAATGGTGCTATGGCTCAAAGTGGTAGAGCACTAGCCTTAAGCACATAAGCTCAGGGACAGTGGGCCACCCCTGAGCTTAAGCCCCAGGACTGGCACAAAACAACAACAGCACACAGCAGCAGTGCCAGGGAGAGCCCACTACACAGCACAGCCACAGTTGAGCTGTGACGGTTCCCACAGAAGTGGTTGGGAAGGGGCCCCCTTGGGGAGCTGGTCAGCCCTCAATCTCCTCATCTAAACAGTGGGGTCACTAATAGCAGACCACAGCATAACTGTGGGTAGAAAGGAAACCACAGGTATAAGACCAGGTCAGAAATGAGCGAGTATTCTTCAGCATCAGCGGCAAAGCCTTTGGAGGAATGATGCTTACCAAGCATTATTTATCACTGGGAGGAAGCTCACCCAGGTCTTTAACAGTGGAAGAGCCTATAACATGTGCCCTGCCTTCACCTCCAACCACCTAACCACAGAAACCATCGAGAATAGTCCTTCAAAGGAACATCTTTAATGTAGCTGAACACTTACAAAATACCTCAGATTTGTCTGACTACAGAAGCCTAGGCTGTGAAGATCTGGGCCCCGTGGTTCACACCATAATCCTAGCTATTCAGGAGGCCGAGATCTAGGGCTTCCAGGAAGCCAGCCAGGGCAGGAAAGTTTTTGAGACTCTTAGCTCTAATTAACCACTAGAAAGGCAGATGTAGAGCTGTGCCTCAAAGTGGTAGAGTGCTAGCCTTGAGCAGAAGAGCTCAGGGGCAGCAACCAGGCCCTAAATTCAAGCCCTGGGTCTGCCAAACACACACACACACAAATACTATTAGATATAGTATATGCGTGTATCATAATCGTGCAAATCAGCCTACCTGGAAGGGATGACATCTTCCAAATGGGGGGATTAGAGGTGATTCTAATCCTCCTCCAAATAACAGTACCTTGCTCTGGCAATTAGAAACTAGTTATATATAATTACATCTTGTACATAATGTAATTATACATAATTCATATTATATGATATAATTAACCACTCATTATAATAAGGTATTGCCGAGGGCACTTGTAAGGAGTACAAGGACTATTATGGTTATTACATATTGTATACTTGTATCAAATTATCACCACATATGCAATAAGTATGTGTAAATAAAGTAGTAATTATCATTTTTAAAAAGAGCTATTAGAGGCTGGAAGCATGGCTCAAGCAGTCAAGTACCTGCTTCACAAGCATGAAGCCCTGAATTCAAACACCAGTACTACCAAAAAAAGATAAAAATCCTGTTGTGCCAGGCATAGTGGTCCATGCCTGTAGTTCCAGCCCTCAAGAGGCAGGAGGCAGGAGGATCAAGAGTTTGAGGCCAGCCTGGGCTTCATAGTGAAACTCTGTCTTGGAGGGGAAAAAAGTAATATTATAATAAGTGACATAGATTTTTCAAGTTCAGGTACTGTCTTCTGACATCTTGCTTGACTAATCAGTTATGAAGAATGTGCATTTGCATGCTGTGCCATATCTGTTCCCAAAACATCCTAACAGGCAGGAAGTATAACATCTTCATTTCACCCATGAGGAGATGGAGTATATCAAGTTAGAGGCCACAGGGTACAAGGCAGGGCTAGGATTTGATCTCAGGTTTTCCTGACTGCAGAAGTCCAGGCCAGCTTGCTCTGCTGCATGCTGAGTGAGCATGCCCACTGCCTCTTTGGTGATGGAAACTGAGGTAAGGTGGGGGAGGACAGGGAGGCTGGGGCCTCTTTTCCAAGGCCCAGAGATGGTGATGGGACATGCAGGGGTTTGGAGTGAGCTACCCAGAAGAGCCACATTGTGTCTGAGACAGAAAAGCTCAGATGAGCAGAGTTGGAGGAACCATTCCAGCTTTCCTGTGGTTGAGTTGGAAGCGGGCAGGGTGCACACATTGGGAAGGTGCTGCAGGCAGCTTGAAGTATTGACAGGTGTGAAAATAGAGATCCAGCCCATCTGTGCATACAGCATGTATCAGGGGCACTGACAACCCCTGCACAAGTAGAATGGAAAGGTGGTTGGAAAAGAAGAAACTGCCATTTGTTGTGATCATACTGTGTGCCTCAGAGTAGACAGAGTATTGCTTGTGACTGCAAACCTGTTTTAGGGTCCTTATCCACAACCCCTCCTGATGTCATGGCCCAGGCAGCCACAGGTGTCCAGGACCTCATCATCTTACCCACACTGACATACGAAGGCTCAACAGGGCACATAGATGCCTGTTTCTCCGAGTGGGATGTAGAAGCCTGAGTGACCATGGATGTTCATAAGGTCACAGAGTATTGAGGCAACATGGCTACATGTAGAAGCAGCCAGTCTTCAGGGGGAAAGCCTGGCTTCACAGAGAGACGTGGTGGTGAGGAAGATCCTGTGGACAGTGGTGACTTGGCACCTGCACGATGTCCAGGGAACAGCCTGTCTCTCCTGCACTGTGTCCTTCTTGCGTGCCAGCTACATTGTGCAGTGTAACCTTGCAAGGAGCTTCCTTTTCCTTGAACGGACTGGAGGGAGTTTCTTAGGGATTTTTTTTCTGTTTCCTTTACACTGTGAGTCACTCTGTAGCTCAAGCTGGCCTCGACCTTTCAACTTTCCAGCCTCAGCTCTCTCTCCCCACTCCCTGAGTGAACTACTACACTTGGCTTTGAGAAGGTTTTTGTTGCTTGCAAACAAATGTACCTTGAACTAAGCCATGAACAACACTCTGTGTGTGTGTGTGTGTGTGTGTGTGTGTGTGTGTGTGTGTGTGTGTGTGTGTGTATTGAAGTCAGGGCCTGGACTCTATTCCTTAGCTTTTTTATTGAAGGCTAGCATTCTACCACAGGTCCACTTCCAGCTTTTTGCTGCTTAATTGGCAATAAGAGTTTCACAGGCTTTCTTGTCTGGGCTGACTTCAAATCTGGATCCTCAGATCTCAGCCTCCTGAATAGCTAGGATTTCAAGCATAAGCCACAGGCACCTGATTAACACCTCAGGTATGAAGTCCCTGATCTAGTGCATGGCTCGTTATTGGTACCTAAAGCTTTCAGCTCACATTTTCTCATTCGCTTCTCAATGTGTCCTAATGAGACAGAAGGTATCCTTATGCCCACTGAAAAGACGAGAAAGTGAAGCTCATTGACACATTCAACAAATCCACACTGAGTCCTAGCTCTGAGGACTCAGTAGAGACATGTTCTCAGCCATGAAGGAGCCTGTGTTCTTACAAGGGAAGGAAGACAACAAATTAACAAACAAGAAGACTTCAGGCAGATACAAGTGCCATGAAGTCAAAAAATAATGAAGTCAGGTGCCAGTGGCTCACGCCTGTAATCCTGCCTACTTGGGAGGCAGAGATCTGAGGATCACAGTTTGAAGCCTTCCTGGGGAGGAAAGTCCATGAGTTACTTACCTCCAGTTAAATCACAGAAAAAGTCGGAAGTGGCACTGTGGCTCAGGTGGTAGAGTGCTAGCTTTGAACAAAAGGAGCTCAGAGACAGTGCCCAGGCCCAGAGTTCAAGCCTCAGGACCAGCAAAAAAAGGAAAGAAAAAGAAAAAAATAACAAAATGAACTGCTAGAGCAGCTCAAGATAAGGCCCCTAAGGGGTGTCAGCTGACCTGAGACCTGTAAGGACCAGGCCACATATACACTGCTCATTGAGAAGAACATTGCAGACTTCCCACCAGGATCTGGCCTGGTGCTGCCAAGGGAAAGCCAGGGTGGGTGGGGTGGGCAAGTACAGGCGAGCTCTCAGAAGAGGGGTTTGCTTTAACTCCAAGTACAATGGAACTCCTGGGAGAAAGTAAAAGAGGGCAGACAGCCCTCCAAAAAATGTCTCCATCCTAATCCCTGAAACCCTCGGACATGTTACCTCAGCCAGTGAGAGAGGGGGTGGCAGATGTTGTTAACGATCTTGAGCTAGGCAGATTAGTTTAGATCATCCAGGTGGGCCCAATGTCATCACCAGAAGGGTTCTTATAAAAACAGAGGCGCAGAGGCAGGAGGGTCAGTGTTAAAGGAGAAGTGATGACAGAAATAGGGCCAAGTGATGCAAGGAAGGCACCATGAGCCAAGAAATGCAAGTGGCCTCTAGACAGTGGAACAAACAAGGAAATGAATCTGCCCCAGCTGGGCATGGTGGTTCATTCCTGGAATCCCAGCACTCAGGAGACCGAGGCTGGAGGAATGAAAGCTTGAAGCCAGCCTAGGCTATACAGCAAGACCCTATTTGACATACATACATACACACAGGGGCTAGGAAGTTGGCTCAGTGGTAGAGCGCTTGCCTTGCATGCCTGAGGCCCTGGGTTCGATTCCTCAGCACCACATAAGCAAAAAGAAAAAAGCCGGAAGTGGCGCTGTGGCTCAAGTGGTAGAGAGCTAGCCTTGAGCTGAAGAGCTGAGGGACAGCGCCCAGGCCCTGAGTTCAGGCCCCACGACTGGACCCCCCCCCAAAAAAAAACATACATACATACATACATACATACATACATACAAACTCTGGGGGTGGAATCTCCCCAGGCATCTTGGAGGAAATCATTCCCTAAAAACTCATTTCAGACTTTCTGGCTATAGAACTGTATGATCACTCTGTTACAGCAGCCATTGGAAATGAATTCAGGTGCTATGATCTGATTTGTGTTCCTGAAAAGCACACTAGCTGCTGCTGTGCTGTGAGGGGCAGAAGGGAAGCTGGAGAGCAGCTAGAAGTGAGCCCGGCTCACGCTGGTGCTGGTGGCACTGGGTCTTTGATGGTGGTAGAGGGGAAGGAGGAAGTGAGCATTTGCTAATGGGTGTATATATAGATGTGGGAGAAAAGCCAAGACAGCAACCAAGGGTGAGATCTTGGGGTTATAATTGGAGCATTTGGCTCAGTGGCTGGTGGGGACATTGACTGAGAGGGAAAGAATGGAGAGCGGGGAGAGAAGCAGGTCAAGAGAAGCAGGTCGAGATGGGGCTTGAACTCGGCCTGGCTGCCGTCCCTGAGCTCTTCAGCTCAAGGCTAGTGCTCTACCACTGGAGCCACAGTGCCCCTTCCAGGTTTCTGGTGGTTAATTAGAGATAAGAGTCTCAAGCACTTTCCTGCCTGGGCTGGCTTTGAACTGTAATCCTCAGATCTCAGCCTCCTGAGTAGCTAGGATTATAGGCATGAGCTTCTGGCACCTGGCAAACTTGAGATTCTTCTTTTTTTTTTTGGTCTGGTCGTGGGGCCTGAACTCTGGGCCTGGGCGCTGTCCCTCAGCTTTTCAGCTCAAGGCTAGCACTCTACCACTTGAGCCACAGCATCACTTCCAGCTTTTTTTGCTTATGTGGTGCTGAGAAATCGAACCCAGGGCCTCAGGCATGCAAGGCAAGTGCTCTACCACTGAGCCACCTTCCCAGCCCCAAACTTGAGATTCTTGATCCCCAGGTCTGACATGTTTGGACCTGAAAATATTTACTAAGGAAAAGAGTTCAAGAGGCCATTCCTGTATTAGCCCTTCTTGTCTAAGATATTTTGAGTTGGTTTCTATTTTGTACAGCTGAAAGCATTAGAATTAAGCAGCTCAGTAATCCATGCCAAATGTGGGATACTTGCTAGTCTCTAGAAACTACTGCTGTGGCCGAGCTCCATTGACTTACCTTCCCTCATTTCACTCCAGTGAGCCTATAGGGTTTCCAAGGGTGCCATCCTGGCTGTCAGGTCTAGTTCACCAAATGCAGGTGAGGCCTGTTCACCAGATAGGCTGCGGTGGTGAAGATGAAGCAGATATTGCTCCTGCCCTTCAGCAAGTCAAGTGCAGCAGAAGACACCATGCCAGGCCATCAGTGAATGATGAAAGGACTCTGTGAGGCCAGCCCAAAAGCTGACTTGTGAAATGGCCAGATGAAACTTCATGTGTGTGTGTTAAAGAACAGAAGGCTGGGGGTCTGTCTCAGATGGAAGAGCACCTAAACTAAAAGATGAAAGCACAATACTTCTCTTCGAGGCTCAGCTTTCTTCCTGGCTGTGAAAGGGGTTAGGGAGGGGGTAGAAACAGGAATGGAAGGAAAAAGAAAGAAGTTAAAGTCAAGCAATGATTATATATGTCATAGTACAGTGTTTGGCATATAATAGATGTCCCAACAATGTTCTATTATTTACCAGCTCTGGTCACATGGTTCTAATTCCTTATCTTTGCTGACCTGGGTGGCTTTCTCCCCTTTCTCACTCATTCCTGAGCCTAGTAGCAAGGCCTTTTGACTACAGAGACTTTTCCTCAGGCAGGAAATCTGAGCCCAGTGCCTGGCTTATGACAGCTTCTGGAGCTGGGTAGTTTGTGTTTTCTCTTCTCTTCTCTTCTCTTCTCTTTCCTTTGTCCCTTCTCTCCTCTCTCCATTCTCTTTCCTAAATGCAACACAATAAAACCAAACAAAAGCCTGATGCCTGGCGTGGCTTCTCAGGGAGTTATGCAAGTGTGTAAAAAATAAAATAAAATAAACATTGAGTTTTCAGCATTTGGGATGTTTGATTAGGCACTGAGTGGAGCCAAGGCTGGTTAGACCCAAGGAAGGCTCAGGGCAAAGGGGAGAGGGGAGGAGCTCCGGACAGTGTGGGAGGGTCCCAGGGACCAACTCAGAAATGGCTATTTGTCTCCTGAAAATTTGGCAACGCTCTGGTTGTATGAGCCCAGACACAGAACATTTGGGATCCAACAACTCCCCTTTCTTGGCTATCTACCATCTCTGTTCCTTGGCCATCGGGACACCCCAGGAGCCATTTCTTCCATCCTCCTGTCATTTAAACGACCCGGTGCCCTTGGCTCAATATTCAGCTCCCCCTCCCCACCCCAAGGAGATTGCACAGCCTGTGTTGATTACTCACCCCCCCCACCACACACACACACACACACACACACACACACACACACGGTCAATGTGTCTTTCCTGCTCTAGCTTGACTCCGCAAACTAGTTTTAGCTCATTTTCCTTTGCCCAATCTGAAGTGAGGCTGGAGGACAGCTGTTTGCCACCCCATGAAGCATCTCTCCCTCCCTGTCTGTTCAGGCTTGACTTCATCATCCGGGTCACTGCAGGTGTCTGCTGCCCTTCAAATGCTCACCACCAACAGACACTGATAGAGTTCCTGCCATTAAATCCCTGCATCCTTCATTTCACTGAGCCCTGAAAACAGAACCCTGAAGCTCAGAAAGGTCAAGTATCTTAGGCCTGGCCACACCGCTGGTAAGTGGACGGATGGAGCACGAATTCAGACACTGGCTGCCTACGCGTCATGTCCACCCCTCCCCAGGTCCTGGGAGTGGAGTTGTGATCACCTGGGGGGGTGGGGTGGCCTCAGGATGTCTTGTGGACTTGAAGACTAAGGATTTGACTCCGAAGGGGAGGAGAGTAGCCAGGACCCTGCCTCTGCTAACAGTTTATTCCTGTCAGTCTTCCAGGTTTCCTTTGGGGAAACTGAGGTTTGGCCAGGGTCCTGGGCCCTGTTCTCACCCCAAGATGTGCCCGAGTTGCTGCGGCTTGGAAACCTCCGGGGTGCAGGAGCGGGGTGGGGGCCGGTGGCCAGGGCCGGGGGTCCTACACCGGGGGCCGAGGGTTTGTCCCCCTGCCGAGCCTCCAGCTGCGGGCCGGGCGCGCGGGAGGGGGCTGCGAACTCCGGGGCCCGGCGCTCCAGTCCGTTTTTTCTTGCGGATCCCAGGAAGGGGGGCCGGCTCGGGGGTGGGACCGCCGAGGGGGGGATTCCCTCCCTCGTGCGAGCCGCCGACCGGCCCCTCTCGGGCCGGGAGCTCGGGCCGAGCGGAGGAGCAGCCGCGGGGAGCGCGAGCGCGCGCGGGGGTGGAGAAGCCGGGGGGCGGCGGCCAGGCACGCGGGGGCGGGGTGGGGGTCCGAGCCGGGGCTGCGGGGAACCAGGCGGCCCGAGCCACCCCCAGGACCGAAGCGCCGGGTGGGGCGCTGGCCCCGGAGGGCCTGAGCCACCCCACAGATTGAGCAACTGGGGGACGGGCGGGTGCTTCGGACGGTGCTGCGGCGGGACGGCGGGCCGCGCCCTCGCCCCTCCCGGGCCTGCCCCGCCACGGCTGGCTGGCTGCGCGGAGGTGAGTCCCCCTCGTCGCCGCTCCGTCCTCCCCTGCGGCCCCGCACCCGGGACCCGGGGCACCTCCCGTCGGGGCTCAAGCCCGGACCCCGGACCCTAGCAGAGCAGCGATGGATTCTGGGGGCGGAGGCGGGGGGGGGGGGGAGGGGACTTGTGAAATTGGCCTGTCTAACTTGGAGAGCTCCGGTGGGTGTGGGTGGAGTGGGGGGGGGACAGAAGAAGGGGTGTCCGCTGCGCTGGTCATCCAGCAAGCAAAGACCCCGCTCCGTTCCCCCAATGCTGCCGCCCCGACTCCTAGCCCCTCCCGATTGCTGCCTCGGCTTCTCGGCAATTCCCCCCAGCCCCTCACTTATTGCTAGGATGCCCCCCCCCCCCCGTCCATCAGTCCCATCACACGCCTCTGCAATCCAGGGACCCCCTTATCCCCGCCCCCAAGATCCCGGGTGACACCCCCTCCCCCAGCCCAGTCCCGCAACCCGGACGTGGCAGGCGGTGGCAGGCGGTGTGCGCCACGGCCCTGGATGCGCAACGAGTTGGCGACTTCCTCCGGGAGAAAGGATGGATGGATCGGCTTGGGGCGCTGAGCGCAGCCGGGACGCTGGCCGAGCAGGGATGAATTCGGGGTGGGGTGGGTGGGGTGGTGGTACCATCGGACCTCCGACTTTGGAGAGCTCGCGTGGATCGGGGAGGTGGCGGGGGCGGGGGTGGTAACGCGGGTAACGCGGCTTCGGGTCCTCGTCGGTCCCGGGGCACCTGTCGGGGCCTCTCGGGGAGAGTGGGGAGGGGAAGATGAATGTGAGCCCTGGGGCGGAGATGGAGTGGTGGGGAGGAGCGGTTCTCTCGGCCCGTGGTTTGGGGGAGCGGGAGGGAGGGCGGGAGGGGGTGCCCAAACACCTGGCTCTGCTCTGGCGGACAAGCTGATCCCGCCAGATCGGGCAGGCACGTCCTGGGCCCGCGCCCCGCCAGCCTGCGCCGCGGCCCACACTCTCCAGCGCGCAGCCGGTCGGGGCGGGGCGGGGAGGGGGGGGGGAGGGCTAATGAGAAATTATCTGGATAGTTTACATTTTTTGGGTCTGTATCCGTTCCCTGACGGAGAGTACCCATTTATCCTGATAGTATTGCAGGAGAGAAAGTCAGGCCAGCGACTCCCCGCCTTCAGATCCTCCTTCCTCCCCAACCTAGATCCTCTGGTCTTCCATCCCCGGTGGCCTCCTTCTCCTCCCCCGTCTCCACCTGCGCAGGCCCATTCCCCAAGCCCTGGCGATGGTCTCCACTCAGCTTCCCCAGCCTAATATTAGGTCCATGTCCACGCACACCCTTAACCTCTCAGGGCCATAGAATGGGACCAAGACTACCTCCCTAGTTATGATAGGACAAACAGGGGCCTGCAATACGGCCGGTGAGAGGAGGAGACCTGGGAAGAAAGGAGTGTCCTTCCCCACCTTCTTCCTCACCCCACCTCTACCCTTTCCATCTGGCTAGCATAGTGCGCCCCCCTCCCCAAAGTAAACTGCTGATCCAAGGGAAATCAGGATGAAAACGGTGATGGAAATGAGTCCGGAGATTTAAAAGAAGGCCATGGACTCCAGAGCTCCTGTCCCAGCCCTAGTCGGTTTGGAGCCAGAGCCTCCTTGATAGATGGGGAGCCTCTGAGACAAGGATGCTGGGCCCGCTGGAGCTTGGAACTGGAGGGCTTCTAGCTCAGACCTGTCCAGTGTTGACAATCAGAAGTCACATACGAGCCTGAATTTTCAAACTCTGAAAAGATAGGAAGTCCTGCATTGAGCCGTGACTTTTGCCTGTAGACCTTTAGCTGGAGATGAATAGCAGATGCTCCTTTAGGTGGCCCACTTGCCCTCCCATTTTCCACAACACATCTAAATTTACTATTTATTGCTTGTGAGTCTGTACACATGTATGTTTGTGTGCATGTATATATATACACACACATATATACACATATGGAGCCAGTGCAGATGCCCTCAGCATGTGCATATAAGCATATGTACATATATATGTGTGTATACATACATACATATGATGTATATATTTGCATTTCCTCCCAAAAGTGCTTGAAATGCTTCCTTTGAGTTTCAAGGAAATTAGTTCCTTGAAAAGAGCTAGCTAGTTTCACCTGCTCCAATAAAATTGTCCTCTAGTGTCCCAGCTGAGACTGTTTTCCTGCTGATCAGATGCACGTGGTCTAGAAGCTGATTGCAGGCAGGCAAGGTCTGACTAGGAAGGAGGCAAAGAGGAGGGGGAGGCTAAGAATCCTTGGTGATGAGGGGGGCACAAAGAACGCAGAGATGCTTGAGAGACCTTTTCTACCCTGAGGACCCCAGGAGTATGCACAGATAGTGAGAGTGAAGTCTCAGACCTAGGTTTAGTGCCCCCTTTGGCTGAAGCAGTATTTTCAGGTCTGCCCACTCCACCCCAACTAGTGCTGCCATCAGGAGTAAAACAGATGGAGAGAGATCACTGGTTGCTGGGACCATCAACCACAAAGAGAAATGCAGATAAGGAAATAGCATGTCAGGGTTCAGTAGTAAGGTTCAATCCAGATGATACAGAAAATAATATTGCTTTTTGAATGACTATAGGAATACTAGACTCAAAATGATTTTTATTTTTTTTGCCAGTCCTGGGGCTTGAACTCAGAGCCTGAACACTGTTCCTGAGCTTCTGAGCTTCTTCTTCTTTGGTCAGTCACGGGTCTTGAACTCTGGGCCTGGGCACTGTCCCTGATCTCTTCAGCTAAAGACGAGTGCTCTACCACTTGTGCAACAGCGCCATTCCAGTTTTCTGGTGGTTAATTGGAGATAAGGGTCTCATGGACTTTCCTGTATGGGCTGGCTTTGGACCATGATCCTCACATCTCAGCCTTCTGAGTAGGATTACAGATGTGAGTCACCGGGCTAGGCTCCTGAGCTTCTTTTGCTCAAGGCTATCACCCTGCCACTTTAGTCAAAGCACAACTTCTAGCTTTTTCTGTATATGTGATACTGAGGAATCGAGCCCAGGGCTTCATGCATGCTAGGCAAGCATTCTACCACTGAGCCACATTCCCAGCCCAAAATGAATTTTTTGTTATGAGAAATGCAACAGGTAGCCCTTGCTATGTGCCAGCACTGTTCTAAGCTTGCTCTTTTCTTTTCTTTCTCCTTCCTTCCTTCATTGTATCTCTCTCTTTCCCCCTCTCCTCTCTCTTTTCTCTCTTCTGCCTTGGACTTGTACCCAGGGCCTCAAATTCACTTGACTTTCTTGCTCATAGCTGGTGCTGTATCACTTAAGTTATACCTAGCAGCTTGACTTTCTGTGGTTATTTGGAGATACAGTCTCTTGGATTTGGCTACCATAATCCTTCAGATCTTAGCCTTCCAAGTAGTTATGATTTCAGGCATGAGCCACCATGGCTAACTCATGTAACTTATAATTAACTCACCTAAGCTATACTAACTCATGTAACCTATTACTCACATAAGCCATACTAACTCATGTAAACTATAAACAACCCTCATGCAGATAAGAAAATGAGCTCCGATCAACTAAGCAACTAACCCAAGGTAACACAGCTAATAAGTAGCAGAGTCAGCAATCCAAACCAGGCAGTCTAGCTCTCAGATTCATGCCTGTAACCATCTTGTTTTGCCTCTCGGCCTCTGAGACGGTATGGGAGCTGAAGATAGCAGCTTGGTCAAGTCGGCCACAATCTGTGGGTGATGGGGGTGTGTACGAGGGCTGGAGAGGGTGGGAAGGTTTTGGAAGGTCACACAAGGAGTGTTGGAAGGGGCTAGGAGGGGCTGGCAGCTGATGCGGCATGGGGGTGGCTGGGGGCATCACTGCTGGCTCGGGCCACAGCACCAGGTGGGATCCATCAGCTTCATGTAAACACTTCTCACAGGCAGCTTAACCACTTGAGTGTGTCTGGCCTTCAAAGCCAGTGGGAGAGGCTGAGAGGGAGGCACCAAACTCCTCTGGGGGGGGGGGATAATGATTTATCTCCTGTGCAGGTGGGCTCCTCTGAGAGGCCGGGGGGTGGGGGGTAGACTGGGCACTTGGAGGCTGAGAGAGGGAGGGATTGGGGAGCAGGAGGGTAGAGGGTACCTCCATGCTAGCATCTCAGAGGTGTCATTTAGGAAGCCAGTTATCTCCCTTTTATAGATGAAGAGACAGACGTGCAGGGTAGCCACCAGCCAGTGCCCAGGAAGGTGATGCTCCTCGTGGCATTCACAGAGCTTCCTGTGCTACAGGCCAAATGCTTACTGCGATCTCTCGTCTCTCTGGAGTGTGAGTGTGTGGGGCAGAGAATGGGTCAGGGTGGTCAGAGTTATCGGGAGTGTGGATCAGAATGTGGCTTTGTGAGTGGGAAGTGGAGGTCTGCACCTCACTCCCAAATTGGGCTCCAGTGCCCAGATGTCCAGCTTTCCAGACACATCCACTGGGGCAGGACCAGCTCCCTGCCCCCATCGCCCCAGCCGCCCTAGTCCAGAGCCCTGGCTCTCTGGGCTGGGGGATTATCTCTGGCCAGGGCAGGCATTGCTGCCTCTTTTATCCGTTCACAAAAGCCAGGCTTGCCCAGCCTGCTGTGTCAGAGTTTCTGTGGCCTGGGGAAGCCTTACTTCCTTTTCTCCCGCCAACCCTGGAAAGCCATACAGTCAGCCAGCTTGCCGGGGCCACTACTCCAGCTCCAGGACAGGTGAAAGGCACCTGGGTGACTCAGCACTGGGAAGAGAAGGCTGATGGGTGGTCACTCATGGAAAGACAAAGAAAGCTCCTCTTCAAATGACAGGCTGTTACTGTAGCATGACGTCTGTAGAGTAGACTTAAAGAAGGACTTCTAGTAGAGCTGGCTAATATTTGTCAAGAGTGGGGTCATCTTGTTCCCGTGACGGAGAAAATCCCAGTGATCTACAGGTTTGCTTTGGGTGCTCACCATCGTCTAGCTGCTCAGATAGCTGGCTCTCAGGGCAGGCTGGGAAAATTCTACTCAATAGAGGAAGAGATTTCTTTTCCCAAGGTACAGGTTGGGGGTCCTTGTTGTGCCCAAACATTCTCATGACTTCCTGGGCAGGAAAACATGTGGGGAGGTAGAAGGTATAAGATGAGAGGGTAAATGAACTCTTCTGTCTCCTTCCTGACAGGTTGGCTTTGGGGGGGTCTTCTCTGCTGAAGTGACAAGGAGGTTCTCCGGGTGACGCTCCAAGGTGGCTCCAGGGACCACTCTCTCTGAGGACCTCTGTGTGAGCTGATGGAGGACCCAGCTTCCCACACCCTCTCTGTCCCCAGCTGAGATTATGGTGGATTTGGGCTCTGGCCCAGGCCAGGGCCTCCAGCTGCTGACCCAGCCCCAGCCCCAGCCTCAGCCCCAGCCCCGGAGGCATTAGCCAGAGCCCTGCCGAGACCACCCCTCCTGCCAGGGGCCTGGGGCTGGCAAGTGACTATGCGGCTTGGACTGTGTGTGGTGGCCCTGGTTCTGAGCTGGGTGCACCTCGCTGTTGGCAACCGGGGAATCAAGGGCAAGAGGCACAGACGGAGTGAGTATCTGCATGGGGGAGGGGGAGAGGAGCATGCCATGGGAGGGGAGTCCAGGGGGAGAGGGGAGGACTAGAGGCCTTGGTAGCTCACTCTGGGATGGATGCTTTGTAGATAGTAGATCTTTCTGCTGGTAGATTACCCCACTAGTGGATTAACTTGTTGAAATTACCTACTCTGGGATGACTCCTTTTGTCTGCCTTCCCCTTTGAGGACTGCTGCCTGGATTAAGCTCTCTTGTGCGGGTCTAGTTTGTGGATTACATCCCTAGCTTTGTGTGGTATCCATGGCAATGCTTCCCGACCCTGCTCCAGCATGCTCCTTCCTACTTTCCTCACCCACCCAGACGTTCAGGGCACCTTTCTTTTTGTGGTGGCTGAAGTGTGATCCCGTGGGGGCAGGAATCCAGCACATCTAGGGAGTGGGCACCAGGGTTTCCCTGGCAGATCATGGACAGGAATAGCAGGGGTTGTAAGGCCAGGAGATTCTCCCATCCCCTGGCTTTTAACCAGGCCAGTGGGATTCAAGGAACTGTGGTAAGCATGATGGTAAGGCAAGCAGGGAAGTCCAGCCTTCCTACCCTCCAAGCCAGGCAGCTTCATGTTCCTCTGCTTTCAAAATGACCTTCCATATAAGATAGTGGGTTGGAAGAAAGGTTTTAAAAGAAAATCAAGTCCGGCAATGGTGTCTCATGCCTGTAATCCTAGCTACTCAGGAGGCTGAGATATAAGAATCATGGCTCAAAGCCAGCCCAGGCAAGAAAATCCATGAGACTCCTAACTCCAATTAACCAGTAAAAAACCAGAAGTGGCGCTGTGGCTCATGTGGTAAAACACCAGCCTTGAGTGTAAAATTAAGGGACAGTGCTCAGGCCCTGAGTTCAAGCCCCAGAAATGGCTTGTGTATGGGCATATGTGCGTGAGTGCATGCACAGGTGTGCGCGTGCGCACGTGCGCGCACACATACACACATTCTTGTATAGATGCTAAGAACAGGGAAGGTATAGGCCAAGGGACACCCAGTGAGTATTGCAGCCTAGGTCTCTTGAAGTCTGTGAGCCCAATGTTCTTTTTATTCGTGTGTGTGTGTGTGTGTGTGTGTGTGTGTGTGTGTTGTGTTTCCATGTATGTGTGTGAGTATGTGTGCATATTCAGGTGCATGTGTGCATGTGCTGTACTAGTACAGGGACTTGAATTTATACTCTCCTTGAGTAGCTTTTCCACTCAAGGCTGGTGCTCGGCTTCTTGACCCATGCCTCCACTTTGTGCTTAATTGGAGGTAAGAGTCTTATCAGATTTGTCTGCTCAGGCTGCCTTCAAACCAGGATCCTCACAGCTTCCCGAGTAGCTAGGATTACAGGCATAAGCTATTAGCACCTGGCTCATAGTTTTCTTAAGCACAGAGCTTGGTAAAGTTCAAGATTAACCTGCTATCTGCCCCTCCCTCCCTTTCCCCCTAATCTCAGACATTCCTTGTGCTCAGTAGTTTCTTTTTTTTGGGGGGGGGGAGGGGGGGTCTGGTCCTGGAGCCTGAACTCTGGGCCTGGGCGCTGTCCCTCAGCTCTTCAGCTCAAGGCTAGCGCTCTACCACTTGAGCCAGAACGCCACTTCTGGCTTTTTTCTTTCTGCGTATGTGGTGCTGAGGAATCGAACCCAGGGCCTCAGGCATGCAAGGCAAGCGCTCTACCACTGAGCCACCTTCCCAGTCCCTGGTGCTCTGTATTTTCAATGATGGTAGCTAGCCATTTATGTTATGGGAGTGGCCATGATTGTGAGCAGCCCCTGCTGGGGAGTGGGGTGGAGCCCTCTGGACTCCCCCCTAGGCTCTCTTTCAACATTTCCCCCATAAAGAAAAGTTGTGCCAGCAGACAGGAAGTCTTCCTGAAGTCTCGCCCAACTCCCTCTTGCTTCTCTTTTCCCTGCAGACTGACTTGGGCCAGGGAAGGATGAAAAGCAGTAGAGTTTTATTGGGTCTTTCTGGGAGTAGCCAAGGCCAGAACTCAGCCCAGGAGAGAAGCTCAGAGAATTGGTGAAGCTGAAAATCCCTGGCTTAACAAACAATTAGAGACGGTTAGGTTCATTCAGCAGCAAGGCCTTGATTTTCCTCCCTTCTCTGTTCCGGACAGCGTTTTAGACTATACAGGCCAGATGTAGTTTAGTGATTTGTAATCAGTCTCCTCTGTTTGAGAGAGAGAGTGAGGGAGAGCAAACGAGTTAGAGATTGGGATAGAGCAAACAAGTGATCGAGCAAGTGAGAGAGAGAGAAAGTCCAAGTTATACAATATACACAAGTGTTTCCACCTTTGCTCACGTGTATAGGAACACATACAGCAGCTGAACCAGGAGCCATCAGCCCTGGGTTCAAGTAAGTTGAACTAACAAAGTCATGGACTGGGCATCAGTACGGCCTGCAGTGGCCATGTAATGTAACTTTTTTTGTTTTTATGTGCTGGTACTGGGGCTTAAACCTAGGGCTTGGGTACTGTCCCTTAGCTTTTTAACTCAAGGCTGGCACTCTACCACTTGAGCCACAGTTCCACTTCCAGCTTTTTGATTGATAGTAAATTGGAGATGCGTTTCATGGGCTTTCCTTCTCACACTGTTTCTGAACCACTATCCTTACACCTCAGCTTCCTGAGTAGCTAGGATTACAAGTGTGAGTTACCCAGTTTCTAACTGTAATGTAGCATTTTGATGTGCCCACTTTGCCCATAGCCATACCCAGTGGTATGGTGATGGTGAAAGTTTAGGTTGGGGAGAGGGGGAAACACAGGGGTACAGTGAGTGTCCAGGATGAATAAAGGCTGGGCAGACATGAGGGTGTATGCTGTTAGGCCATCCTTGTTATAAAAACCACAGTTGTAAAGCTAGAATCTAGACTGAGGGGTGTGGTCTATGTGATAGAGTGTTTGCCAAGTATGAAGTTCTAAATTCAAATATCAGTATGGCCACAAGAAAAAGAGAAGTTTCTACTTGGATGAAGTGTGATGTGTGCAGAGAACAAAAACAGATATTGCTGAGGAATAAGGTTGAGGGGTGAAATAGGAAGAAAATTACTCATAGAATTTTTTCAGACCCACAAGGAGCTGGGTCTTTCTTGTAGATAATAGACAGCCATTGATGGTTTTGGACAGGGTTATGATGCCCATCCATTTTTTTCTCTTTTTTTTTTTTGAGGGAGGGCTTGTCCTGGGGCTTGAACTCTAGGCCTGAGCACTGTCCCTGAGCTCCTTTTTGCTAGTACTCTACCACTTGAGCCACTGTACCACTTCCAGCTTTTTTTGTGATTAATTAAAAATAAAAGTCTCTTGGGGCTGGGAAGGTGACTTAGTGGTAGAGTGCTTACCTTGCATATATGAGGCCCTGGGTTTGATTCCTCAACACCACATAAATAGAAAAAGCTGGACGTGGCACTGTGGCTCAAGTGGTAGAGTACTAGCCTTGAGCTGTAGAGCCGAGGGACAATGCCCAGGCCCAGAATTCAAGCCTCATGACTGACCAAAAAAAAAAGTCTCACAGACTTTCCAGCCCAGAGTTGGCTTTGAACCACAATTCTCAGAACTTATCCTCCTGAGTAGGTAGGGTTATAGACGTGAGCCACCAGCACCTGGCTCCATTGGAGTTTTTATTTTTGGTAATAGAGAAATGCCCAGAGCTGATGGATGAGTTGGGAGTTGGAAGAAGTGAGGACTTTGAGGAGGAGGGACTGTGATCCAGAAGTCATTCTTCCTATAGGGTTGCTTAGCTCAGCCACCCTGGGCAAAGCTCATTATAGCGATAGCATCTGGACAAAGGTGTGCACCAGGTTGAGGGAGGCCAGAGTGGGAGGGCACAGGGAGACCCAGCCTGCTTAGAGCAGGGAGCTGGGAAACAAAGAGCTTGGCAGCCAAGAAAGAGCTGGTTGGGTGGACTGGAAAGGCCACGCTATACACAAAGTCAGGAAGGAGGCTCCATGCCCTCTCGTTTTTTGTTTTGTTTTGTTTTTGTCGGTTGTAGGTGTGAACTCTGGGTCTGGGCGCTGTCCCTCAGCTCTTCAGCTCAAGGCTAGCCCTATACCACTTGAGCCACAGCACCACTTCCGGCTTTTTCTGTTTATGGGGTGCTAAGGAATTGAACCCAGGGCCCCATGCATGCAAAGCAAGCACTCTACCACTGAGCCACCTTCCAGCCCTCCATGCCCTCTCTGCCCTTCCTCCTCGCTGAGCCCACCCAGCCTCTTAACCAGGCTATGGGCACCTGATTACATCCCTAGCCTGTAGCTACCCATCATTAAAGCAGCAGGAAAGAGCCTTCTGTGCTCCTTCTTCTTGTCAATGGAACAGGGTCCTGTGTTCTACTCTGTGGTCATATCACGGCCTCCAGTACCCAAGGGTCTTTGCACAGCGGTTCCTCTCCTGTGGCTTGTCACTTTCCCTGGCCACCTGGGCCATTCCTCTGGAGCCACACATCACACTGTGCAGCCAGCCCTGCCTCCCTAGCGCTGGTGGGGCCAGCTCCTCCCAGATCTGGGCAACTGTCAGGTGTACAGGGGAAAGAATGAGTCTCAGGTTTCCCCTCTGAATCCAAATACTCAGCACCTTGGGCCTTCCACTCAAGGTAAGCCCCATCCTCACCTTCATAGCTCCTTTTCTGTGACTCCCTGTATCCTCAAGCTGAGGGCATCCTTTGGCTTCATTTCTCTTTGAGAAATATTCCCTCCCCCTCCTTTTTTGCCAGTCCTAAGGCTTGAACTCAGACCCTGGGCTCTGTCCCTGAGCCTCTCTGGGCTCAAGAATAACGCTCTACCACTTGAGCCACAGCACCACTTCCAGCTTTTTTAGAGTAGTTTATTGGAGATAAGTCACATGGACTTTCCTGTCTAGTCTAGCTTTGAACTGCGATACTCAGCTCTCAGCCTCCTGAGTAGCTAGGATTACAGGCATGAACCACCAGTCTATCTATAAACATCTTTTGTTTGTTTTTTGTCATGGGGCTTGACCTCGGCCTGGGCGCTGTCCCTCAGCTCTTCAGTTTAAGGCAAGTACTCTACCACGAGAGCCACAGTAACACTTCCAGTTTTCTGGTGATTAAGGGTGGAGATAAGAATCTCATGGACTTTCCTGCTGGGCTGGCTTTGAACCATGATCCTCAGATCTCAGCCTCCTGAGTAGCTAGGATTATAGGCGGGAGCCACCTGTGCCCTGCTATAAACATCTTTTTACCCATTGAACCAGCCCCTGACCATCTCTGAGTCCCATTTCCAAGTCCTGTGTGTATGTGTGTATGTATACATGCATGCAAGGAGTCCTGGGGCTTGAACTCAGGGCCTGGGTGCTGTCCCTAAGCTTTTGGCTCAAGTGTAGCACTCTACCACTTGAGCCACAGCTGCACTTCCAGCTTGTTTGTTTGTTAATTGAAGATAAGAGTCTCCTAGACATTTCTTTTTTTTTGCCGGTCATGGGGCCTGAACTCTGGGTCTGGGTGCTGTCCCTCAGCTCTTCAGCTCAAGGCTAATGCTCTACCACTGGAGCCACAACGCCAGTTCTGGCTTTTTCTGCTTATGTGGTGCTGAGGAATCGAACCCAGGGCCTCATGCATGCAAAGCAAGCACTCTACCCCTGAGCCACCTTCCCAGCCCCTCTCCTAGACATTTCTACCTGGACTGGCTTCAAACTGTGATCCTGATATCTCAGCCTTCTTAGTAGCAGGATTACAGGCATGAGCTGCCAGCACCTGACCTGACCTGTATCTTTTGATCTTATTTCCTCCTGTCTTCATTCCATCAGCGTACCTGCCTCTGGGTCTTGGGATCATATTCTACACCCATCTTCATCCAGTCCTCAGCTCACTGGGGTTTGTTTGGCTCTCATCTACTCCATTCAAGCTGCCCTTCTTAGGATCATTCAGCTGCTTTGAGGCTCACCAGCCTTGGCTTCCTCTAGCTCTGGTCCCTGAAGAACTTCTCTTTTCTATCCCCACTCTCCGTGTTCCCTCCCTGAGTTTCCTTTCCAAGAACCCTCTTCTTCTGCTTCTCTGCCCAATTGCATGTCACTGAGGCTCATCCTGAGCCTCCCCTCACTGCACAGTTTTATTTTGCCATTGCTCATCGGCTCCCAGGAATCCAGCCAGCAGCAATCATGCACCCCAACTATCCCCCAAGTTGTCTGCTCCACAGCCAACTTCTTGAAGAAGATGGCACTACTTCTTCTCTCTACTCCCTCCCTTCCTTTTTTCCTCTTCAGCCACTGCCTGCCCACCCCTTCCATGACCTATCACGCCACTGAAACTGCCCCATCAGGGTGGCCCACCTGTGTGCTCCCCATTCCTTACTGGACATCCCAGAGCATCTGGAATGTGGAGACCACACTCTTCCATCTCCTGGCTTCCATGAGGTGATATACTTTTCCATGGCCTCCCCTCTCACTCTTAGTTGGCCCCTCTTTCTCTGGCCTTGTCTCTCCTACCCTTGGTACCCATTCTCTCCACCATCTTGAGGACTCACTTGCTTTAGATGGCTGATTTCATGTCTGGCTCCAACAAGATCGTTTCTGTGTTCAACATTCTGAGAGACACAGGAACCTCACAGTCAGCATATTATCCCCTCCCCACTCAAGACCACTCTTCCTGTGGGGTCCCTACATCAGCGAGGGGTGAGAGCTGCCATATTGTACAGGTCCAGTGTCTCAAGGTCACCTTGACTTGTGCTTTGCTCTGACGCTCACCGCTATACCTGACACATTGCCTAATCTTGTGGATTCTACCTGTGAATATCTTCCCTCCTCTTATTTCAGATCCAGTTATTCTCCCTGGGAGTTGTTTCCCACCCCCTCTACCCCCGACCCCTTCTTGGAGCAGAGAGTCAGTACTGAGGTTCAAACACAGAATTTCACACTTGCTAGCCAGGTGTTCTACCAATTGAGCTATACCTCTAACCCTGTCTTATGTTTTATTGAGACAAGATTTTCCAAGGCTGGCCTGGGATTGACAATCCTAAACCAAGTATGATGATGTAATCTCATTAACAGGCTGAGACTGAGGCAGGAAGATCTCAAGTTTTTCAATTTATTTTTTTAGTTGTTATTATAAAGATAATATATAGAGTAGTTACAGTTATATAAGAGATCTCAAGTTGAGGCCAACTATAGTGAGACATGGTCTCAAAAACAAAGCAAAGAAAGATAAAAGCAGGGTGCTGATGTCTCATTCTTTTTTTTTGGGGGGGGGGTCTGGTCGTGGGGCTTGAACTCTGGGCCTGGGCGCTGTCCCTCAGCTCTTCAGCTCAAAGCTAGCACTCTACCACTTGAGCCACAGCGCCACTTCTGGCTTTTTCTTTTTGCTTATGTGGTGCTGAGGAATCGAACCCAGGGCCTCAGGCATGCAGGGCAAGCGCTCTACCACTGAGCCACCTTCCCAGCCCCATGATGTCTCATTCTTGTAGTCTACTTAATAGGTTAAGATCAGAGAATCTCAGTTTGAAGCCAGCCTGAACAAGAAAGTCTGTGAGACTCTTGTCTCCAATTAACCACTAAAAAGCCAGAAGTGGAACTGTGAAACCAGAAGTGGTTCAAGTGGTAGAATGCCAGCCTTGAATGAAAAATCTAAGGGGTAGTGCCTAGGCCCTGAGTTCAAGCCCCAGTATGGAGACACACACACACACACACACACACACACACACACACACACACACACACACACACACACACACACACACACACACTCACTCTCACTCTCTCTCTCTCTCTCTCTCTCTCTCCCCTGTGATTTCCTCCCCAGCTCCCAAATGCTGCAAATTATGGATGACCACCACCACACCCACATTCCACTGAGTTCCTACCTGGGAATTTTCTGATCCCCCTTTGCTATCCTTATAACCCATTTCTACCCATGTCTCAACTCCTTTCTGTGGGCTGGAGACTTCCCTGGAAGGCAAGCAATCCTTTTTCTTATCCCAGTTCCTTCTTCCCTCCCCAGCTTCTGTCTAGCCACCCACTCCAACCTCCAATCATGCTTAACTAATTTCAGAGCCCAGAGTGCACCACATTTTGCCTGTCAGTGCCGACAACAGCATTGATGATGTGCCAGGTAACTGGCAATAGGCACAGGAGTTCTTCAAAGGCCTTTGCAAATCTGTCCTTCACCAAAATGGTAAAGAGGGGTCAGCTACAGCAGCATAGCCACAGAGAGCTTCCAAAAGCCACCTGGCTCACTCCAGTCATCGACACTGCAGCAGAAGCCAGCATTCAATTCCACAATGGGTTTAGAGAAAACTCAATAATTGGGATTCAGCATCTTCTTTGGAGATTCTGGAGTTTGAACTCAGACCTCATGCTGATTAGACTGGTGCTTTACCACTTGGGCCATGCCTCCAACCTGGCTTTTTGCTCGTTATTTAGCGATGGAGTTCTCGGACTATTCTACTGGCTTCAAGGATTATGATCCTCCAGATGTAAGCCTCCTGAGTAGCTACAGTTAAAGAAGAGACATCAGCCCCTAGCTACATCTACCTTTTATGTTCTGTGTTCCCTGTGTCTGAAACACAGCAACTAAGAAATCATGGTAGAGTACTTGAATCTCCTCATTTTGACAAATGAGGATATCAATATGAATAGCAATAGCCTTAGCTGTGGCTTATTGAAAAGATGAGACGATTGATTACTTGTCTGACAATCCTTGCCACAGAATAGGATACTAATGCTAGTACTTAGAACTAAGCTGCGTTATTATGATTATTACTGATTGTGATTGCTTGTTACTCTCTTGTCTCAACTGCTTTCCTTAATGCTTCCTCTTCTGCTCTGGAATCAGAAGTCAGCCCCGGAGCATTCACGCCTCCAGTCAGCCATCTAGGGGATACATCTTCGCCTCCTTCTTTCTGAGTAGAAAGGGACACAGGTGATGCATTATTGTACTCAGACTTACAGACAGGGAGCTTGGCTCCAGGTCCAGTGAGATCTGCAGCCTGAGCTTGAGTCTGCTCTGCTGAAGCATTGAGTGAAAAAGCTAAGGGATAGTGCCCAGGCCCTAAGTTCAAGCCCTAGTACACACACACACTCCTTTCATCCATCCCTGAGAGATGCCAGCCTGACCCGCACACATACCCTCTATACAATGAAACCCCCCTGGGCTGGGAAGGTGGCTCAGTGGTAGAGTGCTTGCCTTGCATGCATGAGGCCCTGGGTTTGATTCCTCAGCACCACATAAGAAAAAAGCCGGAAGTGGCACTGTGGCTCATGTGGTAGAGCGCTAGCCTTGAGCTGAAGAGCTGAGGGACAGCGCCCAGTCCCAGAGTTCAGGCCCCACAACTGGACCAAAAAAAATTAAAAAAAATAAAACAATGAAACCTCCCTTCTTGTGGAGCCTGGGGAGAGGGCCCTCCCCTGCAGCTACCTCCTCACCCATGTTGTACCTGCAGTCAGTGCAGAGGGAAGCCAGGCCTGTACCAAAGGCTGTGAGCTCTGCTCCGAGGTCAACGGCTGCCTCAAGTGCTCGCCCAAGCTCTTCATCCTGCTGGAGAGGAACGACATCCGCCAGGTGGGCGTCTGCTTGCCGTCCTGTCCCCCTGGATACTTCGATGCCCGCAACCCCGACATGAACAAGTGCATCAGTGAGTGTGGGCAGGGCTAGAGAAGGGTGCCAAATGGGGGTGGAGGTGGTACAGTACACAGCGGGAGTGCTGTGAACTGTTGGTGGCCAGTGAGGATAGACATGAAGTTCTTTTTTTGTTTTTAATGTTAAGAAAATGTACAGAATGGTTACAGTTATATAAGTCAGGTAATGAGTACATTTCTTTTTTGAGGGGGGTGTTCGGTGTCATTGCTGGGACTTGATCTTGGGGCCTAGGCTCTATCCCTGAGCTCTTTCACTCAAGCCTAGTGCTTTACCACTTTGAGCTACAGTGCCACTTCGGGTTTTCTGATGGTTTGTTGGAGATAAGAGTCTCATGGACTTTCCTGCCTGGGCTGGCTTTAAACCATGATCCTCAGATCTTACTCTCTGAGTAGCTAGGAATTAAAGGCGTGAGCCACTGGCACCCAGCCCATGAGTACATTTCTTTCTGGACAGTGTCACCACTTCCCTTACTCTCTCCCAGTTTTGACCTCCCATCCTATCCACAAGTTGTATAGTCCATTTGAGACAAAGTTCTTGATTCAAATATTGTACTGTTGGCCAGATAGCTCCTGGGACAACCCTCCCCCTGCTTCCAATTGTATCCAAACTGGAATTCCATCTCTTCCTGCTGGACGTACACATGCTTCTAGTCCCATGGGTGACTCCAGTGTCCCAACTTGTCACTCAAGCTACAGACCTGATTGCCAACCTCTCATAGGTACCATGCTCCTTTCGCCCACCCAGCCAAAACCAAATCCTGGCTGCTCCACTTCCCTTCCATCCTCATAGCCATTGTCTTACCCAGGCCTCTGACACCTCCCAGCTGGACCAAGGCAGTAGCCTGGCCACCTGTCCTCCAGCCCTGATGTGGTTCCTCAACCCTCCCTCTGCACTGCAGCCACAAAGGTGCTTCTGAGATGCCCCCAACTCACTCCATCCCACTCACTTCTCCCAGAAGCCCTCTATCAGATCCACGGAAGTCCAAATCTGGGTAGGAACACTCTCCCCACCCCACCTCTACCCCCAGTCTTCAGGCTCTGCTTTCCACTCCATTATAGTTCTATAGACCCCAAGGCACATGCTGCCCTGTCCTCTGTAACTGTGTCTCTGCGCCATGCCTGGAGACATACCATGATCTCACCCAGGTGACTGGTGTCAGCGCCCCTCCAGCCGCTCAGTGCTTGGGGGTATATGAAACCCTGGCAAATCTCGGGCCAGTGGGGCCTCACCACGACCTTTGGAGGAAGAAGCCCAGAGAGGAATCGGTGGAGCTAAACTTTGCTGACTGGGCTCTGATCCCAACTTGGCTACTACTAGCCCATTGTATCACCCAGAGGTGGTCTCAGCCTCTCAACACCCATCTCCAAAATGGGAATATGAGTTCCTCTCACTAGGGAGAACGCTGTGAGAGCACACCTATAAAGCTCTTAGTGGCTGACACTCAGTAAATGGTAGTTGCTGTTATTATTTTGGTTTTTATTTTACTGGCAACCAAGCCCAGTCAGAAATCAGAAAACATCATAAGGCTGAGATTAGACTGCAGGGAAGGGGAGGATCAGAGTTGAGACGATAGAGGTAAACCTAGGAGTTGCCCTTTTGGTCTTAAGGGTGTTGGAGGAAAAGGGTTCTTGGCTGTGCCCGTGCCTGAGAGCCTGACAGCCTGGGCTTGAGGTGCCAAAGACTGGGAGTTACCAGCTTTGCCTGCACTCTGGGAAGCGAGAGATGGTAGAAGGCCTGTCCGTGCTCAGCCAAGCCCTGCATAGCCCAGCTCCCCCAAAGGAGGGAACTGGCAGGAGGGAGGCAGGGAGGAACCTGAGAGTCCAACCAAGGGGGTTCCTGGAACTCAGCCTTGAACTGGGAGAGGAATTTGCCCTAGGTTTGCTCTCGCTCCTCCAAACAGCTTCTTTCTGCCCTAGGCAGGAAGGGAATGAGAACTGGGTTGTGGTAGACGCTCAGCACTAGGGGAAAGGTGCTGCTTTCTGGAGACTCAGTTCTTCTGTGGTTAGGGGCCCTGGGATGCTGTGATATGCTGAAATTCTGCTCTCCTACCCCAAACCCAGAGCGCACGCACGCACGCACGCACGCACGCACGCACTGAAACTGTCTCAGTTGGGCCTCACCTTGAGTCCCTGAGCCTGGGACTGGATTTGGGTTTGTATTAGCTGGTGGTAGCAAGATTCCCAGATAGCCCTCAAGAGCAGCCCCTTCACCTGCTTGCCCCTACCCTTTTCTCTTCTCTGAAGACTCCAGTAGTCAAAGCTTTGGATCAAGCTGGACGCTGGTGACTCACTCCTGTAATCCTAGCTACTCAGGAGGCTGAGATCTGAGGATCATGGTTCAAAGCCAAGAAAGCCTGAGGCTCCTATCTCCAATTGACCACCAGAAAACTGGAAGTAGAGCTATGGCTCAGGTAGTAGAACTCTAGCCTTGAGCAAAATAGCTCAGGGACAGCACCCAGGTCCTGAGTTCAAGCCCCACAACTGACAACAACAATAACAACAACAAATCCTCTGGGTCAAGATCTGGTGGATGAGTGGGCATTGGGGCTGGGGATAAGAGGTCATGGCCACCCTGAACTGGGCCAGACCCAAGTCTAGTCCTGTTCCTCAGAATGCAAGATCGAGCACTGCGAGGCCTGCTTCAGCCACAACTTCTGTACCAAGTGCCAGGAAGGCCTGTACTTGCACAAGGGCCGCTGCTATCCTTCCTGTCCCGAGGGCTCCACCCCAGCCAATGGCACCCTGGAGTGCAGCAGTCCTGGTAAGCACCATGGGGTGCACATGTAGAGGGCAGAGGGATGAGTAGGGCACTTTATAGAGAAAGCTTCTCATTACATGCATACCCCCTGGGATTTTTCTAAGGCTTTGGGCCTTCCAGGTTAGAGAGGTTCCAACCTGAAGCCAGGCATCAGTGGCCCATACCTGTAATCCTAGCTACTCAGCAGGCTGAGATCTGGGGATTATGGCTCAAAGCCAGCCCAGGCAGAAAAATCCATGAGACTTATCTCCAATTAACTCTCAAAGCCCACTCAGAATTAGAGCTATGGTTCAAGTGGTAGAGTGCTAGCCTTGAGCAAAAAGAAACTTAGGGACAAGCTAGGCATTAGTGGCTCATGCCTGTAATACTAGTTACTCAGAAGCCTGAGATATGAGGATTGTAGTTCAAAGCCAGCCCATGTTGGTCATAGGGCTTGAACTCTGGGCCTGGGTGCTGTCCCTGCACTCTTCACCTAAGGCAAACGCTCTACCTCTTGAGCCACAGTGCCACTTCTGGTTTTCTAGTGGTTTATTGGAGATCAGGGTCTCACGGACTTTTCTGCCCAGGCTAGCTTTGAATCGTGATCCTCAGCTTTCAGCCTCCTGAGTAGCTAGGATTACAGGCGTGAGCCACCAGCGTCCAGCTCCCATGGATTCTTTTTTTTTTTTTTTTTGTCAGTGGAGGGACTTGGACTCTGGGCCTGGGCGCTGTTCCTCAGCTCTTCAGTGCAAGGCTAGCACTCTACCACTTGAGCACAGTACCACTTCCAGCTTTTTCTGCTTATGTGGTGCTGAGGAATTGAACCCAGGACCTCATACATGCAAGGCAAGCACTCTACCACTGAGCCACCTTCCCAGCCCCATCCCATGAGATTCTTACCTCCAATAGACTATCAGAAAACTGGAAGTGGTACTGTGGCTCAAGTGGTAGCTCAAGGCTAAGAGCTTGCGCTAAAAAGCTGAGGAACAGTGCCCACGCCCAGAGTTCAAGCCCCATGAGCAACAAAAAAAGAAAGAAAGAAAGAAGGAAGGAAGGAAGGAAGGAAGGAAGGAAGGAAGGAAGGAAGGAAGGAAGGAAGGAAGGAAGAGAAAGAAGGAAGGAAGGAAGGAAGGAAGGAAGGAAGGAAGGAAGGAAACAAACAAACTCAGGGACAGCACCCAGGTCCTAATTTCAAGCCCCAGGACCAGCACCAAAAGAATTTTCTAGTCTAAGGCCCAGACAGTGAGCAAATACGTGAGGCTACCTGGGGGACTCTAGGCCAGGAGAGCCCCCTCATATTTCTACTTCCCTTCTCCCTCTCTTTGTGCCAGCACAATGTGAAATGAGCGAGTGGTCCCCATGGGGGCCCTGCTCCAAGAAGAAGAAGCTCTGTGGTTTCCGGAAGGGCTCTGAGGAGCGGACGCGCAGGGTACTCCACGCTCCTGGTGGGGACCACGCCACCTGCTCTGACACCAAGGAGACGCGCAGGTGCACAGTGCGGAGGACGCCGTGTCCTGAGGGTGAGCTGCAGCCTCTGCCCCCCTGAGCCCAGTTGCTTTTGTCTTGCCCCTTGCCCAAGGCAAGGTCAAATAGACAGAGCTCCACTTAGTCCCATGCTGTCAAACCTGGGGGGGGGTGGTGCGGCCTGAGAGCAGTGCACCCAGGATGCAGTGTGGCAGGAGTTGGCAGCTTCTTTGGCCACCATTGCTGTACTTTTCCCATGTCTGGGTGCTATTCACACTGCCAGGGCCCTCCGTCAGATGGGGATGGGCTCAGCCCCAGAGACAAATAGGGATTCAAGCATCTGTGAAGAGGCCTGCTGCTCCTTATCTGCGCCCAGAGGTGGCCAGTGGGGGATGGGGTGGGGACCATCATACCTGTCTTGTGAGCTACACTGGAAAGTGCTCTTGGCTCTTAGGGAATCTAAGGTCTGAAAAAGAATGAGGAAGAAGCCTGGACACTGGTGACTCCTGCCTGTAATCCTAGCTACTCAGGAGGCTGAGATCTGAGGATCTCGGTTTGAAGCCAACCCGGGCAATAAAGTCTGTGAGACTCTTATCTCCAATTAACCACCAGAAAACTAGAAATAGAACTGTGGCTCAAAGTGGTAGAACACTAGCCTGGACCAAAATAGCTCAGGAACAGCACCTAGGCTGTTCAAGCCCCAAGATGGACCAAAAAAAGAATGAGGAGAAGGAGGCAGTGTGGCATAAACTGAGGAGGAAGAAGTGAAAAGATTCTTGAAACCTTCTCTCAGGACTCAGGCTTAGGGTCCTCCAAAGCTGCTGCTGGCCACCTCCCCACGGCCTCCATGCCCAGCTCCTGGCTATATCTCAGTAGGAGGAGGTTGTGGAGATACAGCATCTCTGTTCATTGTTTTGTTGATTCTTCTTGCTGTTGGTACTGTTGCAGGGCAAGAGAGGAGGAAGGGAGGCCAGGGCCGGAGGGAGAATGCCAACAGAAACCTGGCCAGGAAGGAGAACAAGAAGGCAGGCCTGGGTTCTCGGAGACGCAAGGGGAAGCCACAGCCACAACCAGGGACGGCAGGATCACCCACATCTGCAGGGCCCACCTAGGCACCGTGTCCAGCCTGGCCCATGCAGAAGAGCCCAGCTCTGCTCTGCATCATGAACGCTTTCCAGAACTGGAGTGTCAGAGCAGCTCATACATATACACTCTATCCACGCATACATACACACACACAATGATACCCAAATGTGTGTGTGTACATGCATTGTGAGTGCACTTGCGCACGCACACACATATACACACACACCACCACCAGGAGACACATCCATGCATACATACATACTCACTTGATTTATTATGGTTCCAGTGGACATAACAGAATATTTCCCAGCACTCAAATCTCAATGTTACAGAGTGGAACTTTCTGGAAGAACTGCTGAGATTGTATCTACTGAGTGTGGCAGACAAGAGCCAAAGCTCCAGGACTTCAGAAGCGTGGCCTTTCTCCTACCCCAGTGCAGCATGCCCAGCGTTGTGACTTGATCATTGGAGAGAATTGTTACACATCCATGACACATCATCAGGCCTGACCTGACTCAGAAAACTGCTTAAAGTTTATTTCAAATTAAAAAGAAAAGAAAAAAAACCCACAGCCTCAGTAGTCACAGGTATCATTCTTTTCCTTGGAGTAAGAAGTGACAAGAGTTGAATGCTAGCTACTATGGAGGTTGAGATCTAAGGTTTATAATTCCAGCCCAGCAGGAAAGTCCAATTAAACTCTAAACAGCCAGAAGTGGAGGAAGTATAACCCAAGTGGTAGAGTGCTAGCTAGCCTTGAGCAAAAAAGCTAAGGGACAGTGTCCAGACCCTGAGTTCAAGCACTAGTAATAGCAAAAAAATGAGGGGCAGGGGGAGGGTAGGGCCAAATTTCAAGAAACCCACATAGCCTCTGTGACAGAGGTTATAGCACAGGAAGAAAACTTTAGGAATACCCCGAGAGTGACAAGCAGACTCTCTGCATTCTGGTTACTCAGAATATGGTGGGCCACAAAGCAGCTTGTTAGGAGTGAGAATCTCAGTCCCATCCTAGACCTGTTGAACCATAGCCTGCATCTGAACAAGGTTTCAGGAGTTCATGTGCACAGCCAAGCTCAAGGAACACTGTCCTGGGCTGGGAAGGTGGCTCAGTGGTAGAGCGCTTGCCTTGCATGCATGAGGCCCTGGGTTCGATTCCTCAGCACCACATAAGCAAAAATGAAAAAAGCCGGAAGTGGCGCTGTGGCTCAAGTGGTAGCGTGCTAGCCTTGAACTGAAGAGCTGAGGGACAGCGCCCAGGGCCAGAGTTCAGGCCCAAGGACCAGACCCCCCCCCCCCAAAAAAAAAGGAACACTGTCCTAATTACCTCTCAGCAGGAGTCAGGGGACCAAGCCAGCTCTGATGGAGGACCATTCAGCTAGACATCATAGTTTTAATTGCAGCTCCTCAGGACATTGAGATGGGAAGGACTGCAGTTCAAGCCAGCCTGGGCAAAAAGTTGGCAAGATTTCATCTCAACCAATAAAAGTTGAGCATGGTAGTATATGCCTGTCTGTCATTCCCGCTCTGTGGGAAGCAAAAATAGTAAGATTTCAATACAGGCATAAACAAGAGAACCTATTTAAAAATAAATAAAAGGGGCTATGGGGACAAGGCTCAAATGCTAGAGAACCTTTCTAGTAAGTACAAGGTCTTGAGTTTAAACCTCAGTACTACCCCACCCAAAGAAAAAGGAGGAGTAGAGTATCTACAGAAGGGCTATGGCTATGGGGACAGTCCTAGGGGAAGGGAGTGCTCTTGGAGATAGTTGGGAACAGTCCCACTCTAAGGGAGTGAGTGGAATGATTTTTTTTGTGACATTCTGGTGTCCACTGGCAACTGTCCACCTACCAGGATGTGAATGAGGTAGTTGGTATCCAGCAGGGAGCCATTTGTGGCCTTGTCTTCTTGGAGCTTAGAGATCAGCAGGAGAGACAGGTGTGTATCACATGATTATAGGAACACATGCATAATTGCAGATGAATGAAGTCCTGTCAGGCAAATGCTGGCACACATATGTAGCCATGGTGAAATAGATTGAATTAATCTCCAGGAGACTTCTCAGAGGAGGTGATATTTGAGCCAAGCTCTGAAAGCTAAGTAGAAAGATTTAAGATCAAGACTGGATGGTTGACACTTTAGACAAGTGTGTCCAATAGAAGTATATGAGCCACATACATAATTTAAATTTCCCTAGTAGCTACAATTTAGCTAACCAAGTACATGCAAAATATTATCTTAAATTATCATTAGAGGTCAGGTGCCAGTGGCTCAAATCTATAATCCTAGCTAATCAGGAGGTTGAGATCTGATAATCACTATTCAAAGCCAGCCTGGACACACACACACATAATAGATACATATATACATACACATATATATGTATACATACATATATATATACATACAGGTATACATATATCATTCCAGATCTCATATATATGTGTGTGTTATAAATAGTTTTAGAGCCGGGCGCCGGTCGCTCACACCTGCAATCCTAGCTACTCAGGAGGCTGAGATCTGAGGATCACGGTTCATAGCCAGACTGGGCAGGAAAGACTGTGAGACTCCTATCTCCAATAAACCACTAGAAAAAAAAAAAAAATGGAAGTGGCGCTGTAGCTCAAGTGGTAGAGTGCTCTCCTTGAGCTGAAGAGCTGAGGGACAGCGCCCAGAGTTCAAGCCCCATGACCGACAAAAAAATAAAATAAATAAATATTTTTAGAGAAATCTTTCACATTAAAAAAAAGTCGGACCCCCCCAAAAAATAAAAAAAATAATAATAATAAAAAATTCGGAGTGAGACACCAGTGGTTCATGCCTGTAATCCTAGCTACTCAGGAGGCTGAGATCTACAAATCATAGTTCAAAATAAAATCCATGAAATACTTCTTATCTCCAATAACCCCAAAAAGCCAGAAGTACGTCAGCCTTTAACAAAAAAAGCTTAAGGACAGCACCCAGGCCCTGAATTCAAGTCCCAGGACTGGCAAAAACAAACAAACAAAAAAAAACTTCACTATTCTTTGAGCATAACTTAATTTGGATGCCAAAATTTCACCGGAAATATTTGATCTCTATTTTGACTTCTTACGAATTAAGATTGAAGTGGAAATGTGCATACTCCAATTGTTTTAAGAGTAAGGTTCCCAGGAATTGGGTATTTTAAATTTAGTCAATTAAAATTACACAACTTGAAATTTCAGTTCTTCAGTTGCATGGGGACCATATTTCAAGTGCTCAGTATCTGCAGGTATCTGGTGGGCCCTGCCTAGGACAGCACAGTCCCGCATAGGAGACACAACATATATTAATATCCTGTGACAAAAAGAGTGGTATTGAAGGAAAGGAAAGAATAGAGGTGGAAGACTTGGAGAAAAAGTGAAGTGAGGGGCTGGGAAGGTGGCTCAGTGGTAGAGCGCTTGCCTTGCATGCATGAGGCCCTGGGTTCGATTCCTCAGCACCACATAAGCAGAAAAAATTAAAAAATCCAGAAGTGGTGCTGTGGCTCAAGTGGTAGCGTGCTAGCCTTGAGCTGAAGAGCTGAGGGACAGCGCCCAGGCCCAGAGTTCAGGCCCCATGACTGGACCCCCCCCCACCCAAAAAAAAAAAAAAAGTGAAGTGAGATGATTTCAGAAAAGTCTTCTGGAGCCTTTATTCTCCAAGCCCAGGAAGGTGCTGAAAGGTGATAAGTAGTAGATTAACATGAAAAAATTTGCATTTTCCAAAGATCCTGTTGTCTGCAGTAGGAAAGACAGGGTGAATGGAGATTGCTCCAGATGCTGCTGCTGTGGTCCAGCGGGGAGGCATGTTGGAGGCTTAGCCTAGAATGGGAGCTGTGGAATTGGAGGGAAGTGGAAGGAGTCAAAGGTATTCGGAGAATAATGCTGGATGAGTTGGGTGATACTCTGGGAATGAAAGGTGCAGGGAAGTGGAGGCATCAAGGACAAAACCATTCTTTCTGGCTCAAACACAGACAGGTGATGGAGCTGTATGCCCAGAAGGGAAGTCTGTGAGGAAGACCAGTAAGGGAAAAGGAAGAATAGAAACTTGACTTTAACCATGTTGAGTCTGAAGTGCCTTAGAGACATGCTGGTGGAGATGATGCACAGAACACTGACAGATCTAACCACAGGGCATTAGAGAGTGGGGCACTGTACCAGAGAACACATAGGTATGGAAATCACTCAGAAGCTGGGCTCCCGTGGCACCTGCCTATAATCCTAGCTACTGAGAAGGCTGAGATCTGAGGATTGTGGTTCAAAGCCAGCCCTAGCAGAAAAGTCCATGAGACTCTCATCTCCAATTAACCATCAGAAAATTGGAAGTGGTGCTGTGGCTCAAGTGGTAGAGCACTAGCCATGAGCTAAAGAGCTCAAGGACAGTGACTAGGCCCAGAATTCAAGCCCCACAACTGACCGGAAAAAAAAAAAAAAGGAAAGAAAGAAAGAAATTACTCAGCTGTATCTCACACCTGTAATCCTAGCTACTCAGGAGGCTGAAAATCATGGTTCAAAGACAGCCTGGGCAGGAAAATCTACAAGATACTTTTCTCCAATTAACCAGCAAAAAGCCAGAAGTGGAGCTGTAGCTCAAGTAGTAGGGTGCCAGCCTTAAGCAAAAAAAAAAAAAAAAGCTAAGGAACAGTGCCTGGGCCCTGAGTTCAAGTCCCAGTACCTACACTAAAAAAGGAGGAAAAGAAGGAAGAGGAGGAAGTGAAGGAAGGAGAGAAGAAAGAGAAAGAGGAAGAAGCAAAAGAAAAAGGAAAGAGCTGTGGGCTTGGAAGAAGAGGATAACTAAAGGTGTGGGGGGAGAATCACTGATGAGCTTAGGACTCAGCCTGCTCACACTTTACCCAATGCTGTTTAGGGGAGGAGTGGAAGCAGACAATTCTTTTAGGAAGTTTGTGTGTGTTGTGTGTGTGTGTGTGTGTGTGTGTGTGTGTGTGTGTGTGTGTGTGTTTCAATCCTGTGGCTTTGAACTCAGAGCTTGAGCACTGTCTCTGAGCTTCTTTTGCTCAAGGCTAGCACTCTACCACTTAAGCACAGCACTACTTCTGGCTTTTTCTGTTTATGTGTTACTGAGAAATTAAATCCATGGCTTCCTGCATGCTAGGCAAGCACTACCCCTAAGCCACATTCCCAGCCTTTTTGAAAGTTTTGCTGAGGAAAAGGGGAGAAAAATACCAAAGAGGCTAAAAAAAGACATGAGTGAGTTGCTGCTACTTGATGATCCTGGGGTTTGAACTCAGGATCTCATGTTTGCCAAGTGCTCTATCACTTGAGCCACACCTCTATTCACCTCTCCCCCTTTTTGTAGCTTAGTTATTTTTCAAGTAGGGTCTCACAGTTTTGATGGGTATGGCCTTAGACTACAGTCTTCCTGCTTACAGCCTCCATTGTATCTAGATCCACAGGCATTTACCACCCCCCTACACACACCTAGGCCCAACTTATTCATTGGAATGGAACCTCACCAACATGTGCTCAAGGCTATCACTCTACCAGCTGAGCCACAGTGCCACTTCCGGTTTTCTGATGGTTAATTGGAGATCAGAGTCTCCTGGACTTTCCTGCCCAGGCTGGCTTTGAACCATGATCCTCATATCTCAGATTACAGAGCCACTGGTGCCTGGCTCACCAATATTTTGTCAAGGATAGCCTTGGACTATGACCCTTCTAATTTCTGTATCCAAAGTAGCTGGGATAACAGGCATGAATCACCATGCCTCATTTTATGTTTGGGGGCCAGAAATTATTAAACATGTTTCAAGCTTTCTGGGAAGGGTCCAATGAAGGGAAAGGTTAAAGACACAGGAGAAAGGAGGAAATCCATAGTGGAAGATTTTTCTATCGAGAGCCATCTCTGCAGAGTCAAGGTGAAGATCATGGGTCCGAATATCTGCCATTCCACAGGTCCCATCTCCACTCACTGCTAGTCAGGATTCAGAGCTCATGCTGGAGAGGGGTGATCGCAAGCTCCCCCCACCCCCGCCCAGCCCGCCCCAGCCTCTCTCTACCTTGCATCATCTCTCTGACCGTCACTGTGTCTTTGCCAGATTCTCTGTCCCCAGCAGTCTTCCACCTTGGCTTTTGTCCTCTCTCGGCCCTCTCTCTCATCACTGCCTTCTCATGTGCTCTCCCTTCTTTTTCTGTTCCCATCACAATCTCTGTTCTCCTTGTGTGCACCATATCCCTTTGTCTTTTTCTCTCCCTCTGCTGCCATTTCTCAGTCCATATATGCCTTGGCACCTTAGGTTCTAAATTATTCCAATCTTCCAGATCCTTAGATTATCCCAACTATGGCTATGGGCCAGCCTCATCTGGGAACTTGTTGACAACACTAAAGCTTAAAACCAGGTGCTGGTGGCTCACACCTGTAATCCTAGCTACTCAGGAGGCTGAGATCTGAGGATGACAATTCAAAGCCAGCCCAGATAGGCATGTGTGTGAGATTCTACAATTAACCACCAAAAACCTGGTCCTGGAATACTAGTAGAATACTAGTTAAATACTAGCCTTGAGCATTAAAAGCTCAGGGACACGGGGCTGGGAAGGTGGCTCAGTGGTAGAGTGCTTGCCTTGCATGCCTGAGGCCCTGGGTTCGATTCCTCAGCACCACATAAGCAAAAAGAAAAAAGCCGCAAGTGGCGCTGTGGCTCAAGTGATAGAGCGCTAGCCTTGAGCTGAAGAGCTGAGGGACAGCCACCAGGCCCAGAGTTCAGGCCCCACAACCGGACCCAAAAAAAATAATAATAATTAAAAAAAAATAAAAATAAAAGCTCAGGGACAGAGCTCAGGCCCTGAAACAAAACCCCAAGTCTGTCTGTCTGTCTGACTGTCTGTCTGTCTGTCTCTCTCTCTCTCATACACACACACACACACACACACACACACAATACTAAAGCCTAGGCCCCACCCAGACATAAAGGATGCGAATCTGTCTCCAGGATAGTTGCCCACCCCTCGTTCTATAAGCTTCCTGCTCTTCCAGTACTTCTAGCTTCTTCACATGACCGCCTTGAGCTTCTCTTGAAGCTCTGAGCAGCCCACAGATGCCCATGCCACACCTCAGCTTCCACATCTACATACATACTGACCGGGGGGAATCCTGATTCTGGTGCCCTGAAAGCTTCTAAAGTGTGATCTCAGGCATCCCTCGATACAGAGATCCCTGGGCCTACCTACTCTTGTCTGCCCACATTGTCCTATGCTGAACTGAAGGGTAATATGAGTCTCAAAAGGAGGGGCAAGGCCTCTGGGTGCTTACCACAGGCTGTCTTACACCTGACAGTATAGAAAGAGGAAGCAGAGTAACCTACCCTATATACACCTCAGCCCAGGCCCTGAGCCTGGTCTGTGCTGTAAATAGGGAGACATGGGAGGAAAAAAAAAGAGGGGCAATTCTTACAGCCCTAAAAACATCCCACCTGAGGCCAAGACCAAGAAGAAGGAAAGGGACCGGAGTTGGTTTTCACACTTAGTACTTTTTAGGGATGAATGAGTTCTGGAGAGGTGGAGTCTATATCTACTAAGATTCAGGGTTTTCCACTTGTCTCCCAGGTTAAGGCAACAACAGCATGTGATTGTACTTGGTTGTTATTGTATACCACATTGTTATTTGGAAAATGTTAGCTTTTTCCTCTGCAGGCTCACAGCCTTGCTCAGACAAGCACATTTCTGGCCACCTTACCCAGTTCCAGCTCTGGTATGTTTCAGACTGATTCTCCAGAGCATGAATTTGTTTTTCCTTTCATTGTTTTAGGTGATGAGGTTGTGTTTTCTGGATTTGTTGTTCTTGGATTTTTTTAAGTGGGGATTTTTCCCCTTTCTGCTTTGTTTGGTTTGGTTTAAGAGGACTGAGAGAGAATTTAGGGAAAGGGTCAGCTTCATTGGGATCTGTTACAAGCCCCTGACACAGGGCCAGGCCCCCAAGTACTGGCTTTCTGCCTCTGACCCCTCCAGCTATGAACCCGACAAGATTTAAATGGGCAACAGGTGGAAAGCTTATTGAATGGTGCTAAGGCAGGAGAAAAACAACCAGAGAAAACAGGTTCCATCTTGAGGGACTAAATGGATTCATTGAAGATGGCAAGGATACTATCCATACGGCTAGTCAAAGCGAACAAAAACAAAAGCCCAGTTATAGCAGAGAAGAGATCTGAAGACTAGATGCCTCAGGGGATGCTAAGACATGAGCATACCAGGGCTGGGTGCACCTGCTTTGGTGTGGCACAAATGCTGGTTCCTCCAAGGGAAAGAGACAACACAGAGGGAAGAATAAACAGACCTTTCTTGACTCAAGACTTGGTTGAGGGGGCCTCTAGCATGGATGCTGGTAGAGCCAATATTCTGGGCCTCTACCTTTCTCTGGCAACCCCTAAGCCTACTAGGTTGTTGTTGATGAGGATAAGAGATTCCAGTCAATGGCTGGAAAAGGTGACTTGGGTTATACCCTGGAGCCTTCCAGTACTTAAGTAGAAAATTGCGAAACAAGGCTACATTTTGAAAGAGAAAGTATGTGAAAAATGGTTCCTCCCTCGCCTGTTCTCTCCTGGAGCTTGGTGCAGGGAGGTGGGTGAGATGGATTGCTGACTAGATTCACTCTGCTGTGGAAAAGAGTGCAGAACCCAGTCCCTAAGTGCCCCCTCAGGCTAGCTCCCAGCAACTACCAGCCTTTGATGAAGAACTATTGATATTAGGATGCATTTTTTACCATCTGTTGAACATCAGTCTGGTCCATGGAGAAAGCCAGCTCTTTTCTCCAGCTGAGTTTTGTCTTCTGAAAGGGTTGGCTCTGGAGGGCTCCTACTGCAACCCAATATGGACGGTGGGCTGCTGATTGAATACTTGGAACGTCTTCAGTTTGAGCCAGACCCGTCCATAAAATGGGAGGCATTTTGGCAGTTCCAAGGCCCCTGGCACAACCGATCTTGGCCCTGGCCTGGATGTCTTCTTCAAGGAGCAGGGTGGGCCTCCTGCCAGCATGCTTCCCTGGGAAACATCGAAGTGAGTTAAAGTCAACAATGAGTTCATCTCCAAAAGGAATAAACTGACAGCCTTAGGGCAGGGGACAGGAGGAGGGAGAGCAGAGGGTTGGGGGGGGGGGGGGCAGAGGAGGGCGCTAGGTGATACTGGAGCAGCCAGACCAGATCCAAGCCTGTCAAGAGAATTGGCAGCTCAAGGAACAGCAGAAGTGCTTTTCCAGGCAGGCCAGCCCTAGAAGACTCTCTTGGCTAAACTGGTAACAATCATGGTGTCACAATCCCAGGGCCATGAGAAGGATTCCCTCAAGGACTGAGGGCTAGAGCAAGGCAGATGGAAAAAGGCTGAGATGATAGCCAGTAGCTCAGGTGGCCCCGGGCCTGCCTCAGGGTGGGCAAAGATATCCATGGAACAGAGCTATGACACACCGTATCATGTTGGGGGACGTGAAGGGAGAGGATTTGACCAAAGTCAAGGGATGGGAAGGCTCATGAAGGATGATTGTCATAGGCCTCAACATTGTTTTGTTGGTGTATCAGTGCTGGGGCTTAGACTCAGGATCTCATGCTCTGACATTGCTTTTTTTTTTTTTTTTTTTTGCTCAACCACTGAGTCACCCTCTCCACTCCAGCTTTTTGCTGGTCAATTGGAAATAAAAATCTCACAGACTTCGCTGGTTTCAAACCACAGTCCTCAGATCTCAGCCTTCTGAATAGCTAGGATGACAAGCATGAGCCACCAACCAGTATACTCCCCCCCCCCAAAAAAAAACACATTTTAATCTGAACATCTCTCTTTCTTAAATTTGTCTCTGATGACTCTATATGAAGATAACTAGCCTGCTTTGCATTACACTTTCCGAAGGATCCCAGACTGCCCTTGACTCATTTAGCCTGGTGATGCCCAGTGGCATTCAGGAAGTCCCTGGGACTACCTGAAACCGAGGCCACCTCTCTGCAGGCATCAGAATAGACTCCTCAGCCTGTCCTATCATCTCAAGGTGAGCTCATTTGTAGGAGGGTGGCTGCACCTCCCTCCCACCAGCTACTCTGGATGGAAAAGTCTAATCAAAAGTTGCTTGTGCCAGGTCAAGATACACATTACCCATCTGGCTTAGACCTCCCATATGCCCCCAGGGCTTGAAGAGTCTGGCAACAACTGCCCTGAATATACACTTGGCCTCTTTCCCAAGGGCAGGATCATTGCCGATAGACTGTGTTTGATTTCTCTCATGCCCTCACATTCATTCTCATAAGATATTTTATTGTACGAGGTATTTGCCTACCATGCATATTTACAATTCTTTTCCTGCCACCAAACCAACAAAATGTCCACAGACATTGCATCTCGATTTCTCACAAACACATTCTCACTGCATTCCCATGGTTTACCCTTCTCCAGTTTCCCTTCTTTTCCCTTTCTCTCTCTCTTTTCTTTCTCTTTCTTTCTTTCTTTCTTCTTTCTTTCTCTCTCTCTTTCCTTCCTTCCTTCCTTTCTTCCTTCCTTCTTCCCTCCTTCCCTCCTCCTTGCTTCTTTCTTCCTTTCTTCCTTCCTTCCTTCCTTCCCTCCTTCCTTCCTTCCTTCCTTCCTTTCTCTCTCCTACCTTCCTTTCCTATCTTCCCCCCACCTCACCCCCAAACTACTTCATCCTCAGATCCATCTGATCCCTCTCCAGACTGGCTGAGTTGGACTTCTCTGCTCCCAGGAGAGTCTTTACACTTTCCAGCCCCATGGATACTACCTTTTGCCTGCTTTTTCCTGCTTTCCTTGTGATGTGTAGTTTCAAGTTCTTCGTGGCTATGACATGCCCAGTCCAAATTTCCCCATATTTGACCAATGGCTTCTGCTTTTGACTACCACAGGCTAAATGGTGAATGAATGGGGGGAAAAGTAAATGGATGAAAAAAGTTTCACCTTGAATGGTTTCTTTCTTTTCTTATTTTTCCCTGGAGATGATAGTTATTGATGATACTTATTTTTCTTTCTGGGAGGAAAAATAAGAGCTACATCAAAGATCATTGGAGCACTAGAGCAAAGGCTAGCCGGCCTTGATTTTTCTGTCATTCAGATACTATTGATTATGACAACCTAGATTTCAGGGGCATTGCCCACTACCTCCATCCCTGTCCCATCCACTCCTATGCTCAGAATTATTCCTGAGTCCCCTGGACTAAGGGACTGCCACATTTCAGTGCTGTTGGACCTGCTGCTTCCTCCCCTGCAGTGTTTCCTTATACTTCCACCAACACTCATTACCTAGTGCAAATTAGTGTCCCCTGTGAAGCAGCCCTCCAAAGCTCCCTCTGCATCTCTTTTTCTTTCTGTGTGTGTGTGTGTCTGTATGCTGGTACTGCGACTTGAACTCATCCAGAGCACTGTTCCTTAGTTTAGTTTAGTTTTGTTTTTTAACTCAAACCTGGTACTCTGCCCTTGGCCACAGTTCCACTTCCAACTTTTTGATAGTTAACTGGAGATAAGAGTCTCCCAGGCTTTCCTGCCCAGCTGGTTTCAAACCTTGACCCTCAGATCTCAGCCTCCTGTATAGCTAGAAATATAGGTCTGGCTCCCTCTCTGTATTTCCATCACTGTTTTTCCAGTCCTGGGGCTTGAACTCAGGGGCCTGAGCACTGTCCCTGAGCACTGCTTCTTTTTGTTCAAGGCTAGCACTCTACCACTTGAGCCACAGTGCTACTTCCAGCTTTTTCTGTTTATGTGGTACTGAGGAATCGAATCCAGAGTTTCATGCATGCACTCTACCAAAGCCACATTCCCAGCCCCCATTATCACTTTTATCACCATCTGTTCACCTTTATAACATCTATATCTGTGCCCCTCAGCTGAGTGTTGGTTCTATATTCATTACTACAGTCCCTGCCCTTTCCCACATCTCCCAGGGTATATGGATCCAGCTGGAAACACAATGGAAACATTTATACAACACTTGCAGCCACTTAAACCCCTTTGTGTGCAATGCTTCAGTTTACCCTTAGTAGTTCAGCCCTGGGCTGGGGGCGGGGGGGATGTCTATTTTCCAAATAACTGATATATAAAGAAATGAGCTGGGTGCCATTGGCTCACACCTGTAATCCCAGCTACTCAGAAGGCTGAGATCTGAGGATCGCGGTTCAAAGCCAGCCTGGGCAGGAAAGTCTGAGACTCTTATCTCCAATAAACCAGTAGAAAACTGCAAGTGGCACTGTGGTTCAAGTAGTAGAGCGCTTGTCTTGAGCTGAAGAGCCCAGAGACAGCGCCCAAGCCCAGAGTTCAAGCCCCACGACTGACAAAGAAAAAAGAAAAAAAGAAATGAAAAGAAAAAAAGGTGACCAAAAAAGAAAACAAGGTGACCAAGGGCACACAGCTGATGAACACTGAGGTTAGGATTGGAACACCAGCAGCTTGGTTAGCACCAGCTAGTGCTAAAACTCACATCTGGTATGTCCCTTTCCCCACGTGAGTGCCATGACACCCAATCTATGCAGCATTTTACTCATTTGCTGAAAGAAGTATTCTAGGGGTTGGATTATATATGATTGTAAACGAAGCCATTGGGCCCACAGTGGTTTCTACTAGGTTCTACCTCTCTATTCCAGCCCCTCATCAGCATCCACTGCTCATGGCTGCCCAGCCAATACCATGGCTTCCACGTGTGGCCCAGTGTCATGCCCCAGCAACTGTCTGGGTATGGGGGGGAGAGGAGGGTGGCTGCCAAAGCTGTCCAACTCAATGCCTCAGGACCATGTTGGGCAGAGGAGCTCAGCAATCCCCTTCTCTTGGTTTTAAGCCTTGACACTAATGTTGGTCTCATAGAGATTAGTAAAGAGAGAGTGTGTGTGTGTGTGTGTGTGTGTGTGTGTGTGTGTGTGTGTGTGTACCAGTACTGGGGCTTGAACTCCGTGGCTGGGTGCTGCCTTTCAGCTTTATTGCTCAAGGCTAGTGCATGGCACTTGACCCACAGCTCTACTTCTAGCTTTTTGGTGGTTAATTGGAGATAAGAGTCTCATGGATTTGTCCTGTTTGAGGTGGCTTCCAACTGTAATCCTCAGATCTCAGCCTTCAGAATAGCTAGAACTGCAGGCATGAGTCACTAGTGCCCAGCTGTCAAGAGCCTATTTGAGATTCCACATGAAGCCCCCTTCTCCTTCAGGATCAAACAGTATCTGGCATGTCCCTTTCCAGGTACCTCCCCCAAGACCTGATTTGTATTTGTACTCTAGTACAGACTCTTTCTTCTCTCTCCATATACAATTTAAACCTCTGGAAAGCGCCCCCTGCTGGCCCACTAATGGAAGGTGGTGGTGGTGATGGTTTGAATGCCAAGGGCAGAAATAAAATGGAATGTCAATATTAAGATAGGCAATGTACATTCTCAGAGGGCAATGGCAGCTAGATAGTTATCGAGGAGTCAGTTACATGCCCAGTCAATGTGCAGAACACCACCGGAGCCCTGGGATGGGAATAGCGAACAAGCTTTTTTCTTTAAAGGGCCAGGAAGTAAAATTTTTTTTTTTTTGGGTCCGGTCGTGGGGCCTGAACTCTGGGCCTGGGTGCTGTCCCTCAGCTCTTCAGCCCAAGGCTAGAGCTCTACCACTTGAGCCACAGTGCCACTTCCGGCTTTTTTCTTATGTGGTGCTGAGGAATCGAACCCAGGGCCTCGAGCATGCAAGGCAAGTGCTCTACCACTGAGCCACCTTCCCAGCCCCCAGGAAGTAAATATTTTATAAAGGCTTTGCAGTCCAAATGTTGTTGTCTTTTGGAGCAATCCATCTCTCCCTGATTGGGCAAAATCGGCCAAAACTTATGTATAAATAAATGGCATGGTTGTGTTCCAATAAACTTTATTTAAATTTTATGTCACTTTTATATGTCATAAAATGTTTTACTTTTATTTGCTGGTACTGAGGCTTGAACTTAGGGCTTCACATTCTTCCTTAGATGTTTTTACTCAAGGCTAGTGCTCTACTACTTGATCCATATCTCTACTTTCAGCTTTTCACTGGTTGGAGACAAGAATAAGAATCTCTTGAGTTTGGGGCTGGGAAGGTGGCTCAGTGGTAGAACACTTGCCTTGCATGCATGAGGCCCTGAGTTCGATTCCTCAGCACCACATAAGCAAAAAGAAAAAAGCCGGAAGTGGCGCTGTGGCTCAAGTGGTAGAGCGCTAGCCTTGAGCTGAAGAGCTAAGGGACAGCGCCCAGGCCCAGAGTTCAAGCCCCACAACTGGACCCCCACCCCCAAAAAAAAGAATCTCTTGAATTTGTCTTCCTGGGCTGTCTTCAGATGATGAGCCTCAGATCTCAGCTTCTTGAGTAGCTCTTGATTGACAGGTATGAGCCACTGGCATTCAGCTTACTTTTATTTTTGACCCTTTGAAACTGTAGAGCCCATCCTTAGCTTTAGGACCATATTAAAATAGGCAGCTGGTAGGATTTGCTCAATGGGCTATCTGTTTTGCCTACCCTTATGCTGGAACATGATCTACTTAGTTTGAATCATGTTTTTCTTGGGCATTGATGATGTAGGAGACAGAGAGCACAGCAGAAACTTAAGTCTCAAGTCCTGGGTACAATGGTAAGACTTCTCAGACAGTTGCTCAGCTCTAGCTAGAAGCTAAAGTGACAACTGTCTTGGGGCTGGGTCAGGCGGCTTACATGGAAGATTGCCTGCCTTAGCAAGTGGGAGGGTCTAAGCTTCAACCCTAGAAGTACTGAAAAAGAAAAGAAATTAAAAGTGGCAACTCTCTAATCTCTTAAACAGACATCTAAAGTGAAGATTTCTCCATCCAGGTAGCACAGGATATTGGAAAGACTGCTTTTCCCAAAGAAGAGGAAACTAGAGATTTCTGTTTTTTTCTAATCAGGGTGGTTTTTACACACAAATAAAGTTTCAACCACTTCTGCTGTGAAGAAGGTATTCACTACCTTTCTTTCAAGACGTTGACCTAAGTCCTTTTTTTTCAGGTCAATCACATGGCCTGAACTCTGGGCCTGGGTGCTGTCCCTCAACTCTTCAGCTCAACCATTTGAGCCCAGGGCCACTTCCGGCTTTTTCTTTTTTTTTTTTGCCAGTTGTGGGGCCTGAACTCTGGGCCTGGGCACTGTCCCTCAGCTCTTCAGCTCAAGGCTAGTGCTCTACCACTTGAGCCACAGTGCCACTTCCAGCTTTTTCTGCTATGTGGTGCTGAGGAATCAAACCCAGGGCCTCATGCAGGCAAGGCAAGCACTTTACCACTGAGCCACCTTCCCAGCCCCACTTCCGGCTTTTTCTGCTTATGTGGTGCTGAGGAATTGAACCCATGGCCTCATGCATGCAAGGCAAGCACTCTATCACTAAGCCACCTTCCCAGCCCCACTAAGTCCCTATTTTGGAAATAAGATTTTATTCCCAGTTGGCATTGAGCAAGGGAGGGATCAAGATGGATGGAGAGGTGGAGGGAAATCTCAGGTCTTGCTATGTACAAGCTGCCCTTAAGATAACACTGGCTAGATAGAATGCCCTATGACATACTGGTTTATTTGTTGTTGTTGTTGTTTGTTTGTTTTGTCAGTCATGGGGCTTGAACTCTGGCCTGGGCACTGTTGCTGAGCTCTTCAGCTCAAGGATAGCACTCTACCACTTGAGCCATAGTGCCCATAGTGCCACTTCCGGTTTTCTGGTACTTTATTGGAGATAGTAGTCTCACCGTCTTTCCTGCTGGGGCTGGCTTTGAACCTCAATACTCAGATCTCAGCCTCCTGAGTAGCTAGGATTACAGGTGTGTGCCACAGGTGCCTGCTGACACATTGTTTTTTGTTTGTTTTTTTGTTCTTTTTTTTGTCGGTCGTGGGGCTTGAACTCTGGGCCTGGGCGCTGTCCCTCAGCTCTTCAGCTCAAGGAGAGTGCTCTACCACTTGAGCTACAGCGCCACTTCCAGTTTTCTGGTGGTTTTTATTGGAGATAGGAGTCTCACGGTCTCTCCTGCCCGGGCTGGCTTTGAACCGCGATCCTCAGATCTCAGCCTCCTGAGTAGCTAGGATTACAGGCATGACACATTGTTTTAAGAGCAGACTTTTTCTGATTTTTTTTTTTTTTTTTTTGGGTGCTAATGGGGCTTGAGCTCAGGGCTTTGCAAAAGCTAAGCAAGAACTCTCCAAACTTGAGCTACAACTCCCCAGCCCTACTTTTCAGATCCTTGAATGTGACATTATACTTCTGGAAACAATCCAAGGGACTTGGTTAACATTTTTTAAGGACTGTTTTCCTAAGGAAAAGGAGGAGGTGGGTAGGAGATGAGAGGGTAAAGAGTTACACAAAGATTTAGTCTAACGGCTTAAAAATCAAAAGGATCACTGGACAGATAGATATCAAGTGTAGTTAAAACACACACACACACACACACACGGATACTGGAAAGATGACTTAATATGGACCCTCTAGCCTCCTTGGAGCTTAAACAATTATCTACAATTTGGAATTATGCTTTAAATTCCCACATTAGTGTGTGTTCTGGATCCATTTCTCAGGATGTAGCCAGCAGCTTTGAATTCTCTAAACCAGGCTGAAAATTAGAGGGCACTAACAGCATTCCATAAAAGTGCATCTCAGATTTTTTTTTAAGCAGATTCTTCTGAGGACCATAGGGATCCAGTGATAGAAAGAAGCAAAACACTGCTGGTTATATTTTCAAAGCTTAACCTAGGAATCCTTTGAAGAGCTCTTTCCCTAGCAATGACACAGATGCCAAGACCAATAAAGACTATATTTTTCCACCTACAAGTGATAACCAGCTACATTATCCGTGAGAGAGATTTCTGAGGCTTCTCAGAGATGAATCTCTCAGTCACTTCCCATCAGCTTGCTACAGTCCTTACCCCAGAATTTCCTAGGCATCATCGACTGATAACTGAAGGCAATTTGGTCAGTTAAGCCTGCCTGCCTCCTTTCCTCCTTTCTTTCCCTTTCTTTTCCTTTCTTTCCCTTTCTTTCTTTTTTCCCTCCTTCCTTCCTTCCTTCCTTCCTTCCTTCCTTCCTTCCTTCCTTCCTTCCTTTCTTTCTTTCTTTCTTTCTTTCTCTCTTCCTCTCTTTCTCTTGAACTCAGGGCCTGAACGCTGTCCCTGAGCTCTTCCGCTCAAGGCTAGCCCTCTACCACTTTGAATCACAGCTCCACTTCTGGTTTTCTGGTGGTTAACTACAAGTCTCACAGATTTTCCTGCCTGGGCTGGCTCTGAACTACAATCCTCAGATCTTAGCCTCCTGAGAAGCTAGGATTACAGGCATGAGCTACCAGTGCCCAGCTCTTCCTTCTTTTCTTCTTCCTTCCTTCCTTCCTGCCTTCTTTCCTTCCTTCCTTCCTTCCTTCCTGTCTTCCTTTCTTCCTTCCTTCTTTTCTTCTTCCCTTCCATCATTTCTTCTTTCTACCTGGGCTCTGTCCCTTAGTGTTTTCACTCAAGGCTTGTGCTCTACCACTTGAGCCTCAGTTCCACTACTGGGTTGTTTTTGTTTTGTTTGTTTGTTTGTTTTTTGTCATGGGGCTTGAACTCTAGGCCTGGGTGCTGTCCCTTAGCTCTTCAGCTCAAGGCAAGTGCTCTACCACTTGAGCTACACGGCCATTTCTGGTTTTCTGGTGGTTAATTAATAAGAGTCTCATGGACTTTCCTGCCCAGGCTGGCTTTTAATCCTCATATCTCTTATTACAGGTGTGAGCCATCAGCGCCCAGCTACTACTGGCTTTTCATAGTTAGTTGGAGATAAAAGTCTCACAAATTTTTCTGGGCTGGTTTTTAACCTTGATTCTCAGATCTTAGACTCCTGAGTAGCTAGGATTACAGATGTGAGCCACCAGCGCCCTGAAGCCTTAACACACTTTACTTTTCTCATATTTGCTGGCAAATTCTTGAGGCTGTATTTCCAAAGACTGATTTCATTTTCTATAAATGAAGCAAAACAAGACAATCCTGCAACTATCTCTATTCTTGCAGGGTCCAGAGCCTTCTGCTTGAGGACTAGGACTGTTTTGCATTCAGCAGCATCCATTCCAGAGTCTAACTCTTGGTCCAGGAAGACAAGGGTCAATGCATCCTGGACTTGTCAGAGAACAGACCCAAGGGGAGAAAATATAGGGAATCTCCTGCAGTTCAACTGGGAAAGCATAAGCCAACAAGCTGGCACTAATTAAGGACTAATGGCCTTACGATGGAGCATTGCCAAAGGATAATGACCCTCTGGCTGCAGCATAAATATCGAGACAATTGGGACAGAGCCAAGACATATATATTTTCAGAGAGTGTTAGATCCCACTGCAGTCTTCTTCACCCTTGCTCTGCTGGGGGAAAAAATGAGAGGATGTAAGATAGATAAAGAAGCCGGGTACCAGTGGCTCACACCTGTAATCCTAGCTATTCAGGAGGCTGAGATCTGAGGATCACAGTTCAAAGCCAGCCTGGGCAGGAAAGTCTGTGAGACTCTTGTCTCCAATAAACCACTAGAAAACCGGAAGTGGCACTGTGGCTTAAGTGGTAGAGTGCTCCCCTTGAGCTGAAGAGCTGAGGGATAGAGCCCAAGCCCAGAGTTCAAGCCCCAAGACCAACAAAACAAACAAACAAACAAAATGCTATGTTCCGGAGCTGGGAAGGTAGCTCAATGGTAGAGTGCTTGCCTTGCATGCACGAGGCCCTGGGTTTGATTCCTCAGCACCACATAAGCAGAAAAAGCCAGAAGTGGTGCTGTGGCTCAAGTGGTCAAGTGCTATCCTTGAGATGAAGGGCTGAAGGACAGTGCCCAGGCCCAAAGTTCAGGCCCTACCACCACCATCACCAAAAGGAAAAAAAAATTCTATGTTAGAAACAGCTGCCAGCCCAGTGCCAGTGGCTCATGCCTATAATCCTAGCTACTCAGAAGGCTGAGATGTGAGAATTGCAGTTCAAAGCTAACCTGGGCAGGAAAGTCTGTAAGACTCTTTTCTCCAATTAACCACCAGAAAACCAGAAGTGGCACTGTAGCTCAAGTTATAGAGTGCTCGCCTTGAGCTGAAGAGCTCAGACAGTGCCCACACTTCAAGCCCCACTACCAAAAGAAAAGAAAAGAAAGAGAAAAAGGAAAGGAAAAAAAAACAAAAAGAATAAAGAAACAGCTGCCATTTGCCTATCTGACCCCAAAGACAAGTTGTTACAGATGGAGGGTGAAAGTGCTTCCTGTGAACACATCAGTCTGGAATATGACACAAGATTGTTGGAATCAAGAACTATTTCTAACTAGATCCTGTCAGGCTCTTCCCATTCACACAGGCCTGTGGTTACTAGTAGCAAGATTGTACTGGGATGAGACGCTCACCCAGAGTCTGGAGCAAAAAAGAAAAACCCCATCTGCATGGTGTGCAGCTTTCTGTGAGGCTTTGTATACCATAACTCATGTAAGCATATTGCAAGCTTTCAGGGTAGTTAAATTATTCTGTCTGTTTTAAGGCTGAGGAATTATAGGCCTGGAGGTGTCTTGCCTCCGCTGGTTGCTATGACATCAGAAAAAGAGTGAAAAATAGCCACTGTAGTTACAATGGTGGGAAGCAAAGCTAAAAAAAACCAAACTGGTAATTTGAGCTAGATCTATCTCAATCTCCCAGTAGGACTGAGAGTGGTTGTCAGGATGGCTAGTTCTGTTGTAAAAGAGTCCATAGGTCAGATTGTAAAAATAGATGGGAAGTTTGGATGATCAATGCAAAGTATGTGAACAGGAGAGAAACAACCCGCCATATCATCTGGGAAAATGAAACTCTTTGGCAAGACTTCACAACAGCTTGATTCAAAATTTCATAATGAAATTATGTCTCTGATCAAAGCCTGCATGAGCTCATGGGCTGATTCTTGCCATTTGTGTTTATTCTGGTTTGCACCAAGTTGAAGCAGCAGAAACACATTAACCTAATCTTCTCTCTTTGAGGAGACTATTGCACCCTCATTTGGGAGTCAAAGGGACAGTGTGGAGCAGAAGGAGATATTTTAGATTGTCACTAAACTCATGCCTTCTCCCATTAGCTGTCTGAGTTGCTTTACACACAAGTCAGGGTAGGGCCTTTCTAGTAAGATTGTGTTTAATCTCATAACACTTGCTTTTAGGGCAATCAAAGCAAAGATTAGGAGGGAGAAAGAACATCCAGCTCTCCTCTAAGACATGGCCTGCTTTGGGTCTAGAAAGAGTGTTTTGTGGATTTCTTAGCTTCAAATTCAGAGAAATGTTTAGTCATGACTCCAATCTCACTTTATAACAATTTTTTTTTTTCCATCGGTCGTGGGGCTTGAACTCTGGGCCTGGGCACTGTCCCTCAGCTCTTCAGTTCAAGGGGATTGCTCTTCCACTTAAGCCACAGTGGCACTTCCGGTTTTCTGGTGGTTTATTGGAGATAAGAGTTTCATGGACTTTCCTGCCCAGGTTGGCTTTGAACTGCTAGGATTACAAGCATCAGCCACCAGTGCCCAGCTCCAATTGTTTGTTTTTGACTTGTGTTACACTGCATAAATCCACACTTTCTCCCCTGTATTCTGGCTTATCCCAGGGGCATGATGACGGTCACTTCTAAACAACATGAACTACCACAGCAGAGGGAGGGTTCTTGATGAAATGTTGACATCTAGAGGATTTATTTTTGCTTATAGGAACAGAAATTGCTGTGTCTAATTGCTCTTCTTTGTCCTCAGTTCAAGAGACATTTCCCTGTCTTCTTTTTTGGTAATTCTAGAGATTGAACTCAGAGCCTCACACTTGCTTGGCTAGTACTCTACCACTTCAGCCATGCTCCCAGTCTTTCTATTCTTTTTTATTTATTCAATGAGTAGTTAAGAAGTCTTTGTTTTAGTTCAGGTGTTTATTCTGAGCTTTACAGACAGTTAAAAAAATTGTAAGTTGTCTGCATTCTAGTTTTGAGGAAACAAGTCAATTTGCTTGTAGATAAGATCCATTCAGCTAGTGCTAAGTACCCTTGAGTCAGTAAAGCAGAAGTATGTAACCGAATAACTTCAGAAGGTAGTTAACTTAGACATAGGAGACAGGAAAGATTTCTTCCAAAAGAAAGTGTTGCCAGATTAAAAAAACAGGACAAATTTTCAATTTGAAAATTACAGATGAACAATGAACAATTTTTATTTGGAATTAGCTTATTCTAGAAAATGTATTCGTTCTTTACCTGGAATTCCAATTTAACTAGATGTCCTGCATTTTTATTTGCTAATTCTTACACCTTACCAATAAATGACATTTGAGGGGGGAACTGAAGAACCCAGTGAAAAGATTCAGGGAGCGATCAGGAGGTATGAGTTATCTCAAGAATTCTGTAGGGCATGGCAAGGAGTTTGGCCCCTCTCTCTTTCTCTCCCTCCTTCCCCTCTCTCAGATGATAAGCCATCTGACCATTAGAGGTCTTTTTTTCTTTTCCTAGCGAATCTAGGGCCTTGGGCATTCTAAGCAAGTGCTTTACTTTACTACCGAGCTACACTTCAAGCTTAAGGTTTTAAGCTCCATCATTCTTGGAAGCGTTAAAGGACAAACTCAGAAGATAAATCTGAGCCACTGGTCTGAAAAGAGGCTTTTTAATCTGGAGTTCTGAGCCGCTTGTCCGGGTAACTAGAGGTTGCTATGGAGAGGCCGCTTGGCGGTTGCTAGGGTTGGAGGGGGCGGAGCTCGAGTCTGAATGACGTCAAAGCTCCAGGGGCGGAGCCAGAGCCTAGAGTGCCACGGAGCGCGCTGCGCGTTCACAGGAAGTCGAATGGGGGCGGGCATTGGTGCGGACGGAAGTGACGTATCTCCGCCGAAGTAGTCGTGCGTGGTTCACGCGGGTGACTTCGGCTGGGCCTAGCAAGTTCGGAACTCGTTTATCCAAAGTCTAAGTCAGGACTGCCCTGGTTACGTCGGCAAGATGGTGAAGCCCAAGTACAAAGGACGGAGCACCATCAACCCTTCCAAGGCCAGCACAAACCCGGGTAATGGTGGACGGGGCTGGCGGAGGGTGGGGGCCTGGCGGAAGCCTGGCTGGGCGGGGGGGGGAGCTGAAGGGGCCGGGGTGTGTTGGGGGGGTGCACCTGGCGGCGCTGCTCCGGGATGTGGAGGGGAGGGGGAAAGCGAGTCACGTGTGCGGCGGCGTCCCGCCACCGCCCACAGGGGCACCCAGGGGGTCCGACAGCTGAACGCCCGGCGGGTCAAGGTGGGAGTCTCCTGGCCTCAAGTTGGGGAGAGGTGAACTCGTTGGCAGCCTTGGAGGCCCAGCCACTGAGATACAGTAAATCAGTTTAAAAGTGGCGTAGGACTGTACTCCCAGCCCTTGGGAAGCTGAGTTCGAAGCCAGCCTGGGCTACGTAGTGAGACCCTATATAAAAAACAAAACCCAAAACATTAGGCCCAGCTAGGAGGCCTTTCATACTTTGACCATACCTTCTTGCCACCTTAGCTTTGGCCAGTTAAGTGGGGAAAAAGTTTGCAGATTTGTCCCTTGGAATTATGCCGCTAGATAACGATCATTTTCGATACAGGTGTTTCCGCAGATGAGAACATGTTTTGCCGAGTTTCCACCACCAGGGTGAACAAGATGGGCTTTGGGGTAGTCTCTTTCATTTGAGTTTAGGCAATTAAACTTTATGGTTTAGAGCGTTGGTTTTTGTTTTTTGTTTTTTTTTAAACGACAACACATGTCAGATGTTTCCCCTGGACAAATAATCCAGTTAGAGTATCCTGGAATCTCAGAATACTGGACCCAAAGAGGCCTTCAAAGATTGTGATTTTTTTTACTGGTAAAGAGACTGAACCAAAATAGGAAAAGTGGCTTTTCTTAGTAAAGCTGCCAGTACTTCAGGTGCATACAGGTGATAGGAGAAGCTAGGTAAAAATACTTTGCTTATTTATTTGCCTTGTTGTTTGTCTCTGACAAGGCAAAAATTGCTACTAATTTTAACTTATTCACTTAAGAAATTAAGAACATGTTTGTATTATAACATAGTGCATGCACCTGACACTCAGCATTTGATAAACTGAGACAAGAAAGTAAGTACCTACATGGTTAATAACCTAGATGGTGATCACATGCTTTTGTGTTCTAATTCTGGCTCTGACAATTAGTAGGTGTTTCACTTTAGGTGAAATGCCTGAGTACTGTGCCTTGATTTCTTGGCCTTCAGCATGAGAATAATGTATCTCCCTATGACTACCATATGGATTAAATGAAACGATGTCTGCAATGTGGGCAAATTAGCAGTCATCATTGTTAAACCCAGTCCTTTTGGAGTTATTGATTGAATCAGCCAAGACATAACTCCAGTAGTAGTAATTTATTGGAGCAGAAATTTTCTAGACTTGCCTAGTCTAGAAAGATGCATTTTAAGCTGTCATATTTACGCTTTTGATTGTTTAGTAGTATACTGTCAACTACTGTTATTCCTAGATCGAGTACAGGGAGCAGGAGGCCAAAACATGAGAGACCGGGCCACAATCCGGCGCCTGAACATGTACAGGCAAAAGGAGCGCAGGTGAGCATTGGGCATTGTCTTCCTTACCCCTTTCTCCTTTATGATACTGTCCTTGACTTTGAGCTGAAACCTTGTAAGCTTCTAATGTTCCCAAACCCCATTGACCCCAAATAGGAATAGTATATTATCAAATACCGTTTTACATGAGCATTGTGATAAATCATTGATTCCTGGTTAAAGGTATAGGTCTGGATGGTGAAATGGTGATTGTTTCATACTTCCCAAGGTAGAATTTTGTTCCTTATAGACTAGTCTCCACCAAGGGATCATTAAATTTCAGAGGTAATTACTATCAGATAGAAATAATAAAAAAAAAAAAAACATGCAGGATTATTTATGAAAGATGCCCCCCACCCTTTAAAAAAAAAACCCAAAACCTGTTTTCTTGACTCAGGCTTTAAATCACAGAATTGTGTCACTTAGAAACTCTTGAGTTCTACTGAGGCAGCATCTGCTCTAGGGACTGAGTGTGACATTTTGCTAGCTGGTCTAGATTTGTTTGGTAATTAAATTATCTCTTCTAAAAGATGTGTCTTAAACAAAAACATCAGTAAATTTAATCTCTCTTACTCACCTACTTTGCTGTTTGTTTTAGAATTTTTTTTTGGGGGGGGGGGGTCAGGTCATGGGGCCTGAACTCTGGGCCTGGGCACTGTCCCTCAGCTCTTCAGCTCAAGGCTAGCGCTCTACCACTTGAGCCACAGCACCACTTCCAACTTTTTTCTTTTTGCTTATGTGGTGCTGAGGAATCGAACCCAGGGCCTCATGCATGCAAGGCAAGTGCTCTACCACTGAGCCACCTTCCCAGCCCCTTGTTTTAGAATTTCGAGTTCCAGGATAAATCACTCTCTACTTGAAATTCATTTAAGCCAGCCCTCAACTAATTTACCCAAAAGACTCAAGTATGTGACTTTTTTTAAAAAAGCAAACAAACAGTAAGTGGATTTTTAAACAGCATTGTTATTCATCTAGCAGAAATCATTACGTGGTCTGTTGCAAGAGGTTAAATGTCTTTTGGGTAATCTGTTTCAAATGTAGAAGTGCTTTTTGTTTACCAAAAGCTGTATTTCATGATCATTTAAAACCTAAAAAAAAAGTCTTTTTGATGGAAAGGGTATTCTGTAAGCCAAACTTTGCTGTTGTTGCCTTTCTTCTGTTGTCAACCCAAATCTGTTATTTCCTCAATTTAGAAACAGTCGTGGTAAAGTGATTAAGCCTCTGCAGTATCAGTCAACAGTGGCTTCTGGCACAGTGGCACGAGTAGAGCCAAATATTAAATGGTTTGGTGAGTATTGTCACCTGTTTCTTTGTTCTGTAAAATGTATGTTGTGTGGAGAAGGATAGAGTTGTAAATACCTAAAAGGCAGACGGTTTTGGTTAGTCAAACTGTCAAAGATTGTATGAGAAAAGGATAAGAAATCCTTGCAGTGGGAAACAAGTGCTGAGACTAGTGGTGGATTTCAGAAATACTTGCTATTTTTTTGGGTCGGTCGTGGGGCTTGAACTTTGGGCCTGGGCGCTGTCCCTCAGCTCTTTAACTCAAGGTTAGCACTCTACCACTTGAGCAACAGCACCACTTCTGGTTTTCTGGTGGTTTATTGGAGATGAGTTTAATGGCTTTTCTTGTCCTGGCTGGCTTTGAACCATGATCCTCAGATCTCAACCTCCTGAGTAAGTAGGATTACAAGCGTGACCCACCGGTGCCCATCCCTAATTCTTAATTGTGAGCCTCCTTACCACTTAAGCAGGTAAAGCTATTCTTAATGACTATCATTCATAAATCTTGGAACTCTCACCTCTCACTTTCTGGTTGCACTGTCTGATAAGTGGCTTTGCAGTCTAGCCCTTCTTTTGGCTTGCAGCAGAGTGGATCCGAGTTTTTGGCTTTTCCAGGTATGAATAAGAAGTATCTTCAGTCTCAGGGCACATCTTCCTTTGGAAACTCTCCCTTTCAGACTTTAATTGGCTCTTAATAAGGTGGTTGGTGGTCACTATTTGCCTAGTATTTGATTCTGTGCCTGGAGAGAGATAGTAATCACTTTTTATCTTTTATACCTCTCACAGGAGGAGCTGGGGATGGAGCTCAATAGAAGAGCATTGCCATGTAGGCATAAAGTTCAGTTTTTGCCATCACAAAAGAAAAATGTGGGGCTGGGAAGGTGGCTCAGTGGTAGAGTGCTTGCCTTGCATGCCTGAGGCCCTGGGTTCAATTCCTCAGCACCACATAAGCAAAAAGAAAAAAGCCGGAAGTGGTGCTGTGACTCAAGTGGTAGAACACTAGCCTTGAGCTGAAGAGCTGAGGGACAGCGCCCATACCCAGAGTTCAGGCCCCACAACCGAACCCCCCCCCCCAAAAAAAAAAAAAAGTCTATAACATGGTATAGAGGGGCATTCAGCATAGCTAATAAGTACCAAAACTTCAGATCCATAGAGCTTGAATTTGGTTTTAGTGGTGGTGGTGGTCATCATGGCCCTGAACTCTGGACCTGTACACTGTCTCTCAGCTCTTGAGCTCAAGGCGGGTGCTCTATGACTTGAGCCATAGCGCCACTTCTGGCATTTTCAGCTTATGTGGTGCTGAGGAATCGAACCCAGGGCTTCATGCATGCAAGGCAAGCACTCTACCACTGAGCCACCTTCCCAGCTTCATAGAGCCTAAATTTGAAATCGAGTTCTGCCAACTATGTGACTGTTTATTAAGTCTATCCATCAGTCTTTGTAATCTCTAAAAGATGGGAGTAAGAGTAGTAGTACCATCATGAGATCGCATTTTGAGGCCAGCCTGAGCAAGAGGTTTAGCAAGACCTCATCTCAAGTCTGGTGTGTAAGTATATCTATAATCCAAGATATGTGTAGGCATAGATTGGAGGCAATCAGCCTGAGCTTGGCCCAGGCAAAAAATGAGATTTTTATCTGAAAAATAACTAAAGCCAGATGGCCTCGCTCCAGTGGTAGAGCACCTGTCTACTTAAGCAAGCATGAAACCCTAAGTTCAAAACCTCAATAACACAAAAAGGAAGAATAGTATCATCTCACAGGACTGTTGTGTCAGTTAATTAAATATGTGAAAAAAGCTAGCAAATAGTATTGTATAAATGTCATCAGCCCCGATGTTTACATTTGTGCTGCACTGCTGCTTAATTGAGTACTTCCTTCTGGATTTTTTACTTATAAGGGGTTCACCACATAGTGTTTCAGAGCTTTGTTCTGTTTTCTTTACAATAAATTTAGTGGTTCATAGATTCTTCAGTCCCTCATAGTCCTAAAAATTACAACTGTGAGGAGTTTCTGAGTGCAAGGCTCCTATCTATACAAACCAATCAGCTATGATTGGCTCCAGATTTCTTTGCCAAAACTAACAAGAATCAGGACATTTGTCAGATCTTAATTTCCATTCAGTGATTTTTTTTTTTTCAGTTTCATCTAGTCAGGAAATGGGCTTGGAAAACTATCAATACTTGTGTGTGTTGAGGTTGGTGGATATGCATTGTGATTGAGTGCTGGGGAGGGTGTTAGATTTTTTTTCCCCCCTCATGTTTGAAAACAGCTACACGGAACGATATGTAATTGATTGGGTGGATGAGGGTCAGGTAGAATGGATGCAGAGGTGAGTGAATCCAAGCTATTAAGTAGCAATGTTTTTACTTATAAAACAGGAAACACACGTGTGATTAAGCAGTCATCATTACAAAAGTTTCAAGAGGAAATGGATAAAGTTATGAAGGATCCATATAAAGTTGTCATGAAGCAAAGCAAGTTACCAATGTCTCTTCTCCATGATCGGATCCAGCCTCATGTAAGATGTAGGATATCCTGGTGATGGAATTGAATTGCATAGACAAACTTCCTGGAGATACCTCTGTAACTTTTTGGCTTTTTCTTCTGAGACTTTCCTCTTTTCACCATTGGTAGGATCTCAGTTTTAGTAAGAATTGAGTTTTGCCATACAGCTACAGTGGCATACTGGATTGAAATTCAGAGTTTGGAATGGGACCTTGCTCAGTCTCTTTCAGTACCCTTAGTTAGGTTTCTCCACGTGAGCATTAACTTTCCTGCCTGTAAAGACAACTTGGCTTCCTGTGTGGATACAGATGAAACTTCTGTAAAGCATTTGGCCCGCAGTAAACACATAGCATACTTCCTCATAAAGACTAAGTTGACAGTAAACTGGTAGTAATTTTAGTTTCTTCCTTGCAGTACTGGGAATTGAACACTGGGTCTTGTACATGTTTGGCAAGTGAACTACATCCCAGCCCTTTTTTTATGTTGGTAGGCAGACTTGTTTTAAGTGGTAATTCCATCAGACTACAGAGAGATGTAGCATTAGGATTGAAATGGAAGGAGTCCTTTGGTGTTTTGTTCTTCCCTGGCTTTGATGAGATCCTTGGAGATTCTTTTCAGCTGAAGGAAAGGAAGGGTGCTGTTCAGACAGTTGTTGATTGCTGAAGTTTGAAGTACAATGAGAACTGGATCTGGATGGAGTAGAATGAGCTTCGAATAGAACAAAGAAATCGCCTAATGTTTCTCTGCACATTTTTACTTGCATTGAATAATAATTCCCAGAAATGTAGCCAGTACATAAGCTTCAGTTCCAGTATAAGGAGGAGAGGAAAACATTGACATGCATACATGGATTAAACAGTTCAAAGAAAAGTGTTTACTTGGAGAACAAAATAAAAGCCAGGGCCTGGTTATTGCCTCAGGTTTTGTCAATTATGTTTTGTTTTATGATGGACTAGAAGAATGGCACCTATTAGTGGAGTGACTGTTTTCTTTCAGGGAAACACATGAGTGTAATTCATGAACCACAGACAAGTTGCTCATTTCCCTTGTTCTCTTTGTCATTTCTCCCTAAAGCCATCTTCTAACCAACTATTGAATCCTGTTTCTGGGAAGAACAGAGAGGTTCTATTATGGATTTATTGTTTTGTTCCAGTTATTTGGTGCTCCTAAAATCAAGTGCTTAAATAGCTGATAGGTAGAATGGAGGGCCTGTATTTACCACAGTCATCTTATAATTTGTTGCAATGAAAGTTTCAAATAATTGATGGATTTTCTGCTTTGGCCTCAAAAGCTTACTTGTTTTAGTGTGATATTAGGAGATCTAACTACAAGATGATTCTGAGCAGGAGAGTCAAATCAGATATGCTTTAACTTTTACACATTTAGCTCTTTGTATATTAGAATTATGTAGCAGTATGGTAAAAGTAATGTAACTTGATTTACATTTGAACATTAATTAGTTCCAGCATATACACAAAATTAAATATACTGTATTTCATAGGTATAAGATTTTTAAGGATAAATTTGATTGTACTTGACTTTAGAACCTAGTTCCCATGGAAAATGTTAGTCTTTGAGGATGTTCCCTTACTTGGAAGCTAGCAAGGAAAACCAAAGGAAGAACAAACAGTAGAAGTTTAAAGAGCCTTAGAAGTCAAAGGGAGATGAATTAAAAGCTCGAAGCTTTGAGGCTCAATCCTACCCCAAGTTTTGTAACAGTCTACTTACCAGGGAGCTTGTACTGAGGGAGAGTGATTCTTTTTTTTTTTAAATGAGATTCTCTGCTGCTTCTTAACAATCTGTTACGTGATAGATGCTAACTCAAACTTTGACTTTTATCCTGCTTCAAGAATTCCTATGCCTGTAATTCCTTTACAGGCACATCAAGTTCTAGTTACTATCAAGTTTCTTTTATCACATCTAACCTATTCTTTTGGACTTCACTAGATATCTTTCATGTGCATTTAATAAAAGTCTTTCCATGTGCATTTAATAAAAATGTTACCTAAATTAGGGAAAATGTTATCTGAAACTAAAATGCATCTTAAAAAACAAGCAATTCCTTTTAGCCATGAAAGAAATGGACTTCCAAGAAAAAGTTGGCATTTACAGTTGGTTTAAAAAAAAACATAAATTTGAGTATGATTTTCCTTGACAAAATCTGTGAATTTGGCGAATCTTATGCACTTACATGAACGCTCAAAAAAATGGTCAAAAAAGATAAGTTAATTTTCATCATTGTAGCCTTAATTGCATTTGACTAAAATTTATGATAAATGAAATAAAACAGTTTTTGGCAAATACCATACAACTTTTCATATTTGCTTTATTTGTATTAGTTTTGCATTTCTCCCAGGAAACTTATAATGCTTCAGAATAGAAGAACAAGTGTGTTATTTAAATAGACATATCTAATTTGCAGCCAGACTGAATCCATGTTCTTAAACAGGTTTTAATGTGGGTAAAGCAGGTGGTTTTATTAGCATTCTTTTTTTCTCTATGCTTTCCTTAGTTTTATCTGTAATTCTTTTCCCTTTAGAACTCAAAGGTGCACATTCTTGATACTGAAAGTTTTGAAACTACATTTGGACCCAAGTCACAGAGAAAGCGGCCAAATTTATTTGCAAGTGATATGCAGTCTCTTATAGAAAACGCTGAAATGTCCACAGAGAGCTATGACCAGGGCAAAGATCGCGATTTGGTAACTGAGGACACTGGTGTGAGGTATGCTTTCGAGGTTTGTTTGGTCTCATCATTTCTTCTTCAGCTTCTTTTCGCTGCTACTCTGTTACTTGAGTCATGTCTCCAGCCCAGTTTTTTTGCTGGCTAATGGGAGATGGAGACTCTTGTTCTTAGGCTGGCTTCAAACCATGATCTCCCAGGTCTCAGACTCCTGAGTAGTTAATATTATAGACCAGAGCCACGGGTACCTGACTCTGCTAGATATGTTTTTACATTCATATTTTCTTTACAATACCTTAAGCCTACTTTTAACTTTTTTTTTTGGTACCAGTACTAGAGCTTGGGTACTATGCCTAGGCTTTTTTGCTCAAGTCTGGCGACTCTACCACTTGAACCATAGCTTCGCTTCTAGTTCTTTGGTGGTTAATTGGAGTTAATATTATCACAGACTTTTCTGCCTTGGTTGGCTTTGAACTGAGATCCATAAGTACAAGCCATCTAAATAGCCAGGGTTATAGGCATGAGCCACTGGTTCCCAACCAAACAGGCTTTTTAATTTTATGTTTTCCTAAATTATTACGAATACATGTCAGGTGTTGTGATATGTTCCTGTAATCCCAGAACTTGAAGGTTGAGGCAAGAATGAGCCTGAATTTGAGGGCAGCCTTGTCTATATAGCAAGACCTTGGCTTATAAAAATAATTGCTTGAGGATTAGGCGTGGTAGTTCAGTATTGTGATCCTAGCTACCTGGGAAACTGAGATTAGGATTTTTCAGTTTGACAGCAGCCAGCCCCCCCCCCCCCCAAAGATTTGTGAATCTCCATTTACTAGTGGTTGATCATGGTAACACATACCTGTCATTCCAAGATAAGGGAAAACACAGTGGCCATGTGTGGTGGTATATACCTGTGATGGTGGTGGTATGTCTTAGTAATGCAGGGAAGAGCACAAATAGAAGGATAGCAGTCCAGGTAGACTCAAGTGTAAACAGAGACCCTGTCTTGAAAATAACACAACTTTAGAATGTATAAAGATTGAATCTGGGTGCTAATGACTCATACCTTTAATCTCAGCTACAAAGGAGGCAGGGGTCAGAGGATCACAGTTGGAAGCCAGCTGGGGCAGAAAAGTCTGTGAGTTCTTATCTCTGGTTACCAAAAAGCTGGAAGTGGAACTGTGGCTCAAATGGTAGACTATCAGCCTTAAGCAAAAAAACAGAAAAAAAGTGCTAAGGGATAGCACCCAGGCCCTGAGTTTAAGACCCAATACTGTTAACAAAAAAGAAAAGACTCATAATGTTGTACAACCATTATTATCACTACCTATGTCTGATTCCTGTTATCTTGTAAAAGTAAAACTATCCAGAGAGGAAGTGGGGAGGGAGGGAGGGAATAACAGCTAACAGGAAAGTGGGGGCAGCAAGTGGTCAAATGATAGAGGACGTGCCTCACTGGCAGAAGGCCCAGTTCTAGAAAAAGTAAAAAGTAAAACCCCAAGGTTTAGGGGAGAAGCTTGGTTGTAGAGCATATGCACAAGGCCCTGAGTTCTTTCCCCTACCCCCTCCCAAAAAGAATAATTCCCACATCAGTCAACACTAATATAATGTTTAATAGGCTATTTATAGTTTTCCCCTAGGGTGAATTATCAGTGTGACTGAATTTTCCTCACTTTTATATATTCCCCAACGATATTCTGTATGGCAAACCATGGTGTCAAAGGTTATGCTTGTGTTTTTTTGTTGTTGTTGTTCGTGGGGCCTGGGCACTGTCCCTCAGCTCTTCAGTTCAAGACTTGAGCCACAGCATCACTTCCTTATGCTTGTTATTGACGGGCAGCTGTCCTGTTGCCCTATAGGGAGGGTTTACTGGCTTAGCTTCCTTGGGCAGGGCTGGAGAGATGTCTTTTAACTGAAGTTGAGGTTGTGTCCCTTTTCCAGTGGTGTGGTAATGTCACTTCATTTCTTTTGCCAGTTTACCCCAAGCTTGGGGCCTGCTAAAGACAATGCCAAACCATTTGAGGCCAACCAGAAGGAAAGAGCAGGCTCATTTATTCTTAAAAGTATTTGGATTTGGGGCTGGGAAGGTGGCTCAGTGGTAGAGTGCTTGCCTTGCATGCATGGGGCCCTGGATTCGACTCCTCAGTATCACATAAACAGAAAAGGCCTGGAAGTGGCACTGTGGCTCAAGTGGTAAAGTGCTAGCCTTGAGCTGAAGAGCTGAGGAACAGTGCCCAGGCCCAGAGTTCAGGCTCCATGATCGACAAAAAAAAAAAAAAAAAAGTATTTGGATTTTCCAGTTGGCTCTGTCATCTGTCATCTTCTAGTGATTTTAAATTTTCCCTCCTCCAAAAGATACAGGAGGTAATAGGGGAAAACAAACTATTTGAAGCCAGCCCAGGCAGGAAAGTCTGAGGTTCTTTGTTTTTTGGTGGGTCATGAAATTTGAACTCAGGACCTGGGCACTGTCTCTGAGTTCTTTTTGCTCAAGGTTAGCACTTTACCACTTTGATTGTTTGTTTGTTTGTTTTGGGTCCGGTCGTGGGGCCTGAACTCTGGGCCTGGGTGCTGTCCCTCAGCTCTTCAGCTCAAGGCTAGCGCTCTACCACTTGAGCCACAGCGCCACTTCCGGCTTTTTTCTTTTTGCTTATATGGTGCTGAGGAATCAAACCCAGGGCCTCAGGCATGCAAGGCAAGCGCTCTACCACTGAGCCATCTTCCCAGCCCCCACTTTACCACTTTGAGCCACAGGACCACTTCTAGTTTTCTGGTAGTTAAATGGAGATAAGAATCTCACGGACTTTCCTGCCTGGGCTGGCTTTGAACTGTGATTCTCAGATCTCAGCCTCCTAACTAGCTACGATTACAGGCCTGAATCACCAGTGCCTGTCATGTCCAACGTTCTTGCAAGGCATGCACTCTACCGCTGAGCTACCTTCCCAGCCCCATTCCAACATTCTTTATCTCCAATTAACTACAAAAAAGAAAAAGAAAAGTTGGAAGTGGAGCTGTGGCTTAATTGATAGTTTTAGCCTTGAGCAAAACAAGCTCAGGGACAGCACCCAGGCACTGAGGTTAAGCCCCAGAACTGGCAAAAAGGGAAAAAAAAAGGCTTTTTATTTTCCTCAGATAAATAGATTCTAAGCCTTATCAGAATAAACAGATTTAAACTTATCAGAAAAAAACTCATTTACTTCACATGGAACTGAAATGTACGTTGTAATTATGGTCCTGCTTGTACCATTTCATAATTCACTGACACTACAGCTGTGTTTCCCCCCCATTTATTTTTTTTTTAATTGTGATAGACTACGTATAACTACATATGGTCAAAATCTACCACTATAACCATTTTAAGTATAGTTGAGTGGTTTTAAGTACAATTATACTGTTGCACAACCTTTACCAGTGTCTACCTCCAGAACTTCTCATCATCCCAAACTAAAAGTCTGCACCCATTAAATGCCAATCCCATTCCTTCCTTCCTCAGTCCTTTGTAACTACCATTCTTTGTTTTGTGAGCATAACTTGTCTTGGTACCTCATACAAGTGGAAACAAAATGTGTCGTTTTCTATTGGCTGTTTTACTTCGTACAATGTATTCAAAGTTTATCTATAATTGTAATGTGTGTTAGAGTATGCCTTCTTTTTGAAGCTGGATAGTATTCTACTATAAGCATCGTTTTCATATTGATGGTGCTTCTGTAGCTCATTTTGAATGCTTTCTTATTTAGAAATGAAGCCCAAGAAGAGATATATAAAAAGGGACAGTCCAAAAGAATATGGGGTGAGCTCTACAAGGTAAGATTCTTCCATTCTCAGTTCCTTTGGCTTTCATGATTTTTGTGAGCACCTGATTTTGATAGATTGACACCCTGTCACATGAAGTACAGGCTCTGTTACACGTTCATCCTCTTCCCTCCAGAAAGAAACCAGGATTAAGCAGCCACACATACTGCCATTATTCTAGGGGACTGTATTTACAATTACCTGCATAAGAATGGCAGCTACCTATATACACTAAATATTTTGCTGTCTAGTATTTCTTTTTGATTACCATTTATTTTACTTAGAGCCTCATGAGAATTACTAAGCTATTTAATTTTTAATTTTTTAATTTTTTTTAATTTTTTTTTTTTTTTTTTGTCGGTCGTGGGGCTTGAACTCTGGGCCTAGGCACTATCCCTCAGCTCTTCAGCTCAAGGCGAGCGCTCTACCACTTGAGCTACAGCGCCACTTCCGGTTTTCTGGTGGTTTATTGGAGATAGGAGTCTCACGGTTTCTCCTGCGCGGGCTGGCTTTGAACCGCGATCCTCAGATCTCAGCCTCCTGAGTAGCTAGGATTACAGGCGTGAGCCACCAGCGCCCGGCTTACTAAGCTATTTAGTCCTGCCCACCTTTCTTTGTAAGTAAGAGTGCATGTCTGGAAAAGTTGATACTTTGCTCAGCGCTCTCATCCTGAGTCCTGATCTGATGCTTAACTGGCTGAGATCTCTGTGAGAATAATATTGTTAGGAAGAAAGACCTTCTTCAAGTATCATGTAACTAAACAGTATAGTAACAGAGAAACTAAACTATATACATGTATGTGCATGTATATACATATATATGTATATGTTTTCTGTGAAATACACAAAATCTATAATATTTAGTAGTTAACAAGTAAAGAGCTAACCCAGTAAGTTGAGGGTTTTTTTTTTTGTTTGTTTTTATGTTTTTGTTTTTGTTTGTCATAGGGCTTGAACTCAGGACCCTAGGCACTGTCCCTGACCTTTTTTAGCTCAATGCTAGAGTTCTACCGTTTTGAGCCACAGCACCACTTCTGGTTTTCTGGTGGTTAATTGGAAATAAGAATCTCACAGAGGGCTGGGAAGGTGGCTCAGTGGTAGAGTGCTTGCCTTGCATGCATGAGGCCCTGGGTTCGATTCCTCAGCACCACATAAACAGAAAAAGCCGGAAATGGCGCTTTGGCTCAAGTGGTAGAGTGCTAACCTTGAGCTGAAGAGCTGAGGGTCAGTGCCCAGGCTCAGAGTTCAGCCCTCACGACCGGACCCCCCCCCTCCCCCCCCCAAAAAAAAAAAAAAAGAATTTCACAGACTTTCCTGCCCAGGCTGGCTTTGAACCGTAATCCTCAGATCTCAACCTCCTGAGTAGCTAGGATTACTAGGGTATGAGCCACCGGCACGTAGCTATTAGTGGTTAGTTTTTGTATTTAAAATTTGGTGAGTTTGCTGGGTGCTGGTAGTTTATATCACCTCTGTAAATTTAGCTACTTTGAGGATCACTCATTGAAGCCAACCCAGACAGGAAAGTTCATGAGATTATTGTTGTTGTTGTTGGATATGGGGCCTGAACTCTTGGCCTTGGCGCTGTCCCTCAGCTTTTTTTTTTTTTTTTTTAGTATTTTTTTTTTTTTTTAAATTTGTGAACATACTGTACAGAGGGGTTACAATTACATGGGCAGGATAATGCATACATTTCTTACCAAGCATTGCAGCTTCCTCCTTTGTTTACCCTTCACATCCCTTCCCAGCCTCCCCCCTCCCCCCCCCACCCAATCCTTCTCCCTCTCCCCCCCCCCCCCCCCCCCAGCTCTTCAACTCAAGGCTAGCACTTTAGCACTTGAGCCACAGAACTATTTTCTGCTTTTTCTGCTTATGTGGTATTGAGGAATAGAACCTAGGGCCTCATGCATGTGAGGCAAGCATTTTACCACTGAGCCAATTTCCCAGCCCACCATGAGACTTTTATTTTCAATTAACCACCCAAAAAAGCCAGAAGTAGATCTGTGGCTCATGTGGTAGAGTGCTAGCCTTGAGCACAAAAGATCAGGGGCAGCACCCAGACCCCAAGTCTGGCACACACAAAAAGACAAGTTTTAAATATTTATAGGATGAAAAAAAAAAAACTGAATTCTGATAACTGGGGTTGATATTGACTATACCTACTCTCCTCACAGGCTGCGGTACAGTTTGTTTGTTTTTTTAGGTGTTTATTTACTTATTTATTTAGACATAGTTGGTAAGAGAACATTTCAAGATTTATTTCAAAGGTCAGATATTTAAACACACAGTTATTCAAAGCCCAGAACAGGTTAGAGTTTGGGATAAAGATGAATAGAAGGGAAAAGAAGTTTAGAGACTTAGTAGGATGACTGTATGATCTTCGGGCTGTGTTTTGTGGTGAAGGGTTCCTTGTGGGCCTCAAGAATGTCACCAGGTGTAGAGAGGAGACAGTGTGGTGGGTGTGTATCCAGCAATGGCAAAGGAAAGAAGTCCAAGATGGGGTTCAACCATCTTCCAGCAGTTTGGTTTGAGGAGGGATGGTCAAGGAGGCAGACTAACCCTCAGAAAGAGAAGAGGGAGGAAGGGATCCATTGACTCCTGACTGTCCCCACCCGAGTCATGGCTCCTGGATTTTAGCACTAGATGTAAGGGTCACTGGAAAGGAAAGCACCACATGGTTCAGGCAGAAAAAAAGTTTATTGGGGGGAGAGCAAACCCGTGAGAGATGGAGACATGCAGAGACAGGGGATAGAAGAAGAGAAAAAGAGAAAGAGCTGCTGTGCAGTTTCTAAATACTATTTGCCCAGATTCCCTTACAGGTTGTCCTTCTTGGATTTTGTATGTATTATAGCAAACTATTTCTGCCTCTTTGAATTTGCAGGTAATAGACTCTTCAGATGTTGTAGTCCAAGTTCTTGATGCTAGAGATCCAATGGGTACCCGTTCCCCTCACATTGAAGCTTACTTGAAAAAGGAAAAACCCTGGAAACACCTCATTTTTGTGCTCAACAAATGTGACCTTGTTCCAACCTGGGCAACAGTAAGTACAGAGCTAATTCAAAACAGATGATAAAGGCTACTTCTAGCTCAAGTAGACTTGAGATATGTATTAATGTATCATGGTTCCTAGAATTTCAGAAATTGAAGTGCTGTGCTTCTGAAGCGGTTTCTAGTCACTGCAGAGTTCTTAATGAAAACACAACTGCAGTGTGCTCCATTGATAAGATAGGGGCGCCCTTCTTCCTCTGATAAGCATGCTGTGTTACAGGGCAGCTGCAGGACCCCTGCAGGACCAGGATGATGTGCCCTCAGATAGGCAGCTGCTGCAGCTGCTGTCCTGCAGCACACATTGTGTTCCACTGATTGCATGTAGTAGCAGTGCAGGCACTTGGGAAATATTGTTTTGCAGTATTTCTCAGACAAAAAAACAAGCGTTGTCATACTTGAAAGAATATTTCAAGGGGGCTGGGAAGGTGGCTCAGTGGTAGAGCACTTGCCTTGCATGCGTGAGGCCCTGGGTTCGATTCCTCAACACCACATAAGCAGAGAGAAAAAAAGCCAGAAGTGGCGCTGTGGCTGAAGTGGTAGAGTGCTAGCCTTGAGCTGAAGAGCTGAGGGACAGCGCCCAGACCCAGAGTTCAGGCCCCACGACCGGACCCCCAAAAAAAGAATATTTCAAGGAATTATAAATAACATTTTTCCTTAGGTAACTATATTTGAAACACAATACAGTAATTCTAGCTCTGGATCTTCTGTATATCGTAACTAAGGAAGTACAATTTACTAGCATGTTTTGTTCTCTCCCTTTAGAAACGATGGGTTGCTGTTCTCTCCCAAGAATATCCAACACTTGCTTTCCATGCAAGTCTTACTAATCCCTTTGGCAAAGGAGCATTCATTCAGCTTCTACGGCAGTTTGGGAAGGTATGAAAACCTGGGCTGCTGCTTCTGGAGTTGTATAGCTGAGAGTTTGTATGAGAGCCACTTTTGCCACTGGTCTTGTCACCAGGTGACTTTATGTCCAACTCAGTATGTGTTCTAGTGATGTAAAAAACTCTGCCTCTGGATTATGAGGGATTATGAAGTGCTTCCTCATTACTTTTTGCCACTGTTCTAGACTAGAGTTGCTTCCTTTTCTGCCACATCCTAGACAGAATTCTACCCTCTGCCTGAGGCTGGCTGCCTTCCTCACACTTCCTGTGCCTCATTCCTGGTTTTCAGGCCTGCCAGGCTCCTTCACCCTCAGGGCCCATGCAGTTTTCATCTCTCAGCCCAGGGAGGGCCTTGCTGCCCATCCTCAAGCATGTCTTAGAACCAAATTACTGTCTTGTCCTCACTGATCCATGCTCTGTAACTGCAATTTTCTATTTGTTTTGATTACTTTTTTCGTGTTCTCCACTGCTGAGAAGCAAATACTTCTGATTCTTAGCTATCATTTCTAGTGTTTCTTTCCATGTTGTTAGTACATACTTATGCTCAAGATTGGTGCTCTAGGCTGGGAAGGTGGCTCAGAGGTAGAGCGCTTGCCTTGCATGCATGAGGCCCTGGGTTTGATTCCTCAGCACCACATAAGCAAAAAGAAAAAAGTCGGAAGTGGTGCTGTGGCCAACTGGTAGAGTGCTAGCCTTGAGCTGAAGAGCTGAGGGACAGCGCCCAGGCCCAGAGTTCAGGCCCCATGACCGGACCAAAAAAAAAAAAAGATTGGTGCTCTACCACTTGAGCTATGCCTCTACTTCCAGCTTTTTGCTAAAGATAAGAATCTAGCTGGGTGCCAGTGGCTCACGCCTGTAATCCTAGCTACTCAGGACACTGAGATCTGAGGATCACAGTTCGAAGCCAGCCCAGGCAGAAAAGGCCCTGTGAAACTCTTATCTCCAACAACCCACTCAGAAGAAGCCAGAAGTGATGCTGTGGTTCAAGAGATAGACCACTAGCTTGAGCACAAAGAGGCTCAGGGACAGTGCCTAGGCCGAGTTCAAGCCCCAGGACCAGCAAAAAAATAAAAAGATAAAAATCTCTTGAAGCCCAGGCTAGCTTCAAGCCTCTATAATTAATATTTAATTTATTGATTTCTTGATCTCTCCTATCCCTCCTCCCAATTTTAATTTCCTCTGTAGAATGAGGATTATGGTTTTTCACTATTGTTTTGGTATGAGAGGTTAAAATTGAAGGCCTCTCGTACCCTGGACAGGGCTAGGTTTCTTACAGTCCTCCTTCCACACATTCTTCATTTACTTTGTCTACAGACAACAGTGTTGGACTATGTGATTTAGAACTCATATTATGACTGAAACACTAGTCACAGTTGATCAACTCAGTTTGAGTGGCTTCCTTTCTGATAGAAGCTTTTTTTTTTTTCCTGGACTTAATTTACTTGTTTTGAAGACTGTGTGTAATAGAGCTTGAACTCAGGGTCAGGGCTTTGTGTTCTCCTTTAGTTTTTTGCCTCTACTTGCACTTTTCTCTGTTTTGGTTGTGTCTATACCACTGATATGCCTGAAGATGCTCTGGTAGAGTGGGAACCTTGAGAATTTCTGAGTATAGTAGGTAGTCCACTCTGGTAGTCAGCACTTTTCCCTCTCTCCAGTAGGAACTAGCTGCTCACAGGCCTGCTATAAATCTGACTTCTGAGATTTCTTGTCCTTTTACTTATCCTCCCTTCATTTTTTAAATTTTGCCAGTACCGGGGTTTTAATTCAGAGCCTTGTTGGTACTCTGTCACATGTCCAGCCCAACTTTTTGCTGGTTATTTTGGATATGGAGTCTTGCAGGCCTTTCTGCCTAGCTGGCTTCGAACTGATACCCTTCAGATCTCAGTCTCTTGGGGAGTTAGGATTATTGATATGAGTCACCAGCACCAGATTACTCCTTCCTTGTGATGGGCTTAGAAAAAACAGTTTAAGACACCTTGCATTCTGAAAACATCTTTATTTTATCTTACAACCCTATAAGGTAAAATAAACAGAACAGTAAAGGCACTACTACATTGTCTGGTTCCTTTTGCTGCTGAGAAATCTGAGGCCATTCTGACTCCTCATCTTTTGTGGCTGGGATTTTTTTTTTTTTAATTCCTGTTTATTACTGTGCCTGGTGGGTCTTTTTACTAGTGTGAGCTAGGCATTCAGTGGAACTTATACTCTGATACTGTGTTGCTCTTTGAAGTTTGCTTTTTGCCCTTTGCCATCTGTTTTTCCTTTGAGGAATCTGGGTTTTACCTCCTGATTTAAGTTTTAAATTGTATATGTTTTGGAGCATATATGACATTTTGGTCTACTTTGCAGGCTTAACCACATACTCTTCAACTTTTGAGAGCTCTTGTTTAAAACCTTACTTTCTGACCCCTTCTCATCTTACTTTATGGATGCATTATTTTCTCTCTCCCAACATTGCCTTTTTTACTTCCAACTTGCTTTGGTTTTTCTTTCTTTTTTTAGCCAGTCAACAGGGCTTGAACTCTATACCTGGGCACTGTCCGTGAGCACTTTAGCTCAAGGCTAATGCTCTACCACTTTAGCCACAGTGCCACTTCCTGTTTTCTAGTGGTTAACTGGAAATAGAGTCTCACGGACTTTCCTGCCCTGGTTGGCTTTGAACCATGATCCTCAGATCTCAGCCTCCTGAGTAGGTAGGATTATAGGCATGAGCCACTGGTGCCTGGCTTGCTTTTTTTCTGGCTTTTCTGTTACAGTAACACTTTATATCTGTGGTTGTCTTAATCTTCCATTCATATTTTAAAATAAGATACTACACTGGACACAGGCATAGACCTGTAGTCCCATTTATTTGGGAGGTCAAAGCAGGAGGATTGACTGAGCTCAGGAGTTCAAGACATGTCTGGACACTTACATCCTGGGGGAAAAAAAAAGTTCCCAAAAAGAGCCAGTATGATGGTACACCTAGCACTTGGGAGGTTGAGGATAATGAACTCAAGGCCAGCATGGACTACATAGAGAAACTATCTAAAAGGGAGGTGTGGGAAACAACATATATGTTGGGAGGGGGAGGGCTAGGCTGTGGTGAATAATAGCTTTCACTGTAATGGTGATTAAATAGGGAACCAAATGTTTTGTTGTAGATAGTTTTTGACTATAGTTAATTTTTTTTTTCCTCTTGGTCTATGATTCTCCAGAAAAGATTCTTCCAGTTTCAATTCTGAGGTCTGTAAGCTGGATGCCAGGGTTCTGTGAGAATAGAAGATAACTGTGCCAGTGCTGAGGGGATGGAGAGGAACAGCTACTTTGGCAGACTGGTCACCAGTCTTTTTGTCCTCCCACCAGTTCCCCAGGTTTGACTTGGCATTTTACAGGATTTTCAGTGTTTTCACGTTTGCAGTCATACTATGTAGTGGCCAAGTAGATGGTACTTTTTTTTTTTTTTTTTTTTTTGCCAGTCCTGGGGCTTGAACTCAGGGTTCAGGCACTGTCTCTAAGCTTTTTTCCTCAAGGCTAGCACTCTACTACTTGAATCACAACTCACTTCTGGTTTTTGTGGTGTTTAATTGGTGATAAGAGTCTTACAGACTTTCCTGCCCAAGCTGGTTTTAAGCTGCAATCCTCAGATCTCAGCCTCCTGAGTAAGTAGGATTATCATTGTGAGCCATCATTGCCTGGCTTTAGGTGATACTTTTTAGCTTCTTGTATTTTGTTGTCTTTGTTTCTTTACCTTGTTCTTTGGTTTCCTGTGTTTCATTCTACTGGTTTAAGTGTGTGATTCCTACAGTTGTCTTTCTTGTGGCATTTGGTGAGTGAGGTCAGCACATGTGTGCACATTTAGTCCACCCCCTTTAGTAAGAAGATTGTTCTCTTTCTAGCTCTCTTCTGTGTTGCTCAGGATGACTCCAAACTTTCATTTTTATTTATTTTTTGGTCGGTCGTGGAGCTTGAACTCTGGGCCTGGGCGCTGTCCTTCAGCTCCAGGCGAGTGCTCTACCACTTGAGCTACAGCACCACTTCCGGTTTTCTAGTGGTTTATTGGAGATAGGAGTCTCACGGTCTCTCCTGCCCGGGCTGGCTTTGAACCGAGATCCTCAGATCTCAGCCTCCTGAGTAGCTAGGATTACAGGCGTGAGCCACCAGCGCCCGGCTGACTCCAAACTTTTAGACTCAAAGGATCTTTTTGCCTCAGTCTCCCAAGTAGTTGAGTGTTATTAAAAGGTTAAAACCTACTGGACACTGATGGCTCATACCTGTAATCCTAGCTACTCAGGAAGCTGAGATTTGAGGTTCAGAGCCAACCTGGCCAGGAAAGTCTGTGAGACTCTTACCTCCAGTTAACCACCAGAAAACTGGAAGGGGACCTATAGCTTAAAGTGGTAAGAGTGCTAGCCTTGAGCAAAAAGAGCTCAAGGACAGTTTCCAGGCCCTGCAACAGACAAAAAAAAAAAAGGTTGAGACTTTTTCCGAGGAGTTTTAACATGTGAGGTTTCTTTTCTTTTCTTGATGCTTCTTTTCAGCAGTGTAAATATGAACTGTACTATGTAAAGAAAAGGAGAGGGCTGGAAATATAGCTTAGAGGTAAAGTGCTTTCTTTAGCATGCAGGAAGCCCTGGGTTCAATTCCTCATTACCACATAAACAGAAAAAGCCAGAAGTGGCAGTGTGGCTCAAGTGGTAGAGTGCCAGCCTTCAGCAAAAGGAGCTGAGGGACAGTGCCCAGGCCCTCAGTTCAAGCCCCAGGACTGGCCAAAAAAAAAAAAAAAAAAAAGAGAACGAGAGGGAGGGAGAGAGACAAGTCATAGGCTCTCAGTGAGTGAATCTGTTAAGGTTTTTGTCTCTGAATGTATTGCAGCAGTAAGTGATGATACTGTAAATTGGCAATTAACAAGCTGTTTCTTCCTTTGTTTCTTTTTGTTTGGTGTTTTGACAGTACTGAAGTTGGTCAGCCTCATGCTTGCTAGACAGGGACTGTACCTCTTGAGCCATACTTCAGCCCTCTTTGTTTTAATTATTTTTCAGGTAGGGTCTCTAGCTTATTGCCTGGGTCCAGCCTCAAACTACCATTCTCTTAACTACACCCTACCATGTGTAGCTTATTGTTGCAATAGAGTCTCTGAAACTTCCTATTCAAGCTGGAACCATTATCCTCCCAATCTGTCTCTCAAGTAACTGAGATTGTACAAGTGAGGCACTGTGCCTTCTTTTTTCTTGACCTAAATGCAGTTAATCTTCAAACAAGGATGTTTTTTATGTGAATGACTAAGGAAATGATTGGCCTCTAACTTAACAAGCATGTATGTGCAGCTCAAGCTATGTAACCAGTGTGTCTTAAGCTTCATATTAAGTTCTGTCAACACTTTCGCTGTGTTCTTTATATTAGCAAAGTAACACAGTTCGTCGCCTTAAGGAATAATATTCATGTGTATTTGTATGTGATATGTATTCTCTTTGCACAGTTGCACACGGACAAGAAACAGATCAGTGTGGGGTTCATTGGCTATCCAAATGTAGGCAAGAGCTCTGTGATAAATACATTGCGCTCCAAGAAAGTCTGCAGTGTGGCTCCCATTGCAGGTGAAACAAAGGTATGTCTGGCTTACAGAATTCTCCTGCATATTTTTTTAATGGAGGGTGATTGTTTAACACAAGCAGTTTTTGTTTTGTTTTTGGTGTCAATTCTTGCATTTGAACTCAGGACCTAGGCACTATCCCTGAGCCTTCTTTTTTTTTTTTTTCAAGACTAGCACTCTACTACTTTGAGCCACAACTCCACTTCTAGTTTTTGAGTGGTTAATTGGAGATCAGAGTCTCATAGACTTTTCTGCCTGGGCTGGCTTCAAACCACAATCCTCAGATCTCAGCCTCCTGAGTAGGTAGAATTACAGGCATGAGCCACAAATACCCAGCGGATTCTAGCTTTTTGATGGTAACTGGATATAAGAACCTTGCAGATTTGTCTGCCTGGGTGCTTCCAATCCACAATCCTCAGATCTCAGCCTTGAGCCTTGTCCTGAGTAGTTAGGATTATAGGATTGAGCCACTCACATCCAGCTCTACCCACTTAGGTAAGAGTGCTTTGTATACTATTTGATTCCTACGTGATTTAATGGATGACATTCAGATTTAAGGCTATTTTAAGTTGTCATTCCAGCCTTTTACTTTGATGGACAAAACTAACAGGAATATTTAATGCCTAGGCTAAGAAAAGACACCCAGAATAGATTCTGATCATTGAGGGATCAGTACCAAGAACACAGAATGTTCTCCAGGGGAACAGTATGATTCCCTCTAGAAGCAAAGAGAAAATAGTACTGTGCTTCCAAAAGTAATGTTAGAGGCCACTTTTGTTACTGTGCAATCCTAAGTGGAAATGCTGTTTGATTTATTCTTAGACACTTAGCCTGATAGAAACTAGTTTATATGGTATAGAGAGGTATGTTCTTAAGCTGGATCACGTAGCAGAATGCTTTTCTTCAAGCCCTCCCTTTTGTACTCTAACTTCAACCATAGCTTCCGGGGTTTGAAGTGTTAGACTCAGGATGTCTCTGACTTAGAATTTTATCTTCCAGGTTTGGCAATATATTACCTTGATGCGTCGGATATTCCTGATCGATTGTCCAGGTGTGGTTTACCCCTCTGAGGACTCAGAGACAGACATCGTCCTGAAAGGAGTTGTGAGTATTTGGTCATAATAGCCTCTGCCTGCCTTCTTTGGTAGAGGAAGTTGGGGGATTGGATCCCCGAAGACCTTTGTTTCTTGTTGGGAAGGCAGTTTTGGATCAACTTGTCTAGTGAAACTGGGGAACATGATGCTGAACAGGGAAGCCTCCTTCCCACTTCGTCTACCTGAGGAGGTTGTGGGACCATAGACAGATATGGTCAGTGTCACCCCACAATACAGTGTGTAGTTTACACACAGGTCCAGAGGAAAGCAGGGCCTGTTGATGCTTAGTGATCATTCATCTTCGTGGGTTTATGGGTTGAGTCATTTTGGAACCCAGTCATTTCCTTGCTTGTTTCTGAATATGCCAGAAACTTTAAATGGTTCCCCTTAAACATAACCATGCCTCTGGCCACACATTCTGTGCATATTCCTCTCCTCTGTTCTTAAACTTTCTCAGTATTTGTGTCCTGAGATTGGCAGGATTTTAACCATTTCTACAAATGGGTAACACAAATTGTTTTAAGCCCATGCTTCTTGTGGATACACACAGCCAATTTGTGGTGAGCTGGAGTTCTGGACTCCTTGTCTGTGGTCAGTGGTTCTTGCAGACCACCATGTCTGGCCACCCCAGAGGCAGGCTTCTTCTGCCAGGCTCCACTCACTCTGTGATATTGAAATTCATTTGGCCTTACAAAGAGCACCAGAACTTCCCGAGACCACAACATAGTTTGCAGATTTCTATTACCATCTAGGTTCAAGTTGAGAAAATTAAGACTCCTGAAGATCACATTGGTGCTGTTCTTGAACGAGCAAAGCCAGAATATATTAGCAAGACATACAAGATTGATTCTTGGGAGAATGCTGAAGATTTTCTTGAGAAGCTAGCTTTCCGCACTGGGAAATTATTAAAGGTGAGCCAGGGTCCGTGGAAAGTGGATGTGGTATAAAATACAGGGTGTTGTAGAAGGAGTTATGTGAGCAATGGGAAACTTGGCAGGTGAATGATATTGAGCACTTAGGACAACTAAAATACCTCTAAAGTAAGAGGTGATTTTTTTTTTCTGAAAGTTAATTGAGAATATTTCCTAACGTTTCAGGGTGGAGAGCCTGACTTGCAGACTGTGGGTAAGATGGTTCTCAATGACTGGCAGAGGGGCCGGATACCTTTCTTTGTCAAGCCTCCCAGTGCAGAGCCACCCACTTCCCTTCAGGTAAGAACTGGAAATCATGGTCACCGGAATGTAACTTTTGATTGCTTCCCTCTGTAGAGCATCTTCTTTCTTGCTTTGTGGTAATATTTTAGCTGTGTGTCCTCCTGGAATGCTACCTTCATTACTTTTGGGAGCATTAGACTAAGAAGCAGAAATACGTCAAACATCAGCTTAGATACCACCTTGGGAAAAGGTGGCGCTTTTTAAGTGTAAGAGTCTTCTTGACAGTCTTTTCTTACATGTGGAGAGCAAAGGCACTGCCAAGATTAATTTATTGAATAAGCATATATTAGAACCAACTATGGGTGCAGCATAGGAACAAGGGAATGAGTAACGGCCCTTGCCCTCAAGAAATGTGTGCTCAAATGGGGAAGTAGAGCATGTAGTTGGTGCTCCAGGAAAGTGGTCTTGGGTTTGGAGCTCATCCACTGTTCAGGAAGGTTCTCAGTTGTCCCTTTTTCCCCTTTCACAGAAGTGACTGCCCCAGGGCATAACAGTAGCACTTGGCTTTTCTCTTTCTAGGGCCAAGTCTCAAGAGATGGCTTCAAGTTTTGTACTGTGCCAGTATCATTTGCGTTCATATAATTTTTTCTGACAGGTTTAAACTCGGGGCCTTGCTCTTACCACTTGAGCCATACCCTAGCCCTTCATTTAGGAATCCATTTCAAGATTTGCAACTGTAGTGGGGTGTTTGCATTTGAGTATTTTCCTCAGCATTAAAAACTTTTTAACATGGGGGCTGGGAATGTGGCTTAGTGGTAGACTGCTTGCCTAGCATGCATGAAGCCCTGGGTTCAATTCCTCAATACCACATCAACAGAAAAGACCAGAAATCGTGCTGTGGCTTTATGTGATAGAGCACTAGCCTTGAGCACAGAGAGGCTCAGGGACAGAGCCCAGGCCCTGACTGGCAAAAAAAAAAAAAAAGCTTGAAATTGATGTTAATCAAATCCTTTCCCCTTTTTCTTCCCTATAAAACCACAGCCAGCCAAGCAGAACAGGTCTTCCTTTTCAGTGTAGGTGAAGTCAGTCAGTTGGTGATATATTCATTCAGCAACTATGCATAGAGCATTTGTTATGTGCCAGACTCTGTGGGTACTGGAGGTATTCCAATGGCAGAGCAGGCAAGATCCCCTGCCCCACTGCATGTACATTCCTGTTGGGGGAGAGGGCGACGGAGGGGGAGGGGGAAGAAGGGAGAGAGTTATAAACTACTAAAAAAAACCAGAAGTGCCACTGTGGCTCAAGTGGTAGAGCACTTGCCTTAAGCAAAAAGAAGCTCAAGGACAGCACCCAGGCCCAGAGTTCAAGCCCTAGGACCATCAATAATTTAAAATAATAATAATAGTAGTAATAGCCAGTTTACAATAAAAGACAAAGGGCAGAAATAGCCAAATGAAAGCCATGGCCAGGGCAAGGAATGGAGAACAGCCAGGACAAGGCATATGTAAGAGCCAGTAGCTTCTGAGTTCTTTCTGGGTATGCCTACCTCCCAGCCCACAAGTATTGTCACTAACCTGGAATTGCAAACCCTATTATGGTTAGTTTTTTGGAGTTTTTTTTTTTTGGCCAGTACTGGGGCTTGAACTCAGGGCCTGGGCACCATCCCTGAGCCTCTCTGTGCTCAGGCCTAGCACTCCACCATTTGAGCCTTAGCGCCACTTCTGATTTCTTCTGTTTATGTGGTACTGAGGAATTGAATCAGGGCTTCATGAATGCTAGCAAGCACTCTAAGTCACATTCCCAGCCCTAAGGGGAGATTTTTATGGAGGCTTTAATATATGAGTAGCCATTGGTGATTGAGCTCAGTCTCCAGCCCCTCTTCTCCCCAAGAGGTCTGAGGTGGGACTGGAGGTCATGCCTTAGTTAAGATATATCTAGGGGGGCTGGGAAGGTGGCCAGTGGTAGAGCACTTGCCTTGCATGCATGAGTTCCTGGGTTCGATTCCTCAGCACCACATAAGCAAAAAGAAAAAAAAGCCGGAAGTGGCGCTGTGGCTCAAGTGGTAGAGCGCTAGCCTTGAGCTGAAGAGCTGAGGGACAGCGCCCAGGCCCAGAGTTCAGGCCCCACAACCGAATCCAAAAAAAAAAAGATATCTAGGGATGATTTAGTATATTAGCTTAAACTCAATGGGGGTAGAAAGGGCCTGATTTAGGTATCAGTGCCATGACTGAACATGCCAAGCTTTCCCTGGTGCTTCTTTCTACCATCTTATCCATGCAACCTGAACTCTGAACTTGAGATTTTCTAAAGTCAAAGCAGCTGGGTAAAGTGCTATGTAAGTCCAGGAAATGCTATAAAAATTTGTATATTCTCTAGTGAGGAGATTTTTTTTCAGTCTTCAGATTCTCAGTAGGTTTCTGCCTCACACAAAAAAGAAGACAATTAGCCTGGCGCCAGTGGCTCACGCCTGTAATCCTAGCTACTCAGGAGGCTGAGATCTAAGGATCGCGGTTCAAAGCCAGCCTGGGCAGGAAAGTTCGTGAGACTCTTATCTCCAATAAACCGCTAGAAAATGGGAAGTGGTGCTGTAGCTCAAGCAGTAGAGCCCTCGCCTTGAGCTGAAGAGCACAGGGACAGCGCCCAAGCCCAGAGTTCAAGCCCCACGACCTACAAAAAAATAGAGACAATGACAGAGTAAGGGACAGAATAATGCTTCTAAGAGTTGTGTAGACCACTAAACTTGGGTCCAGTTGCTCATTAAAATTCCCTGAGCTGGGTGCTGGTGGCTCACGCCTGTAATCCTAGCTACTCAGGAGGCTGAGATCTGAGGATCGCAGTTCAAAGCCAACCAGAGCAGCAAAGTCCGTAAGACTCCTATCTCCAATAAACACCAGAAAACCAGATGTGGCGCTGTAGCTCAAGTGGTAGAGTGCTCGCATTGAGCTGAAGAGCTGAGGGACAGCGTCCAGGCCCAGAGTTCAAGCCCCATGACCGACAAAAAAATCTCCCTGAGTGGCTTCCCATCATACTAGCTCCCCATGTCACCCCTCTTTAGCCAGTGACTTCTCAGTACTCTGGATGTCCCAGGCACATTTTGGGGTACTCTCTGCCCCCTTTGTGGCAAAGAGATTAGGATGGCTTTTGCCTCTCGTCATGAAGATGTGTATAAAATACTACTCACAGGACTCCTCGGATTCCCCACTCACACCGTACCACCTCTCATGGGGTTAGTTTCTTCAGGTGCAGGACTTCTGACATCACGTACTTGGCTGTTGGTGTATCAAACATGTACAGTCTTTGTCCCCATACAAAGCTCCTAAAATCCTTGGAATTTCCCAAAGGATATGAGTATTATGACATTATTCAGAAGTAACCCCTTGTTAAGTACCAGACTAAATTTTCGTTTTCTGATTCCATTTCTCTTCCTGCTCAAACCCTCCTTTGGGCCTCAATAGCCTCCGCCCTCCTCATCCTTAGAAGTTGTCACAGATGCTTCCCAGAACATTCCAGAAGAGGAACCTGCAGAAAGCAAAGAACCTGTCATTGAGAAAGAAAAAGAAGAGGACAGTCCTTGTGATGCCAACTCAGAGATGCAGCAGATTTTGGCCCGGGTTCGCCAGAACTTTGGCAAAATCAACGTCGTGCCTCAGTTTTCTGGGGATGACCTGGCTCCTGTGGAGATATCAGACATAGAAGAAGAGCTGGAGAGCTTTTCTTCTGATGAGGAGGAGCAGGAGCCAGCAGTAGATGAGGAGGAGGAGGTGGAGGAAGGAGCTCTTCAGGAGTCCCCAGGAGAGCCAGTGGGAAATGACACCAAAGCAGTGATTAGAGCGCTGGACGAAAAGATTGCTAAATACCAGAAGTTTTTAAATAAAGCCAAAGCTAAAAAGTTTTCAGCAGTCAGGTAATAGCTTTCCATCTAATGAATTGCAATTTTTTCATTTCTTTGCCCAAAACTTGCTCGTAAAATGAGTGTTTTTGTTGTTATTGTTTTTTAGTACTAGGGTTTGAATCAGAGCATCAAGCTTGCTAGGCTGAACCATACTTCTAGTCCTTTGTTTTACTTTATTATTTCATATAGGATCTCTAATATTTTTGGTTTTTTTGTTTTTTTTTTTTTGTTTTTGGGGGGGGGGGGTCCGGTCGTGGGGCCTGAACTCTGGGCCTGGGCGCTGTCCCTTAGCTCTTCAGCTCAAGGCTAGCGCTCTACCATTTGAGCCACAGCGCCACTTCCGGCATTTTCTTCTTATGTGGTACTCAGGAATTGAACCCAGGGCCTCCTGCATGTGAGGCAAGCACTGTACCACTGAGCTATCTTCCCAGCCCCTCACTTCTGGGTTTTTTGGTAGTTAATTGTTGATAGTCTCAGGGACTTTTCCTGCCCTGGCTGGCTTTGAACTGTGATTCTCAGATCTCAGCCTCCAGAGTAGCTAGAATTATAGGTGTGAGCTAAGAAGAGTTTTTTAAGGGAATGTGTATCTATCTCTCAATTGCCTGATTTGGGCAGTTGAGAGGAATGGTAGGCAGCATGGTTACTTTGCCTTTCTCTTCCAGAATTCCCAAAGGGTTAAGTGAAAAGATTTTTGCAAAATATGAAGAACAAAAGAAAACACCTGAACAACAAAGAACATTTGAAGAAGATGTGGATGATACAGGTGAAGATTATTTATTTATTTAGAATAATTTGCATGTTTAGGATTTTTGGAAGCCTGAGTTTAAATTTCCAAATTAACTCTACTGTCCTCCATATAATATTCTATCTGGCTGATTTCCCTGGTTCCTCATCATATAAATTAGATTATTTTTCAACCCGCATATCTGTTGGTATTAAATTGGCAGTTCTGGAACTTTGCTTTTATTATCATTATCTTTTGTTGTTGGTAGTGGTTGTGGGGCTTGAACTCTGGGTCTGGGCTCTATCCCTGAGCTGTTCAGCTCAAGGCAAACGCTCTACCACTTGAGCCACAGCGCCACTTTTTGTTTTCTGGTGGTTAATTGGAGATGAGTGTTTCACCGACTTTCCTGCCTAGCTAGCTTTTGAACTGTAATCCTCAGATCACAACCTCCTGAGTAGCTAGGATTACAGGCATGAGCCACTGGGTACCCGGCTTCATCATTTATTTTTTTGTGCTGGTCTTAAGGCTTGGACTTGGGGCCTGGGCATTACCCTTGAGCTTTTGAGTTCAAGACTAGTGTTCTACCACTTGAACCACAGCTTTACTTTCAGTCTTTCTGGTGCTTAATTGGAGATGAGTCTCATACTCTCCTGTTGAGACTGGCTTCTAACCAGAATCCATAGACTCAGCCTCCTGAGCAGCTAGGATTACAGAAGTGAGCCACTAGCCTCTAGCTTAACATTAGTAACAGGATTAATCTTAAGAAACTAAAGAGAGTCTAATCAAAGTGGAGCAGGGTGTGTTGCATGTATTTTTCACTCCCTTAATTTTACTTACAGCTTCCATAGCAAGAGTGTATTTATCTAACACAAGAATGAACTGCCATGACCCAAAAGGTCTGTGTTGACCTGGTTCCCTCCCAGCATCCTACTTGCTCTTTGCTTTTCTTACCCACTCTATTCATCCTGGCCTTCCTCTTTCTGCTGGCCTATTATTAGCCTTTTTCTCCCTGTAAGACTCAAATTTTGAAAGACCTTTGTTTGCTTTTTTTCCCCCTTATGAATGTTTTGTTTTGTTTTGTTTTTTGTGTGTCTAGCACCCACCAAAAAGGGAAGAAAGCGGAAGGCACAGAGGGAAGAAGAACCTTCAAATAAAACTCAGAGGACAGTGACATCAAAGGAAGTACGTGTTTTGATTAATAAGAGCGACATTATAGGAAATAGAAGTCTAGTTCTCAAGACCTACTCTTTCTGAAACAAATATGCCCTGTAGCTGGATCCCAGGAATCCCATGACCTGGTTGAAGTTACTTAAAATTGGATCAGGGCGTGGCTCACTGGACAAGAGTCCTTAAGTACACATCTTGTATTTCAGGAATTCCTGAGCACTGATTTCAAACATAGGCTTATTGGCTGGAAGAGCTGTCTTGCATCATCCCAGCAAGATAATACAGAGCAGGCTAGGTTGGCAAGATCAGTGATCTCTATAAAGGGCAGCTTTGTAGCATGTGTGTGGAGCTATAGCAGCCCCTCTGGGGAGGGCAATAGTTTGTCAGGAATGCTTCAGAAAGGATTTAACCATTGGGTATCAGCAACCCTTTGTCTAGTTGTGATCAAAATACCTAGGATGACTTAAGAGAAATGAATTTGGCTCACAATTTTCAGTGGGTTCAGTCTTAGTTGCTAAGGAACTAAGCAGAACATAATGGCTTCAGGATTATATGCTAGGGAAAAATTGTTCACCTCATAGTGGACAGGAAGCAGAGAACAGTGATGGAAGGCTCTAGAGCAAGGACACATCCCAGTGGCCTTTCTTCAACCAAGCAGCAAGTTCCTCTACCTCCCAATAATCAGATTTTCCCTCCCATCAATGGATTAGCAGAACTCTTATAAGGGTATCATCTGGGCAAGTGGCACAAACACATCTAGAGGTATGTTTACTTATCTAGGCATTTCATCTCAGAACTAGTCTATCTGGTAGAAGGATCCACCAGATCCTTTATAGCTCTGCTTCTAACAGCTGTGGTGGAAATGCACAGGAAATAAAGCAGAAGTGAGAAACAGGACCCTTAAGGTGTATAGCTCTCGGTGTTTGATGGAGTTTTTTTCTTGTCATTTTTTTTTTGTTGTTACAGCGGAGGAGAGCAGAACGACAGCAACGATCCAAAAGAGTTGGTGTACGCTACTATGAAACACACAATGTGAAAAATAGAAACAGGAACAAGAAGAAGAGCAATGACTCAGAGGGACAAAAGCACAAACACAAAAAATTCAGACATAAGCAGTAACGTCTAAAAAGTTCTTTATTAACTTATACAAAAATAGTCAATTAAAGATTGTATTCATTTTCTTCATGTTCTGTTGTTATTACTAAGGCCACAGTGCGCTAGTTCTGAGGTTTAGAATTTGAAGCCATTACCAGTGCTACTGAGAACAAAGGTAGAGGCCTTCAGCATTAAGGTCTGCTATCCAGTCCGATGGCACTTCAGGGACTTCAGATGGTCTTGGGTTCTTTGAGACTCTGCCTTTCCACTATGTCTACAGAAACAGGTGGTCTGTAGAATGCCATTGCCTTTTTGCTGCAAGTACAGGTTTGGGACAAATGCACACAGGACTAGGCTTTACAGTATGAGGGGAAAGCTCTGGTAACTTTTCAGTTCATTGAGCGTGTTAGGTGGGCTCATTAGGACGTTATTGCATTATTGTGGAAGTCATAGAACCAGCAGATCTCAAAGAAGAGTTCTTTCCCAAGAAGTTGGCAGCACAGGCAGGTCACTTTAGTGAACACTTAAAGTTCCTTAGGATACCTGGTTATGGTTAAAGTGGTGCCTTCCAATTTGAATTAAGTGGGGGGGCATGCTTGACTTAGAAAGCAGCTGTTCTGTAGGATCAGTTCTTCCAAAGAGCCTTGGAGCCCTGAACAGGAAAGATGACATCAAAGCTCTACCAAGGAGTGAGCCTTCTGCCCCTCTTCAGAGGATATTGAGTGCCTGTCTGAGGCATCCCATCTGAATGGAATGCTTTGGCTTAGTGCTGACAGCAGTACTTAGATAAAACTTGGTGAATGGTGGGTGTCACCCAGCTTGCTGCCCTGAATAAAGATATAAGTTGTTCATTTACTCTCAGTCTATAAAAGATGTCTTCAGGGTATAGCCTGACAATTAGTAATTAGAACTGCATGTGAGATGTGGTATATTAAAACAGCTAATTGGGGGTGTGGATCAGGGTTTGATAGTTTGCAGAACAAGATACAAGTGCATTTGTGGTTGGGGGAGCTGAGGTGCAGAGCTCAAAAAATACTGGGACTTTGATTGCCAGCAGTTACTTTTTATATAGCCATGAGTTCTGCTGCTTTCTAATCTAGGCGAGAAAATTGAGGCACGCGAAATCTTGTTTACTCAGCGGATAGAGATAAGCTGACACAGTATAACCACAGCTTGGAAATGAGATTAAAACTTGCCTTAGAGTAGGAATGAAAGTGGAGGGACAGGCCAGAGAACCCAAGTTAGAGTACAAGGTGAACTGAACCAAACATTTGAGGGACAGGAGCAGTTTCTTTGTCCAGAAGGGGCTGGTAAGGAATGCTGATGGGAAAGCAGTTGCCTCCTAAGTTACTATTTCAGTTGACAGTCCCCATTGTGGCTGTGAGCTGAATACTAGAACCAGGGTTCTCCACTTTCCATTGTCCAACTAGGAGCCTGGCTGCCAGACCTGAGGGATTTTACAACACTGGGGCAATAGCATGACTTCTGACAAATGCATAGGTGATGATCTCAGGAGGGGAGGGCTTGTTCACTAAGGAAACTAGCTTTTAATTACAAAGAGCTGTGGTGGGGTAGTAGCTTTCACTGAGACCCATATGGAAATTATCACTTCTTTGGTGCGATAATGCCTTCCAGTTGGGCCTGAAAAACAAAAGCAAATTCTGTTAATACTTGAAGCTTGCAGCGTGACACATAGCTGAAAAGGTGATAGAAGTCTGGGAAGAAAACTCCAAATGATATCCTCAATTGTTCTTTGTCCTTTAATTTCCAATTTTGTATTTTCTAGATTAGCTGGCTTCTGGTATGGCATATAGTCTTGCTAGGTTAGGGATACAAGAGCACCTAGTTTCCACGCTAATGGCTTAGTGTATAATAGCACTGAAAAAGAAATTGAATAAAAGTTGTTGAAATAGTGGTTTTTTTGCATTGCTCAGATTTTAGGCCTGAATATGTCTGTTAAGTTAAACAGTTGGCTGGCTAGTTCAGGATCCTGAGAGCTCTTTTGGGACCAGAGTTTTGGGAAACAGCAAATTATCAGCCACTAAGACAACTTGACACCCAATTAGAGAAAATTACTACCAGTGAGCAGGGAGCTGTCCATCTTGTACATAAGACACTTGGGAGTTACTCTGCTTCTCTGGCAGCCAAAGCAGTAATTTACTATCAGGGTATGTGGACAGATCTTTAAGTAGGTCTGTCTAAGGAACAGCAAACAGTGCTTTATTTGCAGTGCAGCTTTGAGCCAATAAAAATAACTCACTTGTAAAGAATCCTTCACCCTGGGGATTACAAGGTTGTCTTTGAATGTTAAGGTATTGAGCTTTGCTCTTGTTGTGGATACTGTAGGGGGGAACTGAGGAACTGGGATTTGTGACAGAAGAATGTGGCAGATAAAGGCATGTGGCAAATAGCAAAACAGCTTCAGAGGCTGTTGAGTAAACAGTCACATCTGGCTGTGAACATGTGTCACTTTTGTTTCTGTTAAACTCTTCTGCAACAAGAAAGTCTCTGTCATCTGCTGGTGGTTAATACAAAGCTGCCTTTTTCAACTGGTCAGACTTTGGGGATTGGAGAGCCATTATGCCTGCCAATGTCAAGAACTTAAGCTTTCTTTTTTTTTGTCAGTCATGGGGCTTGAACTCTGGGCCTGGGCACTGTCCCTGTGCTCTTCAGCTCAAGGCGAGCGCTCTACCACTTGAGCTACAGCTCCACTTCCGGTTTTCTAGTGGTTTATTGGAGATAGGAGTCTCAGGGTCTTTCCTGCCGGGGCTGACTTTGAACCGAGATCCTCAGATCTCAGCCTCCTGAGTAGCTAGGATTACAGGCGTGAGCCACCGGTGCCTGGCCAAGAACGTAAGCTTTCTGCAAGGCCAGTGCCATAGGGGGAAAACTGCTCAACATAAATAGGCCATGTATTTAGAAGAGTAATGTTCACACCTCACCAAGCCCCAGAATAGATTCTTCACACCTTGAAATGGATGATTGGACCTCGACCCCATGGTTTGTTTTTTTGGTTGGTCCTGGGGCTAGAGCTCACGGCCTTGGTGCTATTCCTGAGATTTTTGTCTCAAGGCTAGCACTCTGCCACTTTGAGCCACAGCACCACTTCCAGTTTTGTTAATTGGAGAAGAGAGTCTCATGAACTTTCCTGCCCAGGCTGGCTTTGAACCATGATCCCCAGATCTCAACATCCTGAGTAGCTAGGATTACAGACATGAGCCTTATTCAGTCTTTTTCTCTGTGTGTGTGCTGGTACTGGGGCTTGTACTCAAGGCCTGGGTGCCATCCCTTAGTTTTTTTACTCAACGCCAGCATTTTACTACTGGAACCATAGCTTCAATTCTGGCTTTTGGTGGTTACTTGGAGGTAAGATTCTCATGGACTTCCTACCTGGTCTGGCCTTTCAACTTCCTGAGTAGCTAGTATTACAGGCATGAACCACAGGCTCTTGACTTTTCAGCTGATCATAAGTGGGCCATAAATTTGTGAGCACGAGAATGCAGGTCAGGGCTCAGCCTTTGAAAAGCTTGGGGTCTGAACACCTGTGGTTCAGTCCTCCCTGCAGAAGCCTCAGTTGAATAAAAACATGCCACCAGCAAGGAAGCTCAGAAGAACTAATTACAGCTCTGTTCCTCTGACTACACACCTGGAAAAGGATCCCAAGTGTTTCTTCCTCTCAAGATCCTTCCTTGCTCACTTGCTCGTCCGTCTGGCCTTCCCTACTTTTGCCTTGGGTCCTGCTTCAGTAGATGCCAATGACAGAGCATTTTCCTCAAAATACTAGAGATCTGGCCCATGAAAGAAAGCTCCAAAGATCAGCTTTAAAGAGTGTTAGCTCCACATTTTTTGTGTTTGCTGGTACTGGGGCTTGAACCTGAGTACTGTCCCTTAGCTTTTTCACCCAAGGTTGGTACTCTACACCACATACGCTACAGTTCCACTTCCCAATATTCTCTCTCTTCTAGAAACTGTCCACTGGAGAGCCAGGGTGTGGTGCCATAGTGGGGATAAGTTGAGAATACAGTCCCTTCCACAGTTTAGAGGGACAGAGAACTCGAGTAATAAGCCCTCACCTGTGCCCCAAATCAGTCTCCCTATCTCTCTGCAGTGCCTGTGGACCAACATTTAAAGCCTTGGGTGAGCTATGAAGTGGCTCAAGTAGAACACTTGTTTAACAAACACAAGGTGCCAAGTTCAAACCCCGGTATGCCCAAAAGTAAAAATGAAAACCATATATGAAACTGGATCCAATGGTCTGGCCTGGGAAGCAGGGTGGGGTACTTCCCACCTGGGGCCTGTTCCTCCATGTACCTTCAGCTGCTGATTTGTCCGCTTTAGGAACTGAATCTCCTCATTGTGTTTCTTCTCTTCCACCTGTCTTCTCTCACTCTCCCGTTTCTCAGTGGCCTCGCATTTAGCTTTCTGCTCATTCACTTGCCTCTCCAGATCTCTCTTCTCAGTCTCTAAATCTGCAATCTAAGGACAAAATGCCCAGTCATCCTGAGAAGTTGCCAACTGGGAAGTTGTAAGGACCTGGGGGTGGGAGGACAGGATTTGGGACACAGTTGTCCAACTCCAGACATTGTCAGATACCTACTGCCACCCAGTGGGGGGTCTGTGATCAGCACAAAGTGGCCTCAGACAAGATCACCAGGCTAGACTGAAAGCAAGAGGCCTCACTGAAGTGGTGCAGGTCCAGAGCAGCCTAAAGGCCAGAATTCAGTGCTGCAAGGACAATCAGGCCAGGAGATGGGACAGAAGAGTCTCAGGGCCAATAGATCATGATGAACCCCACTCACTTTCCTCTCCATGTCTGATTTCCCCTGTTCAGCCTGCAGGGCCTTCCTCATGCCAAATGCCACGCTGCTCTCATACAAGGTCTGGTAGGCAGCAATGGTCATGCGGATCTCATCCCGGACTCGGAGCAGCAGCAGCCCCCTCTCCGCACAGTTGATGGTGACCTCCCGGATCAGCTCATCTTCCAGTGTGCAAAGGGGAGAACAGAGAAAATGAAGGGCAGGAAAGTATACATTTTCTACTGTCAACCATCCTACTTGTTGGGAAGGGCTCTAGGGTGTGTCCTTAGGTCTCAGGGAGAGTACATTCCATACCCCAAGAAGCCTGGTCATGCAGATGCTCCACTGAACTCTGCATTTCGAAGAACAGCCAGCAAGATACCAGTAAAGAAATCTGACCTTTTCATTGGGAATATGGTGGTATTTTAATTCAGCAGTCCCTTTGGCCAGATTGATTTGGAAAGCAGGGTCTAGATCTTGCCTCCATCTTTCTATAAACATCTGGAGGGAAAACCCCACCCATGCTGAGGCTGAGGGAAGCCTTCAGCTGCCCTGGAGTTTGGAGGTGTTTTGCAGATCAGAGTCCACATGCCAGCAAAACTAGACTGAGTGGCATATTAGCACCAGCACTCAAGATAGCACATCTTCTTAAATCTCTTGTATCTGTTGATTAACTGAAAGCCAATGTTGATGGATGAATGGATATATATAGGACATGAATTTTTCTGATTAAAAATTAACTGCAAAGCCGGACACCAGTGGCTCATGCCTATAACTCACTACTTGGGAGGCTGAGATCTGAGGATCATGGTTCAAAGCCAACCCAAGCAGGAAAGTCTGTGAGACTCTCATCTCCAAATCAGCCACCAGAAAACTGGAAGTGGCGCTGTGTCTCAAGTGCAGAGTGCTCGCCTTGAGCTGAAGAGTTCAGGGACAGCACCCTGGGCCAGAGTTCAAGCTCCACAACTGACAAAAGATGATACAACTGGCCGGGCGCCAGTGGCTCACACCTATAATCCTAGCTACTCAGGAGACTGAGATCTGAGGATCACAGTTCAAAGCCAGCCCAGGCAGGAAAGCCCATGAGCCCTAACCTTGAGCTGAAGAACTGAGAGACAGCACCCAGGCCCAGAGGTTTTTTTTTTTTTTTTTTTAAGTGCATGCTTATTATAGAAATCTTTGTAAACATTAAGATTTAAGTGGAAAGTTCTTGTCTTACTCCAAGTATCTGCTCAGGAATAAGGAACCTAGGTTTCCAAGAATACAGTGACTGTCAGATGGGCTACTGGTATGAGACCTTGGGAGGGGAAGAGGGTTCATTTAGTAGTTGCTGAGTAAGTCAGACAAAGATGGGGTAGGTTTCAACTTGGGGGTGCTCAGGGCTTGGATTTGTGCTGAAGGAGAAGAGAAGGAGGCAGGAGGATGTATAGTACTCACCAAAACACTGTGAGTAGAGCTCTCTGCGGACAGGGCAGATGCCCGTCTCCCTGGCCTGTCGCTGCTGCAGCTTCAGGTCCAGTTGTTCCTGGAGATGTACCACGTCCATCCTGGTGCTGGGGGTGCTGGACACCTGCTGGATCCATAGCTGCGTGTCTTCCACCCACTCCCTGTGGCACAGACACAGCCAGAATGAGCAGAATGAAAACTTACAGATGTCAGAGGGCCTGAAAAGCTCTTAGCCTGAGCAGGAGTGAGAGCTCTGCTACCAGCCCTTTAGAGTCTCTCCCTCTCTCTTGGAGTATGAGCTTCAAAGTAACACCCACTATGCTATCTCCCCCAGGGACTCTACCTCAGGGCTGGGTGGGTGAGGTCACCTTCCACAGGTCCTCCAATCCACCACTATTCCACATCTTACTCTCCTAGCATGGTGAGAAGGGACTTACAGTCCTGCTGCTTGATCTGAACAGAAGGCCCACAAGACACCATAAACCTTGGGTGTGTCAGAAAGAAGCACATGTATGTTAGGAGCAGTGAGGGTCTTGGACATTGTGCTAGAGCCATGCCAGGTTCCAGAATGACAAGGGAGCTAGCTTTTGTGCTGTTATTGATGGGAGGAAATCAAGTGACAAATCAAGCCCCTCCCTTAACATCCATCTGAGAGATGACACTCACTTCTGGTTTCTCTACTTCACAGCCTTATAAAGGTCACATGTGCTACACAGGACTGCAGAAGTAAAGCCAGGCAAGGGAGCATGTTAAAGAGGGGCTCTAAAAGAGGAAAGGACATGAGCAATGCCTACACGGGTAATGAAAAGGAGAGAACATGAGAACAGTAACTGTCAAGGCCCTGAAGTGATTAAGGTGTTTCAGAAATCGTGTGATGGCCCTTTTGGCTTTAGCACAGTGAACAGGATGGAAGATAAAGTGATGAGAACAGGGATAGGTCATAGGCCACATCATGTCATGTCTTCTAGGCATTGTAAGGACTTTGCATTATTATTTATTATTATTATTTCTATTTTGCCAGTCCTGGGACTTGAACTCAGAGCCTGGGCACTGTCCCTGAGCTTCTTCTGCTCAAGGCTAGCACTCTACCACTTGAGCCACAACACTACTCCTGTCTGGCTTTTTCTGCTTATGTGGTACTGAGGAATTGAACCCAGGGCTTCATGCATGCTAGGCAAGCACTCTACCACTAAGCCACATTCCCAGCCTGCATTCTATTACTACTATTATATTTATTTTTATTCTTTTTTGCTGGTTCTAGGGCTTGAACTCAGGACCTGGGCTCTGTCCCTGAGCTGCTTTTGCTCAAGGCTAGCACTCTACCACTTGAACCACAGCTCCACTTCTGGCTTTGTGTGTGTGTGTGTGTGTGTGTGTGTGTGTGGTTAATTGGAGATAAGAGTGTCACAGATTTTTTTTTTTTGCTTGGTCATGGGGCTTGAATTCTGGGCCTAGGTGCTGTTCCTCAGCTCTTCAGCTTAAGACTAGCACTGTATCACTTGAGCCACAGAGCCACTTTCAGTTTTCTGGTAGTTAAATGAAGAGTCTCACAGACTTTCCTGTCTGGACTGGCTTTCAACTGTGATCCTCAGATCTCAGCCTACTGTATAGCTAGAATTACAGGCATGAGCCATCGGCACCCAGCAACAGGATTTCTTATCCAGGCTGGCTTTGAGCCATGATCCTCAGATCTCAGCCTCCTGAGTAGCTAGGATTACAGGTTTGAGCCATTGGTGCCCAGCTATGATTTTACATTTTAGAGTCTGTTGATATGACTTGTGGTTAAGGTGTTGAGGACAGAGTTCAGGAGCAGAGTGGAACCAGGGTTTACCAACATGAAGCCACTGCAGCAGTGCAGGTAGCAAACAGTAGGAACAAGATGGCAGAGGCAGGGGACAATTAGGTAGATGGACTTGAGAGATCATATGAAGCTGGAGTAAAAGAAAATTGTTTTTTGTTTTTTTTTTTGGTCCAGTCATGGGGCCTGAACTCTGGCCCTGGGCACTGTCCCTCAGCTCTTCAGCTCAAGGCTAGCGCTCTACCACTTGAGCCACAGCGCCACTTCTGGCTTTTTTCTTTTTGCTTATGTGGTGCTGAGGAATCGAACCCAGGGCCTCTGGCATGCAAGGCATGCGCTCTACCACTGAGCCACCTAAAAGAAAATTGTTAAAGGAAAAGAAGTATTGTGTGAGAATTCAAAAGCAATGAAAGGAATAGTCAGGGTGGTACATGCCTGTGATTCTAGCACTCAAGAGTCAGACCCAAAGGATTATGAGTTTGAAATCAGCCTGAATCACATAGCAAGACCCTGTCTCAAGAAAAAGAAGAAAAAAAAAAAAACACAAATAAATGAAGCCAGGCACCAGTAGCTCAGGCCTGTAATCCTAGCTACTCAAAAGGCTGGGGATCTGAAGAATACAGTTTGAAGCCTTCCAGAACAGAAAAGACCACTTTAATCTCCAATTCATCATAAAGCTGGAAGAGCTGTGGCCCAAGTGGTAGAGCACTAGCCTTAAACAAAAAAGCACATCGACAGTCCTCAGTCTCTGAGTTTTAGCCCCAGAACCAGCACAAAAATAACCCCCAAAACAGACAAAAAATTACCAAGCAGGGCTAGGAAGGTGCTCAGTGGTAGAGTGCTTGCCTTGCATGCATGAGGTCCTGGGTTGGATTTCTCAGCACCACATAAACAGAAAAAGATAGAAGTGGCACTGTGGCTCAAGTGGTAGAGTGCTAGCCTTGAGCTGAAGAGCTGAGGGACAGCGTCCAGGCCCATAGTTCAGTCCCCATGACCGACCCCCCCCCCAAAAAAAAAAAATTACCAAGCACTAGTGGCTTAAGCCTGTAATCTTAGCCACTCAGGAGGCTGAGATCTGAAAGATCAAAGTTTGAAGCCAGCCTGGAAGTAAAGTGCATGAGACTTATCTCCATTTGTCCAGCAAGAAGCTAGAAGTGGAGGTTTGGCTCAAGTGGTAGAACACTAGCCTTGGAAAAGTACAAGGTCCTGAGTCAAGTCCTAGTACTACACACACACACACACACACACAGAGCAATAACAAAAAAGAAGCAGTGAAAGAGGTCTGTTCTCTTAGAAAAAGACAAAAGATAGTATGACATGCTGGTTGAAGAAACAAAACATTGTGATTCAGTTTATACACATCACATTGAGAATGTTGGAAATCTTGAAGAAGACAATGAGGAAGAAATTGAGTTTATAGTGGAGTTTAGAGGAGAGGGCAGTGTTGTAAAAACACACTTGGGAACCATCAGTGTATAGATAGCATCAAAAGTCATGAGTCTGGCTAAGGACAATTAGAAAATAAGAGCAGACTGAAGCTTCTCCTGCGGGAGCTAGGGGACACTATGAGGAAATTAGAGCCAGGCACAGTGGCAGACTGCCTCTCCCCATGCTCCTCAGTTGTGGGATATAAAAGCCTGAGTCTTTTTTTTTTGGGGGGGGGGGTCCGGTTGTGGGGCCTGAGCTCTGGGCCTGGGCTGTCCCTCAGCTCTTCAGCTCAAGGCTAGCACTCTACCACTTGAGCCACAGCGCCACTTCCAGCTTTTTTCTTTTTGCTTATGTGGTGCTGAGGAATCGAACCCAGGGCCTCGAGCATGCAAGGCAAGCGCTCTACCACTGAGCCACCTTCCCAGCCCCCTGAGTCTATATATATATATATATATCAGTTGTGGGGCTTGAACCCTCAGCCTGGGCGCTGTCCCTCAGTTCTTCAGCTCAAGGTTAGCACTCTACCACTTGAGCCACAGTGCCACTTCTGGCTTTTTCTGCTTATGTGGTGCTGAGGAATCCAACCCAGGGCCTCATGCATGCAAGGCAACTCTACCACTGAGCCACCTACCCAGCACAAAAGCCTGAGTCTTACTCCTACTTTTTTACCTTGGTGGAAGGATGGCATTCAAGATTTCTTCTGCCTGTTTGGTAGGATCTGGGACACAGGAGGTTGCTCCAAGCTTGGCCTTGGGTGGTTGTGGGACCGGGCCTGAGGGTCCAGGCTGCTGAGGGCTGACTTTCAGTGGCCGAGCCTAAGAAGGAGAGGAAGGCACATCTGAGGGTAGATGATAGTTGAGGCACTCTGGATTGCTCCACATCTCCTCTGCCATCCCTCCCCATTCCCACTTTCCCCATTCATCTTCCCAGTAGAAATGTCTCAGAGCTGACGGAGGCTATGAAAGGTCTCAGATTCCAAACTGCCCCCCCCCCCCCCCCCCCCCCGCAAAAAAAAAAAAAAAAGATGTCACTGACATGAGTGATCTAGGCCTCCTCTCTCACCCCTCTTGTGATGGGAAAATCACTATCTGATGGACATGGCTACTACCATGAGCAGCAGAGCTCCATCCATCTCCCTGAGTTAGCTCTTTCATCCTAAATCTGTCCTCTGGGTCACACTTACATTCGGACTTCTCAGATCATTCTTCCACACTCCTTCCCAGATGCAATTCCTTTTACTGCCAGTCACTACCATCCCTGTCCCTTGAGATTCCCGACCCTCAGGGTCCCGACCTTTCTGCATGGGAACTTCCAGGCTGAGTCATCCTCCTGAGAGTTGCCCTTACCTTGGGGCTCCGTTTTTCCGTATTCCGGCTCACCAACACTGGGGTGTCATACTTCAGCAGGGAATCCGCTGGGGGGATCATGGCGGCGGCCGGGGTAGCAGCCCAGCAGTGGCCCCTCCAGTCAGGGCCTTGTTTGCCGTCACCATGGAAACCCCTTCTTGGCCGGGGCGGGGCTTCGGAGAGGGGCGGGGCCAGCCGTCCATGAGTTTCCTTTTTACCCCAAACCTCTGATATACATGGTTTCTTAGGGGCTTTGATTCTGGAGGAAGCCCAGGTACTATTGGATGCCAGGAGAACAAGGGTTCGAGTCCCTACGCTGGGCCTAATTCCCAATGTGAGTGGGGCTGGGCAATTCACATGTAACAGCAAAAATATAAACACTAAATTTCTTAATATGTTTATTTCTACAGTTTGCTCTTGTGAAAAGTTTTTTTTTTTTTTTTGGGGGGGGGGGAGGAGTAAACCTGCAACTAGTAAAAAGGGAAAACTAGTGGCTCTTGTTTGAGGCAAATGATGTTATTTATATTTATAAACTATGAAATGTTATACATTTATTATAACAGTTGTTGGGTTTAACTCCATCGTGTGTTGTTCTGAAATGGCTAGAAATATAGGTCTCGATTCTCCAGCCTACATCATCTATGCCTTCCACTTATTCCAACAGAAAATCACACTGATGAAAGGAAAGCTTGCTCTCCTGTTTGAGAGGGCTGAGATCTCTGCTTTTACAGGAAGATACTGGGAGTAAATTGGGTATGGAATTCTACAGCTGATAGTGATGTTTTCCCTTCAGTTGTTGGGGAGCATACTCAGTGTCTCTGAGTCTCCAGAAATGTGCTTTTAAATTTAATTTTTGTGTATTGGACTTGAACTCAAGCCCTTGAGATCTCTCCCCCTCTCATATATATTCCTTAATTGGAACTGGGCTTTCCTGCCTGGGCTTGCTTGGAATCACAGTCCTTTCATCTCAGCCTTTTGAGCAGCTAGGGTTACAAGTGTGAGCGACCAGAACTGACCTCACTCAGCTTTTTTTTTTTTTTTTTTTGGGGGGGTCCGGTCGTGGGGCCTGAACTCTGGGCCTGAGCGCTGTCCCTCAGCTCTTCAGCTCAAGGCTAGCACTCTACCACTTAAGCCACAGCGCCACTTCCGGCTTTTTTTCTTTTTTGCTTATGTGGTGCTGAGGAATTGAACCCAGGGCCTCAGGCATGCAAGGCAAGCCTTCCCAGCCCCTCAGCTTTTTTTTTTCTGGCTTTCCCCACCCCCTCTACTGGCCACTTGTACCACACTTCAAGTCCAGTTTTCTCATCTCTAGTCCAGTTTCCTATTTTTCTCTTTTATTCTTTTCCTTTTAGTTACTTGGAGTTAAAGTCTCGTGGACTTCCGGCTGCCTTCAAACCACTATCCTCCAAGTCTCAGCCTCCCAAGTAGATAGGATTAAAGGTGTGTACCACCTGCCCTCTGCTATTAATTGATTGATTCATTCTGTTACAGCAACCAACACAGACCATCAAAGATCCAGACTACTTTTTAGAGAGGATAAAGGAGTTTATTGCTGCGATTGACCCCAACTAGACTGTTAGGACTAGGTTAAATTAAACAAGTTAAGTATTAATTAGACTAAGGAAGAAGGAAATTTAACTGGGATAATTAAGTCCCAGCACCTAAAAATAAGAAATGCAAACTTGAGAAAGGGGAACAAAACTGTGCTTTGACATTTACCAAGTATTGCAAAGCACGTAAAAATAGGGCCAACAGTATGCAAGGCTGACCACCAATGTCCCAATGTTTCTTTTTTGTGATTATGCTTGCTTAGCAAATATATTAAAACAGAACTAGACCCTTTGCAGTTAGTTTTATTGATTAATATGAATAAGGCCAAACTTGAAAGGTGGGAATTTCCCTTTAGAAGAAAACCCAAAACTGAGAGCAAAGGGAAGATCAAGGTAAAATATTGCAATTTCCCAGGGCTGGTGGGACTCGAACCCACAATGGGTGAAAGGAGTCACCAATACTCAGTCAATAGGGCTAGGAATCATTAAATGGCCATGGCATCTGACCTCCACTACACCCAAACAGTGAAGACCAGCAGTGAAGTCAAATAGCTCAGGGTATTTGAAGGCAAGATCCATAGGGGAGGGGGCACCACTAGCAGGTGGCCATGACTGGCAAAGAAGCAAGTTACAGAAGCAGAGCTAGCAGTTAGTGATTACAAAATGGTGATTACAATTCCAGTTATTCCAATAACCAAGACCATAAATCACAAGGCAAATCTTCCCATCAAAGAAGCAAGTAAGTGAAATAGCAATTACAGCCTCTATATACAAAGTAGTAAGTCCTTGAAGCAAAAACCACATTCCAAATTTCTTATCACACCCCCAAAATTAAACCACCTTCCAGGTTTTCTGGCTCTGTCTGAGTTTCACTGTTATCTACTGAATTCCAGTAACCTGGTGTTTAACTAATTTACTTCAGGGGCTGGGAAGGTGGCTCAGTGGTAGAGCGCTTGCCTTTCATGCCTGAGGCCCTGGGTACCATTCCTCAGCACCACATAAGAAAAAAGAAAAAAGCCGGAAGTGGCGCTGTGGCTCAAGTGGTAGAGCACTAGCCTTGAGCTGAAGAGCTGAGGGACAGCGCCCAGGCCCAGAGTTTAGGCTCCACGACCGGACCCGCCCCCCCCAAAAAAAACTAATTAATTTACTTCAAATCTTTATCTCTGGAATTTTCCCTTTAATGACTAACCTGCAGTTTATACAAGGAGATTCTGCCTTTCAAGTCTGGCCTTATTCTTCCTCACTTTGCAAATTTCAGTAAATGCTAGGCCTCAGTTTGTTCCATTCCTAGGGTCCATACTTACGTTTCTCAGGTTACCTTGGTTTTGTTTGTCCCAGTTAAATTTAGTTTTTCCTTGGTCTAATTAATACTCTTTGTTTAATTAACCTGGTTCTAACAAAGGAATGAGAACTTTGTCTTGGTTATTGAAATTGTAATTGCCATTTATAATTATTAACTGCTAGCTTTGCTTCTGTAACTGGCTTCCTTACTGATTGCAAAATTACCACTGACCAACTGTGAGTGGCCTCTGTGGTTTTTGCCTTTCTATTCCCTGTGCTATTTGAGTTCTGGGCTGGTCTTTACTGTCTCAATAGTGGAGGTTAGTCGCCGGGGTTAATAAAGGTTCCTAACCCTATTGATTGTTGGGGACTTCTTTCACCAATAGTGGGTTGGAGTCCCACAGGCTCTGGGAAGTTGGAATACTTCAGGCTAGTGCCAGAAGAAGTTTGGATCCTAAGGGAGGGGAGATCTTGTTTTTTGTTTGTTTGTTTGTTTTTGCTAGTCCTGGGGCTTGAACTCAGGGCCTGGACACTGTCCTGAGCCTCTCTATGCTCAAGGCTAGCCCTCTACCGCTTATGCCACAATACCATTTCTATTTTTTTTTTTTTTTCTGTTTATGTGGTACTGAGGAATTGAATCCAGGGCTTCATGCATGCCAGGCAAGCACTATACTACTAAGCCACATTCCCAGCCCAGACCTACAAGCTGGTTATACACATTAATCAGATATACAAAAGGTCAGGCAGGCTGACATCAACTTCTGACTAGGTGAACAATTTCTTTCCAGTTGTGCAGAAATCATGATATCCAGTTCTACTCTTTCTGTATTGTTATAAAAATATATATATAGGGACTGGGAAGGTGGCTCAGGGGTAGAGTGCTTCCCTTGCATGCACGAAGCCCTGGGTTCGATTCCTCAGCACCACATAAGCAGAAAAAAGCTGGAAGTGGCGCTGTGGCTCAAAGTGGTACAGTGCTAGCCTTGAGCTGAAGAGCTGAGGGACAGTGCCAGACCCAGAGTTCAGGCCCCACGACCAAAAAATAAATATTATATATATATATATATATATATATACCTATCTTAGTGGTTTTCCTGTCCTTCAGATAGCCCCACTTTGTCTGCCCCCAACTCACATTCTAGCAACAGCCCCACTGGGCCACTTTCCGGCAACTGGGTGGGGGCCAAATGGATGCTGGAAAGTTCCTCGCTGGGAGAGGTAACTTTGATGCGGCCTGTTTTTTCTGGGGGTCGGCACTCAGGCCTGATGCGCTTACCGAGCTGGAACTCTACTACTTGAGCCACGACCCCAGCCCTAGATACTGCTCTTGAAGTATAACCATCTACCACGCACCCTGGTTACCTGGAGCCACGCCCACAAGGGCGTGGTCACACACCCAGAACTTTGAGGCCGTGAGGGCTTCTGGGAAGCACACCCTCCCGGAAGCGGAAGTTCAGGGAGTAGGCGCGTCATTTCCTGAAGATAAAGGCGAGCTCAACGGCCTGGACTTCATTTGCTCCGTCCAAGCTGCGGGATGAAGGAGGTGAGGAAAGAGCGAGTGCGCGGGGGCCGGCGGAGGCACCGGAACGGAGACGTGGTGACTATGGCGCCGGCTGTGGTGGTGAAGCAGGAACGCCTCAGTCCGGAAGCCGCGCCGCCCACCCAGCGCCGTCCCGACCTCGCCGGCGGCGGCGGCAGCCCGACCCCGCCACCAGGCCGCCGCGGGAGCCGAGCCCGGGGAGTGAGCCGGTAAGTGCGAGACACCCGGGGTGGAGAAGTTTGGGTGGAGCCCTGTGGGGAAGTAGACGCCATCCTGAGGTGGTGGGGGCGTCCGGGCGTGTTCGTTACAGAACCTTCACCCCAGCACTGCCTCTCGCCTTGTGGCGCTGCTAAGTGCGCGCTTAACGATCGGGGTCTGGTGTCTTCGGCCGGGGTCCCTCCCCATTCAGCAGGTAACACCGAACGCTTATGAAGTCAAAATGAGATCATCGCTCCTCCCCTGCCCCCACTAAAGAGTGCGACTGGTGTCTTTCTAGTGTTGTTCCCTCAAAGATTCCTATACCGAGTTCTAGGCGGTCCACCTAGAACTCTGAAGGGGGGAAAAAAACAAACACGGTTTTCTATACTCCTTCATTTAAACATCTATTCAACATAGTGTTACTGAGGGCCTAGGTACCATTCCAGGTACTGGGTCACAAGGATCAACTAAAGATAGTCTTTAACCTCGAGAAATCGGCTGGGGAGGGGGACTTATGTAGCCCCAAGACGAACAGGATAGCCAGCCAATAGATGAATGGTAAACAAATAGTAAGACATCTTAAAAGAGTATGGGCTGGTGATTGGAGGAAGTGGAAGAGGATTTATTTTAAGCTAAGACTGGAGTGATCCGATTGATCCAGCTCTTTAAGATCTAGGCAGAGGAAACAATTTGTGGAAAGAACCTGAAGCAGAATCGTGTTGGTTCTAGGTAGGATCGGGGGAAGTCCTCTGGATGACATGTTGATAGATTGAATGTGACTGCTGGTGAAAGGAGAGACTGTTTGGTTGTGTTGAGAAAAAAAATGACTTCTGGGTGTTGGCTAATAAAGTGGCAAACATTGGGATAAGAAAAGGGTTTGAAATCAAGAATTAGTATCTAAGCAGGAAGGTTCAAGATGTGGCTTTAGAGGGGACCTTAGTGTTAAGAAAGCCCTGGCAGGCCCGGGTGGCTCACACCTGTAATCCTAGCTACTCAGAAGGCTGAGATCTGAGGATTGTGGTTCAAAGCCCGGGCAAGCAAAGTCTGTGAGACTTTTTTTTTTTTCTTTCTGTCCGGTCGTGGGGCCTGAACTCTGGGCCTGGGTGCTGTCCAGCTCGTCAGCTCAAGGCTAGCGCTCTACCACTTGAGCCATAGCGCCTCTTCCGGCTTTTTTCTTTTGGCTTATGTGGTGCTGAGGAATCGAACCCAGGGCCTCATGCATGCAAGGCAAGCGCTCTACCATTGAGCCACCTTCCCAGCCCCGTGAGACTCTTATTGCCAATAAACCACCCAAAAACTGGAAGTGACCCTGTGGCTTAAGTGGTAGAGTGCTAGCCTTGAGCTGAAGAGCTGAGGGACAGCACCCAGGCCCAGAGTTCAAGGCCCACAATTGACCCACTCCCCCAAAAAAAATAAATAAATAAAGCCCTTAACTCCTTTAGTGATCAGAAGCAATCTTCCAAATGTGGTGTTTATGGTTTATGTTTAGTAGGTAGGCCTGATATGAGAATCTGATTTGTGTGGGAGAAGGGAAATTGAGATAAAATCCAGTATCCCTTTCTCTGAAAAGGTCCCCAGCCAAAAAGAAAATCAAGTCTTCGGGGAGAAGAAGCAAGTCTCCTCGGACTAAGAGAAGCCGGAGTCCTCACCACTCAACAGTCAAAGTTAAGCAGGTAAGTGGATCAAGGGTGTTTGATAACTGGCTCCATATCTTCATGCCAAGCTGAAGAGAGTGTTTTTTTGTTTGTTTGTTTTTTGTTTGTTGGTGTGGGGCTTGAACTCCGCTTGAGCGCTATCCCTGCGCTCTTCAGCTCAAAGCGAGTGCTCTACCACTTCCCGTTTTCTAGTGGTTTATTGGAGATAAGAGTCTCATGGACTTTTTTTGCCAGGGCTGGCTTTGAACCGTGATCCTCAGATCTCAGCCTCCTGAGTAGCTAGGATTACAGGTGAGAGTCACTGGTACCTGGCTTGAGAGAGAGAGAGAGTGTGTGTGTGTGTGTGTGTGCGCGCGCGCGTGTGCACGTGTGCGCGCGCATGTGTGTACATGTGTGTGCAAGCTTTTCTAAAAAGTGTATGCAGGGAGTAGTTCTACTCATTTGCTTATATTAAGCTTTTATTTTGAAGCAGTTGTTAATTCACATCTGATAATTGCATTTATCACAAGCAATTCAGAGAGGTGTACTCTTTTTTGCTTCTCCAAATAGTCACATCTTAACAGAACTGTTGATAGGATCACAACCAGAACATTGTTATTGATGTAGTCTAGATATAGAATTTGTCTCTACAGGGATCTCCAATGTGGTACTTCCGAGCGCCCCCACTTCTTTCCTTAATCCTTTATCCTTCCTTAATTCCTGACTGCCTCTTCTGCTGTTTTTTGCTTCTTTTTTTTGGGGGGGGGTCCAGTCTTAGGGCCTGAACTCTGGGCCTGGGTGCTGTCCCTCAGCTCTTCAGCTCAAGCCTAGTGCTCTACCACTTAAGCCACAGCGCCACTTCCGGCTTTTTTCTTTTTGCTTATGTGGTGCTGAGAAATCGAACCCAGGGCCTCAGGCATGCAGGGCAAGCGGTCTACCACTGAGCCACCTTCCCAGCCCTGTTTTTTGCTTCTTTAACGTTGTAGGTTTTCAGTTTGTTTCAATTTGGTACTAAGATTTGGGACTGTGTTGAGATTTAGGTTTTGGCCTGTGGATGATGACCATTTTATTCAGTACTATTTGTTGAGAAGGCTGTTTTTTATCAGTTTCTGGTGCTCATACCTGAATCCTAGCTGTTTAGAAGGCTGAGATCTGCAGATGGTAGTTTGAAGCCAGCCCAGGTAGAAAAATGTGGTTTAAATGGTGGAGTGCAATCTGTGAGAAGATGTACACTGAGAATTCAAGCTGCAGAACCAACAATCCCTCCCCTCTCCCCCCCAAATAAAAAAGAAAGTTGTTTTTCTTCTATTTGATTGATTTTTGCTCTTTTGTCAACAATCGGTTGGGCTAGATGCTAGTGACTCGTACCTATCTATAATATAATACTAGCTATTCAGGAGGCCCAGTTTGAAGTCAGCCTGGGAAGGAAAGTCCATGAGACTCTTTATCTCTAATTAACTAACAAAAAGCCAGAAGTAGAACTGTGGCTGAAGTAATAGGGCCCCAGCTTTGAGTGAAAAAGCTAAAGGACAGTGCCCAAGCTTTGAGTACAACCCTCAGTATTCACACACACACATACACACACACACACACACACACACAAGCACATACATGCACGTATTAGTTGGATATGTATTTGTAGATATGTATTTGTATTTCTGGGTTCTGAATTTCAGTTTTGTTTGTTGGGGAGAAGGAATACTAGAGATTGAACTCAGAAACTTAAACTCAAAACCTTGAATTTGCTAGACAAGTTCTTGGCCCTCAGTGCATTTTGCTTTTAGTTTGTTGTCAGTCTCAAGTTTTTCCTGGTGGGCTTCAGATTAAAGTACAGCTCAAATGTAGTGGCACCACCATACCTAACCTTGTCGGTTAGTTGTGTGTGTGTGTATGTTTGCTGGTTGGTACTGAGGCTTAAACTCAGGATTCTGAGTCAAGGCTCACTTAGCTTTTTTTTTATCTCAAGACTAACACTTTACCACTTCAGCCACACCTCTGCTTGGAGATAAGTCTCTCACGGATTTTCCTACTTGGGCTGACTTTGAACCACGATCCTCAGATCTCAGCCTCCGTGTAGCAAGGATTAAAGGTGTAAGCTGTTTCTTTTTTTCTTTGTTGGCCTTGGGGCTTGAACTCAGGGACTGGGCACTGTCCCTGAGCTTTTTAGCTCAAGTCTAGCAAAGTGATAGAGCTACCACTCGGAGCCATAGCTCCACTTCTGGTTTTCTGGTGGTTAATTGGAGATGAATCTCATTGCCTTTCCTGCCTGGGCTAGCTTTGAACTACAGTCTTTAGCTTTTAGTCTCCTGAGTAGCTGCTTGGCTTAATATTGCTAATCTAAGCAGAGAAAATTCATGTTCTTGGGGCTGGGAAGGTGGCTCAGTGGTAGAGCGCTTGCCTTGCATGCTCGAGGCCCTGGGTTCGATTCCTCAGCACCACATAAGCAAAAAAAAGAAAAAAGCCGGAAGTGGCGCTGTGGCTCAAGTGGTAGAGCGCTGGCCTTGAGCTGAAGAGCTGAGGGACAGCGCCCAGGCCCAGAGTTCAGGCCCCACAACTGGACCCAAAAAAAAAAATTAAAAAAAAAAAAATTCATGTTCTTTATATAGCACTGATGCTTTGGTTAGTAGTGAGACTAAACATATCATCAGGAATTTGTACTTCTTTTAAAGTCAGTTCTAGGGATTGAACTCAGGCTCCCTAGCTTGCCAAGCAGGCATATCTTTACCCCTTATTAAGCTTTTATTTCTTCTGAATTTCCTTAATAATGTACTTTGCCCATTTTCTAGTATTTGTGTTATTAACAAACTCACTGATATATTAATATATGGTCTGTACTGCAAACTTTTATTATTTTTATTTTTTTGCCAGTCCTGGGGCTTGAACTCAGAGCCTGGGCACTGTCCCTAAGCTGCTTTTTTGCTCAAGGCTAGCACTCTACCACTTGAGCCACAGCGCCACTTCTGGCCTTTTCTGTTTATGTGGTACTGAGGAATCAAACCCAGGGCTTTATGCATTCTAGGCAAGCACTCTACCATTAACATTCCCAGCCCCAACTTTTTTTTGTCAAACTCAGTTTTGTTTTTTTTTTGGTCAGTCGTGGGGCTTGAACTCTGGGCCTGAGCGCTGTCCCTCAGCTCTTTAGCTCAAGGCTAGCGCTCTACCACTTGAGCTACAGTGCCACTTCCAGTTTTCTGGTGGTTTATTGGAGATTAGAGTTTCACAGGCTCAGGCCTGTAATCCTAGCTACTCAGGAGGCTGAGATCTGAGGATCGAGGTTCAAAGCCAGCCTGGGCAGGAAAGACCGTGAGACTCCTATCTCCACTATCTGCACGACCAAACCAAAAAAATAAATAAATAAAATAAAATAAAATGTCTGTTAATACATTTTTACAGATTTCCTACATTTTTCCTGTTTCTTAAGTTTATTCCTAGATACTAAATAAGTTTTGGTACTGTTGAAGTAGAATGGTGGGTTTTGTGGGTTTTGTTTTGCTTTTGGGTGCTGGTCATGGGGCTTAAACTCAAGGTTGGGCACTGTCCCTGAACTTTTTTGCTCAAGGCTAGCACTCTACTACTTGAGCCATAGGTCAACATCTGTCTTTTTTTGGTGTTTAATTGGAGACAAGAGTCTCATGGACCTTCCTTCTCATGATGGCTTTGAACCATGATCATCAGATCTTAGCCTCCTGCATAGCTAGGATTGCAGATATGACCCACTAAAGTGTAATCTACTCCCTCTCCCCCACCTCCCGGTCATGGGACCTGAACTCTGGGCCTGGGTGCTGTTCCTCAGCTCTTCAGACTCAAGGCTAGCACTCTACCACTTGAGCCACAGTGCCACTTCTGGGTTTTTCTGCTTATGTGGTGTTGAGGAATCAAACCTAGGGCCTCATGCATGCAAGGCAAGCACTCTACCACTGAGCCACTTCCCAACCCCTGAAGTGTAATCTTTTTTTTTTTGGGTCCGGTAGTGGGGCCTGAACTCTGGGCCTGGGCGCCGTCCCTCAGCTCTTCAGCTCAAGGCTAGTGCTCTACCACTTGAGCCACAGCGCCACTTCCGGCTTTTTTCTTTTTGCTATGTGGTGCTGAGGAATCGAACCCAGGGCCTCATGCGTGCAAGGCAAGCGCTCTACCACTGAGCCACCTTCCCAGCCCTGAAGTGTAATCTTTTAAGATGAGTGTTATGATTTCATTATTGACATGAGGAAACTACCTTTTAAAAAAAAAAAAAGCTCGCGTGTGACTACTTAATTGTTCTTTTATTTTCATGGCTCTGAAAGTTGCCTGTGGTTAATAGTGCTCTGAAAGGGAATGTGCTTTTTTTCCTTCTTTTTGTATCAGGCTTCCTTACTTTTCATTTTCTGGGCATGGCTTGTGCTGTTAGGGCTGCAGTTGTGTAGCGGCATGATATAGATCTTTAGCGCCTTTTACAAGGGAACATAAACACCACATTTAACTTTATGTCTGTGGGAAACTTTGTTCTGAGTGCCCCCAGACAACTATGATTACAGCAGCTTTTTCACAGATTGTTTGAATTTCAGGAACGGGAGGATTACCCTCGGAGAGGACGGGAGGACCGACAGCACCAGGACCCATCACAGCAGGAACACAGGAGATCTAGGAACAGTAACCGAGACAGAGACAAGCATCGGGGCCATTCCCGCCAAAGGAAGAGCTCTGATGAAAGGCCTGGTGGTGGACAGGGCCGGGATAGAGACAGCCACAACTTGCAGGCTCAGGAGGAAGAGCGGGAGTTTTATAATGCCAGGCGCCGGGAGCACCGCCAGAACGAAGTCACTAGCACTGCTAATGAGGCTCAAGAGATGGTTCCTCAACCTGGTGGCAACAGAAACAAAGAAGTGCCTGTTAAAGAAAAACCAAGCTTTGAACTTTCTGGGGCACTTCTTGAGGACACTAACACCTTCCGGGGTGTCGTCATTAAGTACAGTGAGCCCCCAGAAGCACGTATCCCTAAAAAACGCTGGCGTCTCTACCCATTTAAAAATGATGAGGTTCTTCCAGTCATGTACATCCATCGACAGAGTGCTTATCTTTTGGGTCGACACCGGCGCATTGCAGACATTCCAATCGATCATCCCTCTTGTTCAAAGCAGCATGCAGTCTTTCAGTATCGGTAAGTATACACCTGGAAGAGGACCCTGGAATGCCAGCAGGGGCTAAATGTCTCAGCAGTGCTCTGGAGTCTGTGCCCCTCTTGTCTAGTGGCAGTATTAAAGAGTACTGTAATCTAGCTGCTTACTGAATAAGAGCTTTCAACTTCGTTTCAGAAACTCAGATTTTTAATATGCCCTTAGCACTTGCCAAGTATTTGACTCTGGGACAAGCCATTCTGGTCCTGTTTGTACCTGCCTTTCAGTGTCATTATGAGATTTAATTGGAAATACAAATGAAAATGGTTGGTGTATTTATTAGCTGAATCTGCATCTTGAAAGCTTGAGTTGTCTATCTGTTGCCATTTGATCCTCACAACAACCCTGTGGGAAAGATGAGATAATATCCTATTTGACAAGACAAGGAAAGTAAAGGTGGGCACAGCCAGATGACCTTTTTTTGGGGGGGTGGGGGTTCAGTCGTGGGGCCTGAGCTCTGGGCCTGGGCGCTGTCCCTCAGCTCTCAGCTCAAGGCTAGTGCGCTACCACTTGAGCCATAGCACCACTTCCGGCTTTTTTTTCTGCTTATGTGGTGCTGAGGAATCGAACCCAGGGCTTCATCCATGCAAGGCAAGTGCTCTACCACTGAGCCACCTTCCCAGCCCCATCCAGCTGACTTTCCTAGTAAGTGATTACCAGAAGATTTCTGACTCAGATCTAGCCCATCTCCTTTGAATCTGAAGTCCTAATCCACTGATTTTTTTTTTCCACTTGGACTAGAGGTAAAGTAATATTGATGTATAGCTAAAAGAAGCATTTTATTATTAAACCACAACAGATTTTTATTTGTATTTATTTTTTGTTCTATTCATGGGGCTTGAGCTCAAGGCTTGGGCTCTTTCCCTGAGTTATTTTTACTCAAGGCTAGTGCTCTGCCAATTGAGTCACAGCTCCACTTCTAGCTTTTGGAGATAAGAGTCTCATAGAAGGCTGGGAATGTGGCTTAGTGGTAGAGTGCTTGCCTAGCATGCATGAAGCTCTGGGTTCAATTCCTCAGTACCACATAAACAGAAAAGCCCAGGAGTGGTACTGTGGCTCAAGTGGTAGAGTGTTAACCTTGAGCAAAAGAAGCTAGGGACAGTGCCTAGGCCCTGAATTCAAGCCCCAAGATTGGGGCTTGAAAAAGAGTCTCATAGACTATCCTGCCCTGGCTGGCTTGGAACCATGATCCTCAGATGTCAGCCTCCTGAGTAGAGCTAAAATTACAGGTGTGATCCATCAGTGCCTGGCTTCCTCTTGACTTCTTAGAGTTTTTTGTTTTTTTTTTCTTAGAGTTTTTAACTTGAATCATGTTCAAGCCAGGTTGCTTACATCATCTAGGCTGGGTAGCAAGGAGTGTTAGGAGAGCTGGATGATAAGGCAGAGTTTTGCTCACAAGTTTCTCTCCTTGTCTCTTCTAGGCTTGTGGAGTACACTCGTGCTGATGGTACAGTTGGCCGGAGGGTAAAGCCCTACATCATTGACCTTGGCTCAGGAAATGGAACCTTCTTGAATAACAAGCGTATTGAGCCACAAAGATACTACGAACTGAAAGAGAAGGATGTACTTAAGTTTGGATTCAGTAGCAGAGAGTATGTCTTGCTCCACGAATCATCTGATACTTCTGAACTAGACAGGAAGGAGGACGAGGATGAGGAGGAGGAAGAGGAAGCAGTGTCTGACAGCTAGCAAACTAAGAAACAACCCATTCTATTGAGACACCTTTTCCTTCTTGAAAGGCTTGGGATTGACTTCAAAGCACCACGGTGCTCGCTGTAACGCCTCTTATTGCCTTAAGTCTTTCCTCTGTTGCTGACCAGCATGTGTTAAGAACACTGACTTAGGTTTTGTTGATTTGTTTTGTGGCACATAATCATGTGCCTGTGGTCATTTGTTTTTAAACAGTCTCGCCAATTACAGTACATCGTGTTTTAGTAGAAGCATTGTGGCTTTAGTTGGTGCTTTGAGAACTGCTGCCTAGGAAATGGAACCCTTTGTTGAAGGGGAATTGTGGTTTGTTCTCTTTGTACAGTTTGTTTATTTATATAGTTATTAAGCTTTGTGGACCAGGAGTTTTTCTTTTTGGGGCAAATCCTTGAGCAGAGAATCTTACTGAGCTTCGATTGTCAGCAGAACAGCCTCCATTATATACCAAAACTTAGACCTGATTGAACTCTTGAGTCATATAAGTTAATTTTGCACTTTTTTTTTTGAGGTTTGGGGGAGTGTTAACCACATGACCTCATTATCAACTTAAACAGATGCTTTGTGGCACCTGTTTAAACATGTGACATACAAGAAGATTATGGCTACTATCACTGGGTGCTGATTAATGGGAGAAGCTGAGATGCTTGTGGATCTGTTTCCTGTAGAGAATTCTGCTTTCTCCATGGAGCATGTATGTAACTATTTCTATCATCTGGTCTATCTATTCTTCAGTTTTGCATTTTTAGCCAAACAGCCCTTTTCTCCCCTCCCTCCTTCCCTTCCTTCTCTCCTTCCTTCTCTCCTTCCTTCTCTCCTTCCTTCCTTCCTTCCTTCCTTCCTTCCTTCCTTCCTTCCTTCCTCTCCCTCTCCCTCTCTTTTTCTTTGAGAAATATACCATCACCTATGTGACAGGGGCCTTGCTTTATTGTAACAACATGTAAATATGTCTGAAGAAGATTGTGTAGCATTTCTACATGTTTCATCTTTAAAAATTGTTAAGAGAAGTTGTATTTACCTTCCAAGGGCAGGAAAGCAAGGGGGCTGCCCATTTTCCTAATTTTCCACCAAGAATAATGTGTAGGTAGAAAAGTACTACTTACATATAGTGTCTATGTGTGTATTATATATCAATTATATGTTCAAGAGCTGTGTGATGGTTTTCGTATGACAGTGTCATATAAATATAACGCCACACGACAGGCAAAGGCTTCTCTGCATTTGAAGAGAAGGTTTTCATTATATGTATTTTTGTGATAAAAAAATAAAATTTGTAAATATATTCCTATTTCAAAGGTTAATACTTTTCCTAGCACAGAGGTCTTAAGTTCAATATCTATTTGCTGCTAAGAGTTTTCATAATAGTGTATTTGAGTAAAATAAGCAATTGTGTAGGGAGTCATAAGGAGATACCAAGACATGGAGAAGTGGGCCCAGCTCTGCACGGAATCCAGCGCTTCCAATTTCAGCAGGTGAACATGGGTCATGGGGAAGCAATAGTACTTTCTGAAATGGCAGGAAAAGACAGGTTTTCTTTCAAGTAGAGATTAGGGCAGGCTATGTGTAGTGAGCTCTGGTATTTTATACAGCAAAATACCATCCCTGCCAAGTGTGGGGGGGGGGGAATGAAGGGGGGGAAGGAGCTCACACCCGTAATCCTAGCAACCTAGGAGGCAGAGATCTAAGGATGGTGGTTCAAAGCCAGTCCAGTCAGGAAACCATGAGACTCTTAACTGCAATTAACCACCAGAAAACCAGAAGTGGAGCTGTGGCTCAAAGTGGTTAGCCTTGAGCTGAAGGGCTCAGAGACAGAGCCCAGGCACTGAGTTCAGGCAAGCCCCATAAATGACAAAAAAATGAAAATAAAAAATACCATCCTTACCATTTCATCCTCATGGGGGTGGGGAAGGTGACATGGCTATTAACTCCTCCTCTGAGGTTGGAACTTTAGGGTGATAGTGAGTTAGATGATCATTTCCATTGTTTTTTACATTCTAGTCTCATATTCAAGGCTAGATGTTGCCTGCTGCAGAAAGGCAGCTGACTTATATTCATTCAAAATAAATGGAAAGATTTTTGAAAAGTGAGCACTTAAGATTAACTAGATGAAAGTTATGATGAGGGCTGGGAAGGTGGCTCAGTGGTAGAGTGCTTGCCTTGCATGCATGAGGCCCTGGGTTCAATTCCTCAGCATCACATCAGCAAAAAGAAAAAAGCCGGGAATGGCGCTGTGGCTCAAGTGGTAGAGTGCTAGCCTTGAGCTGAAGAGCTGAGGGACAGTGCCCAGGCCCAGAGTTCAGGCCCCATGACTGGACCCTCCCCACACACAAAAAAGAAAGAAATGAGGGGAAGCTACAGGGCAACTAGCATTTCACCTGTCTAGAAAGTAGATATTGTTCTGGTAAGTTTAGGTTTCCCCCCAGAGTTTCCTCTGGGATTAAGCACTGATCTGGCTTTTTAAATTTTTTTGGTCGGTCATGGGGCCTGAACTTGGCCCGGGTGCTATCCCTCAGCTCTTCAGCTCAAGAGCTAGCAATCTACCACTTGAGTCACAGTGCCACTTTCTGGCTTATGTGGTCCTGAGGAATTGAACCTAGGGCTTCATGCATGCAAGGCAAGCACTCTACTACTGAGCCACCTTCTCAAGCCCTGATGTGGCATCTTAATCCGGGGCTAACTGATTCAGTGTATGCTGCTGCTCCTGCTCCCTGCTGACCTTGGGCTTTGCTTGGACATCTCACTGATGGGTACTGTGGTACACAACAACTTTGCCAACCTTTCAATGACAAATCCCAGTTACATTGTGAACTTTGTATTAGTAGGGCAATAGCTTCCTGGATTTAGGTTTGTTTTTTTTTTCATGCTGAAAATGTGGGAAGTTCTCTTTTTTTTTTTTTTTTGTACAAAAATTGTCCAAGAAAGATCCATCTCCGAAGTTGATACTTGTTCATTTTAGCTTTTTGCAAGTACATTTATCTTTTTTGTTGTTGGATAGAGCTTGAACTCTGGGCCTGGGTGCTGTCCTTGAGCTCTTCAGCTCAAGGTTTGTGCTCTACCACTTAAGCCACAGTACCACTTCTGGTTTTCTGAGTGGTTTATTGAAGATAAAAGTCTCACAGACTTTCCTGCCTGTGCTAGTTTTCAACCACGATCCTCAGATGTCAGCCTCCTGAGTAGCTAGGATTATAGGCGTGAGCCACCGGTGCTTGGCTAAGTTCAGTATCTTTTCTCAACCCTGGCTACCTGGCTAGCTTGTCTGCATATCATTGCTGTCAGAATCAAGTTATAACAGCCCTTTGCTACTGAGCCTTTTTAGCAGGGCCTCTGGTGGCCCACCCTTGTGCGGAAGTGTACAACAAAATTTTCATATTTATAATATAGCTTAGTTTTACCAAGCTTAGAGTTTGGGAAATTAGGGTAGTGGCAGAGCACTAGCCTGCTATGCTCAAGGTTCCATCTCCAATTATCTCTCCCTGACCTGAAAAGTTTAGAACATAACTCTTTCTTTAGAACGTAACTCTGATCTAGTGCATAGATGATCATATTTTTTGTTTGTTTTGTTGGGTTTTTTTGTTGGTCATGGGGCTTGAACTATGGACTTGGGCACTATCCCTCAGCTCTTCAGCTAAAGGCGAGTGCTCTACCACTTGAGCCACAGCACTACTTCCAGTTTCTAGTGGTTAATTGGAGATAAGAGTCTCATGGACTTCCCCCCCCCCCCCCCCCCCCCCCCCCCCCCCCCGCTTGCTTTGAACCTTGATCCTCATATCTTAGCCTCCTGAGTAGCTAGGATTGCAGGCATGAGCTACTGGTGCCGAGCCATATTTTTTTAAATGTCCTCATTGTAGAAATGAGTTGTGGATCTGAGGAACAAATGGCATCTGGTAACTGGAGCCTAAATGTGCTGCACAATGTGTCAGCAATACCTGCTTATGAACTAATACTCTGTATATGTGAGTTTATGTTAAACAAACAGGCAACGTTATTGAAATGAAAACTTTTGGAATTTAAAGCTTCATTTGGTTTCTTTGGTAAAGTGTGTGGTATAGTTATTAAGTGAGAAACAATTTACGAACACAGTTGCTAAAAGTCTAAACAGTGAAACTCCTGAGTTCCCCAACAAATACTTTTTTCTGTTGTTGGTTGGGGGGCTTGAACTCTGGGCCTGGGCGTTGTCCCTCAGCTCTACCACTTGAGTCACAGTGCCACTTCCAGTTTTCTGGTGATTTATTGGAGATAAGAGTCTCACAGACTTTTCCTGCCCAGGCTGGCTTAGAACTGTGATCCTCAGATCTCAGCCTCCTGAGTAGCTAGGATTACAGGTGTGAGCCACCGGTGCCCGGCCCCTTCTGAACTTTTTATATTAGCATATATTTGCTGGGGCTGGGCACCGGTGGCTCACACCTGTAATCCTAGCTACTCAGGAGGCTGAGATCTGAGGATCACGGTTCAAAGCCAGCCAGGGCAGGAACATCTGAGAGACTCTTATCTCCAATAAACCACTAGGAAACCGGGAGTAGCGCTGTGGCTCAAGCGGTAGAGCTCTTGCCATGAGCTGAAGAGTGCAGGGACAGCGCCCAAGCCCATGACCAACAAAAAAAAAAGTTCAGAAGGGGTAGGGATGGACCTTACCAGTAAACGGCTGGTCTGCCATGAATTTGATCCTTAGGATTATCAAATAAATATATATGTATATAAACAAAAGGAAGCAGTGGATTGATGTGTTCATGCTGTAAAGTTAAGGTAAATCTATCATCAGTTGCATAAACTTAGTATGCTAGCAATTATTTTGTAGCTGTGAAAGAGCAATAATCAAAGATGCTTTGCATCTGTAGAAGAGATAACATTTGAAGTGTGCCTTAGAAAGTAGGTTGATTTTAGGCCAGGTGCTGGTGGCTCATGCCTGTAAGCCTAGCTACTCAGGAGGCTGAGATCTGAGGATCATGGTTCAAAGCCAGCCTGGGCAGGAAAGTCCATGAGACTTATCTCAAATTAACCACCAGAAAACAGGAAGTGGTGCTGTGGCTCAAGTGGTAGAGCACTAGCCTTGAGCTGAAAAGCTGAGGGACAGCGCCCAGGCCCAGAGTTCAAGCCCCATGACCAACAAAAAATAAAAATAAAAAAGAAAGTAGGTTGGTTTTGGATCAGTAGTAGAGGATGTTGTGCCAGACGGGGCAGTTCAGGGAGCAGCAGAACTGCAATGGATACAAGGAAAAAGACTATTGACCCAAAGTCCCATAGTGGTAGAGTTGGAATGAGAAATCACTCAGTCCAGGATCTGGTGATTTTTCCCACCTGCAGAGCTTACTGAAGAAAGTGGAGTGAAAAGAACCAGTTGGTATTAGGCTGCCCAGTTCACATGGGTCTCAAGGAAGTCACATTGGGTAAGACATCTGGGAGTAGAGTAGCTTCAGCAAATCTTCACCAAGTCACAGACATGTCTACTTGACAATTGCCATGTTGACTCATAAAAATGGGCAAATGTGGGCTGGGAAGGTAGCTTCATGGAAGAGTGCTTGCCTTGCATGCATGAGGCCCTGGGTTCAATTCCTCAGCACCACATAAGCAAAAAAAAAAAAGCCAGAAGTGGCACTGTGGCTGAAATGGTAGAGCACTAGCCTTGAGCTGAAGAGCTGAGGGACAGCACCCAGACTCAAGAGTTCAGGCCCCACAAACGACAAAAAAAAAAAAAAGAACACTTCATTTGGTTGATTGATTATAGTAATAGAGTTTGAACTCAGGGCTCTTTACTTTCTAGGCAAATGTTCTACCAATTGAGCCATGACTCCAGTGTGAAGAGTACTTTATGAAAAGTACGGTTCTAAGTATTTTGAATGTTCTCTAACATGCATGAGCTCCTTGACTCCACCATAACCCAGTGAGGCAGCCTGCAACTGTCCTTTGTGCAAATGAGAACGCTGAGGCACAGAGAGGTAGGTGGGATTGGGATACAAACCCAGGCACTGGCTTCAGATATAATCTCCCTGCCTTCTCTCTCTTCTCTTCTCTCTCTGATATAGGGTCTGGTTGGTCTCTATTCTTTGGTTTCAAGGAATCCTTGAACTTCACCCTCCTGAGTGGGCCACCTTGTAGGCTGCCATTGGGATACACTCATTTTTACAGTCATATTTTTTTATTTTTTTTTTATTTTTATTTTTTGTGGGCTAGGAATGTAGCTTAGCAGTAGAGTGCTTGTCTAGCATGCATGAAGCCCTGGGTTCAATTCCTCAGCACCACATGAATAGAAAAAGCTGGAAGTGGTGCTGTGGCTCAACTACGTGCTAGCCTTGAGCTTCTTTTAGAAGCGCAGGACAGTGCCCAGGCCCTGAATTTAAGCCCCAGGACTGGCCAAAAAAAAAAAAAAAAAGAAGAAGAAAAAGAGGAAAGAAAAAAGAAAAAAAGGTCAGGGATAGCACCCAGGCCCTGAATTCAAGCCCCAGGACAGGCCAAAAAAAAAAGAGGAAGAAGAAAAGGTCAGGGATAGCACCTAGGTCTTGAGTTCAAGCCCTATAACTGACAAAAAAAAAAAAAAAAAAATAGGGGCTAGGATTGTGGCTTAGTGGTAGGGTGCTTGCCTACCATGCATGAAGCCCTGGGTTCAATTCCTCAGTACCACATAAACAGAAAAGGCTAGAAGTAGCGCTGTGGCTCAAGCAGTACAGTGATAGCCCTGAGCAAAAGAAGCTCAGGGACAGTGCCAGGCCTTGAGTTCAAGCCCCAGGACTGGGAATTCTATCTCTATCACCTTCCTCTATTCCCTACAACCCCTTCAATTGTTTCACTCTTTTTTTGCTTTTCTTTTTTTCTTTTGCCAATATTGGGGCTTGAACTCAGGTCCCTGAGCTTTTTTTGCTCAAGGCTAGCATTCTCCAGCTTTTTCTGTGTATATGATATTGAGGAATGGAACCCAGGGAAGGCTTCGTGCATGCTAGGCAAAAACTCTACCACTAAGCCACACTTCCAGCCCTCTATTTTTAAAATTATTTTTACTTTTATTTTTCGTTGGTTGTGGGGCTCCAACTTGGAACCCAGACACTGTCCTTGAGCTTTTTCCCTAAAGGCACTACTACTATGGCACCCTCCTGAGTAGCTAGGATTACAGATATGAGCCACCTGTGCCTGCCTCATTCTATTTTCATACATGCAGATAAAGTATATTTTGACCATATTAACTCTCATTTACCCTCTGCATTCATCTTCCCAGTCCCTCTGGTACCCACTCCTACTTCACTCTTTTTTTTTGATCGGGGGCTTGAACTCTGGGCCTGGGTGCTGTCCCTGTGCTCTTCTTCAGCTCAAGGCTAGTGCTCTACCACTTGAGCCACAGCACCACTTCCAGTTTTCCAGTGGTTAATTGGAGATAAGAATCTCATAGATGGAGCTGGGAAGGTGGTTCAGTGGTAAAGTGCTTGCCTTGCATGCATGAGGCCTTGGGTTTGATTCCTCAGCACCACATAAGCAGAAAAAGCTAGAAGTGGCACAGTGGCTCAAGTGGTAGAACACTACCTTGAGCAGAATTGCTCAGGGACAGCACCCAGGCCCAGAGTTCAGGTCCACGACTGACAAAAAAAAAAAAAAAGAATCTCATGGACTTTCCTGCCTGGGCTGGCTTTGAACCTTGAACCACAATCCTCAGATCTCAGCCTCCTGAGTAGCTAGGGTTATAGGCGTGAGCCACTGGTGCTCAGCTCTCTTGCCATTTAAAAAAAATAGTGTATATTAATTATACTAAGACATTTCATTATGGTATTTTTATACATATATAGAGAGAGTACATGTGTGTGTACCTTTGAAATTCATTTTTCATGAGAGTAAAAAATGTGGTATGTAGCTTTTTGTAGGCAGGACAGTACAGGTGGGTAAGCTCAGCCTCAAACTCAACTTCCTTGCTTGGTGCTTTATTATTCTAGCCATGCCTCCAGACCTGCTTTTCGCTGTTATTACTATTATGCTGGCCACTGATGTTCATGCCTATAATTCAAGATACTCCAGGGGATGAGATTTAAGGATTGTAGTTCAAAGCCAGCCTGGGCAGAAAAGTCCATGAGACTCTTATCTCCAATTACCCTCCAGAAAACCAAAAGTGATGCTGTGGTTCATAGTGGTATAGTGGTAGCCTGGTTGAAAGACCTGGGGGAGAATGCTCAAGCCCTGAGGTTCAAGCCCCATGAATTACCAAAAAAAAAAAAAAAAAAAAAAAAAATATATATATATATATATATATATATATATATTTGGTTTTGATGGCATATCTATTAGCAAAAGTAGGTATTGAGGTTTGTCATTATTATGTTGAGGTGTTATTATTATGTTGAGGTGTTGTGTACTAGTGCTATAAGTCCAGATGTATTTGTGTGATCTTGGGTGTATCAATATTTGGTACACATTAGGCTGTTGTTTCCTTTTAGTAGTTTGGGTTCTTTTTTGGGGGGGAGGTTTGAACTTTGGGCCTGGGTGCTGTCCAGCTCAAGGCAAGTGCTCTACCGCTTGAGCCACAGCGCCACTTTTCAGTTTTCTAGTGGTTTATTGGAGACTAGAGTCTCACAGACTTTCTGCCTGGGCTGGCTTTAAACCATGATTCTCAGATCTCAGCCTCCTGAGCAGCTAGGATGACAGGCATGAGCCACTGGCACCCAGCTTTTTTTTTTTTTTGGGGGGGGGGATCCGGTCATGGGGCCTGAACTCTGGGCCTGGGTGCTGTCCCTCAGCTCTTCAGCTCGTTAGCACTCTACCACTTGAACCACAGCGCCACTTCCAGCTTTTTTCTTTTTGTTTATGTGGTGCTGAGGAATTGAACCCAGGGCCTCATGCATGCAAGGCAAGTGCTCTATCACTGGGCCACCTTTCCAGCCCCCCCTTTTTTTTTGACAGTCCTGGGGCTTGAACTCAGGGTCTGGGCACTGTCCTTGAGCTTCTTTTGCTCAAGGCTAGCACTCTACCACTTGAACCACAGTACCACTTATGGCTTTTTCTGTTTATGTGGCACTGAAGAACTGAACCCAGGGCTTCCTGCATGCTAGGCAAGCCCTCTACCACTAAGCCACATTCCCAGCCCTGAATTGACCTTTTTGTCTCTTCTCTTTTTTTATTGTCATGGGGCCTGAACTCTGGTCCTGGGACCTGAACTCTGGTCCTGGGTGCTGTCCCTCAGCTCTTCAGCTAAAGATGTGCGCTCTACCACTTGAGCAACAGAACCACTTCCCGTTTTCTGGTGGTTTATTGAAGATAAGAGTCTTATAGACTTTTCCTGCCTGGGCTGGCTTTGAACTGTGATTCTCAGATCTCAGGCTCCTGAGTAGCTAGGAGTACATGTGTGAGCCAGGATTGCCCAGTTTCTCATTTTTATTTAAAATCTTTTTGTTAAACATAAGTGCACCTACTCCTATCTGATTTTGGAGTCTATGAGCTTGGAAAACTTTCCCATCCTTTAATCTTTTATTTTTTATTTATTTATTTTTGTTTTGTTTTGTTTTTAAATTTTTGACAGTCATGGGGCTTGAACTCTGGGTCTGGGCGTTGTCACTCAGCTCTTCATCTAAAGATGTGCACTCTACCACTTGAGCCACAGAACCACTTATGGTTTCCTGGTGGTTTACTGGAGATAAGTCTCATGGACCAGGCTGGCTTGGAACCGCCATCCTCAGATCTCAGCCTCCTGAGTAGCTAGGATTACAGTCATGACCCACTGATGCCTGGCTTATTTTTTATTTTTTTGTCAGTCATGGGGCCTGAACTCTAGGCCTGGGTGTTGTCCCTCAACTCTTCAGCTTAAGAGGAACACTCTACCACTTGAGCCACAGAGCCATTTCTGGCTTTTTCTGTTATGCAGTGCTGAGGAATTGAACCCAGAGTCTCATGCATGCAAGGCAAGCACTCTACCACTGAGCCACCTTCCCAGTCCCCCATCCTTTAATCTTAATCCTATGCTTATCTTTGTAAACATGTTTCTTAGAGACAACAAACCTTGTTATTTAACCTAATTTACCATTCTCTTTGTGTGTCGTACTAGGCTTGAACTCAAGGCCTCAAACTCATTTAGCTTTTTTGTTCATAACTGGCACTCTGCACTTGAACCAAACCTCCAACCAACATTTTGCTGGTTAATTGGAGATAGTCTTACCAGACTTTCTGCCAGACTGGCTTCCAAAATGTACCTCCAGGTCTCAGTCCTCTGAGTAGAATAAGCCACTGACATCTGGCCTTATTCTGTCCTTTTTTTTTTTTTTTTGGTGCTGGTAGTAGTACTAGGGCTTGAACTCAGGGCTTTGTGCTCTTATTCTCATAGTTTTTTCATTCAAGGCTGGTGCTGTACCACTTCACCCACACTTCTACTTCTGGCTTTTTGCTGCCTAATTGGAGGTCAGAGTCTTATGGACTTTTTTTGGTCTAGGCTGGCTTTGAGCTAGGATTCCCAGATCTCAGCCTCTTGGGTAGTAGCATGAGTGAGCCACTGGTGACAGCTGGCCATTCCTTATTTTTTTAATTAGGGAATTCAGAGCATTTACATTCAGTGTTAACACTGAGAGGTTATGTCATATTGACTGTCACTTTGCTGTTTTCTGAAACTTTTTTTGGGGGGGGGTCTGGTCGTGGGGCCTCAACTCTGGGCTTGGGCACTGTCCCTCAGTTCTTCAGTTCAAGCCTAGCACTCTACCACTTGAGCCACAGCACCACTTCCGGCTTTTTTTCCTGCTTATCTCGTGCTGAGGAATTGAACCCAGGGCCTCATGCATGCAAGGCAAGAGCTCTACCACTGAGCCACCTTCCCAGCTCCCTGATACTTATTTTTTACCTATTCTTTTACTTTTCCTGTACTTCTCTAGTTTGTTTTCCTCTTCTGTGTATAGGTCTACTCTATGTATTCTAAGCTAGTCTGGAACCACATTAGCCTCAAAGTCAAGATCCTACCACCTCAACTTCCAGAGGGCTGGGATTACAGGTATGGGCTACCACCCTCTGTAGAGACAGGATTAGGAACAAGGTAGTTCTGGCTCTATGTTGTACATTTACCCTCCAGATACAGTTTCAACCGGAGAGGGATGCTACATTTGGCTTTGGGAAGACTCCTAGCATCACTGAGGATAATGGATTAGGTGGGGCCAAGGGATGAAGGGAGGTGAAAATAGGGTCTGTATGAACTAGGGAGGTCGCAGAGAAGCAGACAAAAGCACGAGGATGTGCACGGTCCTCCAGAATGCAGTCCAGAGACTGGGTTCGGGTTCTGCTCTAAATCCAAGATGGAAGAGGACGATGTTTCAGGGAGATCTGGTGGCCAGCAAGGTGCGGCACATATAAAACATTTAGGCTGGAGGAGCAGCTTAGCTTCTGACGCGGCGAACGGGGTGGATCTGCAAAACCCAGTGGTCAACCGCGGGGCAGGAAAGAAAACCGGATCGGCACCGGCGCGCCAGAAGTGTCTGGCTCTTTACAGACTTCATCCAGTCTAGCCAGAGGCGCGCGCGCAGGCGCAATGAACAGCGAGTGGGCGCGCAAGGCCCAGCCAAGCGTCGCTTCGCCCGCCTTCCTGAAAATTCGTGCGCAGGCGCAGTGCAGGAGGCACGCTGGTGGGCGGTGCCGGGGACACACAAGAGTCCGCCCTTCGATCGCGCGTCGCGTCGCTCCGCCTTTTCAGAAGCTCTTGACGCAGGCGCGGTGCGTGTGGCGCTCTGTGGTGGGCGGTACCGGAGACGCTCTGGGCCTGCCTCCCGCCGTGCTTCGCCCGTGGCCGCCTTCGCCTCAACCCAACATGGCGATGCATAACAAGGCGGCACCTCCGCAGATCCCAGACACTCGGCGAGAGCTGGCGGAGCTGGTGAAACGGAAGCAAGAGTTGGCGGTGAGGAGCTGGAGCTGGGGCGGCGGCGGCGCGGTCGAGCCCGCCGCGCAGGCTGGTCGTTGCCGAGCGAGCGCGGCGGGCGGCGGGCGGGCGTGCGTGCGGCGGCCGGCTCCCCGGTGCGCTCCGGGGCCCGCCGGCGGTTCGGCCTCCGGCTTCGGGCCTCGTCCGGGCGGGTCCGCGGTCGGGGCGCGGAGGGGGAAGGGGCCGAGCGGAAGCGCGGGCGGGCGGTGTCAGGCGGGGGGAGGGCGGCGGCGTCGCGGCTCGGGTGGGCGCTGGGGTGGGCGGGGGGCGGCTGTGGGAGGCGGGGCCGTGGCCTTGGGAGGGTGGCGCCGGTCTCGGGACTCGGGAGCGGAGGGTTGGGCGGCGTGTTTGACGGGCAGCGGGCAGCGGTGGCGTGTTGCCGTCGGGAGCCCCTGGAAGCGGAGCGGCGTCCTCCCTCACGCAGGTGGGGAATTAGGACTCGTGGGGTGTTCTCCGGGCTGCCAGCACCCGAGGCATCCTGGCCCTCCCCACCCCGCGTTTTGCGGTGCGCCCCGGGAGGCCCCTCTCACCTGCCGCTGCCCTTCCAGGTTGCCATAGCAACTGGCAGCCGGGTCTCTGGGCCTTTCGGAGCCTACGGGGAGGGGGAGGCGAGTAGAAGCCGAGAGGCTGCTTGCTCACCCTTCCTTCCTGGAGTGGGCGCCGGCCCGCGTTCTGCTTCAGTCCTGTCTTGACGGCCAGTTTTGTTTTACTGGGAAGGATATTCTATGCTTCTCCCCCCCCCCCCCCCCCCCCCCCCGCCCCCGAACAGGCTCTGTACATTCCTTTCTGTTTACAAAGAGGTCCATCACCCCCAGGTCTAGACTGTATAGCCCTGAACATCTTTCTATATGAAGATAGTTCATGTGGATAAGCTTGGCTTATTTTTTATTTTATTTTTATACCTTTACTTGGACTTGAACTGGACCTGAGCACCTCTTCGAGTCACAGTTCCACTTCTGGCTTTTTGGTGGTTAACTGGAGTAATAAAGTCTCAAGGGCTTTCCTGCCTGGGTTGGCTTTCAGTCCTCAGATCTCATCCTCCTGAGCTTGGGAAAGTGGCTCAGTGGTAGAGGACTTGCCTTGCATGCATGAGGTCCTGGGTTTGATTCCTCAGTACCACATAAGCAAAAAGAAAAAAAGCTCAAAGTGGTGCTGTGGCTCAAGTGGTAGAGCGCTAGCCTTGAGCTAAAGAGCTGAGGGACAGCGCCCAGGCCCAGAGTTCAAGCCCCACAACCGGACCAAAAAAAAAATCTCATCCTCCTGAGCAGTTAGGATTATAGGCATGAGCCATTAGTGTATGACCTTAAAAATAGCAAGATTTCAACTTGTTCCTACTTAATGTTCACGTTTAAACATGTTTTCTATGTCCCTGTTTTTATTTCTCAGGAAACACTTGCAAACTTGGAGAGGCAGATCTATGCTTTTGAAGGAAGCTATCTGGAAGACACTCAGATGTATGGCAATATTATTCGCGGCTGGGATCGTTATCTAACTAACCAAAAGTGAGTGTCAGATGCTCTGGTAATACTTGTTTTAGGTCTCTTATGTTCTTGGTAGCCAGTAGTAAAAGTAGGAGGCATGAAAAATGGTCTGGGCTTGAACAGTGATTCTTCAGCTACTTCTCTAAGTAACCTTGGACAGAGCCCACAGTTGTAAATAAGGATCCATAGCAGAGCTGTATGAGGCTTCCAAGCAGTGCTCTCCTTAATGTTTTTAATTTCTAGTTGTTGCTGTATCTGGGAGCCACCTGTACCTGGTATTTCTATAGCAATACATTTCTGTCAAATTAATGAATGTGGTCATTTTTCAGTCTATAGAAAAACTGAAAGAATGTAGTATCCGAATAGTTGATATCCTTCACCTATATTTACAGGTTATTTTTAATTTATTTTTTGCTGGTCATGGGGCCTTTACTCTGTCCCTCAGCTTTTCAGCTCAAGGCTAGCACTCTACCACTTGAGCCACAGCATCACTTTGGCTTTTTTTGCTTATGTGGTGCTGAGGAATTGAACCCAGGGCCTCATGCATGCAAGGCAAGCACTCTACCACTGAGCCACCTTCTCAGCCCATATTTACAAGTTATTAACATGTGTGTGTGTGTTCCCTCTCTCTTTTTCAAAGGTGTTTATACCTAGATAGGTATATATCCCTCCTAATCTCCAGCCCCTCCTTTTTTGAGTCAGTTTCACAATGTAACCCATGCTGGCCTCCCAATTCACAATCCTCCTGCCTCAATCCTCCAAGTATGGGATTATAGGCGTATGCTACCACATCTAGCTTTCATGGTTGGTGTTCTACCATTTAAGCTGTGCCTTTAGTTCTGTTTTTTTTGTGTGTGTGTTTTTTTTCCTTCTGGTTATTTGGAGATAAGAGTCTCTTGTCTGCCCAAGCTGTCTTTGAATCATGATTCTCAAATCTTAGCCTCCTAAGTAGCTAGGATTGTAGATGTGTGCCAAGGGCACGTAGCTCCTTTTTCCTACTGATATGACCTTATAATAAGTCTTGGAGGGGCACTTTGTTTAATTTTGGCCTTAAAAAGATGTTCCAGACTCAACTTTGGCTCCAGCCATTTTCTTTTTTCTTTTTTGCTGGTCCTGGAGTTTGAACCTCAGGGCTTGGGCACTGTCTCTGAGCCTCTCTGTACTGTAGGCTAGTGCTCTACCACTTGAGCCACAGTACCACTTCCAGCTTTTTCTGCATAGTATCTTGGATGAGTCTCATGGACTTTCCTGCCCTTAGCTGGCTTTGGACTGTAATCCTCAGATCTCAGCCTCCTGAGTCACTAGGATTATAGGCATAAGCCACCGGCACCCAGCTTCTAGGCATTTTTCTAAAGTACCTGGTTATTTCTTAAATGTGAAAAATAAGTTTGTTAACAAGACACTTTGTGATCACTGGTGTGTCTAATTGGTCTTGCCATGTAGCACAGACTGGTGTTGAACTACAGTCCTCGTGGTTTAGCCTTTGAAAGCTGGGGCTACAACTCTGTGTTATCACAGCTAGTTTTTATACCAGTTATTATTTCATTTAAACCTTAAATGCATATTGAAGTGGATAAGAAGGAGATTTGGACAGGTAGGATGAGGGGTTAGTGATGTGCTTGGCTGCTGCCACCCCTGGGCAATGCACATCTCTCATGTCTCTCAGTCCCTTCTGCCTCTTAATAAAATAGTTGAGCTGGGTACTGGTGGCTCACACCTATAATCCTAGCTACTCAGGAGTTTGATCTGGGGATCATGGTTCAAAGCCAGCTCAGGCAGGAAAATCCGTGAGACTTTTTAAAAAAAAATTTTTTTTTTTGGATCTGGGGACTCAACTCTGGGCCTGGGTGCTGTCCCTCAGCTCTTCAGCTCAAGGCTAGCACTCTACCACTTGAGCCACAGTGCCACTTCCGACTTCTTTTTTTCTGCTTATGTGGTGCCAAGGAACCGAACCCAGGGCCTCATGCATGCAAGGCAAGCGCTCTACCACTGAGCCACCTTCCCAGCCCCCATGAGACTTTTATCTCCAATTAACTACCAGAAAGCCAGAAGTGGTGGTGTGGCTCAAAGTGGTAGAGCACTAGCCTTGGGCAAAAGAGCTCTCGGGGACAGGGTTTGGGCCCTAAGTTCTAGTCCCATAACCGATAGAAAAAAAAAAAAGAAAAATATAAATGAAAATGTTTCTAAAGTAACTAATAAAAGCTCAGCTTTACAATGGGAAGTACTGCTGTGTATGTAGAATTTAACATAAAGGTTGTTTGGGCCAATTCATGAGGATCAGAATATCTGTGTGAAACTTGGTTAAAAGGAAGAATAAGTTCCTTCCATCTGTCCTGGATATCCCTAGCTCCAACTGTATAGACATAGCAGTATGCTTATAACAAAATTCTGTATGTTTTAGAAACTCCAATAGCAAAAACGATAGGAGGAACCGGAAGTTTAAGGAAGCTGAGAGACTCTTCAGTAAATCCTCAGTTACTTCAGCAGCTGTAAGTGGAGTTGTCTTCTGTGGCCCTTTGTCAAAGGATATAAATTCTCCTTTTCTCTGTGGTATGTAGTAACCATTGGCCTTTCTTTTAGGCAGTAAGTGCATTGGCAGGAGTTCAGGACCAGCTCATTGAAAAAAGTAAGTTTAATGTTTTTGCTCTGTCAGTTCACAATCCTTAACTTTAATTCATATTTGTGTACTCATGTATTTAAGGGCTGCATTCTGGGCTGGGAATGTGGTTTGTGGCTTAGTGGTAGAGTGCTTGCATAGGGTGCATGAAGCCCTGGGTTCAATTCCTCAGTACCAATAAACAGAAAAAGCCAGAAGCTGTGCTGTGGCTCAAGTGGTAGAGTGCCAGCCTTGAGCAAAAGAAGCTCAAGAGCAGTGCCCAGGCTCTGAGTTCAAGCCCCAGGACTGGCAAGAAAAAAAAATAGGGTGTGTGTGGGGGGGGCTGCATCCTTTCCCATTGGGAGGCCTTTTGGGCACTCTAATCCTTTCTTTTGAGGAAGAAGGTTTCATGTCCTTCCTTGCTCTTTTCTCCCATAAAGGTTGGCTCTAGCCTTTGCTCATGATAAGTCTTATAAACTTCTATAGGAAATTTCAAGTATACTTGGCATGCCCTTGATACTGAATAATTTTTAGGAAATTTTGTTTTTGAGACAGTGTCTTGCTATATACTTCATTCTGTCCTTGAACTAACCATATAGCTCAGGCTAACTTCAAACTCACAAGTGCTGGGATTATTGAAGTGTACTACCATACTTGATTTAGGAAATTGTGATTCTAAATATGCATCTTTGTATTCATTCTTACAGAAAGAGCAGTAGATACTACTTACTTTGAAAACAGCTTAAACCGATAATAACATTTTGGTATATAAAGTACTTAGTCTAATCTGTAGTGATAGGATGTAGATCTGCACATTTATCTCTGAAATCAGATTGTGTGTCAAGAATACCCCACACTTTGGGTATTCTTTTTGAGATACAGGTGTTTGTGTGTGTGTGTGTGTGTGTATGTATATATTGCTGCTGTGTACTATCATTCAGCTGTGGATTTTTTTTTCTTTTGGTGATTGTGAACTCTGGTCCTCCTGTTTGCTAGTTTGGTATTTTACCACTTTAGCCAAGTCCCCAACCCTATTTACTATAGTGATTTTTCAGGTAGTGTCTTGAGTTATTGACTGGCCTCAGACTGAGATCATAGGTTCTTTGAGATAGGATCTCACCAACTTTTTTCCCCTTCTAGGCTGTTGTGGAACTGTGTTCATCCAATCTCTACCTCTCAGCTACTTGGAATTTACTAACTTGGACAATCCAGTACCCTGCATCTAAATCTTCTGTTTGCACTGGGGAAGTAGTTTGAGGAAAAGTAGTTGAGGAATTTGAACTCCTCAGTGACTTCAGTTATCTCTGTGTAAAGTTTTTTTTTTTCTCTCTCTTTTCTGGGACTTGAATCCTGTACCTTGTGCTCTGACTTGGCCTGCTTGCTTGCATCTGGTGTTCTACCTCTTGAGCAACACCTCTAGCCAGCTTTTTGCTGATTAATTGAAGATGTGGTCTCTTAGACTTTTTAGCAAGCTTTGAGCCTGGTATTCACCAGATTGTAGCATCCAGAGTAGCTAGGATTGTATTCTTTAAACTATCCACTTTTGAATGTTTTTGGCCATATGTATTGAACTCAGGGCCTCTCATACTTGTTCAGTAAATACTAGTTGGGCTACACTTCTGGCCCCAGATTTCTAAATTTATAACTCTATGCCTAACTTCTTTCTTGATCTTTAATTCTGATTTTCTGGAATTTAGACATGTACATTCAGTTATACTCAAACCTTTTTCTTTCTTTCTTTTTTTTTTTTTTTTTGGGTCCGGTCGTAGGACCTGAACTCTGGGCCTGGGCGCTGTCCCTTAGCTCTTCAGCTCAAGGCTAGCGTTCTACCACTTGAGCCACAGTGCCACTTCCGACTTTTTTCTTTTTTTGCTTATGTGGTGCTGAGAAATCGAACCCAGGGCCTCATGCATGCAAGGCAAGCGCTCTACCACTGAGCCACCTTCCCAGCCCCTCAAACCTTTTTCTTTAACACACACACACACTCACACACTCTCTCTCTCTCTCTTCTATTTCCTTTTTAAGTTTTCTGTCCAAAGCTGGGCATCATGATTGGCACACACCTATAGTTTCAGTAGTTGGGAGGCTAAAATAGGATCATGAGTTTGAGGCCAGTCTGGGTTATATAGTGAGGCATTGTTATGGATCTGTTCTCTTGCATTTAGAACTCAAGCCATTCTGCCTTCTTTCTGCTAACTTGTCTATTACATCAGGTGCTTCTGAGGTTTCTGTTGGTATGATTCTCAGCTAAATCTTCCAATTAATACCACTGAATGCAGAGCTGTTTCATTTCCTTTGTGGAATCCTTTGTGCTCTGGGTCTCCTATGAATGGAGATGGGATGATGTTTGACTTCTCAGCTTTCACAGGAGTCTGTAATTCTGCCCCATGTTAGCTGACAATTTAGCAGGAAGCAACTGTACCTCTTTATCCACCCAGAATAACTCAGAATAACTGTATCAAGACACTTGTCAGGAAGAGACTTTGTTTTTGTTGGTCATGGGACTTGAACTCTGGGCTTGGGGGCTATCCCTCAGCTCTTCAGCTCAAGGCAAGTACTCTACCACTTGAGCCACAGCGCCACTTCCTGTTTTCTGAGTGGTTTATTGGTGATGAGAATCTCATAACCTTTCCTGCCCTGGCTGGCTTTGAACCATGATCCTCAGATCTCAGCTTCCTGAATAGCTAAGATTACAGGCATGAGCCACCAGCACCTGGTGACTTTCTTTCTTTCTTTTTTTTTTTTTTGGGTCCGGTTGTGGGGCCTGAATTCTGGGCCTGGACGCTGTCCCTCAGCTCTTCAGCTCAAGGCTAGGGCTCTACCACTTGAGCCACAGGGCCACTTCCGCCTTTTTTCTTTTTGCTTATGTGGTGCTGAGGAATGGAACCCAGGGCCTCATGCATGCAAGGCAAGTGCTCTACCACTGAGCCAACTTCCCAGCCCTTCACCTACATTTCTGAGTTGAGAAACTATTGCTGGTCTGTCTCCTCTTCCCCCTTTTCCTCTCTTTCCCTCCCTAGATTTGAACTCGATCTTCTGCTTGCTAGGTAGGCATGCTACCATTTGAAGCCTGTGGGTGTGAAGAATCATGCCAGTTATGGTACTCTATGCTTGTTCCTATATGAGTTCAGAGGTTTTGTGTCCTAGAACATGTGGAGAAATCAGAGAGGTGTCAGGCCTGGGAATGTAACTCAATGGTAGAGGGCTTGTAGTTCTCCAGGCTAGGAAGTGTCAGATCCTAATATATCATGATGGATCTAGGCAAAAGCTCTCTTCTGGATTGGCACACAACCCAGGTTAGGTTTGAACTCTCTGTGTAGCCCAAGACTGGCCTTTTGAACCTTCTGTCTCCACCTTCCAAATGCTGGAAGGTTTGTACTACTGTCCCTGGATGCAGGTGAGGATTTATGAGACTTCCTTCCAAAGGTAGGAACTCTTCCTACCTTAGGGTCCTTAACCTTGATCGCAGAGCAAGGATTTTTTTTTTTTTTGGTTAGTTGTAGTCTTGAACTCTGGGGCCTGGGCACTGTCCCTCAGCTCTTCAGCTCAAGGCTAGCACTCTACCACTTGAGCCACAGCACCACTTCCGGCTTTTTTCTTTTTTCTTATGTGGTGCTGAGGAATCAAACCCAGGGCCTCAGGCATGCAAGGCAAGCGCTCTACCACTGAGCCACCTTCCCAGCCCATATATTTTTAATTTTTTAAATATCTATTTTTATTGTAAAGATACTGTACAGAGGGGTTACAGTTAAATGAGCAAGGTAATGAGTCCATTTCCTATGGAGTATTGTTACCCCCTCCTTTGTTTTTCCACTTGTTTTTTTTTTTTTTAATTGTCAGGATGATGTACAGAGGGGTTTCTGTTACATAAGATAATGAGTACATTTCTTGTCAACTTTATTACCCCTTCCTACAATTTTCTCCTGCTTTCCCTCCCATTGCTATGTTTCTAAATACAGTTTCTAAATTTCTGGTTGCTATTCTCATTATTTTCCCTAGTCTGTCCTGCCTCATGACCACATTTTCTCTAGAATTTAATTTTCATTTGGATTTTTTTGCAGTTAATTAGAATTTGTCTAGGAATTTCATTCAATTTGTCTGGCTTTGAATATCTCTTGAGTTTTGTTAGACTTTTTTTTTTTCTATTTTACCTATTTGTATTGCTGGGAATCAAACTTGGGGCCTTATGCATGGTGCATGTTAGGTAGCTCTACTACTGAGTTATATTTTAGTCCTCCGTTTTGTTTTGTTTTTGTTGTTGAGTTTTGTTGTTTAGTACTGGTACTGAGTCTTGAACTCAGGGCCTATGTTCTCCCTTAGCTTTTTTACTCAAAGCTGATGCTGTACCACTTGAATTCCACTTTAGGCTTCTTTGCTGGTTTATTGGAGGTAAGAGTCTCACAGACTTTATGCCTGGGCTGGCATTGAACCCTGATCCTCATTTCTCTTTTTTTTTTTTTTTTTTTGGGGGGTCCGGTCCTGGGGCCTGAACTCTGGGCCTGGGCGCTGTCCCTCAGCTCTTCAGCTCAAGGCTAGCGCTCTACCACTTGAGCCACAGCTCCACTTCCGGCTTTTTTCTTTTTGCTTATGTGGTGCTGAGGAATCGAACCCAGGGCCTTAGGCATGCAAGGCAAGCACTCTATCACTGAGCCACCTTCCCAGCCCTGATCCTCATTTCTCATTCTCCTGAGTAGCTAGGATTGCAGTTGGGAGCCACCAACACCTAAATTTTTACTGTGTTTAGGGAGTAATGACAAGGGGAAAAAAATGACTATTTTCAATTTGATTGAGTCATGGAAATGGAGCCCACATATACAAAAATGAGGACGAGGATGAAAGTACTATCTTCTAGAGAAGACTTGGTTTGCTTCTGCGAGGTGCTTCAACCTTTTTAAACAAGGCTAAGGGATTTGAAGCTCAGGCTCAAAGCCAGCTTTAATTCCACAAGAGAAATTGTCATGTTTGCCTTTTAATCCTTTTCCTTTGTGTGGACCCCCTCAGTGCCTCAGAGTTTCTGTGCTCATAAATGCCATTGATCTTTGGTAATAAAACAAACATTCTCTTAGAATTTTGCCTAGGATGTTCTTGGATTTCAAGGAATTTTGAATTTTGGAATTTTGCACTTTTGACATTGTATTTTAAAACCGTTCTAAAAAATTTCCTCAAAAATGCTTTACATAATTTCTGCTTCCTTTGACTACATATGTAACTCAGACTAGAAAGAGGATTTGCATGGTTGCTAAAGAGGAATTTCATGCAAATTTGTGAAATGTATGTTTTTATAAAAAGGATAAAAGCAAAACAGGCTGATTTTTATCTTGCATTCTTTAAAGGATTAGCTGTTTGCTTTACTGGGCTTCTCTGAAGCTTTCATCAAACCAGTCTTTTCAGCATTTACGTCATTCCAGTGGCAAATAAGTGTGCTGGATATCTTTCCCTCATTTAAACCTTTCGTGATGATCAAAAGTTACTGACTTTAATAGCTATTCCTTCCTCTCATAAGTACTTCCTCATTTGTGGGCTTATTAAGTTAACGAAAATCTGATCTTTGCACTAAAAATGAGTTGTTTATCTGTGTCAGTGAGAAGCAGACTTATATGTCTTTCATGGTGTCAGCATTGAAATACTGATCAATTTTTCTGTTGCACTTACACATAGGCAACTTTCAAACTGTCTTCAGATCTCAGCCTACTGAGATCTGATAATGACTTCCTGCTTCCTTGAGCTAGGAAGAAAAGTTCTTACTTTGTGATCTGCTTTTGTATTATTATTTTTTTTGGTTGGTCGTGGGATACAGAATCACAACTTCAAGGCCAGCCTGGGTGACATAGTGACACCCTGTCTCAACTCCTCAACAAAAAAAAATCTATAGATAGTTTTTGCCTTTTATTTAGACTTGGATGTTTGTAGCTCTCAAGGATTTGAATACTTACTGGGACACACGGACGCTTCAGTTCTTTTGCTACTTCCTGTAATCCTTATAGCTGAGAATGAGATTGCAAGTTACCCAAGGGCAGGGAACATTGCTGTAGCCTGTGTCAGGCTGATGTCCACCCAATAGAGAGAAAGAATTCCTGCTTTATTGTTGGGAGACAGGCTCAGAAGGATATAAACAAATGAATTCTCTTTGAATTCTTTTTTTTTTTTAAATCAGTCGAGGGGCTTGAACTCTGAGCCTGGGCGCTGTCCCTTAACTCTTCAGCTCAAGGCCAGCGCTCTACCGCTTGAGCCACAGCACCACTTCCGGTTTTCTAGGATTATTAGAGATAAGAGTCTCACAGACTTTCCTGCCCGGGCTGGCTTTGAACCATGATCCTCAGATCTCAGCCTCCTGAGTAGCTAGGATTACAGGAGTGAGCCACCAGCGCTAGGCCTTCTTTGAATTCTTCTTAACTGTGGCCTCAGATTGTTTTCCTGGTCAGGGATGTGTTGGTAGTGGGGATGGGGGGTGGGGTAAGGGGATGGAATATGCCCAGCCAGTCAGCCGTGTAAAGCCTTGCAATCTTTTGGTCCATGATAGATGAATATTCTTCTCATCATTCTTCTGTGATAGTCTTCCTGTATTGAAAATTTTGTATGACATCAAATAGTGTTACAAATATCCAAATGGCTCTTGGTAGAAAAAAGTTCCCACTCCTGCTACTCATGGTCTCACATTTATGACTTGTTGACCTGTCTTTCCATTTTACTTTTCAGTTCCCAGTTTCTCTTTTTTAAGAGATACTGTTTGAATCATCCCAGATGAAAGGTTCTTTGATACTTGTGTACCTAATTTGGCTTTTTTTTTTTGTGGGGCCTGAACTCTGGGCCTGGGTGCTGTCTCTCAGCTCTTCAGCTCAAAGCTGGTGCTGTATCACTTGAGCCACAGTGACACTTGCGGCTTTTTCTGCTTATGTGGTGCTGAGGAATTGAACCCAGGGCCTCATGCATGCAAGGCAAGCACTCTACTACTGAGCCACCTTCCCAGGCCTAGTTTGGCTTTTTATTTCTAAAAGTCTAATTAATTGGGTGGATGGACTGGGAATTGAATGTAGGGCCTAATGTATGTTTACATGCAAGTGCTGAAACTTTGGGATACCTGTCTAGATTTTTTTTCCTTCTGCACTGGAGTTTTGAACACAGGATTTGTACTTGCTAGGCAGATGCTCTACTGTTCAAACATTGCTTTCCAGGTGCTCCATTGTATAAGCATTGCTTTTGATCCTGCTAGAACTTTTATAGTTTCAATAAATTGATAAGCTGGTCTCAAACTTGGAGTGCAGTCTTCTTGTCTCAGCCTCCTGAGAGCTAAGATTATGGTCACCACGCTCAGCTAATTTTTCCTTTTTTTTTTTTTTTTGACAGTGCTGGGTATAAGCCAGGGAGTCTTACCTGCTAAGAAAGTGTTCTACCATGGAGCTATTTCTTTACTCTGGGTCTGAGCGCTGTCCCTCAGCTCTTTTTTTTATTTTTTATTTTTTTTTTGGTCGGTCGTGGGGCTTGAACTCTGGGCCTGGGCGCTGTCCCTCAGCTCTTCAGCTCAAGGCGAGCCCTCTACCACTTGAGCTACAGCACCACTTCCGGTTTCCTGGTGGTTTATTGGAGATAGGAGTCTCACGGTCTCTCCTGCCCGGGCTGGCTTGAACCGCGATCCTCAGATCTCAGCCTCCTGAGTAGCTAGGATTACAGGTGTGAGCCACCAGCGCCTGGCTACGACTGGCATTTCTTTAGCATTCTTAAGTCCAGTTGAAATTCTACCCCCAGCTGGGTACTGGTGGCTGACACCTGTTATACTAGCTACTCAGGAGGCTGAGATATGAGGGTTGTGGTTTGAAGCCAGCCTAGGCAGGAAAGCCAGTGAGACCCTTTATCTTTAATAACCAAAAACAAAAAAAAAAAGTGGAGCCTTGGCTCAAGTGGTAGAATGCTAGTGTTGAGCTAAAAAGCTCAGGGACAATTCTTAGGCCCTGAGCGTGTGCGCACACACACACACACACACACACACACTCTGAAGGTTCTGAATTGTATACTTTTTTTTCCTCTGACTTCCACAAACACACACACATACTCTGAAGCTTCTGAATTGTATACTTTTTTTTCCTCTGACTTCCATGGTGCTTAATTGGACATCTGCTATTGCCTTTAAGTACCTTATCAGAAAGGTGCTTCGCTGTTTATGGGCTTTGACTAGTTTGACACTGTCTTGTAAGTGTCCTTACAGAATGTGACTGACCTATCTTTTTATTCAGTACTCCCATAGCAGCTGATTCCAAATGCTTGAGCAGTTGGTTTTGCCTGTCAGTATCTTTTAGAAGAATCGCAATGTAGGCTGTCTTGAGTGCTTTCCTTGCTTGTCTCTCATGTTTTACTTCGTCCCTTTCTCCCTTTGTGTCAAGTCCCTACTTTGTAGCCTTGTGTTCTGTCAACCTTTCTCAGTGCTTCATATATATAATTTTTTTTTTGCTAGTCTTGGGACTTGAACTCAGGGCCTAGGCACTTTCCCTGATTTTCTTTTGGTTCAAGGCTAGCACTGTGCCACTTGAACCACAGCGCCACTTCTGTCTGGCCTTTTCTGTTTATGTGGTACTGAAGAATCGAACCCAGGGCTTCATGCATGCTAGGCAAGCACCCTACCACAAATCCATGTTCCCAGCCCCATTATTCATATTTTAAAAGTGATTTTTTTTTTTTTTTGTCACTTGTGGGACTTGGACTCAGAGCTCTTTTTGCTCAAAACTGAGCGCTCTACCGTTTGAGCCACAGCGCTACTTCCAGTTTTCTGAGTGGTTTATTGGAGATAAGAGTCTCACAGAGAGCCGGGTGCTGGTGGCTCACGCCTGTAATCCTAGCTACTAAGGAGGCTGAGATCTGAGGATCGCGGTTCAAAGCCAGCCCGGGCAGGAAAGACCGTGAGACTCCTATCTCCAATAAACCACCAGAAAACCGGAAGTGGCGCTGTAGCTCAAGTGGTAGAGCGCTCGCCTTGAGCTGAAGAGCTGAGGGACAGCGCCCAGGCCCAGAGTTCAAGCCCCACGACTGACAAAAAAAAAAAAAAAAAAAAGAGTCTCACAGAGTTTCCTGCCCCGGCTGGCTTGGAACTGTGATCATCAGATCTCAGCCTCCCGAGTAACTAGGATTACAGGTGTGAGCGATTGGTGCCTGGCAGAAATGATTTTTTTAAAAATAGGGTTTTTTAATTTTTATTTTTGGCAGTGTACTGGGATTTGAATTCAGGGTTTTGTATTTGCTAAGCAAGCACTATACCACTTGAGCTATACCCTCAGCCCTTTTTGCTATAGGTTATTTTTCAGATAGGCTTGCATGCTTTTGTCCCACCTGGCTCCTGATCTACTGCTGCTTCCTAAGTATCTGGGATTACAGATGTACTCCACCATAACTATCTTGTGTATGTGTTTGGGGCTTGAATTCAGGGCCTGGGTACTGTCCTTGAGTTTTTTAGCTTACGGCTAGTGCTCTACCACTTTAGCCACAGTTTCACCTCTGGCCTTTTGGTGGTTAGAGATAAGAGTGTCAGGGACTGTCCTGCCTGGGCTGGTGTTTTGTTTTTTTTTTTTTTTGGTCGGTCTGGGCTTGAACTCTGGGCCTGTGTCCCTGAGCTCTTCAGCTCAAGGCAAGTGTTCTACCAGTTGAGCCACAGCTCCACTTCCAGTTTTTTTGTTTTTTTTTTTGGGTCCGGTCGTGGGGCCTGAACTCTGGGCCTGGGCGCTATCCCTCAGCTCTTCAGCTCAAGGCTAGTGCTCTACCACTTGAGCCATAGCGCCACTTCCGGCTTTTTTCTTTTTGCTTATGTGGTGCTGGGGAATCGAACCCAGGGCCTCAGGCATGCAAGGCAAGTGCTCTACCACTGAGCCACCTTCCCAGCCCCTACTTCCAGTTTTCTAGTGGTTAATTGGAGATAAGAGTTTCACATACTTTCTGCCCAGGCTGGCTTTGAACTGTGATCCTCAGAACTCAGCCTTCTGAGTAACTAGCCCAGCCTAGGCTGATTTTGAATTCCTCACATCTTAGCCTCCTGTTTAGCTAGAATTACAGGGGTGAGCCACTGATGCCTGGTCACCTGTCTTGTTTGTTGAGAAACAGCCTTGCTAACTTTTTTACCTGGAGTTGAGCTGGTCTGTCTGCTAACTGGAATCTTCCTGGCTCTGTCTCTGGAGTAGCTGGTAGTTCTTTATATAACTGGATGTATATCCCTTGTCAGAATTTGTATGGAATGTGCATGTATTTTCTCCCATCCTAGGAATTGTCTTTTCACTTTCTTGGTGATACTGTCTTTTTGATTCAAAAGTTTTCAGGTAGAGGGGTTGGGAAGGTGGCTCAGTGGTAGAGCACTTGCCTTGCATGCATGAGGCCCTCGGTTTGATTCCTCAGCACCACATAAGCAAAAAAACTAAAAAGCCGGAAGTGGTGCTGTGGCTCAAGTGGTAGAGCGCTAGCCTTGAGCTGAGGAGCTGAGGGACAGCGCCCAGGCCCAGAGTTCAGGTGCCATGACCGGGCCCAAAAAAAAGTTTTCAGGTAGATGATGTAGTCTAATATATATACATTTTGTTGCATTTGCTTTTGTGTTCATACCTAAGAAGCCACTGCCTTCCCTAATGGATTTTAAGAGGTCTATCTATGCTGATATTGGGGCTTCTTGCTTAGCTTTTTCACTCAAGGCTGGAGTGCTACCATTTATTTATTTATTTATGTGCTTGTACTGGGGTTTGAACTCAAGGCCTCACACTCTGACATTTTGCTCATGGCTGGCACTCTGCCACTTGAGCTATACCTCTAATTTTGGCTTTTTAATGGTTAACTGGGGATGAGAGCCTCTAGGTTTTGTCTGTCTAGGCTGCCTATGAGCCTCGATTCTCTGATCTCAGTTTCCTGAATAGCTTAGAATTCCAGGTGTGAGCCACTAGCATACCGGTCTTCTTTTGGTCACTTTTATGTGAAACTAGCTTTCTTGAACTTCATGTGAGTCAGAATACTTTTTTTCATAGCTCTAGAGCTCCCTCTTCTGTTGCTTTCATGAGGTGTGTTCAAAATAGCATTCAGGATTACAGAGATCTGGCTTGTCTATTTTGCTTTTTTGAGACTGTCTTTCCTCTGTTCCTGGTATCCATATGTTCCTTTATAGAAGTTCATAATAGATATAAAATGAAGACAAATGATTCCTGGTCCTGTTGCTCACATTATGCTATTTCTTTCTTTTTGGCAGTTCTGGGGTTTGAACTTACAGCAGGTGTTTTATCTCTTGAGAAACACACCCAATGTTACACTCCCCAGCCTGTAGTTTTATTCTTTTATTACTAGTGTTGTTATTAAATAGTTGTACAAAGGTGTTACAGTTCCATAAGTGAGATTATGAGTACAATGCTTCTTGGTCAGAGTCACCCCTTCACTCATTGTCCCCCATTTTTCCCTGCCATCCTTATCCATTTTTTATAAAACGAAGATTGAATATAATGACTACTTTTGCTTGCCCTTCATTCATTCCTGTGGTCATGTTTTTCCCCCAACATGTTTCATACTCATTTTGTTGAATGAAAAACTAATATTCACTAGTTGTTCGAAGGAATTACACTGTTGGGCTTCTCCCATACGTATACTATCCTTACAATTTGTTTGTGTGTATATGCATATAACCCCTGTATATGTGACTGTGTATATTTGTATATTAGCTGTAACTTCTACATATGAAAGAAAACATGTCCTATTTGTCTCTGAACTTCATTTAATTTGTCTTGGTCCATCCATTTCCCTGCATATGTCATAATTTATTCTTCCCAGTGGATGAGAAAAATTCTGTTGTATATATGAACCACATTTTTGTGATCTACTCATTTGTTGTAGGGCATCTGGGTTTTTCCAAAGCTTGGCTGTTGTGAATAGTGCAGCAGTGAACATGAATGTGCAAGTGTCTTCTCTGTGTTCTGACCTGTAATGCTGGGGTAGATGCCCAGGAGTGGTATCACTGCATTTAGGGTAGTTCCTTTTTTTGAGGGAGAGGGGGGACGGTCCAGTGGTGGGCCTGAACTCTGGGCCTGGGCACTGTCCCTCAGCTCTTCAGCTCCAGGCTAGTGCTCTACCACTTGAGCCACGCACCACTTCTGGCTTTTTTTTCTGCTTATGTAGTGCTGAGAAATCGAACCCAGGGCCTCATGCATGCAAGGCAAGCGCTCTACCACTGAGCCACCTTCCCAGCCCTGTAGGTTGGTTCTATGCTTGTTTTTTTTTAGGAATCTCCAAACCATCTTTCAGAGTGGTTGCTCTAGTTCACATTCTCATTAATCTTGAAGTAAGGGTTCTTTTTTCCCTCTCAACCCCACCAGCATTTGTTTTCATATTCTTGATGATGGCCAGTCTTGCAACCCTAATAGTACTGATGAGAATTTGAGGAACTTGTGTTTTGTTTTGTGTAGGGGAGCCAGGAAGTGGGACAGAAAGTGATACCTCTCCAGACTTCCACAATCAGGAAAATGAGCCCACCCAAGAGGACCCTGAGGATCTGGATGGATCTGTGCAGGGGGTGAAGCCTCAGAAGGCAGCTTCTTCGACGTCCTCAGGGAGTCACCACAGCAGCCACAAAAAACGGAAGAATAAAAACCGGCACAGGTCAGTGGCAGAAACCTTGCTTCCCAGAGCTCCCGTGACCATTGCTGGGAAGGGGTTTGGAGAGCAAAGTGCTTTCAGGTTGTTGCCAGAGCCTTTCTGGTGCCAGGGTCGGGGGCTGGGGTAGAAATTCCTTCAGTATTCTCTAAAGGATAGAGTTGGTGGGCAGTAGAATAATTCTGGAGGATGACTAGGGCATCTTAAGCTCTTTGTGCAGAATGAAATTGCCAAAATATCTGCTAATGTGGTCAGTTTGGATTCCTTTGAGAAGAGAAAAAGAAATAGAAGTAGAATCTGTGTGGTAACACTTGAAAAATGGAATAAAGTATTTGGTTGGCTCTTACTCCTGATCCCTTGACTACTTTTATTTTTATTTTTAATTTATTTATTTTTCTGTTGGTCATGGGCCTGAACTCTGGGCCTGGGCACTGTCCCTCGGCTCTTCAGCTCAAGGCTAGCGCTCTACCACTTGAGCCACAGTGCCACTTACAGCTTTTTCTGCTTATGTGGTACTGAGGAATCAAACCCAGGATCTCATGCATGCAAGGCAAGTACTTTACCACTGAGCCACCTTTCCAGCCCCCCACCTTGACTATTTTTAGAAGAACTGATTGGGCATTGCCTTTTGGGGTTGGGGGAATGCCAGTACTGGGGCTTCAACTCAGGGCCTGGGCATTGTCCCTGAGCTTCTTTTGCTCAAGGCTAGCACTCTACCACTTGAGCCACAGTCCCACTTTGGCTTTTTCTCTGTTCATGTGATACTGAGGAATTGAATCCAGGGCTTCATGCATGGTAAGCACTCTACGACTAAGCCACATTCCCAGCCTGACTCTTAGCTTTTTATCTCTCAAGATGGTGCTCTACCACGTGAACCACAACTCTACTTCTGTCTTTTTGCTGGTTAATTGGACATGAGAGTCTCATGGACTTTCATGCTCCAGATCACTTCAAACAGGGATTCTCCAATCTCAGCCTTCTAAGTAGCTAGGATTACAGGTATGGCCACCAGTGCCTGACTCCATTGCCATTAAAAAAAAAAAAAAGATTTCTGGGAATGGAGGCATGGCTATTTGGTAGAGTGCTAGCCAGTGAGCAAAAACAGTGGCAGGTACTAAGTTTGAGTCCTCATCTCAGACCTTAAAAAAACAAAACAGCCAGGCGCCGGTGGCTCACGCCTGTAATCCTAGCTACTCAGGAGGCTGAGATCTGAGGATCATGGTTCAAAGCCAGCCTGGGCAGGAAAGTCTGTGAAATTCTTTTTTTTTTGGGGGGTCCGGTCGTGGGCCTGAACTCTGGGCCTGGGCGCTGTCCCTCAGCTCTTCAGCTCAAGGCTAGCGCTCTACCACTTGAGCCACAGCACCACTTCCGGGTTTTTTCTTTTTGCTTATGTGGTGCTGAGGAATTGAACCCAGGGCCTCATGCATGCAAGGAAAGCGCTCTACCACTGAGCCACCTTCCCAGCCCAAGTCTGTGAAATTCTTTTTTTTTTTTTTTGTCAGTCGTGGGGCTTGAACTCTGGGTCTGGGCGCTGTCCCTCAGCTCTTCAGCTGAAGGCGAGTGCTCTACCACTTGAGCTACAGCGCCACTTCCGGTTTTCTGGTGGTTTATTGGAGATAGGAGTCTCATGGTCTTTCCTGCCCCGGCTGGCTTTGAACCGAGATCCTCAGATCTCAGCCTCCTGAGTAGCTAAGATTACAGACGTGAGCCACCAGCGCCCAGCAAGTCTGTGAAATTCTTATCTCCAATAAACCACCAGAAAACTAGAAGTGGCGCTGTAGGTCAAGTGGTAGAGTGCTAGCCTTGAGCTGAAGAGCTGAGGGACAGAGCTCAGGCCCAGAGTTCAAGCCCCACAACGGACAAAAAACAAACAAAAAAAGAAATGAGGCTGGGAATGTGGCTTAGAGGTAGAGTGCTTGCCTTACATGCATGAAGCCCTGGGTTCAATTTCTCAATACCACATAAGCAGAAAAAGGCAGAAGTAGCGCTCAAGTGGTAGAGTGCTAACCCTGAGCAAAAGAAGCTCAGGGACAGTGCTCAGGCCCTGAAATCAAGCCTCCAGGATTGGCCAAAAAAAAAAAAAAGAAGGTGGTCTGGGAAGGTGGCTCAGTGGTAGAGCGCTTGCCTTGCATGCATGAGGCCCTGGGTTTGATTCCTCAGCATCACATGAACTGGAAAAAAAAAGCCGGAAGTGGTGCTATGGCTCAAGTGATAGCGTGCTAGCCTTGAGTTGAAGAGTTGAGGGACAAGGCCCAGGCCCAGAGTTCAGGTCTCCTCCCCCCACAAAAGAAGATTCCTTTCTTAATTTCAAGATGTCTAGAATAGGGAGGAAATTCCTTGAGAGTGGAACCAGGTGCTGGTAGCTCATGTCTGTAATTATAGCTTATCCCAGAGGCTGAGATCTGAATATTGAGGTTCAAAGCCAGCCAGGGCAGATAAATCCCTGAGACTTATTTCTGACTAACGAACAAAAAATCAGAATTGAAGGTATGGCTCAAGTGATAGAGTTCTAGCCAAGACTGCAAAATGCCAAATAAGAGCTCAGGCCCCTAAGTTTTCAGATCCCAGTTCTGGCACCAAAAAAATTTTAAAAAAGAAAAAGAAAGGGGCTGGGAAGGTGGCTCAGTGATAGAGCACTTGCCTTGCATGCCTGAGGCCCTGGGTTTGATTTCTCAGCACCACATAAGCAAAAAGAAAAAAGCCGAAAGTAGCACTGTGGCTCAAGTGGTAAAGCGCTAGCCTTGAGCTGAAGAGCTGAGGGACAGTGCCCAGGCCCAGAGTTCAAGCCCCACAACCCGACCCCCTCCCAAAAAAAAAAAAAAAGAAGAAAAAGAAGTATCTCAGAATTTCCACTACTAATCAGATAGTCTCTTTAGATAGATGGTCATTTCACTAATGATGTGATCAACTGATGATGATCAAAGGCATTAAGAGAGTTCTAAATTTCCATGAGAACAACACTTCTTTCTTATTTTGTATTCTCCTGGTCCTAGGTACTCCAGACAAACTAGTATTATAAAGATTGCTGGTGTTACTGCTTTCACACATGTTTTTCTTTTTTTTATTTAGACAGCATGATCCTAGCCTTTTTATTCTTTCCCACTATATAACATCTGGCAGATTTCCCTCCTTGGCCTTAGGTGCTTGATTGATCCAAGGGAGAAGAGTGGAGCTGAGTTGCTTTTTATTTCTCAGGAAGCCAGTTTCAGAGCCTCCTAAGTGGTTCCTCAAGAAGCATTAAAGGTTGTTGGAATCTTGTCAGTTACATAGGCAGGGATTGTGTCTGGCCTAACACTCTGATCGGATTGATGGCTAGTCTGCTGACAGATAGGGGTAGGATGGAGCATGTTGTCTGTATACACTGGTAAGTTGGCCTCCAGAACCAGTGCTGCTTTCTTCTTCAGAGACAGCAGTGAACTGTTTCAATAGATGTTTGAGTCCTTAATATGTTTCAGGCACTTAGAAGTAAATATGCTGCTTAAAAAATGATTAGTTTTTAATTAATTGTACACTGAAGGCTTCATTGAGATATTGCTATATATATGTATATCATATACTTTTATTATTTTTTGTGTATGTGCCAATACTGGTGCTTGAACTCAAGTCCTTGAGCTCTCCCATAATTGGAAGTAAGAGTGCTAAGAGTCTTACAGAGTTTTCTGCCCAGGCTGGCTTTGATCCTCAGATCCCACTTTTTTTTGGGGGGGGGGAGGGGTCCAGTCGGGGGCCTGAACTCTGGGCCTGGGCACTGTCCCTCAGCTCTTCAGCTCAAGGCTAGCACTCTACCACTTGAGCCACAGCGCCACTTCTGGCTTTTTTTCTTTTTGCTAATGTGGTGCTGAGGAATGGAACCCAGGGCCTCAATGCATGCAAGGCAAGCACTCTACCACTGAGCCACCTTCCCAGCCCCGAGATCCCACTTTTTTGTGGGGGAAGTGTACTTACTGGGCTTTGAATTTAGGGCCTTGTTCTTGGTGTAGGTATCTTTTGCTTCCCTTCCCTCTCATTCCTCCCCCCCCTCTTTCTTTTTTGCCAGTCCTGGAGCTTGACCTCTGGGGCACTGTCCCTGAGCTTCTTTTGCTTAAGGCTAGCATTTTACTACCTTGAGCCACAGCTCTACTTCCAGCTTTTTCTGTGACTAATTGGAGATGAGTCTCACAGACTTTCCTGCCTTGGCTGGCTTTGAACCACAATCCTCATATCTCAGCTTCTTGAGTACCAAGGATTACAGGTGTGAGCCACTGGTACCTGGCTCCTCTCCCTTTTTTTAATCTTTTGAGACAGGGTCTCACTGTATAACTCAGGTAGGCTTCATACTTACTGTGTAGCCTGTGCTGTGCTGGTCTTGAACTCGTAATTCTTCTACATTAGCCTTTCAAATGCACATACTGCTATGTTCAGCATCAAACTCACATTTTGACTAAGTAGGCGTACACTCTTACTATTTTCAACTTAGATATAGAATCTAGATCCTTATGCATAGTAAGCATGCTTCTACCAATGAGTTACCTTTTCACCCCACCTCCAGCTTAATTTGTGAACATAGTAAAGTCAGTCTAAAAGTCAAAAGCATTTTTGTACTTCAATTTTGTATACTCAGTACATAATTTCCCAAACGTATAAATGAAGGAAGTTGGAAGGAGTTAAGCTTTCTTCCAACTTTACTGTTACATTTTCTAGAAGAAAAATGCAGTATTTGCATATTGTTTACCACCTGAGTAAAGAAGCAAGGAGCAGGTATCATTCTGTAGGTTAATGTTTGCTTTGGAGATCTGCCCAAACAAGGATCTGTTAGTGCAAATTTTTGGCCTCCTTCATGTACTCATATTACACAACCTCCAGGGCTTGGGTGCTTATGGATGTCAGCTTTTTTTGTTTTGATAGGGGCTCTGCAGACTTCACTATTCCCTAGTTGTTGCCCTGATGTAAACAGGTGACTGCCATCACCAAATTTCCAGGCAGAATATTACCTGCTCTTCACGTCTGGATCAAGATACTACTGCTGGAGTTTATTCGTGGACCCCTTGGCTTCTAGAATGGCTACTGTAGCAAAGGAGCACAGTGTTCTTGGTTGGACATATTTAGAAGTTTAGAACTTATAACTTAATCAGAAAAATTGGAAAATGCTTTTCCTTTTTAAAGGTTGAAATAATTTTTGTCATCTTTTGTTTTAATGAAACTTTGTTGTGCTGAGTTGTTTATAAGCACTTTTTATTATGTGACTAAACTCTACTTCGTTCTGTTCTTTCTAATGCTCTAATTATGTTTTCTAGTACAAATGTTTCAAAAGCTCTAACTCTGAATCTAGCAGCTCATAAAAGGGCTCTATAGGTATATGTAGTTTTCTAATGAAATAACTTTCTTTTATTGTCTGTTTTTCTGCTATTGACTCTGGAGGGAAGGGAATCACACAATCTTCGGTGCTTTGATGTTTGAAACTTTATGGCTTAAAATTCTTAAAGCTGATTTTGTTTCTATAAACCTTGCTTAGAATGGCTAATTGACTAATTTATTCAATTAGTGTATTAATTTCTATTGCTTTCTTTCTTTCAAATGCTGCCCCTCAGCCCGTCTGGCATGTTTGATTATGACTTTGAGTAAGTTTGATTTGAATTAGTATTTGTGCTGTGTTGTTTAGTGTATAGATGCTGGTATGCCTTTTTGAGACCTTTCTAACCCATAGTTTATCTGTTTAATTGTAGGTATGTATATTAGGTTAGGCTGGGAAGTTTTTTTTAAAAACAGAAAAACGTGATGGAGGTAACATTTTATTTAATAACTTAAGCAAACTTAAGTAAACTTCACTTTTATGCCTTTTAATTTCTTTTAAATAGATAACCTTTACTTTTAATTCATATTTAAATTATTTCCTGGCTTTGCTTCATAAGAATAGTTTTAAGATTTTGATGCTGTATTTTGGAGAGATTTAAAAATTGAGATTAAGTAACTTCTGTTGTATTTTATATCCAGAGTACAAACTCCTGTTCTCTCTGCTGTTGCTAGTCATCATGTGTCTCAGTAATGCTCAGTGATAAAGTTATAGAGCTAACATGTTAACATAGAGCATGCTTTCTTAATCCAATCTCATTAACATGTAATTTTGCAATAGTGTTTAGAAATTAATATAACCTTCATAACTGCAGTATATTTCTTTTTTGAGTTATCTAAGTTTGCCTTATGGCAAAAGTACCTGCTTATATTTTTAAATACTTGCTTGATTGTATCTGGGTAAACAACTAAATGTGACATAGTCTAATGAAGAATGTGGATTTTACTTAACCAAATAGCCTTTGTTATAGCTTGTCCTATGCAGTAGCTGATTGTTAGACCCTTTTTCTGTAAATTAAAATGCAAATATTTTTTAATTTTTCCTATCACAGGATTGATCTGAAGTTAAACAAAAAGCCACGAGCTGTAAGTATCAGCCAAATAACTCAGGGAGGCCGGCAGTTTTTCATGTTTACTTAAATTTTTTTTGTTCTGGGGAATCAAACCTAGGGCCTCAAACCTAGGGTGAGTGCTCTACCACAGAGCCACATCCCCAGCCCAGAATCTGGCATTTTTGTAGATTGTTAGAACAATGTAATATCTTCAGAGTTTGGGTTGCTCCTAATCTGGAAAGGAAAAGTGCAGCCATTTGTATATTGTTTATTACCTGTCTACAATCTAAAAGGTGTTAGAACCAACAAGGAGCAGGTGACTCTGGGTCACATTCTTCTTTTAAAGTCCCAGCGTGAAGTGGAGATTGAGAGAATTGAAGTTTAAGGATAGCATAGGCAAAAAAGTTAGTAGCATCCCATTCCCACCCTCTACTCTCAGTTTCAACTAACAAGCTAGGTGTGGTAATTGCATACCTGTGATTCTAGCTACACAGGAGGCTGTAGATAGAAGGATCAAGGTCTGAAGTCAGCCTGAACAAAACCGCTTGACCCTACTTGAAAAGTACCTGAAAGCAAGAAAAAGCTGAAGGTGTTGCTCTTGATAGAGCGCAAACTGAGGTCCTGTCAAATCCCACTACCATTCCCCCTCTCCCCCCCCCCAAAAAAAAAAAAAACAAAAACCAGATTATCCATCTGGATACGCTTTGGTTGTTATTTACTTTTTTGTATTTTAGATAAAGGTCATGCACTTTTTGTGTGTGATACTGGGTATTGAACACTGGTTCACACAGCCTCTTTTGGATTGCTTATTTCTAAAATAGGGTTTTGATTTATGTCTGGCTGTGCTGTGATTCTTCTGCTTGTTCCCTGTATTGCTAGGGATGATATGTGCTCTGCTGTAGCAGAGATCACAGGTGTCTGCCACCTCTCCTGGTTGGGATGGAATCTCACATACTGTTATGCCTGAGTTAACCTTGAACAGAGTCACCCCAATCTCAAACTTCAAAGTATCTACGATTAGAAGCTTGAGCCACTTAGCCTGGCTCACAAATTTTTTTTTTTTAGTCCGGTCGTGGGGACTGAACTCTGGGTCTGGGCGCTGTCCCTCAGCTCTTCAGCTCAAGGCTAGCGCTCTACCACTTGAGCCACAGCGCCACCTCCGGCTTTTTTCTTTTTGCTTATGTGGTGCTGAGGAATCGAACCTAGGGCCTCAGGCATGTAAGGCAAGCGCTCTACCACTGAGCCACCTTCCCAGCCCTGGCTCACAAACTTTTAAAAACATTTTTTGGTACTGGGGCTTGTACTCAGGGCCTGGGAGCTGTCCCTGAGATGTTTTGATCAAAGCTGGTGCTCTACCACTTGACAAAGCTCCATTTCTGGCCTTTTGGTGGCTAATTGGATATCAGAGTCTCATGAACTTTCCTGCTTCAGTTGGCTTTGCACCACAGCCCTCAGATCACAGCCTCCTGAGGAACTAGGATTACAGGTGTGAACCACCAAAACCTGGCTCATACACATTTTTAGTGAAGAAAGATTCCTGCTGATTAATAGATTGGTTTTTTTTTTTCTTGCTTTCTTTTCTTTTTTTGACTTTCTAGTTTAGGTGCTCTAGTAAGGTCAGAATTGATGTTCGTTCCTTTATGGACATGGAGACAAGCCATTTTCAGATGTGATATACAGTTCAGTGCATTTGAACTAAACTCTTCTGCTACAAAACAATCCCCAAGCACAGATGTTTATGTGATTTTTTTTTTCCCCCTCTTACTTCTGCTGAGAGTAAGTTGCTACTTTTCCCTTTCTTTCTTTTTAGGACTATTAGAAGACTGTTTAGTGCAGAAGTATCCAGGCTGTAGAGTCCTGCCTCCCGTCTCCAGTCTCACGGAGATAAACGTCCCTCACTTGAGTGCGTGGCCGCCCACCTCTGCTCTCCCAGACCCAGTGCCTGTGACTCTTGAGTACTTTGTTCTAAATGTGGTGAAAGTCTTTTCAGCAAGATACTGGATCATTTGCTCTGTGTCATTTTTAGTAGCAAAATTGCAGGAAGATCATTCCATGGTTCTAATCCCAACAAGTGGCTTAACTGTGCATTTCTCCCTTAGACCGTCTCCCCTCAAACTGGCTGGCACCAGCTACACCTATAATCCCACCAGAAAGTTCTCTCTGGTTTTGTTTTATGCTAAAAGTAGAACACACTTCACCTTTTAGATGGAGGCTGTAAATATCTGGCATTCTCTTTTTCTGTTGTGTGTTTTATTGTTTTTCTATTGTTGTTTTTACCATCTTATTTTCTTTTGGGACTTTTTGTAATGACTTTGTGCAGCTCATACCTTCATGATGACACTTCTGATCATCTGTTTCATATGGCTGTCACTATTCTTATCTGAAAATAATGTAGTTTACCATAAGTAAAGTGGCAACTTGGCTCTTTGTTTTTTTGTTTGTCTGCTTATGTTTACAGAGTATTTATTTTAATCATTCGGAGTTAGGAGCAGTTTCAAGTTTAATTCCATCCTTTTTAAAACAGGTATTTTTATTCTTTTATAAAAATGAAATTTTAAGTTGGGTGCTGGTGGTTCACGCCTGTAACCCTAGCTACTCAGAGAAGGCTGAGATCTGAGGATCATGGTTCAAAGCCAGCCTGGGCAGGAAAGTCCATGAAACTCTTTTCTCCAATTAACCACCAGAAAACCAGAGGTGGAACTGTGGCTTCAAGTGGTAGAGCACTAGCCTTGAGCAAAAGAGTTCAGGGACAGCACCCAGCCCCTGAGTTCAAGCCTCACAGCTGACCCAAAAATAAATAAATTAAAAAAATATATACACACACACATATATATGTGTATATATATAGATATATATATATATAAAGTAAAAATTTACAGGCTTTCACTTTTTATACTTCTTTCTACTTTATATTTAAACCTGAGATTTTTTTCACTTATTCATATCATGCATTGTAGAAATCTCATTTTCCATCCTGTATCTTTTTTACTGGTATTCACCTGATTAAATATTGCTCTAAAAATCACCAAGACAATAGAAAGGCTCAAGACTGCACCCAAAGCAAGGTGTTCTTGAGTGGAGTGAAAGATTGCATCAGTGGGTTAGCCACTGCCCTGTGAATATCCTTCTTTGCAGTAGGTCAGTGTTCTAATGAATTTGCTTTATTATTATGTTCTGTCTCTAGGAACAGTAGCCTCATTGCACAATGTAGTTACCTAGGTTGCCTACCAAAATCCTGATGCCTGGAGCCCAGCCCCTTGGACTCTGGGGTGCAGCCCTTGATACTGGGAGTTCCTTTTAGGGTCCTTTAGATTCTGATTAAAATCCAAACTGCTGGGATCCACTGCAATGGGAGCCTGAGTGTGCAGGTACTGTCTTTGAATCGGCTGAGTGGATAAGATTGGGGACTTCGCCTTCCTTCCCTTTGATTTTATTTAGTCATATTCCTATACTTATGCCCTTATCTTTGTCTTGCCAGGCGATATGGCCCTTTCCTGTAATCCTAGATACTTAGGTAGACATCAGGGAGATTGCAGTTTGAGCCAGCCCAGGCAAAAAAAAGTTGGTAAGGCCCATCTCAGTTGATAAGCTGGGTTGTGGTGCACTTTTGATCCTCAGTATTCAGGAGGCTATGGTGAGATTATGGTTTGAACTGCGACACTTGGAAATATGTATAATTTTAAAAGCATGTCTACATATGATTACACCTGTGTATGTATATAAAATCATGGTCAGAGATAGGTACTTGATTTATACTTTCTCTACAAGATTTAATCATTGATTATGGGGCTTTCTTTTGCCTATTAGATGGCAAGGCATACTGGAGATAGCCAAGATGAGAGATTGCTTAGTTTCTCTACACCATGGTGGTTTAGAGAAAGACATCAAGGGTCCTTGCCTGCCATATACTATGCTTGTGCTATTTTGGTTATCAACCAAGTTTGCTTATGTTGAAGATGAGGATGAAGTAACTTTCTTTTTTTTCTTTTTTTTTGGGTCCGGTCATGGGGCCTGAACTCTGGGCCTGGGCGCTGTCCCTCAGCTCTTCAGCTCAAGGCTAGCACTCTATCACTTGAGCCACAGTGCTACTTCCGGCTTTTTTCTTTTTGCTTATGTGGTCCTGGGGAATCGAACCCAGGGCCTCATGCATGCAAGGCAAGCGCTCTACGACTGAGCCACCTTCCCAGCCCCTGAAGTAACTTTTATTAAGTCATTGGTCACAAGACCACATATGCTCACACTAAGGAACATCTATATAGGCAACCTATGTTGTCTTTCTCAGTCTGCCAACTACCCCTAAAAAGGAACTGTTGCTGAGATCCCCTACCAAGGTGCTTGCCTGCCTTTAGAACAGTACTGTGTGCCTGTTCCTTGTAGCGACAGAAAACATGCTTTAAAGACCCAGAATTGGAGGACAGATGGGATGTTGGTAGGAGGATCACGGTCCCAGAGTAGCCTAGGCAAAAGTGGGAGACATCTGAAAAACTAAAGCAAAAGCCTGGGAGCTTGGCTCCAGTCGAATAGCACTTGTTAGTCCCTGAGTTCAATCCTCAGTGCCCCCCTCTGAAAACAAACTAGAGCTGGTTTAAAAAAGTGATGTATCTTTCCTTCTCCTAATCCAGCAGGACAAAGGGAATGTGAACATTAAAAGTAGCTGTACATATTTTTTTTTCTATCATCTTGGTACATTCGTTTTTCTGTACTTATCCATCTTGTCTAACTTGGGAATGGGTGGTTGTTGACTAATTTTGATAGTTATCTCAAAGACAGGCCCTCTATGCTAACATTTTTGCCTTTAATTGGGAGTGTGGTGCTAGTATAAAGTGTTGGGGTTGCAAGTATGCTCTTCCAAGGACTCAGAAAGTAGTTCATTTTGCTTGTACTCAGAATGCTGTGACCACCCTCAGCCTCAACAAGGTGAGCCTGGAGAGCAGAGCAACCACAAGGGTACAAGATGGGAAGCCATTTGGAGTTGAGGTGGGACCTCAGGGAAGCTTAGGGTGATGTGGCCCAGAGTTTTCTACTGGTGTGGATAGGCCATGGGGCCTTGGGGCACTAAAAAGCCCAGCTGTTTTATGTAGGTTTATGCCACACTTGGGAAATATATCTGCTTGGAAGGAAGGAAGTCCTTTTTTCTGGAAGAGAGGGAAGCAGATATCCAGATACTCTCCCCTCGAACTTGAGCTTTCGGATGCAAGGAATGTTGTGATAAATTTTTAGAGCATTTATTATTTTGTTTTTGAGAGTACTGGAGGCTGCATCCAGAGCTTCATGCTTATCTACCACTTAAACTATACCTGTAGCCCTTATTTCTCCATTATGTGAATAAATTTTATTTTTGGGTCTGGTTGTGGGACCTGAACTCTGGTCCTGGACGCTGTCCCTCAGCTCAAGGCTAGTGCTTTACCACTTGAGCTACAGCACCACTTCCGGCTTTTTTTCTTTTTGCTTATGTGGTGCTGGGGAATCGAACCCAGGGCCTCATGCATGCAAGGCAAGTGCTCTACCACTGAGCCACCTTCCCAGCCCCATGTGAATAAATTTTAGTATTTTATACAATCAATGAAGAGTAATTACTAAGATGTTGAAGCTACCATAGTAAAAATTACACCTAATGTTTGAGACCTTTTGGATGCATGCAAAAAAGATATGTTTAAAAGTGACAACATTTCTCCAACAATGTATTTACTGGTAGATGGTTTCAAATACAGATTTTGGTTAAAAAAATGTGAATGCATTAACAAACCCTAAGGGACAGTGTGTTGGTCCTGGGTTCAAACTCTAGTACTGGGTGTACATACTCTCTATTACTGAGTGTACACATGCATGCTCATTCGTACATAGAAGCATCAAAGCTAGAGGAGAGTACAAATGGAGAAAGAGAGAAAGGAAAAAGCTAGAGAGGCCTAGCACCTTGTCCCTGTCCTGCCTGGGTGATGTTAACCCTTTTAGGTTTTACCATTTATGTAGTTATTTAGTGCTGGTACCAGGGCTTGAACTCAGAGTCTTGTCCTGTTACCAGACTTGCTTATTCTTGGTTGGTCCTTTACCACTTGAGCCATGCTTCCAGCCCAGCAGGTTTTGTTATTTTGGAGATGAAGTATCTCGACTTTTCTGCCTTGGCTGGCTTTGAATTGTCATCCTGCAGATCTCGGCCTCCTAAGTAGTAGCTAGGATTATAGCATGAGCCACTAGCACCTAGCTTTTATTTTGTCTTTGATATAATGAAGTCTTGCTGATTTTGCCCAGGCTGGTTTAGTTTCGAGATCTTCCTGCCTCCTGAGTAGCAAGGATTACAAATGTGTACCACTATACCCATCTTAGAGTTTTAACATCTTGACTCTTTGTAAATAAGAGAATTAAAATGAATGTTAAATAGCCTTTGCTTGGCAGTAGTTACTTGTGTTGTTTTGAGTGCTTTGAATTAATGTTTTGCATTTATTCTGACTTCTACTCCTCAACCCTATTCCAAGCTGTAAAGGCATTGTCACCTGTAAACATTCACACCTGAAACCCTGGACTCCTTTTGGGTAGGAGAAAGTGCAGGATTCTGATTTGCACACATTTACTTCTAGTATGGGCCATATTCATCGCCTAGGTAGGTGTTCATTAATGTGTCACCTCAGTGAAGGTTGTTTGTGACTGAATTTTCTAAGTGCTTTGTGATTTGAAGCAAAATTTCCCCCTTGGAAAACTTCACTGTGGAGTAACAATTGTCTCCACAGATGGGGGCTCTCTGGTGGAGTCCAAGCTGGCCTCACTAAGGGTGCTGGTCTCTAAGGGAGTAGGAAGGATGTGGATGGCTCAGGTGTGAGGAAGAGAGATTAGACCTTCGACATGTATTCACTTTGGGGGTCAGCCTTATGTAGTTCTTCACTTTGAATGTGTTGTATAATATGCCTGAGTATTAGTCCATTAATATATGTAGATAATTTATAAATACTAGGTTGAACCACCAGACATTGTTGTATTCAAATTGCTTTGGTTTATTAAAGTGGCAGATGTTACAGTTTAACAACATGTGTGTGTTGGAGTGTGTATAACTCCCATTTTTTTTTCTCTTTTCCCCCTGGCCAGTACACCTGTATTTCCCTAAGTACACATTTCCACTCCACAACTATTTCTGTATCCCTAGAAGGGAGGGGGACTTAACATGTATAATATGAAAGCATGGTGCCTTAGTCTCTTTGGGCTTCTATAACAAAACACAAAATAGATGGCTTATACTAATTCATTTCTAACAGTTGTGGTCAGTTCTAGGTCAGGTTGTCTGTGATTACTGGTTTGTAGGGGGCTCCTGCTGAATTCTCAGATGATGGAGGGGAAAAAGCTACCTTGGCCCTCTCATGAAGGCCCTCCAGGATCTAATTAATTCCCACAGGGGCTTCACCCAGGGAGTTAAAGTTTGAAGAGGAATTGGGAGCACCATTCATTAGTCAGACCACAGCAACGTGGAAATAGCATTGACTCAAATTTTATCCAAAAGCATGTACCCATTTCCCTTTTTACAGGAGTTTCATACATGTGCATGAGCAGTATGCACACATACATGTGACTGCCAAGATGGTCCCATGCTGTGCATTTGCTTTGTTCATCTACAGATGTGCCTTAGAGAACATTTCAAGTACAGCTACCTTACTTTTATGGGCCCCTTAATACCTTGTATGTGCATCATAAAACAAAATTAGCAAGGTGCTTTCTTAGTTTTGTTGTGTTATTTATTTTTGCCAGTCCTGGGGCTAGAATTCTGGGCCTGGGCACTGTTCCTGAGCTTATTTTGCTCAAGGCTAGCACTGTACCACTTGAGCCACAGTGCCACTTCCAGTTTTTTTTTTTTTTTTTGGTTGGTCGTAGGGCTTGAACTCTGGGCCTGGGCACTATCCCTCAGCTCTTCAGCTCAAGGCGAGTGTTCTACCACTTGAGCCACAACACTGCTTCTGGTTTTCTGAGTGGTTTATTGGAGATAAGAGTCTCACAGAGCTGGGTGCCGGTGGCTCTCGCCTGTAATCCTAGCTACTTAGAAGGCTGAGATCTGAGGATCGCGATTCAAAGCCATCCTGGGCAGGAAAGTCTATGAAATTCTTATCTCCAGTAAACCACCAGAAAACTGGAAGTGGCGCTGTAGCTCAAATGGTAGAGCTCTAGCCTTGAGCTGAAGAAGTTGAGGGACAGCACTCAGGCCCAGAGTTCAAGCCCCACGACTGACAAAAAAAAAAGTCTCATGGAGTTTTCTCCCTGGGCTGGCTTTGAACCGTGATCCTCAGATCTCAGCCTCCTGAGTAGCTAGGATTACAGGTGTGAGCCACCCACGCCCCGCTAGCTTTTTTTGTTTATGTGGTACTGAGGAATTGAACCCAGGGCTTCATGCATACTAGGCAAGAACTCTACCACTAAGCCACATTCCCATCCAATGAAGTGCCTTTTATGTTGGGAGGGAGGGAGTACTGTAACACTCCAACTCAGTGCTATATTATTTCCTCTCTTCTGCCATTTCAATCCTATAATGAACACCATGTTTCATTCATAGCAGTGGGATCCTCTATGTCTAAGAAGATGTGCATCTTGGGAAAACTCAAGCTCTGGGTATTGACAGGCCTATTTCCCTCACCTCCCACCATGACAGTCACAGTGATGGCATGTCATTGTAATTTTATACTAAGTATGACTATTTTTCTCTTTTTCCTTTCCTGATTATTCCAGTTTCTGTTTTGGTCTCTGGTGGGTGCTAGGAATGGAACTCAAGGCCTTGCCCATGCTAGGCAAGTGCTCTACCACTGAACTTTATGTATGTAGTGTTAGAATATAAATATGATGATGGATCTCTAAAGCTTTATAAGTAAAAATTTCCCCGTTTTTGCAGTGGTAAGGATGGAACTCAAGGCCTAGCTCATGCTGAGCAGGCACTACCAGAGCTGCAGCCCATCTCCTGTCCCTGACAGTAACCTCTGATGGTATTCTGCAGGGCAGAACTACAAAAGACAACTCGATTTTTTTTTTTTGGTTGGGTGTGGGATTTGAACTCTGGGTCTGGGCACTGTCCCTCAGCACTTCAGCTCAAGGCAAGTGCCTACCACCTGAGCCACAGTGCCACTTCTGGTTTTCTGGTGGTTTATTGGCGATAAGAGTTTCACAGCCTTTCCTGGCCAGGCTGGCTTTGAACCTCGACTCACAGATCTCAGTCTTCTGAGTAGCTAGGATTACAGGCATACCAGCGCACCGCTAACTACTCTTCTTGATCCTCCTGTAGGCCACCCATGTTTAAGTTGTTTGTGGCAGCCTCTTAGCAAGTCCTAGCACAGAAGGCAGTAGTACCAGGATCCACCAGTAGGTGGCAGGCGGGCCACTGGGTGTCTTCAACAAGGGCCTGGAGAGCAGCCAGAATCTATCTCTGGACTGTTCCCAGCCTCAGGCCCAGTGTAGTGTGGGCCAGAGTCCTTGAGCCTTTCCTCCCACCAAAGTCTTACTGCTAGTTCTTACATTGATAAGCAGTTTTTAAGATCACCACCAGTGGCCTTGAGAAAAGTGTGAGGAAGCCACACCCAGGTAACAGCCTGGGCCACCTCCACCTCCAGGAACTAGCTAGAAGTCTTTACATGCCATGGCCTGGTATGGCTTGTGTTTCCTTAATTGCTAGGCTCTACTTCCTACCTCCTTCAGCCAAATCTCCCACGCCCTTCCCATAAACTGGGAGGTCCCTGGAATAGGCTAGAATGTAAATCTGCCTCACCTACTCAACTAAGGGCTAGGGAAAAAGGATGAGCCAGGGTTCAAGGAAACCTATCATGCCTGCCCAGCACTTTGGCAGGCCTTTGCTCTTTCGTGTTAAGCTTTTTATCTGAAAGAAGGGAGGGCAGAGGACTCCTACTGCTGGTAGGAAAGGCTGGAAGTGGAGAGATGAATCTGAAGTTCTTGCCAGCATGCAGGATATAGTAATGTTTGGGGGTTAGCACTGGGAAGCTCCCTACCCCCAGCCCCAGCTTTCCTGCTGTTAGATTTGGGATCTAGATGTTTAGGGACTTAAGAGTTTTCCCCAGCTGGACAAGCCAGCAAGGCATCTGGAACAGAGATGTTTAAACCCATTGTGAGCCGAATTGGTCTACCTGGGAGCCAGGCTGCTGTCTGACCACAGTCATCCTGGCTTCTGGGTAGTCTGTGCACTGATGGGGTTAGTGCTGGTCTGGCAAAACTTAACAGGAAAGCTCAAGGTTGGTTCCTGTGGTGAGATTAGGGAAAGGTGGCTCCCTAGGCTCATTTCCCAACAGTGCAGGAATTTGCATACTCTGGTTTCCCCATCAGTTTCTTGGCTCCTGGAACCAGGAAAATGTAGGCGGAAAGAGCAAGTGGGGCAGCTACTCGGAATTTGATCCCTTCCAGCTTGCCCGCCTCCGTGGCTTGAGCTTTGGTCTCAGGAATCAAGATTCTTTCTTTGCCAGTCTCTCACCTGCTGTGCATACAAGGAGCTGCTGTAGGCCAGACAGCTGATACCCTGTTAAGGCAGTGGGCTGCCCAGCTACACACAGCTAGGGTGTGGGCTTCCATTCTCTAGCTGCTGCTACCTGTGAACTGAGGTTATTCTCTTGTCATATCCAGACAGGCAGTAAACACTATCTCTTACACAGATGGGAAAACTAAAGCCCTCTCTATAAATGCCACCTACCTAAGCTACTTGAGTGGACAGTGGCAGAGGGCGTGGCAGGGAAAACTTGGAGTCAACAAGCCAGGCACTGGTGGCTCACCTTTCATCCTGGCTACTCCAGAGGCTAAAATCTGAGGATCCCAGACCAAAACCAGCCCAGGCAGGAAAGGCCGTGAAACTCTTTTATCTCCAATAAACCACCAGAAAACCAGAAGTGGCATTGTGGCAGATGGGAGAGCACTCGCCTTGAGCTGAAGAGCTGAGGGACAGTGCTCAGGTCCCATGACCCAAAAAAACCCCAAAACCCAAATCATGGGAAAGAAACAACCTTGGCATCGGCTCCTGAAGCCTCTGAGTGGCTCTGCCAGAGGCTAGATTGAGAAAGAGACCTGGAAGAGAGGCTCTGAGCCCTGGCAGGCCAGCTTAGCCAGATTAGGCCTGTCCAGAAAGCATAGAATGTCAATGTGGGCCATTAGAGGCACTGAACATCATGACCTGACCCTACCCAGGCCCAGCCCTAGCTGGCACTTGCCTTATGGATTCCCCATTCCTTGTGGGTGCCTGTTGAATGAACAGGGCCAGGCACAACCTTTTAACATTAGCCATAGTCTGTGGTACAATGCCATTGCCTATCTGCTGTAGAAACACCTGTTTCCCTTACACCTGCAAAAGCAGGCGCAGCAAATGACTAGAAATCAGCTCTGGCCTAACAGCAAATGTGACTTTTCAATTGTTTACTAAATAAAGAAGGCCCTCCCTTGCCAAACACACATTTGTAGCTTGTGCAATGAGAGAATGGACCAGAAGCTTAGTGTTGGGACCTATCTTGAAAACTCTTGGGTGTCAGTAGCTTACTTCTATAATCCTAACTACACAGGACGCTAAGATCTAAAGATCAAGGTTTGAAGCCAGGCCAGGAAGATAAGTCTGAAACACTTTTAAGAGTGCCAGCCTTGAGTGAAAAAGCTAAGGGATAGCACTTAGGCCCTGAGTTCAAGCCTTAGAACCAGCACAGAAGAGGAAAAATGGATACAAGAAAACGTCTTGAAATTAAAAAGTAAATAGCCCAGAGCTGGTGGCTCATGTCTCCTAAGCTACTCAGGAGGCTGAGATCTGAGGATCCCGGTTAGAAGCCAGCCCAGGCTGAAAAGTCTGGGATCTTATCTCTAATTACTCAAAAAGCTAGAAGTGGTGCTGTGGCTCGAGAGGTAGAGTGCTAGCCTTGAGCACATAGAGGCTCAAGGACAGCACCCAGGCCCTGAGTTCAAACCCTAGGACAAAGAAAAGGTAAAATAAAAGCAAGTGGAAAGAGTTCCTTGTCTCTCCTTCCAAGAGACTCCTGAGCCTCACAGACTCTACTACTACTAGGTATGCAGAGAGAGTCTTGGTGGATGGGGCTATAGGGTCTTCTGCTGAACAGGCTGTGTTGGAGACTCCAATATGAATGCCATCAATTCAGAGAATGTTGAGGTATGAGGCTGAGGGTATCCCTACTTCCTTATTCCTGTATGTCTACCCTATCTCAGGTTTTGGGGTCAGGGAACTCATACTCATGTGCTGCCCCAGCCTGTCCTCCTCTGTGGCACCTTGGACAAGTCATTCAGCATTGCCAAGTGGCTGATAATGAACTGGACAGTCTAGTATTTTCACTTCCTGTCCCATAAAAACAAACAGAGGCCCATAAATAGCTTTTTAATCTGGAAGCACTAATTAATTGGAAAAACTAGCATATAAAATAAAGCAATGACATTTCTTAGTGCAGATAAAACCTGATGAGAAGGCTAGAGGCAATAGGGACCAGATACCTTGAAGAGGACATTTTGAGCTCTTGCTTGTCAGAGCTATTTCTATGGCCCTCCTTGCCTTATACCCAGGCTTGAGCATGCTTCTGGTAAAGTGAGCCCCGCCTTGCATGCAGGGGTGACAGTAGGATGATACTTGCACGGACTGTATAGCTACAGTTTGCAGCTATACAAAAATGCAGGTGCCCTACAAGCTCCACCAACAGTAAGTACATTTTCCCTGGATGATAGTATTTGGGGGATCAATCTGATTTTACTTCAAATATTTAACATCCAAATTATTTTTTGGCTGTCAGAGGGGCGGGGATGGGAAGGATGTCAGAATGCCCAGCCTCTTTTTTTCCAGGGACAGATGAACAGCTTGACACAGGGACCAAGGCCAGCCTATAGGAGTCACATCCAAGCCTCTTAATGAGCACTTCCTATGTGGCAGGTGTTGCGTTACACACCTAGCATGTACCATCTTGTGGAATCCTTATGACAACCCTGTAAAGTAACTGCCCCATTTCACAGACGAGGCCTGTGAGGGACAGCCACTTGCCCCTGGTGACATAACCAGTGGCACAACCTGTTCTTGAGTTGGTTCTAGGACCCCCAACCTGCTGGAGGGCCCCTTGGCAATACCTCCCCAAGCTGCTGCCACCTAGTCCTCTCCTCCCTGCTCTGTGACGAAAGTTCTAGGCTACAGTATCTGGGAGGGGCCAGAGGAGCACCCTAGGGCTCCCTCACAAGCCATTTTATCTGCCAAGTCATTTCTCATCTTCAGCTCTGGCCAGCACAGAACAGAACAGCTCTATCTTGTCCTACCCTTTGTACTTCAACCTTGCCTCCTATCCCCTCCATTGCAGCCCTGCCCCCTGCTGTGTGTCCACTGCTCCTTGCTCTTACCAAGGCCAGCCCAAAGCCTTAGGAAAGATGCTCCAGCCACAAGGGACACAGCACTTCTGGAAATCTTAACTGAGAACAGAATGGCGTGGAGTTCCTGGGACCAGCAGGCTGGGAGTGGCCTGCTTTCTTTCACTCATACACAACAAAGATGAACTTTTAAAATGGCTGACATTCTTTATTGATACCTTATAGAGATACGGAGTTTTCACTTAAAATATTTTAAATTTATGTCTGTACACAGCATACATGTCATCCCCCATCTTTGGGGAAGGGCAAGAGAGAATGGGACAGGGGGCTCTGGACCCTGGCAGGGGCGATGGGATGGGTGAGCGGAGGGGGTGGAGGTGGGTTATTAAGGAGCATCTTGCTTACTAACATGAAGCCTCATGGCCTGCGAGAGCAGGGTGAGGCTGCATTGGCTTCTGAGGAGGGTTCCTGGAGGGAAGGCACACAGTGCCCAACTAGCCGGCCACACCGGCATCCCAGGGGTGAGGTGGAGCAGGGAAAGGGCTGAGCATAGGACCCCGCTGGGGCCTCTGCTCCCCAAGGCCTTCCTCCTCACCCACTGAGAAAAGAGGGTTTGGGCCTCAGCCCCAGACCGAGAGCCTAAATGACAGAGATACAATGTGTATCAACAGGGTGATCGCTTATGACCCACACAGCTAGAGGTGCCATGGGGGCCAGAAACAATCCTACAGTATCTTTGGTTTGGGGTTCCTTTCCCTCCCCTACTCCTCCCTGCCATGCCTGTGGGCCATGGGCCACACACTGGCTTACTCACTGAGGTGCTTACAGGAGAGGATCTTGGCGGCCAGTTGCTGGGGGTCCAGGAGCTGTGGGAAACGCGCCATCACAGCCTCCACCAGGTGTGGGGGGAAGACACCACACAACTTGGTGTACACACCAGCCCGCTCCTTTGCCAGGCTGCCTGCCCTGCTCCAAGGGGTGCGGCCAGCCCCTGTGCTGGGTATCTGGGGCTTCTGAAGGCCTGGGGTTGGTGGGGGTAGTGGGTATGGCTCAGACCAGTACTCTCGGGGTGCAAAGGCAGGTGGGGGAGGCGCATAGTCAGCGGGGACACTAAAGTGGCCAAAAGCAGGGAAGGCAGGTGCAGCAGGGTGCTCAGATCCATAGGGGCGGTAGCCAGAGTAAGGGCCTCGAGGGGGGCCTGGCTCTCCAGCACCCCCTCCTCGCACCCCCCACAGTTCTGACATCTGACTCTCCAAGGAGCCAATGCCAGAATCCAGGCAGTCCTGGGAGGTGTATGGGAGTGAATCCAGGGTCTGGGGGACCCAGTCTTTGGGCCCAAAACTGCTGCCACCGCCACCACTAAGTGGAAGGCTCCTGCCTGCTGGGGCAAAGGCTGGTGTGAGGCCATCCTGGTGGGGCCCTGGGGATGCCTGGACCCCCAGCTTCTTCCCATCCAGGCTGTTGTGCTCACTGTCTAGTGGCACGGATGTGGACTTCGGGGTAGGTGAAGGCCGCTGGCTACTTTTGTTCTTGCCGGGGGTCCGGGGGGGTGAGAGGAGGGCGTTGGCACGGAGCTCATCTGCCACAGAGCGCTGGGGGCGGCTTGGCCGCTCTGGGTGGAAGAATCGGCACTTGATCCCATAGGTGCACTTCCTCCCTGCCAGAGGAGGGGAGGCGTGGTGAGCTGGGGCCTGAGGAGAGGAAGCAGCTGGGGCAGGGGCAGACTCAGGTAAGCGGAGGTGCAGGGTTAAGGAAGGTATAAAGGCCGAGCTGGTCTTACCATAGGGACAAGGCTGCTGCTTGTGCTCAGAAAGCAGTGGCTTCTTACGCAGGAAGTTGTCTAGGCTAGGCCCATGCCTGCCAAGGGGGTCATCAGGGGGCATGAACCTACAGAGGGGAAAAAAGATCTCTCAATGGGAGCAAGACACCTAGGGAACTTCTATATATGGAAGGGCAGGGCTGGATGGGCAGCCTCACTGAGAAGACTGGGAAAATAGCCCTAAAATGGGTTCCCACGTCCTGATATCCAAGCTCTTTCACGCTATTGGGGTTAGCCAAGGGAAAAGGGATCCCCATCTAGAGGGTCACAGCCCAGGGACACCTTTAGGTAACTTCAAGGCTGGGTGCTCCCTAGGTGGTTAGGAGGCCACATCCTATAGCTGTATCTGCTGGGGGGAAGCAATGTGGACAGCTGAAGAATAGACCCCAGCCCATCTCCAAATCAAGATCCTCACCCGCCAGGTCCCAGTCTGCACTCGGCCCATCCACCTTCCTCCCAGATTTGCCTGGTACCCAGACCCTGGGGGCTCTGGGTCCCGGATGCAAGCATACTTGTCATTGACGAAGGAGTACATGAGCAGCCGCTCCTCTATGAAGCGCTTCCACTCCTGCCTCTCATTCTGGAGGTCACGGTAGGTGTCATTGGAGACGACAACGCCGTCAGACTCAAAGGCCAGCTTCACGATGAAGCGGTCATCGTAGCACACCACCCGCTTGCCACCCACACGCCGAGATGGGGTGAACACCAGGATCTTCTTCTTCTCCAGTTCCCGAAGGATGTGCTGGTCTGAGGGAGTGAAGTGGCATAGGTCAGGGCCCTGCAGGGACTGAATCAAGCCCACAGGGCCGTCCAATCTCCTGGCGGCCAGGGGCTGTTAATACCCCAATTCACAGCAGAAACCCAGCCGTGCCAAGTTCACTGCCAGAGTCTGCTGCCTGCCTGAAGTCCAAGAACTGTCACAGGGCTGTTCTATTGGCCTGTTTACTTCCCCTGCTCTGGGTGCAGGGTTGTTGGAGCCAGAGGTGGTCTTGGCTTTGGCTGTTCAACAGCCTGTCCTGTAGGGGTTCATGGAGAAGCACCCTGGCTTGTCCCTTGCATAGGCAGGACAAGGCTACTTACTAGTTCTTGTTTGGAAAGGGCAGCTCTTCCTGGAGCCCACAGCCCTATCACCCTGCCCCCTAGATCTCCACACTTATAAACAAGTTTCTCTCTGAAGTTGGGGGTCTTGAAAGGGGAAAGAAGCACTCATCCTATGCCCAACGCTTTCCTAAGTACTCCTAGGCTAAGGCATGCAGCCTTGTCACCCAACTTCCACCTCACCCCCATTTTACATAGGAGGGGCAGGAGGCCGGGGGTGGAGGTGGGGGAATCAAAGTCCTTGTCTGGGGCGGAGAGCCACGATTCCAACCCTGGTTGCCCTGGCCCAGTGCCCACAGCCTCAGGTATTAAGCTATAGTGCTCCTCTGCCACTGGGGAGGTTGAAGGCATAACATGGGAAATGCCTAGGATTGGAGGCAGAGGCTGCACAAAGCAATTTCTCCTTCCTGTCCCTCCCCTCACCTTTTTTTTTTTTCTGCTTCTAGCTTTAATTCGGCATTCCAAAGTTTTGCTCAGCTTGCTGCTCTATTACTTGAGCCATGCTTCCAGCCCTGCTTTTTTCTTTCTTTTTTTTTTTTTTTTTTTTTGGTCGGTCGTGGGGCTTGAACTCTGGGCCTGGGCGCTGTCCCTCAGCTCTTCAGCTCAAGGCGAGCGCTCTACCACTTGAGCTACAGCGCCACTTCCGGTTTTCTGGTGGTTTATTGGAGATAGGAGTCTCACGGTCTCTCCTGCCTGGGCTGGCTTTGAACCGCGATCCTCAGATCTCAGCCTCCTGAGTAGCTAGGATTACAGGCGTGAGCCACCAGCGCCCGGCCCAGCCCTGCTTTTTTCTATTTAACTGGAGATGGAGTCTCACAGGCTTTTCTGCCTAGGCTGACCATGAATTGCAATCCTCTGATCTCAGCCTTCTGGGTAGCTAAGGATTACAGACAGGAGCCACCAGTGTTGGGCTGATGACGGTGATTTCTGAGGAGAGTTAAAAACTAGGACAAGAGCTGATGCTCCCGGCTTGGGTGTCATGGGGAAAAGCAGGGCCCCAGGGCAGTGCACGTACATACCTGTGATGGGCACGTCGGGCCGAGGCTGCTCCTTCCTCCAGGATGGCACAAACACTGTGATGTCGGTGTGGCCCCGCTCTAGAAACCAGTTCACAGCCAGCAGGATGCCCCGGCAGGAGAAGATCTCCTTGTTCCCGTGGCTGGGAGGGAGGGGAGGGACAGGTCAGCTCTTGAGGGCGGGCAGCCAGCACGCTGTCACCAGGGCCTGAGCAAGAACATAAGGCAGCTCTTGTTCCGGCCCCTGGCCTGTGGCCAGTGGGGCCTGAGGCCTGGTTCCCTGGGCTGTTGCCACAGTGCTGGGATGGCCAGCCCCAGCCCAGGGACTTTCCCTGAGATTCCATCTCAAAGTATGGATCCACCGAGGAATCTGGCAGCGTTGGCTACCCATGTTTGGCGAGGGCCGGGCCACTTACAACACACCTGGGGCCAGGGAAAGGTACTGAGTTGCTGCCCTGCCTCAAGCTGCCAGGACCACAGGGACACAGATGTGCGCACGCCCACTGAGTCACCCCCTCCAACACCACGGCTCCACAGCAACGCCGTGACACAGCACTGCGCTGCGTTGGGGGCGGGGGAAGCACCAGCCAGGCTCACCAGAGAGAAACCAGATCTTTCCGGATTAAAGTTCAGTCTGTGCACCATGCTATAGGCTAGCACCCCAAAGGGGTGTCAGTCTGCTACACTTGGGACAGGAAGTGACAGTGGGTCTCTCGATGTGCAGTGTGAAAGTGAAAGGCAAAGCTTTTCCTACCAAGAGGCCAATTCCCTGAGCCGCTGTAGGCTCCTCCCCGCCCCCCCCCCCCCTGCCCCGTCCCCTCACTTCCTCTGGGACTGAGGCAAAAAGATGGCCAGGCAGTGTTAGAGATTCCACTAGCTGGCCAGAAGAGCTAGGGCAATGATACCCTGCCAGCCCAGGTCTGTGGGCCAGATCTCACCAAACTGGCTGGATTACTGAGAAGACAGTCTTGAAGGGGTTGCCCTGACTCTGTTTCTCCATCAGAAAAATGGGCCCAGTGGACAGGAGCTTCCTTAGACAGGCCATGTCAGTGGACAAGTTTCATGCTGATGCCAAGGCAAGGTCAGCAAAGTGGACTTCCTGTCAAGGGAGGAAAGATCTGGGGTTGGGGGCTCCCTGCCCAGAGCTCTGTCTTTCACTGACCCCTTAATGAACAACTCAGACTCTTGTGTCTGGAAAATATGGCAGAATAAACGTTACGCAAAAGAGGCAAGTCCATAGCAGACCACATCCTGTGTGTGGGGGTAGGGGGCATAGCTGGAGCCCCAAGAGAAGTGGGCAGTGGGGTGGTGGAAAGCATGGAGGTTGTCTGGGGGGTATAATGGGCTCCAGGGTCTAGTATAAATTGTAGGGGAGACACAGTCCAGCTCCAGTGCAGCCTTCATCCTTGCCTGGTACCTTCCTATCATTCAGTTGCTTGTCAGTTAACATTTACCAAAAGCTACCAACCTGATAGTCTAAGTCTCAACACTGAATCATCAATAAACCCATGAGTATTGTCATGGGCCTTTCCCTCCTTTTCTTCAGATGAGGAAATTGGCCCAGAGAGGGTCACTTAGTCACTAAAGTCACACAGCAATAATGAAGCAGAGATGCAGAATTAGAGCCAGTGTTCATAACCACTCTCTGTTGATGCTCACACAATTATGAGCAGGACTGACGACAACCGGAGGCCAGAGGCAGCACTTTATCCTCCCTGGCTATTCCAAGGACACCTGGAATTGAACTGGAACTGGTGCCACTGGATTACCTTCCTGCCCCTAACATAAGACCTGAAGTGTTGAGACAGGGTCTTATCCAAGTTGACTGGAACTTCCTATGTGGCCCAGGCGGGCTTTGAACTCTCAATGTTCCTGCCTCCTAAGTGCTAAGAATGTAAGTGTATGCTCCCACAAAACTTTGGGAGGAAGAAAGCAGATGAAGGAGCAGTCTGGGAACAGGAAAAATGATGAACATTGCAAACTCCTGCCCCTCCAAGAGCCACTGAAGGCTCCGTAGCTTGAGAAGCCTTTCCTGACCTGCCAGGACGGGTCAGGTCCTTGATCTGTGTCTTTGCAATGTCCAGTGCTTCCCCGTCACACTGTCACCTGAGAGCCCTCTGCTGTCTCCCCAGGTGGTAGCTACACCGATCACACACACCACTCACCTGTGTGTGCGCTCGCTCCTCCTGGGCCAGAACTGCTAAGCCTGGGCACGCTAGGGTGTGCAGTGCCTCTGGACACTGAAAACGCTGGCTGGGAATGAGTCTGCTCTCAGGAGCCCTGGCATCTGGAATGTTCCTTCAGCAGGTAGGCACAGTGCTACTCTTGGCAGAACCACAACATCCCATGCCTGGGTACCTTAGACTTCCATCCAGTTCACTGCAACTCAGGAACTGGCCCAGGAAAAACTAGATAGGTTTCCACCCCTGGAGTCCAGCTTGCCTGAAGGTCTGCAGCACCGGCAGCCTGGCCCAGCCAACCGGACTGAAGAGATGTGTTTATGTGGGAGACTCCAGCTTCGTGGCTCCCGCCCCAGGACAGAGGGCAGGGCAGGGCTGGGCCAGGCTCCCCAGGTGAAAAGATTTGCCTGGGCTGGGCTGGACTAGTGGAGAAAAATTCCCTTAGAAGGAAACAGAGGTGAATTTCCCCACAATTTGCATGTGGTAGGGGCTAGCCCGCCTGCACTTGGGGGGAGGGGGCAGAAGGGCAGGAACGTAGCAGCAGCTGAGACAGGAAGTACGAGGTTGGAATTCCCCTCTTGCCTCGGCCCCAGCCTAGAAACCCCCAGCAGTCAGGCCGGCAGGCAAAGGCTCTCTCAGCGCTACCTCAGCTCCCCTGTACCCCTCTACCACTGGCTCTCCTCCCTGCCCCAGACTCCTTCTGCCTAGAAGTCACAGACCCTCTAACCCAGATCAGGCTGGAGCCTGAGAGAGGATCCTGAACTCTCAAGGCACAGGCTGTACCTGCTTGTCCCAATGTATCTCAGCTTCCTGTCCAGGACCAGTCCATTTAGAGACCAGAAGACGGGATGGAAGAGAGCTGGCTCACCTGCATGCCTGCTGAGCCGGGCCAAGACCAGCTAAACAGCTCACTTGCCCTTGCTGGGCTGGGAGTAGGTGTGGCCAAGTGCCAGAGAGAAGAGGCTGATGTCATACCAGCCTCCAGCAGCCCACCTGATCTCTCAGGCCAGCAGAGAAACCCTCCCCTGTGTCTGGGGTCTCCCCGGGTCCATGCCAGACAGGAACCTTTCCTTCTGGGTGATCCACCCAGACCTGACTCACCAGCCACAGTGCAGCGAACTGGGAGAAAGGAGGGCCAGAGGGTGGGGCCTAGATTGAAGGGAGAAGTCAGGTCAATGGCAGCCTCCCCTCACCCTCTGCCTCCACCTCATCCTATTCCCTGTAAGATGTGCTTGGGAGACAAGTACAAGGCCAGGAATCCCCTAAAGACCAGTCTAGTCCAGGCAGTCCATCTGCCTGGTGTGCATTCACCTTCAGCCAGAGCATCAGCTACCTGCCCACAACACACCTTGGGAAGCCAGGGTGACTTCCCCTCAGAGGAAACCTCAGAGGACCCAGCCCCTGAATAACTACTGCCAGGCATTTGGGGCCCTCCAGGTTCTATAGCAGTTACTCCCATGAGGACCACCCAAGGGGTGCTATAGTTCTGTCTTTCAGATGAGAAAATGAGGCTCATTATGTGATTGGCTCCTACAGAGAGCTGGTGCCTACAGGCTAATCCCTGGCACCATCTGGCATCCTGTCACAAGTGAGGAATGGAGGCTTGAGAGAGTAGCTTAATCAGGGACTACACAGTAAAAAGTGAGCTCTGAGGCCAGAAGATTCTAGATTTGAACCCTGGCCCTATTACTCAGCAGTAGTGTGGCACTGGACAAGGCTTTGAACCCCTGTGTTTTCAATCCTAGGCCATTGCTGAAAAACCCAAAGTCTGGTTTAAGGGAGCCAGCGTCGTGCAGTAGGGCCACATGGAGGACTTCCCCTTCCCCTCACCAGCAGTCCATGGGGGAGTCAACCTCCTGCCTGTATGCCCCTCCACCACTGTGGTAGAGGCACACCACAACCATTCCATGCCATCCATCCTCTCTTGAGGTGGCACGTACCTCATGGCCACATTGCTTCCATCGATGACCACAGGCCTCAGGTGGCTGCCTTCTTTGTCCTCTTCTGGGAGTATGGGCTCCAGGGCGGGAGCCTTAGGGGTGCCCCCACCCCGAGGCACCAGAGGGGGCTGAGGGCAGGAGTCTGGTGGGACTTGGTGCTCCCGCTCCGAGGCTGAGCCATGTTTCACCAGTTCCCCGAGCACGGTGTTAGTGTCTGCATGGGCCCCCAGTTTCTGTAGGACTCCGTGGATCTCAGAGGATGAATAGCCCAGCTTCCGGAAGAAGTCCACCTTCATTTGCAGCTCTGAAGCCAAGGCCTCTTCAGTGGCAGGTTCCTGGGCTGGTTGGGGGGTTCCCTGACAGCTGTAGCTGTCCTCAGGACCCCACAAACTCATGATGGAGTTGGCTTCCTGGATAAGCCTGTCCGTGTCACAGGGGCCATTCATATCTCGGACTGCAGAAAGGCACCTGTCACAACTCCTGGGGGACGACCACAGAGTTGAGGAACGAGGAATGTCACTTTCATTTTCTCCTGCCTGCCCCACCACACCGACTACTTACAACCATCCACATGTGTCAGCTTAAGCTAGCCTCAGCTGGGGATGATCATCATTCTCATTATATACGGGGGGGGGGGGGGGGGGGGAAACGGAGGCACAAGCATTGAGAACTTGCTCAAGGTCATTCTGCAGTTCACTGGCGACCGAAGAATTTGAACTTGGTCTAACTTCACCTCCCCCCACAACCCAAATCACCCCCACGTCAACCCAGGGGGCCCAGAAGGCAGGGGCGGGGCTCTCGGATGGAAACTTGGGGTTGTGAGTGCGTTGTGTGTGCGCAGCGGGCGGGGGGGGGGGGGGCTGGGGACGGCGGGAGGGGAGTTCCCGGTGGAAGCCATCACCTCCGTCCACCCGTCCCACACTCGAGGGCCCAGGCCTAGGAGGTGCCGGCCCGTGGCTGGACTCCCGGACGGGACGGGGGAGGGAAGTTTCCGGGGTGACCAACCGGGGAGAAAAGTTGCTGGGAGGCTCTGGTTGGCTGCCGGGCGGCGGTGACGCCAGCCCGTCCCGGACCGAGACCCGGGCGCGCTCGGCGCCTCCTTCCCGGGGCTCCCCAAACTTGAGCTAAGCTACAGGGATCCTGAAGACCGGCGAGGCGGGAGGCCGGCCCGGCGAGGCCGGCCCGGCGAGGCGGGCAGCACCGGCCCCGTGTTCCTCCGCTCGGCTCCGACCCCGCCGGAACCCCCCCTCACCCCCTTCCGCCCCGCGCGCCTTCCCCGCCGCCCACTCACCCCGCCAAGCGCCAGCCGCGGACGGCGGCGTCTCCATGGGGCCGCGTCCCGGGGGTCAGCAGGCGGCGCCTTCGTACGGGCGGAGGACGAGCAGGTGCTTTAAGGACCGCGACGCGGAAGCCGGGTACGGCCGCCGCCCCTTCCTGCTCCGCCCCCGGGACGCCCCGCCCCGGACACACCCACCCCAAGCCACGCCCACCGCCCAAGCCACGCCCCAGACCCGCCTTCCCCGCCTCCTGCGTGCAGTCTGCTGAGTGTCAGTCAGGTCAGGGTTCCCAGTCGCGGTCCACTGCCCGCGTCTCCAGGCCTCCGCGGCCCCACTGCAGACGGCTGCAGGGAGCGCGCGGCCTGCCGGCCCGCCCCACGCCAGGTAAGCACGCGCCACCAGGTGCGCGCAACTATTCGGTACCTAGGACTGGACTAGTCCACCGGCATGATGAAGGTGCACGTAGAGTGAAGGAGGTTCAGAGAGGGGCCCACGCACCGACCGAAGTAGATAAAAGCGGGTCAGACGCAGACCAATTACCCTGACGGATGCCCGGTACACAGAGGCTGGCACACTCGCAGGAGCCAATACTCTTTTTCTGAAATAGCTACTTACCCAGGATGGAACGATGGTTGCCACCTGAAGTTGCACAGTGAGGACAAAAGCCAGGGCAAGGAAAAGGCTGATGCCCAGGTCAGTGGCAGCGTCCCTTCCAAGATCACAGCGCTGTGTGTGTGTGTTTCCTGGTACTAAGTCTTGAACTCAGGGCCTAGGTGGTGTGTCTGAGCTTTTTGGCTCAAGACTAGTACTTGAGCCACAGCTTCACTTCTGGCTTTTTTTGACCAGTATTACATTTATTTTTTTTAAAAAAAATTGTTTATTGGGCTGGGAAGGTGGCTCAGTGGTAGAGTGCTTGCCTTGCATGCATGAGGCCCTGGGTTCGATTCCTCAGCACCACATAAGCAGAAAAAGCCGGAAGTGGCGCTGTGGCTCAAGTGGTAGAGTGTTTGCCTTGAGCTGAAGAGCTGAGGAACAGCTCCCAAGCCTCCAGAGTTCAAGACCAACAAAAAAAGAAAGAAAGGAAGGAAGGAAGGAAGGAAGGAAAACACAAACTGCAACAAAGAAAAAAATAAACCCTCTTGTTTCCATTTTCTGGAGGTCATTTCAATACATATTATTGTATATGACCAGAGGCACATAGCCACTTAGCCTGTTTTCCTCTCCTAAGAGTATCCTCCTTTGGCCTCACTGTGTGTGAATGCTTAGAGTCCTGTTTCATTTATCATACATTGTATTTTAGCTCTAGCACCTGCATATGAGAGAAAACATGTACCATTTGTTTCTCTGAGCTTGGCTTATCTCACTTAATTTGATTTGTTCTAGGTCCGTCCTTTCACTTCTGGCTTTTTGCTGTTTAATTGGAGATAAGAGTCTCATGGACTTTCCTGCCCAGCGTGGCTTTGAACTCATCCTCAGATCTCAGCCTCATGAATAACGAGGATTACAGGTGTGAGACACCAGTGCCCAGCACAGTAAGTGCCCAGTATTGTGAGAACACAGCACTTCACAGTATTTATCCAGAGGCTAAGATGAGGGAGATTGACATGCTTGTTTATGTTTACTCTTGAGAAACTCAGAAAAGGCAGAATTGCCTCAGTGGGAAAGACATGGGTGGAACTGGGACCAAGAACACCTATTTCAGTGCATCACGGGTCGCCTTTGCCCTCTGGGAAAGCCCCAAGACCCCAGGACAGGAGAGTCTGGCTTTCAGTGTGTGAGTGTACATGGCTGCAGGTGTTTTCATTGGAAGTGAAAGGAAAAGGAGCAAGAGGAAGGGGAGAGGGAGAAAGGGAACAGAAGCCACAAACCAGAGGACAAAGTCTTAGTCATACCACTGGCTTACATTGTTCCTGGTGAAACTGATTCAGAGGACCAAAGCCCTCAAAATTAAGGGCTTAATACTGTGGTCTGGCACTTAAATTACATAATCTCTACCTTATCAAAAGCACAGGGTGCTATTCTCTCTCTCTCTCTCTCTTTTTGGTCAGTAATGGGGCTTGAACTGGGGCCTGGGCACTGTCCCTCAGCTCTTCAGCTCAAGTACTCTGTCACTTGAGCCACAGCGCCACTTCTGGCTTTTTCTGCTGATGTGGTGCTGAGGAATTGAACCCAGGGCCTCATGCATGCAAGGCAAGCACTCTACCACTGAGCCACCTTCCCAGCCTCCCTCCCCTCTCCCTCTCTCTTTGTCTCTCTGTCTCTGTCTCTCTCCCTCTTTGCCAGTCCTGAGACTTGAACTCAGAGCCTGAGCTTCTTTTGCTCAAGGCTAGCACTCTACCACTTGAGCCATGGCACCACTTCCAGCTTTTTCTGTTTATATGGTACTAAGGAATTGAACCCAGGGCTTCATGCATGCTAGGCAAGCACTATCACTAAGCCACATTCCCAGCCCTGGGTGCTGTTCTGTGTGAATCAAACATTGGTTATTATGAAAGATAATTTAGATACAACTGTACATGTACAACCTAAAGAATAATAGCCAGATGCTGGTGGCTCACACTTGTAATCCTAGCTACTGAGGAAACTAAGATCTGGGGATTATGGTTTGAAGCCAGCCCAGGCAGGGAAATTTGTGAGACTCTTATCATTAGTAAACTACCAAAAGGCAGAAGTGGAGTTGTGTCTCAAACGGTATAGTGTGCTAGCCTTGAGTGAAAAAGCTAAAGGACAGCACACAGGCCCTGAGTTTAAGAACCAGTACCAGGGGCTGGGAAGGTAGCTCAGTAGTAGAGCACTTGCCTTGCATGCTTGAGGCCCTGGGTTCAATTCCTCAGCACCACATAAGAAAAAAGCCGGAAGTGGTGCTGTGGCTCAAGTGGTAGAGTGCTAGCCTTGAGCTGAAGAGCTGAGGGACAGCACCCAGGCCCAGAGTTCAGGCCCCATGACCGGACCCAAAACAAAACAAAACAAAACAAAAAAAAGAACCAGTACCAGCAAAGAAAAAAAAAAAGGAAAAAAAGTAGCAATAATTCCAAAGAACCCACATATTATTTAATTTAGAAAATAAACTAGGGGCTGGGAAAGTAGGTCAGTGGTAGAGCGCTTGCCTTGCATGCCTGAGGCCCTGGGTTCGATTCCTCAGCACCATATAAGCAGAGAAAGCCGGAAGTGGGGCTGAGGTTCAAGTGGTAGAGCGCTAGTCTGCAGCTGAAGAGCTGAGGGACAGCGCCCAGGCCCAGAGTTCAGGCCCCAGGACCGACAAAAAAAAAAAAGAAAAGAAAAGAAACCAGTGCCCGTAGCTGGTGAGGTGTAGCCTTTTCGTGCCCCTATACCGCCTCCTGCCCATTTCCTGGAACTGTTTTCCTGAATTTCTGCAAGTCATTCCCTTGCTGTCAGTCCCTAAATGGTGTATTGTTTAGTTTTTCTTTTTACTTTATGTAAATATGACTTCCTTTTGTTTTTTAAAAATCCATGTCACTGGGCACCAGCGGCTTATACCTGTAATTCTAGCTACTCAGGAGTCTGAGATCTGAGGATCACAGTTCAAAGCCAGCTCAGGCAGAAAAGTCTGTGAGACTCTTCTCTCCAATTAATGACAGAAAAAACAGAAGTGGAGCTGTGGCTTATGTGGTAGAGTGCTAGCCTTGAGCAAAAGATGCCTAGGAACAGTGCCCAGGCCCAGAGTTCAGGTCCCAGGACTGGCAAAAAAGAAAAAGAAAAAAGAAAAAAATTCATGTCCATTGCCTGCTACTTATGTAGTTTTTTACTTACAATTTTTATAATATACATCTCTCTCTCTCTCTCTCTCTCTCTCTCTATATATATATATATATAGATAGATAGATAGATAGATATCTCAATTCCTAAAACAGAATTCTATCTCTATTTGGATGTTTTTTCTAGGACTTTGTTACAAAAAAGCAGTGACTTTCACCTGTAATCCTACCTACCCAGGAGGCTGACTGGAGGATCGTGGTTCAAAACCAACCTGGGCAGAAAAGTTCCTGAGACTCTTCAATTAGGCAGCAAAAAATCTGGCTCAAGGTGTGGCTCAAGTGGTAGAATGCTGTCTCTTCAAGCAAACTAAGAAAACTACGCGCGCGCGCGCACACACACACACACACAAAAGCACATTTTGCTTGCCAATTTCTGCTTACCAATGCCTTAATGCAGTGGATGCAATGGCATGCAGCAGCACACTTGAGGAAATGGATGTGAAGGTTGGGAAAAGTGAAGTTGCTGGCCCAGGATGGAGGTGGGGGGAGGGGAAGGGTTGGAAGTCCCACAGCCCTTCTTGAGGCAGTGATCTCACCTTGGACTCCTGCCTGTGGGAGGCCACAGAAGACATCAGAGAAGGGGAAAGCCCCTGGTCCTGAAGCTGCTCCTCTGAGTTGGCCTGGCTCTTTCTAGTCTTCTGTCTGTTGTGGAGCTTGGGTCATCTTTGAAGATCCCAAAGTATTCCCCCAATCAAGCACAGCCACCCTTGGACCCCACAGGATGAGGAGAGAGGGGACCTAAGGCTGCCCTACTGAGTGCCAGCCCCAGCCTGATTCTGAGCACCTCATCTGCTCCAGTCACCACAGCCAGCCCTAGGCACGTCATGCGCTCATCTCCCTCAGTCCCTCTTCTGTTTGAGAAGAGCTTGGTGATGGCAGATTCTTCACTGAGCTCACTACCTTTAAGATGGTAAAAACATGAGTGAGCCGGGCATCAGTGGCTCATGCCTGTAATCCTAACTATTCAGGAGGCTAAGATCTGAAGATTGCGGTTCAAAGCCAGCTGGAGCAGGGAAAGTCTGTGAGACTCTTAGCTCCAATTAACCACCAGAAAACTGGACATGGAGCTGTGGCTCAAAGTGGTAGAGTACTAGTCTTGAGCAAAAAGAGCTCAGAGATAGCGCCCAGGTTGTGAGTTCAAGCCCCACCGCTGACCAAAAAAAAGCTCAGGGACAGTGCCTAGGCCCTGAGTTCAAGACCTAGGACTAGTCTCTCTCTCTCTCTCTCACACACACACACACACAAAGTGATGTGTCCAGATTCATGAACCACCACAGCCATATGCCTCACACTTAGGCAATGTTCTCCTGGCAGTGGGCACAATGCCAGCACCTGACAGATACCTCTCTGCCTTCCTCTGTGTCAGCTCTTTCGTGGGCTAGGAGTGTCTCATGCTGCCCCGTCTCCTCCCTTCCCCCACACTGCTGCCTGCCCAATTCCATTCATCTTTTTGGTGACATCACTTCCTCTGTAGGATCTGCCAGAAGTTGAGTGGTTGGTTCCCTCGGCTCCCTGCTGTGTTCTCCCTATATGCTGGATTGTTCCTGCCCGGATCTTTTCTGGCATGCCTCACAGGCTCAGGTTTGTTCTGGCCAGCACTTGCCAGGGAGAGCCCACACGATCTGGTGATGAGTCAGCCCATTCCCTGCCCTCCTCTGCGAACCACAGTCTCTCCCTCTTCTGGTTGCTGACAGTAGTTTCTTCCTGAGAATTGCCTCTCTTCTGCAGAACTCAGGGTTCCTTTGGGGATGCCCTGCTCCACTTACAGCTGGATTTTGCAAACCTCTGCCCCAGTCCTCAGGAGCCCTCTGGATTTACTGGCACTGGTCATGAAGCTGAGCCTGCTTCCCACCATGTATGACTGGAGGGCTGGCTTGCCCACTTCCCTGGACGAAGTCTACAAAACTGGCCTCCCTTAGGGGCTTGGAAAAGGCTAGACAAATGACCTTGGAGGCTCAGCTTGGGGAGGACTCTGAAGCTGGGAAACTCTGTGAGAGGATTGGGCCAGACACTGGTGGCTCATGCCTGTAATCCTTGCTTCTCGGGAGGTGGAAATCTGAGGATCATGGTTTGAAGCCAGCCAGGGCAGCAAAGTTCATAAGACTTTTATCTCCAGTTAGTCAACCAAAAGCTAGAAGTAGAGTTGTGGCTCAAGTGATAGAGTACCAGCTTTGAATGAAAAAGCTAAGGGACAGTGCTCTGGCCCTGAGTTTAGACCCCAACAAAAGAAGGGAAAGCTGGGCATTGGTGGCTCATGCCTGTAATCCTAGCTACTCAGGAGGCTGAGATCTGAGGATCACAACTCAAAGCCAGCCTGGGCAGGTAAGTCCGTGAGACTGTTATCTCCAATAAGCCACCAGAAAACTGGACGTGGTGCTATGGCTCAAGTGGTAGAGCACTAGCTTTGAGCAGAAATGCTGAGGGACAGCACCCAGGCCCTACCACTGACAAAAAAAAAAAAGAAGAAGAAGAGGAAAGGAAGATTAGGTGGAATTCTCCCTTGCCTTAGCTGCAGAGTTGACCCTTAAAATCATCAGGGCGGAAGGACTGCATCTCTCTTGTTTTAAGATTCTTGGTGTATTTTACAAAGATTTGTCACAGCAGGGCTGCAAAAATCAAACAGCTTTTTTTTATTATGCACTCAAATGTGGCACAATATATTTGGATTATTGGCAAGATAATTGGAGGACTTGTTTTAAACACTATTTCCTTGAAGACAACCTTCTTATAAGCATGGGGCCATGAAAATGTGTGCCTGGAGCTTCTTGTGGTGCTAAAGGGTAAAGAACGGCTCCAGACACAAATGGCATGGCAGAGTACCTGAATCAAAGGAGCTTCCAGGGCCAGGGCTGGAACCATGGGACTAATGGAATACATAGCGGACCATTGCATTTTACAGAGAGTTCAAAATAAGGATATGCAAATCTGTATTGATACAAGTGTATTATTAAATATATAATGAAGAGCAAAGAGCTAGATCTTTTTCTTTTCTTTCTTTTTCTTTTTTTGAGACAAGTTCTCTGTGCAAAACTAGTACCTCATGCCATAGTCTTGCCAGTTTAAACATCTGGGTCTCCTTGAACCACAGGTGCAGCCAACGTCTGAATTCAGGAAAACATTTTCCTAGTTTCAGAGCACCCTGCAACTCTCTTTAACTTCTTTCCTCTCTCCCTCTATCCTTCCTACCTCTCTTCCTCCCTCCCTCTCTCCTTTCTTTCCTTCCTCCATCCCTCCTTCTCTCTCCTCCTCTCTCTTTCTCTTTTTGTCTCCTTCCTTCCTTCCTTCCTTCCTTCCTTCCTTCCTTCCTTCCTTCCTTCCTTCCTTCCTTCCTTCCTTCTTTCCTCCCTCCCTCCCTCCCTCCCTCCCTCTTTCCCTACCTCCCCTCTCTCTCTCTCTTTCTTTCTCTCTCTCCTCCCTCTCTTCCTTCTTCCTTCCTTCCTTCTTCCCTCCCTTCCTCCCTCTCTTTCTTTCTTCCTTCCTCTCTTTCTTCCTTCCTCTCTTTCTTTCTTTCTTTCTTTTGTGGAGCTTGAACTCTGAGTCTGGGTGCTATCCCTCAGCTCCTCAGCTTAAGGCTAGTGCTTTACCACTGGAGCCACAGCGCCACTTCTGGTATTTGTGGTTAATAGGAGATAAGAGACTCAAGGACTTTCCTGGCTGGGCTGGTCTTGAACCATGATCTTCAGATCTCAGCCTCCTGAGTAGCTAGGATTGCAGGTGTGAGCCACTGGTGCCTGGTACTTTCTTTTTTTTGTCAGTCATGGGGCTTGAACTTGGGGCCTGGGTGCTCTCCTTGAGCTTTATTGCTTGTCTAACATTCTGCCACTTTGAACCACAGCTCCATTTCTAGTTTTCTGGTAGTAATTTAGAAATAAGAGTCTCACAGACTTTCCTGTGAGGCTGGCTTCAAACCGCTGTCCTCAGATCTCAGCCTCCTCAGTAGCTAAGATTACAGGCGTGAGGCACTAGCACCCGGTGTAACACTTTTCTTTTTGTTTGTTTGTTCTTGTCTGTTGTAGGGCCTGAACTCTGGGCCTGGGCACTGTCCCTCAGCTCTTCAGCTCAAGGTTAGCACTCTACCACTTGAGCCACAGCACCACTTCCGGCTTTTTCTGCTTATGTGGTGCTGAGGAATCGAACCCAGGGTGTCTTGCATGCAAGGCAAGCCCTCTACCACTGAGCCACCTTCCCAGCCTGCAATTCTTCTTAAGGCCTCAAACCTACCACCTCCTGCCTCAGCCTCTTAGTGCTGGGGTTACAGTCATGCTGGGCTGAGGAAAATCTTCCTTACAAAGAAATCCCTTGGAGGGAACATGGATGCTTACCTGCTTCCCCAGGAGGTGGAGCTTGGCTGTGTTCTGGAGACGATTGGAGACCACTCATGTGAGGAAAGGAAAAGCCAGTAAGTTTACAGTTGGAGATACCTGTAGACAGACAGCACCGTGGCTGGGAGACCAAGGTTAAACTCAGCAGTGAGACTTCTATCCCTGCCAGGAGATGATGTGACCAGAGGCACTTTGCCTCTGTGGTATCCAGCACCCCAGAGCAACACATAAGACAAACCCAAGTTAAAGCAGACTAGGGCTCTGCAAAAAACTGTCAACACTCATGAGAAATACCGGCAGACTGGAATGGTCATAGACCCGAGGACCTGTACTGACATGATGTAAAAGGTGCCCAGCATTGGGCCTGGAAGTAAGCTTATCAAGTATATCTGAGCCTTGAACAAGGAACTGGTGGTATAAGCTGTTAGAAAGATGGCAGGGCACTAGTGGCTCACACCTGTAATCCTAGCTACTCAGGAGGCTCAGATCCGAGGATCAAGGTTTGAAACTAGCCAGGGTGGAAAAGTCTATGAGACTTATCTCCAATTAATCAGGAAAAACCTGGAAGTGGAGGTTTTTGTGTGTAGTTCAAGTGGTAGAGTATCAGGCTTAAGAGTAGAAAAAGCTAAGGGGCAGTGTCCATGCTCTGAGTTAAAACCTCAGTACTGACTGGCATAGGTATGTATGTGTGCAGCACATGGACACACACACACACACGCACACGCACACGCACACACAGAAGGATGGACAGAAACTGAGTAAGGATCAAGGAAACTCTCTACCATGTTTGTAAATCTCCTGTTAACCAAAAGTTAACACCCAAATCTGAAAATTTGCCTAGAAAATACAGTCTGGGGCTGGGAAGGTGGCTTAGTGGTAGAGTGCTTGCCTAACATGCAGGAAGCCCTGGGTTTGATTCCTTAGTACCACATACACAGAAAAAGCTAGAAGTGGTGCTGTGGTTCAAATGGTAGAGTGTTAGCCTTGAGAAAAAAAAAAAAAAAGAAGAAGCAGCAGCAGCTCAGGGACAATGACCAGGCCCTAAGTTCAAGCCCCAGGAATGGCAAAAAAAGAAAAAAAAATACAGTCTGATCACATGGCCCTTAGAGATCTACAGTGGGTTGGGGGATGGGGCCTCATGTGTCCATTCAGTTCTCCTGAAGTTGAGTAGACTCCCATTTGTGGGGGGAAGGGGGGAAACAACAAACCACATCCAAGGTCTAATCTTGAGGCCTTTTTGTTCAGCCTTTCCCCTCCCCCAATCCTGCTGCCTTTGCTCCCTCTTTTCTGAACCTTGAGTCTGACTGCTGGAGCCGCAAAGCCCCTAGAGATTGATTAACCTAAACCTTGAGTTTATAGATGGGGAGACAGACAGCAGGGCAGGAAGGAGGGAAGGAGGAAAGGTCCTTGCTTCTGGCCACATGCCAGGCTCCTTTAAAACTCCAAGACTAGCCAGGCTTCCTCTATCCCACCACTCCTGGCCTCATTTGATGGCAGTCAGACCCACACAAACCCCTCCCCATCCCCTCCCCCACCCCCAGTACCTGTGGTTCACCTGGGCCTCAAATGAGGACTAACACTTGAGTAGAAGGTTCTTCTACCTTTGTGTGGAGCACTTCACTCACAGGTGAGTCTCATCTGGTTTTGAAGTTCCCAGAAGAGGCGGGGCCTAGAAGTAGGTAAAAGGTGGATGGTCTCTACCCCACCAGCTAGGTCCTATGGCCACCACTCTGGGGCCCAGGGAGGATTCTGGATAGCCCTGAGCCTTCCAACTTCAACCTACATTGGGCTTGAAGTCCCACGTCTGCACTAAGGGACTTGGATTTGGTGATATACTGGATACTGCCAGAGAAAACTTGGTCTTCTTCTGAGCTTGGTAAGTAGGGCCCTAGGTGGAGGGACCCTGCTGTGGAGGATGCTGGGTAGTTGTTTGTGTCTGCAGGCTGGTGGGGGGGGGGGGGGGTGGGAGGGGACTGTTGAAGAACATCCTAGCTGTATCTCTGTCTGGCATTCTGGCCTGAGGACAAGGCCCCTGATCCTCAACAGGTTGTCTAGTGCCTGGTGAGTGGATGTAGATGAAACCTAACAGCTCCCATGGTGCTTTGCATGGTCATCTCTACCTGAGTCACTTCTAGGGGGTCAGAGGCCTGGGGACTCAGAGCTGAGAGAGAGCACAGAATTTGAGGGGTCTCCAGCTGGGCTGTCTGTGGAGATAGGGTGGAAGTGGAGGACTAGAAGCTGGGTAGGGGTGCACCAGCAGTGAGACCAGAGCTGACTGCAGAGCCTGGCCTGGCTGCCCTCTGGGCTGGCAGGGACTCCCTGAAGCCAGTGAAGTCACAGACGGGTGACACAGAGAGGTCATTGCACGTGTTTCACCGTTGTGCCACTCCCCGTCTGGTCAGAGGTACAAGGTGCTGATAATCGTGTTATTTAGACCTGTTGGCCCTTCCTAACTGGAGTGGGAATTTCCTGATCTTGTGATCCCCTTGGAAATAACCTTATTAGAGGGGAGGGGGCCTAGCTGGGCTCAGCAAATCAGAAAAGCTCATTCTCCAGGCTATGGTAATTGGTCCAGAAAAGACCTATGCTCCCATTTAGGCCAACTAGAGCCACTGAGTCTTAGTGCTGGGTCTTCTCTTTGGCCTAACCAGGAAGCCAATGTTTTCTTGCTAATTACAGATAAGAAAAGCAAGGAGTATCAGGACATAGAATAGGAGATGGGACCAAGCAATGAAAAGAGCATAGATGCTTGGTAACAGCTGCTGGATCAAGCCTTGCTTGAAGCTATAGGAAGGAGTAAAGATCTAGAGCATGGTGGGCTCTCTTCTGGCTTTCCTTCTCAGCTCCTGAGTGATTGAAAAGCTGAACAGGTGGAGGAACAGACAGGGGAACTGACAGACGACTCCTCCCTCTCCATTCTACAACAACTCTGGGATGTTTCAGTTGCCAGAGCCTTCAAAAGGGAGGTCAGCCTAGAGAGGTTTGACCTCACAATCCTCATAACCCCAGCTCTTGACAATGGTCCTCTCTTTCCTCCAAAGCCATCTGTGTTTCTCCAACATTTCCTGTGCCCAGAAGGCCGATGTGCATGGTTGCACAGGTGGCACACTGTCCATGGCGGGTTCTGATCTGTATGGTGCCCCTGGGCTTGTGCAGCTTATGGTTTATACAACCACACACGGCAGGTCTAGGCTGCATTGCTCAATATGCTTAGACACTCAAATGAATTTCACAGCAATTGATGACCTCACAAACCTTATACTGAATCAGGAAAAAGAAATCATTCTATCATTTCGATAGGATCTAGAAAATGAAAAAATTTATATCATTTTAGTTCGGTCTAATCCAAAGACTGTATTAGAAAGTTTATGTGTAAGTAGAGTTATTATTCAGCCATAAAGAAGAATGAGAAATGAATGTCACTTGCAGAATAATGGATACAACTAGAGGGCAACATGAACATAAATGGGGGACCGCTACAGGGGGAATCCAGTTGGAAGCAGGAAGGGAAAAAGGGAATGAGGGGAGAATATGATCAAAGCACATTGTATATGCATATGAGGTCACAATGAGATGCATATGGAATTTTGTAAGGAAGTTTAAAAAGGGAGGTTGGAGCTGGGCATGGTGGTACATGTAAGGTATATTAAATAGGTAGGTTTTATTAGGTAGCCTATGAAGAGAACATGTAATATTTAGGCAGGAAAAGAAGTTTATTTACTAAATTGCTGCCCCTGCCGTGCGTGGTGGAGAGGCATGGCCAAAAGAGGAGCCCCCCCCCACCCCAGGACTTATCTAGGCCAGGGACAGGAAGAGGTGTGGCTAGGTGGAGGACAGGTATGGCCACATTGGATCTGCATGTGACCTCAGGGCCTGGGACCCTCCAATGGTCAGATGGGACGCATGACCAGAAGTGGCCCAGGATGTAACCTAGCGGGTGGGGGTGGGGGGGAGTTGACTGCTGAAGTGTTCCAGTTACCTAGGTAACACAGATACTGAGCGGAAAGTTAGCCAAGAGGTAGGGATGTGTCTGCACAGGGCCTGCATGGCCCAGGGCAGACCTAACAGTACATGCCTATAATCTCAGCTATTTGGGAGGCAGTGATCAGGAGGATTGAGGTTTGAAGCCAGCTCAGACAAAAAGTTAATGGGTCTTCAGCTTAATTATGAAGCTGGGTATATAGCATGCAGCTGTAATATCAGCTATCTGGGAGTTTTAGGTAGGAATATATACATGTATATTCACATATGGAAATATCACAAAACCCCTCACTTTGTACAATTAGCCAATTCTAATAAAAAGTTTATTCATTGGCCAGGTGCTGGTGGCTCACACCTATAATCCTAGCTACTCAAGAGGCTGGGTTCTGAGGATAGTGACTCAAAGCCAGCCCAGGCAGGAAAGTCAGTGAGACTCTTGTCTCCAGTTAACCACAAGAAAACTAAAAGTGGCCAAGTGCTGGTGGCTCACACCTGTAATCCTAGCTCCTCAGGAGGCTGAGATCTAAGGATCCAGTTCAAGGCCAGCCTGGGCAGGAAAGTCCGTGAAACTCTAATCTCTAATAAACCACTCAGAAAAACGGAAGTGGTGGTTCTGTGGCTCAAAATGGTAGAGGAATAGCCTTGAGCAAAGGAGATCAGGGACAGTGCCCAGGCCCTGAGTTCAAGACCTATGAGTGACCAAACACCCTCCTCCCCTGCCTCCAAAAAAAAAAAGTTGATGTGTAAAAAGATTAATTATTCTGGGCTGGGAATGTGTCTTAGTGGTAGGGTGCTTACCTACCATGCATGAAGCCTTGGGTTTGATTCCTCAATACCACATAAACAGAAAAGGCCAGAAGTGGTGCTGTGGCTCAAGTGGTAGAGTGCTAGCCTTGATCAAAAGAAGCTCAGGAACAGTGCCCAGGCCCTGAGTTCAAGCCCCAGGACTAGGAAAAAAAAAAAAAAGATTCATTATTCTTTCTGTGTGTGTGTGTGTGTGTGTGTGTGTGTGTGTGTGTGTGTGTGTGTGAGTGAGAGAGAGAGAGAGAGAAAGAGAGAGAGAGAGAGATTGAGTTTTGGGGCTTGAACTCAGGGCCTGGGCCCTGTCCCTGAGCTATTTTCTCAAGGCTAGAGCTCTGACACTTTGAGCCATAGCACCACTTCTGGTTTTCTGGTGGCTAATTGGAGATAAGAGTCTCATGGAGGGGGGCGGGGTGGGGAGAGGGGAGAAGGGTAAGGGGGGAGGAGGGAAGATGGGAAGGGATGGGAAGGAGAAACAAAGGAGGAGGCAACAATACTTGATAAGAAAGGTACTCGTTACCTTGCTCATGTAATTGTAGTCCCTCTGAACCGTAGTTTCCTAATTAAAATAAATAAATAAAGAAAAAAATGTACTCATTACCTTGCTTGTGTAACTGTAACCCCTCTGTACGCTATTTTCACATTTAAAAAAAAACATAAAAAAAAAGAGTTTCTTGGACTTTCCTGCTGGGGATGGCTTTGAACAGCAATCCTCAGAACTCAGCTTGCTGAGTAGCTAGGATTACAGGTGTGAGCCACCAGCACCCAGCTAATTTCATTCATTCATTCTTCTTCTTTTTTTTTTTTTGGGTCAGTCGTGGGGCCTGAACTCTGGGCTGGGGCTCTGTCCCTCAGCCCTTCACTCAAGGCTAGTGCTCTGCCACTTAAGCCACAGTGCCATTTCTGGCTTTTTTCTGCTTATTGTAGTGCTGAGGAATCGAACCCAGGGCCTCATGCATGCGAGGCAAGCACTCTACCACTAAGCCAATTTCCCAGTCCCCAATTTCATTATTCTTTTTTTTTTTTTTTTTGGTTGGCCGTGGGGCTTGAACTCTGGGCCTGGGCGCTGTCCCTCAGCTCTTCAGTTCAAGGCGAGCGCTCTACCACTTGAGCTACAGCGCCACTTCCAGTTTTCTGGTGGTTTATTGGAGATAGGAGTCTCACGGTCTCTCCTGCCCGGGCTGGCTTTGAACCTCGATCCTCAGATCTCAGCCTCCTGAGTAGCTAGGATTACAGGCGTGAGCCACCAGCGCCCGGCTGTTATTTCATTATTCTTAAAGGCTACTTTTGATTGCTTTCTACTTAATAAGTGAAGCCTATTGTTTATAGAATTTAAATTAGTTTTATCATGAAAACTAAGGTTTATAGATAAGTGAATTAAAAATAATTTGCTAGTCTTGATTTGAGAGCTGATTGTATACTGAAATTATCATTACAGATCAAAACCTTACAGACTACGAATTTTAAAAAATGAATCTATTTGCTTTTAATAGATGGGGGTTAGAATTCTTGCATCTTGGGCTCCATTTTTGTGATTTCTTTGGTTGTTTTAAAAACACATCATGTACTTTCTTTCTAAATGAAGAGATAGAAAGAGCCTCTCACTTCTTCAAAGAACTCATTTAAGTTGTGAATAGCTGTTATTTCCAAAAGATGAAAAGCCAAAATGGCTACTTTTTCTCCTTTTAGTGTCCATTTTTTGAAGTAGTAGAGACATCTTGATGTTTCAGGCAAATTTTTTTCTTATTTTAAAAATGGGTGATACATGATCAGGGCAGGTGCGATTATATGGTGGAGAAAAATCTCTTTTCCAAGGGCCTTAAAAAAGCTTCTACGCTCTAGGGACAACTAAAGCTGGCAGTTTCTCGGGATCTTTCCAGGGAGAATCTGCACCTGGAAGTAAAGTATTCACACTCACATACCGCCACTCCCCCTTCCTTTCCTCTAGACATAGAGAGATAGGTAGGTAGATAGATAGATAGATTCTTTTTATTTTGTGCCAACACTGGAGCTTGAACTCAGTGCCTCATGCTCTCTCTTACAAAGCTAATGCTCTGCCACTAGAACCAAACCTCCACTTCTGAGTTAATTGGAGATTAAAAAAAAAAATCTCTCAGATTTGTCTGCTGGGTCTGGCTTCAAACTGAGATCTTCAGATCTCAGCCTCCTGAGTAGCTAGGATTATAGATGTGTGCCCAACATAGAATATATATTTGTTTTTGTTTTGGCCAGACATGGAGCTTGAACTCAGGGCCTAGGCACTATCCCTGAGCTTCTTTTGCTAGCACTCTACCACTTGAGCCATCACACCACTTCCAGCTTTTTCTGTTTATGTGGTACCTAGGAATTGACCCAGGGTTCATGCATGCTAGGCAAGCACTATACCGCTAAGCTACATTCCCAGCCCCATTATATATATAGTTGGTCTTGGGGCTTGAACTCTGGCCTGGGAGCTATCCCTCAGCTCTTTAGCTCAAGGCAAGCACTCTACCACTTGAGCCACAGTGCCACTTTTGATTATCTGGTGGTTAATTGGAGATGAGTCTCACAGCTTTTCCTGCCAGGGCTGGTTTTGAACTGAGATCCTCAGATCTCAGCCTCCTGAGTAGTTAGGAGCGAGTCACTGGTGCCCAGCTTTCATAGAATATATTTGTGAGACAGGGTCTCCTATATAGCTCAGGCTGGCCTCAAACTTGTGATCCTACTGCCTCAGCCTCCCCAGGGATGGGATTACAGGTACGTACCACTATACTTGGATCTCTGTTTTGTTTTATATGTGAGTGCAATGCTGGGAATTGCATGCTAACCCTTGTGCATGCTAAGCAAGTATGCTACCAGAGTGAGGCTTCATCCCATTTATCTTTCTATTAATACAAACAGATTGTCTACAACCGACTAACTACGCTTTGCTTTCTCTCGTTGGAAAATCCAGCTCTGAGAGAGTTCCACTCGTCCATGTTACCCTGTCTTTTACAGTTGTCAGTTGTAGAAGTTTCTGAGGTAAGGATGTTTTCTTAGGCAGTCTGCAGCTGATGGCATTGAGGTTGTTTTTGACCTCTAGCTATTAGGAGCAATACTGTCACACATGTCCATTCATCACTTTGCAACTGCACCAGTGGATAGTAAGTGTGCCAGTCAGCTTTCTGTCACTGTGACCAAATGCCTGAGAAAAATCAGCTTGTAAAGAAGAAAGGTTGCCTCAGTCCATGGCCTCTTGGTCCTGTTATCATTGGGCCTGTGTCAAGTCTGTAGATACATCATGGTGGGAGTATGGAGAGAAGCTGCTTCCTTCTGGGAAGTGGGGAAACAAAGAGACGGGAAGGGGCCAGGTCTGGCTCTTGGAGTACACACCCCATGACCTAAACTCTTCCCAGTAACCCTTTAGGCTTCTGAAGTCCACACACTTCCAGTTTTACCATAGACCAGTGACCAGGCCTTTGGAGTAGAAGAATACATTCTTCCTGCTCTGTCAAAGGGCGTCTTAGTTCAGTAGCACTGCTGTAACAATTTCCCCCAGTCTGAATGGTTTAAGCAATAGAAATGTGTGTCACAGCTCTGGATGCTAGAGATCCAAGATCGAGGTGTGGGCGAGGCTGGTTCCTTATGAAAGCTACATGTAGGCTCTTCTCCAGGCCTGGGGGAAAGGGGCTTCCATCTAGCCTGCTTGATTTGTAGCTGCAGCATCCCAATCTCATCCTTGACTTTCACAGGACTCTCTCCCTGTACATGAGTCCTGTGGCCACATTTCCCCTTCTTATTAAAACATTGATGTACTGAAATAGCACCCACCCCGCCCACTGTGTGACCTCATTCTGACTAATTACATCTGGGAAGTCCTTTCCAAATTAAGCCATGTCTTGAAGTACTGAAAGGGTTGAGATTTCAGTGTATGAATTTTTTTTGTGTGTGGGGAGGGGGGATATAGTTTACTCCATAACAGAGAATATGAGCTTTTATTTGTGTGTTGGTACTGGGCATGAAGTCAGGGCTTAGGTGCTGTCCCTGAGCTCTTTTGCTCAAGGATAGTACTCTACCACTTTGAGCCACAGACCCATTTCTGGTTTCTGAGTGGTTAATTGGAGATAAGAGTCTCTTAGGGACTTTTCTTCTAGGGTTGGCTTCAAACCAAGATCCTCAAATCTCAGCCTCTTGAGTAGCTAGGATTACAGGTGTGAGTGAGCCATTGGTGCCTGGCTTAGCTCATCTTTTTTTTTTTTTTTCATTTCTGTTTTGGTACTGGGGATCAAATCCAGGATGTTGCACCTGCTAGCAAAGTGCTTTGCCACTGAGCTACAACATCCCAGCCTTTGGCTCATTTATTTTTATTTATTTATTTTTTGTCGGTCGTGGGGCTTGAACTCTGGGCCTGGGCGCTGTCCCTCAGCTCTTCAGCTCAAGGCAAGCGCTCTACCACTTGAGCTACAGCACCACTTCCAGTTTTCTGGTGGATTATTGGAGATAAGAGTCTCACGGTCTCTCCTGCCCAGGCTGGCTTTGAACCTCGATCCTCAGATCTCAGCCTCCTGAGTAGCTAGGATTACAGGCATGAGCCACCAGCGCCCAGCTTGGCTCATTTATTTTTAATTCATTTACTCATTTTTTTATATGCTTGTTCTGGGGCTTGAACTGAGGGCTTGGGCATTGTCCCTGAGATTTTTTTGTTTGCTCAAGGATGGCATTCTACCACTTGAGCCACAGCTCCACTTTTTTTGTTGTTGGTCATGGGGCTTGAACTCTGGGCCTGAGTGCTGTCCCTCAGCTCTTCAGCTCAAGGCTAGCACTCTACCACTTGAGTTATAGCACCACTTCCAGTTTTCTGGGGGTTTATTGGAGCTAACAGTTTCACGGACTTTCCTGCCCTGGCTGGCTTTGAACCACGATCCTCAGATCTCAGCCTCCTGAATAGCTGGGATTCCAGGTGTGAGACACTGGTGCCTGGCAAATTGATCACTATTTTTATTTTTTTTGGGTCTGGTCGTGGGGTCTGAACTCTGGGCTTGGACACCGTCCCTCAGCTCTTCAGCTCAAGGCTAGCGCTCTACCACTTGAACCACAGCGCCACTTCCAGCTTTTTTCTTTTTGCTTTTGTGGTGCCTCATGCATGCATGCAAGGCAAGTGCTCTACCACTGAGGCACCTACCCAGCCCCTTGATTACTTTTTGCAGTGTTAGTTTTAGAACTCAGGGCCTCACCTGTTGTCAGCAAGTACCTGTACCTCTGAGCTATACCCTCAGCCCAGCATCTATCTTATAAAGATCTTATTAAATCCCTGTTCACAGACACTGCCAGCTACCCTCCCACCAATGGAAAGGAGTGGCCTTCATCATGTGAATGAAGTTATGCTAGCGCAGAGGCCATCAGAGAAGGTAGACAGTGGTCTCTCCCTTGGGTCCAGGTGGTGCCACATAGTGGGGTGGCTTGTTAGTCAGACATTTCAGACTGTTTCACAGATTTTGTGGCCAGTTTATATTGTGGATCTTTTTTTTTTCCTATTGAGTTGGTGGTAGTCATTTTTGTGCTTATTGGTTTGTGGGAACTCTTTAAAGATAAGGAAAATGAACTCTTTTGTGATTTGTTTCCAATATTTTTTTCCTGACAGCCAAATTGTTTTTGACTTTGCCTATGCATTTCTATTGTCTTTAAAAACCAGGATTTCCCCCTCCCCCTCCTAGTTTTGTATAGGAAACCATCATTTTCTTTGCTGGCTTTAGAGTTTTCTGTGATTTTTTTTTTAAAATAAGAAGTCTTTTCACTCTCAATTTATGACATGAAATTGCCTGTTGTTTTCTAATGTAGCTATTTTCTGTCTGTGTGTACCATCTTGCTCAGTTGGGACATGTTTTGGCACAGGGTGTGGGACCAGGACTCAGGCTCGTTGTCCAGGTAGACACTCAGGTCCTAACAGTGTGCATCTCAGTGGGAACAATGTTAGGCAGAAGCAAGGAAGATACGTGGAGGAGTTACTGAAGTGTTTATTATTTATGTTTTTCGTGTTGGTATTAGGGCTCAAACTCAGAGCCTGGGTGCTGACTTTTAGTGTTTTCAACTTATGGCTGATGCTCTACCACTTGAGTAAACAACCCCACTTTTGGCTTTTTGCTGGTTTATTAGAAACAAGAATCTCACCGACTTTCCTTTGTGAGTTGGCTTTGAACTGCAATCTTCAGATCTCAGCCTCCTAAGTAGCTAGGATCACAGGCGTGAAGTCATTGGCACTCAGCATAGAAATGTTTTTTTTTTTTTAAATTAAGAATCTTTCTTCATGAACTTCTATTTTAGGATTAATGTGTTTTAGAACTTGGGTCTATTCTGGGTGTAGACTATCCATTATCAGTTATTAAATAAAAAATAATTGAGCACCATTTAATAGGCAGAATGACTCCAGGGACTGGCACCGTTCCAATGAAGATTAAAGATGGAAGAGTGTGAATCCCCATTTGATGGAGTCTCATGAACAGTTCCACTTCAAGGATTAATGAGTGTTTATTAACTGATTAAAATGTTGAACTAGAAACAGCTGCTATTACTGTCCTTAAAGTCAGGAACCCCCAGGATGGATCCCAAGAATCTTGTGCTTTTGTTGAAGAGCACATCATGATCTGCCACCTCCCAGCCCTACTACCCTGAGGCTTCATCGATTCAGTTATAAAATATAGGTAGTAGCTGGGCACGGTGGCTCACGCCTGTAATCCTAGCTACTCAGGAGGCTGAGATCTGAGGATCGGGGATCAAAGCCAGCTCAGGCAGGAAAGTCCATGAGACTCAAATCCAGTAAACCACTCAGAAAACCAGAAGTGGCACTGTGGCTCAAGTGGTGAGCTGAAGAGCTGAAGGACAGTGCCCAGGCCCAGAGTTCAGGCCCCACAACCAACCAAAAAAAAAAAAAAAAATTTATATATATATATATATAGTAATAGGGGAAGGTTTTTGAAGGTCTTGGGAGAGGTCTTAAAAGTTGTTTTAACTGAATGCCGGTGGCTCATGCTTGTAATACTAGCTACTCAGGAGGCTGAGATCTAAGAATCATGGTTCAAAGCCAATCCGGGCAGAAAAGTCCATGAGACTCTTATCCCCAATTAACCACCAGAAAACGAAATGGAGCTATGGCTCCAAGTAGTAGAGTGATAGCCTTGAGCAAAAAGAGCTCAGGGACAGTGCCCAGGCTCTGAGTTCAAGTCCCTCCCTTCCCTTCCTCCCAGAGGAAGGCTTGTGTGAAGCCCTGGGTTCCATGCTTAACAATGAAAATTAATAAAAATAAAAATAAATGCAAAGCTAAGAGCGCCCCCTGCAGGATCCGGAAAGTCTTGTGGGTTAAACTTCATTGGCTGCTTCTACCCTGATGGGATGCGGATGTTGGGAAGCAATGTGGAAAGCAGTGAGGTCAGTCTCTGTCCCAATGATGGACAGTGAGGATCCACCTGGCTCTGAGGAAGAGCCAAGGCCTGAGAGGAGGGTCTTCCTGGGAGACCCCTTCTCTTCATAGTGCCTCCATACTTCAACCTGTTGACTCTTGCAGCCAGTGACATTCCTGGGTCCCTGCCATCCTGGCATCTGAAATGGGGTGGAATCAGCCTATTGCCATGATTCACCCATTCAGAGAAGTAGGTTCTTGATTATGGAAAACTTCCACTTATCAAGAGAAATTATTGCGGGGTGCTGGTGGCTTGTGCCTGTAATACTAGCAATTCAGGAGGCTGAGAGCTTGAGGATCAAGGTTCTAAGCCGGTCTGGGCAGAAAAAGTCCCTATGAGACTCTTATCTCCAATTAGCCACGAAAACTGGAAGTGGCTCTGTGTCTCAAAGTGGTAGAGCACTAGCCTTGAGTAAAAGAGCTCAGGAACAGTGCCCAGGCCCCGAGTTCAAGCCCCACAACTGATTAAAAAAAAAAAAAAGAAAAGAAAAAAAGAGAGAGAGATTGTTATTCCTGTTGAGGATGGGAATCTACTCCATAAAGCATTTGGAGGGAGCTTTTGTTCTAAGGCAACAATATTTGGGTTTGAATGTGTCCATGTTCAAGAGGAGATTTCTCATAATGGACAGAAGTCAGAACACTCCAGGGCATGAGAGCTGGGGAGTTTGGAAAGCAGACAGCCCTGGGCACTGCTGCGGGCCTTGAGGTCCCACTGGTGTCTGTGCAGGAGGCCCATGCCCAGTGCACCTGCCTCGCTGTCCTCTACTCCACCCGTCTGAGAGTTGGGACCTAAATGCATTTAGAAACTCATATGGGGGGCTGGGGAGGTGGCTCAGTGGTAGAGTGCTTGCCCTGCATGCATGAGGCCCTGGGTTCAATTCCTCAGTATGATATAAGCAAAAAAGCCAGAAGTGGCTCTGTGGCTCAAGTGGTAGAGCACTAGCCTTGAGCTGAAGAGCTGAAGGACAGTGCAAACGCTCAAACTGCCAAGGAGATCTTACTATGAAAGATGCTTTAGAAACCAGAAAGGATCCGGGCCAAAGCCCTGAGTTTGTAAAGGAGGCTTGCTGTGTGTGGGAGGCTGCCTCAGATGAGCACTTGGAAGGGGTTTCTGGGCTCTAGGCCCTGCCTTGGGGAAGTTATGTAACCTCCGGGCCTCACACCACCCTTCTTGAGAGCCCCCGAAGCCCTGACATCATCAGAGGTGATGCGTGAGGCCTCGCGTCTACATAGGCTGTGACTCAAGCCAAGACAGGCCACTTCCTTTCCAGAGTTAGGCTCTGTGGGTGTGGCTGTCCCACCAGGCCTTTTCCCCAGGAAGTCTCAGTGCTAGCCAGACCCTCGCTGAACCCTGGGGGACACAGTGTATGTTCCAGGATTGGCTCATGCCATCCCCTCCTGATCACCTCAGAGAGATAGCTACCCTGAACAGAAGGAAGTCCCTTCTGTAGTCTACTCTCCATCTTTCACAGGCCCTGATGTATCCCATCAGGGTAGCTAAGGGTGGCTTGCTCTCTCGCCAATTGACAAAATTAGGTCTTAAAGAGTCCAAGTGATTTAGTATTCTTTAACATGCCCAGGCATCTTGGGGGCCAAGTGGAGAGAGCTGTCTAGAATAGGCCCTCTGTAGAATGTCCAGAGGATCTCCCCTTTGGGGGTCATCTGGCCTGGTGAAGGCAAAGGACATTCCCCTGCCAAAGCACTGAAGAGCAGACTCCAAAGCAGCCCCCACCCCCACCTGCCGCTGGCCCTGTCCAGGAATGGATTTGCATCCCTCCTCTCCCCCTGAGCAGAGTCCCACCAAACAGATAACTATTTGGTGTTATTTGGCATTATTTTTTCCATTTGGCAGTACTGGGGTTTGAACTTAGGGCCTGTTATAGGCGCTTTACCACTAGAGTCAACCTTCTCCTCCCTGCCCAGCCCTGGCTCTATTTTTAGAGAAACAAGCAGGCTGTGAGTGAAGATGAGGCAGCACTTCTCAGTATGAGAGTGTCTGGCTTCAGAAAGGGGAGAAGAGGGATCTTCTATCTGGACAGCCCTGTAGATGAGTGGGATATGTCAGGAAAGGTAAGATGCTTCCTGGAAACTGTCTGGGGTAGCTGTGTTTAGGGTGCAGTCCTAGGAATCCTGGGATTAAACAGCCTCTGGTTGGGTTCTTTTTTTGTGTGTGTATGCCAGTCCACCCTGGGGCTTGAACTCAGGGTGTGGGCACTGTCCCTGAGGTTCTTTTGCTCAAGCACTTTACCATTTGAGCCACAGCACCACTTCCAGCTTTTCCTGTTTATGTGGTACTGAGGAATCGAACCCAGGGCTTCACATTCTAGGCAAGCACTCTACCCAAAGCCACATTCCCAGCCCCTTTGAGCTTTTTTTTCCCCCTTAAATAAAAAAAAAACACAAAACACTTCAAGGCTATAGTGCTCTACCACTTAAGCCACAGCTTCACTTCCAAGTTTTTGGGAGTTCATTAGTGATAAGAGTCTCATGGGCTTTCCTGCCTAGGCTGCCTTTGAACCTTAGTCTTCAGATCTTAGCCTCCTGTATAGCTAGTGGGGTTCTTGGTAGCTGTGACCTAGAGGGCAGGATGAATCTGGGCAGGTGAGGAGGAGCAGGGAGAAAAACGGAGGCCCAGGGTCATGGCCACCAGGGCCCAATCCACCTTGCCACCCACCTTCCTCCCTCCATAGCTGGTTTTCTCTCCATGCTTCCTGGCCATGTGAAAGACCCCATTATTCCCTCCCTGTGCCCCCGTGCCTCCTTGCTCAGGTCCTGTCATGGCCCTCCCATGTCTGTCCTTTCCTCTGGGTTGTGTGTCCTCTGTGGGCAGAAGTCTACTCTACCCTTGGTCTGTCCCCAACCACCCAGTATGCTATCTGGCGGGGGGGGGGGGGGGGAATTGAGGGAGAGGGAGAGAGAGAGGGAGAGGGAGAGGGAGAGAGATGGAGAGAAAGGGAGGGAGAGAGATGGAGAGAAAGGGAGGGAGAGAGATGGAGAGAAAGGGAGGGAGAGAGAGGGAGAGAGGGGGGAGAGAGAGGGAGAGAGAGATCTCATTGGTCCTACCCTCTCAGAACTGCCAGCTGTAAATAAGTCCTAGGGGTTCCTTGGCATACAATTTGGGAACTGCATGGAAAAAAAAATCCTGCTAGCATAAAGCATGTACCTGTTGCAGCCCCTGAGATGTCTTTTCTGGGCTTTGAGAAGCCCCCAGGCAGCTCTCACACCCAGCCCTGAGGGTGTGTGTGCAAGGAGATGGAGGCTGAGGATGGTGCTCTCTGAGGAGGCCCAGGGGCCTGGGCAGAGCCCAGGGTGACTGGCAGGCCCTGGGAAGTAGGTGCAGTCTGCAGGACACAGGCTGGCAGTGCTGGGATTTCCACACCCCTAGGGATTGAGAAGACACACAGGCATCTCTGACCCTCTGTGCCCTCCCTCCGCTGGCACCCAGGGGCTCCTGCACAAGTCCCCGGACTAATAGCCACTCTTGAGAGCATGTATACTCTGTGTGTGTGTGTGTGTGTGTGTGTGTGTGTGTGTGTGTGTGTGCGCGCGTGTGTGTGTGTGTGTGTGTGTGTGCGCGTGAGCGCCCGCGCGCGCGCTTGCAGAAGGATGACCATATAATTCATCATTTAAGAATGAAAGGGAGCACCATGAATATCCCTCTGAGATATCTGGAGGAACTCCAGCAGGAGGCTTCTTGCTCCATTGTGAAACCCCTCCCCTCCCACCTCTTCCCCCCCTCCTCACCCCTCCCCTTCTCTCCCCTCCCCTCTCTCCCCTCCCCTCTCTCCCCTCCCCTTCCCTCCCCTCCTCTCCCCTTCCTTGCCCTCCTTTTCTCTCCCCTCCCCTCCCTTCCCCTCCCCTCCTCTCCCCTCCCTTGCCCTCCCTTTCTCTCCTCTCCCCTCCCTTCCCCTCCCCTCCTCTCCCCTTCCTTGCCCTCCTTTTCTCTCCTCTCCCTTCCCCTCCTCTCCCCTCCTCTCCCTTCCCTTCCCCTCCCCTCCTCTCCCCTTCCTTGCCCTCCTTTTCTCTCCTCTCCCTTCCCCTCCTCTCCCCTCCTCTCCCTTCCCTTCCCCTCCCCTCCTCTCCCCTCCCTTCCCCTCCCCTCCTCTCCACTCCCTTTCCCTCCTCTCCTCTCCTCTCCCCTCCTCTCCCCTCCCTTCCCCTCCCTTCCTCTCCCCTTCCTTGCCCTCCTTTTCTCTCCCCTCCCCTCCCTTCCCCTCCCCTCCTCTCCCCTCCCCTCCCCTCCCTTTCTCTCCCCTCCCCTCCCTTCCCCTCCCCTCCTCTCCCCTTCCTTGCCCTCCTTTTCTCTCCCCTCCCCTCCCTTCCCCTCCCCTCCTCTCCCCTCCCCTCCCCTCCCTTTCTCTCCCCTCCCCTCCCTTTCTCTCCCCTCCCCTCCCTTCCTCTCCCCTCCCTTTCTCTCCCCTCCCCTCCCTTTCTCTCCTCTCCCCTCCCTTTCTCTCCCCTCCCCTCCCTTTCTCTCCCCTCCCCTCCCTTTCCCTCCTCTCCCCTCCTCTCTCCTCCTCTCTGATCTCAGCCCTGAAGCTTCTCCTTGCTCCCCTTTCTCTGTGTCCTGTACCCCACAGGCTCCTTTTCTGAACTTTCACTACATGTGGCTGGTTGACGTGATTCCTATTCCATCGAGGCCCAGAAGAAACTTGCCCAAGAACACTCAGCTGAGCAGTGTGAGAACTGTACAAAGAGGGGTCTAATAATTCCCCTCCCCCTCAGTCCTGGGGCTTGAACTTAGGGCCTGGGCTTTTTCCTGAGCCTCTTTGTGCTCAAGGCTAGCACTTTACTACTTGAGCTACAGCACCACTTCCAGCTTTTTCTGAGCAGTTTATTGGAGACAAGGGTCTCACGGACTTTCCTGCCCCGGCTGGCTTTGAACTATGATCCTCCGATTTCAGTATACTGAGTAGCTAGGATTATAGGCGTGAGCCATCAGTGTCTGGCTCTAATAATGTTTTAATGAATGGGTTTGAGCAGCAAGAACTGAGTTATGGAATAGCTAATAGCTGCCCGTTCCCCCTTAACCCCTCATACCAGACCTCTCAGTCTTTGTCAGCTGTCAGCTGCCTTTAGCTCAGGGACTCCATAAAAGGAACTTGACCATGAGGAGGGGGCTGGGAGGGCAGGAGAGGAGGGAGGTGGAGGGCAATGTGTCAGAACATGGAGCTAAAGGGCAGAGTGGACAGGACTGGAAAAGCTAGCACTCGATGCACACCAGTCTCTAAGTTTTGTTTTTGTAGTACTAGCGGCTGAACCTGGGGCTTCTTTATACACACTCTAACACTTGAACCATGCCCCTAGCCCTTTAAAAGTTTGTTCTGTTTTTGTTTTTTTTTCTGTGCTGATACTGGAGTTTGAACTCAGGGCTTCTAACTCTTGCAGGCTATTTTGCTTAAGGGTAGTGCTCTACCACTTCAGCCACACCTCCACTGTGGCTAGTTGGAGATAAGTTTCTCATGGACTTTTCTGCCTAGGCTGGCTTTGAATCTTGATTCTCAGACTTCAGCTTTCTAAGTTGTTAGGATATCAGGAGTAAGCCACCAGGCCCAGCTGTTTATATTTTTCTTTTTTTTTTTTTTTATGTGCCAGTCCTGGGGCTTGAACTTGGGGCTTGGTCATTGTTCAGAGCTTTTCTTGCGCAAGGCTAGTATTCTACCACTTGACTCAGAGCTTTACTTCCAGCTTTTTGCTGGTTAATTGGAAACAAGTCTCACAGACTTTCCTTCTGGGCTGGCTTTGAACTGTGGTCCTCAGGTGTCAGCCTTCTGACAAGTTAGACTTACAGATGTGAACCACCAATGCCTGGCTTTTGCTTTTTTTTGCCAATCCTGGAGCTCGAACACAGGGTCTGGGCTGTCCCTGAGCCTCTCTGTGCTCAAGGCTAGCACTCTACCACTTGATCCACAGCGCCACTTCTGGCTTTTTCTGCTTGTGTGGTACTGAGAAATTGAACCCAGGGCTTCATGCATGCTTTGATTTTACTTTTTTTTTGTGGGTCATGGGGCTTGAACTCTGGGCATGGGCGCTGTCCCTCAGCTCTTCAGCTCAAGGTGAGTGCTCTGCCACTTGAGCCACAGTACTTCTGGTTTTCTGGTGGTTTTTTGGAGATAAGAGTCTCATGGACTTTGCTGCCCTGGCTGGCTTTGAACCGAGATCCTCAGATCTCAGCTTCCTGAGTAACTAGATTACAGGCGTGAGCCACTGCACCCAGCTGATTTTATTTTTAAGATAAGGTCTTCCTAACTTTGCCCAGGCTGACCTGAAACCTGACTTCTTCCTGTTTTTGCCTCCCTGATGGCTGGGATTATAGGCATGTACCACCACCACCTGGCTTTTAAAGTATTGTCAAGATACTCATCAATTTCTCACAACACCCCAATTAGCTATGTATTATTCCCATTTTACAAATGAGGAAAACTAAGGTGATTGGTCTCTCTGACACATCGATACATGCTAAGCCAGGCCCCTCTGAGTGACACAGCTCTACTGGCAGCCCTCTTCCCTCCCCCTCCAGGACAAGCAGTGGGGTTTCCATGACCCCGCCTCTGGGGTACCAGCTGAGAGTGTCCCCCAACTTCTTGTTCTGTTTTGCTGTCCCTGCACAAGGCTGGGGGGGGGGCAGAGCCTGAGCTGTTGGTCCCTGCCATTCACCCCCACCTTCCACGAGCAGCTCATTTCCATTAATTTTCTTTAAATGCTTCTTGTTCTCTATTCTTAAATCTAATTTTTCAGCTTCGTCTTTTTTTTTTTTATCTTCACTCAAGTTGCTTTAATGAAATGAAAATGTGTCTGTTTCCTCTGCTGAGCTGCCTGGGGAATTTCAATATAAAACAAACAACTTGGCTTTTAAAATTAAAATTTTATGGGTGGCATTTTCTCGTTTAATGGGAGGCACAAAAGGCTGGAGTAAAACCAATTAACACAGGGCTGGGACTTGGTGTTCAATGAAATTAAACAACAGGAGAGCGGTAGGCTCAGAGGTGGGGGGGGGGGTAAATGCAGGCCAGGCGGCCAGGGAGGGCACCGGGGGCACCTGGGGTGGGGCATCAGTCTTGCCAGGTCTCCATGCCTGTGGCCCTGTGCGCAGTCATGTGGCTGGCCATGGATCTGGGGGTGGGGGGGTGGGGTCTGAAGAGCAGGCCGGCTTCTTGGGACTCTGAGGTCCTGGATTCTGGGATCTGGAGCAAGGTGGGCTTCCTCTTCATGGCAACTGTGCCCCAAGGTCTGGCAGAGGCTCTGTACACATATACACACAGACACACACACAGACACACAGACACACAGACACACACACACACACACACACACACAGACACACACACACACACACACACACACACACACACACACACACTCAGTGCCAGGTAAGGTTAATGGAGCTCCTGTTCTGCTCTGCCACCAGCAGCAGTGCACTTGTTGTCCAGTAAGGATATGTCAGAGACCCCCTGGGGACTGGAGGAGGGCAGGGCCTTGCAGGTATGGCTGCCAGCCCTGGGGCTGGAGGAGGGCAGGGCCTTGCAGGTATGGCTGCCAGGCCTGGACTGTGTGGGAATCCCTCGAGGGCAGACACACAGGACTGGAGGGGAGGCCAGGTGGGGCGGGGCCGGAGGGCTCCAAGGTGAGGTGTGTGAGAACCAATGGTCCTGGCAATCCAGTGGCAACCTCCCGAAAGGAGGGCGCTTGGTTTTTATTTTTGTTCTGGTACCAAGACTTGAACTCAGGACCTTGTGCTCTAATTTAGCTGTCTGGCTCAAGGCTTGTGGCTCTTAACACTTGAGTCACACTTCTGCTTCTGTTATTTTGCTGGCCAATTGAAGATAAGAGTCTTTGGGACTTTTCTGGGAAGGCTGGCTTTGAACCTTGATCCTCCTATCTCAGCCTCCTGAGTAACTGGGATTATAGGTGTGAGCCTCCAGTGCCCAGCCCAGATCACAGATTCTGGTGCATGGGAGAGGGAGAGGAGGGGGACCATCTAGGTATGGTGGCCTTGGGCCAGCAGAGCTGAGGACCAGGCTGGAGCCCGTCTTCTGGAGGAGGGGGGTGGAGGCGTGGGTGAGGGTGGCGGGCTTCTCTGAGCTGAGGGCTTGGAGAGGAGCCAGGAAGAAGCCCCAAGGCTGAGATTCTGGGGACATCAGCAGAAGGTCCCCTCCTCCACCAGGGAGAACACAGAACTGATCCTACCCCATCAAAAAGTCCTTCCTAAACTGGTGGGAGGATCCAGGTTAAGGACCCCATGGGAGCAACTTGAGAACCTGACTGAGGTTTACCTGTAAGACTCTTTGAAGAGTGAGTGTGTGTGTTTATGTACATGCTAGAACTTGAGCTCAAAGTCCTGAGCTCTTGCATGGCTTTCCTGCTCAAGGCTGGGGTTCTACTACACATGAGTGGAGCCACATCTCCACTTCCAGTATGTTGCTGTTTAGAAATAAGTCTCTTGGGTTTGTCTGTCTGGGCTGGCTTTGAACTGCAATCCTCAGCGCTCAGCCTCCTGAATAGCTAGGATTATGGGAATAAGCCACCAGCATCTGGCATGAGGCCTGCTTGAAGGCCTAAAAGGGCCAGTAGCAAGAAACCAATAAAAATGGCCCACGGGGGCTGGGAATGTGGCTCAGTGGTAGGGCGCTTGCCTAGCATGAATGAAGCCCTGGGTTCGATTCCTCAGTACCACATAAATGGAAGAAGCTGGAAGTGGCACTGTGGCTCATGTGGTAGAGCACTAGCCTTGAGCACATAGAGGTTCAGGGACAGTGCCCAGACCCTGAGTTCAAGCTCCAATACTGGCCAAAAAAAAAAAAAAAGGGGCCCAGGCCAAGCTGTCATCGGACCCTTCTCTCTCCATACAACAAAATCAGTAGAGTTGGCCAAGCGTGAAGTGGGTTCTGACAGCAAGGGGGCTGTCAGTACTGTCAGCGTTTTTCCTTTGATGATAGAGAGAGCCCAGGCTATACTACAGAGAAGTAGATAGTCCTCATTTCACCCCAATAGCAGGTCAGCTGGCTGACCTGCCCATGCTTCTCTGGGGGAAAAGAGACATAGTTGTGCCCTGTCTGAAATGGGTTTGTAAGTATGGATAGAAGTTCACCTGGTGAACAGGATAGGGAGGACAGTACTGACTGGTGAAGGTAGAAGTGTAAACAACCAGGGCCAAAAGAACCTGGTTTTCCTGGAGTCTCGAACTTGCAGAGCCAGAGCTCTGAGGATCATGCAAAATAACACAGGCTCTTGGCAGGCTGTCCCGTGACATCCCACCTCCAAAACAACAACAACAGCAACAACCCCAAACAAAACAACCAAAGGAACTCTTGCTGTTAACTCTGCCTTTCTTTTCCTTTCTTTTCTTTTTCTTGGTCTTGGGATTTGAACTTAGGGCCTGAGTACTCTCCTTGGGTTTCTTTTGCTCAAGGCTGGAGCTCTACTACTTGAGCCATGGCGCCACTCCAATTTTTTTTTCTGAGTAGTTTACTGGAGATGAGAGTCTCACGGAGTTTTCTGCCTGGGCCAGTTTTGAACAGTGATCCTCAGATCGTAGCCTCCTGAGTAGCTAGGATTGCAGGCGTGAGCCACCGGCTATGGGCTTTAACTCTGCATTCCTCTTGTGTATAAGGAGTGCAGCATGAATGGATATGTGGGAAGTTGCTTGGTGAACTGGAGGAGTGTTTAGGAAAATGCTAATTAATATATTAAGAGAGGAGGTAGATTGTGGGAGCGGAGCAAACAATGAAAAGATCTGCTAATTTCTCTCTTGAGTTCACATTTTAGGAGATGTTTATAAACAGTTCTAATTGCTTTTCTCACTCTTCTTTGCAGATGAATACGTAGAAAGTGAATGATACTATTGTTAAAGTCTTATCAATTTCCTGGGGTACTCACTGGGATTCTGCCTAGAGGGGGTGGCAGGTGATGCCATGGATCCAGCTTAGTCAGAACATGGAAGGTGCAGTTCACTCAGTAGGACAATGTTCCAAGTAGATTTGGTCCAGAGTTTGTGATTCCTGAAGCTCAGTCTGGCTTTTCTACCTTGGGTACTAATAGTTCCTTTTTTTTTGGTCGGTTGTGGGGGGCTGAACCTTGGGCCCGGGTGCTGTCCCTCAGCTCCTCAGCTCAAGCTGAAGTGCCACTTCTAGTTTTTTTCTGCTTATGTGGTACTGAGGAATGGAACCCAGGGCTTCATGCATGTGAGGCAAGCACTCTACCACTAAGCCAACTTCCCAGCCCACTAACACTTTCTAATGTTCAGATTTCTTTCTCCCAATCCTGAGGCATGACCTCTCAGGGGAGGCTTCTCATGCAAAATTTTGGAGCTTGCTTGCTTTCCTTCCTTCCTTCCTTCCTTCCTTCCTTCCTTCCTTCCTTCCTTCCTTCCTTCCTTCCTTCCTTTTTGTTGGTCATGGGGCTTGAACTCTGGGCTTGGGTGCTGTCCTTGAGCTCTTCAGCTCAAGGCAAGCATTCTACCACTTGAGCCACAGCACTACTTCCGGTTTTCTGGTAGTTAATTGGAGATAATTCCTGGCTGGGCTTGCCTCCTGAGTTGCTAGGATTAAAAGATGTGAGCCACCAGTGCCTGGCTGGTTTTCTTTAAATAGGAGAAAAAATTACTGTGTGATAAAGTAATTTCAAAAATAAAAATAAACTTTTGAATATAATTTCATATCTGTGTTACAGAAAATAACTAACATCTATCAGACAATTTTTTATTTTTTGTTGGGTAAAAGGGTTTTTAATGGTTGTTGGCCATTCTGCATCAAGAAATTTTATTTATTTATTTATTTTTTTGTCGATCGTGAGCCTTGAACTCTGGGCCTGAGCGCTGTCCCTCAGCTCTTTAGCTCTACCATTTGAGCTACAGTGCCACTTCTGGTTTTCTGGTGGTTTATTGGAGAGTTTCATGGAGGGGCTGGGAAGGTGGCTCAGTGGTAGAGCGCTTGCCTTGCATGCCTGAGGCCTTGGGTTCGATTCCTCAGCACCACATAAGCAAAAAGAAAAAACCCGGAAGTGGCGCTGTGGCTCAAGTGGTAGAGTGCTAGCCTTGAGCTGAAGAGCTGAGGGACAGTGCCCAGGCCCAGAGTTCAGGCCCCATGACCGGACAAAAAAAAAAAAAAAAAAAGAGTTTCATGGACTTTCCTGCCTGGGCTGGCTTTGAACCGCGATCCTCAGATCTCAACCTCTTGAGTAGCTAGGATTACAGGCGTGAGCCACCAGCACCCAGGGTCAAGAAATTTTAGAGTAACTTCTACCAAATGCATTTATCAAAAGGGATTTGTTCATCTTGTCTGCAAACAAATGTTACATTAGTACTTGACATGTAATAAATAGGCAGGCCTAAGTATTTAAAAGCTATTAACCTAAGCCAGACCTGCAACTGAGAACTCAAGCATATTTATGTCAAGATCTATCTTTAGTCCAGATTTATCTATACTAAGGCTGGAAGAGAAAAGAGCAAAACCAAAATTAAGCTGAAGTAATAATAAAAACAATTTAGCCCAGCACCCATGGCTCATGCCTATAATCCTAGTTATTCAGGAGGCTGAGATCTGAGGATCATGGTTCCAAGCCAGCCCAGGAAGGAAAGTCCATGACATTTCTCATTTTTAATCACCAAAAAGCCAGAAGTGGAGTGGGGGCTCAAGTGGTAGAGCACTAGTTTTGAGCAAAAAAGCGAAGGACAGTACCCAGGCCCTGAGTTTAAGCCCTAGTATCTGCCCAGGAGGGAAGGAGGAAGGAAGAAAGAAAGAAAAGAAGGAAGGAAAGAAGAAAGAATATGGTACTGTGGCTCAAGTGGTAGAGTGCTTACCTTGAGCTGAAGAGCTGAGGGGCAGCACCCAGGCCCAGAGTTCAAGCCCCATGACTGACAAGAAAGAAAGAAAGAAAGGAATTGTTTTGTTAAATCAGGTGCTAGTAGCTCACACCTGTAATTTTAGCCATTCCAGAGGCTGAGATCTGAGGACTGTGGTTCAAAGCCAGCCTGGGCAGGAAAGGCTATGAGACTCTAGTGTCCAATACTGGAAGTGGTGCTGTGGCTCAAGTGGTAGAATGCTTGCCTTGAGCTGAAGAGCTGAGGGACAGTGCTCAGGCTCAGAGTTTAAGCCCCATGACTGACAGAGAGAGAGGGGAGGGAGGGAGAGAGAGAGAGGGGAGGGAGGGAGAGAGAGAGAGGAAGGGAGGGAGGGTGGGAGGGAGGGAAGGAAGGAAGGAGGGAGGGAGACTTTTTCAGAAAACCACGCAGACATCCAGGTACAGAGACCAAGGGAGAGGTTTCTTGCCAGCAAAGAGACCTACAAGACCCCTTCTCACATGAGAGAGTGCAGGCTATTGTCTGAGGTGACCTAGGAGGGGCTAGGACGCAGAGACCCTGGTGTGGACATGGGAGCCAGGGGCTTCATCATGGCAGGCTAGGATTTACGGCAGATAGGGGGCCCTGCAGCTGCCCAGACTTGCAAGTCACTTAAGAGGATCTTGTTGCCTTGTATGGTTGTAACTGCCCCAAAGGAGTGCCATCTCACGGTGAAGTGGGGAGGAGGCCGATTATTTACTGCCTGTACTAAATGGGCCTAGTGTTGCCTGAGAGAAGTGCATACTGAACGAGGGGAGTGGAATGTATTGCACTAACGGGAAGGAAGGAAGGAAAGTTTATCAGGAAAGGATCACACTTGGAATAGACTGAACGCAGTCATCTCTAGGCTGAGAACGGCCTGAGCTCCACTTCTTTAGACTGAGCCAGGGTGGGGGGAATGCCAGCCTCGCCTGTTTGGCTTCAGTCTGTAAAGTGCCTGGCGCTCCAGCCATCCACAGAAGGACCATCCGGAGCCTGTAGGCCACTACAGTGCCCGCCACACCTTCCTGCCCGCAATCCTCACCACCCCAGTGTGGTCCTTATCCACCCATCCCTGCTACCACCAATCTCCTTTAGCTCCTTACTCAGCCTCTTTGCCTGCCAAAAATGTTTTTCTTTTCTATTAAAAATTCTGCTCAAAAGCTCCACATGTTTAATCATAGCCAAGAACACAGATCCCAGCTGATGTGATAAGACAGAAAACACAATTATGAAAGTCAGGGGAAAATTATCATTGGTTGCCAAAGATGCAATTTTATAACTAGAAAACCTGATAAAATGAACAAGACAATTAATTATGGCAAATAAGAGAGCTTAGTAAGATGTCAGATACAAAATAATAAAAGTTTTAAGCTTTGAAAAAAATAATAGCCATAATCTGTTTAAAAATATTAACTGGAAAAGGTCTTCCTTTAAAAAAAACAACACAACAAAACAATGCAGTAGCTCAGTTTGGGGACGGTTATTTTCTGGAAGCTGTTTTAATCACAGAGATGTAGACCCTCCTAACCCTGAATTATATCTCTCACCCCCACTGTAAGAAAACTATGAGGGGAGGCCCTGGGTAGAAGCCAGGCAAACAAACACAGCCTGTATTTATCCATCCTTCCTTCCTTCCTTCCTTCCTTCCTTCCTTCCTTCCTTCCTTCCTTCCTTCCTTCCTTCCTTCCTTCCTTCCTTCCTTCTTTCCTTGCTTCCTTCCTTCCCTTCCCTTCCCTTCCCTTCCCTTCCCTTCCCTTCCCTTCCCTTCCCTTCCTCCCTCCCTCCCTCCCTCCTTTCCTTCCTTCCTTCCTTCCTTCCTCTTCCTCTTCCTCTTTCTTTTCCTCCCTCTCTCCCTCTCTCTCTCTCTCTCTCTCTCTCTCTCTCTCTCTCTCTTTCTTTCTCTCTCTTTTGTCAATGGTAGGGCTTAAATTCAGGGCCTGGGTGTTGTCTCTGAGCATTCTTTTGTTCAAGGCAAGAGTTCTACCATTTGATCCACAGCTCCACTTCCAGTTTTCTGGAGGTTAATTGGAAATAAAAGTCTAATGGACTTTTCCTGCCTAGACTGGCTTTGAGCCGACGATTCTCAAATCTCAGCCTCCTGAGTCTAGGATTATAGGCATGAACCACCAGCACCCGGCTCACAGCCAGCTTTTCTAGAGGAAATCTCGGTACTGGGACAGAGGCTGAGACATGAAATGCTGTTTGGTGCTGACTGGTCTCCAGCAGAGTTTGCTGTGGATGGGAGCTGCTTTATTGGCTGGCGTGGAGCAGGGAGCGGGGCTGTTGCCTGTGGTCATGAGGTACCTTGATATTGGGTGCTGGGCTTGGAGACCCTGGGTGATGATGTGTGGCTGTGTAAGAGTCCTGATTACCACAGCCTTGGAGGAAGGATGATGATGATGATGATGATGATGAAGTGGTAGATGAGAACAAAAGGGGTGGGGTGGGGGAGGAAGCCAGGACTAGCAGAAAGAGAGCAGAGGTTCCAGCAGTGCTCAGGACTGCTCACACGTGGGACACGTGTACCTAGTTTTCAAGCTACCACACATAACACTCATATGTAACGAGCCTGATGGAAGTCTAACTCACAGAGGAAGCCCCTCAGAGCGGGGAGGTGAGAAGCACACATGGGGTGAATAAGGAGGGAGGGAAGGAGGATTAAGTCAGACCCAAGCTTGGCTCATGTCCCCCGTGCAATAACACCCCAACCTTTGGGGGGATCTTCTCTGCCAATGGAAATCCCTGCTCTTTACAGTTTTTGACAAGTGGATAGGTAGCTCTGCAGAGCCTGGACTGTCCTTGAAGAATGATCAGATTGTCAGATGGAGACAGGTGTCCTGGAGAGACAGCTGGCTCTGGCAGACTAGAGGCCACGTTGGGGTGCATGCCAGGAAGAGGCATGAGAAGACTCAGTCCTAATGTGGCCTGTGTGGGGAAACTTAGAGAGGAATAAACCACATGCAGTGTGGGCTTGGGGACTCAGGAGTTATTATAGATGGATCCTGGGAAGAAACAGGAATCAAGCTGGGTTTATAATCCTAGTTACTCTGGAGGCTGAGATCAGGAGGATCACGGTTTGAGGCCAGCTCAGGCAAAACTTTTCAAGATCACCATCTCAATAAAAGACACTGTGGTTATATATGCCAGTCATTCCAGATATGGTAAGAAGTGTAAAGGAGGTTCACAGTCCAGGCTAGCCTGGGTAGAAAGCCAGACTTTATATGAAAAAGAACTAGAATAGGTCTGGGAAGTTGGCTCAGTGGTAGAGTTCTTGCCTCACATGCATGAGGCTCTGGGTTTGATTCCTCAGCACCACATAAACAGAAAAAAGCTGGAAGTAACACTGTGGCTCAAGAGGTAGGGAGCTAGCCTTGAGCTGAAGAGCTCAGGGACAGTGCCTTAGGCCCAAGTTCGGCCTTCACCACTGACAAAGAAAGAAGGAAGGAAGAAAGAAAGAAAGAAAGGACAAGCTAGAACAAAAAGGATTGAGGTATGGCTCAAGTGGTAGAGTACCTGCCTAGCAAGTACAAGGACCTGAGTTCAAATCTTAGTACCACCATCACCACCACCACCAACAAGAAAGAGCAATAGAGGCCAAACCTAGGCCCTAGCCCAGGAAGTGTGGCACAGAGGGGGCACTTGGTGGCAGTGGCTGGGTGGGGCCGCGTGGGGGTGGGAAGATGTCCTGAATTCACCTGTGCCAAGTGCTGAGGCCCCTCTCTCTGTTCTCAGCATCACACCAGCCCTTTCATTGTCTGGGTATTTTTGTCTTTTAAAAAATCAATTTTTTAGCTGGGTGCTGGTGGCTCACGCCTGCAATCCTAGCTACTTAGGAGGCTGAGATCTGAGGATCATGGTTCAAAGTCAGCCTGGGCAGGAAAGTCCATGAAACTCTTATCTCCAATTAACCACTCAGAAAACTGGAAGTGGCGCTGTGGCTCAAGTGGTAGAGCGCTAGCCTTGAGCTGAAGAGCTGAGGGACAGCGCCCAGGCCCAGAGTTCAGGCCCCACAACTGACCAAAAAAATAAAAAATATTTTTTTTTCTGGCTCCATGGCTGAGATTCGAGGATCACAGTTTGAAGCCAATGCTCTGCCCCTGAGTTCAAGCCCCAGGACCCGCACCACAACATTTCTTATGATGATGAAGGGTACATCATGAAACTGACCATTTTTTTTTTTTTTTTACCATCTTTCACTATATAGCCAGGACTTTAAAACATTCACCTCCTTCTGGGGCTGTCACCAACACCTGTGTCCAACTCGTCTCATTCCAAACCAGAATGAGCATTCCCAGGTCCCAACCCCACTCATTCCAAACCAGAATGAGCATTCCCAGGTCCCAACCCCAGGCTCTGATGACCCAGTCCAATTTCCATGTCATGAGTTTCTCTGCTCTACACACCTGGGATAAATGAACTCATCTGCTTCTTGTCTTTCCATGACTCTGGATGGGAGCTTATGTCCCTGTAAGATACATCCATGTTGGAGTCTTCCCAGAACGTCCTTCCTGTCTAACGCTGAATTAGATGGTGCAGTATGTGTGCTATTGTGCACCGTTCATCAGGTTGTTTGTAGATTTTGACTACTGTGATTACTGCTGATAGTAAACAGTGGCACATAAAAATCTGTGTGAGACCCTGCTTCAGGTTTTATTTCTGCCAGTCCTGGGGCTAGAACTCAGGGTCTGGGCACTGTCCCTGAGTTTCTTTTGCTCAAGACTAGCACCACTTGAGCCATAGCACCACTTCATGCTTTTTCTGTTTATATGCTACTGAGGAATGGAACCCAGAGCTTCATGCAAGCTAGGCAAGCACTCTACCACTAAGCCACATTTCCAGCCCTGCTTCAGTTTTTTTTTTTTTGGTAATGTCTGGATCATATAACTAGTTTTAAGTTGTGTGTGTGTGTGTGTGTGTGTGTGTGTGTGTGTGTGTGTGTGTGTATGTCTGTGTGTCTGTCTGTCTGTCTTGGGGTGCTATCCCTTAGATTTTTTTTTTTCTCAAGAGTGGTGCTCTATTCCTTGAGCCACAGCTCTATTTCTGGATTCTTGCTGGTTAATTGTAGATAAAAGTTTCATGGGCTTTCCTGCCAGGGCTGGCTTTGAACTGCGATTCTCAGATCTTAGCCTCTTGAGTAACTACGGTTATAGGCATAAACCATTGGTGGTTGACTTGTTTTTCTGGGTATTTTTTTTCGGTTGGCCTGAACTCTGGGCCTGGGCGCTGTCCTTCAGTTCTTCAGCTCTAAGGCTAGCGCTCTACCACTTGAACCATAGCGCCACTTCGGCCTTTTCTGTTTATATGATGCTAAGGAATTAAACCCAGGGACTCATGCATGCGAGGCAAGCACTTTACCTCTGAGCCACCTTCCCAGCCCCTGGTAATGGGTATTGATCCTAGGGCCTCATAGACAAACACTTGAGCCACACCCTGTAGCACTTTTTTTTTTATTGTGAAAATACCGTACAGAGGGGTTACAATTACATGGGCAAAATAATGAGTATATTTCTTATCAAGCATTGTTGCCTCCTCCTTTGTTTCCCCTTCCCATACCTCCCCCCCCAACCCAATCCTCCCCTACCCATCCCCAACGAAGTTGTAAAGTGTTTTTTTTTTTTTTTTTTGGTCGGTCATGGGACTTGAACTCTGGGCTTAGACGCTGTCCTTCAGCTCTTCAGCTGAAGGCAAATGCTCTACCACTTGAGCTACAGCGCCACTTCTGGTTTTCTAGTGGTTTATTGGAGATAAGAGTTTCACAGACTTTCCTGCTCGGGCTTGGCTTTGAACTGCGATCCTCAGATCTCAGCCTCCTGAGTAGCCACTGGTGCCCTGTGCCTAAAGTTTGTTTTTTGACATAACAACTTGTACATCTCATTGTTGCAATGGGTCCACCTGTATACCTATTTAAACTATTTGTTTTTTCCCTTCCCCTCCACAAATTATACCAACATCAAATACAGTGAAAGCAGGGGTTATACTGTGGGGGAGGGACATACAAAGCAACAAATGAATCATAAATATGTTAGAAACAATCGCATGAAAGAAAAAAAACATTTGAATACTTATCTTGGGGTTCATTTCCCTAACATCAACTTATCTGACCTTTTCTGCTTGACTCAGACATATACTAGTTATTGCAAATAAGTGAAAACTTTTTGTTTTTAATTTTGGTCTTGAGGTAAGGTCTTGCAATCTTTGCCTGATCTGGCTTCAGGCTGAAGATCCCTTTGCCTCTGCCTCCTGAGTAGTTGGGATTACAAGCATTCACCACCACACCTGGCCTCTGTTTACTTTTTTTGAAGAACCACCATAGTGTTTTCCCTGAAGACGGATGCATTTTACATTCTCCAGCAGTGCTGAGTTCCAGTTTCTGCACATCCTGGCCAACACTTGTTGTTGCATTCTGTCTGTGTGTGTTTTTATGCACAAAATCCAAAAAGATGTGAAGAAGCTGTCTGAGACTCTCTCCATGCATCCAGCCAACTGGGAAGCTCTGTGGTGGTACCCTTTAAATAAGACCAGTCCTGCCCCAAAGCTCAGGCTCACAAGGAGCAAAAGCCCGTGCTGGCAGTTGCTTCTTCATGCCACAAGGAGGCACTGTTGGAGCTTGGTCCTGCACAGTCTTGTCATGGCCCTGCTGATGTCTCTGTGGGTTCAGGTCCCCTGCCTCAGAGGCACAAGAACAAGTCTCAGGGATGTCTGGGTCTGGTGGCTCTTGCCTTTGGGGGGAATAGGAAGATGGCAGTGTATAGGATAGTTTTGCCTTGAGAGTTTTGGGGATGGTTCAGTTTCCCAGGGGTCTGGGCACCACCGAGGTCCATCCTGCCACCTCCCTGCTTTGGTGGCAACTGGGGCTGATCAGGCTGGTGTTCCTGGAGGAAGCAGGTAAGGGAGGGAAAGCGGGGAGTGGGGGGGAGGGAGAGGCACTGGGGATCCATCAAGGCTGGCAGGGGTGTGTGTGTGTGGAAGGGTGGGAGCCTGTCTCTGCTCACACTCAGAGAAGGTAGCAAAGAGGGCAGAGGGATAATGACAGTAATTATTTCAATTATTGTTATTATTAGTTTTTTTGGTTTGGAGAGTCATAGATGTGGCAGCTTGCTCTGGTGGTAATCATGGTAATTAGGAGGGGGTGGGGCTATGTGCTGGACCACAGTTGTTAGCTTTGGGGAGTGGGAGGGGGGCGGGGAGGGAGAAGCAACAGCTTGCAAAGTAAGAGGCCAATGAGACATCCTGCTTTTTCTGCTGGTCTTCCCTGCCCTCCCTCTAGTGCCTTTTCTCCTCCCCCTGGCTTCCCACCCCTCCCTCAGTCCCCCTTCTGATAGGGGAGGGGCTCTGCTAGTGGGAGTGGAGGCAGCATCCTAGGAACAGCTGGTCTGGGCACAATAGGGGCGGGGGCTGGGGGAATCCTGCTCCTGCAGGCCTGGGGCGTTGGCTCAGGCACCTTACCCCTTACAGTTGAGCCAGGGGAGCTCAGGGCTGCTGGAGAGGAGATGGGCATGCCTTCCTGCTTCTCTCACCCAGAGCCTGCATTTCCTGAGCTCCCAGCTAGAGAGCCTGTGGGTGGAAGCAATGAGGTCCAGGTTGGGTGACATCAGAGGCTCAGAACTCTGAGGGAAGGTGCCAGCTCTTGGTAAGTCATAAAGGGCTTCCTGGAGGAGGCTCCCCGAGGAAGCTATGTGAGGTCTTGGGAGGTGAATGGGAGTTTCCTGGATGTGGGTCAGGGTGGGGTGGGGGAGGATTCCAGGGCTGGAGGGAGGGCACAGGAGAGGGAAGGGAGAGTCAGCCAGAGGAGTTGGTGAGGAGCCTGGAAGGCCGCCCTGTGGTATTTAGCCTCTATGATCCCGTGCATGGGGTTTGGGAGGAGGCTGAAGACAGGAAGCTTTTCTCTAGGGAAGAAATGCAAGCTTGTAGGTAAAGCACCAAGTGGGTGCTTTATGGGTAATACTGATCACAATAACAAAGTGTGTAGCCAGGGTCGGGGCCCAGGACACACAGACACAGTTCTCCAGGCAGGTGAGCCACCCTCCTACCTCTGACACACACACACACGCACACACACACACACACACACACACACACACACACACACACAGACATGCACAGAGTCACACACTATACACTGGTTCCACAGATACAAGCCCCCATCTTTGAGAGGCTGGCTGAGGTAGGCAGCATGCCCACCCCCAGGTCCTGTTACTTTGTGCCTCTGAGACTGGGGGCTGCAGGGCTGGGTAGAGTCAGAGAGAATACCTCCAGAAGATCACCCAACAATCCTTTCTCTCTATAGAGCCTGGGATTGGTTAGTGCAGCTGGGAAGCTCTTAGGAAGAACTGTCTAGCCAAGTGCTAGCCACAGGCCAACTTTCTACAGTTAGAGGTACTACTGACAACCCAGGCCTCCTGGTTTGGGGCAGGAAGCTATTTCCCCACATGCAGAATTCCTAACCTCTTCCAAGTCACTAAGGTCCTTAGTGGGGAGTGGGGGTGGGGCGGGGGGTTTAGGCAGAGGGGATGAGAGCTTACTGTGGGTGCAACATACAGGATGTTCTTCTCACATGTGGGTGAGAAGCCCCCTGGCAGCAGGTGGCATGGTGCCCAGGGCTCTAGGCACTTGTGGGTTGTGTGAGTTTGAGTGACAGAGAACCAAGGGGGAGTGGGAGGGACCAAGTGGCTCGTGGATGGGCTGCAGGGCCACAGTGCTGGGATGTGGGGCTGCTGGGTGCCAGGCCTTGCTCCCCAGTGGGCCTCACGCACACACGAAGTCATTTCAGGGATGCAGCAGCAGCCGGACACAGGAGCAGCAGCTTGGCATGGCTGGGGAGGTTGTAAGTGGCCCAGACTGATAGGAGGAGCTTGGAGATGGGGCTCAGAATCTGCTCCTTCCCAGCACCTGAGCAGCCGCCCTTGTTGGCTTCCCCAGCCTGGGCGCCCTTGTGGACAATCACTGGACTCTGCGACCTTCAATCTATTCTTTCCCAACAGCCAGCATGGGCCCCATTGTTGCTCATCATGTCAGGAAGGAAGGAAGGAAGGAAGGAAGGAAGGAAGGAAGGAAGGAAGGAAGGAAGGAAGGAAGGAAGGAAGGAAGGAAGGAAGGAGTGAATCTGTCTCCAGCTTCTGGGGGCATCTTAGCCCTCCCATCCTGTGTCTCCCATCCTGTGCTCCGCCCTGCCTGCTGGGGCTCTCTCCTGGGGCTCTCTCGCATCGCCAGCCCCTCCCAGGTTCTCTTTCTCTGGAAGCTCCGGGGCCTCCCTGTCCAATTCCATTCTTCCATCAGACAAACGAGGGCTGGATCCGCCTTCCCGCTCACCCAGACAGGCTGGCTGTCAGCTGTAGTGGCATCTGCTCTTGTCAGAAAAACGAAGGAAGTGGGAGAAGCCACAGCCCTGCGGCTGTCAGCTGGAGAGAGAAGGGCCAGGCTCTCCTGGGATGACCTACCCCCACCCTGCCCCATCTGGAGGCACGTGCTGGGCAGGCCTGGCCACATGGGCACAGATCTTTTCCCTTAAGAGGAAGAATATTAACAATGTGGCTTCCCTCTTGAGCCATACCTGGAACCAGCAACGTGTTTACTTAGGTATCATTTAACCCTCTGTGCCTTAGTTTTCCCATCTATAAAATGGGGACAATAATGTTGTAAGGGATATGTATGTATGTATATATATGTATGTATATATATATATACCTATCTCACTTGGAGCATTAACACCTGGCATTAATGACTAAGTGCTTCTAGAGTTCAGTTCTTTCCTTGCCCTAAGGGTTGGTTGATCCTGAGTGAAAGGCTCTGCTCACGAGTTAGGTCGGGCAGGGCTGGGAGAGCTTCCTGGGGGCAAGGCAAGTTGGAGAAGCACCCTGAACTCTTTGGATCTGTGCTGGCCCTTGGTTCCTGCTCTGGAGAATCTCCAGTTTTTTTTTTTGGGGGGGAAGGGTAGAGACAGACACCTAATCAGGGGATTAGAAAGAACAAGAGGAGGAAGCACTTGATGGCTGTGGACGATGGGTGGTGCAAGGAAAAGGTCAGGGAAGGAAACTTCCAGAGCACTGGGGACCAGAGAGTGGGCTGGATTAGCTGAGGCCATGGGGCTACTCAGAGAGGATTTGAGGTCTCTTCCTGTCCCCCTTCCCCAAAGTCTCACTGTGTTGCCCATGGCTCCCAAACTCGTCAGCTCAAGCCATACACTTGCCTTAGCCTCTCAAGAATCTGGGGCTACAGGAAGGTGCCAGGCATGGTCTCTTCAGAATCTTTGCCTGGGGTGGGGGGTGGGGGCGCTGCCCAGGTAGGAAGAGGCAGATCACACTGCAGTTGGGCACTGCCAACTTTGTCCAGCAGGGGGCAGCCGCAGCACACGGATGGGCTGCCAAACCACTGCACTGGTACCTGAAGAAGGGTCTCTGCGTGTTGTTGTGGGTCACACCAGCATGTCCGGGTTTCCTGGTGGGCGGAGGGAAGGGCCGTGCTAGACCCTGGGGTCAGTCTTTCCCGTCTTTCAGGACCAGGGCCCACTTGCATCAGGGACCCTCAACCCTGGGTGCACACACCTTAGAATCAAGCAAGTGTCCTTTTCAGATCCAATTTGAATCTTGGGGAACAGGACCCCCAAGGGGGGACAGGCACCGGGGTTAAAGAAATCTCCTCTGGGGATTCCATTCAGAGTCATCTGGTGGTAGGAATTTGAGGGTGACCTGGCACAATGCCAGGCCCCCTTTATCCTTCTTGAGGGCTAAGTCCTGGGAGGGGGTCCCAGGATCCCAGCTCCTGACAGGACATTGGAGGCTGAGAAAAGCAATGGCTTGGGCAGAAGGCACAGGAGGTCCTGCTGTCATCTGAAGCCGGCTGGTCAGCGAGTCTCAGGGTCCCTGTGGGGTGTGGGGGGGCAGGTGCTGGAGATTCCCCACGTGTATGTGCATGGTAGGTGCGGGGTGAGTATGTGTGTATCCACTGTGTCCAGTGCCGTGGCTTCTGTCTTGTATCCCCCATCCCTCCTCCCCACCCCCACAGGTCCCACACTGTGTGCGGTTTTCTGAGATTCCCCACATCTTTGAGTCTTTTTTGGAGGCAGCAGAGAGATTGCAGCTCTGCCGTTTGAAGGTGTTTTTCCTCTTTCTTCTCTCCTTCCGGGCTGATCGATACACCGCTCCCGCACGGCCTCCCAGGACCACACACGGGTGCGCTCTGTGTGGACCCAGTCAAGTGTGAGCGTAGGAAAAACCCACAGCCCCTCCAGCCACATCTCTGCAGTCAGCCCCCGAGTGGGCAGCTGGCTTGCTAGCCAGAGACTCTGCCAATGGGCACAGCCAGGACTAGGCACCGTGTTCCTCAGTGTGCCAGACCTACCATTTGGGCTCTATCCCTTAGCTCTTTTGCTTAAGGGTAATTTTTATTCCTTGAGCCACAACTCCACTTCCAGCTTTTTGTTGGTTGGTTGATAAGAGTCTCATGGACTTTTCTGCCCAGGCTGACTTTGAAACTGGATCCTCAGATCTCAGCCTCCTATGTAGAAAGGACTACAGGCGTGAGCTGTGGGTGCCGGGCCATGGCAGCGCTTTATATCACTATTCCTTCAGGGTTTATTTGGGATTTATTTTCTGGATGGGATATAAAGGATATTCCATTAATGGTCTATTTGTTAATGGGAACACATGATTTATGACGTGTACCGAGTATGATGTACAGTTAAACTTAGAGTAGCCTGTGCTGTTTGCCTTTCTCTGTCATTTAGGAGTAGGGTTGGAGTAGCTGTAGTCACCAAGTCCCTTCGTGTAGAGAGGACTAACCAGCGTTACTAGCATGGAGGACTTTGGCTCACTCTGCCAGGCCATGGGTGAAACAAATCCCGCCTCCTTTTGGGTTAGAAAAAGGTGCCTTTGGGCTGGGATGTAGCTCAGAGGCAAAGCACTTGTGAATCCAGAGAGGCCAGCTCTAGGACAGAGGTGTGGATGTGACAGGCATCTGCTAGCATGTGAGCTGGGGCCTGGCCAGCTTACAGGTGTGAGGTTGTGTGTGTGTGTGTCTTGGGGGGTGACTAATGTCTGTGTGTAGGGGCAGGTACAATACTGTGTGTCATGGATTCAAAAGTCCACGAGACTCTTACCTCCAATTAAGCTCCAAAAAGCTGGAAGTTGATTTGTAGCTCAAGCAGTAGAGTACTAACTCTGAGTGGAAAAGCTAAGAGGCAGTGCCCAGACCTGAGTTCATGCCACGGCCTGCACACACACACACACACACACACACACACACACACACACACACACACCAATCCCCTCTTGACAAGACTGATGAAATAATAATAGTCATTGTCACCTGGTGCCACGGCCACCTGATTATAGAAGAGAGACTGGGCATGGTTTTATATGTCCTGGTGGAGAGAGGCCAAGGCCTTGGGAAATGGTTAGTATACCATAAGTGTCAGCATCATACCAGAGAAGATATCCAACTGTGGGTAGCCTTGGCTTAGGAGGAATCCACATGGAAGGCTTAAGCCTGGTATGGTGGTGCAGGTCTGTAATCCAAGGACTGGAGAAGCAGAGGCAAGAAGACCTGGGCCCCATAGTGAGAACCTGTGTCCATGTCCACCCACCAACGGTCCCCTAGAACCCAAACGGAAGATTGTGACAAGTGACATGTCCTGTCCTGTGCCCCCTCCTCGGTGGACACAGCTGGAGACTGGCTCTGTGAGCGAGGGCCCAGGATGTGCGCATGCGCGGGCCATCCTCCCTTACGGCTTTCCTCGTTAGGGAACACAGGCCTGTGAGCACCCTTTTGTTCTTTCTGGTGTTAAAAAACCCAGATTTCCCTCTGCACGGTCTATGGGGTAAAAATATTCCCTGTGTGCTGACCTCTAGCAGCTTAGAGCACTTGGGCTCTCCTGTTTCATTTATTTTGTTACTGGTAGTTCTTGCTTCTTGGCAATCCTCAATAAATGTTAGCTAGAATGCAGGAATCTGGGCATGAAATACCTTTTTTCCTTCCGTTGGTCATGGGACTGGCACTGTCCCTCAGCTCTTCAGCTCAAGGCTAGCGCTCTACCACTTGAGCCACAGAACCCCTTCTGGTTTTCTGGTGGTTAATTGGAAATAAGTATCTCACAGATTTTTCTGCCTGGGCTGGCTTTGACCACAATCCTCAGATCTCAGCCTCCTGAGTAGCTTAGGATTACAAGTGTGAGCCACCTGTGCCTATGAAATACTTTTTTTGTGTGTGTGTATGTGCCAGTCCTGGGATTTGGTCCTGAGACTTGAACTCAGGGCCTGGGCATTGTCCTTGATCTTCTTTTGGTCAAGGCTAATGTTCTACCACTTGAGCCACAGCTCCAATTACAGCTTTTTGGTGGTTAATTAAAGATGAGTCTCGTGGACTTTTCCTGCTCAGGCTGGCGTTGAAGCAAGATCTTCAGATCTTGAACTTCTGAGTAGCTAGGATTACAGGTGTGAACCACTAGTGCCTGGCTTCTTTTCCGCTTTTGAAGCTAGTTTAACTGTCTAATATGCAGCCCTTATTCCTTCCTCCAAGGGGTGTGGGAGACAGCCTGAGACAATCCTGGGGTCATGTGTGTATGCATTACTGGTGGAAGAGACACTTCCTGTAGGTGTGTGTGTGTGTATGCGCGAGCGCGTGCGTGCGTGTGTGTGTGTGTGCATGTGAGCGTGCATGTGTGCGTGTGTGTATGTGTGTGCATGCGTGCATGTGCGCACGTGCGTGTGTGTATGCACGAGTGCGTGCGTACGTGCGTGTGCGTGCGTGTGCATGTGTGTGCGTGTGTGTGTGTGTGTGTGTGTGTAGGATTGAGGGGGAGGGCATGGCAATGATGCCAGAGTGTGTGGTGCTGGTCAGGTCCCATGAGTTGATACCCTGGGTGGGCTGCTGAGCTGCTGAGCCTCGCCAGACCTGCTAATGTGAGCCTAAGATACGTGTCTGGATGTGTCCACCAGAAGTGTCCTGCTCTACTCTGACATCTAGATCCCTCAATTAGGGCGTCTGTGAGGACAGGACCACAATGACCACAATCTTTTTTTTTTTTTTTTTAAAGCGGAAACTATGTGAGTCGATCTGAAAAGCTAACTGTGAAAGGACTGAGGGTATGGCACAAGTGGCAGGAAAGAAACTGCCCACACTGAAAAAACTCTTTTGCCAATTTCTGTGGTATAATCACTCACCGTAGTGAGGGAGAGGGAGGGAGGAAGGAGAGGGAAGTGACAGGGGAGAGAGGAGAGAGGGATCAGAGGTAGGAAAGGGCGGCCGGGCGATGGGATTTCAGGCTGAGGATGGGAGAACACGCTGGGCTGAGAGGCTGATGAGCTGATGGTAATAATTATGACAATTATGCACAATACACAAATAATAATTATGGAAAATCATGGTTGTTATTTGTGGGTGTGAGACATCTCTAGCTTTTGGGAGCTGCAAAGAAGCGTTGGTGCCCCTTTTTCCCGTGGGTGGCTCAGTGTCACAGCCATGCTTGTGATAGGCTGGCAGGAGACAGGGCTTCCTCCATTCCTCCCCAGCCTGGGCTTTGGTGGGATCCTGTCTTCCTTAGCCAGGGAGAGTGGCCTGCAAGCTGGGGAAAGACAGGTTCCTGTTCCCTTTTTTGGTTCCTGTCTCAGAATCTCATCAGAGGACGGGAACTGGCAAAGGCCAGGGATTAGTCTAGAACAAGCTGGTCTCTTGGCTCATGGATGACTGGAACCTTGGACCCAATATGGTCAGTCAGACTCTCTTTTCTGGAACTCTAGGCCTGGGATGGGGCAAGGGAGGGGTTCATCTAGATGAGTGGTGGGGGTCTCTCATGGGGAAGCTGAGAGTGGGCTGATTCCACCAGTGACCAGAACTTTCCCCCTCATGACGTTCATGTACCTTTGTAGTAGAAAGCCCCTGCCACACCAGTCTGCATCTCTCATAGCTGTCATTCTAGGCAAGGTTGCATTATGAAGAATCTTGAGCATTGTAGTTTCATAGATTACAAGTCCACTCATGACCCTGCTTTAAAGACCCTAGTGATGGGGCTGGGAAGGTGGCTCAGTGGTAGAGTGCTTGCCTTGCATGCATGAGGCCCTGGGTTCGATTCCTCAGCACCACATAAGCAAAAAGAAAAAAGCCGGAAGTGGCTCAAGTGGTAGAGTGCTAGCCTTGAGCTGAAAAGCTGAGGGACAGCGCCCAGGCCCAGAGTTCAGGCCCCATGACTTGGCCCCCCCCCCCAAAAAAAAGACCCTAGTGATGTGATAAGGGCTCTCTTATGGAGAGCAACAAGAAGAGCTGAGGATGGGGCTGGAGCGCTGGGAAACAGAGGCAGGCTGGGTGTAAGATGGCCCAAGAACCTCGCCAGCTGGAGGGAGTTTGTTAACGCTTTTAACAGGACTTAAGATTCAGTTTCTCCGGCTGCATTTTCTGTCTTGCAATCTGTTGGCCAATTCTTCCTTTTTTTTTTTCTTTTTGTCTTTTTTAGTTCAAGATCTGGAGAGAAGAAACCTGATTGGCTGAGTGATGACTAGTGGCTCTACCTAGAGCCTTTTGTGTCGGGCCATGTGATTGGCTTCTAGGTAGCCTATGGAGGAGCTGTCCTGTGATCATATGTGGTCCAATCAGCTGCCAGCTCCAAACTGACAGCTGTTGCCAGTATAGTTTCAAGCAGAAACAGCAAGGGTCTGGCTATAGAGGGCCCAGCATGTCCTGCGTGAGTGCCAGGCTTGGAACTTAATTCAAATAATGGCGATTCCTGGGCCGTTCTATGATCCCGCCTGGGATTTGGGAAGATGAATCTGGCAGCAGGGAAGAGATGGATTGGGGAGCAGAGGACAGTCAGGGAGGCCAGATGGGCCCCCTTCTGTCCTAGGAGAGGAGGTGGGCTGAGCAGGGCAGGCAGTGGGGCGTCCTGTTTAAGAAGCAGCTCACTTTTGGGGTGGTCACTTGCAGGAGTCTCAGACTGCTTCCTTCCTTATACCTGTCAGCTCATCCTAGCTTGGCCTGGGACAGGAATCTAAATAGACACCTGGCATGGAACTAGAGACATGATCATTGGCAGGAGGCACGTGGCCAGGGAGAGAGAAAGCGCTTCCTTTTGTTAGGGTTTTAGGGGTGTGGTCTGGAGGATTGGAAGCTGGGCCCAGGAATGGAAACCCAGGAAGGAGGGGATGGGCGGGCTTGTGGAGGAAGCTGCTGGGTGCACTTTGGGGGTGAGCTGAATGTGAGGGGCCCATGGGACATTGAGGACAGGGTTTCCAGCAGACAGCACAGGAGAAGTAAGAGCTGCGTCAGTGGCCTTGGAGGGTCAGCAGAGTGGATCAGAGCTTGGGGGTCACAGAAGACACAGGCTCAGGAAGTGCCCCATACACAATACCAGAAGTGGACTTCCAGGAGGCAGAGAAGACCACATCTCCGATGGTAGGGTTTCAGGCATCTAACAATAGCATCTGGGTTAGTGGGTCAGAGGAGATTTTTAGGCGCTCTTTAGATTACCCCATGTGAACATCCACATAGCCACCTTCTCCTCCAGGGTTCTTGGAGCCTTACTCGCTTGGTTGAAGGATTGAAGACACAGGGTCATGGGAAGGTGTCTGCGGATCACTGAATATTGAGATAAGGAGCACCCTCTCCCAGAATGGGGTCTTCTGGCTCTGAAGGCCATTTTTCACTCACAAATGTATGTAGCCAGATGCCAGTGGCTCATGCCTGCAATCCTAGCCTGTAAGCCTACTGGTGCCTACTTGTACCTCCTTGATTGGGTGACTCAAACAAGACAGCTTATGAGCTCAGATTGCCCTAAGTTCATCTCCTTACTAGCTGTGTGACACTAGGCAAGTGTCTTAATGTCTCTGAACCAGAGTTTCATCATCTGTAAACTGTACATACAGGTTCTTCTCTATGGAGCTGTGGTGAGGATTAAGGGAGAGAATGTCACCTCTAGGTCTAGGCATAGACTACCTTCCTGTAAATCTTCTTTCTGCTTTGTATGGGAAGCAAGGTTGACAGCTCTGTGGCTCTTACTGCCTCTCTTGTTTAGAGGATGTCCCTCCCTCTCGCTCGCCTCATGCCGGGACCCGAATCATGGTTTATCTATAGGCAGTGTCAGTCACTTTTCCATGGAACAGAATTTGTGCCCGTCTCTTCTACTCAAGTCCAAAGAAGCAGGTGGATCCACATAGCTCTGGCAGCAGAGCCAGCCTGACAAGGGCAGCACTGGGGTGGCTGGAGCTGTGGGCACTTCTCTGTGTGGACAATGGGACAGCTGCGGGTAGCAGAGGAGGTGCAAGAGGAAGCCAGGCACCAGTAGGCTCCCGTCTGTCATCCTAGCTACTCAGGAGTCTGAGCGCTGAGGATCACAATTCAAAGTCAGCCCAGGCAGGAAAGTCCTTGAGACTCTTATCTCTAATTAACTACAAAAATCCAGAAGTGGAGCTGTGGCTCCTATGGTAGAGCACAAATCTTGAGCAAAGAAAGAGGAGATACAAGAAGGATTGAGGGGCATCATGGCATGTCCAGCTGGTCTGTACAGCTGCCCGGGGGAAGTGGACTGAAGAGGGTAAGGGGGAGGGAATTAGGAGGAGGGAGAGAGGAGAGATGTGGAAGAAAGCGAGCACATTTGAGAGGAGGAAAGATGCAGAGACGGAAGAGGCCCCTGCTGGGTACCGGCACATTCTTCCTGGATATTCACATGGCTTGCTTCTGGGTCTCTGCAATAGATCTCCCTTCACCAGCGGCCTATGCCTTCTCTTCTTCATCTGCTTGCTTGCTTGCTTGCTTGCTTGCTTGCTTGCTTCCTTCCTTCCTTCCTTCCTTCCTTCCTATCTTTCTCCCTTTCTCTCTACCTTTCTTTCTGTCTCTCTCCCCTTTTCTTTTTCCCTCTTTCTCGCTCTCTCCCTCTTTCTCTCTCTTGCTTTCTCTCCCTCTCTCTTCCTCTCTCTTCCTCTCTCTCTCTTATATGCCAGTAGTGGGGCTTGAACTCAGCACCTTGTACCCTGCTTGACTTTTTGGCCCACTGCTGGTGTTGCAGCTTTTTAGTGATTAATTGGAGATAAAATTCTCACAGATTTCCTTGCCTGGGCTGGCTTTGAATCATGATCCTCAGATCTCAGCCACCAGCTCTGATCATCTCTAGACGTGTGCCACTGAAACCTTTGTGGCTGGTTAACTGAGGATTTCTATGGCCAGGAGCCATTAGTTTGTAAAGACTTCCCAAAGATTCCATTTGTGTCATCTTGCTGGCACTCATATCACAAGCTACCTCTACAAGGAGCCCTGGGAGTGTGTGTGTATGTGTAAACAATGTTTTCCACTGTCCAGGTGGTCAGCATTGGAAATAGCCAAGTGCAGGCTCGAGTGACAGAGCTCACAGTCCAAGGAGTAACTGACTTGATAATTGTTGTTGGTTGATTGATGGTTACACTTGATAAGTGTAACCATCTCCTAATTTAACATAATCAATAAGGTAACAACTGCTCAATGTCAACGAGGTCCTGGAACACAGGGCCATTTGTAAGCTATATTCTTAATGTATTTTGCTAATTAGCTGTAGCATAAGTGAGGGGAGCACTGCCAAGCAGTGGGAGGATTTGGTCATCTGAGATGCCATGTTCCACACAATCTCCCCTTCATAGAGGCTTGGGAAGACACTGTGGGGTTCCCAGCAACCCCAAGGCTTTCTCGGGACTGGCTGAAAGGGAGTGATTCAGGCGGGAGCAGGTGTGTGTGTGTCTGTCTGTGTGTTGTCTGTGTGTCTGTGTTTGTGTATGCATGCATGCATGCCAGTACTAGAGCTTGAACTCAGGGCTTTTCACTTAAGGCTAGCACTTTGTCACTTGAGCCAACAGCTCTATTTCTGGCTTTTTGGTGGTTAATTGGAGATAAGAATCTCATTGGGCTGGCTTTTAAACTCACTCTGCAATTCTCAGCCTCCTGAGTAGCTGGATTACAGGCACGAGTCACTCTCCACCCCCAACTAGGAGGGAGACATTCGGTTAGTTTGCTTATTTTTGGTCTTGGGGCTTGAACTCAAGGCCTGGGTGATGCCACTAAGCTTTTTCATTCAAGGCTAGCATTCCACCACTTGAGCCACAGCTCCACTTCTGGCTGTTTTGGTAGTTAATCAGAGATAAGCATCTCACAGACTTTCCTGCACGGGCTGGCTTCTAACCTGGATCCTCAGATCTCAGCCTTTTGAATTAGATAGCGAGCCACTGGTGCCCAGCTGAAGGTGGAATGGTTCTATAGCACACTTTCCTCAGGTTTATGACACCACAACTCAAACCCCTATAGGTTACCACCTCTTGTACCTGACTGACAGGTACTCCAGGGAGGGGCTTGTACATTTTGTCCATCAGACAGGCCCTTCTCTAACAAAGGGACCCAAGTTTCTGTCTTTTTTGTTCTTTTTGTTTGCCAGTACTGGGGTTTGAACTCAGGGTCTCACACTTGCTAAGCAGGTACTCAGGGACTTACTCTACCACCTGAGCCACCCCTCCAGCTGTGACCTAAGTTTCTTTCACTGAGTCAAAGCTCCAGATACCACTGCTAGTATTTTATTCATGAGCTCAAGGCCTTGCCAACATCATAGGGAGTCCCTTCCATGATGTTTAGTCCCTTCAGGAGCAGGACTGATTCCTTGCTGACTGGTTTTGCTCAGATTCCTCATCAAGACCAGTCTGTGTCCACATGTAATTATGTATATTCCTGTGTGCTCCAGACTATTAGTTTACCATGCAGTATGTGGGCAGGGGGTGGCTCAGTGTACTGGTTATAAAGAGACTGTATGCCCAGTACTGGTAGTTCATGCCTGTAATCCTAGCTACTCAGGAGGCTGAAGTTTAGAGGACTATGGTTTGAAATCAATCTGATCAGAAAAGTTTGAGAGATCCTACCTCCAATTAACCAGCAAAAAGCTAGGCTTGGGGCATGGCTCAAGTGGTTGGGCACCAGCCAAGCAAGCAAAGTGAGCCAATGAGAGGTCCTGAGTTCAAATCCCAGTACTGGAGCTGGGCACTGGTGGCTCACAGCTATAATCCTAACTTCTCAGGAGGCTGAGATCTGAGGACTGTAGTTTGAAGGCAGCCTGGGCCGAAAAGTGCACGAGACTCTTATCTCCAATAAACTACTCAGAAAAAGCTGGAAGTGGTTCTGTGGCTCATGTGGTAGAATGCTAGCCCTGAGTAAAAGAAGTTCAGGGATAGTGCCTAGGCCCTGTGTTCAAGCTCCAGGAATGGCAAGAAAACAAAACAAAACAATACAAATCCCAGAACTGGAAGAGAGGGCATGGGGACAGAGAGAGAGAGAGAGAGAGACTGACTTTGGGGCCCAGACTTGCTGAGTTCAGCTCCCAGATCCACTTGCTACTAGCTGTGTGATTTTGCACGAATGACTTCACCTTTCTATGTCCTGATTTCCTCATTGTCTAGGTGATCTCCTAGAGCTCCTGTGAGATTTAAGTGAGTCAATACATGAGGTCCTTTCAATAGTTACTAACATAGAATGACTCCTCAGTCTCACTAGCAGCGTTTAAATTGTGTGATGGCCATGGATGGCCAGTGGCTGGAGCCCTGGGCAGAGCACATGGGCCCGACGGCGCTGTCATCATGGAGTTTGCTAGTGGGGACCCACGGTGGGGAATGAGTGGAGCAGCAGGCAGGGTGGACAGGGTGCACTCCGGCTTCCTTCAGATTCTAATCAGCGTGGCGCACACCCCTCTCCTGCCTGCAGGAAGAACCCTGCTTGGTGCCACCCCGTCACGCCCCCTGCAGCTGGCGCTGGGGACACCCAGGAGCTCTGGTGCCAGATGGCCTGGCTCGTGTTAATGAGAGACTACGTTTGCCCACTTGCCCGGGCTGGGCCCGAGCTTGGTGCTGCGCTCATCATTTTGGGGAAGTGACAAATGATATCTCAGCCCAGGAGGACTTGGTGGAGATCACTCCACAGATCAGAGTGCAAGGCTCCCTCCTGATTCATCCTGAAGCAGAGTGGCTCGAAGGCTTGCTCTGTGACCCGGCCTTGCCTCCCACCGCTCCTCCCTGGATCTCTGGGCCTCAGGAGCATTGTGCCTGGTGGACCAGGAACCAGAGTTCTCACCATGAGGGAGCCATCTCTCCTCCAGAGATGTCAGTTCATGTGTGTGTGTGTGAGTGTGTGTGTGTGTGTGTGTGTGTGTGTGTGTGTGTGTGTGTGTGTGTGTGTTTTCTCCTGTGTAAAGTCGGGGGAGGAGAAGGCCCATCTCAGAACCTCTGTAATATAGACAGGGATGATAAAATCTGCCTGTCATCAATGCGGTTCTTGGGACCCGAAGTCAGGTGTCTCTTCTGGAGTGAAGCACACAGGTCTAGGTTTCAGGGCAGCTCAGGCCACCTGTGTTGCTAACAATACAGATTTCTTAACTCTAGAGGGATGTGTGCGCTCAGGGTCTCTGTAGGTGCTCACTTTGCCTTTTCTTTCTTTTTGGTAGAACTGGAGTTTGAAGCCAGAGTTTCATACTTGCTAGGCAGGGCAGGTGATCTACCTCTTGAGCCACTACTCCAGTACTTTCTGCTCTGGTTATTACTATGATTGTAGCTGTTATTATTATTATTATTGTCAGAACTGGGGGGTTAACAGGGCCTCATGCTTGTCAGGTAGGTTCTTTGCCACTTGAGTTACATCTCAGCCCCTCTATGGTTAATTTTGAGACAGGGTTTTGGTTTTTGTCTGGGATAGCCTAGAATATGGTCCAGTTATCTGCACTATTTTTTTTGCCAGTCCTGGGGCTTGGACTCAAGGCTGCTTTTGCTCAAGGCTAACACTCTATCATTTGAGCCACAAAGCCACTTCTGGCTTTTTCTGTTTATGTGGCATGCTAGGCAAACACTCTACCGCTAAGCCATGTTCCCAGCCCTACACTTCTTCTGTAACTAGGATGACAGGCATGTAACTTTTTGTCCAGCTTTTTCTGTTGAGAAGAGGGTCTTACAAACTTTTTGCCCAGGCTGATCTTTCTAATCTTAGCCTCCCATGTAGCTGTGATGACAGGTTTATATCATTGTGCCCAGCTATTGGTTGAGATAAGGAAAGTTTTTGCCTAGGCTGGCCTCCAACTGTGATCCTCCCAAACTCAGCCTCCCGAGTGGCTAGAATTTCAGGTCTGGGCTACCAGTGTCCTGCTGGCTTTTGCCTTTTCTTAGGGCAACTCTTATGTATCATAATATTTGAAACCACTTTGACTCAGGGTGTTTACTTCTGGGAAGGGTGGTTGGGGGTGTGATTTGGGGAGAGAGTTTATAGAAAAGCCTGAGTAGGAGGTAGTGAGGAAAGCCTAAGGCTGTTTGAAGTCAGATATGGCTCAGAGTAGACACATACCTCCAGAAGCCTGGTCTGAGAGAGCAGGTGGAAGCAGAGGCCTTTTTTAAGATATGGGATTACTTCTCTGGATTTCTGGAAATAATGAAATGAGCTACAGTACTGGGTATGGTGGCCCTTGCCTGAGATCCAAGTATTTGGGAAGTTGAGGCAGAAGGAGCTCAAGTTAGAGGCCAACCTGGATCACATAGTAAGGCCCTGTTTCAAAAACAAAACCAACAGCCAGGTGCTGGTGGCTCACACCTGTAGTCCTAGCAACTCAGGAGGCTGAGAGCTGAAGATCTTCGTTCAAAGCCAAATCTGGTCAGGAAAGTCTGTGAGACTCTCATGTCCAGTGAAACACACACACACACACACACACACATACACACACACACACGCACACACACACATGCACGCACACACACACAGAAGTAGAGCTGTGGCTCAAGTGGTACAGCCTTGAACACAAAAGCTCAGGGACAGCACCAGGACCTGAGTTTAAGCCCCAGGACTGCCATAATCCCTTCCCTTCACCCCCAACCCCAACCCAAACCAAAACAAAGCAAACAAAAATAACTGCAGTAGCCAGGCCAGAGGAACGAAGGTTGGATAGTGTAGTTGTTTGGAAGCCTGGTTCAAAGAAATTAGCTTCAAAGCCTGACTCAGTAGCACCTTAGCCCTGTAACCTTGAGCAAAGCATTTGAAGGTCAAATGGTGACAGTGACATCTACCTCAGGCCTGGCTGGTTCTCCTGAAGCCAGCTTGCAGAGTTCTTTTTGACAAGACCAGAAAGAGCCACACAGAGAGGATTTGGACAGTGGTAGACCACTGAGCACCATGCTCTGCGATGGATCTGGTATTTTCATGTTCTTTGGCAACCCCAGTGGGGAAACTGAGAAGTGATATGAATGCACAAAATCACTTGCTAGGACATAGAAAAAAGAGAAGCATGTCTGTCCTGGTGGAGACAGTTGTTCCACAATTGGCTGCTTGGTTGTTGCTGGTACAAAGCCTTCCCGAACTCCTTAAAAACAGAATTTGTAAAAAAAAAAACACAACAGAATTTGTGGGGCACAGGGGAGCAGGTAGAACTCTAGGAGACTCAGAGACAATCTTCACCTCTTGGGCTCCCGTTTAGCTGTGGATGTGTAGAAGTGTTTTGTGTTGAATGGGAGCCTTGCTCTGCTATTATGTTGAGGGTACACAGGGAGGGGGTGGGTGAGGAGGCTGGGGCTGCTTTTCCTGCCTCTGATCTTACAGCTTGGCTTCTTGGCTGCCCAGCCGAGGCCCTGTGCCCCTTTCCTGTGGCTGATTCACCACTGACAGCTGTGATTTTTGGAGGCTGAGTGGCTGTCATGCTGGGAAAGGTGAAAGTAAATGGACCACATGTCTACCTAGGCAGAGGTTGATAAAATAGCTGCATGGATGGCTCTGGGCAGGCAGCTGACAGAGATGTTCATTTGGACCAAGCTAGGCATAAATTGGGACCAGCTGGGCGGGGTCATGGTCAGGCAGCAAGCAGAGCAGAGCCAGGCAGACATGCCGCCCTGCGGATGGCTGAGGACAGAAGGGACAGACGGACTTGCCCCGGCTGAAAGCTAAATATGGAGGGTGGGCCAGCCTCAGGCGGAGGCTCAGAGTCAGCCTTGTGGACTGCAATGGCGTGCGAGGTTTTGGTCTTGTCTGGACCTTTCTGTAATTTGAGACTTTAGTCCCAGGTCATATTACATGTCCCCATCGCCCTGTTCATACCCACTTCCTAGCTTGGTTTTCCAGAGCCCCTCCAACAGCTCTCAGTCCTGGCTCTAGAGGATGGCTGGGGGCTTCCTGGAGGGCTCACATCCTTCAGTCGTCTGGTTTGTGGGTGACTGGTCCTGACATCACCTGGGACGTCTGTATTTTATTTAGTTATCTTTTTCCTTTTTCTTCCCCCCTCCCCTACCCCTGCCCTCCCCCTGCCCACCCTGGTCATGGGGCTTGAATTCTGGGCCTGGGTGCTGTCCCTCAGCTCTTCAGCTCAAGATGAGTTCTCTACCATTTGAGCCACAGGACCACTTCTGGTTTTCTGTGGTTAACTGGAGATAAGAGTCTCACGGACTTTCCTGCCTGAGCTGGCTTTGAAATGCAATCCTCAGATCTCAGCCTCCTGAGTAGCTAGGATTACAGGCGTGAGCCATCAGTGCCTGGCTTATTATTGTTATTTTTTTAAATTTTTGCTCCAGTCCTGGGGCTTGAACTCAGGACCTGGGTGCTATCCTTCAGCTTTTTGGCTCAAGGCTGGCACTCTTCTACTTGAGCCACAGTTCCATTTCCAGCTTTTTTCTTTTCTTTTGGTGATTAATTGGGCATAAGTCTCATGGACTTTTTCAGCCTAGGTTGGTTTGCAACTGTGATTCTCAGATCTCATCCTTCCGAGTAGCTAGGATGATAGTCATGAGCCACTGGCAGGGTCTATCTAGGGATGCTTGCTGTGTTGGGGGAGCAGTTTGCCACGATTTGACCGGGTTAGAGGGAAGCAGGGGTCGAAGCTTGCTTTCAGCTTAGTCCCGCTCCCTACCCCTTCGTGTCTTTCACATCCTAATGCATGCATGGCCCCCAGCGCCTCTCTTTTTCTGCTTTTTATTTCCCTCTCCCTTCTCTCTTTTGCTTGTGACTGCGTTAGTGAGTCAGGACTGAAGATTAGAAGTTGAGAAGCTTTTCCCACTAATGAGCTCTCTGAGGGCCTCAGACAGTCCCTCCCTTTGTCCCACCCGCCCTGCTCACTTATTTATAACAAATGGTACCATCCTGCATGTTACCAGAGGCACAGGGGTCCATCAGCTCTCCTGCTGCCAATCAACATTTGGAGGGAGAGTGTCTGGCAGAAGAGGATGACCCGGTCAGAGGCAGAGAGACTTGTGACCTCCACGAGGACTAAGCCAGGAATGGAAATAGGGGTCCCGGCGACTCCCAGTGCAGGGCGATTTTCACTGTAGAGCTTCTTCCGACTGTATTTATTTTGAAAAGTGAAGTGAGGTCTCTTTGTTTAGCTTGACAGCTTGGCATTTCTCTGTCAACACTTTGATACATTTAGAAGAAATGGACTTATTTTGGCACATCTGGGGACTAGATCAAGATTGCCATTGTGATGATGTCTTTCTTTACTGCCACCTTGAGGAAAAATGGCAGTTGACACAAATGTTTTCCAGTAGATGCGAAGTCTTTAACAGAGTAACAAGTACCAGTGTCACCACCTGACCGTCGGTGGAGGCCACTGCAGCCCCACCTGCGTCCAGGTGGCCTGGAGATCACAGTCATTATTCCCTTTGGTTTCTCTTTGAGTTTTAGCAAAGATTTGTTTTAGTACAATAGGATAAAGTAGGGAAGGAATGGGGAAAAAAAGAGCGAGAGACATTTCCTGCTTTTCACATAAGAAATGGGAGGAGACTTTTAGCCTGCCAGCCTGCCAGCCTCCCTCCCAGCCTCCCAGCTTCCCAGCCTCCCTTCCGTCCTTCCCCTATTGGGGCTTGAACTAAGGGGCTGGACACCATCCCTTAACTTTTTTTTTTTTTTTTGGGTCCGCTCGTGGGGCCTGAACTCTGGGCCTGGGCGCTGTTCCTCAGCTCTTCAGCTCAAGGCTAGCACTCTACCACTTGAGCCACAGCGCCACTTCCGGCTTTTTTCTTTTTGCTTATGTGGTGCTGGGGAATCGAACCCAGGGCCTCAGGCATGCAAGGCAAGCGCTCTACCACTGAGCCACCTTCCCAGCTCCAACCATCCCTTAACATTTTTACTCAAGGCTGGCACTCTATCACTTGAGCCATATAGCTCTATGTTCATCTTTCTCTCGGTTAATTGGAGGTAACAGTCTCACAGACTTTCCTGCTCATGTTGGCTTTGAACTTTGATCCTCAGATTATTTTTATTTTTTTTTGTTGGTCGTGGGGCCTGAACTCTGGGCCTGGGCACTGTCCCTCAGCTCTTCAACTCAAGGTTAGCTCCCTATCACTTGAGCCACAGCACCACTTCTGGCTTTTTTGCTTATGTGGTACTGAGGAATTGAACCCAGGGCCTCATGCATGCGAGGCAAGCACTCTACCACTGAGCCACCTTCCCAGCCTGATCCTCAGATCTTAACTTCCTGAATTATTAGGATGACAGGCATGAACCACCGATGCCTGGCATTGTTATTTCTTGTGGAAGGCCCAGAGCTCATTCCACTGTTGGCAACACAGCCAGAGGAAGAGGACAGGTTGTTTGTATTTGTTGCTTGTACTGATGGATAGCCAGGCATTGGGTACTTAGAGTCCTGGCTCTCCATGAGTCAGGAGGAGCAGAGTATGGGGCAATCTGTACAAAGCCGTGCATCCTGGGGCCTTCCTCTCCCATCCATTCAGCTATTTTCCTCTTACCCTCCAACCTGGAGGACCGAAGATGCCCAAATGTCCTAGGCTTGGAGAACCCATGGGCATTGTAGGGACCCCATTTCCTTTTTCCATAACTAACCTCTAAAGCCAAAGGACAGGCTTCTCGCAGGCACCTGGGCTCCCTTGGTCCCTGCAGGGGTGAGGAGTGTACAGCAGGGCCTGGCTCCAGAAGCCTGTGTGCTGGAGTGCGGACCCCTGAATGGGAAGAGCCCCTAGGCCGGTTCCTTCAATAAGCAGAATGGGCTCATTGAAATCTGCCTCCTATACCATCATGCAGATGTCCACAATAATTCTAGAAAGTTCCTACCTGGACAGTAAAAGCTGTCCAATGTGCTTGATGGCTTCCTCTGTTCCCTAGGTGGCCACTGACACCTTATCAGATGACGCAGATACCACCAAGTCTCACTGTTTTTTTTTTTTTTTTGGGAGGGGGGGCGTCCGGTCGTGGGGCCTGAACTCTGGGCCTGGGCACTGTCCCTCAACTCTTCAGCTCGAGGCTAGCACTCTACGACTTGAGCCACAGCGCCACTTCTGGCTTTTTTTCTGCTTATGTGGTGCTGAGGAATCGAACCCAGGGCCTCCTGCATGCTAGGCAAGTGCTCTACCACTGAGCCACCTTCCCAGCCCATCACTGTTGGTTTTCAATCCTCCTGTAACCCCATCTGTATCCATTTGACCTATGACCAGATTCCCCATAATTGTTTATTTCTTTGATTAATGACCTACTGCCTACCCGGTTCCAGATACTATTCAAAGAATAGAACATTGATGTACTACTCTAGTAACTCTGTGAGGCGAGAGCTGTTATTATTCCTATTTTACAGATGAGTTGAATATATTTCATTAAATATTTTGTCTTAGATGACATGCTGAATGAGCCGAGTCTCCAGACTTCTCTGAGTCACAATACCATATTGCATCCCAAGATCAAACCAATATACATCAGTTGATTTAGTTTTTCCTAAAAATTCTGTCTCTCAAATGGACCACACTGGCTTTCCCATCCATCTACCCACCCACCCACCTACCCATCCATCCACCTACCAGCTTTTTGCTCAACAAATATTCATTGGCTACAACTACTATGTGCCCAGTGTTCTGCAAGGTGACAGTGGGAAGAAAATCCGTCACATCTCTGGCTCCTCTAGAGCTGACAGTCTTATGGGACAGACTGTCTTATGGGAGAAAGTATTAATGCACTAATGAGTATGTAGTACACATAGACACAAGTGTTCGAAAAACAAAAGGAATCAGATGCCTGTGCTTCGTAGCCATGAACTCAGCTACCAAAGTCCCTGAACCCCCTTTTTCAATTCTGATCTCCTTCCTCCCCAATACCTGTTGGGATTTCCTAAACCTAGTCAATCCCAGGTACTTCCACCAGTCCAAGAGAATGTCAAAGCCTTTCTTCTACCTATCATAGTGTTTGGCGTGGACATCACTTTCCCACTGGGCAGTTTTTGCCGTTCTCCCACCACAGTGAAGACAAGTTTTATTACTCTTACTGGCCCCAGAAGCTTCCCTGGTTATTTTCACCATAGATAGCATTGTTTTCCTTTGGAGAGGATGGGGGAAGGGGTTTACCTCACTTTGAGAGATTTATAAAAATCAAGAAGAATCTTTGAGGAAAGTATGCCTCCTTGCATTCCCCGGATCTTTCATGCTCAAAAGGAGCCTTTTAAGTTTGCATCTTAGATTGAGAGGACATTTTTATTGTTGAGACTGGGTGGATTGTGCTGTTGAGTGGTCAGACGATGCTCTCAGCAACTTACTTCATACAGAGACATACATAAATGTCCTTCTCGCCCTCTAGCATTACAGGTTCTTATTCTCCTTCATTTTATTTATTTCTGGCAGTCCTAGGAGTTGAACTCTGGGTCTTGGTGCTTACCAGGCAGGTTTGTTACCACTGGAGTCCTTTTGTTTTAGTTATGGTTCAAAGAGGCTCTCCTGCTTTTGCCCAGAGGAGGCCTTGGACCACGATCCTCCTTCTACCACCATCCACAGCATGCAGTGCCGTGCTAATCCCCTTCATCTTGAACAGGGACTGACACCTTTCTGGGGGCATAGATATGTTTGTAAGATTGTTAAAATTCCAGATCTCCTTTAGGAGAAAGGACAATTTGTTCATGATCTTGAGCATGCATGACCTGTAGCTCAACCCTGCATTTTGAACCTGAAAGATGCCCTTTCCTGGTTTTTGTGGCTTCTCCCTGGTGACACACCTTTGCACACTGGTGTTAATAATGTTGCAGCAGCTGGTTTGTCTTTAAGGATTCCAGGGATTTCCCAGGAGTGTCTCTTAGACACAACCATCCCATTCAGGATGTCAGGGACCAATGCAGTCTGGTGCTCAGCTCCAGAGATGGAGATGTTGTCTGCTGTCCTTCTAGATCTCACTGGCTAGAAGGCCATGGGTGATTAGCCTCATGGCTTCCTATGTAACTGCCCTCTCCTGTGTGCCCTATGGCCTCTATTAACTAACTGAACCGGCTGACTCATCTTGGCAGAGAATCTGTGTGGGAAGAACAGGAAAAACAAGTGTGTGAGATACATGTATTACCTCTCCCAGCCCAGCACCCAAGAGAGATGCTGCTAATAAATCACAGCTTTCTTTCCCATTGGGTCCAGATATGGTCCTATAATCCTTCTCAAATAATAATTTAGGTAGACACCACCAATCCATCAGAGCTGGCATGTGGAGGATATAGATTTGCCATCCTGGATGTGAGGAATATGGCTGGGCACTTTAGCTCTGGACTTACCTCTTCTGCCATTTTAGGATCTCAGTTCCCCTATCCAGGCCCAGGCCTCTAGGTTTTAGAAAGTCCTCTGAGCCCATCCACTCGGTTGAGCAAGTTTACCTGGGGAGGCTCCTGGATCCCCTTGTTATCTCCGATAGTGATCTGTTCTCTGATCAGCTAAAACATCTCCAGCATCTTTGGGTTCCCCCAGTCTTACCTCTGGTATCTAAAAATCTGACCCTCAACCTCCAGCCTGGATGTATCAAGTCTCAACTATTTCCTATTCCACTTCTTCCAGCTTCTGAAACATGCTTCCTCAGACATACAGTGTGTCATATTACTTCCTGTTTTAAAATCCATAGAAGAAATATGCATTCTTTTCTTGTACGTGGGGGTGGGGTGGGAGCAGTACTGGGACTTGAACTCAGGACCTGAGGGCTGTCCCTTAGCCCTTTTGCTCCAGGCTGGCATTCTTCCACTTGAGCCGTACCTCCACTTGTAACTTTCTGGTGATTATTTGGCAGTAAGAATCTCATGGACTTTCCTGCTGGGGCTGGCTTTGAACCTTAATCCTCAGATCTCAGTCTCCTGAGGATGACAAGTATGAGCCACCAGCTGCCTAGCTCTGGCCACATTCTTTTTAAATATGGCAATGTACCATGGGCAGCCTGGCTACCATTACCTTTCATTTTATTTCCCTTGCTATCCTGTGCTCTAACTAGATCTTTTTCTTTTTTAAAATACTACTTTATTTTATTGTACAGAGGGATTACAGTTACATAAGGTAATCAGCACATTTCTTGTTGAACAGTGCTGTCCCTCCCTCTTTTTCTCCGGCTTCGCTTCCCCAGGCCCCCCCCCCCCCCCCCCCCCCCCCACGCATCTAAGGAGCTCTTAAGCATAATGCTTCCTCACATTCTTGCCTTTTGTGTGCAGGTATCTGTGTCCTAATTCGTGCTGTTCTGTCTGGGATGTTCCTTACCTCTTTCTAGCCTTTTTCTTTTCTTTGTTTTTATTGGTCATGGGGCTTGAACTCAGGACCTGGGTGCTGTCTCTGAGCTTTACTGCTCAATGCTAGCACTCTACCACTTTGAGCCACATTACTACTTCTGGTTTTCTGGTGGTTATTTAGAGATAAGAGACTTACAGCCAGGCGCTGGTGGCTCACGCCTGTAATCTTAGCTACTTAGGAGGCTGAGATCTGAGGATCACGGTTCAAAGCCAGCCATAGCAGGAAAGTTTGTGAAACTCTTATCTCCAATAAATCACCAGAAAACTGGAAGTGGTGCTGTGGCTCAAGTGGTAGAGCGCTAGCCTTGAGTTGAAGAGCCAAGGGACAGCGCCCAGGCCCAGAGTTCAAGCCACATGAGAGAGAGAGAGAGAGAGAGAGAGAGAGAGGGCCACATGAGAGAGAGAGAGAGAGAGAGAGAGAGAGAAAGAGAGAGAGAGAGAGAGAGAGAGAGAGAGAGAGAGAGAAGCTTTTTTCTCTGCCTGGTAAGCTCCTATTGTTTTTCCAGACCCTTCTCCAATCCTGCTCTGTGAAGTGCTAGCTAGCTGTTCGCTGCCAGGTAGGTATATGGGTAGACTATCTACCGATTGCCTATTTATTTGTGGAACAGTGTATCCTAGCACCCAACCTAAGACCAGGCACAGAGCTGGCATCTTGCTGACCTTCAAGATCATGTAATGCACTCCTCCCCTGCCTCCTCTCCTCCTCTCCCTGTTCCCCTGGCTGCATCCTCTCTACTCTCATATCTTACCAAGCAAAAGTGGCTTCGCCTTTTGAATGGTGGCTTTCTTTTCCCTGCAGAAAGGGTTCCTTGTCGAAATTCCCTGGGAATGGGTAGCTTCTGTGGTGGTATGCTGTACCAGGCCAATACTTGCCTTCAGGGAGCTGATGGGCTTTTGTTCAGGAGCAGTCAACCCAACTTTCTCTTTCTCCCAGGTCTTGGAGTAAAAGAACCCTTCTCTTTTCTCCATTGGCCTCTCCCAGGCCCTTCTGTTCTTGGGTGGAGCAATGAGGGGCCTGGTAGAGATGGGATGTGTGAGTGATCTGCTCAGACTTGTGGGGTGGGGGAAGAGTTGGCTAGGCGGAAGCTTAGTGAGTGACAGTTGCCACTTGCATTTACTGGACAGACCAACAACAGGCTCCTCCATGAGTCCAAGTGATTTACAAGCTTATGGAAGCGTCATGCCCTCGGACATCACAAAGGTAATGTTACGAAGAAGAACACATCTGCCATGTGGACCTGATACTGTACCAAGCCCTGCTGCAAGTCCTTTTCATGAATTGGGGCCTTGGCACAGTAGTTTGTAGTAGGTTTTAGGATTGTACCCATTTCACACATGCATGAGCAAATGAGGCTTCTGAGATTCCCTTGTGCTCATCTTTCTTTGAGTGAGCAGGGAAACTGAGGCTGACGGTATTGGAGGTGGGCTGTGACCGAGTGTGTCATGTGAGCACAGGAAGGAGAGCTGGAAGCTCAAGGATATTCCGGCTGAAGTGTTGAGGAAGTCACTTTACTTCTGTCAGCCTCTGCCTTTGAATCTCAGCAGTAGGATAATGTGTTGCCTTGGATGTTTGGACAGAAAAGATTGGAGGAACTCGTGTTAGTAAAATGCCTAGCATGCTTCAGATAATCAATAAACAGTAGCTGCCATTAGGAACTGCCTAATTATTCCCTCCTTTGTGTGTGAGCTTTCCATTTCATATTCTCCTCTTCTAGACCCTTATCTGACGATTTTAATTATCTTCTAATGTGTCTGTCTTGCTGCTATATCCAAAGGCAACAGCCAGCTTTTCTCTGTCTCTGCGCTTTCCAGGTGGCAGATGGGAGGTTGCTTAGGAGGATACTGGTTTTGGAGGAAGTTTTTTGCTCCAGTGGATAAGATCGCAAGTGGCAGAGCCCAGCGTCTCCTCGCAGGGGCTGGACAGCATGGTTTCGGATCCATAATAAGTGAGGCCATGGCGGGGGATCACTTCCAGAGCTTGAGAGTGCTTGGGTGAGAGGTTGCAGGTCCTTGGCACCTGAAAGAGAGAGGGAGAGGGAGGGGGAGGGGGAGAGGGAGAGGGAGGGTGAGGGCAAGAGAGGGGGCCAAGGAGAGGAAGGGGAGAGGGAAAGGGAGGAGGAAGGGGAGGGGGAGGGGGACAGGGAGAAGAAGGGAGAGGGGGACAGGGAGAGGGACAGGGCGAGGGATGAGGGAGGAAGGGAAAGGGAGGAGGAAGGGGAAATGGAGGGGGAGGGGGAGAGGAAGAGGGAGGAGGAGGGGGAAATGGAGGGGAAGAGGGAGAGGCAGGAGCTAGGATGAGAGTGTGTACTTTCTAGGGGCTTATTAGGATGTGAAAACAGGGTTTGGTGAATGATGGATGTGAAGGGAAGGGAGGAGGGGGGTGAGCATGACCCCCACCTTGCCCTGGAACATGGGTTGAAAATGACAGTGAGTTAGGTTCTGGGCATGCCTGTGGCTCACAGGGCACGCCCGTCCACTTCTCTGTCAGACTGTTGTTCCTGAGGAGGGGGCCAGGTTCTGACATCTACCACAAGCTACAGTCCTTTAACATAGTCTTGTGCCGAGCTGGCAAAGGGACAGCCTTGATATCTGACTGTAGAACTTGAATCACGGCTCTACCTAATAGCGGTGTGACATTGACTAGGTTTTTTAACCTCTCTGAGTCAATTTTGTTTTCTATAAAAGTCTCGAGTATAGAACTGTGAAGGTCAAAACAGATGAATGATGGGCGCAGTGAGAGGTCAGGAGATCATGGCCACTGCCGTTATTAGCTGCCTGCTGTCAGTACGCTGCCGCCTCTCTCTGCTGGTGCCCAGCTCTGTGCTCTGTTTCAGCCTGTCCACCCAGTCGTGCAATATCGCCATCTTACCCTTGTTCTTCTTCTTTTTTTTTTTTTTTTTGGCTGGTCCTGGGGCTTGAACTCAGGGCCTGGGCACTGTCCCTGAGCTGCTTTTGCTCAAGGCTAGCACTCTACCATTTGAGCTACAGCACCACTTCTGTCTTTTTTCTGTTTATGTGGTACTGAGGACTCGAACCCAGGGCTTCATGCATGCCAGGCAAGCACTCTACAACTAAGCCACATTCCCAGTCTGCAGAACCCTTGTTCTTGTGGCAGTCCCTACAGACATTTTGAGCAACTGACCAAGGAAAAGCAGAGTTGTGAGCCATTGTCCTCTACTAATAAAGTGTCACTGAGTCTTATCTATACCTTTATGCTTTGACCAATAAGCATGACTTAGTGGAGATATTGGATAGGGTGATAGGGCCAGGGCAGCTATTTTGGAGGCAGAAGGATCTTTGTGGTGCTGGCCAGGCCAATGCATCTGGAAGTTGTCTACTATCTTTTCTTTCCTTCTCTCTTTTTCTTTCTTTCTTTCTTTCTTTCTTTCTTTCTTTCTTTCTTTCTTTCTTTCTTTCTTTCTTTCTTTCTTTCTTTCTTTCTTTCTTTCTTCCTTCCTTCCTTCCTTCCTTCCTTCCTTCCTTCCTTTCTTTCTTTCTTTCTTTCTTTCTTTCTTTCTTTCTTTCTTTCCTTCCTTCCTTCTTTCTTTCTTTCTTCCTTCCTTCCTTCCTCTCTCCCTTCCTTCCTTCCTTCCTTCCTTTCTTTCTTTCTTTCTCTCTCTCTCTCTCTCTCTCTCTTTCAGTTGTGGAGCTTGAACTCTGGGCTTGGGCGCTATCCTTGCACTCTTCAGCGCAAGGTGAGCACTCTACTGCTTGAGCCACAGCGCCACTTCAAGTTTTCTAGTGGTTAATTGGAGATAAGAGTCTCACAGACTTTTCTGCCCTGGCTGGCTTTGAACCGTGATCCTCAGATCTTAGCCTCCTCAGTAGCTAGGATTACAAGTGTGAGCTACCGGTGCCTGGCTTATCTTTTCTTTTTATGGGAAGATATCTATGATGAGCACTAATCAGACAAGAGAGAGTCTGAAACTTCTCACTTGGCATTATATATAAGGGGTACTTCATGTTATTTTATTTATTTATTTAGCCAGTATGGGGCTGAACTCAGGGACTAGAAACTGTCTCTTAGCTTTTTATACTCAAGGCTAAATGCTTTACCACTTAAGATACTGCTTCGCATCTGGCTTTTTGGTAGTTAATTGGAGAGAAGAGTCTCGTGGATTCTCTGACTAGGTTGACTCCTACACTGCAACCCTCAAATCTCAGCCTCCTGAGTAGCCTAGGGTTACAAGTGTGAGCCACCAGTACCTGGTTATTTGATCTTCTTTTGGCGGGTGATCTTAGGTAAGGCTTGCTGCCTCTCTTCTGCCCTAGGTCTGAGCAGGATTGTAAGGAGATGGTGGGCAATTGCTGATGTATAAGCATGTAGGTCTTTCTTTCTTTCCTTTTTTTTCTTTCTTAGCTGGGGATTGAACCCAGGTCCTTATACTTGCTGCGCAAACCCAGAACCCTTGAAGTTAAACCTCCAACCCTCTAGCATGTGGCTGCCAGCCAACTATGCAGAAGTTCTCAGGCAAGTGTTACAAGAGGAAGAGGATCACCCCAATTATTGTCGGAGGCCCATACAAAGCACACTCTACCAGACCATCCACTGCGTACTGGCCTAGCCAGTGGGGGCTTCCTAAAAGCACATGTCAGGATCAGAGATCTTGTCCCCATGAACATATTCAGGGTCACTCGTCCCGGTCACCTCTGAGATGCAATCTGCCTCTGAAGCTCCTTTCAGTGACCACAGAGATTTAAGTCTCAATTCAGCTGCAGAATGAACAAACTGTCTCCCGGCCCACAACCCATTTGGGCCAAACTGTTTGCTCAGTTTTATAGAGGCAATACATCTGCAGCATTTACTTTACCTAGTCATTCTACAGATGGAATGCATTATTTTGGAAAACTTTTCTTTTCCCTTTCCTTCTTAAAAAAAAAAAAAGAACAACCCAGAAAATATCAATTTTATTCCCTGGTGGAGGTGGTTTATCACTGTTTTAACACACACACACACACACACACACACACACACACACACACACACACACACACACTCAGATCGTCTTGGCAACCTCTGGTACTATAAAAGAGTGGCTATGGGAATGCAAATGAATCGGAGGACATTAAAAACCCTCCTGCTCCAGCAGCTGAAGTGGAGAAGTCGGGTGATGGATAGCGCAGGGCTTTCTGCTCGGCGATTTTGCTCTTTTTACAGCTGCCGATGGATGATGTATTTCATCTTTTGTTTCTTTTACTGCTGCTTAAGCAGCCACCCTCAGGCTGGGGAGATGTCTCTGGGCACCCACTTGTTCCACCCCTCCCGGGAGGGCTCCAGCCAGCTGTCTGATACTTAGTCTGATTCAGGGAAGGCACTGGATGGCCCAGCTGGGTGGAGAGAGCCTTCAGGGCGCACTCCTCCAGCATGGCTGAGTTCAGCCCTGAACCCACCAAGGAGTCAGAGGTCTTCTCTTCTGAGGGGACCTGCACCTCAGTCTCTTCTACTCCACTCTTGTTCGTGGAGGCCTGCTGTGTGCCAGGCACACCAAGAATGAAGGACACAGCTTTGCCTTCCATGGTTTTCCTATACACCGGGGGAGCAAGCGCTTTTGTGCACGTTTACATGGATGAACGTAGCGGAATCTTCCTACAGGCATACATACCCCTGCACACAGGTGCTCATTCATACTCACCTGGGAGTTTCATTACCCATGTGATGTGGGTGTACATATCTGAGTGTGCACAGAAACACACCCAACCAAGTCTCAGCCATCCTTAAACTGTTGTCTGTTCCCACACATGCACATCCAAACACGAGCACACCTCTGCACGCCCACAAGATGAAGAAGTGAGACAAATAGAGCTGTGTCATCTACAGCCAGGAGTAGGCAGGTGAGAAAGATTTTCAGAAGGTGTTAAACTGGAAGAGACAGCATGTGAGAGGTTTGCCTTTTCTAATATGTGTGTTATCTCTTAGGAGCTGTGTGAGTCTCTTAACCTCTCTGAGTCTCAGTTTCTTTATGTGAAACAGAGCTTATTCTAGATATAAGAACTTAGGATTTTAGTGAAATCAAATGCTTAGAAGTCAAGGTGGGCTGAAGTAACACTAGTAATAACAATCTATGCTGAGCACACACTAGAAGCTACACTCTGTAAAGCATAATACATTATTATTATTTCATCATCATCATCAATTATCGTTATTATTATTTTGTGTCTGTACTGGGCTTGAACTTATGGCCTCATACACCCACTTGGCTATTTCATCTAGGCTGGTGCTCAACCAGTTGAGCCATAACTCTACCTCTGTTTATTTTGGTAGGTAATTGGAGATAAGAGTCTCAAGGACTTTCCTGCCTGGGCTGGCTTTGAACCAGGATCCTTAGATCTTAGCCTCCTACATTACTTCTTTTAATTTTCACAACACTCCTAAAAGATGAGCGCTATTATCAACTGTGTTTTGTAGGTGAGAAAACAAAGGCTCAGAGAGGTGAAATTTTTAACCTGGGGTCACACGGTGATGCCCCCTGTCCTGGCCTGGGACCTGCTAGGACCTCCATAGCTCCTTGTGCTGGAGTTGATACATCATCAAAGAGTGGCTCTGCGGAGGATACAGGCTGGCACCAAGGCAGGGCGTGTGGTTTGCAGAGCGTGGGCTGGATCTCCGTTGCCCACACACTTCTGGCTGGGTGATGCTGGCAGGACAGGCAGGAGTGTGGAGAGCAAGTCCTCTGAGGGCTCTCTCCTGCAAGGGGAGAACGGATGGTTATAGAAATGTGTGTGGGCACCTGGCACCCATGGAGGAGCAGACCCCCAAGCACAGGACAGAGAGCTGCTGCAGGTGGGCGTCGGGGAGTGAGAGGCAGGGGTGGGATCTGCAGGCGGGGCTGATGGCCAAGGTTAGACCCTCCACACCCGTTCCCTGCCGGTGGGACAGGAGGGGTGAGGGGCCAGGTGGGGAGAGGATGCGGTGATAGAGATGCCACTTCAAGGTTCACGAATCACTACGGCTGGGAAGCTCAGCCCAGGCTAGCTGCGAGTCCAGCTGTCCCTTCCTTGAACTCCTGGCGTCTGGTCAGTCCACCTTTCAGGCTTAGTACCCACCCTGCACAGACAGTGCATGCTGCAGAGCTCCGCTGCCCGCACTTCTGTGTCCCCCTCCCCAGCCACTTCTCCTGTCTTGTCCTGCTGTAAATCCAGCCACAGACTTGACTCTCCTCTCTCTCTGTGGGGCATCTTCACTCTTTCCAAGGAGGGTTGTTCTAGGGTTCCCTCTGGAGTCGATCTAGAAGCCTTTTCTGACCTCCCTGTGGCTGTCTCTTGCTCCCAGAGGGCCCAGGCTCCCTGATTGAGTCTAATCTATAATGAGGGCCAATCTGTGTGGTGGGGGCCCAGCCAGGGGAACGTTGCCTCCTTCCTGAGCCTCCTCACACACGTGTTCATCGTCTCTGGTGCTTGGGAAGCCTCTGGGATCCACTACCATCCTGGAGTGGGATCCTGCAGGGAAGGAAGGCACCTGGAAAAGGCCATGTTTGAGGGGTCTTGCCCTGACCTTATCAGCAGCTAGGTGTAACCTGTGATTTAGTCTTGCCTAGAGTCAACTAAGTCCTTGCAGTTTGCTAATGGCTTTAAGACAGTCTGCTCAGATACTAGGGATGTGCAGAGCTTTGCTTGCTGTGAGTTAGAAGTCCCTGACTCCTAAGCCCTAGCGCTCTCTGCTCACTTGCTCCTTGATTCTTTGATGTTGGGCAAAGCTGATTGGCCCCTTTGGCACCTCCCTTCCCCTCCCCCCTTTCCCACACCAAAACCGTGTGGGCCAGCCCTCCCTGCCTCTTCTAGTCCTCCTGCTGGCCTGCTCTTCCCAACCTTCTCCCACTGGTCTCTTTCCAGCTGTCTCTCCATAGCCTGCTGCCCACCCAGCCCTGTCCAATCTAAACTTCCACCATTACCTGACTGCCTTCCTTTTTAAAAATGGTTTGCTGTGGGATTTATGTAACAGACTTAACTGTTTTATAGCTGATGATTTTGTGCTACATTTAGTACATTCACAAAGTTGTGTAGGTATAGCCTCCATCTGCTTCTAGACATTGCAATAACTCCAAAAGAAGACTCCCTTCCTCCACCATCAGTCTGTTGCTCCCATTCACCCCAGCTCCCAGTCTGCAACCATCCACCAACCCACCTGGTGTCTCTATGGATCTGCCTGTCCTGTTATTTCATAGAAGCAAAGTCATGGAGATGTGACCTTTTGTGGCTGGCTTAACCTAATGATATCAAGGTTCATCTGTGTTGTGGCGGGCACCAGTACCTCATGTCCTGTTTGTTTACAGCTGAACAGTATCTCTTTGTATGTCTATACCACATTTTGTTTGCCCCTTCACGCTTTGGAGGGCCTGTGGGTTTTCTCCACTTTCTGGCTATTGGGGAGGGTGCTGCTTTTGGTGTACAAGTATTTATTTGTGTCTGTGTCTTTTATCTCTTTGGGGTTAAGTATCTCATGGTGGAATTGCAGAGTCACGACTTTTGGAGGACCACGCAAGCCATTTTCACGGAGGCTGCACCGTTCTCTCTTCCCACCAGGAATGCACTACGCCTTTCCTTTTTATAGATCTGACTTGTCGTTTCCATCAGTGTTTACTGTGCTGCTTTCCAGATGCAAAGCCTTAGCACTGAGGTTTACTATGGTAAATGGAGAAGAGAGAAAATGGCCAGCTCAGGGCGATGCAGGGACCAGGAGCTGCAAGCAGCAACTAGTATCTCCTCCCACCCCCTGCCCACCATCCATCCAGCTGCCTGGGGACTTGGCAACCACTGCTGAGGGCAAGCTGCTCCTTTTATGGAACAGGAAACTGAAGTTAAAGTGAGAATTTGGCTAAAGCTACCCGAGTTAGTGGCAGACCCAGAATCTTTTGGCTCCCTCTGAAGTTTTCTGCTTTTATTTTATTTTATTTAGGAAAAAAAAGCAAAAGTGATACATACAATAAAAAATTCAAACACTAAAGAAATAAAAAATAAAAACTGTACTTATATTTTGTGTGTGTGTGGGGAGTCAAACTGGGGCTTGAACCCAGGACCTGTGCACTGTCCCTTAGCTTTTTTGCTCAAGATTGGCATTCTATCACTTGAGCCACAGCTTCACTTATGACTTGTTGGTGGTTAATTGGAGATAAAAGTCTCATAGACTTTTCCTGCCTGGGCTGGCTTTGAACCAGAATTCTCAGATCTCAGATTGCTGAGTGGCAAGATTACAGGCATGGGCCACCAATACCTGGCTGATAGTTTTTTACTTCATACATACACATACCTATCTGCACATACAGACACCATGTACATGAGCTTTTTGTTTACTTGTTTATTTACTCTTTGGAGGTTTAAATAGACTTTATTGTTATATAGGTATCCTAGAGAGCAGAGCCAATCAATATATGTGGTCCTGACATTACCATGGAGATTCTGAGAGGTCAGCAGAGGTAGTATCTGGAATTGAACAACATGATCCAAGGCCAACCAGGAATAATAGGGACATGATCAGGATGGGCCAGCAAGGGTGGTCTGTCACAGGAGTAGGGAGAACAGCAACCCCACCCCCAGTCCCATGCTATTTGTGGCTCTCCAGGTGTGATGGGACCCAGTCTGAAGGCAGGAAGAAACATAAGAAGCAGGAAATGAGCACCATGGTGTCATCCATGGTCCTGAACTGCCCTCTGGGTAGCTTGGAGTGGACCAGCCACGCAAAGGCTTCAGTGAGTGAGCCGGGCGGGATGGAAGGATGGAGTCAGAGTCTAGGGGCTGAAGATGGAGGACAAGCTGTGAGGAGCCTTGGGTGTCGATGACGGGAGGCACAAGGTCTCCGCAGGGCAATGGGAGCCACCGGAAGAGAAAAATGGAAGTGGTGCTCTTAGAAGAAGGAAGATCCATCTCCAGTGTACACAGGTGTTCACTGGAGCGCCAGGGTGCACACGGGCTTGTGCACCTATGGAAATGACAGGTACAGGGAGGACTGTGGATGGTTCTAGAAGGAAGCTGTATTGGTGAGAGGCTGTAGCCCAGGAAGGCAATGAGACATGAAGATGTCCTCAGAGATGACCAGGAGGAACCTTCTGGACCTGTGGACTGTTGGCTGCAGAGAAGAAGGGCCCAGAACTGAAGAGACTTGATCTTGGGTAAACAGCAGTAAGCGTGGGGCCCAGCGTCACTAGAAGTCAGGACGGCTGGTGTATTAAAGGGTGTGAAATGGAGGGGAGTGGGGGGGGAGTGTCGGTATCAGTCCCCAGGCGGTAATGGCAGGCCTCTGTGAGCCCCCATAATGGGAAATGGATCCCATATGGTAATCAAAGGGGTGAGACCAAGACAGCTGACTTGGGGCATCCTGCTCCTCTCTCCCCGCCACCCCACCCAGTGGAGAGGCCATTTTGTGCCTTTCTTAGGACTCCAGTGAGACGCCTTGGGAGACCAAGCAGAGACAGGACTGAAGGGGTGGGGGAGGCTGAGGGGCTGACTGCCCCGTCTCTCAGAGTTCTCCTTTGTTGTGGAAAGGGAGGGAAAATAGAAAGCTGAAAGCCTGAAAGACCCACTCAGCCCACTCCTGCAGAAGAGGAGGAGGGGTGGGGCCTGGACAAGACATGGCTCTGAGGCTCTGGGGAAAGGAGAGGAGCAGAGTGGAAACAGGTTGGAAGTGGATCCTTTTATACTGCCTTCAGAAATTCAACGGAAGACGGGGACTCCTTTTAATTGCTTTTGGCTGCCAGACTTTGTTCAGATGTAGTATCAGGCAAGAGCAGGCCACAGTGGGGTTTGGGGGGAGGTTGAGGAATTCATTTGGGTTGCTTAAGAACCTCCCTCCTCCACCTCTCCTTCACATTTGGATCCTAAAAATGGGACACACGAGATACGGATGTGCACATGGTTAGTAAGTTAATGATGGCACTTAAGATGAATTGTGCCAGAGAGAGCAGGAATCATGCGAGCTGACACAACAGCATAGATAGACCCCCTACCTGAAGTGACTCAGTCAGAAAGGATCCTGAGCACTGCCTGGAGGTGGGCCCCGGGTCAGGGAAGAGCCTGACCTAACCCAGCAGCAGGCATCCTCCAGGATCGCTGCTCTCTCTCACTCGCTGCCTGTCTTCCCATCTTGGTTCCATCTTTTTCTTGAACCCCTTCCTTGCTCCCCTGCAGGCCCCCCCCCCCCCCATGGTGAACTTGGCTTAGCGAGTTACAAGGAAGAACATTCAGTGTCTCAGGAGGACCTGTTCTAAGTATTAGCAGGGACTCTGCCCCTGCAGGGTACAGCATCCCACCCTGCACCTGTGCCGGTGGGGAGGGGCAGAGGGGACAGGGTTGTACATGCCGCCGGAGCCCCCAGCTGCAGCGGCACCCCACTCTGACAGGCAATGATCAACAGTTCCCAATTGCAGGCAAGCAGCCCTGTGGCAGTTCATACGGACAGTCTTCCTTTTCTGAGGGCCTAATTACTGTGCTAATCCAAGAGTGACTCTAAAGCACGAATTTTCCTAGCACTTAAGACAGAGCCAAGTCTCCTGGGTTGCATCTCCTGCTCTGGTGGGGCACCAAGGCAGAAGGCAGAGCCAGAGCTGAGCTGAGCTGCAGGCTGAGGTGGCCTGTGCCCCAGCCAGCAGCTTCTGCTGTAGTTGGTGCCTGCTGCAGCCCCTCCCTCACTCCATCTGGGAGGGCCTTAGGCTCCTCTTTCCTTCCTTGTGGCTCCCGGCTTTGCTTTGGGAAACACTTCCCACACTGGATCATCCCCACTGGATTATTTTTGTGAGGGCCTTGCTGGCCTTGGAGGGGGTGTGATTCTTGCCTTTCTGCCCCTTCTTTTAGTGACTGGCTGTGAGGAAAACCACCTTGCCCTTCCCCAGATCCTCATACCTATGATTGGCTGGCACCTGGTGTTGGACTCAGGGTTGTGGTAGAGCTGGTCTTGTTCAGGACAATGACCTCAATCTTCCCTGTTGCATATGGGGTGGGGTAGGCTGTTCCAAAAACAAAGCTGTAGGGACTTAGGGCATCAGAAAGGGGAGAACGTTCACTTTTGAAGGACTCATTTACATCTTTGTAACCTAAACACTTAGAAAGCAGGCATTTTAATGTCAAAACATAATGATCTGAGTGTGGTGGCTAATGCCTGTAATCCCAGCACTTCAGAGGCTGAGGCGGGAGGATCACAGATTCAAGGCTAGCTTGAGCAAGATAGCAATACCTTGTCTCAAACAAATAAATAGAAACAAAAGCATAATAACATTTAATGGACTTTCAGTCTGTGGCAGGGTTCTTTGAGTACTTGATTTATGTTATGTCTTAATCCTTGTTGTCACTTGCAAAAGTATTCTGATATATATGTATATCATATATATATACATATATATATATGTATATATATATCAGAAAAGGAGAGGAAGCTTAGGCACAGAAAGCCAGAATTTAAATCTAGGCTGCCAGGCTCCAGAGTCCTTGATCCTAACCATAATGTATACTGCCTTTGTAACTCCTGTAACTTTTGTGTCATTTCAAATAAAAAGTGTAGGTCAGATACAGTGGTGCATATGTGTAATCCCAGCTACTGAGAAGGCAAAGGCGGGAGGATCAAGGGTGTGAAGAGTGTGAAGCCAGCTGGGGCCACTTTAGCAAGATCCTGTCTCAGAAACAAAATACCAACAAAAGGGCTGGAGTGTAGCCCAGGAGAGATCACCTGCCTACCTTGTTCCAGGTCCCAGATCTAAGTCCCAGTACCACAAAGAAAAAAATTCTTTGAAATTCATAGTGCAGGAAGGTGATGGTACCAACCTCATTTTATTTATTTATTTTTATACTTTTTTTATTGTAAAAAAACTGTACAGAGGGGTTACAGTTATGTGAGCAAAGTAATGAGTACATTTCCTATCAAATATTGTTACCTCCTCCTTTGTTTTTCCCCTACCCTCCCTTCCAACCTCAGTTTAAAGATCTGATCATGACCTTATCTGCTTCTATCTGATTTGTTAGTTCGGTTAGAGGGGCCTGTTGTGTTCTAGTTCTGGCTCTCCTTGCTCCTTCTCCCTCCTATCTCGAACTTTCCAGGGTCTGGCCAGGGCCTTACCCCCTTCTGCAAGTGCAGGGGCAGCCGGGCCCTGCAGGAGGCTGCGGGAAAGGAAGGCAGGCTGCCAGGGCTGAGCTTTCCTTCCACCCCTGGTCTGCTAGAGAGACAACAGCTCCTGGCATGGCGGGAGCCCAAAGGCCTTTCATACCCTGTTCCCGTGCCTTGCTGGCTCCCTCCCTCCCGACAGCCCCGGGCTGGTGGCAGATGGCTCAGCCTCTCCAAGCCACAACCCGCTCCTAGGAGGCCCCCATACTTCAAAAGCAGATTGGACTCTGAGCTTCAGCAGGCCTCGGGAAGGTGTCTGCGGGAGGGACACGTGTTTATTAAACACCTCTGGAGCCAGCTGCTCAGGTGGGCAGGACCTCTGCAGAAGGGAAGCGCTGAAGCCTGGAGAACAGGCTTGGCTCCAGCTGCCCAACTGTGTGTGTGCATGCGTGCGTGCGTGTGTGTGTGTGTGTGTGTGTGTGCGTGCGTGCGTGCGTGCGCGCGCGTGCGTGTGTGTGTGTGTGTGTGTGTGTGTGTGTGTGTGTTTTGGCAGTGGAGGGGAGACTTGGATGGCAAGCCATCCCTGTCCTCAACTCTTCATCTGAACAGCAGGACATGGAGGGGGGGGGAGGGGCGAGGGCCATATGCATGTCACATCTACAATAATGGTGATGAAGGTAAGATTAGGGTGCCTGCCATACATTCAACTCTGAGCTAAGAGTCCTGCCCGTGTTAGTCACTCAACAAATACTGATTGTGTGTACGCGTTTCTGGGGCCTCGACTGGAGCTTTGGATAGGCTATAGCTGCTGGGCAGAGTGCTTACTGGAAGCCAGCAACGTTCTGAGAGTTTTCTCTATACAGTGCCTGCCCCCTTTCTCCTCCCCCCATCTGCAGTTTCAGTTACCTGAGTTTGACTATAATCTGAAAATATTCAAGGGGAATGTTCCAATGGAGGGCTCATAAGTTTCAAATTGTGTGCTGTTCTGAGTAACATATGAAGTTTTGTTTTGTTTTGTTTTGCCGGTCGTGGACCTGAACTCTGGGCCTGGGCGCTGTCCCTCAGCTCTTCAGCTCAAGGCGAGTGCTCTACCGCTTGAGCCACAGTGCCACTTCCAGCTTTTTTCTGCTTATGTGGTGCTGAGGAATCGAACCCAGGGCCTCAGGCATGCAAGGCAAGCGCTCCACCACTGAGCCACCTTCCCAGCCCAACATATGAAGTTTTAATCTGTCCCATTCCTTCCAGCCCTAGTTATGAGTCAACTCTGCTTGGTATGTGCTACCCTCCACTAGTCAAATATCTCAAATGGTGCTCTTTTGTGTTCAAGCAATCCTTGTTTTACTTACCAATGGCCCCAAAGAGCAAGAATAGTTGTGCAAAGGAGACAGGAGGCAGTGGGGAATAAAATACAGAAAGGCAAGAGCTAAGAGTGGGGCCTGCCTGTAATCCCAGCATTCAGGAGGCTGAGGTGGCCTTGCATTCAAGGCCAGCCTGGGCGTCTGCAACAAAGCAGAGATTAATTCTGGCTCAGAGCACGTGGGAAAACTCCTGTTATATACAGGGTTTGGTAGTATGTATCATTTCAGGTATCCCAAAGGAGGTTACCGTAATACATATTCCCACAACAACCCTTAAGGCAGGTGTCCTTATAATTCTCATTTTGCAGATGTCTCAAAGTGAGACTCAGAGAGGTTGAATGATTTACTCAAGGTCACAGCTAAACGGCAACATTAGGGTGGAACTCAGCAAGTGTGGCTCTGGTGTTCCTGTGCGTAAACATCCCATGTTCTAGATGTGATCCAAGTTGTCTTCACAGATTTGGTAGCCATGTGGAAAGAAGTAGGCATGGAATATATATAACATCTATATATCCATATCTCTATGCGTGTGTTATACATACACAGTGTATTTCAGGTTGCTGTAAACCCTGTGAAAGAAACAAGTGAATACCTAGGATAGAGATTCACCCAGAGAGATTATTTTAGACAGTATTCTCACAACACTGGATTCTAGTGGTGGTTGGAATGTGATTCCATTTTTTAGAGAAACATGATAAGGTTCTGAGAGATTTAATAGGCAGCCAGAAAGGGGCTGAGCAGGTACTCTAATACCCATAGTCTTTTATTTGTTATTATTATTATTATTAATTATTTTATACTGAAGTTATTTTATACTAGGGCTTGAACTCAGGGACTAGGCACTGCCTTTTAGCTTTTATGCTCAAGGCTAGCATCTACCATTTGTGCTACAGCTCCTCTTCCAGCTTTTTGCTGGGTTAATTGGAGGTAAGAGGCTCATGGACTTTCCTGCCTAGGTTGACTTTGAACCACGATCCTCAGATCTCAACTTCCTGAGGAGCTAGGATTACAGGCAGGAGTCACCAACTTAATTTTTTTCTCTCTCAATGAAGCTCAGGCTGGCTTTGAGCACAAGATCCTCCTGCCTCAACCTCCTGAGTAATGAGATTTCAGGCATGCTCTGAGACACCTGGCTTAATACCTATAGTTTCAATCCTTGCTCTGATGTAGCCCTCCCCCACCCCAATATTGTGTTGGCCAGGGAAGAGGGAAGGTTTTAGCTAGTCCTATGGTCTGCCAGATGATCTGATTTCACTCTTTGTCCTGAATATCAGAAGCAAACTGTCTTTGTCTCTGCTTCCCTAATTGTATGTGCACGTGCGCTTGCACTTGCGCATTCCTGCGCTTGCTCATATGTGGTTTTGTGTCTGTAGCCTCCTGCTCATACAGACTGTCCTGACCTTTTATCAGGTCACTTCGTAATTGATGGATATGTCCCAGCACCTTCTCTTAACTCTAGGGTGATTATAACAATTATGATGATTATTGAGGGGGGGGGGAAGGGGAAGGGGAAAGGGACTGGGAGCTGCTGGAGAGCCAGGCAGTGCTGTCATTAAGTGACATTGTGTGAGATTGTTCGCCTTCAAAAGGCAGCTGTGAAAAGGAGAGTATCTTTTTTTTTTCCCTGAAAAAAAAAAAGGCCCCATTATGCAGGCAATGTGGGGCGCATGGTGCTGCGGGAGGACCGTGGGGTGTAATTAGGGCAGTGACAGCCAGAATTACACGGTATCTCAGCTGTGGGGCCACCTTTCCTGGGGAAGGTGGGATGAGGAGGGGACAGGTAATGGCTGGAAAGTTTTGGACCCTTGCCAGGAGCCACAGGGTCCTTTGGTGAGCCAGGGTGACCTGGGATTGAGCAGAAGGGACAGGGAGTGCCAGGCTGCCAGAGCTATTTATCTCGACACCAGGGAGGCAGCCTCTTATTTTTGGAAGCCTTTTATGATGGCTTTTAAAAGCCTTCCCTTCCAGGTTTTTGAGCATTCCTGCCCCAACAGGGAGCTGGCAAAGGAAAGCCAATTGTGTGGAACAGGGGAGCCAGATAAATAATTTCCCAGCCTCCCACTCAGGAGGGTCCTGGCTGATCTATAGAAGGGCAGCCACAGCCTTCTGCTGGCCTGCCCAGTCCCTGTTGCCTGGTGGGCTGGTGCGTATCTGCAGGGCTATGTCCAGCTTCATTGTTGCAGACCAGAGTGGGGTTGAGTAGTGTCCACCGGGAAAGCTGAAATGCCCAATACCCCATTTTTTTTTCCTAGTCTACAACAGAATGAAGGACTCGAATGACTCAGTCTCCTTTCTTTTCCCTTCTGCTGCCCTCTGATCTGCAGCCCCTGCCCACAGTCATGAACTAACTCTTTCCTAGAGAGGCTGAGAACCTGACTCTCGGGCCTTAAATCTTGAGGTTTGTTCCTTGGAGGTACTAGATTATTTTGAACTTCGGGTGGGCAGGAGATCTATTGTTACGTCCCCCCCTTCTTTTTTTTTTTTTTAATCTGAGCTCATGCCTAGACCATGATCCTCCTACTTATATCTCAGGTAGTTAGCATGATGGATGTGTGCCATCATGTCCAGCTATTGGTTAATGGAATCTTGTGAACTTTTTGCCTACACTGGCCTGAATGAATCCTCCAGCTCTCAGTTCTACTAGTGGCTAGGATTACAGGAAAGAGCCACCATACCCAGCTAAATCCTATCATGTTTTTCCCAGCATAATCAGGGTGTCTCAGTTTCCCCACCCCTAATAGGATCATGGTGCCTTTGTGTGGCTGAGCTGCTATGAGGATTAAACTAGACCTTGGATGTACAGGATTTATCTTAGTGCCTGGAACAGAGTGAAGCACAAGTGAATTTCCTTTAGGGGCAGCTGGGCTGGTTTCCCTGGAAGATACTCAGGACCTAACATCTGGCAGTTTTCCATGGAGCCCAGCTCTGCATCTCAGTTGCCACTCATTGATTTTGGTTTTTCTTTGTACACCCAGTGTCCACAGTGGGTGAGGTATCCCACTGGGTGTCACCATGGCTACAGTGTGTTGCAAAGGGCATGCACTGCCTCCTGGAGCCTGAGCTTCTCCAGTGCCCTGATCTCCTCTGGGGGTGCAGGAAGAGGTAGCCTGCGCACACCCAGGTCCAAGCTGACCTAAGGGAGCACACAAAGGAGCCAAGATGTTTGGGGATGGGAGAGCAGACAAAGTCTGATGCCTGGAGCTTTGTTCTAAGAGCAGCCAATAGAGGTGTGGGGAAGGGGCGACATGGGACCTCAGACCCCACCTCCCGGGAACTCAGGTAACCACAGTTGACCCCTGGCTCCAACTTGGAAGATGCAAATGTTTGTGGATAAACCTGGTCTGCCGGGAACATTTCAGCTCTGAGCTTCAGCCAATGAGGCTACCGGTCCTTGACATCCATCAACTGGGACTTTTTTTTTTTTAAATCTTATTATAACTTTTTTTTTTGTTACTCTAACAAGCAAAGTCAAAACCTCTGTTTCCTGGAACTCCTTGCGCTGTTGTTTAGATAAGTTTAAATGAGCTGTGATTAAGCTAATTTTGAGGTAATTAACTTGGGGAAGGAATCTTTCACTTCTTAAAATTCTAAGTGACTGTTCACTATAAGAGAGCACTGGCAAAACAGACGCGCGGCTTTCAGGAGCCCTGCTTAATTAAAACATAAGGAACTCAACCACAGAAGAAGAGTTTACCATCATTAATGAAAAATGAATATTCCTTATCTAATTACATGGCATAATTAATTGGAGTTTCCAACCACAGAGGCACGGTGGGGTTGGCGGTGGGGCAGGGAAAGTCACAGGAAGGCAGAGGAGGCTCTGCTCCCACAAACCCCAGCAAGAGTTGTGTGTGTGTGTGTCTAGGATCCTCTGAAGTCTCGTTGAAGTTCAGGGTCCTGGGAGACCCCAGGTCTGATGCAGAAGGACCAGGCAGAGAGCAGATTCTGCTCTGTCTTGGACTCCTCTGGGTTCCAAGGTCTCTTTGGTGTCAGCCACGCTGTCCTTTCGTTCATTTGTAGATTCAGTCAATTCATCAGTTATCTAGCATGTGTTATACTGAGTGAAGCAGACCTAAGCACTGATGGAAGAAGCTTTTTGGTGATCTTGGGCAAGTTCTTTGATCTTTGTGCCTTGATTTTCCCATAGCCCCTGTCAGAGGGAGTTAGGAGGGTTGAATGAATGGATGGATATCCATCAAGTCCTCAGAACAGTTGATGACTTATAGGGCTTGGCACTAAGTGGTTGTTATATAAATAACTAAAACAATGCTGGACGCTGGTGGCTCACACCTGTAATCCTAGCTATTCAGGAGACTGAGATCTGAGGATCATGGTTCAAAGCCAGCTCAGGCAGGAAAGTCCGAGAAACTCTTGTCTCTAGTAACCACCAGAAAACTGGAAGTGGTGCTGTGACTCAAGTGGTAGAGTGCTAGCCTTGAGCTGAAGAGCTGAAGGATAGTGCCCAGACCCAGAGTTCAGGCCCCACGACTGAAAAACAACAACAACAACAACAAAAACTAAAACAAGAACAGGATGTAACAAGGCAGGGCAGGGGTCAGACTTGGTATTCACATGGAGGGTAGGGAGGGGACCCAGCTACTTGGCACCCCCCCTCCCCTCTTCCCTTGTTTCACTGTTGACCAGCTCCTGATGCCTGTACCCATCTCCACCTTCCTTTTGATGACCTAAGGACTCCCTGGGTCAGCACCATGCTCTTTTGTCTGGCTTTTGAGTGCCCCTCAGAATGTTACCCTAGACAGAGAGCTTGGTCAAGACACCAGCTGTGTATAGGTGAGGCTGACAAGACCACACGTCTCAGGGTGCAGGTCGGTCAGCCTTCTGTTGCTGTGACAGAACACCAAAGAGAGACAATTTCCAAGGAAGATAGGTTTATTTTAGTGGACAGTTTCAGGGGTTTGGTCCATGGTGTGCTGGCTCCATAGCTTGTAGGTCTGTGGTGAGGCACAGGGATGTGTGGAAGAGGAGATGCTTGCCTCATGCTGGTCAGGAAGCAGAGGCTGGGGGAAGGGAGTGGAAAAAGGGAGGGAGGGAGAGACTGAGGGAAGGAGAGAGGGAGAGAGGGAGAAAGGAGAAGTACTGGAGACAAGATACAGTCTCCAAAGGCACATACTGCTAAAGACCTGTCAACTGGACCCCACCTTCTAAGTTTCCATCACTTCCACAGAGCCCATCAAATTAAGAACCCATATCAGTGCTTAATCCACTGATGTGGCCAGTGTCCTCAGGATTCAATCACCTACCCAAAGCCTCGCATCAATATTGTGGGGGATGAATATTGATTGAAGTCCATCATCCTGACCAGAGAGTTAAATCAAGCCTTTCAGACAGGTAATTGAAACAATGCTAGCAGTTGCTTGGCTTTCTCTCTCAGAGCTCAGAGTTTCCCTCTGGTTCTCTCTAGTGTTTTGTCACAGCAGCAGAAGGCTGACAGGTACACACATCAGAACACTGCTGTGATAGGGATCATACCTTCAACACCTGAGCTTCCGGGGCACACTTTAGAGCCAAACCATAACAGGGTATCTTAGAGATAATCTTGTCTGACCCATTGCAAGAATGAGGAGACTGAGGCCCACAGGAGAATTTTTTAGGTGGTGGAGTGGTTGGAGTGGAAACCTGGTTTTCTGGCTTACAGCCTAAGGCTCTTCACAAGTCAGTTAGCATCTTACTTCTCTCAGTCTGGCTGGGCAGGCCATTCTAGGGGCCAATTCGCCACTGTCCTTTGGTATTTTTTTGTGTGTGTATTTTTTGGGGTGGTGGTGCTGGGGATAGAATCCAGGGCCTTGGCACTCCTCAATTCAGCTGATGGGATGGTTCAGGTACCTTCTAAAGAGTTCTTCCTCTTTTTTTCCCACCTCTCCTTTTATTTGCCCAGAGCTAGGCACAGAGGAAAGTTCTGGGGTCCAAAGACAAAGAAAGCCCCTTATCCTTCTGGGTAGATGCATCAAACCGAGTCACATTATTTTTCTTGGCACCTTTGGCTAAGCCAGTTTTTGGGTGGAAGAAGGGGGCTGCCTTGCCAAGCAGGGGTGGAGAGGGGAGGACAGCATGAGGAGTCTAGTCACAGGAGGTCATCTGCTGCCAGGTAGGATGCGTTATAAACTCTCATGCTGGTTGCTCCTCCAGGTTCTTGGTATTGGCCACTCCTTCTGGGAGGGGACCCCTGGGCCTGCCAGGCTGCTGGTCTAGGGCTTTGCCTGCCTCTGTTCACTGCTCTGGGGAAGTGTCTTTGGTGTGGGAGCTGTGATGATGAAGGAGAGAGGGAAGCTTCCAGCTGAGCTAAGCTGATCATGTTCTGGATATAGTTTCCATTTAATCTCTAAAATGTTTTGACATTGTCTTAGGGGAAGAGGGAGCAATGGCCCCAGGGAAGAGAGAAGAGGGGAAGGAAGAGGAGAAAGAAGAGAGAGACACAGAGAGAGACAGAGACAGAGAGACTGGGTAGGCAGTGACTTAGGGGGACAAAGCAGATAGCTCTGGAGAAGCTAGCTTCCCCATGTTGGCTGTGCCCAGGGATCCATCATTCCCATGGGATCCTCCAGCATTTTGGAAAGTCATTTGCTGTACTGTGGATGCCAGATCCATCCCAGGGGCTGACTGTCTAGGTCTAGGTCTCAGAGGGACCAGGATGGGACCAGGGGATGTGTGTGCATTCATGGCTGGTCTGCAGAGATGATGCTGGTTTGGGAGCATTTCCATAGGTCCAAAGGACCCTGATTTGGGTCCTTTCCTGGGGTGGTGTTTGTGCAGATCCCCGTGTCTTCCTCAAAGCCATAGGCACTCTTCTGCACAGTGACCTCATCAAATGCATGGATTTCCTTCTGCCCAGCTAACCTGAAGCAAAAGCTTTGTACTGGCAGGAAGGAGAAACTTTCCTGGCCCCCAGAGACCACAGACTTCTGAGTCTGCCATGGCTGAAACAGCCTCTCCAGCCCCCTGTCAGTCAGTCCCAGCTTTTCCTTAATTTGATGTTTCTTGAGATAGCTGGAAGCTCTTAGCTCTCTTCTCTCCAGGGCAGGTGAGAGAGAAGCCAAATCAACTGCTAGCATCATTTCAATCACTTGTCTGAAAGGCTTGATTTAACTCTCTGGTCAGGACGATGGGCTTCAATCAATGCTCATCCAAAAAAGCAGCACATTCTTCCTCAGATGCACTTTGCATGTTATTAAATAATAGCACCACTCACTGGGAGCCCCAGTTGCATTTTGAGAAGAGGCACACAACACATGACAAAGTTGTGATTTAGCTTGACAGTTGCTTTCAGTTCCATTTTGTAGCTGTGTTGGAAGACAGACAAGCAACATTTGACTTTGTAGAAAGCAGAAGGAGAAGGAATTTGGGGGCTGCTGGTTAGGCCTGTTAGTGGAAAGGTACCTCCAATCATAAACATGTAAGTTAATAAAACAAATTTAGTTACTCTGGACTGACCATGGGGTCTTTTACCCTGGGGAGATACAGCTCTGGCCTTGCAGTTGGACTGAATGGGATTTGAGTCCAGGCTTTGCTGATTCCTGCCTGTGTGGCCTAACTCAAGCCACTTTGCCTTTTGATCTTCAGTCTCCTTAATTGCCCAATGGAGAGCCCGGTGGGGATGGACAGGAGAATACACATGGAGTGGCTGGTTTATAATGGGTACTGTTCTACCATGAGTTCCTTTTGTGGGCAGTTGCTGATATGTCTTCTTCATTTCTGTATACTGAATGTTTACTAATTTGAATAAAAACTGTTTTAAAAATAAAAATTATAATTTGAATAAGCCTTTTATGTAAAAGAAATTTGTATAGCTCTGAAATTAGACTTCCTTTAGCTAGAGCTGTGAATTGTGAGCTTTTTTTTTTTAAATGTGCATGCTGTGACATAGCATTCTTTTGCTGAGGCCTGGGTTGGGGAAGGGAGGGGGAAGGTTGCAAATTAGAACATAGGCCAAATTTGCTTGTGTTTATAATAAGTCTTGTTTGTGATGGAGCAAGCCACACCCACTCATTGGCATACACACAGCTGTGGAGGCTTTTGCTCAGCCTATGTGATTGCTGATTGGCTGCAAACATTTACTACCTTGTACTTTACAGAAAATAAGTGATTGCTGACCTCAGGCTCAGGCAGTGGTTCTCAAACTTTAGCCTGATCAGGTCTTCTAAGAAGCAGATTCACTGCCCATAGCTGGGCCCACCTGGGAGCTACATCTAAGATGTGCATTTCTAGCAAGTTTTCAGATGCTGCCTAGGCTGCTGTCCTGGAGCTACACTTGGAGTGTACCAGCTTAGACTGTTTCTTAGGCTTGGGATTTTTCTTTCTTTTCTTTTCTTCCTTTCTCTCTCTCTCTCTCTTTCTTTCTTTCTCTCTTTCTTTTTTTTTGTCAGTCATGGGGCTTGAACTCTGGGCCTGGGTGCTGTCCCTCAGCTCTTCAGCTTAAGGCTAGTACTTTACCACTTGAGCCACAGTGCCACTTCCAGTTTTCTGGTGGTGAATTGGAGATAAGAGTCTCATGTACTTTCCTGCCAGGGCTGGCTTTGAACCACAATCCTCAGATCTCAGCCTCCCGAGTAGCTAGGATTACAGGCGTGAGCCACTGGTGCCTGGCTGGAATTTTCTTTTTTCATATGCCTTGTTGGAATGGTGACTTGCAGCCTCAATAACTCTTGCTTTGTCAATTGAGCACCTACTATATGCCAGACAAGGTGAGAGGGATAGGATATAATTTGGTGAATCAAGCAGACACACTGTGTTTCTGGATGAGCCTGATAGTCTAGTGGGAGCATAGACAGTGAGCAGTAAAAATCCAAACAGAGTGGCTTCTTGTGCTTGGTGAAAAGGTCCCAGTGGATACGTTAGTTGAGGACCATGAAAGGCTGGAGTGGAGATCGCTCCTCAATCAGCTGGCTGAGCTGACCTTCTCACATGATTTTTGGGGTGTGTGCCTGTGTGTGTGTGTGTGTGTGTGTGTGTGTGTGTGTGTGTACTGAGGCTTGAATCCAGGACCTGGGTGCTTCCCCTCTAGCTGTTTCCACTCAAGGCTAGTGTTCTACCACATGAGCCACAGCTCCATTTCCAGCTTTTTGGTAGTTAATAGAAGATAAAGGTCTCATGGGCTTTCCTGCTAGGGCTGGCTTCAAACCATGATTCTCAGATTTCAGCCTCCTGAGTAGCTAGGATTACAGATGTGAACCACTGGCTCCCAGTATGCACACACGTCTTTCTTTCTCTTTCCATATGTGTGTGTGTCTATCTATCTATCTATCTATCTATCTATCTATCTATCTATCTATCTATCTATCTATCTATCTACCTATCTACCTATCTATCTATCTTGTTGGAACCAGAACTTGAACTCAGGACCTTCCACTTTTTCTTGGCTTTATTGTTCACAGATAACACTCTGCCACTTGCCCCATGCCTCCAGATGACCTGTATACATGCAATGGCAGGTTTATGGTTATGCTTGGCACACTGTACTTTGGAATGGCTTGTGTTGGGATGTTTGTTATGTAGCAGTCACTGACAAAAACAGTGGCATTGAGAAATTGGATTATTCTCTGTACAACTGGCTGTCATTGGAAGTGTTTACTTGGAAGAGTGACAGGAGTGATTTGGGATTGTCAGTTTCTTTTCTGGCTGCTGTGAGGAGGATACATGGAGGAGATGGGAGAGTCTTAAGCTATGGGCACCAGCTGAGCCTGGCATGGAGTATAGTACAGGGGAGTGACCCAGATGCTATGGTGCAGCCTGCCATAGGTGAACTGCACTCACCCTTCCCTGTGCTTCCCAGATGCTTTGTCTGAGCTTTTCTTGCTCTTGCCTTGGCAGAGCCAGTGATTATTATGCTCCTCCCATCCAAGGATAGGGTTCCTGTGGGCAGGGAGCTGGCCTGACCCTTTTATGTTGTCTCTGGAGTCCCTGGGTCCTTGTGTAAGCTCAGCTCGCACACAAGTCTATAACCACTCTGTGATGAATTAAGACAGAGGCTCCTTCTGTGGTGCTGTGGGTTGGATTTTTCACTTCAGTGGTATCTGATGGGTCTAGACTTTTAAGTGACTTCTGCCAGATCAGGAGGTAGCTTTTCTTTAAAAGCCTCCTCAGTGGATGGAGGTCAGACTAGTGTTTTCCCTTTAGCCCCACGATTTGTGCAGGCACAGATATTGTGGAGAGAGAAAGAGCTCTGTGCCAAGGCCGAGGATCTCGGCAGGGAAGCCAGCTGGAACTATTTACAAACCTTTCCTAAAAGACTAAAAACCATGACTGCACTCATTGCCATAGGAACACCTGTTCTGCCTGGATGTTTCGTAACGTGTTTTACCTTCAGACTCTTGGGAGGGGAGAGCAGTCCGTGAATACACAATCTAACTGAAATTCGATGTTCCGTTTCATTTTGACCACCTCAGTATTTACCTAAGGCTGAGAGTATCACTGAAAAATTTCATAACTAATATTAGGCTTATATCCCAGAGGAGCAGGCCAAAATAAAACCCCCCCAAACCAAAACAAAAAAAAGATGAGGGATAGACACTGGATCTTTCCATCTCTGGAAAATTTACAGGAACATGGAAGTGCTCATGTGAAATGCTCCCCAGCTAGCCTCTGCTTCAGAAAATGAACATGAGCTAAATCCAGACTCAACGTGGTGCATCAGAATCTGCTGAGCACCCCGTAGGCAGTTCTCTGGTCTAGGCAGTGGTGAATGGCAAGGATACTCAAATATAGTATTGGCCTTAACAGCCTCAAGCTTGGGAAGGTGATCTGCCCATTTGTAGATCAACTGTTTGATGCCATTTCTCTGACTAAGGTGATCAGAAGCCAGGTCTATGCTGTCTACAGCAGCTTATTACCTATGCCTGGCAGCATACAGTAAGGGCTCACTTAGAATGACACCAAGCTACATAGTGAAATGATGGGTCTTGTGGATTTCAACAAATCTGTCTTCCTATGTAAGCCATACTCTAGTCAGGATCTACATCAGTGCTGCCTTTTTTTTCTCTCCTCTAGTCCTAGGATTCGAAATCTGGACCTGGGCACTATCCCTGAGCTTTTGTGCTCATGGCTAGAGCTCTACCACTTCAGCCACAGCTCTACTTTTTTTTTTTTTTTTTCTGTGATTCATTAGAGGTAAGAGTCTCCAGGAGTTTCCTGCTTCAAACCATGATGCTCAGATCTCAGCCTCCTAAGTAGCTAGGATTATAGGTGTGAGCCACTGGGCTCAGTGCTGCCTTTTTGAACATGAGGAGAGCTACCTAGTAACTGAAACTTTTCTAGTAGCCTTATTACAAAGGTAAAATGAAGCAGGGTGCTTGCTGCTGGCTCATGCTTGAAATCCTAGCTGCTCAGGAGACTGAGATCTAAAGATCATGATTTGAAGCCAGCTCAGGCAAGAAAGTCCATGAGATTCTTCTCACCAATTAACTACCAAAAAGCTGGAAGTGAAGCTGTGGCTCAAGTGATAGAGTGCCAGTTTTGGACAAAAATGCTCAGGGACAGTGTCCAGATCCTGAGTTCAAGTCAAGCCCCAGGACTGACAATACACATACACACACACACACACACACACACACACACACACACACACACACACACACACACACACGTCAAGCCCCAGGACTGACAATGCACACACACACACACACACACACACACACACACACACACACACACACACACACACACACGGTTAAAAGGTATAGTGAAACAATTTTTTTTTCCTTTTGTGTTACTGTGGTTTGAACTCAGGTCCTCACGATCCCTAAGCAAGTGTTCTACCACCCGAGTGACCCCCTCAGTCCTGAAATTAATTTTAATACTTAGCCAGCTTTCTATTGTTGTACAAAAATTCCTGAGAAAACCAACTTATGAAGAGAAGAGGTCCATGTCAGCTCATAGGTCCCGTGTCCATAACTGGCTGGCCTTGTGTCTTTGGGCCTGTGGTAAAGCAGCATGTTCATGACGGGAGTGTATGGAGGAGAAAATCCTCCCCCATCACAAGGCGGGGAGTGAAGAGTTTGAGGAGGGGGCTGAAGTCCCACAATCCCCTTCCAGAACGCATGTCTTCATGTGTTCTTCAACTAAAGGTCTCCCACCAGGTTCTACCTTTTAAATGTTCCACCAGCTCCCAGGAGTGCCACACAGGGAAAAACACTTTAACACCTGGACCTTTGGCAGACATTTACCATCCAAACTCGGCAATAATATATTTACTTAACCTCACAGGTCTAAGATACCATTCAAAATATGACAATCAAGGGCTGGGAAGGTGGCTCAGTGGTAGAGCGCTTGCTTTGCATGCATGAGGCCCTGGGTTCAATTCCTCAACACTACATAAGCAAAAAGAAAAAAGCCGGAAGTGGCGCTGTGGCTCAAGTGGTAGAGTGCTAGCCTTGAGCTGAAGAGCTGAGGGACAGCGCCCAGGCCCAGAGTTCAGGCCCCACGACCAAAAAAAAAAAAAAAAAAAAGACAATCAACATGAAATTCCTGAGTGAGACACTTTATATTCTCATGTGCATCAGGAGTCTTTCATACTTCAAGCACATTTCACATTTCACAGCAAGTGTTGGGTAGTTACCTATGACCAGAGGTAATGATAGGGAACATATACTGTAGCTATCAGCCCGATAAACTTCACATTCTTCTTGCTCTTTGGGTCAATCCTCTGAACCCTAGATTCCTATCACCATAGATTAGTATGAGCTAGATCATATAAAGGAATTCAGATAGTATATACTCTTGTTAGGTTTCTTTCGTTCGTTCATTCGTTCCTTCCTTCCTTCCTTCCTTTCTTCCTTCCTTCTTTCCTTTCTGGGTTGTGGGGCTTCAACTTAGGGCCTGGGTACTGTCTTTGGGCTTTTTTGTTCAAGGCTAGTACTCTACCACTTTGAGCCATAGTGCCACTTCTAGTTTTCTGTTGCATAATTGGTAGACTTTCCTGCCTGAACTGGCTTTGAACTGCGATCCTCAGATCTCAGCCTCCTCAGGAGCTAGTATTATAGGCATGAACCACCAGTGCCTGGCTTTAGTTTTTTTTTTACTTAAAAGTATATGTATGTGTATTATATAACATATAATATATACATATATTATATGCATTATATACATATATTACATATTATATGCATATAATATATACATATACAATATACATGTTTATATGTATATGTTATATATATATACATATATGTATTTTTTGTGGTAGTTGGGTTTGAACCCGGGCCCTAGGAAGACATTCTAGAGGGTCTTGTTTTTCTGGTCCATGATGGCCTGGACTACAATTCTCCTATTTGTACTTATGTAGTTGGAATGCCAGGTGAACACCATTGTGCCTACCTTTCATTGGTTGAGACGAGATCTCATCAAGTTTTTGCCTGGGCTGGCCTGGAACCTTGATCTTCCCAATCTCCTGAATAGCTGGGCTTATAGGTGTGAGTCACTGCACTCAACTCATTCATCCCTTTTTATTGCTGACTGGAACTTCACTGTATGCCTGGGACATGTTTATGTGTCTGTGCTTAGTAAAGAGCTCTTCTTGAGAGAATGTCATGAGGGTCTCCAGAAAGGGTAAAGAACAGAGCGGAATTCAGACGAATGGTCTAGAATAATGACCTGAGGAAGGGGGGCATTTGGGTTGGACAGAATGGGATACTGAGAATATTCATGGGCATGGAGTGGGCAGCGGAGACAGCAGTGCAGCAAGATAGCAAGTGGGCGGGTGGGTCAGGCTGGATTTGGAGAATCAAAATCTGGGGGAAAAAATGAATGGAGTAGACTCAGAGAGTCTTGAATGCCGCCATGAAGGAACCTCCTAGGGCTGGAGGTGTGGCTCAGTGGTAAGAGTGCCTGCCCAGCCAGTGCAGGGCCCTGAGTTCAGATGAAAGAAGGAGCTGTCCAGGTGTGAGGTGAGTTGCCTCTTCAGATGCAGGGCACAGGCACAGGTCAGAAAGACCATCCTGTAGAGGTGGACTATCTTTGCCCCTCTTTATCTGTGTCCAGGCTGTTGTTCCTTTGGCCTGATCTAGCTCTGCCCTTCCTGCTCTAAGAAGCTCCCAGGAAGAGGCTTTCCTGCTCCTCTCCTAGACTGCATGCTTGGGACATGGTTTCCTTCAGCTAGTCCCGATTATCGCTTCTCCTGCACAGCATGGTGTTGGCCAACAGTTGCATCTACCTGGACTCTACATCACAGCTGGCCAGCTGCAGGCATTTCCCTGGGTGTGGGGTGCTTTAGACCATAGCTTGCCTCTGGAGTGGGAAGGAGCTCCTGGTATAAAATGGCCCTGGAACGTGGCTCAAATGGTTCCTGGCTCACCTTGCATGTCACAGTCAGAGAAACATGGTAGTGAAGGCTACACAACACCCCAGAAAACCTGGCTACCTGGCAGCTCCATTCAGTCATGGTGTTGTTGAACCTGGGACCAAACTGGAGCCTGCATCTATCTGCTTTCACTCAATTTCATACCCACACAATGGAGCCCAGAACAGTGAGAACCCTTTTCCTAGGGGCAGGAAGCAGAACCGAGATGTGTTGAGGCTGCGGAAAAGCAGCAGAGCCAGCGCCTGGATCCCACGTCCCCTGACTCCCACTCCAGTGCTCCCTCTACAAAGCTAGGGGGTCTGCCAGAACCACTTCCTGGCTGGGTTGTTTTGGTTATCTCTTTGACTTTCTTAGGAATTTCCTCCCTCTCTTTATCTTCCCAGAGGGTGGCTTATTTCTTTAAGCTTAAGAAGAGGAAAAAGAAAAAAGAAAAAAAAGGAAAAAGGAGATGGTGAAATAAATTTATTGCTGTGTTGGAAACATTGGGTTGAAGAATTGATCCCTACGGCTAAGTAATTTCCTTCTCTTGTACAAAATATAAATAAATCTGTATGGCTTAGGCTGAGTGACGAGATGGGCCACTGACTGGATTTCACCATGAGAATGTCCTTCAGAGCCCCCAGCTTCTTCTCCTTGACCCAGTCAATGAGCGGTTCTCCATGGCCCTGGCCTTTTCCCTGAGGCCGGTGTGGGCCATGCCTGCCCTCTGCTTGCTGTGGTTAGGTTAGGTGGACTGGATGCCTGGTAGTCTTTCCAGCACTCAGCTGGACCCTAGCAGGTGTGGCCTAGAACTGCTGATTTTCCTAACCATAAATAGAGCAGTGTAATTATCATTGTGATTCTCTTGTCTAGGCTCAAGGGGTGGGGGGTGGGAAGGAGGGGGGGGGCGTGCCTCAAGTGTGTGATTACACAACGCAGAACATTCTCCCCAAGGTTTCCTCTCATTTCTGGGAAGAGATGGCCAGTGTGGCGTGTCCTAAATTAATCATGGGGGGAAGTTTAATCATACTGCTCTCAATGTGGTTTAATTTTAGCATGTTTCCCTGGGGTGGTCTGCCCTCGGTAGCCTCAGGTTGGGGCCTGGAGAGCAAGGCAGAGGGAGAGAAAGAGAGAGAGGGTGGGAAGGAAGGAGGGAGAAAAGAGAGGAAGAAATGAGAGAGGGAGAGAGGAGAGAGGGAGAGAGAGAGGGTGAGAGGGGCAAAGGAGAAAGGGAGAGAGAGAGAGAGGAAGGAGAGAGAAGGAGGAAGTGAGGGAGGGAGAGAGGCAAGAGAATATAGGGAGAGGAGAGGAGAGGAAGAGAGGGAGAGAGAGGAGAAGACAAAAGGCTCACTCTGCTTCCTCCCTGGGTGCCTGGCTGGCACAGGCTGCTTCCTGCTGCTGTCAGATGGAGTCCATGGACAGGATAAGTTGCATTGAAAATTTTTATTGTTATTATAAAGGGGATGTACAAAGGAGATACAATTACATGAGTCAGGTAAAGAGTACAGTTCTTTTTGGACAATGTCACGCCTTCCTTTGTTCCAACTCTAGCTTTTATAAGGCACAAGAATTATCTAGAAGAGCTGGATGCCAGTGGCTCATGCCTATATAATACTAAGTACTCAAGAGGCTGAGATCTGAGAACAGAAGTTCAAAGCCAGCCTGGGCAGGGAAGTCCTTGAGAGTCTTTATCTCCAATGAACCACCAAAAAGCTGGAAATAGACGTGTAGCTCAAGTGGTAGAGCGCCAACTTTGAGTGAGAGAGCTAAGAGACAGAGCCTAGGCCCTGAGTTCAAGCCCCCAGTACTGGTACCTTAAAAAAAAGTTCTAGAGGAAAGATGATTTGGCTGTGTTGGATGATTTTCCATCTCTGAAGGGCCCAGGAGTGCAGACAGAGAGACAGACAGACTGTAAGGATCAGGAACCTAGGACCCAGGGAAAGGGATGAAGTTGGCTTTGGGTCAAATGGATTTGGCTGCTTGCTAGAAAGGTCCATGTAGGATTGTTGGATTGCTTCCAGGACAAAGGTCAAGTGTAGGCTGGGCAGGGTCCGCCCCTCCTATGTGTTTATGCTTTGAGAGCATGTCTGAGCCTCTTCTGGTACTGGGCATCGAACCCAGGTCCTTGCGCTTGCTAGGCAGATGCTCTACCACCTGAGCTATATGCCTGGTCCTCTGCAATGTGTGTCCTCAGTCCCGGTGAGGGAAGAGGGGCCACTGAGTCTCCCTTAAGTTCTGCCTGTGGCTTGGATCTTCTGCTTCCACGAGGAGTGAAAGTTAAAGGTGGGCCTTCAACTTGGAGGATCTGTCCATTGGAGCACCCAGGTCCCTTGGCTTCACCACTGTCAGGAAGGGGGTTGAGAACCTTGCTGATGCCAGTGCTATGGTGCCTAGTCTGGAGCTTTCTGTTTTAAAGTGAGAGCAGTGATAAGGGTAGAAGCTGGCTCTAGGAGCTGGGTTGTATGGAGCTGCCTGTAGCAGCTGGATACCATTCCTATTGGTCTTTTTGGTTGGATCAAACCCAGGGCCTTGTGTATGCTAAGCACTTGCTCCACCACTGTGTTCTTTTGGCATCTGAATCCTTGGTTCCATGCTTGAATATTGCGTTTGCATTTGGGCCTTGATGGAAAACATGTAGCCTCAGTTGAGAGGTGAAAATTTTACTGTCCTAGATTTTTCTTGCTGTCTGGGCAGGGCATTGTACATAGACTGCACTTTGACTAGGGAGTAAGGAAGCAGGGACCCAGCATGCCTATAATCCCAGCTATTTGGGAGGTAGCACTCCGGAGGATTGTGGTTTGAGGCAAGTCTGCACAAAATTGTTGTAAGACCAGCATCTCGGTTAATAAGCTGCATATGGTGATACACTTCTGTGATTCCAGCTACTTTTGAAGTGTAGGAAGGAGCATCTCCATCTAAGCTGGCACTAGACAGCTAACAGAAGATCCTACCCTATACACCCTCCCCCCCAAATAAACTAAAGCAAAATGTCTGGGGACATGGTTCAGGTGGTTGAGAGCCTGCCTAGCAAGCACAAGGCACTGAGTTTATCCCCTAGTACTGCCAGGAAAAAGGAGGAGGAAGAGGAGGAAAAGGGATCTACAGGATCCATTATGGGATGGTGGCAGCAACTGTGGTGGCCGAATCTGATTGGACTGCAGGCTGAGCAGCAGCATCAGGAAGATGAGAATCAATGGTGGAGGGCAGGTAGAGGGCGAGGTGACACAGTGACAGGCAGACAGTCAGCTGTGTGCTGCAGTGACGCACCTAGAAGTTGTCCCGAGGGATCAGAACATGTGCTCTCCCTGAGGGGGACTGGGTCCGTGGCAGCCTGTGTCTCTTCTTTAAGGGAAGCACAGCAGGTGTGCGATGGGCTCCGGCCCTGGTGTTCTGCAGGGTGATGCAGAAATAAAGCAGGACTCATGAAGTTCTGTCACAGAAAGCCTGCTCTGCCAGCTGCCGGTTCCCCCAGATCCCTGAAGGCGGGGGCCAAGAGTGAGTGCAGATGGCCCCCTGGCAGCCTTGGCTATGTGCTTTACTGGTCCTCCTTCCCTCCTGCGTCAAGTTCCAGGGGATTCTCACCTCCCACTCCTTTGAAGCACTTCCATGCAGGGTTTCTACTAGATATGGAAGAGCTGTACCGTGTGTGTGTATGTGACCAATATATAACACAGACTAGGGCTTTCTATTGTTCTTGGGACCAAATCTAAACACTGTATGACCCATAAGCACTCTGCAGATGGGCCACACTTGATAATGTATCACTTGTCTTCCTAGCTATAAGGGAGGCCGGGTAGAGGAGGATCATGGCCTAAGGCCAGCCCCAGGCCAAGAGAAAAAAGTGGGACTCTACCTGAAAAATAACTAAAAAAGGAAACAAAATAAAAGAGGATCTGAAAGACACATGGTTCAAGTGGTAAAGCCCTTGCCTAGTGAGCACAATGCTCAATTCTGCCAACAAAACAAAACAAAATGAAACAACAAAGTCCCTGGAGCAGTTCATAGCCATTGTTCAGATTTTTCAACTCTCATCTTTCTACTGTCTGAGGCATTCTTCCTGCCCTCGCCCTGCACAATCTCAGGGCTTGCGCCATTCTGAAGGTCGTCAACCTCTGCACACAGTCCAGTTTGATTTTCCTCCCTCCCTTCCTCCTTCCCTGCTTCCTTTCTTTTCTTCTTGACAGAGTCTTGCCATGTGCCCAGACTTTAAACTTTCAATCTTCCTGAGTTACTAGCATTACAGGCATGATTCACCATGCTTGGCTCCAGTTTGTCTAACTGAACCGAATTCTCTGATTATGGCTTAACCACCATGGAGGAGAACAGGTCTATCGCCTGCTTTTGTGTGGATGTCACACCTTTGGTACTGCAGCTTCAGAGCGCTGTATCAGTTTCAGCCTTGCTTTCCAGGCCTGTGAGTTCAATCTGCCCACGTGCAGCTTGCTGTTGAAAACAGCTGAGTCTGCCTTCAAGGCTAGTCGTATTCTTGCTTGTTCTTCACCTAGGCCCTTTTGGCATCTTAAACGCAAAATTGCTGTCCTATGGTTCTTGTGATTTGCTCTGGCTCTTCTTGTGAGTATAATGGAAACTTTCCAGTCATCAGCTCTTTAGATGATTTTTCTGAGCTTTATAAGATGCAAGATCACAAAATGTCTTCAGGATATTCTTTACAAAGCTATTCATACAAGTGAATCTGTCTTCTTTCTGCTTCTCTAACAATGGTTGGTAAGCCCCTACTGTGTGTGGGACCTCAGGCAGGCTGGAGACCTGGAGGAAGTGCAGAGTCTAGGGGGTAAGGGCTCAGGTGAGCACAAGTGCATCTAGAAGCAAAGCTTGCTAAATCTAGGGCAGAACAGAGTGTGGTGGGAGCAGAGAGAAGGTAGGGGAGGAAAGAGGCTTGCTTTACTATTTTGATCTTTCTGGAAAGCACTGTCTGGAGTTTCCAGGCTGCAAAAGGGAAGGTGTTCCAAGGTGCTATGTGAGCGCCAGGGTCATTCTGCCTGGAGCCTGGGACATGACTATAAGACTTTATTGTAATTGTTAGTATTGGGGTTTGAACTCAGGGTGGGCTTCATTCGTGCTAGGCAGATGGATACTCTACCAGTTGTGCCACACCCCTAGCCCTTTTAATGTAGATTTTTTTTTTTTAAACATTGCTAACGTGTTTATTATTTTGCAATTCACAGGACACACGAGATACTTTTTTTTTTTTTTTTTTTTGGGTCCGGTCGTGGGGCCTGAACTCTGGGCCTGGGCGCTGTCCCTCAGCTCTTCAGCTCAAGGCTAGCGCTCTACCACTTGAGCCATAGTGCCACTTCCGGCTTTTTTCTTTTTGCTATGTGGTGCTGAGGAATCGAACCCAGAGCCTCAGGCATGCAAGGCAAGCGCTCTACCACTGAGCCATCTTCCCAGCCCCTAGATTTTTTTTTTTACTAGAGTCTTACCTTTTCCCTGGACCACGATCCCCCTATTAATGCTTCCCATCATATCTGGAATGATAGATAGGCACACACCACAGCACCTAGCTCTTTATTGGCTGGAATAGAATCTTGCAAACACTTGTGTGTGTGTGTGTATGTGTGTGTGTGTGTGTGTGTGTGTGTGTGTGTGTGTGTGAGTGAGTGAAGGTTGGCCTTGAGCTACAACCCTTCCAACCTCTATCTCCTGAGTAGCTAAAATTACAGACATGAGTCTCCATGCCCGGCTACAGGACCTTCTCTGACCTTTGAGCTGATGCCTTTGTATAAGGCACTGTCCATCTTGTTCTTCCTTGTTCTGTCCCACACAGTTCTGCTATCCAGACTGGTCGTGCCTCCTTGTTGCTCAGACAAGTCCCTCCTAAGTCCTACTGTCACTCAACAGCCTTCCTGAATGTTTCTGGGCATGGGGAGAATACCTTAGCCCAGTGATTGATGTTGACATCACAGTGACAAAGCCTGTTGACACTGGGGGGCCATGATCCTATGTGAGGGGTCAGGAATGTCTCCCTTATGGTGTGCTTCTCTAGAAGAAACCCACAGCCTGACTCTTCCTGAGGTTATACCAGGTCAGCTCAAGCTGAGAATTAGTCCATGTTTGATAGGCCTGAGTGTAGGCCTTGCAAAGCATCAGGGCCATGGATCATGAGAAATGCCCATGGAAACCCTGGAATACAGAAAGGGCATTAGTGGAAAAACTGGAGAAAATCCACATGTCTGCAGTTTGTGTAACAATATTATTTTTAAAATATTGGTGACTGGATCATAGTTAGGTGAGACATGAACTTTTGGGGAACATGGGAGGAAAAACCTCACGGAACTCACAAACCATTTCTGAACCCTTCTATATCAAAATTTATTCCAAAACGAAAGATAAAAAATAAAATGCAACATTGAGGCACTGGTGGTGTACACCGATAATCCTAGCTACTTAGGAAACTGAAATTTGAGGATCGAGGTTTGAAGCCAGCCTGTTAGACAAATCAGAGAGATTCTTATCTCCAATTAACCAGCAAAAAGCTGGAAGTGGGGCTGTGGCTCATGTGGTAAGGTGCCAGCACTGAGGGGAAAAAACAAGCAGGAGGGTAAGGCCCTGAGTTCAAGTCCCAGTACTGGCACTAAATAAAAGCAAACAAGCAAACAGTCGTCCTGCCGAACAGAAGGTATGGGCTTAAATCCAGCTCATGTACTTTCTACCAATTTGACCTTGGATATGATACTCAGCATCCTGTGCCTCACTTTCCTCATTTGAAGAACAATGCCAGTGCCTACCTCAGTGGGCTTGTGGCAAGGATGAAGGAGCTGGTCCTGAGTCCCACACCTAGCAAATGCTCTGCATACAGGAAGCAATCAATAGGGCTTAACTCTTATTGTTATTGATGAAGGAAGAAGTCCAGCTTCGAAAAGCTGGGAGGAACTGAGGAGATGCTGGGTGACAGAATTCAATAAGGTTTGAATAATTCAATGCAATTCAATTAAATAAACATCTATGGATTTCATCTGTGTGCCAAGCCTTATCCTGGGGGTTGGTGAGAAAAAAAAAAAACCATCTCTGGTTCTGGGCCTGGTGAGCTCAGATGTGGTGGTGGTGGTAAGACACATCTGGGTGCTTGGACAATGGTGGGGGCCCAAGTGGTCAGTGAGAGGCAAGATTAGGTTGTTGTAAGCTCAGAGGCAGAAGCTGTGTCAGATGCTGGGTAAGGAGTCAGAAAGGGCTTCGTGAGGCGGTGACCCCTGATAGAAGCTGGACACATGAATTACAGTTTTCCAGGTGTGAGGGCTATAGATGCAGGCCTGTCAAACACCCTGTGGGTAACTTGGGCTCTGTAATTGATGCTCTGCCTGAGTGATTGCAAATCCTATTCACAGCCTTGCATGGAGGACATCTTTCCTACCTGGTGAGGTAAAAAGGCTCTGTGGGAGGTATGGGGTTCCCACAGCTGGGACAAGTTCAGGCTGGCTAAGATGGAGCCTACTGTGACGTTCAGTTGCAAGGGCACGGGAGGCTGAAGGCCCAAGTGTCACAGCTTTTTTGCCTGAAAGGTCCTAGGTCCTAGGGTGCGGCCTGATATCGCCTGTACTAAGGGAGGGAGGAAGGCCAGAGTGGTGAGGCTAGTCAGCATGGAAGACTCCTGTGCCAGTCCTGCAGTCGAGGCTGTCTTGGATAGCTTAGAAGAGCCGTGGAAAGTTCTTCACAGGGCTCAAGGCAGATCTGTGTCAGGCAGTCCATGCCAACATCATCCAGAGGCAGGAGGGTGAGCAGATGGAGAGTAATAACCATCTCCAAGACCTCCCTGCTGGGAGGTGAAAAGACACCTTCCCCAAAGCAGTACAGGCCCAGAGCTTTGTGAGATTCAGCTAAACCATGGTGGCTGCCAGGGGCATGAATACAGGGTCAGGAAATGCTGCTCCCTGGCTTCTTGGCCCAGGTTGTGGTGTGAGTTCTTCACTTGGGGCATCCAGATCCTCCATATCACAGGGGAGATGGGCATCTAGGGGGCCTGTTTCATAAGGGAGGTTGTTCAATCACATCCAGTAGGGGCAGCTGAAGGACCAGGAGTGAGACACAGTTCAGTGGGAGACAGAACTAATGTGCCCATGAGCTCCCAGGGCCTATGGGAAGGTACCCATCATTTCTGAGCCTCAGGGGTCCAGTGAGCCTTTGACTTTCCCTCTTCCCTTCTCTTCATCTCCAGTTCCCATGGTGCTCAGGGGAGAGACTTGGATTGGTCCAGCTGGCAACAGAGCCTGCAGCTGTGGTGCAGCCAAGTCATTTACTCTTCTGTCTGGATTCTTCTTAAGTTATCTTCTTAAGTTTCTCTAAGAGATCCTGGAGGAGCTAATCTGAGGATCTGGAATCAGGGAACACATTCATAGTTCAAATATTTGCCCTGCCCAGAAATCTTGGGGGCTTCTGTCCTTCCAGACTAACATTAGGACGTGTTCTCTATTGGTCTGGCTTCCTCCGGGGACTGGGAACTTGGGTATTGGAACACTTGGGGCTTTGTGCCCAAGGGTGGGAGCCACCCTGGCTGTGGGCACTGTGGCTTCTGAGCTCTGGACTCCTGGCATGTGTCATGTGTGTGTGTGTGTGTGTGTGTGATGATAATTGACCATAAAGAGTGGGCTTGCAATTGGAATTTTCTGGGCCTCCAGGTCCCTGGTCATAGCTCTGGTGTTCATTAAAGCTCAGGTAGCTGAATTGGCTGTGTGGATGCTGACCCAGCAGCCCCAGGGAGGCAGCAGCTGGATTCCAGCTTGCGAGATGCTGACAGGACACTGGGCAGAGGAACATGCATGGTCTTCACTCTGCAGAACCCCCGCCCCCTCAGTGGCCACGTCTGTCTCTGTGGTACGTGTACACACGCTGTCCCGGGAATGGCACAGGGGGGTCCTGGTTCTCACGTCTCTTTTTACTAGATCTGTGTCACAGAGGGGGCAACCTCAACTCGCTGGGCTTCAGTTTCCTCAGATAGGACGATTCCAGAACCTTCTTAGGCTAGGATTATCCACCTGGTAGATAATGCCAAGTGGTGGACTAGACTTGAAGGAAGTTCTAGAACCTGAACCTTAGGGCTGTGCCAGCTGGGGATGGAAATGCATCCACGTATGTATCCATGGTTTTGGGGGATTCCTCACGCCCCGAAGTCTTTCCTGCTTATGTGGGTGGCTCAGTGGAGTCGGACCCCACATCCAAGCTTTTTTCTTCACGTCCATTCTCACCATCCCTTGAAGGTACCACTGCTGCCCTTGGCAGGCTGCTTACCTGCCACTTTCCCTGGGGCAGCTGTCCCTGACTTGCTTCACCCCTGCTTTTAGTTCTCCTCACTCCTGCCAAGCCTGCTTCCTGGCACCATGACAAACCAGCTGAGCCCAAAGGCTCCACCCTTATTCATGAGAATCCTTCAAGTGTGACTGAGCAAGGGATGGAGCCCCCGGCCTCTGCCTTCACTGTCTTTGCCTCCAACCTCCTTCCAGCTCAGAAAGCCCAGGAAGCGCCAGCTTCTCTGCCTGTAATATTGAGGAGGCAGGTAACATGAAATGTCCCCCACTGTCCTCCCCTGCCCATCCAATGCTCTATCCAGCCTCTCCATGTGACTTCTGTATAAGCATCTCTGTCAGTCAAAATTAACTATCATTTATTGACTACTTATTGTGAAGCCAGCATTGGGGAAATGGCTCTTTTCTTTAAAAAAAAAATGCACTTTTCTGCTCTCTGATTTTTTCCCCCTCTCTCCCAGATTTCTCAGCCTTCTGGAAGGGATGCTTGAATTATTCAACCCGCAGTCGGATCTCTGGAGAACATAGCCTCGCGGCTACTTTAATCACTGGGAAGGTTCAGAGTCCGTTATAATCAAGCCAGAGTCAGCGCAGAAATGCTCTCCTCTTGCTTGAAAACAAGATCAAAAGGGAGCCTGAGGAGGAGAGAAAAATTGGAGGGAGAAATGGATGTAGGTGTCCAGGGGTCTTGTGGTCTTTCTCATAAAGGGGGGTGCCCAGCTCTAAAGCTCCAGGTCCCCCGCCCCCTTCCTTTCAGCCAGGTGTTTTACAGCACTGGCCTCTGACCTTTTCTAATGTCATCTGTAGCCAGTCCTGGTTAAAGCTCTTTGCGTGTGCAGGGGCTAAGCCAGTGGGGGTGGGGGTAAGGGGAGCTGTTGCCACTTCAGCTGTGAGAAAAGGGAGGGGAGGGTGGAAGAGAGGGTGGGCTGGACCCAGTAGAAGGAGACACCTTACCTGAGCTCACTGGAATTGGGTACATTCAGGAAGAGTTGTATGGACAGGGTACACAGGGCTGGCTGGAGGGCACCTGGGACCTGGACCCGGGTGGAGAAGGGGTCCCAGGGAGGGTGGGGGAAGGGTGATCCTGGATTGTTGTCTAAATTCCTGTCTGAATTATGGGGAAGCAACAGGGAGGAGGTCTAAAAGAACAGGCAGGGGTGAGAGGTAAAATCTCTGAGGCTCCGCGTGCTCTGGTTTGTGTCAGATAATGTGGCTTCACAAAAGTGGGGGCACCATTGGGCCCAGCTGCTTTCCTTGGGCTAACACTGACACGGAGCAGTGGAGCTGGTGTGTAGTCCAGATTATCCCAGTGGTGCCATGACCGTGGCTGGCTTCCACCCACACCAACAGGGCACCGTCATAGCTTGGCATCCATGTTAGAGGCCTTTGGTGGGCGTCAGCTGCAGCTCAGAGGTATGTTTGTGGCATAGGAGTCGCCCCCAGTGCCCAGGCTGCCTGGGTGCAGCCTCAGGTCTGTTTCTGACCGGCTATATAACGCACCCTCTGGCTGCCGCAGCTTCTCCACCTGTGAATCAGAAGACTGTAGAAAGGACAAGGAAGATGATGCATGCAAAGCCCACAGTGCCTGGCACATAGCAGACACTCAGCACACAGCTCCTACC